>NC_136061.1:1038914835-1040114835 GCF_964261635.1 Lissotriton helveticus
CTTCCACAATTGTATGCGTGATTATGGTCTTTTACCTACAGAGCGCTACCGTCATGCCCAGCTCCTTCATTGGGCGACCTCGGAGGGGGTCCGTGAGGCTGCTACTCGTCCACTCTCTCTCTTTGAATCCTTCTTGCTTCGCACCTCGACGATGCGGGGGGCAATTTCGTTTTTATACAGCCTGCTCCTGCGCACGGTGGTTGCCCCTCGCCCTCGATATATGGAGCGGTGGGAGAGCCTTTTGGAGCGGGACATTTCTGATATGGAATGGAAACACCTCTGGAGAGATGTGGCTGCGCTCAACCACTCTGTGAGCCTTCGAGAAGCCCACCTGAAAACAATGTATGACTGGTACCTGTACCCCTCCAGGCTCCATCGCATCTTTCCTACGTCATCGGATCGATGTTGGAGAGGGTGTGGCCTGCTGGGCGACTTCCAACATATTTGGTGGGATTGCCCGATCATCCGCCCCTTCTGGTCGGAAATACTCTCCCACATCAAGGAGATATTGGGGTACCCGATCTCGGACTCGATGGCTCATGTCCTGCTGGGTCTTCGACACCCAGTGTTGGAACACCAGACTAAGGCTGATAAGCGTATCCAGTGGCTGTGCCTCGGGGCGGCTAAGCTCACCCTGGCAGCGGCGTGGAAAAAACCGCAAGCACCGGCTGTATCATTGTGGCACTCAAGGTTGTGAGGCCTTCTGAGCATGGAAAGAATGTCGGACATCTTCCTGGGGAATTTTAAGAATTTCCACTTCCGGTGGGGTCCACTAGTTCGCTTTTTGTCATCTGGCCTACCATCGGCGGTATGCCCGCCCACGCTACGAGCCTTGCATTTGTTTCAAGTATGATTGGTTTGTGTGTCCTCCCTCCGAGATATGGTGGGAGCGTGGATGTGTCGTCACCACCGGGGAAGGGTGGGGGTTGGGGGGAGAACCAGTTGGGGTTTTGTTATTCTTCATTGTTGCGGCTCTGCTTAGCTTGGGGCCTGGGGAATTCTATGGCTTCATGTACCTTTCTTTTATTGCTGCTGGACAGTATTTCTGCGGACGATTGAGAAGGCACGAGCGTTGGGTCTGACATTCCCTGATGAAGCGTGTACTATTGTAGCTTGCTTCCAGCTTTTTCATTTATTGCATACTACACTCCCCTGTGTGGGATTTGTGGCGGAGTTGTCGCCTATTCTTTTCCTTTCCCCCCTTCTTCCCTTCCCTCTTTCTTTTGAACAAATGCAATAAAAATATATTTTACAAAAAAAAAAAATCTTTCTTTCAAATGAGCACCATGGAGAAACAACGTTCTCCATTTCAGGAGGGAGGTAAACCAAGAAGGGCACTCTAGAAGGAATTCTCTTTCTTGCTCTTTAATCAAACCTGGTCTTCTGAAATTTACCAACCTACATTTACATGCAAGATGAAACATTGCAAAAATTGGAACAGTTAGTTGTGGAAGGCAGTAAATATGTAAAATAGGATTTAAAAAGGCTTTGTCTACAATTCATTTTTTAAAATAAGCTTTTAATCTGTTTAACTGAGCGTTGCTATATCACGATAAATATATTGAGTCAATTAAAAGGAATTAATGTAACAAAAAAACTGAGTTCAATGTGAAGATTGATGGTCAAATGGGGACATATCCTTTTTTATTCATTTTGATTGGTACCACCTCCAGCAATGCCTTAGTGGCCACACCTCTTACCATTATTGTGTTTAGTTAAGTGACACATAAAGAGAATGCAAATTAAGGTTAAGAGATCAGAGACCCTCATCTACAAAACACCTGAGGAAGAATTAAAACAAAAATAAGGCTTTGAGGTCATTCACGCTACTGCCCAAAAAGACATATTTGGATCTAGTGGCAGTAGCTGTAACATTAAGAAGGCATAATAGAAGGGAGTAGTATTACCACCAAGAGATATATTGCTGTGTAAAAAGCCCTATATTAGCGTTAGCATTTTCAAGAGAAAGAACTATAGGATTTAAGATATTAATAATAAGATAACGAAAAGAAGTATGGATCTGAATTGCTGGCTTGCCATCTGACGGTCAATGCTCCCAATCATTCAATGTATTATGTTTATCTCCGTTCCTTTTCTATACTCTTTTTACTTTAATATATTGCTTAATTTTTTAAATATTTCTTTTTGCTTCTTTTTAATTTCTTGACTCACCCATCTAGCATACTTCCAATTCTGACAGTATGGCATATTTAGAGTATTGGTTTAAAAACGCAAATCAACACTACCATGTCAAGTACTTTGAGGTCCCAACTTAACAAAATACTGCTTACCAGTATCAACAGTCTTTCATTTAAAAAGAAAAAATTCCTTCCTACCAGCGGTCAAGCAAGGCATAAGAACAACTATCTAAAACTATTACAAACATGTTTGCATCAATGGTTTTAAAATGGAGTTAAAAACTAATTTAAACACTCAATTAAATGTAAGAGCTGTCACTAAACTTGGTTTCAGTATGTTTGATTTACCTGTTAAAACAGCACCGATAGTTGTCAAAGTAAATTCTTCCTCTTTCGTACGCAACAGGAGATTTGGAATGTTTTGTCCAGACATTCTGGAATTTCGTGCTTTTCTGAAATACAAATTGGTTCATTTTTATCCAAGAAAATGCAGATTTTCTCGGCTTCTGTATGCATACTTCATATACTCATTTGTGTCAGGATATACAATAGGGATTTCAGTAGTTGTTTTCATATAACATATTTTGTTATATTTTACAATCCTATGCTAATCATAATGCACCAAGATAAAAAAAAAATCGAATGATTTTAATTCTTGGTCACCTATTCAATACCATAGCAACCACTTGGAAACACCTTTGAGTCGATCTTAAAGTCTGTAATAAAATCAATCACTGCATAAACATAACCCTTACGAGCACACAGCTCTGGTTTGTGAATATACGAGGAAAATTACTATTGGGTCTTGGTATTAGGGCTAAGGCAATATTTCACAAAAGACTAAGTAATTAAGAAAGTAAATACATTGAACAATTAGTCAGACGGAGTATGAAATAATGACCACAGCTAGTATAGATAGATTTCCCACAGAAGTATTCTTTTTACCTTAGTATTTATTTATATTGAACATTTATAAAGTGCAACAGAGGCTATGGAGTAGTGAATCAAAGAAGAGAACCTACAGCTTTCAGAGTAGGTCAAAAGAAAATATTTGTTTTGATCATCGTAAAAAAATAATAATAATAAATTAACATTTTTTTTCTCCAGGATTTGATTTTTATAAGCGCTTCTGGACTCTGCTTAACTTTGAACTCTATTTTAGTCTTTTGTCTATATACTATGACCTTACTAGAGGGAGAGTGTTATATGACCATTAGGGTAATTCTCAACATTGCTAAGTTAGTATGAGCTCTGCTGCTTATGCGCACATTACTACATGACTTTATTTTGCAAGACTCTGTTTGTGCCTTTCACATGAGAACTGTCTGCTTTCTGTGTGCTCTGCTGTTCCTGGAGTTTAGTCTGAATACGATGTGCAAGGTCAATAAACTTGCCCCTTGTTATTCTGTTCTGGTCAGTCCCTAGCACCTAGACAAAACATGCTACATGCAGCTGTCCTGCTGGAAAGCTTGTGCTTTGATATTACAGGGATGCATGATGATCACACACACTTGGAGAAAGACCTTTCCTTGGAGAAGAGCTATGCTGTTCCTATGATGTAAACCTACCATCTAGGCTCTAAGGTATGGGATCTGCTGACAAAGCCCAGAGATCTTACTTCATATAATAAACCTCGACTTACCAATGGGAGTGTGGTTAGGCCTTATAGTCCTTTTTCCACTGTCTGTATATGATGACATCCCCCTTCATATTCTATGGTATTGTAACAATGCTAATTGTTCTAGGTTTATGCATTTTAGTACTGGTAGTGGCTCGTATACTGCATTATAGAACACAATAGGTAAACTAACATTTTGAACTATACAGTGACTGACAATCCTTATTGTGGACAAGTACGAGTCAGTGAGAGAAAGGGTGTGTCTTCCTACCGCGATTCCTGAGAGAGTCAGGAGTGTTATGTTCTGGATTGTCTAATCACTTGTAGCTTCGTGATTATGTAGGAGAATGAATGAGACACTATAGTTAGTGGGTTTTGGGATTTTGGGTACTAAGGTGGTAGGAAGGTACAACCCCTATACACCGAGGTCCTGTTTTCCTGCGCATAGTTCTGTGTATGTGCCGAATCCCCGGAAAAACAAAGAGGTGGGTTTTGAACACTTTTCAAAACTCATTGAGATTGACAGCATCTCTCATCAAAGAAGGTTAAAGATTCCACATGTTCCTGTGTGCAGTGAAAGAGCATGACCACCCACGATTGTTTACTTACTCACTAAACTTTCATTAGAGATGCAGAAGACCACCTAAGTCATGTAAAGGGACATACTTGGCAAAGCATGTTAACAGAAAAGCCTGTCCCTGTTGCAAAAGAGCTTTGTAGCAAATGTCCTTCAATTTATATCAAATGCACTTGGCCACTCAGAGCCAACAGAGATACACTAGATGATGGGAAACTAGATCAATCATATTATTTCTTTTTTTTTTTTACTTTTCTCTTGGACACTTTTCTCTTTTTCTTTCGGACAAAAGGACCACCGATGATGATAAAAGTGGGCACAACTGGTACCAACCAGTGACCCCGTTGGTGGTGAGCATGTGAGGGGTCATTTTGACTTTCACAATTTTTGTTTATCACACGTTTTTCTGCTGATTCAGGAAATCATTTTGGTTCTGAATGTACACGGAGTTAAGTTGAAAGGAAATTAGTATTTAATTTTCAGGAAACTGTCAGTTGTAAAAATTGGGTTTTAATGAAAGGCGGAAAACATTTTGAGACTACCTCATAAAAAATAAAAAAGGAGTGTATGGAATTTAGTAAATTACAGTACTACGCACACATTTTAAAAGCATTGAACCTGAAAATAGGCGCCTTAGAAACCAGGTTTTGGTGTTCTGATGATTTTTGAGTGGAGGGCGACCTGGTTTTCTTTTCCAGCTGTAGCTCCTTTTTGAATAAATATATAAATATATATACACATATCAATCATATGGGTACCAAGGACAAGTCTGGCAGTAGAGTTTTCGATTCCTTGTAGTCTGCGAAGAAGCTAATGGAGGGGCCTCACAAAAACAGGTGACACTGGTGGCAACATGAAGACGGGAAATCAAGCAGTAATAGAAATACATGGGTCTTAACTTCATAAAGAAGTGGAATTGTAGTGGCATCCTTTGAAAGTACAAGAATGTGACCAATACCTAAAGAAGAATTTAGGGTTAATGTCCTTACTAGGTAGCTGAAGATATTTTACCTTACAGGGTTAAGTAGGAGCAAGATTTAATGTTAAAAACTTTGCTTTAGTCTCTATTCAGATAATGTACACTAAAGATATTGAGACAGCCCCCCTAAATTCTAGTGGCTCAGATATCACAAGAAAGGGGACACAACATCAGTAGAGACCCGACATGCAGTGTGTCCCCGAGCTCCGGGAGTGAGACGACAAAATGAAAGGTATGGGAGAGACTTGCTCGGACGTAATCCTCTCATATAAACCCATAACGAAGTATTAATAATGTATTTTGATACTAATATGTACCACATTTCATATATTTTATAGATAGGGGAAGCTTGCCTATGTGTCTACTAACGAGTAACCCGAGTGGGACTTAAAATGGCTGCTAACGCGGAAAAATCTATTGCGCATGCGTCGGCTGCTTCTACAAAGAATGACGTCCTTACGCTTCGAGGGAAATTTCTGCTTCTGTGCAAATACATCTTTGCTAAAACTAAAAATAAGTTATATACTAAATGCTAATGCATCAAGAGTCTTTATAAGTAAATGGGATTAGAGTAGAGATCGGTGGAGTACAGTGAAATCATTTTATTTTTAAATTAATATTTTTTCTTTTGACCTCTCTATTAATTTGTATTTGGGCCTCTGAGTGATGCTAAAAGCCTGTACCCCACGTGGTTCTTCATGCGTGCGCAGACATGGCAAACCAGAAACAGTGATGTCAAAGCTTGAAACTTGTCCAAGGACGTTCTCAGTACATGTCCTGGGACCAGCTGAACATCCTGAAGAATCAATGGACAACTGAAAATTGTACACATTTTTGTTGATAAAATTGAAAACATGGGTAGGAAATAAAGCTTGGGAGAACAAATTAATGGTCGAGACTTTATTTTTTTTTTTAATCTGTTTATTGATTTTACGGTATACACAGTAATCAGCAAATATCGCATTACAATTGTATATCATATGTTACTACAAGCTTTGTTACTGAACAAACAACAAACCAAACAGCTGGTACCGCTTCCGACATCTTTACAACATAGCAATACTTCAGAGGGAGGGGAGATCAATAGCAATACAAGCAATGCAGTCAGCAATGAAATAATACGGGTCGAGTGAAAGGCACAATAGTGCACTTCGTGTGGAGTGAGAGACATGAAAGACCTGGTTATATATACAGTACAGAGACATGAGCGTTGACATGACCTCGACATATATGGTGTAAAAACTGCAAATTTCTGAACCTCGGCTCTTACAGTAGGGGGATGCCTTACCAGCCACCCTGTCTTGGGACTAGCCTGGCCCATTCGCAGAGCTTTGATCTGTCGTGATACTCGGGGAGTGCGACCCTCTGGTGGACCATTGTACAAACGGCTCCCATATGTCTTTAGGCCTAGATGTTGGTGGCATAAGTTCCCAGTATATACCTAGTTGGGTGTGGCCGTATGTGACATCTGATAACCATTCAGTAAAGGTGGGTATTCTTTTCCTTCCCCATTTAAGGGCAATCTGCCTACGCGCGTATAGCAACAGGATGGCATGCAATTTGCGCCGTCGGGGTAGGGTATGCTGTCCCAGAAGGCCCAGGTGTGGTGATGGCACATCATTGCGTTCGACAATCTGGTTGACTGCCGTGAAAATGTCCGCCCAGTATTGTACAAGCGCCCGGCAGTCCCACGCCATATGCAAGAATGAAGCAGGTTCATACCCACATCTCCAACAGCGTGCATCTTCGCGCAGCTTCATTTTGTAAAGACTAATCGGGGTTCTATAATAACGATGTAGAAATTTGAAATGCACAAGTCTAAGTTTATAATTGGGGGATAATTCTGTCAATTGTTTGCAACAGTAGTTCCATTGCTCATCCGACAGGGGAGGATCTAACTCGATGTTCCAAAGCTGTAAGGATTTAGGCTGCATGATGGGGGTCTGTTCCTACATGGCAGTATATAACCGAGCAACTAACCTCTTAGGGGAAGACTTGGCCAAAACGGATTCCAATGCGTTCAGCGTCGGAGGGGCCTCTGGGAATCCCTCCCACATTGCGCGGCAAGTGGCTTTTAATTTATGATAGGCGAACTTCTCCGCAAAGGTCGTCTCCCAATCTTCCGTGTCTGCAGGTAGAGACCTAAATTTGCCCTCCGGATATAAATCTGCAAAGGTTAGCAGCTGTGTACCCCCTATTTCTACCACCCTCTCTCCCAGCTCCAGACATGGTAGTATGGGGTTATCTCACAATGGCATAGAGGGCGCGTACAACATTGGGACGTCAGCACGCCTCTGGAGTTCCCTCCAGACCCACCGCAATAGGTCAGCAGTATCAACATCTTGCCTGGGCCGAGGTGCTTTTTTTGTAGAGGGCCACTTTCAGTGGCGTGGGTGCCACCGCGTCCATCTCCACCGTAACATGCGGCTGATACGGTGTGGGATAAATCCAGAAGTGGAGAAATTGTGCCTGTGCACACAACGCATATAACGGCATGTCCGGAGCCCCGAGACCCCCCAGTCTGAGTGGAAGCGTCAGAAGATTCCAGGAGGCCCTGGCCTGCCCACCAGCCCATACCAATGACAACATCTGTGTTCGCAGGGTTTTATAAAAATGCTGTGTAAGGGGGACTGGTATATTAGTAAACAAATACAGGAATTTAGGCAATACCACCATTTTTAGCAATGCCACCCTCCCTGTAATGGACAATGGAAATTTAGACCAAATGGCCACTTTGGATTCCAACCAGACCATAGCCCGTCCAAAATTCAGGTTCCATATGTCCTGCAGGCAGCGACTCAGCCAAACTCCCAAGTATTTTACTTCATCAGCTTCCCAACGCAATGGGAACTCCGAGAGCACCACAGACGTACCATCAGTAAGCGGGAATATCTCCGATTTCTTCCAATTTATGGTGATACCAGATAGGCCCCCAAAACGAATACATTCGCGAAGCACTGGGTCCAGGTTAACTGAAGGGTTAGTGATATACAGAGTGACATCATCTGCATACATGGAGATCAAGAGGCTCCTAGAACTGAAACTGATACCCCGGGCTGTGTGGTGCTGCAGAATTCTGGCCGTAAGGGGTTCCATCGCAATGGAGAATAAGAGGGGCGAAAGGGGACAGCCCTGTCTCCTCCCCCTAGTTATAGGAAAGCAGCTAGATATCAGTCCATTGACTCGCATTTGAGCTTGGGGTTATTCGTAGAGCAGCTTGATGCGGGCGATAAATAAGGGGCTGAAATCCATGCGGCCAAGAACTCTGAAAAGGTACGCCCATTCAAGCGAATCAAACGCTTTCGTTGTGTCTAAGAAAATAGCGGCTGCCTGCGTGCTGGGATGTAAATAATGGAGAACAGAGAAGAGCGTCCATAAGTTATGCGAAGTCGCTCGCCCAGGGATAAACCCGGACTGGTCCGGGAGGGCCACCATCGGCAGTAGAGGCTGTAAACGATTGGCCAGCAGCTTGGCATATGTCTTCACGTCAACATTGATCAATGAAAGTGGGCGATAGGAATCCAGTTCTTTTTTGTCTTTATATTATTTTAGCAAAGTTATTATAAGCACCTCGCGCAAGGAGGGGGGGAGAGTGCCAGATTCTAATGCCTCATTGTATACTGTAAGAAGATGGGGGGCTAATTCCTCACTATAAGCTTTATAGAAGGCCGTGGGCAGGCCATCAGGCCCAGGGGCCTTACTCAGGGGTAGGCTCTTAATCTCCTGCTTGACATCTTCAGTTGTTATGGGTAAATCCATGTATCGTCTGTGCATGTCATTAACCCAAACGAGAGCTATAGAGTCTAGGAATTCCTGCAAGTTTTCCGATTGAACCGATTGGGTAGCAGTGTATAAGGTGGTGTAGAACGCAGCAAATTTCCTTAGTACACCCTCTTGCCCCGCCACGACCTCCCCATCTGGTGCATGTATAGTGTGGGTGAAGGCAGTGGAGTTGGATCATATTGGCAAGAGTGCGCCCTGACCTATCGCCCTCCCCATACCGCCTGGCTTCAGAATGCTTCCCTAGAAATTTCAACTCCCTCTGTGCCTCCTCAGCAAACTCTAACAGCTTGCTCTTCAGCTCGGCCGCTAGTACTGGGCTAGCCGTAGCGCAAAAGCGTGCCTCTAGTTCCTTGATCTCTCGTTCCATCTGTGTCAGCGTATCCCTAAGTGCCTTTAAGACCCCTGCCTGCCTTGCAATGCACTTCCCTCGTATCACCACCTTGAATGCATCCCACAAAATGGCCTCCGATGGGACCGTACCAGAATTCAGGTCTAAGTACTCAACTACATCTTTCCTGATTTCTTCTTTAAATGCCTCATCCAACAATGCATGAGGCGGCAAACGCCAGCTAAACGCGTGTGTAGGTGCATCAGGTAGCGTTAGTGTGAGCAAGCAAGGAGCATGATCAGATAGAGAGCGCGCCAAATGAGAAGTGTGTACCACCCAGGATGCTACGTCAGAGGACACCAGCCAGAAGTCTAATCGGAACCAGGCAGCGTGCTGGGTCGTAATACATGTCCCCTCGCGCTGCAGGGGGTGCCTATCCCTCCAGATGTCCACCAATGCCCCCTCGGAAATCAGTTCCCTTAAGGCTGCTCCAGCTTGGGGATGTAGTGGGTGAGGCAAACCCTGCCTGTCTAGGTGGTCATTCAGCACTGCGTTAAAATCACCCCCCCATATTATCGTGTCACATTGTGTCGCTACAATTCGGGCCTATACATCTCTAAAGAAGTCCGGGGAGTCGACATTTGGACTATAAACAGACACCAGGACAACCTGTTTACCCCCTAGGAGTCCATGTAGGACTATATACCTCCCTTCCTGATCTACGTGGACCTCGATGTCCTTCCAATCTAGATTTATGCGGATCAGTATAGCCACCACGCAAGCGTAATTAGAATAGATAGCAGAATGCATTTTCGCCCAGCGTGCATGTCTAAGTCTCGGGGATGGTGTAACATTCAAATGAGTTTCTTGTAAAAAACATAAGTCGATCTTGTGTCGTGTCAAATAAGCGTGCATAAGTCTGGCCTTCCTGTTATCGTTCAGACCCCTAATGTTCCATGTTAATACATTAATTCTCACTGGCTGCATGGTAGCAGAGCTTCAATAGTGTCAGTGCCGACGCTCCCCCCATAGCCATATGGAGCTCCAATGTAAGGACCAAAAAGAATAGAGATTGTGCGGACGAGAAAAAAACAAAAAAAAAACAATACCACCCACCTCCCACTCCAACCCCCCAAATAGGTTGGGTAGAATCCCCCCCAAACCCACTATAAAAGCGGGCAAATTTGAACAATGGGATATTTCCCGTAGGGGCGAGGATACAGCGGCATACTCCCCCGTTTGCACAGGGTGGCTGAGAACAAAAACATATGCCCTCCCGCGGCGGCACGGCCAGGCCACGCACGGATCCCAACAGTTACAAAAGCGCTATTCAAAGGCCTGTGCTGCGACAGCTCAGAATGTACTCACTTAAAAGACAAAATATACATGGCATTAAACATGATAACGTCAGCAAAGATATGGCAACAAGAGCGGGGGCGGCAAAACCTAGTCAATGGCGCGGCAAGCATAGGCTACAATACACAGAGCACATCCAATATCGTGCAATCATTATCACTTAGGCGATCGGCCGCTGGCTCAGTCCCGCCACCATTTCTCTTCGACTTGGGCCCACATATGTGTTTAGAAAATTTAAGTGCAGATTTAGCGTCGGCAAAGAAGTGGGCTGAGCCATCATGTGAAACCTTAAGTTTCGCTGGATAAAGTAGAGAGTACGGGACCTGCGCCTGCATCAGCAGACGCTTAGCTGGAAGAAATTCCCGACGAGCAGCCTGCACCGCAGGGGGTGAAGTCAGGGTAGAATGATATAGTATTCCCTTTGTGGGTGATTTGACCTCTTTCCCTCGACAGTCTCAAAATGGTGTCTCTGTCTTGGTAATTCAATATTTTGGCCAGGATGGGCCTAGGCGTGCCCCCAACCGGCGGCTTTTGGCCCAGCGCCCTATGCGCCGTTTCAACCGTGAAAACTGGAGAAAGGTGAGGGTCAAAAAGTTCGTGGAGCAGGTCTTCTACGAAGATCTCCATTTTAGGCATGGCTGTAGTCTCCGGAATCCCAGTGATTCTAAGGTTGTTTCTCCTCGAGCGGGCTTCAAGGTCATCGTTCTTTGCTCTGATGACCGTTAGGAGCTTGTCCATGTTCAGGAGTTGTTCTTTTGTTTCCTGTGAAATTCAACCTGCCTATTCTCCAAACTGTCCAGCTGTGTTTCGTGTGCTGTGACCTGCGATTTCACCGTGTCCAACTGCGAGGTCAAGGTGTCCAGTTTAGCGTCTATGTTTCGTAGGCTGGAACGCACGTCAAGCATGAGCGAGCGCAGGTCTTCCTCCTGTTCCTCCGTCACGACTTCACTACCTGTCGCGCTCTAAGTGCCCGGGTCCTGGTCATATTGTTTGTGCCCACGCTTGTTTTCAAATGTTATTTTGGGTTGCCTGGCGTCAGCCTTGCCCATGATGGCCGCACACCTGAACTCACTGTGTGAGTTCGACTGTTCGTCGTGGGGTAGTGTACCCAAGCACAGGGGCGCCAATCTCCCTCGACCTGCGGCCTCAGGAGGATGCCAATACTCACAGGACCGAGCGTGATAGAAGGCAAGGATTTGTATACCTGTTGTTGCTCGCTAGCAGGACGCTGGGGCGTCGCGAGCCGGGCAGGGCCCAGGAGCCAGTCGCGCGGGTCTTACCTTCCGCGCCTAGAAGTGCCCCAACTGCTCTGGCAATGAACGATGAAACTCGAGGGTGCAACAGGACCTCACTGCCCGCGCAGCCACCAGCGCCCCATCCACTACCACACAGGTCAGGGCCTCGTTCAGCAGGGATGCCACTGCGAATAGGCGCAGCGGGCACCCTTCGCACACAAAATGGCGGCCAATCGAAGGTCCGGCGTGGATCCCTAAATGCACCGGCAGCTGCGCTTGATCACAAAGTTGGCATCCACTCCCATCGGTATGTTGAACCTCCGGCACAGAGGTACTGCACCGAGGCACCACAGCGAGCCACACACAACTGCTGGTGCGAGTCGGCCACACCACTCGCAAGCCAGTGCGTCGCCCAGTCCACAGATTAACTCACCCCGACATAGGGGGAATCCCAAGGGCCGCCGCTTACTCAATCAGACTGTCGGCAGTGGATCTCCGTCCAGGCGCCACAGGCAACACGGGCGCAGTGTGAACGATGCGGCCACGGTGCTACAGCTTCGGCCGCCTGGTACAAGCGACGCGGCCAGATCGCACCCAAAATGGCCACTGTCGCGGCGTTGTTCTCCTCCACCCCTCAACAGTCTGGCGGGCGCGGGCAGGCTCAGGATCGCGAACCGAATAGCCGCGACAGTGTCTCACCAGTCGCCGAACAGCTATGTAGTACTCCGATGTGTGTCCGGACAGGCCTTCCGCTGCGGCTCCCGAGGGCAGGCCGTCTCCGTCGCCCAAGACCCGCATCGAGCTCGATTTTGGCGCTCCTCCAGGGCCAACGGTCCGCCATTTGGCCCACGCACCGCACACTCCGCCACAGCGATTGACGGCCCCTCTCGCCGATCAGCGGACCGAAAGTCAGATTGCTGTGTGCGCCAGGGTCTCCTCTAACAGCACAGCCTGCCGCACCACTGCAGGAGTGCTATATACCAGGATTTATTTAGGATAAATATCTCAGCCGGCGGAGCTCGCTCAGGCAGCGGCCATTTCGCAGCCCTGCTAGCCACACCCCAATGGGCGAGAACTTAAAACAATTAACTAAAGAAAATTATTAAAACCTAGCATGGTGTGATGATCATCCCCTCAGCCTATCCAATCAGAAATAGGAGTTTCATAAAGTTGAAACATTGAGGGTGGTACATGCCATTAGGAAAGTATAATTGAAGTAGTGAGTTAGCACAGTTGTGGCAGTCGCTTCAAGAAACGCTGAGAGACCGAGATGCTCTCCGAATGCGGATCGAATATTTGAAGAAGCAGACTTAGAATTCTAAAGCCAAATTATTAGAAGAAGATCACCGAAGAATCGAGGAGGTAAATTATTACAAGAAGATCGTAGAAGAATCGAGGAGGAAGTTAGTGTCAGAGAGGGGTGAGACGCAGGCGTCGAATCCAGAAGAGGTCATCTATCCTGTCCTGAAGTCCCTGTCATCTGTCCTTTCCCAGAGGACCCATCAAACACTTTGCCAGAGGAGTCTGATTTTCACACCATCCTAGGTAAATATATCTCTGTGTATTGTGTCAATGTACTTCTCTCTCTCTATCCTCTTTTTCCTGGGGTACTGTTTTGTGATTATCTCATTGAAATAGAATACTAAAAGTTTGGTAAAAGAGATCTTACTTCCTCGGAAAGATGGAGTTAACACTGTAATTTGTTTGCTCATATGATATAATTAGATAAAACATCTGAAACTTTCTCGAGTCTGTGGTCATTTAATAAATAGGAGGTAAATGAACCTATGTCATATAATCAATTACTATTCAACTAAATAGGTCCATTGACTTAAAGAAAGGCTTTATGATCAGTGAAAGATTAGCGAAATGATAGGTAACTGATCTAAATTAAAGCATTTGTAAACATTGACCCCCAGAGGTGTAAAATAAATCAGCCTATACGAATGAATGTGTATATGGGCCCAGATGAACGTATGGTGATAAGTACGTTTTTTCAGGTTGGTTGCCCGCTGGGTCAAAGCCATGAAAGCCCTTCTGCATCCTTAAATCTTTTTTTTAAGAGACAACTGGCACTCGAACAGCCACAACCACCTCCCCTTCCTGGATGCTTTTTCTCTGATGCATTTTGAGAGGGGTGGCAGAGTTTATTGTCAAGAGAGCTGGCATATGGGAAGCAGGCGCTCCTGACATGGCCTCAGGAGCGAGCTGTGCAGTCCTGCTGAAGACATTCATTGCTCCATGCTCCATAAGGGGAAGCAGCCCTGGAGTGACACTTCAGAGAAGAGATACATAGAACTCAGTACAGACTTCCTGGGGAGCTCAAATGCTTATCTGTGATTAGAAAGCCGAGATGAGCTGAGGGCACAAAAAAGACTGCAGGAGTCCCGTATGATCTGTGTGTGTGCATTGTGCATCCCTTCCATTGTATTTTTGTCCTGAAGCGCTCCTCTCGGAGATCTGGCCCGTGCCCTCCTGGGACAGGTGTGCAGCATGCCCTGTGGTGTGGCTGTTGACTGAGATTTAGATGTGATGAACGCAGATTACACAAGGAGCTTAGCCGTGATTACTCTGTGCTGCCACCCCCAAGCAGCACACACTATGAAAAGGGAACAGGCTTTTATGTGTAATGCTGGCTCTATGGTTGGTTTTGGCACTCTAGATGGCATCTGATGGACTTATTGTTTTCTCCCGGGGTTGACTGTTTCATAGCTTCCTCCCACTCTGCTTCCTAGATAGCAGACATCAGGCCCACTGTCCTGAGTCATCGTGTTCTATTATCTATTATCTTCTTTGACATGCCAGAGGAAGTCTTACAATGGACCAACAAAAGGATCCATGTGAAGCCCCATACTTCACCACACGTTGACTCCAACTCTTCACAAGGGGACAGATGTGACAGGCCTTCAAAGACTTTGGCAAAGCACCGCAGTAGGTCTTGTTCATCTTGGAGAACCTCCCGGCAGATCGCTGACATCACAGCTGCTGGGGGTTATCTCTCTGCCTCTGTTATCGACCTGAGTGCATCCTAAGTGACGGTGGTGGGGCATTTACTCCTGCTGGCGCTTCCTACAAACTTTGATGTGAACAGTCTTACTGGTGACCTTAAGACTTTGCAAGTGGGTACTTGATTCCCCTGATTGTTTGTTCCTGTTGGGTATGGAAATCATTGGGACAGGCCTGGTGGGCTCCCTGTTGGGGCCTAGCGATTGTCTGCCCCGCGACAGTTAATTCCGGTTCTTGAAGTATGGGGGGATGGAGGTTGAAAAAGTATTTCTACTGTACTTTGTGCTTTTTCGTCCTTGCTTTTATTTTTTGTTTTTCTCTCTTGCTCTCTTTGTATGCCTGCCCTGCGCACATTTCTCCGCACAATTCACATGTCGATGCTGTTGTCCCACAATGCCATGGATGACCCAACACAGACTAGTCCTGTAGACCACTTGCGGGTGGTGTCATGGAATGTAAATGGCCTACAAGATAAGGTTAAAAGAGGGGCAGTGCTAAAACTTGCAAAGCGGATGGGGGCTGATGTTCTGCGTCTCCAGGAGACTCACCGCATCGGAAACAAAGTTCTGTGCCGGGCTCACTTTAAGTACACACAGGTTTTGCACTGGCATCTTTGATCAATACAGTCCCTTTTCAGCATATCAAGACATGGGCAGCCCAACACAGTTGATACATTGCTATAACGGAATACACTGTATGAGTAATCTCTTACTTTGCTGTGTGTTTATGCCTCCTCGTACAATCCTTTGTGGACCTGATGACGAGGCGCGATCTATTGAAGGTTATTTCCCACATAATATTGACTCAGTGGCATGCCCTCTGACACTGTGGGAAGCCCTAAAACCCATATTACGAGGGCCTGACTTTAGCTTTTGCAGGAGGGAGTGGTGTTGCAGAGCCCAAGATATAATAGATTTTGAGACCCGTACTGAGGAGCTAGACGCTCTAGGTCGTCGGAGTGATTGCCAAGCGGTGCGCAGGCAACTTGATCTTTTCCAGTAACAATACCAGCAGACCTTGCTGGATGAGGCCAAAATGGCATTGCAGGTAGCCCAAAGTCACATATATCAATTGAGGAACAAGTTGAGTAATATGCTCCATAGACTATGTAAAGGTATTCCTCAATCCTCCTCTATCCCCCTAATTAGAGACTTATCCGACACGTTGCTCACTGGACCAACAGAGATAGCGAGCAGCTTCTCTGTCAACTTTGAGAGTGTTTACACTCAGGGGGACTCTTTGTCGCGGGAGCAGATAAAGGACTTCGTACAGGCTCTCCCCCTTAAGACCCTTCCTCAACCAACCGTGACCTGCTGGACAATGCCTCACTGGGGAAGAGCTCTTGTCGGCCCCGTTAGGGTGAAATACTAGGAAGGCCTCTGGGCCGAACGCGCCCTTCTTTAAAGCTTATATGCCCAAGCTCCAGGAACACTTGCTGGGGGTGGTCCTCTCTGCAGCGACCGATGCAGTCTTGCTGCCTGATTGGCACCATGCGAAGATTGCAGTAATTTCTAAGCCTGGCCGACCATACTTTTCATATTGCCCATTTTCTTTTCTGAACCTAGAGGTCAAAATATTTGTTAAAACGCTGGCGAATACGCTATACACCTCGTCCCTGACTTGGTACATCCTGATCAGGTAGGGTTTATGCCCCGCTGTGCCATCCATCACAACATTCGCTGTTTATATAACGCACTGGTGCTTGTCGACAGGTTGGTGGGACCGGCGGCGATACTTCTGACTGGAATCGACAAAGCCTTTGACTCCTTGAGCTGGGAGTACTTGTTTCTTCTTCTTTAACCGCATGCGTGCGGGCGGAATTCCGCTCGTACGCGGAGTTTTGCGAAACCGCATTTTACGTGACGAGCTGGGCTCGTCATCAGCGTAGCAGGAGGCTACCTCATGACGAGCCCAGCTCGTCATCAGCGTGGAAGGGGTTAATGGCTACATTTTGGCCCTCTGTTTCTTTCTTACCTTAAATTATTATATACTGATTTGACGGCGTTGGTGCGGGTAGATGGTGTCAGGTCTCATACATTTCCTCTACAGTGGGGAACGGAACAGGGTTACCCCGTGTCCCCCTTCTGTTTGCTCTTGCCATAAAGCCTTTGAGGATGTGGGTGAGGATGGAGCTTAAGTGCAGCGCTTTGAGTGGGGGGACTCTCCGACAGTATAGCACTCTATGCCGATGGCGTCCTCTTCTTCTTTACCATACCTGATATCACAGGTCCCTGTATTCTGCATATTATGAACATCTTTGGGGAAACTTCGAGCCTCAACATTAATATGTCAAAGTCCACGGTGTTCTTGGTAGGCATCCCTTTGTTCCTGACTGGACGGTCTGTCATTTTCAACATGGTGTCCTTGCCCCAATTCCTCTATCAATTACAGAACTTCCCATATAATATTCCACGACAGTGGTTCTGTAAGCTGAATTCCATCCTTGTAAGCTGAATTCCATCCTTACTACTTTTCTAAGGGACTTTGAGACCTCTCGTATTGCCATCAGCAAATGTTTCCAATCCACTTACTGTGGGGTATAGCCGCCGCAGATATTGAATTGTATTATCTTGCATGCCACCTTTTCATAATAAACGACTGGTGGTATGACCTCCAAGGTGACCCAGCTAGCAAATCAGAAAAATTGGCAATGGGGGGCACCTCTCTTCTTCTCTATACAGTGGGGGCAGTGGCAACGGCCTTGCCCTGGCGACTAGAGTGGTACTGAATCTATGGCACTCTTTACTCCAATGGATGAGATAGTGAGCTATGCTGACGGAGTGGACGCTGCTCTGCAAGGTTACGTATGCTCCTGCAGGTGGCTGCCCTAGAGGGCTTCCGTAAATGGGACCCCATCTGGATATCTACCTTGGGGAAGGTTATGTGTGGAACGGTCCCCAAGTCTTTCCAGACCCTGCAGGTAGAGTACCAGCTCCACCACAGCCAGTTTCACCTGTATCTTCAGCACTGCCATGCGCTGACCCCCTGCATTGCCACAAAGTCTGATATGTCTGAATTCAATCCATTTGAGGGGAAACTTCGCATGGGCAACCTAGTTGACCACAAAGTTGCGAAAATCTATCAGAAGCTTTTCTCCAACCAGTAAGACATACTTGTGGATGTGAGGATGGGGGGTGAGGGGGGTGGAGTGGGAAAAAGCGGGCAGGTGTTTGTTTCTCTTTTTGCTTAATTTTCTATAATTTTTCTGTTACATGCAAGCCTACTGGGCCATGTTAAGCATTTTCAACTTTAAAATAAATTAAATGTGTTTAGAAAACAAAAAAAACGATGATGTCAAAAATCACTGCTAGATAATGATCTAAGCAATTGATGCATTAATAAGGAAAATACTCAACTCAGAACTAGAACACCATTTTTAATCCCTGTTTCACTACGTTCTAACTGCTTCCAACAACTACTAAACTATTCTTGACAGAACTCATTGTGTCTTATACACCGTTAAAATTTTGAAAAACATTGCATTAAATGTTACAAGAGCTCATCACTTATCAAATCAAAGATGACATTCTAACAACAACCCCCAAGACTGAAAAGATACAGTTTAAGGATGACAATTCCAATTTGACAAGATGTTTCAGGAATGACTGTAGGGCAATTAAGGGGTATGAAAGACGCTACGACTCCTCTATAAACAAAAAAAAATCCTCTACTGATTGGGCTTGTATTTCAGACTGCTGTTTACACTCAATGGCAAACAACACTCATTTACTAGTTGGGCTGAAACCTGAAGATGCTGGAGAGCATCCAACAGGTATGTCTGCTATAGTAAAATAAGAAGATGCAAAGACCTTCTAAAAGCCGCCAATGGGACTCTTTGCCAAGAGAGGGGAGACCTTTGTGTGTTTTCTACTGAACTTTCTAGGACACAGACGACACTCAGACCCTCATTACGAGTTAAGGGCTAACTTCAGATCCCTGTGCAAACAGGTATTTGCAAGGGGATTGGAATTACGAATTATTTGTTAATTAAACTCGCAGTTTTCTCATGATAAATTCCAGCAGGTCAAACCTGCAGAATCTTATCGGAAGGGTGGGGTTGTGGAAAATGACTAAAATTAGGTATCTATAAGCGGCGTTCATTTATGTTCACCCCAGCCACTGTTGAAAGTAAAGTAAGAATCGTGAAACAGTGGCCACGCCATCTTGTCCCTGTTAGGCCCCATCATGCGCGTAAGTGGCAGCCATTTTGTGTGTCTTGGTCTCTCTGCCCACTGCCAATAGCCTGCGCGTCTCTCCCCCTCACTCCCCGGCCTCGCAAGCATTCCCCCGCGCCCCGACAGCCCCCGGTCTCTCCTACTTGTGCCATAAGCACACCTCTAACGCGACCCTGTCTCCGAGCCACATCCCGTGCTGAACCCCCTCGCTCTTTCATCTCATTCATAGAACAGGCCCTTTTGATAACCTCTTCCTCCCTGCCCGATTGTCCGGCCTGATCCCAGGCCATCACCTAGCCCAACAGATGCAGTTTATTGCCCCCTACAGTAGGACCTCGCCTCACATCAAAGGAGCGGGGATTAATCAATGCTTTCGCACCCCGAAGATCCGACTGATCACACACATCCCCGTTCCCAGCGGAATGTCCAGCTGCGCGATAACCACCACATGCTGAGGTCGGGATGGGAACTCTACTGTAGATGTGTGTGGGAACGGGCCTGGCCCGGGGATTCCGAGGATGTCTTTTCTGTCCTTCAAAGAAACATTACGGATGCAGTATATGTAATAAAGCCATAAACCTGTGTATAAGAGGCCAGGCCTCAGAGATGCGGTCAGAGCACCTCGAGAAGATACCCTGTTGTCTGATTTGACGTGCTCTGCTCCGTCGGAATAAACTCCTGTTTCCTGCCTTCTGTCTCCAGCGCCTGCCTTTTTGTTTGGTAATCTCGAATGGTATGAGAGGCGGCTAACGCCGGGCAAACACTGAAGGGTTCTTGGTCGAATTCGGCCCTACCTTTTCACAGGGTTGGGCCCTCGAAAAAAGGCAAATCATGAGGAATGTGAAATGTTAAAAACCAATGCTGCACGTTAGGCACCATTTTCCCTTTCAAAACTCAGAATAGGAAGTATTTTCAACACGTGGTAAATACCTCACCGTGGCTTAATGGTATTTACCATGTGCTAAATACCCCACTATATTCCGACAAGCTCATATTGGAACTAATGTATTCTTTTAGTCCTAGTTTAACTTATGTTCACATGAAGCAAACGATGCAAGGTGCACCAAAATTACTGGTTAGGTTTACAATATCTATGAAATTGTTTTCTACTCTTTTCTAATTCCTGGATCACAAAATTTAAGGATGAGAGGGCTATGAGGGCGTGTGCCTAAGTCCTAGTAGCTTTCCCTATCTTTCCCTCTGTGGGTGTTGTGTTAGATCTTGGGGATGAGCTTTCTTAATAATCAGTTTTGCTCCCATGTCTTTCTTTTTCTCCTGTTTTGTTGAGCTACATTTACTATTCTTCCATATCTTGCTTTCTTTTACCTTCATTAGGTCACAGACAACAATGGTCTGTTAAAAGCGTTTTAATGCTACGTTTTTCTGTCAAGAGACAACTCCAGTATAACAGCTTGTTGTACGTGTTGCAATGCTTAACGATGCCTAGACCCATAGTCCTCAATATGGTTAATGAGTTGGTATTAAGAAAATGTTTCGATCTG
Source organism: Lissotriton helveticus (assembly GCF_964261635.1). Classification (NCBI taxonomy): domain Eukaryota; kingdom Metazoa; phylum Chordata; class Amphibia; order Caudata; family Salamandridae; genus Lissotriton; species Lissotriton helveticus. The sequence goes on from NC_136061.1 coordinate 1,038,935,533, forward strand.
AACGCCTATGAGGGATTCTTAAAATGAAAACAGTGAATGTTCAAGGACTTAAGTCTCTGATGAAACTCAGAGCTTTATTGTGCTGTCTTCATTCTTAAGAATTCTATATGGGGCTGCTCAATGAAACTCGCCTACTCCATACTGACAAGCAGCACCTGGAGGTGTTTTGGTTCCCCATCCAGTTCCATTCCAACGCCTCTCCAAAAACCAAAGGGGTCTCCAATTTGTTTAGGCAAAGTAAACTTTATATTGGAGGTGACACATTCTTACCAAAAAGGAAAAGTGCTTGGAGAAAGTGTGGCATCTTCGGAGACCGATTCCTTACAATATTTCTTTATTTGTAGGCCCAATGATAACAAGGAAGATTTCTATGTCAAACTATCCCCCTCTAAAGACAATTTTGTGGGTGAAGACCTTATTACGGTTGGCGACGATAATGCCACACTAATGCAGTCATGTTATTGTTATCGTTCCTCTAACCTGTTTCGAAACCTAGATGCCCTCGGCTCTGAAACAATCTTCACCACATTTTTATAATCATTTTGTGCTTGCTTAAAGATCACTTTATTGCATGTATTAATCTCCACACACATTGTTTTTCCTATACTTGACAGGCCTTATACTACTTCTTGCCTGAGTACCAAGGTTTGGAGCATGTGATTTTAAACACTTTCTCCAACACTATCTCGTCGAGGACAGACCATAACCATTCACTGAAGCAAAGAGGTCTACCATCCATATTATGAGGGGGATTTTCCAAAAGGGGGCAGAATTTAGAAACAATCTGTAGAAGAGATCTAACAATCACTACCTCCGCAAAGGACCCAAAAATCACATCCAGCGACTGCCCAATCAACTGCTTTTAAGCCTGGTGGCAGCAGAACGGTCTATTTATCAGAGTTTCTGTGTTGGTTGGGATTCAACCTCTGCCAGCCCATTTGTAAAAATGAAAGGTACATAGTTATGAGGAAGACAGAAAAACACCTATGATAAGATGCACAATTATTCCTTTATCTGTGTGTAACGTTTCTTTTAGAGGCATCGACTCAACAATAACTGTCTAAGAACAGGTAATGAAACCACCATCAATGATTGCTAGCATGATAGATAGTAAAATGGATCCTGTGGCGAGCAGTTGAGAAGAATATTTCAATGCTGCATTAATCAGTGTCCAAACACCTGCCAAAAGATTAAACTGACCAAATAGTAACTATTTCTACCTTTGATTTATTCAATTCCATACTTTTCTACATTCTACCAGGGGCTCCTGTCTGTGCGCTGGTGGGAGCTTGGACGACAAACCGGGTGCGAAGCCCTGGCCACACAAGGTACAAGAGACGTGCATGTTTAGGAATATTCACATTTACCTATTAACAGCAGAGGGGACATTGGATCTTCCCCAGTATGGGAAAGGGCTGACTGTTAGGCCTCACCACAAATGGATGAGGGCAAATAAGCAATAGGATCATCGACCGAACAACAGTAGGGGAAGTTAGAAATGCTTTCTTTAGCTTCTCCTCATGTACCTACACCTTACTGTAGTAAGAATAGGCATTCATTTACACATATGAGGACATTCAATAGTGAAACATCTTTTGGACACAAAAAACATATTTTTTTGGGCGCAGCCAGAGCACGGGACTCACGGTTCGATCCCCAGCAGCGGCAGATCAGCCCAGCACCATGTGACACTGGGCAATAGTTCGCTTAATCTTCCTGACAGCACCCAGCGCCTTAAGACCCTTAGGGTTGATTTGTTAGCGCTTTACAAATACTGGGTTATTAGGCATATTAAATACATAATAAAGTCACAAATATCATTAAAATGGTAACCCCCTATTTACAGCAGCTAGACAAAGTCAACATATGGTATCATGCGCAATATAAAAATCAAACTGAAAACGATACAGTTGCATTACAGCCAAAGACCCCTTTCCATCAACTGCCATGACTCCTAGAGGGAGGAGGAATACTTTCTCTACACCATGGTTTTTGGAAGGAAACAGCCCTGGTCCATGGAGGGTCTAGGTCTTTGCAGGCCTGTCTGACATCCCACTGTAAGCATCTCTTGCCAGCCAATTTGTAATCTCAAATCTTCTTTAGGAATCTGTCTGATCTTATACCCTGCCTCCCTTATCATTAAACTCAGTCTCCAAGCAACGCCAATCCGGCCATTAAAGACTTCATTGTTAAAATGAGGGTCGCCATGTGCCTCATTGTTCTTGATTGTACATTAATAATATGAGTCCATATAAATTGTGCCCCTCTTCTGCAATCCCTGCCACTGTGCCAAGGAAGTGGCTTGCTTTCAGCAGCGTGCAGTAAAGAGAAAAATAAAGGACAGACTGTTCCTGTAATGCCTCTTCGTGGAAGCTATGTCTCAAGGAGGGAAGCTTCTACGAGCCGTTTCGTATTGGATGCAGGGTGCTTAAGAGCGCTTCCTTTAAGCCATTCAGTAATTGGGCTCCCGCTGAGGCACGAAATGTGTGTTCCCAGATTCTGGTGTTGCGAGAGTCCTGTCACTGTTCAACATGAATGCAAGTTTGAACTTCTCAATTTTACCATAGATGATACCGCATTCTCCATGCAAGTGTGACTACATGCCACCACGATTTCTGCGCAGGAGAGCATGAATGCGGTCAGCTGTGTGTGCCATATTTTATCCAGGAGGCATAGTCAGTTCGAACTGCACCACAACAACCAACAACTTGCTTGTGACCCCAGCCAGTAAAGTGTAGAGTCTCATCGTGAATTTTGGAGTCCTGCTTCAGGGGACTCGGTTTGCAAGATTCAGATGTTGAACCAACCGTTTACCTTCTCAGAGATACCTTGCCTCAACAGCTGAACCACTCTTCTTATAGTCTATGTATACTCTGTCACTTGTACTCCCATTTTGTTATTCGGTACCGTTGGCCATTCCCCCTATGTTAGTAACATATTGGGCAAACTGTATAAAGCACCAGTACTCCACAGGATGCTTCTCCTGCTCAAGACACAAAGAGCTATTAATTTCCCCCATGTACTGTACTGGTCAATGTTCTTTTTCTTTCCTAGGTACGTAGACATCAAAAGGTGCATCAGTACAGAGCTGACCCCATCAGGGTTGAAGGGGAAAACACCAGTATCTTGGGCTGGGGTGCACATACGTAGAAGCCAATTGTGAAATATTGTTATCGATAAATGGTCTAATCAAGGATCTCTCACAAACATCGAGGGGGAGCAAAAAAGCACAGTTTAGTGTCTAACAGAGGGCCACATTAACAGTTGGCACAGCCTCTGCCTCCCTCAAAAAACGTAATCTTATAATTTATAATCATTGGGATTCCAAAAAACTGGCAAGTCAGTCGTGGACAGATGAACTAAAGAGGAAGACGCAGAAATAACAGGGACAATTGAACCTGAGAAAATGCTGCACTTAAACTTCACGTGCCAGAAAGAGAGATGAAAGAAAAGGTTGCAGGCAGCGCCATGATGTCCTAACACTTTCAGAAGTTGGCCACACGGAAGCACATTATTGTCTAGCAAAAGAACTGCTCTAAAACATTCATTGTGTCTCAGAAAGGCCTTAAACAAAACGGGCACTACTAAAACTCTATGGAGAGGAAAGCAAAACAAAAATTTGCATCCCGACCTTCAGAGTTGTAAGGATGGAAAATACGGGTTCAGACATTAATAACATGGCAGCCATCAATGTCACACCTTTTAATTAACGGATTACAGTGCAGACCAAACAGTAATTGTTGTTAGCAGTTCGTTGCCTTTTTTCATTAAAATGTCACAGGCCCGCCCATTCAACACACCAAGTTTCCATGTGTGGAAATTAGGTCCTTTCCTGCAACGTTGCGGCATTGAAATCAAAGCTTTCATTACAAGACAGAAACAACATTCATAAGGTTACAACAAATTAAGTAATTATTTTAATCCAAAATATTGGAAAAGTGTGTAATCTATTTTTTCATTCAACTCATAAATTGACAGCATTTTCCTTCACAATGACAGGAAAACATGAATTGTACTAAGAGAGCTGAATCTGGTTCAACCTTGACTTGCGCTGGTAGAGCTGTGCACTTTTATTACTTGGACTAGCAGGGTATGTGCATCTGGTGTCAGGGATTAGCGGCCGTGCCTGCCTAAAATATGAAGGAAGACTACATCTCCCATAATGCCTAGCGGAAGGGGGACGTACCGCAAAAGGCATATAGCCGCTTGAGAGGCAAAGGAGGGCGCTCGTGATTCGTCCTTGGAGTCAGCTGGAAAACTCAGACTTCTGTTCCCGCGGAATCGCTGCGGAGTTTGTTTGTCCAGTTTTTCGCGTAGCCTGTCCTGCTTCGTGGCTGCGAAGCAAGTTGTTGTTCTAGCTCGGACGAGCTAGAAAGCCTGAGACAGTTATCGGCTGGTGCTGTCATTCGTTATTTGAGAACGCGAGAGACGCCGGATTGCCTCCTCCGCGTCCTTGCAGTGTCATTCTTCTCTGTGAGGCAGTCACCGGCTGGTGCTGCCATTGTTGTTCCGTGAGGAGCGAGAGACGCAGGATTTCCCCTCTCCGCGTCCTCACGGTGGTTCTACGGCCTGAAGCAGTTTCCTGGCGGGTACTGCAGTACTTACCTTGGTGAGGCGCGTGAGACGCCGGATTGCCCCCTCCGCACTCCCTCGTTGCACTCGGCTGAGTGTAACAGACCAAGGAGTTCTAGGGCCAGTACTCAGCTTGAGACTCCGGTCAGGAAGACGCAGGATTGCCCCCTTCCTGACCGCATCAAGTAAACCGGTGGTAGTTGTTACCATCCTCCCTAGACCCAGGGGACGCTGGATTTGCACCCCCCTGGAACTCTACTTCTATTGTTGGTGGTAGTAGTTACCATCCTCCCTAGAGTCAGGTGACGCTGGATTTGCACCCCCCTGGAACTCTACTTCTATTGTTGGTGGTAGTAGTTGTTACCATCCTCCCTAGAGTCAGGGGACGCTGGGATTGCACCCCCCTGGAACTCAAAAAACTTTTGTTTCCTTTGGGGTATTTCTTTTGTTACCTTTTGGTGGAGTAACTTTGCCTTATCGACTTCGTGAGGGGTTTGTGGTTTGGCTTGGAGAACTGAGTAGCTGAGTACCTCGCCCTACTCCTCGTATTTGCCCCTTTTTTTTACCCATTGTGCAGCAGTAGGAAGGGGATAAGAATAGTATAGGAGCTTAGAGAGAAGAGGGGTGTGTACTAATGTGTGTCCTTTTTTGTTGCAGGTCCCTCTACCCCTGCTGCTCCTACCCCTACCTATCCCTCGCTTGATTGCCTTGTGCTCTGGATGGTACTATTAGTCAGAGTGCAGGGACATCAGGAGGTGGACCCCATTTGAGCATCGTTCCGACCTCGAGGAGCCAGCAGCCGTGACAGAATCACGAGCCCACGTTAATACACTCCTCCCGGTCGGAAGGATCCTCAAAGTATGGCAACTATGGACGATGTGCTTCAGGCTCCTCTGTTGGTACAGCAGGAACTAGCCACGTCTAAAACAGAAGCCGATGCATTAAGAGAAAGAGTAGACAGACAGCAGGGTAATCCTTTTGACGCATCCTCAGGGTCTCGCCCGATACAGGTAACGGTCCCGCCACCTATTCCGTTAGCCAGTCCTGAAAGGTATTCGGGGGATCCTCAGAAGATACAAGCCTTTTTGACCCAGATCACCCTTCATTTTTCTTGTAGGCCTGCCTCGTTCCCCACAAACCTGTCCCGGGTGGCGTTTGCCATTTCTTACTTAACAGGGGATGCAGCCAACTGGGCGGTTCCTTTTGTCAAGAACTACGACCCTATCCTGAACGATTGGTCTGCTTTCCGTTCGGAGTTCGAACGAGTCTTCGATCGAAGAGCAACCACTCTCAGCGCTGATAGGGAGCTCTTAGAGCTCCGCCAAGGGAGAAAAGATCTGGTCACATACATGACCACGTTCAACCGTTTGGTGGCCAAAACCGCATGGCCGGAAGACAAGCGAATGGCATTGTACTATCAGGGATTGTCAGACGACTTAAAAGACGTGATCGCCCAAATAGACCCCCAACCGACTACGTGTGTTGATCTTATTAACCTCACCCTACGCTTGGACCATCGACTAGCAGAGAGGGGAGGTGATTGCAGGAAACATGATAGACATCCAGGCGGGCCAGAACAGCCGTTGCAGTCACCCACAGTGCCTAGAGATAGCGCCCCGGAACCCATGGACGTAGGTGCCATTCGGTCACCTTTGTCCAGAGCAGAACGGGAGAGCCGCCGTACACATGGGTTATGTATGTACTGCGGAAAGAAAGGACACTATGTCAGGGAATGTCCAACCAAACCAAAAAACTCTAAGTCCTTTTATTCTGGAAAGAAAGTGGCGCTTACCACCAGCAACCTAGGTGAAACCACAGACACAGAGCCACCCAGAAAAGAGCCAGAGGGGAAAGTATGGAAACTGACTTCTTTGGCATCTACCATAGACAAACCAATAGTCACTCATATCCTGCTGTCCACGCTGTTGCAAACTCAGAAGCAACAACATTCGGTGTGGAGCATGATAGATTCAGGGGCTACTGGTAATTTCGTAGATGAGGGACTGGTACGACGTTTGGGACTGGGATGAGTACCCAATATAAACCCAGAGACTGTGCTGGCGGTGGATGGAACACCCCTGAAATCCGGTCCCATAGTTGAACGCACAGAGGAGGTAGTGCTGATCCTTGAAAATAACACGGTAAAACATACAGAGAGCATAGTGTTGAACATTATAGAAGCCCCTCAGTATGAGATCATCCTGGGAATACCATGGTTGGAACTGAACAATCCTTTCATAGACTGGAAAGCGAAGACAGTGAGTTTCGTTTCGGAGGGTTGTCAGACCAAATGTATGAACACGTCTACGTCCCACATGCTAGCACTGGCTCGAACCATGCGATTAGCTACGGCAGTAGAGAAAGATACGACCCTGCCGGTCGCCTATGAAGCATATAGGGAAGTATTCAGTGAAGTTAAGGCAGAAGTCCTCCCTCCCCATAGGGAGTATGATTGCCGGATAGATCTGGTAGAAGGAGCCGTGGTTCCGTCTTGTAGGGTGTATGCTTTATCAGAGCCAGAGACCAGACACCTACAGGAATATTTGGCTCACTTTAGCGCTATAGGGTTTATCCGGCCATCCAGATCTCCGGCAGCCTCGCCTCTGTTTTTCACGCCAAAAGCAAATGGCGAACTGCGCACATATATCGACTATCGCCAGCTGAATAAACAGACTATACGAAATCGCTACCCTCTTCCGCTCATCCCCGTCTTGTTGGACCAACTGAGGGAGGCAGTGATCTATACACGGTTGGATCTCCGTGGTGCCTATCACTTGGTTCGAATACGCGAGGGGGATGAGTGGAAGACAGCGTTCAAAACCCGATACGGACTTTTCGAATACCTGGTAATGCTGTTCGGGTTGTGTAACGCCCCGGCGGCATTCCAGTACTTTCTAAATGACGCATTGAAGGAATATATCGATCAGTTCGTTATAGTATACATTGACGACACTTTGGTTTATTCAGCATCCCGGGCCCAACACGTTAGTCATGTGATCCTAATTCTACAGAAACTGTTGGAGAACACTCTCTATTGTAAGCTCAGTAAATGTGAGTTCAGTGTGGAAGAAGTAGAGTTTCTGGGGTCATATTGACTCCGAAGGGCTTCTGTATGGCAGAAAGAAAGATAGAAGCAGTGCGTGCTTGGCCAGTGCCTAACAGTGTAAAAGAGGTGCAGTGTTTTCTTGGTTTCGCCAATTATTATAGGCGGATCATCCCTCAGTTCTCCTTGTTGGCCTCACCTATAACCAACCTCTTGAAGAAAGGGGTCCCTTTCAGATGGAATCCCGAAGCCATGGAGGCTTTTGAACTTTTGAAAAGAGCGTTTGTCAGTGCCCCAATACTGAAGCACCCTCAGCTGGATATTCCATTCGTAGTGGAAGCAGATGCATCGGACTCAGCGGTGGGGACGGTGTTGTCACAAAGAGACAGAGAAACGGGACAACTGCATCCGGTTGCATTTCTGTCAAAAAAACTCAACTCCGGGGGGCGTGGCTAGCTGCCGAGGGGAATGGTCGTGCTTTAACGCGGCTCCTCTGCCCTAACGGCCAATCGACCTCTGGACCTCCGCTGGTGCTGCTATCTGGCCCGGGGTCCCTCAATCATCTATCTGTGCCACCACTGCAGCCCCCGGCTGACTTCTGGAGCCTCCTGCCTAGCCGGTATCGTTGCGGACGGGTCCCGACGTCCGGAGCCTATAGGCCCAAGATGGCGGCCATTGCTTGAACGCTACCCGAGTGCCCTACTACGGAGCTGCTCCGGCCCGTGCCCAGTCTCCGGCACCTTCGGGGATCCTGATCGAGTGTCCGGTAGGCGATTTCCAGCAGCCCCAGCCTGGTGTTGAACCTCTGCCTCCCGCAGGTGAGGGGCGGGACGACCCGTATTGACCTCCCCCACCCGCCCGGCACCACCGTCTGGGCGAGTCCCCGGCTTGGGCCTGACCCGGCGACAGGCGCAAAATCCCGGAGCCGATTTCCCTGGACTTGCCCCACTTTGAGGCTCCCGGTCTCGCTCCACGGCTGACGGCCTACCACTGACCCTGACCCGGTGGGGCTTGACTGAGAGGGGTGGCTGTAGTAGGGGGGCCGGCCGAGCGTTGTGGGGGGACTCCCTGAGGCCTGGTGGGGCGCTCCTCTTCCTCTCCGCCCCCACAACTCCTACATACCTCGGCTGGACAGACTGCTCGAGGCCCCGTGGTGCCCCCCGTGCTCGGCCTGACTGGACGCCTCCTGCTGGCCTGCACTCAGCCTGCTGCATCCACGACAGGGATATACCTGCTTCACTGCTCCTCGCCGACTCCTTGCTCCACGTGGCCACCGCTAGTCAGAAGTTGCAGCCCCCTCCTCAGCCACAGCTTTGCGGACGAGGGCCACGCTCATTCGCCCACCCCAGTGAGGGGTTCTTCTTCCTCCCCCCCCCTTCTATTTTCATCCGGATTGCCTCTGTACCTCCCCCACTGGATCCTTGGGCGGGGACCGTCACGACGATGACCTCCAACAAAGGTACCCGACCTTCCAACCAAAGGCAAATCAATAAACTCTCGTGGGGCTCCAGGGGGGAGCCCAAGGAGGTGCCTCCAGATGCCACCCTCAAGACGCCAACCCCCCCTCTGCAAGGAAAGTCCTCCCCCACTTTGGACGACGTTATGGAAGCGATCGCGGGGGTCCGCTCTTCACTCGAGACCCGGATTGATTCAGTGAACGTGGAGGTGACGCTGCTACGTGCCAACCTTCGAAAAATGGACTCCAAGGTGAAAGACATTGAGACTCTTGCTCTAGTCGATGACACCGCCACGTTACAGCAACAGGTGGCCCATCTGCAGAAACAGCAACGCCAGATGGAGGTGCTCCTGGATGACTATGAGGGGCGCGCCAGGCGCAACAACCTCCGCATCCTTGGTGTTCCAGAGCGCCTTGAGGAGCCGGCCGCAGACCTCTTTGTGGAGAAATTGGTCCTCCAACACCTCCAACCGAAGAATCTTTCCAACTATTTCTCTATAGAACGGGCCCACAGAGTTCCTGGAGGCCAACCGAAGCCGGGCGCTCCTCCCCGCCCCATCGTGGCCCGTGTCTTCAACTTCCGAGACCGGGATGTCATCCTTCAGACAGCGCGTGCAGGACCGCCTTTGCGAATAGACAATGCACACATCATGATCTTTCCAGATTTCACCGTGAAGGTGCAGGCCCGTCGACGCAGCTTCCTGGAGGTGAAGAAGGCCCTCCGGACACAATCCATCAAGTATGCTATGCTGTTCCCCGCGAAGCTCCGTGTTGCGGCGGAGGGTAAGACCTGGTTTTTCGAATCTCCTGCTGATGTCTGGGATTGGCTCGAGGGATGGTGACAATCGAACTCCACTCATCCCAGACGCGGGGGGTCCACTGATCGCTCCGTCGAGGAGGCGCCTCCGGAAAGTCAAGACCTGTTCACGGACAATGTGCAGGACGAATAACGCCGAACAACCCAAGTTGAATTGACCAGCTCAGCCGCTCATCTACGCGCTGCTATGCTTTCCACTCTGGCGGACCGGCTCCGCTATCAGATAGACGGCATATCTCAGACCATCTTCATCAGGGACTCATTGAATTGAAGCACAATTTGCTTCCTGCCTCGTCCAAGTTTTGACTGCTGTGTATCCTTTATGGGTTTTTCCTTCCCTGGGTCCACATGCCCGTTGTTGTTGCTCGACCTAGTCATGTTACTGTTGAATTCTTCCTATTGATGGGAGGGTCTCCCTCTTAGAGCCCACAATGAGGGAGAACACTTGGCCCCGGGGGTCGCTCCGCAGATACTGTGCGGTGGGGGTTGGAAAGCCTGCGATCTCTGGACTTGGTTATGTATGTTACCTCCCCCTTTAGAGTGGTCTGCTGAACGCCCTATGATAGACTGAGCGGCGCTTAGCCACCTTGAGACCCCGGGCACGGGACCGGTTCCCGTCTAACTTTGCTCAATGACATCTACTATGTGAATGCTTTTGTTTCTGTTAATTGTTTATTCGCACTAGATAACCTTATCCTGGTATTTGGCCGACGAGGGCACCCCTGGCTCTCCACACTCCTCTCTAATGTTCGGGGGGGGCGACAGGCACTCTGCCTAGTTGGGGAGTGGATAGTTCTAAGTCCGCGGGCAGGGACGCAGGGTGGGGGGTAGTTAGGGGGGTGACAGCAGGGGGGGAGGGACGGGGAGGGATTGGGAATGTTGGGAAGTTGAAGTCGAGACTTTTCTGGTCTCTGTTCTTGTTCATGCTTATTCATTGCAGAGGATTCTGGATTGTAGAGCGCGACGTGCTGCGCGCCGCGACCCCACATGTTACTTCTGGCGAGTTTTCGCCATTAGACCCACTTCGTGGCTACCCTACACCGTCACGATCTGCCTATTGCACACGCTTCGGCCCTGCCGGGCCCCCACTGGATTCTGGGGTGACACACTCCCCTGGAACTCCTCTCTCTGGTCGATATCCTGTCCACCACACACTGTTAATCCGTACTTATTCTCACTTGTATAAGCCGCCATGATGCCCTCCCCGATGACGTCCCTGACCATTATGACGTGGAACGTTAATGGTCTCGGCAATAAGATAAAAAGGGGGGTGGTAATGCAATTTCTTAAACGTCACTCTCCAGACCTGGTCCTCCTCCAAGAGACGCATCTCATGGGTAATACGTGCCGGGCACTGAACCGGGGCGGTTACAAATTACTGATACATGCAGGTTTCACCTCCGGATCCAGAGGCACGGGTTCTTGTGCGCAGGAGTGTGGCCCTGACATGCATAAAGACGCGGGCTGATCCCCTTGGTCGATATGCTGCGATAGAGGCCATCTGGGAAGGCAAACCACTGAATATTGTCTCTTTCTATGCCCCTCCGGCCCTAGGTACTGATGCGCTCCGGACCATACAACACCTGATGCTAGATCTTCCGCAGGGGCCCCTGCTCATTGGGGGGGATTTCAATATGACTATGAACGATGCTGTGGATAGACACCCTCACCGTCCCTCACACAAGTCCTGCTCAGACCTCTCCACCTTTGCGCATTCGATGGGGCTCGTGGACCTTTGGCGCCGCTCCCACCCTCACGCATCTTACTACACGCACTATTCCAACGCTCACAATAGCAGCTCACGTATAGATCATTTCTTCGCACCCACTACTGATTTACAATTCTTCCGTCATCCGGAGGGGCTCCCCAGAGGGATCTCCGACCACTCCCCCCTCACGATCCAGTTTACACATCACCGCCCGAGAGCGCGGGGTCCCATTATAATCACGCCCTGGCTTTTGAAAATCCCTGACATACACGATAGCCTGCTTGCACACACCGAATACTACTTCGCCGAGAATGTGGGGTCTGTACCTTCGGCCACGACACTATGGCAGGCGTACAAAGCAGTAATCAAGGGTTCAGCGCTGGCCCTTAAGAATGGTTACCTCCGTAAACAAAATGAACACTTGGTGCATGTAGAAGCAGACTTACTTCACCTGGAATCCCTCCACAACGTGCACCCCACTGAAGAGGTGTTGGCTCGCCTGCAAGCGACACAACTGGAGTATAGGGCTCTGGCACTTGAAAAGGCGCAAGCCAAACTCCTCAAAACCCGCCACCGGGTTTACGAGCTGGGGGACAGAGCGGGTATGATGCTCGCTTGGCTTGAAAAACGGGAGCAAGGCTCCCGTTGGATTCCGGAATTGACCCTTCCAGACCAATCTACTGTCACGGACCCGAGCGACATAGCAGAGGCTTTTGCCACCCACTTTGAGGAGGTCTACACCGCCAGAGCCCACTATGGTGCCGAGGAATCTAAACTACTCTTAGCCGAAATGAGCCTCCCCGCTCTCTCGGAATCCGAAATGCAGGAGCTCGAAGCGGACCTCACCACGGAAGAAGTCCGAAACGCCCTATTCTCTGTTAACTCCGGCAAGGCAATGGGCCCCAACGGCGTCCCTATTGAGTTCCTTAAGGGCATGGCGGGCGAGATCCTCCCGCATCTTAAAGCGATGTTTGAAGACAGCTGTGACGTAGGCTGCTTGCCGCAAGACCAGCGATTGGCCTCGATCGTGGTTATCCGTAAGCCTAATAAGCCGGCTTCTGACTGCAGCTCATACCGCCCTATCTCTCTCATTAACGCTGAAGTAAAGGTCCTTGCCAAGCTCCTAGCCACTAGACTCATGACCGTTCTCCCCGCCTTGATACACGAAGATCAATCGGGCTTCCTCCCGGGTCGCAACACGGCGCTCAATCTCCGCCGTGTCCATAATGTCATGAGTAGGATACCACACCTTCGGGAAGACGCGGTTATCCTCTCCCTCGACGCCACACTTGCCTTCGATTCTATCGAATGGTCCTACCTCTTTGAAATACTCCCACGTTTTGGTTTTGGCCCTAAATTTATACGGTGGGTTCGGTTACTATACACCGATCTTTGGGGTCAGGTCTATGTCAATGGTCATACATCCAGGCGCTTTCCCCTTCACAGAGGTACTAGGCAAGGGTGCCCGCTGTCTCCTTTGTTGTTCACCCTCACTCTGGAGCCCCTAGCTCATTGGATTAGAACTGATAATTCTATCCGAGGCCTCCGATGGAGTGCTGATATAGTCGATAAGATTTCGCTATACGCAGACGACATCCTAGTATATCTCTCCTCCCCCCGGTCCTCCCTTAATAGCCTACTGCACGTGATTACTAACTTCGGCAAATACTCGGGCTTCTCCGTTAATTGGTCGAAATCAGTACTTTATGTTCTCCATGGTCCGCCCCCCCTCTCCCGAGAGGCTACTCTGTTGAAATTGCCCAGAATGGTTTCAAGTATCTGGGGATTTTTGTCACCCCCGATCCCCGACTTTTTCATGACCACAATCTTAAAAGCCCACTTCAGAGACTCCATACAGACGTCTCCCATTGGAGGTCGCTTCCCCTCTCTCTCCCCGGTAGAGCTGCCCTATTTAAAATGCTTGCACTACCTCGGTTCCTCTATGCTCTACAAAACTGTCCGTTTCCAATACCGGACTCCTACTTTAATTCTATTGATGGTGACATCCGCTTCCTCCTATGGGATGGTGGCTCCCCCCGCATCGCCCTCATCTCTCTTACGCAAGGATGGTATGACGGGGGTATCGCCCTCCCCAACATCCGTCTCTACTACTGGGCAACCCAATTGGTCGCCACCAATTCGTGGCTCTACAGCACGCCTACAAACCCTGCCTTCCACTTGGAGAAATACCAGACAAGCTGCGGTGGGTACCTCGAGGCTCTATACGGCAAACACTCCCGTACTCGCTATATAGGCCCGATGTCCCACACGCTGACCGTATGGCCCCGTGCGAACAAGCGACTCGGATGGTCTGACACCCTCACGCTCTCCACACCACTCTGGACCACATACAAACTGGGCACCCTATGTCACTGTAGTGGCTTTGATAAATGGGACACAATAGGCATTTCCACTATTGGCGACCTACTCCATAAGGGCAAACTACTGACATTCAAAGACCTCCAGGACACATACCACCTGGCGAACTCTGAGACCTTCCGCTACCTCCAAATTAGACACGCTATACTCACCAACATCCCAGACCTCGCCTCCCTTCCACAATCCTCGCCCCTTGAGGATAGACTCTTGTCCGAACCTCTACAAGCTAAGGCGATTTCTTACACATATCGTAAATTGTGCAATAACATGCCAAATTCTTTCAACCTCCTCCAGGCTAAGTGGCAGACTGACGTTGGCGATATGGAAGATGCAGAATGGCAGTCAGCTTTGATGTCCCCACGAGAGTCAGCCATTAATCATAAAATCCGCTTGATACAATTGAAAATACTACACAGGACTTACATGTCGGGTCCCCTCTTAGCCAAAATAGGCCGACGTCCGTCTGACCTTTGCCTCCGTCAATGTGGCTCAACCGGCACTTTCTATCATGTCTTGTGGGAATGCCCGGCAGTCCAAGACCTTTGGCGCCGTGCGGCTCTGAAAATGTCAGATGCCCTTGGGAAACCGGTCCCCCTGTCTCCCAAATGCGCGCTTCTTACTATATGGGACCCCACAGACCTCACTGCGTTAGAACAGCGCTGGGTCAACCTTAGCTTCCTTCTCATAAAGCGTGAGATAGCCATGCAGTGGGGCTCACCACACAAACCACTCCTGATCCGGTGGGTGGCTGCGATGGATGTGTGCATGGTGTCAGAAAAATCAGTTTATAAAACTAGAGGTTGTCCCGGAGTCTGGGATAAGAAATGGGGCGATGGAATACCTATAGGGGCGACTTATGTACCTCTCCGACGGCGGATATGGCCAGGCGGGTCCACCCTCGGTGAGTGTGATACTGGTTGCTACCGTGCTGTGTGTGCTCTGTGACGATGAATGCTGAATGCAATGGCTCGTATACTCGTTTCCTCTGCTTCGATTTGTTATGTTTGTTTGCAATGAAAATACCATAGACCTTTGGACTATCCGGTACATGATTTTGACTATTCAGTGCACGCCTAGCTACCACGCCGCCGAACCTCCGGGATGTCGGCTGAATGGCTGTGTTGCTCGGTCTATCCTACTAAGTACCTGCATGTACCGCAGCCGGCCCTCGGGGTTGTAGGCTCTCTGCTGTGTCACTTTGAACTATGCAATAAAGGTCTTAAAAAAAAAAAAAAAAACTCAACTCCGCCGAGGCTAACTATACCATCTCCGAAAAAGAGTTGCTAGCCATAAAGAGGGCGTTCCAGGAGTGGAGACATTACCTCTGGGGAACACAACATCCAATAACTGTGTATTCCGTTCATAGGAATCTGCAGTTCATGAAGACCGCTCGCCACCTCTCCCACCGTCAGATGAGGTGGATGCTGTTCTTTGCGGAATATAACTTCATCGTTACCTTTCGCCCAGGTACAGAAAATCGAAAAGCAGATTCTCTCTCTAGACAAGGGGGAGATACGGTACCAGCACCAGAGACACAGCAAGCCATCATTGACCCAGAAAAGGTGGTGTGTTCAGTAACCGCGGACCAGTTCATGGATTTAGTTAAGAGACAAAGAAGCCGGGCGCTAGGAGGCACAGAGAAGGGGGGCGTACTGTCAGGGATTAGCGGACGTGCCTGCCTAAGATATGAAGGAAGACTACATCTCCCATAATGCCTAGCGGAAGGGGGACGTACCGCAAAAGGCATATAGCCGCTTGAGAGGCAAAGGAGGGCGCTCGTGATTCGTCCTTGGAGTCAGCTGGAAAACTCGGACGTCTGTTCCCGCGGAATCGCTGCGGAGTTTGTTTGTCCAGTTTTTCGCGTAGCCTGTCCTGCTTCGTGGCTGCGAAGCAAGTTGTTGTTCTAGCTCGGACGAGCTAGAAAGCCTGAGACAGTTACCGGCTGGTGCTGTCATTCGTTATTTGAGAACGCGAGAGACGCCGGATTGCCCCCTCCGCGTCCTTGCAGTGTCATTCTTCTCTGTGAGGCAGTCACCGGCTGGTGCTGCCATTGTTGTTCCGTGAGGAGCGAGAGACGCAGGATTGCCCCCTCCGCGTCCTCACGGTGGTTCTACGGCCTGAAGCAGTTTCCTGGCGGGTACTGCAGTACTTACCTTGGTGAGGCGCGTGAGACGCCGGATTGCCCCCTCCGCACTCCCTCGTTGCACTCGGCTGAGTGTAACAGACCAAGGAGTTCTAGGGCCAGTACTCAGCTTGAGACTCCGGTCAGGAAGACGCAGGATTGCCCCCTTCCTGACCGCATCAAGTATACCGGTGGTAGTTGTTACCATCCTCCCTAGAGGTAGGGGACGCTGGATTTGCACCCCCCTGGAACTCTACTTCTATTGTTGGTGGTAGTAGTTACCATCCATCCTAGAGTCAGGGGACGCTGGATTTGCACCCCCCTGGAACTCTACTTCTATTGTTGGTGGTAGTAGTTGTTACCATCCTCCCTAGAGTCAGGGGACGCTGGGATTGCACCCCCCTGGAACTCAAAAAACTTTTGTTTCCTTTGGGGTATTTCTTTTGTTACCTTTTGGTGGAGTAACTTTGCCATATCGACTTCGTGAGGGGTTTGTGGTTTGGCTTGGAGAACTGAGTAGCTGAGTACCTCGTCCTACTCCTCGTATTTGCCCCTTTTTTTTTACCCATTGTGCAGCAGTAGGAGAGAAGTATCTCCGAAGAGGGACGGGTTCATCTCCTAAGTATTCAGGTATGGTTTAAAGGGATAAGAATAGTATAGGAGCTTAGAGAGAAGAGGGGTGTGTACTAATGTGTGTCCTTTTTTGTTGCAGGTCCCTCTACCCCTGCTGCTCCTACCCCTACCTATCCCTCGCTTGATTGCCTTGTGCTCTGGATGGTACTATTAGTCAGAGTGCAGGGACATCAGGAGGTGGACCCCATTTGAGCATCGTTCCGACCTCGAGGAGCCAGCAGCCGTGACATCTGGTGTTCTAATAATGATCTTGCCTAGGGTGCAGGAAAGCAATGACATTGGTGCCGTTGCTGCCCTGTATCTGGATTCCTACGTTGAACAAGCACTGGCAACACCAATATGCCTTGCCTTTGAATGGCGTTACCAGACTGCTAGTCTTTGGCTAGAATTTTTATTAATGCTGTTCCGTATCGAGAAAAATAAAATAAAAATATTTGCTGATGTGGAACAGCACTGACAAAAACAAAAAACTGATGGAGTGTAATGACTTATAAGTGTATATGCATCACCATGCATGTGCATAAATGCATCCTGATGTGATGGCCATTTTCTTTACATGTTTTATTTATTATGCCAAAATGGCAAATGCCAATCTTGAGGTATAAATAAAAAAAAAATGCATGAAAACATATCAAAGATTAAGAAGAACCTAACAAATGGCCCCTGCTTAGCCCTCCAAAAAACAAAAAAACAAGTGACAAGGAGGGAGAGGCGCACCACAGGAGCGGGGGGGGGGGGCTAAAAGTCAACGCTGTGGCAGGATGACGGTGGAGCGATGGAACGGGCCAGCAATGGCGGAGATTGGGCAGAGGAGATTAATCAGTAACCGGAGGAAGCATCATACGAAGTGGCGGTAAAGGGCAAAGCAGAGAAAAATTGAGGGGCAAGGGAAAAGCTGTACACAGAGAAGAAAGCAAGCAAACACATGCACTTCGACGCAGTAACAAAAAACAAAAAGAAACAGTAGTTCCCTCATGAGAAGCCGTAGAAGGATACAAGTCACTATCAATGCGATGGTAATGAAGCTATGCTTCACGGAACAGGTAAACACAAGTACTGAAAGGAAAGCCGATGACTGAGATGTAAGCACCTGAGATTGACAAGAGAGCCAACCAATGGTAAGCACTGAGCTAGCCCAAAGCCCACTGTAAGTTGTGGTGCTGTGATTGACAACAGGCAGGTAAAAGTTACCTTTGGGTAGATATAAAAATGAGGGGTTGAAAGGGGATGATGGAGGAATAAGGTGAGGACTGACAGCATGCCAGTTGAGATCTATCCATTTATTCCTTCACTTTTGTGAGACATTTTCTGATGTTATTAGAATGCACAGTTTGCTGTTAAGGTGATTGATTGATCAGCTGTGTACCGTCTACATAGGTATAACATTGATTGCATTAACATCTGTGCAGATAAAGACTGAACATTGATGTTAATTAGGATGTAGAACTGAACTCTGAGGAACTCCAGAGGTAATTAAAGAAGAGAGTGAAAAACAGTGCCCTATTACCACTTGTGTTCTGTTGTTTAAGAAAAAAAAAAACATTAAAGTACAGAGGCTGTGAGGCCAAAGTTGGTCAAAAGTGAAATCACAATGCAGAGGACAATAGTGTCAAACGGTTGTATGTCAAAATAACGCATGCCGTTACTCCGGAGCCTTTACAACAAATGAGTCTTTACCATGCATATCTTTACAATGACACGCTTTAAGGAAAGCTCTGGACTTTGGAGGGGTATAATTTAGTATTACAACTCCAGTCTGCGCAACAGTAGGGAAAGCGTTGGACTTTAAATACCAACTACGCTTCCCTAAAGCATGTCATTTAAACAATATGAGTGGTAAAGGAATGCGTGGTAATGACGCATTCGTTGCAACGCCTGCGCTGTAACGTCATTGCGTGGTTCAAGCCGCATTGGAAATGCTGTTTCCTGTGTCAAAAACCACCAAACGATCGAGCTATGTGAGGGCAGTGACACTGTCAAAATATTCTGCACAATGCAGATCATGAACGGCAGCATGTTTAGCTTTTACCAGAAAGAAACTAGTCTGTGCATCATCAAGAAAAGAATGTGGTTCAAGGGAAAACAGAGGTGTCTGATGGCAAGTTTCTCCAGAGGTTTTGCTACTGCGGGAAGGACCGCAGTATCACTGTAATTGGATAGAGTGAAAGGATTTAAATGAGGGTTATTCTTTCTTTTTTAAAAGAGTTTTACTAAACCTTGTTTGAGTTCAAAAGAATCAATACCAATTTGGAGAACGATATCACTATGCAATTAGACTTTTGTGCACAATATTAATTATTAAAGGTGTGCTCGATTTACAGCTGATGAGGATGATCTGTAGTACTTCCATAGGAATTACTTGAAATGAGCATCGTTTTGTTTTTGCAACAATAAAGGAAGATTGCTGGGAGTATTGCTGGGTGTAATTAGCACATTGTTTCTGTGTATTTTGATGGGTATTGCATATTTTACGGATGAAAATGTTGGCAAGATCATGCATAAGAATTGGGATGGAGTGAAGAGACCGGATGAGAGATTTCTTTCTGCTCATTATCATTTACAATAATACGGTTGGAGATGTGCTTTTGTGTGCATTTTTATAAGGCCTATTTGTACATGGAGAGCTGATGTGTGTGGATCATTTTCAAGTGTGGACTGTGATGGGACCAAGATTTGTGCTCGGAGGATTGTGTGGTCCTTTTTTAGCTACACAATGGAGAGATCATATTTTGTGGCTATAGGGGTAGGATGAAAATATTGGTATTTTCATAATATAGAGTATTGCAAACAAATCAGAAACCAACATAAACTCAGAAATTGGTTCTTGTGCTTCTTACCACATACCAGGAGACAGGTCAATGGCAGAAGTATGCTAAAACTTGAAAGAACATTTTGATTTGCTATTTCCTGCTTTCCATTCACTTCCATTCACTTCCTAAAGCAGAGCTTCTCCAACATTTATTACTAATCACAACACATGCAATTAGCAACAGGCTCGATTATACTTTTGCCAGTTGGGTATATAATTATTTGCCATCTAATGTCGCTCCTATCACTTTAATTGGCAGATTATGTTATGATTTATTGTATATTACAAGTTGTTTTTTTATAATGTATCATTTTTATCCTGTTGTCAATCTATGTCAAATGTTTAAAATTGTCTTCTAAACTACACAATATAACCACTTCTACAACCAGGGAGGGAGAGGGGTTTCTCCAGAAGAAACACTACATCCCCTTCAATTAGAGCATGTGCAACTGTTGGGATGCAACTGGCTAAGGAGGGAAGGTAGGGCCTGGGGAGGGTGAGGTTGGCAGGGGAGAGGGCATTGGGCTTTTCTTTAATGGATTGTTTTACCCTTCTGACATTTCTATTGCTTACTTCTTTTCTCTCACAGATGCGTACACCATGTATGAGGATTTCATAAACTTGACTGGCTTGCATCCTATTCAGTCTTCATTTTCAACCACTATGCATATTGGGGTTCTAAGAGAAACTCTAATGATAACAAGAAAACATGCTTCGATATTTTCTGCTCTCAAATGCATATTCACTACTTTTGCACACAAACTGAATGAGCTAAAAAAAAGCTGTCGCTGAACACAAAAACCCTAAACCACCAAGGGAAAAAGAAAAAGGTTATTGACAATTAACTATTTGATTTTGCTTTATAATTTCTTTTACGGTCACTTAACAAATGTTTTTGAGTGCCTTAATTGAGGGTCGATGGGGAGGAGGAGGGGCAGAGGGTATGATTACAAACACCAATGAGAAGGAACATGTCAAAATATTTGCTGTAGGATTCGAAGTCTTGTCCCCGAGTTTGGAGGTGCTCTATTCTCCTTCTAAGAAGAAGGTGGTTCACAGATATCTGGAACTGGAGAAAGCAGACATAGTGATCCTTCCAAAAGCTGACCTACATTAAGGCAAGTTGTGGAAATTCAAATTTAAATTTTACAGTACGCATATTCATGCTTCAGCTACACCCATGAACTGTGAAGTAGCAATTCTGATTGCAAGGGGTCACATCACAACCTGGTGATACTTAAATCACTCATGGGCAATGAAGGGAGATAAGCCATGGTCAAGAAAGAGGGTGGGAAGTGAAGACCTCAGGATGGTTACTTTATTGGTCCCCAATCAGAACTAGAATAGATTTTAGAAAAGGTAGTGTGTAAAACTGAAGGTTTCACAGATAGCACCCTGGAGGTTTCACAGATAGAACCCTGACCCTGACAGGGTAATAAAGGGGGATGTTTATGTAGTGCTGGCACAAGGGTGGGTAGATAGATCAAATTTAACCAGAGAGCAGGTAGGACATATAATAGTGATTAAAGTGTGAGACTAGATGCATCAGGATTAATTGACGTGTAGGGTTCAAAACACTCCTGTGAGTGAGATTTCACTTTTTGTTAATCATTTCCCAACTCCAATTCCAGAATATCTATGTTCTTTTTATTTGGTTACACAATGATTCAGTGAGCAAAGCAGAGGAAAGCACAATATCAATGTCTGACCATACTCAGGTAAGACACTGATACTGTACCTGTTGGGTCCAGAAAGGAGCCAACAGAGCAGAAATCTACAAAGCTATAGAAGACTATTTCAAAATAAAAAACATGCCCGATACCCAAAGAGCAATATTATGGGACACTTTTAAGGCAGAGATACGAGGCTGGAATGTTGCTCTAGCTGCAATCACAAAGAGGGAAAAGATGTGAGCATCTAGGACGAACTTATGAAACCAACCTGACTCCAGCTTGACTAGATCATGTAAAAACACTCCTGGTGTATACGCACCAGCTTAAGACCTAACAATAAGAAATTAGAAACAGTATTTTGCAGCGCTCAGCGGCTGTGTTTCAAGGTTAATCTATGGTGGGAAGAATGCTTTACTTGGTTAGTGTTATCTGCTGTGCCAGGAGGAGTTGTTACTATTATAATGAATGTACACTGCCTTTCTTGTTTGAAAACTGAACTGCCTGGTAATTTTCCGTTGCTGGGGAAACGTATCACCACCAGTGTTTGGAGAGGTCACTTCAATATGCCACTTGGACTTGAAATGTCATTCAGCTGAATAATCCTGCTATCGAGTTTTATTTGTTGAATTGCACTTTGATAATGGCACTAATGCAAACCCACCTCGAGGCAGATTTGCTGAAGACAAACACAAACTTACCGGTTCTAGAAAGGACCTGAAAGAGGTCAATACTATCAAGGGCCAAGTGAGTGTACTAATGGTCAATAATTATGAAATTACATTATCGACGCTAAAAAGGAAAGACAATGTGACCGAAGATAAAGTCAACCAACTCTTAGCAAATAAACCTAAGGCAAAAAGGAATGTGGAGGCTATGTATGGCTTAGAGCAGACATGTCCCTGTTTCTTTTACTCAAACCTGTATTCCAGAAGAAATAAGCAGGAGAGTCGGAGTGAAAACTTCCTGGATGGACTGACATCACAAGATAAGGAAAACACACAAGAACCAGGGACCTCAAAGGAGGAGGGGGAAATGAATAGGGTCAGCAAAAACCTAAAATCAAATAAAGCACCTGGACTAGACAAAGATGTTACAAGACCTTTCCTGTTAAACTGAACCTAGCATTGAATTGGTAGTTCTCTCAGCTCTTGATGACCTCTGCTGCTGCCTGGTTGATGATGGAGGCATCGGTCTCTGGTGCTGTCAAAACTGTCAGCAGCCTTTTACACGCTAGAACACTCCATTTTGTTAAACTCTTTAATTGAAGCTGGACTGGGAGACCTTGTCATTTATTATATTACTTCATTTCTCGGCGACCAGTAGAAGAATTTTGCTTTGTCAGCTTGGTCAAAAAATGTAAGTGAGGTATCCCTCAGGGATCGATTCTTTCCCCACTACAGCCGCTACAAATTTTGAATGCACTCCTAGCAGCCATCCGGTCAGAACCTACACCGACTAACTTTAGGAAAGTCATCAAAACATGACTTTTTAACTAACAAGCTCTCTCCTGCTTTGCCCTTTTGTAGGTTACTTCTTCACCACGAAAACAGCAATATGTACTCATTATAAACACATTTAACACTGCATATTTAAAGACATAAAAGCGGTTCTAAACAAAATTAGAAAGATGTATGTGTGTCGAGGCTGGGTAACCATAAAGATAAACATCAGACCAAAACTGCAGTACATGTTTCCTTCAGGATAGGGATGAGGATATTGAAGGACCAAAAGAAGGCCCCCCTCTACTTCGAGTGGCAAGGGAAGTCTCCTAGAATATCAGAACTTCCAAGAGTCGCAAGAGATAATGGAGGACTGGATTCCCTAGCAGAGGGAACTACTATAAAGTGGCGCATCTGTGAAAGAGTGGTTGCGAAGAGAGACAGATAAACGTTCGGTCCATCTGAATAGGACAGTAGTGGAAGATCCTTGTGGGACCTGGTTTGGCTTCAGAGGAAACAGACTCCAAAATGTCCACTGTAATCAAATTTCCAGTGCTTTACTGGAGGTGAGGGATACAGTGAGACAATCCTGCCTATTCATACCACTACCATCACGCTTAACGTCATTACATGGCAACCCAGTATTCAGGCCATCAAGATAAGTTAAAATTAAATTAAATTTGTAGATTTATAAAGCGCTGCTTATCACCTTTAAGGGTACCCAGGCAATATTCATGGGAACGGGGAGATTAAGTGATTTGCCCCGAATCACAGGATATTGAGCTGGCACCGAGACTTGAACTGGGGTCCCCAGCTCCAAAGTCGGCAGCTTTAAGAAATGAAAAGAAGGAGACTGCCTAATGATATCACACATGCTCCTACAAAGGCATGTTGGGAGGTTTGAACTATACAAACAGACTTGTAGTTTCCCCAAAATTGAGAGATTTAGAGATTAGCAAATATGCCACTGGGTACTACATAACGGTATCAAAAAGCAGCTATGAGACTGCTGACCCAGGGTGAAAGGCTGATTGCATACTAACAGGGTACGAAAGGGAGGGTGCCCAATCTTTACAATTTCTTCAATACTTCCAGCATACAGGAGAAATGGAAATGCACTCTTAAGTTGGGAAGAAGATTAAGATGGATAGGTGAGAAACACTGTTATACAAAGTCAGCATGTCAGAGAGCCATCCCTTAAGGTTGTCGTGAGCTGGTATTTAACTTCCAACTAACGGCACAAAATGCTTTGAGGAGTGTCAGATCGATACTCAAGAGGATGCAGGGACAAGGGTACACTACTTCACGTATGGTGGAATACAACAAAAATACAAACATACTGAAATAATGTTTTAACAGCAATTAAAGGCATACCTGATCAAAACTAACTTGGCAACGATAATCTTGGATCTCCGTCCAGTGGCGTGGAAAAAACGTATATGGAATTTGATCTACCACTTACTGCTGATGGCTATTCTGACCATAGAGAGCTCATGCAAACAAGGTTTCAGTTCGACCTGGCATGCACTGTGCTTGTGGTTATGGGAAACTATGGCAGATGAGAGGTTATCAGCACACATTACCAAACACAGACAATTTTCTAGCTCTCTGCAGTCCGTTTTGTAATGCAAACAAGGGAATCCGTGGGAAGTGACAGATGAGATTTTGCGCTAACCATTATTTGAAATATTGAGATAAAGACTAAACATCCTACTCCATGATGACAGAGATGAGGCTGTGCGAGAGAATAATGCGGTACACACTGTAACAATACCCTATGCTCAGGGAGGGTTGTCAGTCAGGAGATGACCTGAGTTTGAGTTCTTACTCTGTTGAAATTATTTGAAGTAAAGTAGAGTCTCACAAAATAATGAGTACTTCCCATCTGACTGTGAGATTTTCAATTGAGTACTGCTAATGTACACAGGCAGTGTATCAAGAAAATTAATAAAAAAATACTTTTGAAAATCAATGTCACTGAATTAGTCAAAAGTCAAAGTACAGCTTCTCCTAAACCCTTCGTTGTGGCAATTAGGTCCCAAAGCAAACACACACATCCATGTTAAGTGGTCCCCAATAAAACAGTTCAGACACTTGTGCACCAAAATGGGAATGGTAAATTCTAGCCTAGAAGCAAGATAGTTTTTATAAAAGTATGTGCCTGTATTTAAAATGAGATGATTGTATATGACCAACATAACTGAGGATCTTTAGCTGGGTTGGGGAACTGTAATATAGTGGCAGCAAACAAAGAGGCAAGAAGAGTGCCTGAGGTGAGAGACTCTCTGTAACCTGTGGGAGTCGCTTAGTTCATCAACACAATTGGGTACAACACC
Organism: Lissotriton helveticus; assembly: GCF_964261635.1. NCBI lineage: Eukaryota > Metazoa > Chordata > Amphibia > Caudata > Salamandridae > Lissotriton > Lissotriton helveticus. The sequence goes on from NC_136061.1 coordinate 1,038,960,520, forward strand.
AGGCTTTTGTATGAAAAAGAATTTACATTTATTTTAGAAGGTTTTCAACTATCTTAATCAACCATTTGAGGAAGCACCAAGTACATATCATAAAGGTTACAAATAATATGTAAATATAACACTCAAAACCCATGTCTCATGACTCTATTTCTTTTCTCAGCTATTCTTATAATTTCTTCCCGTTTCTCTTTTCCCGAAGAAACAAAATTAATTTGATTTTTTCTACTTCTGATTTCTTATGTCAACACATTTTCAATTCCTCAAGACCACTTAGTTGAGAGATTTATTTTTAATAGAGTCTGTAGGAAAATTCATTACTTATTGGGGCAGATAATTACCCACCTCAAGGAATAATCTCAACCTTTGTCAGGGTGAACCCTAAAAGTCACTAAATTAACCTGAGCTCAACATCAAGGTAGTTATGGTACAGGCAAGGCAGGGCAGACAGGCTTAACGTAGGGCTAAATGTAAAGTATTTATGCAGCACCAAAATGAGTTAGTGGGTGGGAATGACTCCTGGGCACGCCCTAACTAATGGGGTAAAAGTTCCAAGGCCCAACCCTACCACCTTTGGGAATTTTCAAGACAGTGAATGTGTTCAACACCACTGAATTGAGCTCTGAGGGCTAGGGGTGTGTGGGGAGCATACTATGGTAATCCTAGTGTTCGCCCACATTTGGGGCTGGCACGGTACCTACAATAAACCCAGAGTCAGACATCTTAAAACAAAACAGGGTTTTCCAGCAACTAGACAGTGGATACATAAGAATTGTTTTGCCATTCTGTTTCCTTTCAAGTATGGCTCGAGCGTAATATGTAAAAACCCTGATACAGAAGTCTGTTGGGAAAAAGGAAGGGTTATGCCCTGGTGTCAGCTAACATTTGCCTATGATGTGGTTAGGTCTCTTTGAAGTTAATCCAGTTCCTGGATGCACCTTCACTTGTCATACAGTCAAGAGAACCTTGATTCTCCGCCCTAGAAACAGTTTTCAGATCTCTTCAAATGCTAATTACTGGCTGGCAGAAGTGGGAGAACAAATGCAAATTTAGGCTCCAAGATCTTCAGGCAGGGAAAGGGTAACTTTCTTAATGTTACATTTCCTCAATGTGTATTAAAAATCAACCTTCACCACTGATTTTCTTCAAGCTAGTCCCAGTCCCGAGATTCAGTACTAGGATTTTTAATCTGTACTCTGGTTTTCTACATAGGACAGGTAGGCCTGCCACAGTGAAAAATAGGTTTAAGTGTTAGTCACTGTAAGGACAGAACATTAACTTTGTGCACGTCTTACTTTTAAATACCATACAACCTGCCTTGTGAACTATCAAGGCATACATGGGGTGACATTATTTAAAAGAGACGATTTGAGCTGTCAAAAGGGTTTCTTTTGACAGGTCAAATTGTGGTGTTTTAACTGACACAGTCAGGCAACCATGGAAGGACTGCAGCCATGATTTACACTGTCACTGCAGTGGATAGCAGAATAGGTGCTGCAGTCCACTAGCGACATTTGGCTTACATGTATATGACCTTAGATTCTCGTAGTACTGTTTAAACCAGTTGTTAGTTAATGCACTCTGGGCTCATGAGTAGGTTCAGGTTTTTGGTACCACTGACCAAATCTGGCTGCATTCAGTATTGAATGGAGTACACCAAAAGTCTGAGAGTTTTTTTTTTTTAATATCATACAAAAACAGTTGAGATGTTTTAATATATCGATATAAAAGGGGATGATGGACGGAGCGTTTGAGCAAATCAAACACTCACCTCCAGTCAAATGATCTGGGTTTAATCCATCACCATTCTTTAGTTCACTCAGCCACCCCAGTGCAAACATGACCATATGCAAATCAGTCTGACCCTGTGCCTCATGGGAACAGTCCAGCCCGAACTGCCAAGCCATGTCTTCCCTGGACCGGAAACAAGCATCCTGGGACCGGTTTCAGATTCATAATCCTCATCAGCCAGGCTATCTTGAATCCAGTGACTAAGTGAACAAGGGACTCACGTCTGAGCATACCCTGCCAACTTAGGGCGAACAAAGCGATACAAAAGGGGATGATGGACGGAGCGTTTGAGCAAATCAAACACTCACCCCCAGTCAACTGATCTGGGTTTAATCCATCACCATTCTTTAGTTCACTCAGCCACCCCAGTTCAAACATGACCATATGCAAATCAGTCTGACCCTGTGCCTCATGGGAACAGTCCAGCCCGAACTGCCAAGCCATGTCTTCCCTGGACCGGAAAGAAGCATCCTGGGACCGGTTTCAGATTCATAATCCTCATCAGCCAGGCTATCTCTGGTCTGGATGATAGAATTGCCTCATATGAAGACAACATCCTATTTTTGTGCAGAAACCAGAGTTATCAGCCCCAAGAATATTTCACATGGCTTCAGTTTACGGAGATACTTCAAGTTTCAGGGTTAATGAGAGAAATCGACTTGTATGCATTTGGTGGGTACCACTCCACAAAATATTCATATTGCAAAATTGACTTTAGCCCCCAATCAGTTTAAATGCTTGGGCATAAGGTCTCAACAGACCCGGTGCTTAGTTGGAGACTCAACATCACCCTGCTATAAAGAGCAGTACAGCATAATATTATGAACTGGGGCAAACTTCCACTTAAAATCATTGGGCAGAGGCCCCTCTTTAAAATGATAATACTACCTCTCATTTTCTAATTCACCTAGAACTATCCCTATCCTCTCATACAGCAATACTTCACATCATTACAACACACATTAACATGATTTTATAGGTGGTAGGAGCCCTCAAGAGTTTCACTGGCTAAAAGCGCACAGGGTACCTTCGATGGTGGATTGTGTATCCCTAACCTCCATATGTACAAGTGGGCAACCCAGCTCATTCCTCTGAATGATTGGCTTTTTAGCGACAGGGATGACATTGATATGTACTTGAACTTCAGCTATTGGAACCCTACGATCTGTATTCTCTCATCAACAGTGTGCAAATCCTGCATGCATTACCCAGATCACAGCCATTTCAGCCACACTTAGGCAATTCATACAATTCAAATACCAGCTCCATGTTTATTATCAACACTCCAGCTCAGGGCGGATGGGCAGAGCCACTTTGGCTGCTTGCTGGCATTGCAATAGTCTCGAGGGTACATTCCCACACACCTCATGGAGCTATCCCATCCCATGTGTTTGGGCTAGAATAGGTTGAAGGTATACAGGTTGAAGGTATACTGGGCTACAGATTCCCACTGGAACCCAAAGTGGCACTGTTGAGGAATATGGATGGATGGAAGGACAACTGTAGTGATGGTCTGTTGACTGGTCGGTGTTACTTAATTGCAAAATACGACAATGCAAAAACAATGGCGAAATGTCACCCTCCCCTACCTTGGATGAGTGGAGGAGACGTAAGGGCAGATGCACCCTGGGAGAGAAATCAGTGTACAAAGGGTGCCAAGTCAAATATCAGTGGATCTGATCCAAATGGATGTTAAAAAAAACTGATTGAGTGTCCTGGGCTTGGTCACCTTGCATGCAAAACTTAACATTGCAGATTCTGGGACGAATGGGAGAGTTTTTTATTTTCTTGATACTGTGGGATTTTATGTGTACTGGTCTTTTTAGTGCTTTGAATAAGGCATTGCATGCTTACTTTATGTAGGTTTGCTAACAATGGAAACAAGCATTGGAAATGCAATAGGTCTCGCATTAGAAAAGTTGTAGTTATTGGTCTTGTAAATGACATATTTTATTTATTTGTTGGTTTTTAAAATTGCTAAATTGATGGCTTTGTCATTTACAATGCCAATAGTTATAACTTTCGCGAATGTGACACCTATAGTATTTGGAATGCAACATGTTTTGTATTTACGTCACTTAGATGGCAGCTCTGGTCGTTAGGCCACATCTCTAGAGAGCAGGAGAGTGCAGCAGGGGAGAGAAGCACAGCAATGCAATAGGTCTCGCATTAGGAAAGTTTGAGCTATTGGTATTGTAAAGGACACATTTTTTATTTATGTGCTTGTTTTGAAAATAGCGAAATTAATAACTTTGTTATTTACAATGGCAATAGATTTATCTTTCGCAAATGTGACACCTATTGTAACTCAATATGTGTTGTGAGGGTGAGTGAGGGTGAGGGGTTGAGGGTGGGTGAGGGGTTGAGGGTGAGTGAGGGTGAGGGGTTGAGGGTGAGGGGTTGAGGGTGAGTGAGGGTGAGGGGTTGAGGGTGAGTGAGGGTGAGGGGTTGAGGGTGAGTGAGGGTGAGGGGTTGAGGGTGAGTGAGGGTGAGGGGTTGAGGGTGAGTGAGGGTGAGTGAGGGTGAGGGGTTGAGGGTGAGTGAGGGTGAGTGAGAGTGAGGGTGAGTGAGGGGTTGAGGGTGAGTGAGGGGTTGAGGGTGAGTGGTGGTTGAGGGTGAGTGGGGGTTGAGGGTGAGTGAGGGTGAGGGGTTGAGGGTGAGTGAGGGTGAGGGGTTGAGGGTGAGTGAGGGTGAGGGTGAGGGGTTGAGGGTGAGTGAGGGTGAGGGTGAGTGAGGGTGAGGGTGGGTGAGGGTGAGTGAGGGTGAGTGAGGGTGAGTGAGGGTGGGTGAGGGTGAGTGAGGGTGAGTGAGGGTGAGGGTGAGTGAGGGTGAGGGTGAGTGAGGGTGAGGGTGAGTGAGGGTGAGGGTGAGTGAGGGTGAGGGTGAGTGAGGGTGAGGGTGAGTGAGAGTGAGGGTGAGTGAGGGTGAGTGAGGGTGAGTGAGGTTGAGGGTGGGTGAGTGAGGGTGAGTGAGGGTGAGGGGGAGTGAGGGTGAGGGGTTGAGGGTGAGTGAGGGTGAGGGTGAGTGAGGGTGAGGGGTTGAGGTTGAGGGTGAGTGAGGGTGAGGGTGAGGGGTTGAGGGTGAGGGGTTGAGGGTGAGTGAGGGTGAGGGTGAGTGAGGGTGAGTGAGGGTGAGGGGTTGAGGGTGAGTGAGGGTGAGGGGTTGAGGGTGAGTGAGGGTGAGGGGTTGAGGGTGAGGGTGAGTGAGGGTGAGTGAGGGTGAGGGGTTGAGGGTGAGTGAGGGTGAGGGGTTGAGGGTGAGGGGTTGAGGGTGAGTGAGGGTGAGGGTGAGTGAGGGTGAGGGGTTGAGGGTGAGGGGTTGAGGGTGAGTGAGGGTGAGGGTGAGGGTGAGGGTGAGTGAGGGTGAGGGGTTGAGGGTGAGTGAGGGTGAGGGGTTGAGGGTGAGTGAGGGTGAGGGGTTGAGGGTGAGTGAGGGTGAGGGTGAGTGAGGGTGAGGGGTTGAGGTTGAGTGAGGGGTTGAGGGTGAGGGGTTGAGGGTGAGTGAGGGGTTGAGGGTGAGGGGTTGAGGGTGAGTGAGGGTGAGGGGTTGAGGGTGAGGGGTTGAGGGTGAGTGAGGGTGAGGGGTTGAGGGTGAGTGAGGGTGAGTGAGGGTGAGGGTGAGGGGTTGAGGGTGAGTGAGGGTGGGTGAGGGTGAGTGAGGGTGAGTGAGGGTGAGGGGTTGAGGGTGAGTGAGGGTGAGTGAGGGTGGGTGAGGGTGAGTGAGGGTGAGTGAGGGTGGGTGAGGGTGAGTGAGGGTGAGTGAGGGTGAGTGAGGGTGAGGGTGAGTGAGGGTGAGGGTGAGGGTGAGTGAGGGTGAGGGTGTGGGTGGGTGAGGGTGAGTGAGGGTGAGTGAGGGTGAGTGAGGGTGAGGGTGAGTGAGGGTGAGTGAGTGTGAGGGGTTGAGGGTGAGGGGTTGAGGGTGAGTGAGGGTGAGGGTGAGTGAGGGTGAGGGGTTGAGGGTGAGGGGTTGAGGGTGAGTGAGGGTGAGTGAGGGTGAGGGGTTGAGGGTGAGTGAGGGTGAGGGGTTGAGGGTGAGTGAGGGGTTGAGGGTGAGTGAGGGTGAGTGAGGGTGAGGGTGAGTGAGGGTGAGTGAGGGTGAGGGGTTGAGGGTGAGTGAGGTTGAGGGTGAGTGAGGGTGAGGGTGGGTGAGGGGTTGAGGGTGAGTGAGGGTGAGGGTGAGTGAGGGTGAGGGTGAGTGAGGGTGAGTGAGGGTGAAGGGTTGAGGGTGAGGGGTTGAGGGTGAGTGAGGGTGAGGGTGAGTGAGGGTGAGGGGTTGAGGGTGAGGGTGAGTGAGGGTGAGGGGTTGAGGGAGGGTGAGGGTGAGTGAGGGTGAGGGGTTGAGGGTGAGTGAGGTTGAGGGTGAGTGAGGGTGAGGGTGAGGGGTTGAGGGTGGGTGAGGGTGAGACAGACAGAGCAGACGGCGCAAACACACACAGGAGGCTGCACGTACGGCAATCGCAGAAGGCTCACGCACACAGCGTGCATAAGGTATACCTACATAGCAGATGACGAAGAGAATGTACACACAAACTGTGCCTACAACAGTAAATGCATTCCTTTAGAGAACACACACTTAGAGTATACAAAACATGGCGCACGCCTGCGGGCATAGTCACAAATAGGCACCCATACAGTCTGCGAGTACAGCAGACGCATGCACACAGCAGAAGGCAGCCTGCATAGAAAGACACGAGTGGAGCGCACACGCAGGGACATTCACAGCGTCCAAATGCACAGAGCGGGGTCACAGCTGACGCGGCGCTCGTGCAGGATACAACACACATGATTGAAGAGAGAGACAACTTGGAGGAATGCTTGTAGGTGTGTGTGTAGACGATGAGGGTGTGAAGCAGCAGGAATTTAATCTCCTATTTTTTTATATGAAATGTTGAGTTGCCCATAAAACCGTGTCTTGTTAAAAGGGTTATAAAAATAGTTATGATTAAAATCCGTGACTCGCTCAGTTTTCTGATTGACATTGTATCAGCTGGGATAGATAGTCAAAGCTGTCTAGTAGAAACTTCCAGTAAATTAGTATCGGGAGAGGCGGCATAACATGATTATTCGCTCTGCATAGGAGCTCTTTAGATGATGCAGTCTAATAAAAAAAATAGAGGTTTGCCAATGACATTTTGCTCCAAATTCAAAGATACAGCTAACTGCTGATTTACCTTAATCAGTGACACGGTGAAGCATGAACGCATGCGGTAATGACGGAGATGCAGTTCTTGACCCGAGTTACAGTTTCACGTTTCTTACTGGGGGTTGTTTTGCAACTTTACAGATTGGAATAATAATAATCCACTTTGCTGAACAATATAACATGTGAATTCACCACGAACCTATTGCAACTCGGTGTAAAAAGATAAAATCCCAAATCAAGACACAAGTATTGTTGCAAAAGGTGGTGTGAAGCAGCAGGAAAAGACAGCACCAACCCTAACGAAAACGAGTCAAAAGAAACACGAGAGACGGCGGAGGGCATTGCTGTGGGGAGGGGGGAGGAGAAATGCGACACAGCGGGCAGGGGAGGGGGCGGAGCGGGTAAAAAAAAAAAACAAGACGGAGAGAAGGCAGAGAAGGGGAGGGGGGAGGAGAAATGCGACACGGCGGGAGGGGGCGGAGCGGGTAGAGCGGCATGTGGGTGTGAAGCAGCCGGGGCCTTTGAAGTGAAGCTAAGCTTCACTTCAAAAGATGTCGGAGGAATGCGGCTGAGGGAACAGACGGCGATTTGGTGATGTGCACGCGCATTTTAGGTCAATGCGCAAGCGCATTGACCTAAAAGCCACGGGCACAGCACCAAATCGCCGCAGTTAGGTAAACTTTGTTTAAAGCCCTATAGTCTCGCTCTGCTCAATGCGCATGCGCATTGACAGGCGAGACCTAAAAAGTCTAAAGAATCACTTCTTTAATGCTTTCATTCTAGGGCCACATTTCTAATAATCTTATGATCTGCCAAAGATGTGCCCCACATGGCAACTGTGCAGTTAACACACCTACCTACGAGTCATAGTGGTTTTCAGTAATTTAGCCAAGAGCAAGCAGAGATCCATGCAGTAATACATGTAGTCTACATCGGGGTTAATCCTGAAGATTGATATCAAAGTCAACAGTGAGCCATGGTCAACAGTATATGGTGAGCTCCTGAAATGCAGTCATGCAATGATAGGCAGATTCCTCCACAGTCAGTAAACCTGACCCCACAACAATCCCTCACTTTGCACTATCAATGACACAGTCTGCATGATTGTCCCATATAACACTTATTTCTCCACCTGTAGTGAGGTTCTTCCGAGCCACCAGAGAAAGTTATAGGATGGTGCCCGGAAGACAGTCTGCCAGTGTCTGAGCCAATCTCCAGTTATACGGGTGTATTAAAAAACAGTGAAGTAGCTCTCATTCTAAAAAACGATGAACATCAACAAGTAAGTCACATGTATGTCCGTGTCCTCCATGCTACATATGCATGATATCTGGGAGATGCACCTAAAATCTATTGCTTGTACCTTTTAGTGCAAGATAAGATTGTGTAAGATTAGATTATAGTGTGTCTAACACTGAACCTCTTCTGCAGACTAATCACTGAAGATTTGAACCATTTGTCATTGATCAGTAATTTTGCTGATTGCTTTATAGGCCTTGAGATCCCAATTTGTGATTTATATTGGGAAACCTAACTGTAGTATTGCAAGTTCACCAACAAAGGGCTTATAGACAGGTTGCTGGCGTGTTCTCAAAGACCAGCAACATGCGTAAGGTATCTACAAAGGACTGGAGACAGGCTACAAGGTTAGGCCCTTCGGTGTTTTCCTTAACTCTAATCAAGCAAAGACTATTGTACTGACATCTATTTTCTAAGTCCTTGACCTTGGCGATAAGATACTGGCTCTCTATTATAGCACAATTCAATTGCTGAACTGTCATCGTCTAAGGTACAGATTCACCCCCCCCCCCCATTGTTGGATATCCTATGTTGCACAATCTTAGCATTAATGCCTGTTATCTCCACCAAGGTAGCGTACACCCCTTTATTCATTTCTATTACGCTCTTTATTAGGGTCTGTAATTCACCAAGTATGGTGCAAGGTAACCGGGGGTGGGAAAGGGATGGGGCAATTTGCAATCTACAGTTAAGTGGGTTGATGATGAAGGCTGCCCTGAGATGCTGTTCTTTTAGTATGATAAAATGCAAGTCATAACAAATCAGTTTACAATGAGCAACTGCAACTGCAACTTCATCCGAAGCACTCAAAGGGAATCATCCTGCCAGCAGGATGCATTAGTTAGAAATGAGCCATGGTGGATGGAGTCAGCTAAGCAAGCCCCAGTAACAGCAACCATGATCAAGAAGAGATGGCAAAAAAATACATTCATCCATTAAAGGAAGATGCAGTGACAAAAGTAGTACATCTACTTCAAGGAGAACAACGATTATTCAGCCCTCAGGAAGGAGTTACTTAAAAGAGGCCACCACAACATCAGCATCTCCATTATAGTCATCTGCAGATAACCGGAAAAGCAAGATATGATGAGACACAGTAAAGGTTTTCCTTCCGAAAATTCAGTAAACATATTCCTGAGTATACTAAGACATTTCCCACTAACATCTTCAGAGGAAAAAGATGCCAGAATTTGTAATTGGAGTCACAAGCCTGGTTCTAAGATGCCCGCTAGTTGGGATAGTTTTAGAAAGGCTGGCTTGTAGTAAATATTCCAGCAGAGCGGTACATCCTCGAAGGCCTTACTGATGGGCAACTGTCATAGATCATCGCAGTTATCACTCCCTCACGAGTCTGGTCTTCCAGCTCAGTCACCCAGTGCGCTGCATCTCCTTAATGTGTGCAAGGATCACCAGGGCAGACATTCAGCAGTTGATTTGTGTCTGGGGAGATCACTGCAAAATAGCTACTTGCAATAGGTACTCCACTTAACACCTACTTGAACAAAAACTTGAGCAATACCTGGTGGAGGCCTCATCCTCCGTAGAGAGGATCTCACTCTGGATTAGGTAGGCTGCTCGACACAACCAGATGCTACTGGAAGGTTCACGCAGCGAGCAAAGAGAAGCACCTCTCTTCAGCTGATACGCTGGGCTAGGAGGTCTTGACTGACCCTCAGAGACTGCACATGTGCCTACAGTAGTACTGTAGGCATTAATGAGGTGGAAGGACATTAGGGAGCTTCAACCATCATCACACTATGGGTTGCAATCAGTAGATTGATAATTCACAGAAAGTTTACAATACTTTCTATTTTGCTAATTAGAAGTACCACTGTTTACAGAACTCTCACTGCACTAGCTATCTTTTCCAAACAATGCGTATTTGGTCAATCTTGGTAAAGTTTCAAGACACAAAAAACACAGTAACACTTAACGATAAGAACTACTGAAGTGAGCTAATAAAAGGTGGTTCAAATGACGAAAAAGGAACAATAGGTATAGGTATTAAGAGCTTGTAGGTGAGTTTTCCTTAGGCTCCCCTCAGGGGGTTAAAAGAAGAAAGAGGCCATGCACCAATTTACAAATCCCCAAAACAGATTAACAGCATACTCTTTGGCAAAATGGCTACCCCCATGCATGTATCAATGTCTGTATTAATGCTGTCCAGAAATATAAAACATCACAAGCTGTTGCATGTGCATAACAGTTGCTGGGTAACAGCCTCCAAGAGAATAACTCTAAAAGCCATGTACAATATTTTGCAGCAAAATAATGTGATCGGGGTGAAAACCAAGTAAAACGATTAAAAAGTGTTAAATCATTTCTTCCCTCTCACTGTTGACTGCGCGGGCACATTCAGTAAATGACGAGCCAACTGTCTGATATCTGATTAACAGAAGCAAACATAGATTTTCTAAAGAAACTGTAAATACAGTTACCTGGCACAGAAGCTTTCGAAGGATGCCCATATTTTTTCTGTGGATATCTCCAGCGCCTTTTCCAAAACAGCCAATAGATCTCTGGCTGATAAGTTGGCAGACATTTTGTTTACAGCTGGAACCCTTTCTATGCATTGTCCTTTTGACAGATGACTATGGGCTCATATCTGAAGAATGTTTTATTTAGAGTTTCTTAAAAGAAACAAATCCAACAGAGCTGGCATGTGCACCAGTTTAATTGCAGATATAAAAATGGGCAAGTCCTTTCAATACGCCCTTTTAATATCACAAGACAACCCACTATGGAGCATCACAGAGTTTCAGCATATTTTCCACCACAAAAGGGGTTCATCTCTGAAGTACATTGTTGATGGTTTACCTGGAAAAAAGAAATGAAGATCTTTAAGACAAAAATCTTGAATGTTTATGTTTCTCCTGTAAAAGACAACCAGGCCCTGACAAGCGAGGAACTAATGGAGGGAGTATGAAAAAGTGATCTATCAGGGTTTGGCTGACTTACAGTAGTGTGAACTTCATTGGCTACTAAAAAACATAAACCCAATGTCACTGCAATCAAGATTACAAAAATAATGTGAAACCCATATGTGGCAACAGAAAGGCAAAACAAGCAAGAATGAGCAGGTAAGTCTTCATGTGAAAATCCAAATAAAGAAACCCCATAAAGGATTCTCCTGCTCCGCCAGTGTCCCTGGAGACCTGACTTAACAGGCCTCGAAAAATCCACTCGCCATGGCCAGTCAGATTTGATCAGGTCAAGCTATTTTCAGCATTTAGTCTTGCCTGTGCTGGCGAGCGAACTTAAGCTTAAAGGAACAGGTGTTCCGTTCATTCAGAAAGTGAATGAGCAATAAAGACACCTTTATATTTTGTTTTTATCTTGACACATCTGCTCTCTGTTCAAAGACAGAGGTCAAATGTCAGCTTGTCTTTTTACTAATTGTTACTTATCTGTTCCTGTAAAATAAAGTTTGCTTTTCTTTCTATTATTACAGTTAGTGGTTTTTGTCAAGTGAGCTGTCTGACAATCATTGTGAAACAAAAGGCTGCAAAACGTCAGTTTTTTTCAATATATCAGGAATTACAAATTTTTTTTTTTTGTTATTCAGAAGAGTGATGCATACAAAGATTTCAATAGGAGCAAAACAAATCAGAACACTTAACTTGGTGATGTGCAAATGAAAAATTTGCAGAAACTTGATTTACAAACATGTATTCTATAGTTTTATCAGTAAAACCACGTCAGAGGGAAATATTGTGGTCATCTCAATGGAGAATCTGCTGATTGCAAATAATGCGCCACCATTTCATGCTTCAGGTATGTATTTTTTTTAAGTGATCGTTTTTAAACATGATTTGAGAAACATTCCTGCCCCCTGATGACAATACAGCTAATGCCCTAAGGCAAATCAGCAGTCATGTGTTACATATATGTGGCTAGATTTGTATTATATATGGAGGAATCGTTTATTTAGTCTATTAAATAAAACAAAATTGTTTTTGTACAGCAGACATGCTGAACTCGTGTATCTGAAGTTGCTCTCATAAGTGATGAAGAAAATGCGCCTCAGTGAATTAAAATATTTGCCCAGGATCACATAATTAGAAACCAGTTTCTGAGTCAAGAGCATTATAATTAGGTCAGGTAGATTATTTAAGTCACTAGACCTGTAGGTCTAGTAAACTTTTTGGGATTTTTCAAGGCCTGCTTAACAGTTTACTAGAACAGAGTTCACTAGACCAGAGGCGACGCAGGAAACAGAATGTGGAACACCAGTCAAAGAAACATATGTACAAACAGTGACTGGTGACACAAGGAACATTACATAACATCACCAATACATCATCTTTGCCCTTACAATAAAAGCCTAAAAAAGATATAAGTATAAATGAACAACAAAATACGTCAGCAATAAAATATGAACACAGTATAAAATGAGGAATACAAATTACAAGACCACTGAATTAATATATAGAGAAGAACACTGAATTATGGCATAAATGAATCTCTATAACTAATAGGAATGGACACATTGCGATTCGATCTTCCAGCAAGTCTTCCTAGCACCTTGCAAGCCAGTGGAATTCACCACAGGAGACCCATTAGAAGACGTTGGCACAACAGATGCACCAACTGTACCAGGATGTCATTGCTAGCATAGACTGACTCAGCACTTACGTCAACAGAAGACAAAGAATTAGCCAAATGGGGATCACTAACATCACAATCAAACTACCAAGAACTTTCAAGAAGGGAATCGCCACCCCGAACCCAATTTTCTTGCCACGCCTTTTTCCTCAAAAAGCATCACCCCTTTGGATAGTTTAGACGTTCCTACAAGCAACATAAACTTAGACGCCTTGGTTTTTACTTTGTGGTGCTTCTTGATGAACACCCAATTCCCAAATTATAAGCCAAGATCCTTTGTGACATGCTTGATTCCCAAATTAGCTTTCAATGCAATCTGTTTACTTCTGACTTTATCAGAGAAATCAAGATCAAAACCAAAACAGGTAGGACTTTCCTTAAAACCTTTAATTCAGTCAGGACATAGCACATATTTGGGCACTCTATTGAGTAACAACCTGAATGGAGACTCCCCTGTAGTACTGCGAGGAGTAACCCAATAACTCCGTATTTTCTTCCACAAAAACCCTTCCACTGGCTTACCTGTGTATAGTTTGGAACCTCCTTTAAAAAATCTATTCATGTGTTCATTGGAAGTGGGAGTTTAAAAGCGACCTGCAAATGCTTAATCTGTAGATCATCAACAAATGTTCTCATCTGAGGAGACTTAAAACGAGTCTCATTATAACCAGTTCTCTGTGGGTGGGGTGGGTCCTCAATTTAAAATTTTCTTTGCAAAACACAGTAACGGAAGTGGTGTCAGGTGAAACGACAAAAATCTAAATACACTCCCCTAATGAAAGAGTCTACTAAGACCGACATATACCTTTTATTGGCAGGTAATAGCTAAAAAGATCCTGCAATTAAGTGCAACATTCCCCCTTAGGCCACTTGTTAGGGTAACCATGTGCAATGTTGTCTCACAAGTCCTTCAGTATTTATCATAGACAAGGCAAGTGCTGCAAGAAGATCGACTCATTTACCTGTGAATCTAGGCCCTGCCACCAATAAAATAGCTTAAGATTTCCAAATAGTTGCAGTAACCCCTAGAGGACCCCCATAGGCAAACTTGATCAAGGAATTTAGATTGGTGGAATCAGGACTTCATGGCGAAGAAAAAACAGTTAACTAGGGATAGCTCTCCAGCAAATTAGGCAAAAGCTTTCAAACTAATTTCCAAGTTTTTTCTTTAGGCCAACCAATCTTTACAAATGTCATAACATTTTGAAATAATCCATCAGCACTTAATGCCACCAATCACCTTTTGCTAAGGATGAAGCTGTAATCTTTAGACAAATTATCATTTAAGGCTACAAAACATTCAACATTATCCATGTGTTGTCACCAGAATCCTTCTCTAAAGGCATCCTTGAGAGACAATCTGCTCTCGCTTTCTTATCACCACCTACACACTTAATCATAAAATTGTATTCATGCAGTCTAGAGAGCAAATAAACCAACCTAGCAGAAGCATTCCCTGCACCGTTAACATTAATCATGTAAATCATGAGTTTGTGATCTGTGAAAATGGCAAATTATGTACCCCACAAAAAGTTTATGAATTTTTCAACTGCTCTACGATTCACGCTCTATTGTGCTGTGATTGGAAAAGCTTCATTCACATTTTCTGATCATTCATACTTTTCTACCTTTTTCAAAAGTTTACGAAGAAGTTGCACCACAAATGCATCACTGTGTATGAAACAAGAAAAATACTCACAAAGACCCAAGAAAGTATGTAATGTATCCTTATCCTTAGCGGCAACTTAAATAGCTTGAACAAAAGACATTTTCAATTTGAAACCTTGTTTTGATACAGTGAAACAGTGACACTTGACACAGCTTTGTCACAAAAACATAACACACCATCACCACTACATCACACCAATTATGTTATATCTTATTGCAATTCTTCGCTGAACGCTGATTGAGCATTTTGGAATATGGAAAGAGGCAGTGCAATCGAGATTAGGAGGTTTCAAAAACTTAAATACAGTGTCCCATTAATGAAGCAGCACCTACAAGAACAGCAGGATGTAGTAAATACGACAGAATGGGACTACAAACGTGATTCTATCACATACCAGAAGGTATGTTCCAACACCTACAAGTGTTCAATGAGTGAAGGGATGCACACCATTGTTTACCCAATTTCTTTCATTCTTCCTGTTCCTCTTGCCTTTGTTCAGATTGCGTGCAGAACGGTTGTATAGGCCTACCCCACTGCCATCTGTTGAAATAAACTGTATTGGGATGGGGCTACATCTAGCCCCATGAAACCACTCGCACAGCATCATGCCGCCCATGGCGTGCATATGTATTCGAAGGTTCTTTAACCATTTTACAGTGCTATTCCATATTTTTCACCATATTTTTAGCTCCTTATTTAAACATGTTCATCAAATTTTTGTCCAAATCCACAGAAACAGATTCTAGTGCCAATTTCCAGTTTTCTAATATTCTGATCGTGCCGATCCGGGCCTCTTAAAAGAATATGAATAATGCGTTGTTCATCACAAGCAGCCTTTATTTCTCTTTAAAAACCCAATGCATTTCGGGCCCCTCCGTGCCCTTCTTCGGGGGTCACTACAATTAATAATAACAAAATTGACATTAGCGCTGTGATTCATAGGTATATACATAGTTACAATTAAAATTAAAATTCATCAGTGTTGCACTTTTTAACATAGCTTGTTCACGTATTACATCGCTCCCCTTATGTTTTATTCCTCGCACAACCGTTCGTCTGCCTTAACTGTCTCCAACTTACATTTTTTAGCTCCTGCGGTAACTGCTAATTATTCCCAGAGGCAAGAGGAACAGGAAGAATGAAAGAAATTGGGTAAACAATGGTGTGCATCCCTTCACTCATTGAACATTTATACTATAACCCCACCTAGGGAGTGCACCCACCGGAGAAGCATAATAAATGGAAAGAAGAAGTAATACACAGGAATTAATGGAAGATCCTAGTTCATAGCAAGTGGGACTAAACGTGTACTTATTAAATATAACATGAAACAACAGATTGTGGTAAAGTTTTTTTAAAAACATTACGGAAGAGAATCCAGGCACTTTTTGAATCGCGGATTTGCATGTTGAGAAATGTAGTTTTGAAAAGTTAGAATGCACGACAGGGTGGGAGGTTTGAAAGACGCAGCTGATTGGGAGGGAGAGCACGTAAGTGATACGATTTAAACAAGTGGGTGGGAGCAAGTAACTGATCTACAGTTCAGCGAGAGATGGCGATGATTGCAGTCTTTAACTAATAACCACAGCAGGTACGGAGGGAAGCGGGGTGAGGGAAACGTTGTTTGACTCATAAAGTATAAGCATGGGGTATACAAGGGAGTTTTTTTTCCTTTAAACTCATAATTAAGCAGTGTAAGGATGACGTAAGATACACATGTTTGGAAACTTTTACACGCTTTCATAACCCCTTAGAATTGGCAACTTTCTGAGTAAACTCGGGTGTAGAAGGGGAGTCTCTGTACGCAAATTGAAGGGTTGGACGATAGATATGACGGCATGGAGGTAAAGAGATTGGGACCATCTGGGAATAATTAGCAGTTACCGCAGGAGCTAAAAAATGTAAGTTGGAGACAGTTAAGGCAGACGAACGGTTGTGCGAGGAATAAAACATAAGGGGAGAGGATGTAAAATGTAAATGTAAATGTAAATGTGGGTGTACTTGTAAAGCACACTGCGACTCCTTGCCGGAGTATCGTGGCGCTGGAGACCGCTGGGGAACACGTCCTGGTTTTCCCTGTGAGATTGTCCCTTACTGGGTATCTCCAAGGTGAAACCAGGCATCCCCGGCGACTTGTGGGGGGCCGTTGTAGAGTTGAGGCAAGCTTAATGCCCAGAGTTGCCGAGTGTGATCCCTGGTTAGAGTAGGCACCGAGGCGAGAATTATCGAGTCCGTTGACCCTAGTCCACGACCCTGCCGCGTCGGGAATTGAACCCTGGTCCCGGGCCGTTCTCCGCTTCCGGGTCTGCCGCCTCTAACCAGTGAGCCACACCACTCCACTAATACGTGAACAAGCTATGTTAAAAAGTGCAACACTGATGAATTTGAATTTTATTTGTATCTATGTATATACCTATGAATCACAGCGCTAATGTCAATTTTGTTATTATTAATTGTAGTGACCCCCGAAGAAGGGCACGGAGGGGCCCGAAATGCATTGGGTTTTTAAAGAGAAATAAAGACTGCTTGTGATGAACAACGCATTATTCATATTCTTTTAAGAGGCCCGGATCGGCACGATCAGAATATTAGAAAACTGGAAATTGTCACTAGAATCGGTTTCTGTGGATTTGGACAAACATTTGATGAAAATGTTTAAATAAGGAGCTAAAAATATGGTGAAAAATAAATATGGAATAGCACTGTAAAATGGTAAAAGAACCTTCGAAATACATATGCACGCCATGGGCGGCATGATGCTCTACGAGTGGTTTCATGGGGCTAGATGTAGCCCCATCCCTATACAGTTCATTCCAACACCTACAAGGGCAGCCAGGAAAAGTAAAGTGCCACTGACCCTGTCTACATCTTCTGTACCACTACCTGCACCACGCTTCTCTAATAGCACAGAAAGGTAACAAAAGGCAACAAAAACAACAGGTAACATAAACAATGGCTGGATTTTACACTTGCAATTGAATTGTGGGAATTTTACTTCTCAAGAGATAAAATGTTGCCAACCAGATCGGTCAATACTTGGAATTTAAATAAAAATACGAGTTATATTTAAGCAACCGTACTGGTCTAATCAATGTTTATTTTCCGCTGTTGCCAAATTGCTAATTTATATTCTTGCAAGCCTAGCCATTTAACAACTGAGCAGCGATATCACATTAAGACACATAAATAACTTGCTAATTAACCGTCAATTTTCAAATACTCCGTTACTATGGAGTATACAAGCTGAACTGTGCTATATACAAATATAAAATAAATGTCTGCCTTTTAAAGCCCTTCAATCAAAGTCTACTACAACTGAGATTATGGGAGCGACTGTTTGATTTTAGTTGGGAAACACAATATCTAGGAGATTCGGATTAACTCATGCATGCTCAATGACACATGTGACACCTTCATCCAGTCATAACTTTTCCCCCAAGCAAAACATCGCATTATGGAGCATCCTTCACTTGAGCTGGAAAAGGTGCAGTTGTGCACAGGCTTAGGGACATTATACCTTAACTTTATTTTAATGGTGCTATGCACAGTCCTTTGTATGGTTTCCTAGCCCTTACCACTGCACAACAGTAAGGAACAAATATGTAAAAAAACAAAAAGTTCACAAAATCTATTTCCACACTTTCTCTCTCTTTACTTTTGCATTCCTTACATCAAATGCCTACATAAAGTTAAACATGTACCACAAAAATGGCTCCTTATTCTACTTTATCACACTTCACAATTTTTCGCCATAAGTCAATTTGGCAATCCTTATTTTCATTGATGACCATGAGCTTACAAGGGTGACTGAAGGGGTTGTGGCCTAAAACCTTTACAGGAGCAATTGACAGCTGCATAATCCTTTTTAAGGAACAATTTGGGCAATATGTATTAAATAATCCTCTTTTACATTATAAGTCACTGTAATGACACATGATGAAAATACTCTTTACATAAGCTGAAAATATACAGCCATTAAGATATAGAAATATGACCCAAGTAAAGTCTGCCATTGTTATGTTATGTGAAATTGTATAGAGCTCATTACTATTTGTTCAGTCCCATAGTGCTTTCGGAATCTGGGTGTCATTTTCGTTTATGGGGTATTTTAGTTGGTCGATTTGTAGATTGATTAGAGGGTGCGTTGGTCAAGAGGCTAACAACTAATGGAAGGTTCTATATGCAGTGTAAAATGTGAAGATGATGGAACGAGGTCAATTACTCCCACAGCAGGAACAAAAATAGGATAAATCACCCTGAGAACAGTTATAAGATGTAGACACATCTAATCTTAATTGCGACAGAAAATGAAGGGACAAAGGTGATGTCACAATAATATTGAGATGGCAGGTAACAGAAAAATCACATAATCAGAGTCTATCTTAGAAACCAGGCAGAATGACTTGTGCACTGTGCATAAGTTACTCGACAATGCGAGAAGTGTCAGCAAGCTAAGATATAAGAATAAATTGAAACAGGGAACAAAAAAATCAACTGAAATAGAGGACTGTAATTCGATAGGAGAACAGGCCTTCAAGCCCTCACTATATATAAGTAAAGCTGTTTTCTTAGTTATGCGTGATCTACACTGAAGGAATTGTAGTGTAATGGGCATGTGTTTGCAGTTAATTTAAGCACATGCTCATTATACAGTTGTAGAATTAAGGATTAGCTCACATTTATTTATTTATTTTAATTTTGTCAACAAGGTACATACATGTTGATGAGGCACAGGACATGGACTTATACACATGCATAATTCTGCTTTTACCCGGCACTGAGCAAACATCCGGAAACACCACGCAGATGCAGTTGCTAGAACCCCAGCACTGCTTACTCTGGTGGGGCACTTGGTGTAACTTGATCCCCAGCGACATCTACGCCGATGCCATGGTACCTTTTCCAGGGGCCCCAGATCTTATTGAGTTTCCCAGGGCAGCCCCTTGTGGTGTGCATTACTTTCTCAGCTGCCATGTACAGGTCCAGGGTGGATCCCATTCCTGCATTGTTAGTCGGTTTGGGATTCCCCAGTTTCTGGCTATATCTCTTTTAGCTACTATCAGCCCCAGATTACAGAAAAGTTGTTTGGATTTGGGAATGCCTATATCTGTGGGGATGACTAGGAAGATATACTTGGGGTTTAATGGTATTGTGGCTTCAAGGATCTCTGCAAATTTCCGAATAATTTTGGACCAGTATGTGACTATTGGAGGGCATTCCGGCGTAGCTCAAATTTAAGGGCACCAGGTTTCTGCAGCCTCCCGAACTGTTCTATTTGGAAAAGCTGCTGAAGGTGATTAACTGTGGGTAAGTACCAGCTTACTTCATATCACTGCGACGCCGTATTTTTTTTTTTTGCAGTTTTGCAGTTTTGCAGTTCTTGTCTATCATTCAACAAATAAGAACATTTGGAGAACTGTAGTCTTTGTTCAGTGCAACTGAAATGCCATGAAAACAATGATTTGTAAAGGAAAAGCTCAGGAGTGGAAATATACCCCCATGAATTGGATCCATTTGCTAAAACTAGTTATGAGGCACAGGAGTCCATTGATAACAGCCTCTGAATTGCAGCAGAAGTAATAATCATGTCCCTAAAATGAGGGGATTAACCCAGTGTTTCACAAACAGTGAGTCGCAATAAAGATGCCTTTAAATTCTGTGTTTAACTTGTCACGTTTTCCGGTGATTCAGAGGCAGAGGTCAAATTGCAGGCTGCTTTATTCTTTTAACATGGGGAATGGTGTTCACTTTCTTTCTCTGGCTGCAAAATGAGAGAAGTGTTTTAAAGTGAATTATGTTACAATGTTGGATGACATTTTTTGCAATACACAACACAATGTAAATTCTTGTAAACAAACAGTATGTATCCAGCAGTTATGCAAAGCAAAAATTAAGCACTTTTGTAATCCTGAAGTGTGCTGGAAAGAGATTTTGATAGGATCAAAACAAATCAAGAAACTTAATTGGTGAAGCACAAATGATAAATATTCAGAGAAACACGATTCCCACCCTTTATCATTTCTGTGCTATATAGTTTAATCAGTAAACTATATGCCTGCGCAAATGTAGTGGCCATTTCAATAGAAAATGTGCTGTCTGTAAATGATATGCACTACATCCCCTCAACACTTTCAACGGTCTTCATAAGAGTAGTGAGATTAATTACTTTTTAGTGCCACTGGATCTAGCAGCCTAATACTTGATCATTATGTCTCGATTTTATGTATTTGCGATCACAACCCACTTACTTTAGTGTTGGACCGCACACTGATGGAGAAGGGACAGCGGGAGAACATGGCCCCCTCTTACGAAATGGGGCGTTCGCATTAAATCAGAGATGGTGGATATAGAAGCCTTTCTGGGTAAACTTGTGTGTGAGAACAGTGAGCCATTCGGAGGGGACACCGGAAAACATCTGTAATTCTTTTAAATCTGTATGTTCTGCAGTGGACAAGGGGTTGAGGCAGTCTAAAGTTTCAAAGAATCCCCCACACATGGTGTGGTTTGAAATTGCCTGTACAATGGCTCGCAAAAAGCTGAAACTGGCTCTTTCTACTAGGCCGCACTCGAAAAGTGACATAATAAATACCAGAAGAATAAGTCTACCATGGGGGCCAGGAAATCTTTCCTGAGGGAAGAAGCCTGAGGAGCTGTCAAAAGCCTCCATCTTGAAAGACTCAGCACTGTTCTGGAAGGTTATGAATAGGCCTATCTTTACAGGGTATGAGAAACCCACCATAAATACTGCAATTTCAGTGGAGTTATGGGTTGCCCACTACAATAGTATTTAATCCTGATAATAGAGCAACTACTTAAGAGGGTGAAGAGATAGTTTATGGTAACCTGGTGCTGTATTCCAACCGTGCCGGCTCTACTGAAGTCAAGAACGTAATCATCGCCCTCAGACAGAGCGTGATGGGGAAAGCACCCTGCCCTAATGGAGTCCTTCTAGATCTCTTCAAAGACAACATTGCGCTATTGTCCAGATTCTGACAAAAGTTTTTAAAGCTTCTATTAGGGGGGGTCTCATACACATGTGGAAGAAAGCAGTAGTGGTTCCCACTTTTAAGAAAGAGGACTGCAAGGATCCCCGCTGCTACTGACCTATTTCCACCTTAGATATCTCCCTCAAGACCTTTAGTAGAATTTAGCAAGTAAGCTGGAGGACTGGCTGGTGGAAACCACATCCTTATCCAGAGTCCAATATGGATTTCAGCCCAGGCTGGGGATAGTTGAGCAATGCTTGGATCTCCAGCTGGTCACTGGCAAAAATGTCAAGGCAATGAGAGGTTCCATTCACCCAGCGTTTATGGACCTCTCCTCGGCCTTTGACACACTTAATAGATCTAAGCTCTGGGGAAAATTGCACAGGTAGGAATTGACCCAGCTATAATTGGCTTGTTGCAAAGAATGCACTGGGATTGGTTGATTAAGGTCAGGTTCGGTACGGAGGATGAATTCTCTCCTGAAATTAAATCCTCTATTGGAGTCAGACAGCGGAGCGTGATGGCCCCCTTAATGTTTCTTATTTACATTAATGACCTTCACCCTAGCCTATGCAAAGCAGGGGAAGATCTCCCCAAAGTGTAGTCAAGGGCCCAGCCCATTATATTGTATGCCAATGATTCGGTCCTTATATCAAGAACTGCAAAAGGCTTACAATGTCTTTTAGATTCCTTTCATAGCCTTATGGGGGAGGGGTTGATTTACGAACAAATCTCAGTAAATCCTACGCCATGAGTATTTGTCCAAATTTGATAAAACTCTAGTTCCATCTGGGTGGTACGGAAATTCAAAAGGTCAAGACTTTTAATTATTAGGCATCCCGCTAGACCAAAATGTAACTTGCCGCAGTCTATTCTCCAATAGGGTTATCTAGTCCCAAAGAGCCGTGGGGGCGATTTTCACCTTTGCACACAAACTACGGCAAACCAACGGTGCACGAAATTATTGCCATTTATAAAAGTAAGTGTACTTCTGTAGCTTCATATGAAGCTGGGGTGTGGGGGTGCAAAAGTGCTGGCCCTCTTGAGAAGGTTGAAAACAGTTCCTAAGAAGACTTCTTGCTTTTCCGCAAGCCACCCCCTCTTTTATATGCCACACTGAGGTGAGTTTGTACCCCCTGGAAAACAGGATTAAGTTGGACCCTGTTGCTCCGGTTTAGAATTTGGGGTTAAAAGGGTGTTTCACTGTCAAAAGATGTTCTGAAAGATTTGACTCTCCCAGGTTCATACGTTGGTGAACCCCTGGATTAATTATGTTATAGGGGGGTTTACGGACCTGGGTTTTGCAGACTTATATTACAGTCCAACAGATGCAAAACCAACTATGACGTCCCTGGTGAAAGAGGCATTCAGGGAAAGACACTGTAGCCTCCACCAGGCAAACTCTGACAAACTAAGTACTAGTGTCAACTATAACTCTATTAAAACATCGCTGGGTTGTGAATTTTATTTGCTTTCAATCTTTGATGCAAAAAGCAGGTTTTTGATGACCAGGTTTTGTTTTTAAATCTTTTTTATTTATTAGTGGCCTTTCCCAAGGATGTTGATTAGCAAACAACCTTGCCAAACTGTCCTTGTAATGATTCATCAAAGCAAAGTCCAATGCACTTTACTCTATTATGTCCTTTATATTGTCTGAACCGAAAGTGCATCCTGAGACCAATTATTAGTTCATCCAAGATTAAATCTCATAGAGAAGTGTTGCTTTAATTGTAAAAACTGTATGAGTTGGATACCTAAGTAGCAGTGTTAAATTGCATTCGTTGTGCAATTAGGATTTGAAATGTATGTGGGGCTGTGTGATATATGTTTCTATTATATGAACTTTTGTGACCCTATGATTTGGAGTTGATACGTCTTTAATCATGTTTTTATTACTCTCTTTATGTAGTTATAGGATTGTACTGTTTTATTCTGTGCTTTTATGGCTTGAGATTAGCCGAAAATAGATCTTTTAACTGACTGACTAGGCACTACCACAAGACGCTTTGGGTTACATTAAAAATCGCCCAGCCCAATGTCTATCAAAGGTAGGTGGGCTGCAAATGTTTGTTCTTCTAAAAAAGTGGGTTGTGGTTCTAAAAAGTTTGGGAACCACTTGATTAATCTACGTTTATTATCTTCCACGCATTTATGGGTAAGTGCTGGGGGAGACATGGTATAATGGGAATAAAGAGCTGCAAACACCTGATAGGATACGGTCGATAAGACTATCAACACCAACCCCCTGATCTCATTAAACCCACCTCCACTTTCTGTGTTTGCTTCATGTTCTGCATTACACCCTCAGTAAATGTACATACAGGTTAAATTAAAAATAGTTAATGTCTGTATTATGAGCATTTTGATTGCCTGAACGCCAGAAACTTCCTTTGCAACGTTGATACCTTGTAAGAAAAATCCTGCTGGCAAATAATTAATAGCCTCGGAAGTAATGAAAAAAATTCACCTTTACGTACAAAAGATTGACGCGTTAAGCATACCCAACTCTATTCTCCTAATCCAGAATAAAAAAATACAAAAACCAACATCAAATGGCGGTACAAAAGCTAAAATGTCCCCCTTCTTTGTCTACTAGCTCGGAAATAAAACGACCCCCATTTTCACACACTTCCTGCATATAAACATCACTTTAACACATCTTTCAACTGCAATCTTCAAATTCTGTACACTGCATAGTCTTTCCAACCTTCACATAAGAGCTACAGTTCAGGAAACAGCAACAAATCTGTTGAATAATAGAAAAAACACAAGCACTGGTAAAGCCAATAGGTTTGCCATTTAAAGAAAAGTGATTCATCAGACGGGGTCATAGATGGCAGCTGATGTGATGGCTGTCTTTTATTTGGGCACTCTGCTGTCTCTATAATATATGCAGTAATGTGAATTGATCCGAGGTCCTACAAGGGGACCCAATGGACGGAGTAAATATTCTAGGAGCCAGTGGCCCAAGTATTGCTACCAATTGTCACATTGTGCGCACGTTATCACACCCACTCACTTTCCGCAAGGAGAATGACGCCCAGTAGAGTATGATAGAAATTAAGCAAATTCAGAATCTACTCGGAGGAGGATAATGGAATCTATATATGAAATGTAACAGACTTATAACAAAGTACTCCATGTAAAGTTCTGGCAAAAAAGAGGGGTCCACGGGACGAGCAAAAGTAATATGTGATGGAAATAACTGGGTCAGGAGGCTGGCAGAATTCTTGAGAGAAGTTTACAATGGATAAATAAAGACGCACAAGTAGACTACACATGAGCCCGTTGGAATACCACAGCTCCTCAGGCCTCATTTAACAATCACAAAAAACACAGTTGATGGACAGAATGTAGAACAATGTCATACATTCACCCCAGTACAAGGATCTGGGCCTAAATCCATCGTTTTTTTGCACTCCACACCACCCTGGGTTAGACACTGGCTATATGCAAATCAGCTCTGACCCTGTGCCTCATGGGAACAGTCCAGTCCGAACTACCAAGCCATGTCTTTCCCAGACCGGAATCAAGCATCCAAGGACCGGTTTCTGGCTATCAGCCTTCTTCAGCCTGGATAGCTTGACTCCAGTGGTGTGGAGAGCCTGGGACTCACGTCTGAGCATCCCCAGCACACTCGGGGTGAAATTGCAAAAAACACAGTTGATGGACAGAATGTAGAACAATGTCATACATTCACCCCAGTACAAGGATCTGGGCCTAAATCCATCGTTTTTTTGCACTCCACACCACCCTGGGTTAGACACTGTCTATATGCAAATCAGCTCTGACCCTGTGCCTCATGGGAACAGTCCAGTCCGAACTACCAAGCCATGTCTTTCCCAGACCGGAATCAAGCATCCAAGGACCGGTTTCTGGCTATCAGCCTTCTTCAGCCTGGATAGCTTGACTCCAGCGGTGTGGAGAGCCTGGGACTCACGTCTGAGCATCCCCAGCACACTCGGGGTGAAATTGCAAAAAACACAGTTGATGGGCAGAATGTAGAACAATGTCATACATTCACCCCAGTACAAGGATCTGGGCCTAAATCCATCGATTTTTGCACTCCACACCACCCTGGGTTAGACACTGGCTATATGCAAATCAGCTCTGACCCTGTGCCTCATGGGAACAGTCCAGTCCGAACTACCAAGCCATGTCTTTCGCTTCTTCAGCCTGGATAGCTTGACTCCAGTGGTGTGGAGAGCCTGGGACTCACGTCTGAGCATCCCCAGCACACTCGGGGTGAAATTGCAAAAAACACAGTTGTATCGCTTCATTTAACAATCAGGCATGGCCCAGCCACCAGAAACCATGCTACGGACAAAGTGGCAGTCAAAGACAAATGTAAACAGAATAGTAGAGTAGATTTCAAAATCGAAGGAATTGTTGTACTTAAAAATTGATTCAGGGGCCTCAAGCTTAGGGCTTTTAAGGGAAGACAGGAGTATGTTTGCAGAGAGTATCACACACAGAAACTTCAGTGTAGATCTTACAAGTGAGCAAGTCAGTGACCTCACAGAACGTTTTGTTTTCTGAAGGGGAGAGCAAAAGAGATTCCAAAGAATTCCCTTGTTATTGGGTATGTGCCTGCTGAGGTTGCTTTCGCCAATCCCTACATCGAAACTGTAGAGCTAACAGAAGGGTGCTTTTGCAAAAACACTGAAACAGATTCTCTCCAAATGGTAGAATGGGAGGCCTTCAAAGTTTTGATTTGTGTACACTGTATTTGGGCAGAGGTAGGAGGCCATACGGCTATAGCTAGAGATGTGACTACATTAGAACATAAATATGCAACTCTTAAGCGGGAGGTTATACAGGACCCCACAAGCAAAGACTGACTGAACCAAGCCAGAGACGATCGTGCCTCCTTAATGGTAACAGTGCGCTGTCTTGACGACTGCACTTATGCAACTCACTTGTGTACTAAAGGGCTAGAGCTAATGTACTACCTGTGTGGTTAATCAGAGACAAACAACTGGTGCCCCTGTAAAAATGATTAGGTGCAAACAGTGTACTATTCTCCACACACAAGATCAATAGAGAATATTAACAAATGGTTACTATACTTTGCATAATAATAATAATGGTAAGTGCACAATAGCAGGCATCACAGAGTTCCTCTCCAAAATTACTCTAAGATTTCTCTCCAGAGCAGAGGGTGGTCATTGATAAACTGATTATAGCCCAATAAGTAAACAGTGCCAGTTTAGAACCTTCAGCTGAGAAAACGCCAGAGATAGACAATCTCCTAGGTGAGTTGTGTTGAACCATCTTAGAATAGCGTGATCCTCGATTGGTAATGCTTTCAAATGCAGCAATTGAGTTAGTACTTAGTAAATTAGAAAAGCATTGGCAGTCTCATTACCCAAACCTAGGAGAGATACATTAGAGATGGGGTCATATAGACCACTTCCTGTTCTCAATATAGACAACAAAATATTGAGTAAAGTTTTAGCCAAGAGATTAATCCACAGTATACGGGTGCTGGTCCATCCAGACCAAAATGGATTTAACCCAGTTACAGTGCCTCTATAATACATAAGGAGGTTATTTAGAGCCTTGGAGGACACACCACCATGATTACCTAAGGGCCTCATTATCATGACAGTCAGACGAGCGTCCGACCGCCATCGTTTCAGGCACAAACCATCCGACAAGGAGTCAGCGTGCTTGACACCCCGATTACAATATGAACGCCATGCAGGCAGTCGTAAAATGCTTTTTACTATTGTGCCTTGGCAGTGGCCCTTTTCCTGGGCCGCTACACAAGCCGCAATATTAAAAAGCACTTTGAAAACATCCATGCACCATGGGTCAGGTACTATGTGTAGCATGGATTTTTGGGGGGACACCACATGTGCCCCGCTAGCCACTTAGCAGTGGCCCACGAGGGACCGGGGTCCTGCTAGAGGCCCCCTAAGTCCCTTTCCAACAGCCTTTTCATGGCGGTGGGAAGACAGCGAAAAGACTGTCGGAAACTGACATCCTAATCTTTACAGAGGTGCCTCTGCAGGCATCGCTCCATTGTAGGCATTAGGCTCCGACTGCTGGTGGTCAGACCGATACTCTGGATGTCGGAGGGACTACCACTGACGGCCTGTCGGTGACGGCCCGCCTGACATCGTAGTCGGGCCCTTAGTGTTACTGGCACTTAAACACTGGCTATTTATAGTTCGCGGATTCCCCAGCTCTTTAGCGCATTCGACCAGGAAATGTAGGGGATTCCGTAGAAGAAAGTTGTACCTTACGATGCAGCAAGCAAATTTGCTGCGCAGAAAATTCACACACAGGCGAGAAAAATCTGAAAACTAAAACGTGGAAAGGAAATCTATGAAGAGGAACGAGAGAGAGGCTTCCTTATATATTCTTCCATTACACTCCTTGAATATTTTGTTTTCATCTCGCACTGGTCGGTAGGAATAAACACAGTGATTTGCGGACTGTCAAGAGAAATCACCTTGGAAAGAGCGCCGGTATATCCCTACAGTAATAGGAAGGTGCCTCTATTGATAAATGGAATGCATGAATAGCAGCTATTAGCCTTGATTCTACTTCTTCTTCTTTTGTCCCCTGGCTGCTGTGAAATATATGTGGGTATCTGGAAAGGTCCTGATGAAGGTGGTCTAACTGCTCTTCATATACCGCCGAAACGCGCGTTGACCCTTTGCTCAACACATAAGATTCAGCCTAGTTGTGGAGGCTTTTTTGTCATACATAACCTCCACCTTGTTCATATGCTGTATGTATAAAGTTTGTGTGAGTATGAATGCGTTTGAATGGTTGTGATATGGATGTATTTATATGAGTCATCCAGGGGTTGTTTTTCCTTCTTTTTCATGTGGATTCATATATGTGAATTTGTATCATGTACAATTGATGTAATTATTGAAATGATTTTGTTTTTTATGATGTACAAACTTTCATAATTAGTCTTTTTCTATATAAAAAATACAGACCAAAAAAAGAAAGTAAAAATGAAATTTTATAAAGTATACAAAGAAATGAAATAATAAAAGTAATGAAAATCAAAATGTTAAGTGTCGCTGTTGTAATTCTAAGTATGATATAGCCCAGGAGAGATTAAGTCTCTAATATAAGTGATAGATAGGCTACGAGGGAGCGTGTTTAGTGTTTACTGGCACTTAAAATGCCTTTGATGCATGGAGTTGGCTATATTCCTTTTAGGTACAGAGGGAGTTTTGCCTGGAAGGGGCTGTGATTAACGGATCGTCCCATTATATGTTAAACCTACGGTCAGTAACCGTATGGGTATAGTAATATCTAACGCAAACAAATGATGGACGGAATGCTGAATGAATCATACATTCAAACCCAGTCAAGAGATCTGGGTTAAATCCATTGTTCATTTGCTCACCAAGCCACCCCAGTTTAGACCCAGCCATATGCAAAACAGTCTTGACCCTGTGCCTCATGAGAACAGTCCAGACCGAACTGCCAATCCATGACCTCCCTGGACCGGAAATAAGCATCCTGGGACAGGTTTTAGAGTAGGTCACCCTTCTTCGGCCAGGCTAGCTTGAATCCAGTGGCACAGTGAGCAAGGGACCCACGTCTGGGAATACCCATCCCTCATAGGGCGAAAAGTGCTACGCAAACAAATGATGGATGGAATGCTGAATGAATCATACATTCACCCCCAGTCAAGAGATCTGGGTTAAATCCATTGTTCTTTTGCTCACCATGCCACCCCAGTTTAGACTCAGCTATATGCAAATCAGTCTTGACCCTGTGCCTCATGGGAACAGTCCAGACCGAACTGCCAAGCCAGGTCCTCCCTGGACCGGAAACAAGTATCCCGGGACCGGTTTCAGGGTATAGTAATATCTAATGCATATCTTACACCGAGAGGGAGACGACATGACTGTCCCCTGTCCTGCTTCTGTTTGTGATTGAGACCTTATCAATAAAACTAAGTAATGAGGGCGGTCAATGGAGTATCCCACAAAGCGAGGGCAGGTCTATGCCAGTGATACTCGAAGTACAGCCAGGGGCCCTCCTGAACTTTACACGCAGCCCCCCATGTGAATCGCAGCACGAGGTGCTGAGCATTTGCTGATCACTAATATTCAGTTAAAAAAAAAAATTAAATATGCAGGTAAGTATTTATTTACAGGTTAAATGATGTTATGAAGTAACTACGGTGGTGTCCTGCACCACTTAACTTTAGTTAACCTACAATGCTTGCCCGTTTATTTAACTTTATTTTTTTTTAGACCTCCTAACACAATTGTCTGATCCACCCAGACCCCCTACCCCTACTCTGCTGGCATCAGTGCAGCCCTCGGTCACACCACGGACCATACTTTGTGGCCCATAGGAAAATGTTTGCAAGTACCCATGCTCTATGCAGATGATATGTTACTTGGCATCAAATATGTACAGACTGATATGACAGGTCATACAGCAGCAATATTCAAGTTCATAGGCGCCTTAAAGGTGAATTGGTCAAAGACCTGCTTGTTCCCTATGACACAAGAACTACACCCCATGAACTTGGGACCATATCAGCCTAATATAAAATGGGAATCACACAAATGTCACTACTTTGACAACAGGGTGTACCAAACTGATGCAGATTTAGTGGATGGCAACATAGAGACTGTGATAACATTGCAAGGCACCCAGAGTTCCTTCTAGAAAATGATGACACTATCAGTCATTGGACGGGTTGCTTTACCAATAATGGTGATGCATATTATACTACTTTGCCAGCCAACCAGTATTACTCCCTACATCAATATTTTTTTAGCTGGAAATCGTTCATGGCATACTGATATGGGCTGGGGCGAGTCGACGAAAGGTGGTGCTGTGAAACTTCCTATAATACAGGATTGACTAGCACTACCGGACTTCAACCTATTCTTTCAATACAGTGGCTCAACTATAATGGGTCTTGCTGGTTGAGAGATTGGTATATATCAGAAACGGGTATCCCAGAGGCTAAAACTGATGAGGATAGCTTGTATCATTTAGAACAATAATACAACGGGAGAGTAAAAAATAAGAGTAACGCAGAGAGTGAAGCTGTCTAGGGTAATAGGAAAAGGGATAGTTGAATTAAGGAGAGTAATTATGGGTAGCACAGGCGTAATAATGATGGATATGGCAGGAGAATAAAAATGAGCAAAGTAGTGTAACTAATAAGAAGTACAGCAAAGGGACTTAAAGTGGTTACATTAAGGGTAGTACATTTGGGGATAGAAAGTGGAGAGAAACAGAAGCAAAACACTGGTAGCAAAGATGGGTAGAGCAAGGTGAGTAAACATGGGCAAAGAGTGAGTGGTGATGGATAGGGCAGGGACTGTAAAGATGGGTTTAGCAGGGGGCGTAGAGATGGGTGGAGCAGAGGAGAAAAGGTGTAGAATAAGCAGATCCCAAAGATAGGATTATTAGGGGAGTAAATAATCATGAGTAGAGGGAGGTGGAGCAAGGGAAGTTATTTTCGGTTAAGCAGTGAGACTAAAGATGAGTGGAGCACAACTTTAAGTACAGATGGGTGGAGTGAGGGAGTAAAGATGGATGGACTACGGATACAGAGGATGGGTACACCAAAGGTGGAAAAATGGATGAAACGGGTCTGGTAAGAGGCAAATCAAGAACAGCACAGAGGATGCAGCAGTGGGGTAAAAGCCCAAGGGAAGTAAATATTGGTATATCAGGGTGAGTGAAGAGAGGTAGAGAAGGGGGTAAAGATGCGGTCAGCAGGAAGAGTAATGTTAGCTTACGGGCCGGGAGGGTCAATAGAGGGAGTAAAGAAAGGTGGAACGATGGGAATAAAGATACTAACGTTGAATACAATTACGTCATTTTTGATCAACCCTGAACAGACCTTTCATTGCGGGTAGCTACATATACGTGAACTACTGAACCAGCTTTACAAGAAAGCCCTTTTGTGTACATTTACGCCCGAGAGGGAAAAGAAAGAGTTACGGATTCAGTGGTCAGCGATAAAAGCTCTGTTTCGCTTCAGATGTTGGCGAATCTTAGTTCTAATAACTGACAGGGAGGAATATATCTAATTACGATCGTTATTACTAACTGAAAGGGGGTTACTAACTTCTCAGTGGCATTTTTAAGCAATTACCGTCCAACTGTTCTGTCATCTCGTGTGCAATGTTATGCTTTAGCTCGTGTGTTACGTACATGAGTCCCAAGACAGGCAGAGTCGCAACCTTTGCCAAGCTTTAACAATTAAGGCCGCAGCTCAGCGTGGAAACTGGAGATGGGGTTTGTGGAGTCTCTGACACACCCTTCGTTGTTCGGAGTGTAGTCACTCACGATGGATCCATCCTGCACAACTCTACAAGCTCACCTCCTGTTGCAGAATAAGTCAATTGCCGGAACAGAAGTTAAACTCGGCAGGTTAGGAACGGCGTGTTCAACAGCACATTCGCTTCTATCAAATTCCCAGGTAGGTAAGAAAAAATACTGCAGAAATAAATCGGCTTTCATTTCCCAGTCCCGTCTAAATTCAGCATATTCTGTGTTTGTGTTTAGTCTCACCACTTATTTCCCAAAAGATTATGTGGAGGCAGACATATTTGCTTGTGACGAAATACAGGCGGGATGGCTCTCGGCATTGAAGAGCGCCCTCGGCGCTGCTCCCATCACCCGCAGCGCGAGGGAAGGGGGCGTGATTGGGTCCTGTCACTGTTCACCGGCGGGGCTATTGAGTGTCCGTGCTCTCGCGTTCTGGTGCCCACCGGCTCCACAATCTCACGGAGGCCGCTTCGGTTCACGTGACGGTTACGTAACTCCTACTCGGCTTGTTTAAACATCGGGTGCTGCTCCTGCTGTGCTAAGGCTGGCCAAAATTGTATTGCTGCATAGCTGCCAAGTTTTCATTTTGCTTATACGTGACATTCCCAGGTTTTCACAGTTCTTACAGGTGACATTTCAAGGCATTATGTGTTACACATTGAGTGGCAATTTGTGGCGGAAAAAAATAGCTTGTCTGTTTATTTAAATTAAATGAAAGTCAGAAATGCACAATTGTGTCCATTGTAATGTCTAGAACTGGCCTTAAGAAACGCTACAGTGCTCCCAAAACGTCTATGCAAGTTATTTTACCCTGCTTCCTTGAAGTCAAAGTGTTCTGGCCGGAGTTGTCAAAGCCAGTGGTCGAAGTGGGCGGGATCGGTGGGGCACGGAGTGCCTCTAGTTCTTTAGTTTAATGGAATCCGTTCCCACACTTTTTATTAGGTCTCGCGACCTATCGATGCGCTTGCGCGCATCGAGCGGAGCGAGAATTCAAGTAGCGAAAATCCTTGTGAAACCACCAGCTTTTTGCTGGCGGTTTTCATGAAGTTCACGTGAACCACGTGATCAAACATGAACGCGCATCAGCCTCCCTCCCTCGTAATTGCATTTGCCGCAGAGCACATCAAAGGGCTTCGCCCAGCGTGCGCTCTGCGGCTTCTCGGCTTCTCCTCCCCTAATTATTCTTGGATGGCCGGCCGGCACACAGCCTTCCTTGCATTTCTCCTCCCCCTCCCCAGCCCGCTTCCCCCAGGCCGTGTTCCCTCATCCCTCGCACCCCCTCCTCCTTCAGGCCCCCACCATTTGCTTCCATTTGTTCTCTTTCCCTTTCACTCTGTATTGTCGTGTTCGTTCATCATTTTCCTTTCTCTCTAACTTTTCTTTGTCTGCGCCCAAAGCCCTTTGTCATGTGCCTTCTGTATAAACGCTTCCCCCACAGCCCCATTATTACCGTACCCAGTAGCCCCCCCCTCTTCATAGGGATTACATCTGATCCTTCCAGCACTGAAGATTTCCAGTCCGCGCTAGCGCCGTGCACACTCTGTACTCTGCTGCTGCCTGCGAGGTACAGTCTGTCTGTCCTCATTTGTTCTCTTTCCCTTTCACTCTGTATTGTCGTGTTCGTTCATCATTTTCCTTTCTCTCTAACTTTTCTTTGTCTGCGCCCAAACCCCTTTGTCATGTGCCTTCTGTATAAACGCTTCCCCCACCGCCCCATTATTACCGTACCCAGTAGCCCCCCCCCTCTTCATAGGGATTACATCTGATCCTTCCAGCACTGGAGATTTCCAGTCCGCGCTAGCGCCGTGCACACGCTGTACTCTGCTGCTGCCTGCGAGGTACAGTCTGTCTGTCCTGCCTCAGAGCACACTCGAGTCCGCGCTAGCGCCGTGCACACCCTGTACTCTGCTGCTGCCTGCGAGGTACAGTCTGTCCTGCCTCAGAGCACACTCGAGTCCGCTCTAGCGCTGTGCACACACTATACTCTGCTGCTGCCTGCGGGATACATTCTGTGCACTGTTTATTTTATTTATTTATGCGTTTTTTTATAGCGCGGACTTTACACGAAGGCTTCAGAGCGCTTCACAATAGGAACAGTAATGATACATGAGGAGAAAATTACAAGTGAACAAATTACAAAAGCAAACGTTAAGTCACATGAATCAAAAGTGACAATTGTGAGCAAACAAAATACAAGAGGAGCAAACGGTGCAAAACAGGAGGAACAAGCATTGGCATTGCCAATAGGTCTCGCTTGTGGGACCTTATAAGTATTTAGTTTTGCAGCACAATATCCTTGTTGCACCAAGGATATTGTGCTGCAAAACTAAATACTTATAAGGTCCCACAAGCGAGACCTATTGGCAATGCCAATGCTTGTTTTTAAGAATGCATCCGATGACAGCAGGCTTGGCGATCGTGGACGTTCGAGGACGGGCGAGTTAGCAGAGAAGGAAAGGGACTGTCTTTTCCTTCTTTACCAAAGAAGACAAGCACAGTGTCCACTTTTACTGCTTTGCTGCTGGCATCTGTCCCTGCTCTCTTTCTTCCTCTTATTCCCTCTCTTGCTGTCTTGCTCCTTCTCACTTGCTGAAAACCGTGACTTGGAGAAACTCTTCTTACCATCTTTTTCCTCTCCTTTCGTCAATTTGTTCCCCTGTGAAATGGATCCAAAAACAGAAAAACACTTTTACTTGAAATGTCCTTCTATCATAAAGTTCAGCCTCAGGACGAAGAGAAATAAAATGTTTACTATAAGAAAAATAAATAAATTAAGCAAGATAGAGTGGTCACAGAGTGGCCAGAACAACATTGTTTTCCCTGGGTGGGGAAGTGCACCATTCCTGGAGGTACAGCAATACCTGGTTGATGGGTGGATTGGAAAGCATAATGTGTACCGCGCCTCTGTGTTCACGGAAGGGGTCCTTTTAACCCATACTGCTTACATTTTGTAAGGATATAAGGAATGTACATTGACTCTGGTCCCCTCTGGGCCCTTTAGCCATGTCCGTAACTTTTCACGCAAAAGCATTTACTGATTTCTGAATGAGTGTAAAAGCTTTAAGATAACCATATTGTTTGTTGATCCTGCTTACATTTCACATACTGTACCTAATGTTAAATTGCCTATGAGTATTTACTTCTTTCAGGATGTTGTTGCTTTTTTTTCTTCAGGCAGCATATTATTCTTGATTAGCTCATAATTTGAATTGAGTCGCATCCAGGTTTTTATAGCGGGGCACAATTGAATTGTAGCTGAGCTGAAGGCAGCCAAGTTTCTCTCAGTGGGGAAGTAAGGTGTTCAGTGTGGGAGAGGATGTTGCACTATGGCCAGAGCTGCCAAATTTGGAACTGGGAACCAGGTTCAGCCTTCATGACCAGTCCATCAGACCACTCTACTGAGACAGCACATTCCCATGCTGGACCTTAGAAGGCCTTGCTAGACCTGAGAAGCCCTGGTGTCTTAGCACCAGCAGGTGGGTTGTAGTCCCTAGCAGTGGCAAGTGTGGGTTAACCCTGAAGGCCAGTCCACCACAATCCATACTGAAGATCACCTCTAGTCTTTGGGGAAGGCCTACGAAGTAGCAAACCCCAGAGCAGCAGTGACTCTGTCACTAAGGTCACAAGACCTTTGAGGCCGGTCCACCTCACCCTTTGGTACCTCCATTGGCTTTTTTCAGCAGTAGTAGTGTAACTCACCAGGGATCGGCAATGCAGGATTTGCACACACACCAAACTAAGTATGCAAAAGTCAAGGTCCCTCTGCTTCATGCACAGGCACTTTTACATGTTCTACCTGCTTTGAGGCCATCTGAATTATGCAGCAATGGGGGACAATATTATGCCCCAGTGTTGACTAAATTATGCAGCATAAAAAAGGCTGCAGCGTATTGCGGTATATTTTGTGATCCTTTATTATTTTGACATTTTTACACATACTAACAGTCTCTGCAAAGATTTTGCCTTATTAGTACCAGTTTAACATGCAGCAGTGCAGCAGTGAGAACAGTGTCCATTCAACCTTTGCAAAGGGCCGTCCACTTCAAAGAAAAACAAATCACATTTTTAAGTAACTTTTGATCCGTTTGAGCTGCAAACAATGTATTAGTTAAAATCGTCAGATTATGCAGAAGATGATGTATTATGTGGCAAAAATGGCAGAGCCATAATTAAGTGGAAAACGTTTGCAAATTAGGATATTTTGCCATTCATGTTTGAACTGCACTTGTGGAAAAAGGAAGAAGGGCTGATGATAGAAACTCCATGGCTCTGAGACAAATGGCTTGTGATTCCACTTTTAAGCGGATTTGTGACATTCTGTGTTAGGGAACGTATCCCACTTTGTGAATGTATGTTAATGTCAATAACTCATATTAAACCTTAAATAAACATGTGTATCCATTGGTTGAATTACATGACGCAGTAAGCTGTAACTGGTCAGTGAAATGCCAAACAAATACAAAAAATTGGGATGTTTTGCTCTTTCAGGGCCAACCCTCCGATTCCACCTACTGACCCAATCCTCGGGTTATTTCTGCTCTCTGATTCTCCTCCACAAGTTCCCCTACTATTTTTTTCCCCACTTCGACCACTATGTCAAACACAGGCCACTTGGCAGCTTTGTCATGGACTTACCACTTGCTGTAATGGTTGATTGGAGTTAGAATTTTGTGCTGGAGTGTGAACATGGATTGAATGCTTTCCTCCTTGGAGAGAAACATATAAAATATTGCAAAACCTTTTAACTGACCGGTGTCGTCAGATTTCAAAACCGCTAGTGAAGACTAATGTAGCAAACTAAGAGGCAGAACCCTGATCTGGACTGATATTCCCTAGCAGCTGTGTGTGAGGCAGGTGGAAGAATCACTTAACGCAGCATGCCATGAGGCAAAGAGGATGAGCCAGGCCGGGCAGGAGAAAGCTGCTGTTTTCATGTTACGGTGTAACAATTTTAATTTAAGTAAACAGTTGAGCTGGGCCCAACCTGACTTCTCCATAGTCGCCCACCTGTCCTGGGACCAGTTCACACTGTGGCTGGTTTACTGCTGCAGACACATAGGAGCTAGCTTATAGATAAGTTTCACGTTTATTCATAATTGATATAGACCTCATCAGAGGTCAACATATAGTATAATCATTACTAATATCAACGAAAACTATAAGTTAGACCTCTTTACAATATACAATAAAACACAAGCTAAAAATAGTCAAATTAAATCAACTTCTATTATACTGACAAGATACTACTACAAAAAATGAACATCATAAAACAAACTTGTTCATTTGGGGAATGCATAATAAGTTAAATGAATTCATGGTGAGTTTTAATATCGAATTTAAATATTAAGGGATGCTGGGCAATGATGTAACACATGAAACATACTCTGAGGTCCTACCTGACAAATATTACAGGTAAACGATTCCTGAGAGTGACTCTTGTGTCTCCCAGTATAGGTCTTGAGGGGAAGAATACTAATTAGGATAATTATTATCAGGGGCCTTACATTGTGAGAAATTTGGTAGCGAAGGTACGGTTGATCCTGACCAAACGAGATAACAGAAGTTGTACTTTAAAACATTTTCAGGTTAACACAGTGGTCCATATCCTGACAAAAACTTAAATGGGCAGTTTGAATTTTTTATAATAATCGCAAATGGCCAGTGGACCAGGACTTGAGAAATTCCATATTACAATGAAAACTTTCTAGAACTAATTTTATGTTATTAAAACTGTCATTTGACTAACCAATCCCATAGCTAACTCCTCACTGATGAAAGCTCTGAAGGAAGATGCCGGTATGTGAAGGACATATCCCCATCAAGTTTTATATGCAAATCTTTGCGCCTAATTGCCAAGGAGTCCAAGCTCTAATCTAATCATTTGTACTGGGATAGCCATATTCAAGCTACATTTCTGCAAAATCTGTTGTACCAGATGATTAGAGGTAATAGTCAATCATGTATATTTTGACAAACCCAAGTAGTCTTGCTCACAGGATTTTCAGTTAACTTGTTGCCTTTGAAAAATGAGTAAGTTATACTCTGTTTTCTACATGTCTTCCACACCTAGAAAAATCATTGCTTCTTTTAGGTGTATGTGCCAAAGATCATTTGGCTGGTCTGTAAATAACTTCAATTGAGACCATAGTGAAGATGTAAATGCTCCTGCAGGATCCCTTCCAGTGTTGGCCAGGCCCTGTGGCCAACCCCCCATCACGCACAGCGAAGGCCGTGCGCAGCGTGGGGTTGGCAGCAGGCCATGCCCTGTGGCCACCTCCTGCAGCATACGACCAAAGTCCTTGCCAGGCGTGGGGTTGGCTGCATTGGGGGGGTGTTTAAAATCTCCCAAATCACTGAAATTCACAAGCTGTAGTTTAAAGAGCTCACTATAACTTGTGCTCCCACCACGCACTGCTTATGACCTCACATTCTACATCACTCATGACATGTTACAGCACAGGAACTCTTGAAGTTTTGCCATCTTTAATGATCCATCCAATGATCCTATCTGTCGTTAGATCATTAGAAGTGTTGTGTTTAGTTGTTGTACTTGTTGAGTTTATGTTGTTACTTTTAGCGGTGGCTCTTCCGTTATGGCAGAGGAGCTGTGAGCGCAGCAGGCACACACATTATTAAAATGGTAACAATACCATTTCATTATAACGTGTCGTTGACTTGAGCTGTTACAGAGTGAGGACAGGGGGCCGGGCTGATTAGTGCAATTGCACTAATACTTCAGCCTCTGCCAGTGAGCATGTCATATTGGCCGGCTCTCTAGAGCCGGCCAATCTGACATGCATACTTCAGAGCTAGCAATTCCAGGGCTGAGAAACAGCCAAGGGATTGCAGCCGCAGACCCCCTGCCTCAAAATGAGTGCTGGGTTAGCCCTAACCAATCCTGGATTGGTTGGTTTCACTTTGCACAAGTGAGGAAGTCCTTCCCGTTCCGCCCCTAGTCACTGCTGAGGAGAGCGCCAGGAACCATGCCAGCAAATGCAACATATATATGGTGAGTTTTTTGGACATCGTGCCTCACCATATTTTAATGTTGGCGGCCGCTACTCGTTACTTCCATGCATATCGGCTAGATAGCCTTTCTAGGTTGAATGAGTTGTATAATGATCACAGCTTTTTTATGCAAATGTATGCCAAAGCCTATTATGGCCTAGACTTTTCCTTTTCTTATGATTATAATTGTTATTAATTCGGTCCAATATATTATAGATTCTTGGTTGGATGCTTATATATGAGCTACGTCCTTTTTTAACTTGTTTTTAAGATTTCTTGAGCTTTGATTTCTTTACCAGTTGCTGTTGCAGTTTCCTGGAGACTTTCTATGGTTTGAATGGTTTGAATAGTAGAAGATGTTGATTTTTGTTGTTTCTAATTCTTGGGACTTTAAATAAATGTGCAACAAAGAAAATCATGAATTTGCGCACCAAGAGATATGCATATGCAAATATCCAAAGTAGGCTCATCGGCTCCATAGACAGTAAATTAATCAATTGTGGTGATAAATTCTTGCAACACACAAAATGTGATGGGAGGCTGCTTGCAATAAGTCTAACTAATAGCAACAACTTAAATCCTTGCTTCCGTAATTTTTATATTTTTTATATTTTGGTGTTGAATGAGATGTTTCACATACCATATGACATTTCTTGAACTGCCACATGTGGCCACCACTGCCCCAGAAATATCATGATACCAGACAATCATGAATAAGACAGATGCCCTTGAATGTATTAATGTTGAAAGAAAAAAAAGCAATGGCAACAAAATTGACTGTCCCTTTTGTTTTTAGGAAGCCAGAGCGCAGAGTGGGTGCGGCTGTAAGATCAATTTGCAAATTCACCTTTGCAAGTTTTTATAATTTTGCTTATTTTCCAATTCCTTAATCAGTATTCTAATGCTGGATAAAGTGCAGTGGTGTAAAGTTGTGTGGTGTATCATGCAGTGCAGTGCAGTGGCGTGTCTTCTTGTCGTGGACTTAAGTGGCGTGTGGTAGAGTGGAGTGGTGTGTCATTGAACGTCTTTTGTCATGTATAATTTTGTTGGTTTGATTTTAATAGGTGCCAGGGAGTGGAGTGCTGTCGAAGAGCAGAGTATCATGGCATAGAGTGGCGTATCATAGAGTCTTTTAGAGTGGAGGAGGGTAGAGTGGAGTGGCATGTCGTACAGTGGAGTGGTGCGTCGTACAGTGTGGTGGTGTGTTGTAGAGAGGAATGGATTAGCATGTCATAGAGTTAAGTGGCATGCTGTAGAGTGACATTGTGTGTCATACAGTGGAGTGGTGTGGCGTCTTGCATTGTGGAGTGGTATTTACATTTTCCATCAACCTTTTAGACAGATGTAGCGCAAAATGGCTAAATTCTTGGTTACTACGTAAGGTA
Source organism: Lissotriton helveticus (assembly GCF_964261635.1). Classification (NCBI taxonomy): domain Eukaryota; kingdom Metazoa; phylum Chordata; class Amphibia; order Caudata; family Salamandridae; genus Lissotriton; species Lissotriton helveticus. The sequence goes on from NC_136061.1 coordinate 1,039,000,686, forward strand.
TACTGTATTACTATATTTTTTAAGCAATAGGGAGAAATGAGAAACTTTATTTTTATTGCTGTGTATATTTTTCAAAAAGGTAACGGAGTACAGCAGTAGAATCTTGGCAGTACTGCGGTAAGGAGTAGTTTCTGTCCTGTAACTCCAGTTCTGTAGTAGGGGTATCTCTGTTATAGTCATAATCTAGTGAATTGTCCCGCCCATGTGCGTGGACCCCGGAGCAATCAAAAATAATCTCTTAAGTTGTCAAAAAATGCAGACCTGCACAGACACTTAAGCGAGAATTTAAAGACAGATAATGCAGCCTATATCCACAGGCTACACTGTCCAGTACTTCAACTAGAAATTCCACCAAAAAACCCACAAACAGCACAGCCTGTCTAGCTTTCTCCACAGAGAAAGCTTTCCTTTACCAGCAAAAGCCTCTGGAATGATAGAGAGGAAGGAGTGGACAGACAAGCCCCATAGGCTGCCATTATGTGGCTCAGAACAGGATACTGTGCCTTTAAGAGAACCTTCCAGAACGTTCTCAGTATCCCAGAATGCACAGCAGGTCCCTTTTACTTTCAGTTCTTTTTGAAGGCGTAACACGCCAGACCTGCAGCATTCCTTACATGAATATCTTTCTCCACCAGGGAGGAGGGCGGGCGCTTATGACTATAACAGAGATACCCCTACTACAGAACTGGAGTTACAGGACAGAAACTACTCCTTCTGTAGTAGGGGATCTCTGTGTATAGTCCTAATCTAGTGAATAGAATGGCAAGCCCATCCCCACACCAAAGCGGCGGTGGAGAGAAGAGAAATAACACCACTACTGTGCGAACAGATTTCGCAGCGAAGCCTGCCCAACCTGAGCGTCTGTCCTGGCATCAGTGTCCAGACAGTAATGCTTAGCAAAGGTATGGACCGACTTCCAAGTGGCCGCCTTGCAGATTTCCGCAAGTGGAACATTACGAAGCAAAGCAGTCGTGGCAGCTTTGCCCCTGGTGGAATGAGCCTTAGGTTTACCCCCTAAGGTCTTATTAGCCTTCTGGTAACACAACTGTATACAGGACACAATCCACCTCGAGATGGACTGTTTCGAGGTAGCAAGACCGGTCCTGACTGATCCATAATTGATAAACAATTGGTCTGACCTACGAATATCTTTGGTTTTATCCAGATAAAATTTCAACACCCTCCTAACATCCAGGGAATGCAGAGACCTTTCCGCTGGAGAAGAAGGATTCTGAAAAAACGTAGGTAACGTTATGGTCTGGTTAACATGGAAATTCGAGATAACCTTTGGAAGAAATGTAGGGTGAGTACGCAAAACAACCTTAGCAGCATGAAATACAGTATAAGGTTCTTGGCAACCCAACACCTGAATTTCACTCACCCTTCGGGCCGATGTAATGGCCACGAGGAACGCCGCCTTCCAGGACAGGTGCTGCAACGAAACCTTATGAATAGGTTCAAAAGGCTCCTTCATCAATCTGGACAGCACCACATTCAATTCCCATGAAGGCGAAGGAAGCCGGACAGGAGGGAACACTTTCTTCAAGCCATCCAAAAAATCCTTGATCACAGGGATCTGGAAAAAGGAAGTCTGTGAAGGGCATTTCCTGTAGGCAGTCAGCGCAGCGAGATGAACCTTAATGGAATGGACATTAAGGCCAGACTGTGCCAATTGTAGAAGATACGGAAGGATGACATCTTCCTTACACGTCGTTGGATCATAGTTCTTGGTCTTGCACCAGATGCAGAATCTCTTCCACTTGTAAGCATAGGAAGTCCAAGTGGAGGTCGCTTAGCCTCCTTCAGTATGTCCATACAATCTTCTGGTAGATTCAAATGGCCATACTGCACTATCTCAGGAGCCATGCCGCCAAACTCAAAGACGAGAGGTTGGGGTGCACCATCTGCCCCCGAACTTCGTGAGAAGGTCCGGCCGGCACAGCAGCCGTATGTGAGGAAGGAGAGACCGGTGTTAGCAGGTCCGTGAACCACCACTGTCTGGGCCATTGCGGGGCAATCAGGATCATCCGCGCTCTGGACTGGGCCAGCTTGATGAGCACCGCCGGAATCAGGGGAATGGGTGGAAAAGCGTACAGAAATCTGTTTGACCAGTTGATCCATAGCGCATTCCCCAGCGTCACCTGCTGGTAGTACCTGGAGGCGAAGTCTCGGCATTTGCTGTTTTCGGCGGTGGCGAACAGATCTACGTCTGGAGTCCCCCACCTTGCGAAGACTTCTCCTAGTACTTCGTCGTTTATGACCCATTCGTGGTTTTCCTGAATCAGTCTGCTCAGTGCGTCTGCCTGAACATTCTGCACACCTGGCAGATGGTTAGCCGTTATCGTCCGTCCTCTGGCTAGAAGCCAGCGCCAGATCGCCTGCGCCTCCTGTGACAGAGTGCGTGATCTCGAGCCCCCCTGCTTGTTGAGGTAATACATCGTGGTCGTATTGTCCGTAGGAACAAGCAGAGAGTTGGTCTGGAAGGATGGATGGAAGGCCTTCAGTGCCAAGTGAACAGCTCTGAGTTCCAGGAAATTGATGTGATACAAGGAACGTGGTCCCCGACGGAGTCCATGTATCTGTAAGTCTCCGGAGTGCGCCCCTCAGCCGTGGAGAGACGCATCCGTCACGATAGTTTGTGTGGGAATGTCCTTGTGGAAGGGAACCCCTCTGAGGAGATTCTCCGCTGAACATCATCACTTCAGAGACTGAAGAGCATGCAGAGACAGTCGTATCTTGTCGTCCCAAGACCCCTTCCTTTGATCCCACTGATCCTCCAAGCACTCCTGCAATGTTCTCATGTGCAGCCGTGCGTGTGGCATGAGGAAGATACAAGAGGCCATCGACCCCAGTATTGAAGACACCGTCCTCACTGTTGTAGATGGAGCGGTCATAAGAGCCTGAGCCTTCCGAAGGAGTGATAATAGTCTCTCCTCCGAAGGAGACACTCTTGCTGACAGCGTATTGATTGAGGCTCCCAAGTACTGTATGCACTGGACCGGAGTCGGGACAGACTTGAACATGTTGATGTGCAACCCCAGCCTGTTCAAGAGAACGCACGCCTTCTGGAAGTGCGCTTGAGCTCCCGAGAAGGAGGAGGCCTTGATCAACCAATCGTCCAGGTACGGGTAGACAAACACCTTGTTCTTCCTCAGGTGTGCCGCTACCACTGCCATGCACTTCGAGAATGTCCTCGACGCAGACTTTAGCCCGAATGGCAGTACTGTGTACTGATAATGATTGGCGCCGACTTGGAATTGCGGGAACTTCCTGTGTTTGTGTGCAATGGGCACATGGAAGTACGCATCCTGCAGGTCTATAGCACATAGCCAGTCTCCCTGTTGCAGCTGAGGATAAATCTGATGCAACGACAGCATGCAAAATTTCTCTCTGTAAATCCACTTGTTTGCTTCTCGAAAATCCAGAAGGGGCCTGAACTCGTTCTTGTCCTTCTGCGAACCAGAAAGAACCGTGAGTACAGATCTCTTCCCCTTTGAGACAGAGGTACGTCTTCTATCGCCTTTTTCCTTAACAGGGTATCGGCATCCGCCTGGAGTTCGCGCAGCTGAAACTGCGAACTGACCGGTGGAATTGCTGAAGGCGGGCTGGTTAACCGAAGACTGTATCCATTGCAAACAATATTCAGCACCCACTTGTCCTGAGTAATTTTTCTCCACTCTGCCAGAAAAAATTGAACGCTTCCCCCCACTGGAGTGGGTAACGGATGCAGGGGAAGTAACCGCTCAGGGCCTAGACCCAGCCGGGCCTTTGTTCGCTGTTGCGGACTGCTGGCCGCCTCTGCCCTTCTGGCACTTCTGGAAGGGCCTCCGGAACTGCTGCTGCTGTTGTTGCTGCTGTCCCGAAGCCTGCCCTCACCCTCTGCTTTGTGTCCCGAACCGTCTCTGGAACGGGCGGTAGGTCTTCTTCTCCTTGGGCTTCTCCAACCCGACAGCCATCGGGGTCTCGGCTTCCGCTTTTATGCGGGCCATCTCATCGTCCGCATGCTTGCCAAACAGGGTCTCCTCCCGTTGTTGAGTTTCTGGCTTGAGAGATGTAAGGCGAAGCTAGGCGTGGCGCCATTTGTTGACACCATGGCAGTACCCATGCGCCGCCAGAAGAGATACATCAGCAGCCACGCTGATGAGTTGATTTGACACCAACATCCCCTCATTCAGGATCTCCTGATAGTCCTCTTTCCTCTCTCGAGGAACGAGCTCAACGAATTGCTGGAGGGACTCCCATAGGGCCCGATTGTATCGCCCTAGCAAAGCCGCGGCACTTGTAGCCTTCATTGCAGTAGACGCCGTCCCACAGACCTTCCTGCCCGCCGAGTCTAACCAGCGGCTCTCCTTATCAGCAGGTACCGTAGACGACGGGGTGGTGGCATGCTGCTTCCTACCCGCCGTCACTATGACTGAGTCCGGTGCCAGATCCATCCTGAGAAAAGCCGGGTCAGAATCTGGAGCCCGGTACTTCTTAAGGAGCCTGGAGGGAGCCGCCTTCGTCACCGCCGGAGTGAGAAACAACTCCTTGGTGGGCTCTACCAATCCTGGTACTAGAGGCAGCAACGGTCGAGACAGGTGCTTTTTATGTAGCTTCTCGAAAATCACGGACGTCGTGGGCGTGGGCACCGTCACCGTGATGCCCAGTTTAGCCGCACCCCTCAGTAGAACATCTTGAAATGAGACAATGTCGTCCACCGGCGACACCCTCGTCCCCGGGGATTCCGACAAAGTCGGCGAGTATTCCCTGGTCCTAGAAGAGTCCGTGTGGGATCTGGACCTGCGCCTCCTGTGGTGTCGTCTGGATCTCGTCGACGACCTATGACGACTCCGCGATCTCTCTCTCCGGCCGGAGCGAGAGTGCGATCTCCTCGGCTTCGGGCGCTCCACAGGTCTCAAAGGAGCAGGTGACTGCGGCCGGACCGGGCGCCTCGGCTGAGGAGTCCCCTTAGGCGGCCTCGGGTACCGTGGTAGTGAAGCCGTCCTCGGCGGAACCACAGGCGGTTTAGAAGAAGGGTGCAGAGGCTGGGAATGAGGAGGAGGCAGTGGTGGCAGCAGAGGCGGAGTGGGAGTCTGTGGCGGAGGTTCCTTGGGCAAGGGCGGAGGAGGGGGAGTCGACCTCGGCTTAGGAGGTGTATATACCTCAGAGTACACAGATCCCTGTGACTCCCTCTTCTTCTTAGGTGGAGGCGACGGAGAGGCCGTGTCTCCTATCGGTGAACGTCGCCGGCGCGCCCCAGCGGACCCAGAGGAAACCCTGGTGCCAGAACTCCTTCTGCGCTTCTTTGGCGTCGAAGAACGCCGTCTCGACGTCGAGGAACGGTGCCTCGACGTCGACCGGCGTCGTCGTCTCGACGTTGAGCCTCGCCTGGATGTCGAACGTCTCCTCCGCGACGGCGACCGTCGTCCTCTCGACGTCGAACGTCTCCTTCTTGACGTCGACCGTCTCCTCCTCGATGCCGAACGCCACCTAGACGCCGAGCGTCTCCTTGACGTCGAACGCCTGCGAGTCTTCGACGTCTTCCTCGACGCCGACCTCATCCTCTTCGCCGACGGTGACCGGCGGTGTCGCCTCGACGGCGAGTGCCGACGCCGGGCCGAACTCTCTCCACGTCGATGACGGCGAGGACTCCGTCGACGGCGATCTCGACGGCGGCCTGGTCAGTCCCCTCGACGTCGAACCTCGACGCCGGTTCGACCCAGAGCCCTGGGGAGACTGGGAACAGACTGCTGTCATCCCTCTCGACGCTATCGACGCAGTCGGAGGATGGGAACACTTGCTGGTCTTCCTGCCCCTGGGGAGCCCCCCCAGAGCCCTCAGCATGGGCAGATGGAGTATGCCCAGACCCACCTTGTGCCTTCAGTCTTCTATCTTCCAGGCCTTGGAGCCTGATCTTCAACCTCTCTCTCAGGGTACTGGAAGAGAAGCCCTGGCAAATGTCACACTCCTCTGGGACATGAGATGAGGGAAGGCAGATGATGCACACCTCATGTGGGTCAGACTTGACCTTCTTCCTCGAACACTCTGGGCATTTGTCGAACAAAGCAGGCATTTTGACAAATAAGAGTGCTCAGAGACACACACCAGGAAGAAAACACCAAATTACTTCAAATGAAAGCACTCAAACACTTGAAAAAGTGAAAAATCACTAAATAAACCCTTAAAAAGGGAGAGCTCAATTCTCCAGGGTCCTGCTAGCAGGAGCCGGAAAAAAGAACTGAAAGTAAAAGGGACCTGCTGTGCATTCTGGGATACTGAGAAAGTTCTGGAAGGTTCTCTTAAAGGCACAGTATCCTGTTCTGAGCCACATAATGGCAGCCTATGGGGCTTGTCTGTCCACTCCTTCCTCTCTATCATTCCAGAGGCTTTTGCTGGTAAAGGAAAGCTTTCTCTGTGGAGAAAGCTGGACAGGCTGTGCTGTTTGTGGTTTTTTTGGTGGAATTTCTAGTTGAAGTACTGGACAGTGTAGCCTGTGGATATAGGCTGCATTATCTGTCTTTAAATTCTCTCTTAAGTGTCTGTGCAGGTCTGCATTTTTTGACAATTTAAGAGATTATTTTTGATTGCTCCGGGGTCCACGAACATGGGCGGGACTATTCACTAGATTATGACTATACACAGAGATCCCCTACTACAGAACTATAAAAAGGAAAAAAGATTTATGACAATTTGTTTATTATTGTTTGTCTTAATCGTTTTTTTCTCAAAAGGTACCACAGTACTTCCTACATAGTACCACAGTACTCCCTTACCTTTTTTTTTAAATATATACGTTTCCCTAACTATTCAAACTTTTTTAAAAGTGCCTCATGTCTTCCTACAGGTGAAGAAACATGGTGATAACATATATCTGCCATACAAACCCAGAACAATGCCGAAGTGTGGTAGACAGACATAGCAGCAAAATGGCTGTGTTCCCTACTTGAGATATACATTATTAACCTAGAGGAAGAAATGAGAGACTTTAGCAAAGTCAGAATAGTTAAATAAAAGTATTTTATTGTATATATCTTTAAAAAGGTAACACAGTACTATCCTAAAAGTACCAAAGCACATATTGGATTAAAAAAGATAAAAGGAATCATGACAAACAATAAAACAGTATTTTTTATTGTTGTTTAATATTATTTTATATTGTCATTAAAAATTTTTTTTTTTTTTACTTCAAAGGGTACTGCAGTACTTCCTAGGTAGTAAAACGGGACTTTAAAAAAACCGATATATAGCACAATATAAATAATTTCCCCTACCTATCAACACTTTTGTAGAGCGGCTTAGGTCTTCCTACAACTGTGAAATATAGTACTTACCTATATTTAAGGTAGAGACCCAGAACACAACCAAAGTGTGGTGAAAACAACATTGCTGCCTTTTACTTTTGTAAAGGCAGTCATCAGCCATTGATAATGTGTTTTGTCATCGCCCTTTACTACAGTATACCGTGGCCCAATATATCACTGTGTTTTTGTCGCTAATTACTACAAAATTACTCAACGGATTTTCATAACAAAGTAAAAAGGATCCTTGCCACACTATTTTGTACATTCCTGCCATTTTTAATTAAAATCCGTACAGCTGTTTTGCAGCGAAGTCTGTCTGAAAAGTCTATGGAAAATGCATTGGTGGAAAACATGTTTTCCAATACCATTTTTTCCTTGCACCCCCTTAATCAATCACCACAAAACCTTGCATGATCTGGCAATGTAGAAAAAAGCAAAAACATCAATCAATCAATCAATCAGGGGTTGATAAAGCGCAACTGCTCTCCCGCGGTGGTCTCAATACCCTGAGGAGTGGGGGGGGGGGGGGCGGCTCCGTTGAGTGCTGGGGTCATCTGAAGAGCTAGGTCTTGAGATCCTTCCTGAACTGGAGCAATGTGGGAGCTTGTTAGAGGTGGAGGGGAGGTCATTCCAGGCCTTGGCTGCGAGGTAGGAGAAGGACTTTCCTCCCGTTCAGGTCTTGTAGTTGCGTGGAATGGAGGCCAGAGAGAGGTCAGCTGAATAGAGGTGTCTTTTGGGTGCGTGGAAGGAGAGGCAGTTGTTCAGGTATATATGTCCGGTGTTGTGAAGGGCCCTGTATGCATGAGTGAGGAGTTTGAAGGTCATTCTTCTTTCGATAGGGAGCCAGTGGAGATAGCGGAGGTGTTGGGTGATGTGGCTGCGACAGGGGCTGTCTAGAATCAGTCTGGCTGCAGCGTTCTGGACGGTGTGGAGTATGAAAAGTAGTGTCTTGTTGATCCCGGCATAGAGAGCGTTGCCATAGTCCAGTCTGCTACTGATGAAAGCATGTGTGATCGGATGGGATCCATCTGAACATCTTTTAGAGTATGCAGAGTGTTTTGAAGTAGGCCATTGATCTGGTGGTTTATTAAGTGTAATGAGTCTAGTATGCTGACAAAGTTTCATGCATGGTCCATCGGGGTGGGGGGGTTCCAAGGGCAGGGAGCCACCAGGAGTCACCCACGCGGAGGGGATAGAGCCAAGGATGAAGACTTCTGTTTTCTCAGAGTTGAGTTTCAGGCAGCTCTTCTTCATCCAGGTGGCAACGCCTTTCATCCCTTCTTGGAAGCTGTGTCTGGTGATGTTGGGTTCATTGGTGAGGGAGAGAATAAGCTGGGTGTCTTCGGCGTAGGAGATGATGTTGAGCCCGTGGTGTCTAACGATGGTAGAGGCATGTGGCTAGTGGCCATGTATAGATGATTGGATTTCAGAATATGTCAAGTCTTGCAAGTGTTGTACAATTTAGAAAACAAAGTTTGAAGATTGATACTACTTCATTTTATCCAGTTGTTTATCCAAAGAGACCTTTGACAAGATTTGCCCTTTGATTTTGAGGTCAGTATTAGTTGTTAGGTAGTGGCTGAAGACACACTAATAGTGTAAGTTAATTATATTTTCTAAGTGGGCCGAGTATAAATGTATTGCCAGTCCCATTACAAGTGCAGTACTAGAGTTTTTTAAAAGGTTCATTTTAGGTAGGGGAACCCCACCTTGATTATCAAGGATAATAGAATAGTTTACCTTGATGAAGGTAATTAAATTGTTTGACATGAAAAAAAGGAAGGAAAATGTAAAAGAATGTTGTTGTACAATAGATAAATGGTTAGATGGAAATATATGAGTTGTTGTGGAAGATGTAAAACAGACTTTAGCTTCAAGATGAGACATTATGAGGCCAGGTATGGTCATATCTGTGTACCCTTCGCAAAACAATAGGGATTGGCTACATTTGAATTAAATAGGGGGGAGTCAGTGTCAAATCGGTCTCCAAGTTGAATGGAAAGAGGTTAAAGCCCAAGGTGAGGTAGATTGGACATGCAAGATCAGTTGGAAAGGAGCCACTAGTAAAAGAGGCTCAGGAAAATGAAACAAATATGACATTTATGCCATGACGTTGGCGCCTGAGAGGGTGGACTTCTGAAAGTGAGAAATCCTGGGTAGACCATGAAGGCAGAACCCAAGATTTCAAGACCATTAAAAGCTGTACTGGTGGGCAGTCCATTAGTCAATCTAAAAAATGAGACATGATTCTGTCTTAATAGAATTGACAAGTTTTGGGGATGGGGCTGCTGAAAGTAGAGCACAAGGACATATCTAATATCAGTATGTCTACTGTCACTAGTAAAGTGAATGAGGCGAGTTGTATGACTGCTGAAGAGAATCTTGATGAGTCTCAAGGTAGTTATGAGTGCCTTGTGAAAGAGCAAGTATATGTGCCAATAAACCTCCAGTTAATTTACAAAATTCACGAGGCGCAACCTACATACTACAAATATTTTGTGAAATGTGCTTTTCGTTTGTTTTAAGGTGGAAGCTATGTAGTAGTAATATATGTGTCTGCTTATGCTAGCCATACCCTTATGTTTTACTGTGTTTATGTTTTGCTCACAATGGGAAATGACATGCGACTGATTGGATCCATCTTGTGACTGCCTTATTCTGTTATTGTCATCACAGTCCTTTCAGTTCTGTGGCTATGGACTACAGAGATACCTATTGAGTGTTGTTGGAATGCAGGTTCCTAATAGGCGTCTTTTCTCCTCCATAAACATGGTCCACGACATCTCCTTGGCAACTACAGCCAAAGAGCATTGCTGGATGCTGTAGGGAAAATATTTGTTAGGGGTATCTTGGAACACCTTACGGAGTGGGTGGAGAAGGGAAGAATACTCCCTATTGAACAAGTCGTTTTCAGAAAGAAACACTGCACACTTGTTAACATGTATGCTGAAGCTTATAGTGGAAAAGTAAACCACAATCCAAGGGCTTAATATATATGTGGCATAGATTTTTCTACTGCATTCAACAGGGTGGACAGTCCGACATTATGGAAAAAACTAAAGAAGCTAGGTATGCCTGACATTCTCTATTCATTAATAATCATTCTCCATTCCTCCACATGGTGTCAGCTTTTACTAGTGGGGGACCAAAGATTAACCTCTATTATTTCAACAAATAATGGCCTGAAACAGGGTTGTCTGTTGGCCCCATTACTTTTTTCACTGTCTGTTCCGGACTTTTCTGACTGCTTTCCATCTAACAAGGGTGACACTCCCAAGATAGGTAGTCTATTCTCTTGCTTGATGTATGCAGATGACATTGCAATTCTGGACCTAACTCCCAAGGGCTTGAGCAATAGGCTGGCGTCTTTACAACAGTATATATCTCTACATTACTTGAAGATCAACGTCTCAAAGAGTAAGGTATTTGTTATAGACGGAGCTGGACTGCTAGGAATATATTAAATGGTGTTTATTTCAAGTACAAGAGAATAACTGGTGTTCCCATCAATAGCTAGCGAGCAACTGATAAGTTAGAATGCAAAGACGGGAAGCTACATCATAACATAGAAACCACATAGAATGTTCCATTTAAAGTGAAAAGCACACGAATAAAAGATGAAAGAATACAACAGTATTAATTTTAAGAAGTTGAAAGGCCAGAAAGATCCGTAAATATATTTGGGGTATAGGTCCAGAGAAGCTGAAGATCGTAAACTCATATCCCTATCTAGGGAAAATTGTAGCAGATAACATGCTGGAAAAAAACACATATTGAATATTGTTCCTCTAAGGCTTCTTTGCATGCCAGAGGGTTATGTGCTTTTTACAGCGGGACGGAGGAGAAGACATTTTATTCATTTGTATCTAAGGCGAAAGTCCCTCCAACTCTATTACATGCCATAGAGTTTAAATATGTAACAAAATGGGACTTTTTAGAGAAAATGGAAGGGGAGATTTTAAGTAAAGAGTGTAATTTTAATGTGTCCTTTTCTATCCCAGCAATGAGGCTGGACTTTGGCCTGATAAGATCCTATTTACAAGGACTAGCCACTGTGATTCAATGGGACTTTCAGCTAAAAATCAGTGGAAAGGATTCCATGAGGGATTTTATGAATAGTGAAAACATTTTGCACAGTGCTGGGAAAATATAAATATTTCCAGGATTATAACTTGGTGCTAAGTTATCTTGTACTGCAGGAAGAGGTTCTGGCTTCCCTCTCTTCCATACAATTTAAAAGCTACCTACAGGATGCATCTAGCTCTACTAGCTATCGGACAGATGTTATGTCCTGTATGTCAAAGAAAAGGCTGGTGTGGCAGTAACTTCATCCTGCCACACCAAGGTAGCCCAGAAGTACTTGGCCTAGAATTTGGATCGTGGTCTCTACCGTTTCAGACACTATTTTGAATTAACTTGCTTCTGCTAATTGCGCTAAAGGCAAACTGGTCCCTATTCTAGAAAAACAGGGAAAGAGTGTAACTCAGGAATCCAGGATCTTAAGTATGTATTCTTTGTTTGTCCCGCATTGTCTTTTCAGCATTGCCACCTCTTAAGGCCAAGGTTCTTAAAGAATAATATCAAATCAGTTGAGGTTGCACATTAATTTATATTACATTCAAAAAACGAAATAAGCTGTACCAAAGTTGTTAAATATTTGTAAGACTATATGAATTTATAATTTGCACAAAATTTAAATGTCTTAGGGTTTCATGAATTTATATCAATTTGCATCCAGGTTGCTGCTACAGAAAATGAGTTTATGTGGACCTCTTTTGAGTTCCCAAACATAAATAAAGAATTGAGTTGAGTTACATTGATTTGAGTAGGCTACCTACTTGTTAAAGAAGTGCTGTCTTCATTATTACAAAGACTCAATCTATTATTTGACCTTTGCAGTGGGCAGCAGCAGGCATCCCATGGTTCACATATAAAGCCTTGTGATATAGTTGTACTGGCCATAGACAACATGTGTCCAGGCTCTCTGAATAATGGGCTACTACACCATTGCTGTGGGTAAAAGGCACAGGTATCCAGCAGGCTGCTGTTGTGTCAACCGGCACAGGCAGATCATGGCAGTTGGAGCAGTGATATTTCAAGGGAATTCTGGGGGTTCTACTGAAGGACAACAGCAGGAAGGGCATTTGTAGGATTCCTCTGCTGTCGCTTTGTAAAAGAAGCAGACCGGCAGTTCCAGGCATGCTACCTCCCATGGGTGGGGCAGCCAAGTTGATAGGCTAGTTAGGGAGGCACAGTTACTTAGAAACCACAGCAAGACTTTCCCTCTCCAAGTGGCATATCATACTGACAAGCAGCTCTAAGACCAACACTGAATCAAAACTCGTTTTTTATCTTTAATATCCAAGAGGCTAGAAGAGCAGGCCTGTCTCTATATAGGTTGTAGTCTTTTCTCCACTCACGCCACACAGGAGGTAAACAGGGAGTAGCATCCTATAGCATTGACCAATATATACCTCGAGAGGTGGAAAGGAAAACAACCTGTGAGGATTAGAGTACATAAGGAACACCACAATGCCCACAATAATTTGAGGAACTAACAGGGAGAGTTCTGATGAAATCCTTTTCTTTTTCTGGCAAGTGGGATTGTGGAAGCGGGTGAGTCAATACAGGGGAGGCTGAGGAACTGACATAGTGTGTCCTGACCAAGCCCTTCAGAATGGTCATGTTATAATTATTTTTTGAGCGCACGTACACCGATTGGTTTCTTGGCGCTAAGTATAGGAATAGCTGAGCCCCGGTGAGACTATTCATATGCCTGAATAAAAAGCCATGTCTTGAGGAGTCTCCTGAAAACAAGTAGGTCTGTGCATGATCTAATATCATGTAGGGAGGGCATTCCACAAAATGGGGAGCCAACACTGCAAACTTACTGCCACCTAGTTTCTTCCGTTTATGGGGAGGTATGACCAGTAGGTTCATGTGGCAGATTGCAGATTGTGTGTGGGTTTATGTCTCTTGATGAGATTGGAGACAAATTTTGGCCCAGCACCCTGTAGAGACTTAAAGATGAGACACCCAATTTTAAAGGCACAGCATTGTAATATTAGGAGCCAGTGTAGCTGCCGCATAAGAGGAGTGGCATGTTGCCATCTTGGTTGATGGATGATCAGTCTGGCTGCCTGATTCTGCACCAGCTGCAGTTTCCTGACTAAATACGCAGGCAACCCGAAATACAAGGAATTGGCGTAGTCTATATGTGAAATGACCAGGGCTAGGACAACCTGCATCAATGCTTCCCTAGTAAGGAATCTACTGATTTTCCTAATCTTCCGTAGCTGGAAGAAGCCGGTGGAAACTACAGCTCCAATCTGGAACTTCATAGACAAGTCACTGTTTATTGTGACCCCGATGCTCTTAGTTGAGGAAGATGGAACTGGTGAAGAGCCCAGCTCAGTTGGCCAAAAGTGTGAACTCTAGGGGTTCTGAGCACCGCCAGTCAAGATTAGTTCGGTTTTGTCTTCAATTTAGCTTTAAATGGTTGCTGCTCATCCAATTACTAATGTACAACATGGTAGACTGGTAGACTGAAAGTCAGAGATGAGCAAGGCGTGTTGTTGATAGTGAATATAAGTTGGAAGTCATCTGCATAATTAAATGTGCTCACATTTCTTTCCCTTGAAGACCAGATCAGAGGGTGTAAATATAGATTGAACAAGTGCGGGGATAACGATGATCCCTGTGGCACTCCACAGTTAGACTTCAACTCCGGTGCAATGACGTGGGACAGACGTACAGACTGGGACCGATCTTCCAGGAAGGATATAATCCAGTCAAGGGCCGAACCCTGAAGTCTTGCGTCCCTAACCCGGTCCACCAGAATTCCATTGTCAACCGTGTCGAACGCAGTGGAAAGGTCTAACAGCATCAGGGCCTGAGGGGTGCCCTTGTCAGCTTCCTTTCTTAATTCGTCCAATACCGTCAGGATTACCGTCTCCGTTGAGTGAGAGGGACAAAAACCAGCTTGGTGGGGGTCAAGGAACTGAGATTGTGGGATTCCAGTATCCTGGCCAGACAGGGAATCAGTGATATGGGACGATATTAAAGTGGGGTCAAAGTGCCAGCTCCAGGTTTTTCTAGAAGGGGAACTATAGTAGCTTTTTTTTTAAACTCTGGGAACATGGCCCTGCATTAGTGATTCATTCAGAGGGAGGGCAGGGTCAGGGTTTAAATTGAGCACTTACCTTAAAATATGAGGTGGACAACTGTCGGCGGGGGGACCAGATTTAAACCTGCACAGGAGTTTCAGGAAAGCTTCACTACTGATCGCCAGGAATTGATATAAATTGATATAACTGACTAATATCCACCACTGAAATTACTTCATATTTCACCATACTAATTCACAACTAATCCTTTATGGGCTTTCTGAATAGCGTGCATCTACACCCCATATGGGGTAACAAGCGCTATATAAATACAAAACTTTTTACTCCTCTATCCTTCTGCTATCATTCCAAATCCAAATAACTGAACCTATCCACCACTTAAAATGTACTTGCATGTTTCACTATTCTAATTCAACACTAATCCTCTATGGGTCCCAGAGTAGCCTGCTACTCGCCGAAAAAAGCGATTCAACGCCTTGTCTGGGGTAGTAAGCGCTATATAAATGCAATTACAATACAATACAAGACAATATGCAAGGCTTGCGAGAATGCTGGTTTTAATCTTAGCAATTTTGCCAATGAAAAAAGTATTCAAGGAGTTGCAGAGTGACTGGGATGGCACTGGTTTTATTGTGACTCTATCAGGGTTGGATAACATATTGACAATTGAGAATATATCTTTTGATTCGTTGGTAGAGTTCATTATCTTCGCAGAAAAATAACTAATCTTAGTGACTTGGATGGATTTCTTATATTCCTTACGTTGAGCTAGATGAATGTCTTTCTTATCAGGGGAGTAGTTCCGCCTCCTTTCCGATTGGTGCAGGGCCAACTTTTGAGTTTTTAGGTCTTCAGAGAACCATCTCTGTGCCTCTTGGCACCTTGCTGCTTTAATTATCCTGAAGGGGGCATGTTCGTTACTCACTGCTGTTAGCTAAACTGTGATATTATCTGCACTAAGATCAACAGATGGCAGATTAATGGGAGCTGTATTTGCCAGTGAGCTGCAGAAGGCATTAATGTTGATATTGTTCCATTTCCTTGCCCTAAGCCCTCCTATAGCTGAGGGTTTGCCTTTGATTGTGTTGCAAATCACAAACTTTAATAAGGAATGATCAGACCAGGTACAGGGGGACACTATCAAATTGGAAATTACAAGGTTGTATGTTCAAATTTGTCTAAAATATGTCCTTTAAAATGTGTAGGGGATGTTACATGTTGAGAACAGTTCGACCCGCGGATTAGGTCAGTCATTTCAGCGGAATGTGGCCCGCCTGCCATGTCGTTGGCCCAGTAATTAAAATCGCAATGAGCAACATTTTTGCATGATTAATGATTAAGTGGGCCATCTATTCGTCTAATCTTTGGAGAAAGAGCAGCATACACTGAGGGGGTCTATAGAGCAGTACACAAATTAAAGATAACTAAGCAGAGTCTAGTTTAATAACTAGGTTGTCTACTGAGATAACGTCCAGTGTGGTAAGCATAGTAAATTTCAATTCTTTACGAATTATGGCGGCTACCCCACCTCCTTTTTTTCTCAGCCAGTCAGTTGGCCTGAAGAATATAATAGTTGTTAGGGAGGGCAACCTAAATATCTAGGGTCGATTCTAGAGTGAGCCACGTTTCAGTTAATAAAAGAATATTGGGTTTTGTTGATTCTAGAAGGTGGAAGATATACAGTTTGTTTTACCAGGGAGCATGTGTTTAAGTATGTAATTGTTAGTTCATGTGTCCCATGATTGTCTTGCCTTTGAGTATTTGTCATAGCCGGGTGGGGGGGGGGGGGTTTGAGGTAAAGGGGTTTGATCAAATTCGGGGAAAACACCCCTCAGTTTCATTATATTTGATTTGATCAATTTGGAGCCCATGGAGAGATTCAGAGGGAAGTGTTATTCCAGGTGTCCTCGGGATCGTTTTGACGTTATTATGTCCCACCTCTTAATCTAGCCAATGACTGAGTTGCTATAATAGCACAGTGCATTGGAAGGATTAAGTGGGGGAGAAATGGGGGTTTGGGATCAGGAGGGAAAGGAAGGGGACAGCAAGGAGGGAGATCTGGAAAACACGAAGAAAGTGCATATCATGAATACCTTGACACTATGGTTGCCATGCTCCAACTATAACGATTTCCATAATACATATGCTCCCTAAATACCTGAAAAGTAAAAGACACTTCAGTGTAGCAGTAGGTGATGGTTGAAGGTGAAGATGATGGTATTTAAAGGTGTTGCTGCAATAATACAAAACCAACATATGCATAGGATAACCAATATCAGAAGCAGGTAAAACAAGGCATCAACGGAATTGAGAACTTTACATGAACATACCCCTAACTCACTCCAATTACGCTTCACAGGGATTGAGTGTAGATCACTACCACTCGTGAAGAACCCCTGTTAATAGAGGAAGTCAGAGACAGCAAAGATTAATACACTGTACATCCTGAACACAATCTCCATCAAGAAACAATGAAAGAACGATGTGTGAGAAGCCTTGTAGTTACAGCACTCAAGGCAACTATCAGAGGCAAGACACCTCTAGAAATCTGAAGTGAAAAGACGAGCTCCTTGCTCTAATATCAGAGTAACCCAAAGTTAAGTAATCCCAAAAGTACTGGTAATACTCGTGGATTATCAGTCATCCACGTCACCGTCGGCCGACAATACCGACCGAGTCAAATCCTGTCAGGGAAAGTACTGACCCAAAAGTAGATCAAACCAGAACACGTGTATGCATACGAGCCAAACACGACTTCAAAGCAATAGAATACCAAAAGCGGCCGACTCCTGGTGCAAGCACCCTTACCGCACCCACAGTAGTTCAGCAACTGGGACCAGAGCACAGGACAGGAGGAATTCCCAACGCCGGGTTCGGGAACAGGTTTCCACTTTATACTTCCTGGTTCATAGTCTCGCGATGCTCGCAAAGGATCAAGGGATAAGTAGTTCCGACTCGCGTCCTGCAGGGAATTGTAGTTCCGCCCCCATGCGCGATCGTAACAGGAAGTTTATAGAGTGTAGCTGCTTAAGCTTCCTCGAGGTGTATTTTAAAAATTGTGCATAGTGACTGGCCCCTGCCCCGGATGGGCGCAAACGGGCTTGCCTTTGGTGTGCTGCTGGCGCGCCTGCTGTGTGCGTCCGCTGCGCTCCCGCGCTGCGACTGGCATTAAATGACCAGTTCATAGTCGAACTCCTCCTCCTGCCTTGGTGATTGGCAGTCCCCAATGGGCGTGCCTCAGAATGTACGTTCGGCATTATTAAAATAGGTGAACTTTAAAGTTATTAAAACATATCAAATTCAAGACGGTGTGAGCATAAAATAGTTTTCGCAAGGCAGTGGCACAATCCTATACTGCCCGCTCCCGCGTTGCAACAGGCATTAAATGGCCGGTTTGTAGCCTAACTCCTCCTCCTCTCTTGGTGATTGGCTGCCCCCGATAGGCATGCCTCAGGAAGTACGTTCAGCACTCAGCCAACTCACTTAGCAAACCTCTGCCACAATATCAGGTGAGATTATTAAAATAGGTGAACTTTAAAGTCGTTAAAACATATCAAATTCCAAACTGTGTGAGCATAAAATAGTTTTCGCAAGGTAGCGGCAGTACTGCTACAATTTTATTAAGTATAATGGGTTACACTTTGAGGGAAAAAAATCGTAAGAGGCATGTTCTCGACTCTAGGGAGTTTCTCTCAGATAAATTAGAGGGAGAGTAATTGCCACATATTCCTGAATGAGGAATCAGCATAGGTATGTATCTTCAGTACCAGAAAATATTACAATCTTTATAGCACATATGCAGAATGGAGGCCAAAACATTTCATGTTTATCCATGACTATCGCCGTCAGTTTCTGCCTTGCAAATATATTTCACAACTTTGTCTATGACAAGGTTACTGGAGGCAAGTATGACATTTGTTATGTGTGGGCATGTAGGAGACTGGGACGGATGTATAAGCGATGAGGCTTGGTTCGTTTCACAATGGTGTCCATTTCTAGTCAATTGTGTATGAAAACATATATATATGTGGAGTCTTCTGGAAATAATGAAGGGTTGTTAATTTTTCTCCCTTATTTTCTTCCAGGTCTTCGGAAGTGGAGGGACCCCGGAAATCTTGGATAAGAGGAAGAAAGGTGCGGCAAGTATTTATTCATGGAATAACCAATGACTTTCCTGTCACCATTCACTCCTGGTGCTCAAGTTACAAAAAATAAAAATAAAAAGAGTGCAAAGGTGTATCCAAGAAGAACAAGTATTGGCGTAGCCAATTGGTCTCACCTTTGGGTCCTTATAAGTGTTTAGCCATGCAGCACATTATCCCCACTCACATGCCCACACACTCCAACACATAGCACACTGGGACCAGTAGGGCCAAACTTATAACAGGGTAAAGTGAACAAACAAGGCCTACTCTTGTGGGTTACAAATAACAGAACTGGAAGAAGCACATCATCAGACATGGGTCAACTTAAAATCTAAGTAGTCTTCAGAAAACAATACCCAGTCTAAAACTGTCAACAACCACAGAGGCTATTGGCCCTGTTGGTGCTAGAGTGGTGCCGTGAGGGGCAAAGATGCTAGAAGGGAAGCTAAATAGTAATTATAGTGTCAGTAGATGAAGGTTCTCAGGCAATTCCAGGCTGTCATATCCCTACAGAAGGTAGCATCCTAAGCCCTAGCTGGTTTGCAGCTGAGTCCATACATGTATGCAGTACAGTATTGCGCTACCCTGGAGAACATACCATGCACAGCCTCAAACAACAGCGTGGGTCAATCTGATGAACACACATGGCAATAGTGTGTGTGCGTGTGGAAATATTTAACAACTCCTGGGTGGGATCGTGGCCCTGAATGCAGGGCTGCTCTTCTCAGTGAAGGAGGAAGTCTTCCTCATGGGAGCAAGTAACCAGTGACTTATTAGTGGCTGTAATTTCCTTTTCGGATTTCAGCATTGGCTCATCATATGTAATGTACATACCACACACATATACATTTTCAGATCTCACTAAAAGTAAAGAGGAGACTGACTTCTCAGTGATGGTCCCAACCTCCCCCAGCGCATTCAAAATGCCCCTGCTTATTCAGGACAAATCAAAAAACCTGCCTTTTCAGGCAACCAAGTCTCGACATGGGGAACTCCATAGCATTGTAGCTCAGCTACCCCAGGCCCAGCAGACAAGTAGTGAATGCCCAAACAAACGATCCTCAATGCCAGAACCAAAAAAAGCACCCTTACGTCTGCCAACGGCTTCAAATGCCTTGCACACCAAAACTAGGCCTTGTCATAATAATGATTTAAGGTGACTCGTTGCCTATACCACACAAGTGAAATGCAATATCTTGCTAAATGTAACCATCAGCCAACATCAAACTTTAGATATCAACAGCATTGGCAAGTCTAGCAAGGGGCAGCAACGTGCTTACCAAAAACCCTTCACATTGGCCTACGATCCCTTGCAACTAAGATTAAAAGATTAATGTTTGTCTTTACTGCACGACTAGCTCCTACAGACAAACACCTTCTCATGATAAAATAAATGGCCATTTCTTCCTGAACCATACAAAAAGTAATTGAAATATTTTGATCTCATGTCAGTGTTTCCATCAGTTGACTGCCGAGCACTCATGCAGTGCACATGAAATGGAGCAGTGCGCATTATGCACACGCTGTAACAAGGGGACCAGCTGCATCTGTTTCTTTTGATGGGGTGTAAAGGTGGGTCAGCATAGCACACCCCCTTGTGCAGTTTTACAGGCACTTTAAAAATGGCCATCTGCTTATTAAACCTTGAATGGTGCACGCCAGGCTCATGGGATCCGAAATGGAGAGTTAAAAGCGGATCCACTGGGCAGGAGGCTTAAAAAGCGAAAATTCAAGAGCCCCCCATGCCTTAGCCAAACATTGGGGAGACAGTGAGATGTATCTTAGACTACTCCTAAGCACATCCTATTAATATTCACCTTTTAACTTTAGGATACCTCAGCCCGGCTCTGTTCTGCTCTGCCAACTGTTTTCAGGAATGTTTTGTATAGTGATGCGAGCATATGTAATGAGAAGCTTGGGCCAC
Source organism: Lissotriton helveticus (assembly GCF_964261635.1). Classification (NCBI taxonomy): domain Eukaryota; kingdom Metazoa; phylum Chordata; class Amphibia; order Caudata; family Salamandridae; genus Lissotriton; species Lissotriton helveticus. The sequence continues at coordinate 1,039,021,165 of NC_136061.1, forward strand.
AGTGGTAGTGCTTTTCCTGTGCACTACTGTGCATAGCTAATCACGCCAGTTTATATTTTTTAGGTATTTTAAGCACGGTTACATTATGCGTAGAACACAATCAACGCAAAGCAACGAACTCCACACAAAAAAACACCAAACACAGACAAAAGCTGTCTACCGCCATGATCTAGCATATTTGTAAAGGAATTCTAACAAATAATTACCTTGAGTAATAAAGTAGATCAAATTATAATGTATTTTCTTTTGTCTTGTGCACGCACCAAGGCAAGTTTCCTGACAGGCAGTCTGCAGAGCTTGAATGTTGATGGTGTTTAAGCCTCGGGACTGACTGGTCGTGTTTAGAGGGGGCTGGGAGAGTACTTAATGATCCGTTTGTTGCTTTCACTTATTATGGTGTACAGAATAGATGTATTTTTTTTACCCTCCCCTGCAGACATGAAATGTGACTTTGTGTTTCAGTTTGCAATTAACCATTGGCAGGGATCCTATGAAATAACGAAAGAAATACATGCCAGGCAAAGAAAACTACAACCATGAGCGTTAAGGGGCAGGCAGATGGGACAGTGAAGTCCCGTGATGTGGAAATGCACACTGACAGCACATTGATGTGGGTGCGGCCCTGATACAGTGGGGAAGTTGGCTCTTCAGCTATGCTAGGTGGTAGAGTTCACATGGGGGAGGGGGGAAACGGGCTGCATTTCGTCAACTTTATGTTACTGTTTGCAGGCGCGTCTCTGGGGTATTTCCTCTTACTAAAATGGAGTGTACTGGGGCGAACAGCATTAATAAAATATCTCGCTCTGTGCTTTGGGCATGCACTGCTCGGGGTGATGGCGCGGTGCTGGTCTTTTCTAGAGGAGTGGTGTGCCGCTGAATTGTGTGGATTGGTGGGCGAGGGGGAAGAGTCGGGATTGGAAGGGCTGGGGGAGCAATAGCCTCTCACACCTCCCATGTCTGCTGCCCAGGCAATACAAGCATTTGCAATGCAATAGGTCTCGCATTTACACGAGTTGGAGCTATTGGCATTGTAAATGAAAATGCCTTTTATTTATGTTTTTGTTTTAAAACCATAAATAAAAGACATTGTCATTTACAATGCCAATAGCTTAAACTCACGTAATGCAAGGCCTATTGCATTGCAAACGCTTGTTAAAGGAGCCACTAATTCGCACCTCCAGCCACGTGTATTTAGCGAGTATTTGTCTGATTCTAGGGGCTGCACCAGCGTAGCATAAAAAATCGTTTAGCTGTCGTTTGTCAACGCACAGTCTCTTGAGAGGCTGGGCTTGGCTGGGCTATCACTGGTGAAACGGACAACAGATGCTGCCAGGGGAGGTTTGTCAGCTAGGGGTGGCATGAATGTCCCTTTACGGGGGCACCAAATAAAGCAAGACCCTCGAATGTAATCCAACAATGGTTAGAAATGGATATTCTGTTGTTAACAGACAAATATAGTATATGTCAATAAATGCCACATGACAAACCAACTTATGCACAGCAAAAAGTAAATCGGCTTCATGTGTGATCCAACCGCACTCGTGACAACAGAAAAGTGAACGTTTGAGGAGCTTATCACTGTGGCAGCACACTGGATCTGCACCAGGAACACGGCTTGGCACTGGAAGCAGCAAGGAAATGGCAGAAAAGCCAACACCAGAAAGAAGGAAATGGCAAACAACCTGACCGCCAGATTACCAAAAACAATGGCACACAAGCTAACACCGTAATGAGGACATGGCAAACAAGCTGTGACGAGAAAACAAAAAGAAGCCAACGGCAAACACGAGCAGGACATGAAGAAACAAGATTAAGCCAATCCTCAAGCAGAGATAGCTTATCGGCAACAGATTTTCAACACAGCTGCCCCTGAGCGTCGCATTGCGTGTTAAATGCGACGAACAAAAAGAAGTAGATAGTAACCTGACCCACAAGGAATGCAGCTGCTACCGTGCGCGCCGCTGCTCGCTCCCGCAGGCAAAACGCAGTGGAAGTGAACATTAGAAAAGAGGTGGGACATGCACCCGCCTTTAGCCATTTGCGTGCTTTCATTATTGAAAGACACATGCAAAAGCCAACCCAATGCCTGGGGGGAGTCAGACCCACATAGAACAGTTACAAGAAGCTTTGCAGAGCAGCGCATGTGCGCTGCGCAAGGCTCGACCTAAAAAGGGCTTTTATAAAAAAGTGAGGAGTTGGACAGATGACCTCTCTGTTCTTTTTTAAGTACTTTTACTGCCTCCATTTCTATAGCTTTTCTTGTATGGACTCTGAATCTCTCAGAGTTTTGGTAAAAACTGAACTCAGGGCTCTCAAACGTATTTGCCCTGTAAAACAAATAGGACTATTGGTCTGCTTCGTTCTATATCTGCCCCAATGCCTTCTGGGAGATGTAGTATACGTAATAGGGGAGTAGGCACTTATGTCTGAAAAACATCTAGTGTCACCTTAACTTTCAATGAACCCCGAGTGCAACCATTCGTTCCCAAATCCTCTACCCTATTTGTGAAATCCCCAGCGTTCTGGCTCTCGGGCACTCACACACTACGCCACAAGTCTCCAGATTTGCAGCGCCTACACAGCGTTCTCCAGGGGGGTCCAACACTCCTCTGTCCAGGCTACATCTTCGCCTCAGAGAGTGAGTTCATGGTGGTTCTCCTGCCCAACCTCTTCTCCGCTCGACTCCTGGGTGGTCGTTGTCTTCCACTGCTTCACAGCGTTTAGGGGAGTGTCCTTCGTCTCTTGGGTTCCATAGATTTATTCACTGTCGGCGTTCCACCACCAGTCGGATCTCTCTTCCGCTCTCCTCACTTCCCTTTTGTTCTGCCAGCTTCCGCAGGATTAGTCTTTCTCTTTCTTAATCCCACCATCCTGTTTAAAGAGATAGCTGCCTGTGACCGTCTGGGTTATTGCAGGGCAGGATATTTGAACCCTTCTTTTCTTTCCAGGTCTCTGGATGTCGAGGGAGCGTATTGCAAAGACAGCGCAGGGTCGTACCTGTAAAGGAGGGTCCCAGTGGCTAATCCTATCACAGAGCTGTAACTAGTCAGAAGAATTTGTGATATCAAGAGTCTGGTCCTCAGTGTTAAAGGGCTAGAACTCTTTTCCCCTGTCTCGCCCAGTAGAAGAACCACAGAATCCAACTCCAGTTCAATATTTGTGGTAGCTATTCTCTTTTTGAGAGAGAAAAGAGGCTGGCTGCTGTTTTTTGCCAAACATACACATATTAAAAGCCCTATTTTTCCATCCGTATCCAAACTGAGGGAGGAAAGTTAAAACTGGAATATATTTGTTTTTATAAAATGTAAGACTCAAATTCTATGTTGAGAGAAGAGGCTCTGATTATACTCAGTTCCTTCTTCACAGAACTTACAGTAGCCAATATTAACAAGAAAAGTCATAATCCAGAAGGCATGTGCCCAATGCCACAAACCATGTGACTAAAACCAGCCAAAAAAACAAGTCAATCCTTTATAACAAGTCCCTCTTTATACATTGTCCTTTTTCTTTCCTGTTTGCAGCAGGCAATATAAGTACTTTGTCTAATAATTTTTTATATTGTATGTATGCTTATGTTTCTCTCACACTGGCAGCCCTGTGATAGAGCCCCTTGTTCTGATAAAGTAATAGGTGACTCAATTGACTTTTTTCAGTTCTATATTGTGATCCCTTCTGCCCACAGCTCCTCCTCAAGTCGAGCGCGGCTGCCATATCTGGAGAGGTGGCAGATGTTGCGAACACTATTCTCCGCAGAGCCTCTCAGCTTACTCGATCAGTCCTCCTTTTCATTTCTCACCATTGAGTCTCATTGTCTGTGTGCGCAGGCCAGATTCTGGCAGGCGAGACACACATTTTTCAAAGGGAGACGTGCTTTACAGTCTCGTAGTATGGAACCTCTGCTTCCTACCAACCAGGAAATCAGCCTCATCAGGCACAGGTAGGCCTGAGTCCTGAGACTGTATGAGAGTCGTTTTCAGTCAGGGCTTTTCAGGTTGCAGCATCCAGACAGAACAGCTGTCTGGTTTGCTAAAGACATCTTGGAGAAACACAGAAAGTTGACCTAGGATTGCATTCCGCCTGTTGCTTACCATTGACTTTATTGGTATCTATTTTTTTTTTGTCAACTCTGTTTATTGGCATTTGTTTGTTTAGACAAAGAGAACAATTCAATATTGCAACATGGACAGCATTGTAGACAGTTTAGTTCTGCAGCCTTGCCTGACCTGAGCTACCCAATCGCCTTGGCATAACCATAATGCAAAATGTCTTTACACACAGGTAATATGCACTGCCTCCTTGGGCGCCGGAGAGTGTCCGCAGTTTAAAAAGTCAATGCGCCCTAGCCTTGTATAAAGTGACAATTCATATATATGTATAACAACTACAAAAGATTGTTGATAACAAAACAGAAACAGTAAACTGCGGCATCGTTACACAGGTGCATTACTGACCGTTCCCATGCCCATCCCCAGAGCCCCGCGGCCCCCCTCCCCTACCCAACCCCCTGTAGGCCCACGTGTCTCAGCTGTTTTGCTTTCTCTACGTGTTTTCATGGCGTGCACCGGTCTGTGTGTCGGATGCGTTGTCCGCTTCGTGCTCACCCACAGCTCGCTGTGTCTTACTAGTCTCCTGTCCCCCTGTGTTCGCGGCGATGTCAGTTGTCTGTAAAGCGTTGAGCATGCGCTCCCAGTGTTCCGCCATGGGTTCCCTGCGGAGGCCCACTATTTCCTCCCTCCGGATGGCAGTCCACTCCGCTCGGGCCCACGACTGTAAGGACAGAACCCATGCCCGCACATTTGGCGCAGAGCTCGCCTTCCACCTTCTGGTAAGGAGGCGCGTCGCTGTTACCATCCCCAGATCCAGGAAACGGGACGACGCCTTGTCCTTAGGTGAGCGCCTAAAGTGGTGCAAAAGGTATTCGGGCCAGTCACATGGGATGGTGCGGCCCGTGCACCGTGCAAGGAACCCACTAACATCCCTCCAGTAAGTAAGTGTCACAGGAGATGAAGGAGGTCTGCGTTCACCACACCACACCTAGGGCAGGAAGCGTCCGTCCTATGGAAGTACTTATTTATTAAGTCGGGGTGAGGTAGGCCCTGTGGACTATGTATATCTGGATTTGGCGGAAGCGCATATTTTTGGGGATGCATACCGGGCTTTTAAGAATCATTTCCCATTCTTTGTCCGCCAGCGCCCGACCCAGGTCTCGCTCCCACTTTCCGCGGAGCGGAGTCAAGTCCATTTCTGTGTGTAACCTCAGCGATGCAGCAAACCACTTAATCAGATGCCTGCCTCTGCCCATGACATGGAGGTATTGTATAGTCAGATGTTGCGTTGGCTCCTCCGCGATATCGCCCCACCGAGCCGCCATGCGGGCCGTGAGTGAGCGGTGCAGGAGGAACCCCCCAGGTGGCAGCCCAGCGTCTGTGACCAGGGTCCCGTAGGGTATCAGTGCTCCGTCTTGGTACAAGTCGCCCAATGTGTGGACATCCGCTTCCCGCCATTGTTCTAACATGCAGCGCGTAAGGACCCCTCCGCCTCCTGGCGAGCCCTCCAGCGGCACCGCTGGCGCATACGAAAGCACCGTTCTCGTGAGCTGCAGTGCCCTGTGGAAGCATAGGAATGCCACCGCCAACAGCAGCGGGGCAGGGCGCACTGGCGTCGCTAATGGGTGAAACAGTGCAGTGATCCGCTCCAGGGTGTAGGGTGGGTCATTCGTGGCAGTGTCTTCTCTACCCCTGTCTGCTAACCATCAGGCGATCCATTGCAGCTGCGCCGCCAGGTAGTAGTGCTCGAAGCAGGGAGCGTCCAATCCGCTTTTATCTGTGGGCAGGAATAGCTTCCCGAGCGCCAGCCGGTGGCGGGACGCCCCCCATACAAAGTCGCGCAGGATCTTGTTGAGTTTGGAGAAGAAGGACGCGGTTACAAATAGGGGCAAGTTTGCGAAGTGATACAGGAGGCGAGGAAGCATCACCATTTTGGCGAGGGCAACTCTGCCAGTGGGTGTCAGGGGGAGCGTGGACCAGAAGCCAATTTGAGCCGGAAGGGCCGTCACCGCCCTACCCAGGTTCCCATCGAATAAGTCTGCTGGCTGTCGGTAGATCTGGATCCCCAGATATTTAAACGTGTCCGCTTTCCATTGGACCCGGGCGCCGAGGAGGCTATACTCCGGATCAGCTACGTCACTGCGGAACGCGTAGAGGCATGATTTGCCCGCGTTTACCCTGAGTCCAGATAAATCGGCAAAGCGCTGCATTAGGTGGGGCAGTCTCTCCGGTACATTGTGCACATCGCGGATGAAGACCAGCAGGTCACCAGCATACAAAGATGCCTGATGGACTCCATCGCCTAGCGGTATCCCGTCGGCCAAGGTTTGTCTCATGGCCGCAGCTAAAGGTTCCATGGCCAGCGCGAAGAGCAGCGGAGACAGAGGACATCCCTGACGGGTGCCCCTGCCCACCGCCACTGCCTCCGAAACATAGGGACCCAATCTGACGCGGACCACCGGGTTTTTATACAGAAGCCCCACCATCTGTAAGAAGTTCGCTTCCAACTCGAACTTCTCAAGCACCCGCGACAGGTAGCCCCATTCTAGGCAATCGAAGGCCTTTTCCAAGTCCAGCATCAGGCACCCTGCCCTGGGCCAGGCCCTCGTCGCTTCCACCGCCACCTTGAAGTACCTCCTGAGGTTCAGGGATGTGGACCGTGCCGGGACGAACCCGTTCTGATCTGAGTGGACTAAGTGCGGGACCATAGGCGCCAGGCGCTCCACAAGAATTTTGGCAAGCACCTTGTAGTCGGTATTGAGCGTAGCCAGCGGGCGATTGGATCCTAAAGACATGGGGTCTCTGTCAGGTTTAGGAAGGGTCACTAGAAACGCCTCCCGCATGGACGCTGGGAGGTGGCCCGCGTCTACCGATGCCCTGTACATCCGGAGGAGGTGAGGCGCCAAGGTGTCCTTGTTCGCCTTATAGTATTCAGCTTGCAGGCCGTCAGGCCCCGGTGTTTTCCCAGTCGCCAGTACTTGGATCGCGTCTCCCACCTACTCCAACGTAAGTGGGGCACCCAGATCCGCCCTCTGACTCTCCGTGGCGGCGGGTAGCGCGACCGACTCCAGAAAGTCAGCCAGCATGTGCGCAGGGCCCGTGCCTCTAGCCCTGTAGAGGTCCTGGTAATATCCTGTTATCGCCCGATGGATTTCACGTTGAGTGTATACCACCGTTCCCTCCCCCACACGAATGGCACCGATCGGGATATTACGCTCTGCCTTCCGCACCAGCCAGGCCAGCAGACGACCAGCTCTATCCGCCTTAGTATGTGTCTTGGCGGTATGTGCTGCATAGTTATGGCACCTCAGGCGTTCGATGAGAGCCGCGTGTTCACCACGGAGGTCCCCGAGTTTACTCGCTTGCCTGCCAGTCCCCTCCCCTTCTCTCTCATATCTTAGAAGTTCGGACTCTATGCGGGCCAGGGAGGTTGACACCTGTGCGCGGATGTTCCATGTTGCACCTATGCAATGTCCGCGTATGGTCGCCTTATGGGCATCCCACTCCACCAGTGGGTTGCTCGCGGTGTCCTCGTTCTCTTCAAAGTAAGCCAGTATGGCCGTACCCAGCGAGGACCTAAACTCAGCGTCCTCCAGTGCTGCCGGCTGCAGCCGCCACGTGGGTACCAGAGGTCGGTCCGCCTCCCAGCTAAGTCGGAACCAAAGGGGATTGTGATCTGAGTGCGTTCTGCCCAGGTACTCTGACTTAGTCAGGAGCGGGAGCAGGGATTGGGAGCCTACTATTCAGTCCAGACGAACATGAAGGTCGTGCACCGACGAGTAATATGAGTATGTTTTGTCTGTAGGGTGCTGCACGCGCCAGAGGTTATGTATGTCCCAGTGTGATAACCAGTCCTGCATAGCCTGCGCCGTCGACGCCACTGTCGCTGCGCGTAGGGGTGGGAAAGAGCGGTCCAGGTGTGTGTAGGACCATGTTGAAGTCTCCGCCTAGTAGCCAAGGGAGGCCCATATACCGCTGGAGGACAAGGTTCAAGGACGCCAGAAAGGCAGGCTGGTCTGTGTTGGGGGCGTAAATGGAACCTAACAATATCTCTTGCCCATTAAGCCTCCCCTTTGCAAAGGTGTACCTTCCCTCTGGATCTACCTTGGTGTCAGTGCATATAAATGGGACACCTGCTCGTACCCAGATCAAGGTGCCGCGCGCATGCGCTGAGTAAGTCGTTCCGTGTACTTGACTTCTCCAGCTTCTACGGAGGCGGTCCAATTCCACTGGGGACATATGGGTCTCCTGGAGGAGCGCTATCCCCACATTATGCCGCTGCATGTAGGCAAAGACCGAATACCGGCGCAACGGGGTATGCATGCCGCGGATGTTCCAGGTCATGATGTTAGTATTCGCCATAGTCGGTTTTGAAGTGTGATCGCTTTGGGGGTCAGGGGGGGCGCCATGCTGGGCCAGGTGCCGGACTCTCGGGTGGGAGTGTCTGATTGCCGCTTCTGAAACATGTGAACTAGAATTAACAAGCTAACTTCATGGGCGAGTTCCCAACGGGGCATGCGTCCAAACTAGATGGTGTATTAACCTTTTAATGCAACGTGTCCGCAACTCAGGGGAATGCGGTGGAGCGCGCAGCCAGCTGTTACCTCGGGATGTCCCTTGACCAAAGGCCCTTAGGTCTACTGCGAGATATCTGAGGAGAATTAAGCAGTGTAATGCCCCAGATTGGCGCGGGTTGTCCGCTAAAGGCCCCCCGTGTGCACCTGGTACCCAGCCTCCCGCTAAACAAGTGCGCGGTGACGTTTCTGCGCCTCGCCAACAGCACCTAGTGTTTGACCCACACAGAGCGCTAGAGCTGGCTTACAGTGCTTAACCTGCGCGTCGCAGCAGACACAAAGGATACAACTGACAATATGTTGCATGCATAGAGTCCATCAGTCCATCGCGGGGTCTTTCCCAGTCACATTATGAAGTCAGCTGTCTGGGGTGTCACCACCGGCAGGGTAGTGTCGTCTGACATCTCAGCGGAAGGTGAGGACGACCCGCTTGCATTGGCGTCGCTCTGTGGCCTGGAGCCCAAGCCTCCTTCAACATTCCCCATCCCCAGTGTAGCAACCGCTTCAATTGCTTCCTGCCGTTCTTGTCATATTTTCTCGGAGCTGGGCGCTGCTTGTCCCGGGCCTGCAGCCCGCCGGATCCCCCTCTTCCTCCGCCGCCTTCTGGAACGTTGCTGGTGCCAGCCACCCTCCTCCGGGCCATCTGGCCGTGATCCCGACCATTGTCCAGTCTCTTCCAGCCAGTCCCAGACTTCCGAAGGGTCCTCGAAGAAGCGGGTGCCCCCCTTGGCAACCACTCGCAGTCAGGAGGGGAACAACAGCGAGTACGGCAGTTCCAGTTCCCGCAACTGTTTCTTCACCGCCAAGTACGAGCCGCGCCTCCTTTGGACTGTGGCAGTGTAATCTGGGAAGAACATTATGTGGCTATTGCCCACTTTGAGGTCGCTCATCCTCCGGGTCTCGTGGAGCACAGCGTCCCGGTCCCGGTAGTTGAGGAGTTTGGAAAGGAACGGACGAGGACGGGCACCGATTCTCTGTGCTTGCGCTGGCACGCTATGCGCCCTTTCTACCACAAAGTGCGGGGACAGCGTGCGCTCTGGCAGAAGCGTCCGCAGCTAGGTCTCAATGTAGTGTTCGGGGTCCCTCCCTTCCTCCCCCTCCGGCAGGCCGACCACTCGGACATTGTTGCGTCGAGAACGCCCTTCCGCATCCTCTGCGAGGTCCTCCAATGCGTGCACTCTGTCTATCCGGTCTTGCAGCGCTGAGGTATGGCTGTGTACTACTGGCTGGAGTTCCTGGACCGACTGATGTTGCGCGGTGACTGACTCCGACAGTTTGCGGTGGTCCGCATGGAGCAGGGTGAAGTCGGACGTGACTTTATCGATGCGCGCTTCCAGGGAGGTCTTGGTTTGCGCTAAGGCAGTACCGATTCGTTCCACTGCCGTCAGAACCGTGTCCATCTTGTCCGCCAGGGTGGCTGTGGATTCCATGGCCGCTCGCCTCTGCTCCTGTATGGGGTCTGGGCCACTCGCCTCCTGCTGTTTCGCCTGTGTCTTGTCCCGAAGCCTGCCCATTGCTAGTTGCTGCGCCGTGGGCATCAATGCGTCCGATTCCGTGCCTGGCGACGGCCGCGGAGGAGATCTTCTGCCCCAGCAGTCAACTGTACGCGAGGGATGCGGGGATCAGTAGTTGGGTCCGACCCCCCTCTTGGCCCGCCACGACCTGGGTGTTCAAGTGCAGGCCGTCGCGGATGTCAGCACTGCGGCGCACCTTCCCAGCTAGCCTCGCGAGGAAGGGGAGTCGCTGTATCCTGGGTCCGCTCTGATTCCGTCAACTCAGGGGACCCCCTCGTCGCCCAGGCTGTCCACAGTGACGGCAGGGAGGAGCGCGGACCACGCAGTCCAGGGGCAAGGGCCGCACGATGCCGGGACCACCAAAATGGCGCCTAGAGCAAGACGCAAGATGGCGCCTACTTGCTGAAGTTCTCGTTTTGGGGACGCTTTCCTCTCCTCCTTGGCCGCAGACACCTGTACCCCTCTGTTGTCCCAAGGCCCAGGGCCAGCGTCCGGCGCCCCCGCAGCCGTGCACAGACCGGCGTTAGGCGGGCGAGCAGCTCCTCGCTGTCCAGCGACCCCCTTAGTCTCGGTAAGCAGCTCCAGCCGCGCTACCCCTCAGTTGTCCACAGCGAGCTATGGGCTCTCGACTAGGATCGCAGTGTGCACCCGTAAGTGGCGTAGGAAGCGTCGCAGTGCTTCGCAGGGGTCTTGTCCAGACGTCGCTGTGCCCCCCGCTGCTTCTCTGGACCCGGGGCGCTCTGCCGCCAAAATAGCTGCCCTGCAGCCGGTGGTGCCGCTGCCCTCTGCTCTAGCTGCAGGGGGGGGGGGGGACTCATCTATGGTAGGGGGCCCACCAGTGTCCGGGTCCTTGGTTTAGCCTCCCTCTGCCCTGCCGATGCTGTCCTGGGGATGTGCTTGGTGGGGGCCCCCCTCCTTCCTCGCTCCTCACCATATCACAGGACCCAAGAGGCCCTCCACTGATGTGTCACGTCACCGTGGGCCCCACTGCCTTGCCTCCTGCCGCACCAGGCTTGCGTGAGAGGTCCGCTCGCTCCCGCCTCCTGAAGCCTTCCCGCAGGTTGCACCGCTGCTGCCTCCGGAGTGTTCTCCCCAGGCTGACGCGCCTCGTCTCCATGGGCCCCACCTCCTCGTCTCCCGCCACACCAGGCTGTCGCTAGGGGTCCGCTCGCCCGCGACCCTGCCGGCCGCCTCCCGGCACCCTCCTGCTCTTGCAGGTTGCACTGCTGCTGCCTCCAGATTCTTCCCCCCAGGCTGTTAGAGGCAGCCCACGGAGTCTTCTCTCTCCGGTTTCTGCGCCCGGCCGGCGCCGTGTCGTTTCTCGGTGATCGCAGCCCGGGCGGGTTGCGCGCCTTTTTTTCTCCCCCGGCTCTCCGCACCTCTGCACGGCAGTGTCTGTTCCGATGCCCCCGCTGCCTCAAAAATCGCCGCAGGTCTCGGCAGCGGCTCGTACAGGGGTCCCACGCCAATTCTGCACAGTGTGGGGTAGATTTCCTCGCAATCAGGATAATTAACGGATAAATACAGGGCCGTGTGGACGGAGCTCTAAGGAATCGCGTCCGCCATGTTGCCTGGCTGGCCACGCCCCCGTTGCTTACCATTGACTTAATGGTTTCTAACTCACATTTTCTGGGTTTCTGTTTGCTGGCTTTATTTGCTTTAGGCTGTCCAACTTGAGTTTGTCCCTCCCCTTGCCCAAACCTTGTTCACTGTACTCTTTCACAAACTCTCTTCTGTAAACAGGCCTTTAAATCTTGTTCTTATCTTGTCACATTTGCGGGCATTCAAAGACAAAGGTCAAGTTATGACTTCCGAGGCAGCTTGGAATTTACTTTTCTTTCTCTTACTTTAAAGTGAGAGCGTTTATAGGAAACCATAATTTAGATTACTCTCAACATGAAGCCCGCTCGTGCATCTTATATGCTCCAGCTTACAAGGGTGTAACTTAACCCTTAAATAGCATATGCTGTAACATGCAGATGACCGATTTTTATTTTAGGTAGGTAGGTAGGTGAGTTACTGCTTTTAGTACAGAGATCCTTTTGTTACTTGCAGTTAAGAAATTGTAATCATTCTAATTTACCACAGTGCGCTATAAAGGACATGTGACTCCTGCACCTCCTGCACTGTTTTATGCAACAAACATCTAGTCCATTGATTTACATAGTTACATGGCTCATTGTCAATGTATAAGATGTATGTTATGTAAAGCGTTCCGACACCCTGTACTGGGATGAGTAGCACTATAAAATAAATAAAATTATGGTATTTACATTGTTATGTGAGCAAATACTGGAACAGACCAACACATCTCACATCTGACATTCTTACAGTGCATGCATTTTGCTTATATACAAGGACAGAAGAAAGTCTAAAGCCTGCCTCTCTGAAGCACCTGTGAAGTGATAACAAGCTCTCCTTTTCAGTTGCTTTTAAGTGTTAGCTTCCAGACCGCACCCAACCAGAATCAGATTGGAACAAAAGAAAGCCTGATGGCCCATTAACTTTGGTCTTTATCTTTGGCCCAGCTGGAGGTGAAAATACATTTTTAAAAAAGTCACCTCCCCGCCTGCATGTTGCTCCTTAGAATGAAAGCAGACAACAGTGCAGTCGCTGCTAAACGTGTCCAGGTGTCTTAAAGTTACACCAGGACAAGATTAACATAGGTAAATAGGCAAAGTCATTCTTCACAAACAACAACACAACATCACTGCTGTTCTAAGTACCTCAAACCACCTCCTTCTCTCCTATCCTTGCACTTCAAGGAGCTTACTTTATTTTCAAGCACAAGTGGATCCTCCCCTGCCTTCCGCGGGAGCTCTCATCTAAGCCCTGATGATTTTAAAGACTCTTGTGTTTAACTTTGTGTCCTATCATTTTAACTAAAAACTTACCTTACCCTCGCAGGGACCTCTCCTTGCCTCGTTTTCCCCCGTGCAGCCGAGGTAGACGCTGCAGCGGGGTCAGCCTCTCTCGCTCGCCGCCATCAGCGAGCCGCTCCCCGAGCCACGCCCACTCTCATCTGGCGACGCCCACTTTGGGGTTAAAGGTAGGAGCTGACTACTAGCTCGCCCATTGGATCCTCCCCTGCCTTCCGCGGGAGCTCTCATCTAAGCCCTGATGATTTTAAAGACTCTTGTGTTTAACTTTGTGTCCTATCATTTTAACTAAAAACTTACCTTACCCTCGCAGGGACCTCTCCTTGCCTCGTTTTCCCCCGTGCAGCCGAGGTAGACGTTGCAGCGGGATCAGCCTCTCTCGCTCGCCGCCATCAGCGAGCCGCTCCCCGAGCCACGCCCACTCTCATCTGGCCACGCCCACTTTGGGGTTAAAGGTAGGAGCTGACTACTAGCTCGCCCATTGGATCCTCCCCTGCCTTCCGCGGGAGCTCTCATCTAAGCCCTGATGATTTTAAAGACTCTTGTGTTTAACTTTGTGTCCTATCATTTTAACTAAAAACTTACCTTACCCTCGCAGGGACCTCTCCTTGCCTCGTTTTCCCCCGTGCAGCCGAGGTAGACGCTGCAGCGGGGTCAGCCTCTCTCGCTCGCCGCCATCAGCGAGCCGCTCCCCGAGCCACGCCCACTCTCACCTGGCCACGCCCACTTTGGGGGTTAAAGGTAGGAGCTGACTACTAGCTCGCCCATTGGATCCTCCCCTGCCTTCCGCGGGAGCTCTCATCTAAGCCCTGATGATTTTAAAGACTCTTGTGTTTAACTTTGTGTCCTATCATTTTAACTAAAAACTTACCTTACCCTCGCAGGGACCTCTCCTTGCCTCGTTTTCCCCCGTGCAGCCGAGGTAGACGCTGCAGCGGGGTCAGCCTCTCTCGCTCGCCGCCATCAGCGAGCCGCTCCCCGAGCCACGCCCACTCTCATCTGGCCACGCCCACTTTGGGGTTAAAGGTAGGAGCTGACTACTAGCTCGCCCATTGGATCCTCCCCTGCCTTCCGCGGGAGCTCTCCTCTAAGCCCTGATGATTTTAAAGACTCTTGTGTTTAACTTTGTGTCCTATCATTTTAACTAAAAACTTACCTTACCCTCGCAGGGACCTCTCCTTGCCTCGTTTTCCCCCGTGCAGCCGAGGTAGACGCTGCAGCGGGGTCAGCCTCTCTCGCTCGCTGCCATCAGCGAGCCGCTCCCCGAGCCACGCCCACTCTCATCTGGCCACGCCCACTTTGGGGTTAAAGGTAGGAGCTGACTACTAGCTCGCCCATTGGATCCTCCCCTGCCTTCCGCGGGAGCTCTCATCTAAGCCCTGATGATTTTAAAGACTCTTGTGTTTAACTTTGTGTCCTATCATTTTAACTAAAAACTTACCTTACCCTCGCAGGGACCTCTCCTTGCCTCGTTTTACCCCATGCAGCCGAGGTAGACGCTGCAGCGGGGTCAGCCTCTCTCGCTCACCGCCATCAGCGAGCCGCTCCCCGAGCCACGCCCACTCTCATCTGGCCACGCCCTGAACGGCCCTATATATCATGTGCTTCCCCCGTTCGTGCAGCGGATGGGCGCAGCGGGCGCGCCGTTTGCGCGCCAAAGGCGCGCCTAAGGCAAGCCCGTCTGCGCCCGTCCGCGGCCAGACGGGCCCTGGGCCCCGAGATGCCGCTCTTTCCATCACTTATTCCCCCGCCTCGCTCAGAAACCTTCAGCGGCCCTCTTGTGCCCTTTCATCCACAATTTGGGACCGTCTGGTGTCTCTCGGCATCTCGGCCGACCTGCCTTCTCCCAGACTCACCCGGGCATTCGTGTCTGTCCCCACCCCGCCCGAGACCTGTATTCGTATACTGTATCTCAATACACGGTCTCTTCCTCAACATCATGCCGATATTTTTCTTCTGTTGACGGCTGAGAATCCTGATATTCTGCTGCTTACCGAGACCTGGCTGTCTGATCTTTCCCTCCCTGACATCCTGGCTGCCCTACCCCCTAACTACTACATGCTGAACGCCAATCGGCCTAATGGCCGCCGTGGCGGTGGGGTGGCGGCAGTCATACGCAAAGATTTGCCTTTTATCACGTCTTCCTCACTATGTCTCCCTGATGTCGAGAATCTCGTCATCAGCCTTGCAACTGAAGCTGGTGCCCTGACCCTCATTGTCCTATACCGTCCCCCTACCCCTATGCCCCTGTTTCCCGCCGCCCTCTGCGAGCAGCTCTCTGCCTTGACGACTTCCTCAGCCCGCGTCGCCATGTTTGGAGACTTCAACTATTGGTTCAATCACGCTGACGCTGGCCCCCACGCCATCGAATTGTTCGAGGCGCTTCTTAGCCTTAATCTGACTCAGCACGTCACCTCCCCTACTCATACCGGGGGTAACATCCTAGACCACATCTGGACACAGGGGGTGTCGCTTTCTGGCCCGACTATCTCCCCTTGTGTCTGGTCCGATCATTCATTGATCGAATCTTCCATCCTTGTAAAGGGTCTGGTTAGGCCTCCTCCTTTGGATGGAGGGGCCGCTCGGAAATGGAAGACCCTAGATTCATCTGCCTTCCTTTCCTCTCTTGCTGAGACCCAGCCTCCAACTCCTGACACCCCAGATGTTAACATCATGGACGCCAATATCTCCCATTGGCTTACGACGGCTAGCGACCTATTTGCACCCTTGTCCTGCTTCCCTCGAACACGCCTCAACAACTCTCACAAATGGTACAACCCTGCCCTGAAACAACAACATCTTGAGCTGCGCCAACTGGAGCGCAGATGGAGGCGTAATTATCTCAGCTCTGACAGGGAAGCGTATGTGTCCGCGCGGAAAGCTTATAAAAAAGCCATTATTACAACCAAGTCTGTTTTCATCTCCGAGAGAATTTTAACAGCTCCCAACAAATCCAAAGAGATCTTCAAGGTCCTCGGCGAATTAACATCGGACGCCAGGACACTCCCGAATCTTCCTCCCTCCTTAGAGTCATGCAATGCTTTAAATTCCTTTTTTATCGACAAGATCATCACAATTAAAAATTCGATTCCCCATTTCCTCCCCCCAGCCACAGAAGCATCCCCCCCGTCAATACCTCTACCCTGTCCCGGTTTTCTACACTCGACCCGGAATCTCTCGCCAAGCTGTCTACCCGTGTGAAATCTGGTTCCCCCAAGGACTGCTGCCCCCCCTCCGTGCTCCGCGATATCTGTCACACCCTTCCACAATGCATCCTTCCCTTACTTAATTCCTCCCTCAACTCTGGCATAGTCCCCAGGTCATTTAAGGAGGCCGTACTGGTGCCCCTGTTAAAGAAACCTGGCGCTGACCCAGCGGTCCTCGCTAACTATCGGCCCATCTCCCTCTTGCCCTTCCTGTCTAAAATCTTGGAGGCACATGTCACGACTTGCCTCTCGCAATTCATCGAGGAGTCCAACTTCCTGGCAATTAACCAGGCCGGTTTTAGACCAGCCCACTCTACAGAGGCTGTGATTCTCGCCGTGTTGGACAACCTCAGAAGCAACGCTGACTGAGGACTACCCCAGGCATTAGTCCTACTTGACTTATCGGCGGCATTCGACACGGTGGACCATAACATCTTAATCCACCGTGTCGAGTCCGCCGGAGTCTGTGGGCCTGCTCTGTCCTGGGTTAAATCTTTTTTAGAGGAGAGGTCTCAGGCAGTCAGTTTGGGTCCGTTTAGCGCTACCAGCGTCTCGTCATCTTGCGGGGTCCCTCAGGGATCTTCCCTGTCCCCTCTTCTTTTTAATTTGTATCTTCAACCCCTTCTTCACTCTCTAGGTAGGTGGGACGTCACCGTGTTTAATTACGCGGATGATTTGCAAATTATTTTCCCCCTCACCTCCCCTGACGCTGTCACCAACTTTCAGACGGCCATGACACACATCCAGCACTGGATGAACCAAAATCAACTAAAGCTCAACCCGGGCAAGACTGAGCTTCTCCTTCCTGGGAGAAGTGCCCCTTACTGGGGCCCCCAGTACTGGCCCATTGAGCTCGGTACACCTCCCTCTCCTGCTGGCTGCGTAAAGAGCCTCGGGGTCAATATTGACTCTGGGCTCACTCTCAAGGCTCAGGTGAGTGCTGTAACATCCTCCTGTATGTTCCAGCTATACAGGATACGGAAAGTTGCCCACCTCCTGACTCCCGAAGCCTTGTTACAAGTCTTAATAGCCTTGGTGATGTCCCGGCTGGACTTCTCTAACTCGATATACCACGGCCTCCCCAAATCCCAGCTGTCAAGGCTACAGATCGTTCAGAACCAGGCTGCTAGGCTTGCATTCAAAATCCCCAGATGGCAGTCGGCCCAACCCCTATTACATCAACTCCACTGGCTACCAGTCAATGAAAGAATAGCTTTTAAGGTCCACTGCCTGGTCTTCAAGGCTCTCACTGGTCCCTCTCCTGCCTTCCTGAAGTCCCTGATTACTCCTTACTGCCCCTCTCGTACCTTGAGGTCCACCTACCTCCAGCTCCTAGTCGTTCCCCGCTTTAAACTTACTAGATCTGGTGGTCGCAGTTTCTCTTGTCTGGCCCCTAAGCTGTGGAACTCTCTCCCACTCTCACTCAAGACCTCCTGTTCCCTCCTCTCTTTTAGGAAATCCTTAAAAACATTGCTTTTCTCCCACCTCCACTAAATTCCTTCTGTCTAATCTTAGGATCCTCTCAGCGCCAGGAAACTCATGGTGACAGTGCGCTCAATAAATGCCTCATAACATAACATAACATAACAAGTGCAGTGACACCAGGATAATACGAACTCATGAAAACTTTACACTGAAGCTAATGCTCCACTTTACATTTGAAACAGACAAAAAGAACGCACTTGTTTTACTTGCACTAGGGGATACCACACTCTACCTATACCAGAATATACATTTGACACTAGCTCCATGTAAAAATACAAAGTATGCTCTTTCATGGCTATTGTTCACTAACACCACATCTTATCACCCTGCTTCAGGGCACACACACCAACAACACACCTCTCTCTTTATTGGTCATTCTGAACGGCACTTACCAGACTTGATATTACATTTGTGCAGCAGGTACAGTGGCACCATGCCCAACACAATTACAATGAACATAAACCATAACTTAATTTCACCCATCTACATATTCCTCTTCTGAGCATAAATTCACAGCACCCCTCCATGCTTTAATGAAGTCCTAGCTTCCATTCAGGCAGAAGTCTACTGGCTCCAGGGCTGTAATTTCACTACTTTGTGTTTTTATGCACAAATGCTTAAGTTGTAACATTTACCTTCCTGCCTCTTGTAAACAAACGGACACCACACTCTTAGAGCCACACTGAAAATCCCTCCTTCACTCACCCACAGTTCTAAGCACCCCCAAGCTGATCTCCCTCTGCCTTTCCAACTTCAAAGTTTCACAATCTGCCTTTAGGTTCTTTTAACACTTTGTAACAAAAGTCCTGTGCACACGAAAGTGGTACGTAGTTCTCAGGTGAAATGCAGCATTAGAGTGGTTCTTTGAGCGAAGTAATATACTTTGACAGAGGGGTTTTTTGAAGAAAAAGTTTTCATTTATCGGCATTGAAAATCAGTACAAACAAGAGCACAAAAGCCGACACGTGTTTCGTCACACCGTGTGCGGGTGGTGACTCATCAGGGCTGTATTAATGCAGTCTCGAGTAGAAGCGCGCTAGAGGAGTGAGAATGGGGGTCAAGAGACGCCAAAGGAGGCGATCCTCGCTCCGGGTGGCGGGGGTCGTGAAAATTCACGAGTGCTGTACGAGGACGGGTGTGTCCTGTAGAACAAGCTTAATTCAGTGGAGGCACGGGTCGTGCGGTGGTGACGGTCCTGCTTATGATCTCATATATCACATCACTCATGACATGGTCAGTGACATCATTGATGACATTTCAAATGACATCACTGATGGCATCATGCAGTGAGTGTGTTTTCTAAACGTTGCTGATAGTTAAAGATGTATGCTAGTTACTGCATAAGTTAAATATCTATTCTAATATATGTCATCTCAGTGGCACTGTGACTGTATCAGTGTGTGAGTGGCTGTATGGGTGAATAAGTGGATGTGTGAGTAGCTGTATGGGTGAGTGAGTGGCTGTATGGGCAGATGAGTGGGTGGGTCAGTAGCATTATTGGTGACTGGTGGCTGTTTGAGGGGCTCAATAGGTGGATGAGTGTGTGTGAGTAGCTGGATGGGTGACTGAGTGGCTGTGTGAATGGTTCTATGGGTGAGTGACTGGGTGTGTAAGTGGATGTATGGGTGAGTGGTTGGTTGACTGCTTTTATGTGTAAGTGAGCGGGTGTTATGCACTGTAAGTATTTGTTTGAGTGGCTGATAAAGATGTGTGAGCGGGCGCGTGACTGATTGTATTGATGTGTGAATGGGCATGTAAGTGGTTTTGTTGATGAGTGGATGTGTGAGTGGCTGTATAGGTGAGTGAGTAGCTGTTAGTAGGTGTATGCCGGGTGTGTGTGAATGGGTATGTGAGTGGTTGTATGGGTGTGTGAGTGCTCTATGGATCTGACTGGGAGTGATTTGTGGGTGTGTGAGTAGCTGTATGGGTGAGTGAGTGGTTGTGTGAGTGGTTGAGTGAGTGAGTGTGTCAGTAGCTGTATAGGTCTGTGAATGGGTATGTAAGTGGGTGTATGAGCGGTTGTAGGGGGTGAGTGGGTGTATGAATGATTTCATGAGTGATGTCACTGACCATGTCATAAGTGATGTAATATGTGAGGTAATAAGCAGAGCATTACAGGGAAGCAATTTATAGTTATCTAGGGTAACTATAACTGCTGAATTTCAATGGTTTTGTACGGGTAAAGTCTGAGTCTAACTATAATGTCTCTGTAACCTGTGGATTTTTCAGTGAATTTCTATGTTTAAAAAAAAATCTATTTCCTAACTATGACGTCCCTTTAATCTTTGTTTTTTCAGTGAAATTCAATGTTTTTAAAACTTCTATTTCCTAACTATAACATCCCGGTAACCTTTGTTTTTTTCAGTGAATTTTGATAGTTTATAAAATGGTATTTCCTTACTGTAATCTGTAACCTTTGAGAGTGGGTGAGTGAGTAGCTGTGTAGGTCGGTGAGTGAGTCTCTGAGTGGGTCTGTGAGTGGTTGTAGGAGTATTTGAGTGGGTCTGCGAGTAGGTCGGTAAGTGTCTGACTGGGTCTGTGAGTGGGTGCATGAGTCTCTGAGTGGGTCTGTGAATGGGAACATGAGTGTCTGACTGGGTCTGTGAGTGGGTGGACCAGTGATTTTGTGAGAGCGTGCAAGAGTCTGTGAGTGTTTGAGTGGATCTGTGAGTAGATGTGTGAGTCTCTGAGCGGGTGCATGAGTGTGAGTGGGTCTCTCAGTGGGTTTGTGAGCGGGGGAATGATTGCATGAATGGATCTGAGTGGGTGCATGAGTGTCTGTCAGTGGGTATGTGAATCTCTGAGTGGATGCGTGAGTGGGTCTGTGAGTGGATGCATGAATGGGTTTGTAGTGGGTGCGCAGTAAAAAAGAAGTAGGGGGCACACAGGAGCAGGTGCATGTGCTAGCTCCCTGTAACGGTCCTCTTGTCCAGCTTGACTGCAGTCCAGTACACTCCGCTGCCTTTGGTTTTGTGCCTCCTCTGCTCGTTTTCTCTTAGTTTTTCAGCCTCTTCTGTGCTCGCTCCTGCCCTCTATGTTGCCACTTTCTTTCCGTTATTTTGCCTCTTTCTGTATGCTCTTGACCTTTATTTTGCCTCTTGCTGCTTGTTTCTCACCTATATTTTGCCTCTTTTTGCTCATTCTGCCCATTACTTTGCCTCTTTCTGGTCGCTCCTTACCTTTAATTTGCCTCTTTCTGCTCGTTTCTGACCTTTATTACGCCTTACTGCTAGTTTCTGACCTTTATTTTGCCTCTTTCAGCTAGTTTCTGCACTCTATTTTAGCCTTTTTAGGTCTCGTCTAGAAACGCGCGAAGCGCGTTCTCGCCAGAGAACTATAGTCGGCGTCTCAGCAGTCTCAGAACGACGAAGTGAGACAAGACCTGGCCGCGCGCAGCGTTTCCCCATAGGATAACGTTGTGCGCGCGGCCAGGTCTTGTCTCCACAGCATGGCATGGCAGACCGGATCGCGACGCGCGCCTCTCTGGAATGCAGGGGGAGTCTGCAGAGAGGCGCGTGGCGCTGATAAAAGCTTCGCTGAGCGGCCCCCTCCTTCCCGTTGCTGGAGCAGCTCTGTTTTGTTCTTGTTTCAAAAAGCAATTGCCACACACTTGCATGTAGCAGATGGCAATTCGGTTTGCAGGATTTTAAGCTTTTAGTTCGGCAAACAATAATAAAACAAATATGCTGACAGAAAGCAAGTTGCGTTGGCGTGGAATGTATCGAGCAGTGCGATGCACAACTAGCTACGTATGTGGAGCCCTTTCAGTTTCCAGCACAATGAAAAAGCGGCCCTCGAGGGAAGACGCGTCTGCACTGACAGCAACCAACCGTCCCGTCATATCCGCGCGCTTATATCGATAATCACCCTGGGTGGGCCTGGCACGTTTGACAGTCGGTATGTGGAAAAGAACAGCTCAAGATGGTCCAACAATTGCACAAACAGCTAGTGAGTAATGAAATAATCACAAGAGAGGAGCTATGGTGGGCATCTGCTGCGCACGTGTGCGTCAGAGGCTCTTCTCCCGTGTACAGAGACGTGTTAAGGCATTTTTACCTCACGAGAAGTCTTGAGACGTTTGATTGGAGACGGCACACTGATGAGAGCTCGAAAAAATGGTAGAGGCGCGTCTGTCAAGTTATAATTATGAGAAAACCATTACAGTCCATCATGGTGCATGCGCTCGGATGGATGAGGCCCCTATCTTCCGGCAGATGTGTCCAACACGGCAGAACGTAATCCCCGAGGATGATAAAACTCATGTCCAATGTGTTAAAGGATGTCAAACCACATGCAAGTGATATTGCAGTGAAGATTTATGTATTTAGCTGAGACTCGGCCAGAGTGTTAGGTGAATTAAACAAAAAAAAATCAAACAAATTAAATGTGACTTAAGCAGCAGGACTACAGAACAATGTTTTCTAAATATATTTTAGATGGATAGACATAGAATTTGTGCCCCCCCAACACGAGGAATTCTCCGCGACTGTCAGCGCACCCGCGAGGTGGCTTTTCTGTCTTCCCCCTATCTGCAAGGACCGACTAAGGTTGTCCCCCCCGCTTTACCAAGGATGCTTCAGGAGGGGGGAAGGGAGCCGCGGTCCAGAGGGGACGGAGTAACCACTGCGCCCCTCGATTTCGCGCTGCCGCATCGGCCAACACTCCAGTCACTGTTTTCAAAATGATTTTTGCTTTTTGGCGCAGTTCGCCTAGCAGCCCGGGATGGATTGCCCTCTGGAGAGACGACGCTGACTGCCCGTCCATGCTCAGGTAGGTGGGGTGAGAGAGCGTGTGTGTAAGGGGGGGTGGGGAGGTGAAGTGGGGTGGGCAAGGTGTATCTTTCACATACCCTGTCTCCCTTTGCTGGATATTGCGATCTGCATTTGTATCGCGATATCTCCTGTTAGACCCGGCACTCTGGCACTTCTCGCTGAGTGATGGTTTTCTTTCAAAGCCCTCTCTTTACCCGCTGCCGTCTCGCGCTCGTTGACACCTTTCCAAGCGCCTCTCTGACCCCTTTACCTCTCAGTACAGGTACAGTGCTCCCTCACTTACCTCTGCCCGTCCCATTATTTTGTCACTCACCCCCTTTCTTCTTACCCCTCCACAGTCCCTGCACCTTCTTGTTGCCCCTTCTCTGCACCCCTGTGCCCGCATGCCCTCTCCTCAATAACTCCAGCTCTCCCCCTTACCCCCCTCCCGCTTCGCTTTCTCCCCTCAACAGCTCCCTCCCACCTCTCTTCCCAGCAGTTACTTCTCTTCTACTTTCCGTCTCTGCTCTCCCCAGGCAGTTTTTGGTCTTGCTCCCCCCACCCACCCCCACATTGCACTTTATCTTGTTCCTGTTGTCTGCTCCCTCTCTAACTCGCCCCCCCCTCACCCTCAAGACCCTCAGCTGTTCCTGGTCTCCAGCTTCTCCCCACTTGGCTCTCTCGCGCAAGCAGCGCCGCTCCCTCCACCCTTGTATTTCCTCAGGTGTGTCTGTCCTCCGGTCTGTCCCCACTGCTTCTTCCAGCAGCAGACCAAGACGCCCTCCCCTCCTGCACGCAAGACGCCCTCCCCTCCTGCCCTCTCTCCTAAGCAGGCCTGCTCTCCCTCTCTCCCTTTCCATGCCAACCTGTCCCCTCCCCTCACCTGCAGCGGTACAGCTCCCCCTTCTCTTGAGTACTTTCCCTTGCCTCTCACTGCTCCTGCCCTCCACCAGTGTAGCCCCCCTCCTCGGGCGCTTCTGGCCTCTCTGTCGTCCATACTCTCGCACCTCAACAGTTCCCAGTCTCTCCTCGTCACAGCTCTTTGGCATCCCTCTGTCTTTCCACCAACAAACAGCTTTACACCCTCCCTCTACCTCCCTAATCTGTCCCTGCTCTCTCTCCCCCTCCACTTCCTTCTTTCTGCTCCACTTTCTCGAGCCTCGCCCCCAGACCTCTTCCCTGCCTAGCTCCTATGTGGTCTCCAGCCACAGCCGGCGTTAGGGCGGTGCCACAGGTGCAGCTGCACTGGCCAGAAAGAAAATTGTTCTGTTGGTGTCACAGATCAAAGACCATCACAGTTAAAACAAATACAGTGTTTCCAGCAAGCACATCACTTTTTCGCGAGCGAAAATCATGCAATGAAGAGTAGGGAAACTTATAAATATCAGAAAATACAGCCATTTGAGCAACAAGAAACTCCAATAACTTCTTGAAACTGCTGCATAGCACCAGACATGGAAGGACACTAGTGGCAAAACACGCACCGGCACCCGTAGTCTAAAGATAATACCTCTGCCTCAAGTGAAGTACTCTGGTACCCAAGGATGACTAGCAAACAATATTATTCACAACGTTGCTTACTATTCAGCAACATTTGACAGTTTGCAAATCATCTTTATACACCAATTCAGAGTTTGCTAACAAATTAATGCAACACATTGTCATATACAATGGCAATAGCTCAAACTTTAATGCTGCGAGACCTATTGCATTGTAAATGCTTGTTGCTGCTAGTTTCTGACCTTTATTTTGCCTCTTTCTGCTTGTTTCTGACCTTTATTCTGCCTCTTTCTGCTGGTTGCTGAGCTTTAGTCTGCTTTATGTGGTGCACTTACCCTAATTTTAAGGGGTTAAAGACTGACTGGTCTCAGCCGAGGGGGAACTCTTTCTGTAGTCAAACACTTAAAAAGTGGTTACAGTAGTAGGTCTTAATTCAGTGCAACTTGACTTTGCCGTAAGACACATTCCAAACAACTATGTGTTAATGTTAGTCAGACCTCACTAAAAAGTGAACATATGTTGCTGTTACCATATATATTGTCTTTTTGGGCGAAATGGTGTAACTAAAGTTCTTCATTTCAGGTCACTAGGGTAATGAAAGAAATCCCTCTTCAGATCACCTCAGCTGTACTGATTATCTGCCTGTGGGCGGACAAGATGATGTATTATACATACCATCATGTCAAACTGATGTCAATTTTCCGGTTGTGTGTATGGCAACAAGTCACATGATCAATCTTATGACACGATTATACCCGGCAACTAGCACAAACGCAACACAATCCTATGTTCTGTCTATGCCATAACGTACATTTGTGCGTACACTCAACAAAGACTCGTTCGCCTGAAAAGACCAGTAAGTCCTAAGGCATCCTACCAATGTCTTATCAGAGGTACTGCATGCATTTTTGTCAACGTTTATACCAGACAGAAGCTTACTCTGCATGGTGGTATCGAAAGCCTATAATACACATATATCAACATGTCAACTAATATAGCTAATTGGTGGCAGAGTCTGTGATGCCGTTATCAATTCCTCAGGTAGCTGTTGTGATGTTTCAACATCAACATTTGCAGCTGTTATTCTTTTGCCATGTACCATTACAGTAGACGTTCATAACAAACTACAGCCAACAACAAAAAATCAACTTAATCAACACAGTTATGGTGCCGGGGGTGGGGGTCTTTTGGATGCAGTCACAATCCCATCATTCATCCTCATAAGTGCTAGAGGGCACCTGTACTGATGCTCATACGTGATCTCCTAGTTTAGTGTATGCTGTTGGAGGATCCAAAGATACATTTAGCAAGACCTTGAAGGTGCTGAGCAGGAGCGCAATTAAAACCCAGCCCCCATCTTACTTCGCCAAGAAGCGAGTCCTACCTTTCCACCTGATTACGCCATCCGTGAAGGGTATCTAGTGTTCAGATGCTCCCGCGCTGTTGTTTTATGGATTGTGGTGGTTGTTTCCAGCATCTTTCCAGAGAATTTGTGACATCACCGAGTGCATCTGTGGTTACATGAAACACTGTCTCTCATGGGAAATATAGTTCCCGTCAACTACATATCTTCGTTTCTACAGAATGGTGCGACTAGGAGGTTAACATTTTATTTTATTTAAGAGCTAGGTCAGAGTTAAACCTCCTTAATATTTTTTTAATTATGTTTTTTAAATCATGCAAGTTATAGGAGGATATCAATATCCAAGGTAATATTCCAGTCACCAGCCATTCTAATGGGAGGAAACCATACATAATAATCATCTATCCAGCCAGTTCAGGAACTGCTTTGCGAATAACCTAACAGTTCAAGAGGCAATTGAAATATGGGCCAGTGGAGCCACTCTGTGCAAATAAAGTCATACCGTACTCTTTATTACAAATCTCTTGATAGAAGTATTTGGAGTCATAATTCCTGGTGAGAATGTGAAAAAAATCACAATATGGCTTTATTATGCTTCCATGCCAGCATGAGAGAGACAAAGGAATGTCATTAGTTAGGTTCAGCACAACTGCCTGCAACCAAGGTATTTCATCATTAAGTCCTTGAGTGTCAACTTGTAATCCATAAACCTATCTTTGTTCAAAGTTCACTAGAGTAACAGAAATTATATTGTTCCCTAGGATCCATTTTTCAAGCCAAAACCACTGGAAGTCATTCACATCATGGCCCTGGTCAGTGAAGTGTCTCATCATTTTTTTATTTTAAAGACGTTTATTAGCAGTTGTAAGCAGTACACAATGCAGAGCCTACAACCCTGGGGCCGGCTGCAACATTTCAATTTATGAAAATAGTATGTATACATAGCTCTCATGTCAATAACCACAGATCAATCGGCATAGAAAGCGTTATTTTCATCCTGTGTGCTCACATTTCGTATTTACATTCAAATGACGTCTTGTTTTTCCATTTTATAACTAAAGAAATCAACTCTATTAACTCAACAGTTCTTATCCGTTTTACTCAGAAATTCTGTAGTGTCGTCGGGGTATTGTTCCGGTATCCGCTGTATTGATACCCAGGGCCGTCTTGGACAGACCCTATGATTGCTGTATGTGGATAGAGTTCGTAGGTTCACGCATTCTTTCTATCTATACAGTAATGTGCATCGCCTACACAAAACGGTAAAAATTTTCCGATTATCAATGCAGTAGAGAAATTGCAACACAGGTAAGTAGTACAGCCTAAGTTTATGCGGAAGTGAGTCAACTTATGTCAGGTCCTATGGTAATAAGCAAGAGCAGTTCTGCTCTGTAATATAGCTGCATTGTGCTAGTTCTTTTTACCCCCCGTTTGTATGGCTATGTCAAGTTAGCGTTCCGCAGGATCAGCATGCAGCAACAATGCTCCACCTCCGGACCCTCCGATCACCCTGAAGTAAGTATACACAGGGTGGTCAGACGATACGGTGAGGGAAAAAACCCCAAAAGGGGAAAAACCCAAAAGAAAAGAGAAGAAGGGAAGGGCAGCAGGGAAAAAGAAACTGGAAAACAAAAAGGAATAATCAGTAATTGCTACACTCATGTAATTCTCACTATAGAGCCTCCTAGCAATCACCTGTAGGCTTTGTAAACCGGCACAATTCCGCAGTTTCTCCAACCTTCCTTCATACCTGTTTAACACAAGAGAACATATTAAACATGTGCCTACTATATACAACAACCTAGTAGAAGATACCTATAGGTAACCCACCCTATAGCCTCCTTCAAAACTCTAGAAGTAGGTTCCAAGAATCCAGTGATATACACGACGAATAGGTAACAAGGTAACAGTCACTTAATGAAAGAAAATAAAGCCCCAAAAGTTTCTTTGTTGAAAGCACAAGAAACTCCTTATATCCACTAGTGTAAATGACTCCTTTACACTGTAAGCATGTACAAGTCCAAATGTCCATAATCAATCCAAACACGGAATGACGTAGGGTTAACTACTGACATCCGCTTTGGTAATTAACTCCCTTCCAAATGTCGATTGGCCAATCATGGCAATTCATGCCGGCAGTGCGGAGGTCCTCATCCCCCCCTGCACTCCGCCACTTGCACATAAATGATAACGTGAAGGCTTCTGCACAACAAGCAAGCAGCTGACAGCCAGTCGAATATAGTACTTACACAAAACGTTTTGCATTCCAGGCAGTTACTAGATCAACAGCAGTTCAGCAGCCCGCTCCACGTTTTGCAGTCACAGGAAACAGCTGAACAAACAAACACACTCGGCAGCGTGAAAGGTCACTAGGCATACCAACACAGTCTCAAACCTCGTGGCAGAGATTCACTAAATCATTAACAGCTCCAAAGCGCCGGCTCGAGGAGAAGCAGCCGCGTCCTCCTCACAAACAAAATCGCTAGCATCGAGCGCCCAACTCCTCCCATGGATATCCTGCACTGCGCCAAGGATGCTGGGAAACGTAGTCCAACCCCCAGTGTTGCTGGGAACTGTAGTTTTTGGCAGGCGCGACGTCTACAACCTGACAGTACGCCCTCCTCCCAAGCGCCTCCTAGGCCCAGGTTTCGTAGGACATCTCCTGTGGAAAGCCAACACCGCCCGAGGGGCATTGATGTTGTGTACTGGTTCCCATGAATCCTCTTCCGAACCGTACCCCTTCCATGAGACGAGATACCAAAGCGCCCCCCTACGGTATTTGGAGTCTCGAATGGACCTCACCTCATACTCCAGATTTCCATCTGCCGCCACTGCAGGAGGCGCTGCTCGACGAGAAGTAAGGGCCTTCTTCAACAGATGCACATGGAACACCGGATGTATTCTCAGTGCAGCAGGCAGTTTCAGTTTATATGCCACAGGGTTGATCTGTCGCACAATAGGATAGGGACCAATGAAGCGCGGATGAAATATGCTCCTCAGTTTGAATCGGATGTATCTGGTGGAGAGCCAAACCATGTCCCCCACCTTGAACTGAGGCCCAGAAGTACGATGCCTGTCCTCCCAACGCTTGTACACCTGCTTGGCTTGTATTAGACGCTTTTGCACAGCTCTATGCACCCTCCGCAAAGTTTGGACTTGCTTCCATACAGAGGGCTGAGTCGCCAAGTCTTCAGGGATGGATACCGGCAGTGTGTTTGCATCAAACCCGAAATTGGCCCTGAAAGGGGACATTCCTATGGAGCTGTGCCAAGCATTGTTATATGCCAATTCCGCCATCCACAACAATTCCACCCATGACTCGTGTGCTTCCCTGGAGTAGCAGCGCAAGTACTTCTTTAATGTCTGGTTCAGACGTTCAGTTTGTCCGTCTGTTTGAGGGTGGAAACTAGTGGATAGCGCTGACTCGATCCCCAAAGCCTTACACCACATACGCCAAAACCTAGCGATGAATTGAGGCCCTCTGTCGGACACGATGACTCTTGGTATGCCATGCAAACGAATGACTTGTGAGGCCAACAGTTGCGCCGTTTGACTAGCCGTGGGAAGGGTCACACAAGGGATGAAATGTCCCATCTTAGTTAGATTATCCACCACCACCAGTACAGCTGTGTTGCCCCGATCAGCTGGCAACCCTGTGATGAAATCTAAGCTGATATTCTGCCATGGTGGATCAGGTGAGGGCATCGGCATCAACAAGCCCTTCTTTCTGGTGTTTTCCCCTTTTGCTCTGGCACAAGAATCACACATGTTTACCCAACGGGTAGCATCTCTGACCAGGGTCTCCCACCAGAAGTGTCTCTTGAGCAGATTCACGGTCTTTGTAACCCCAGGATGTCCAGCCATAGGAGCCTCATGACACCACCGGAAGGCCTTCTTCCTTATCTCCTCTGTGGGCAGAAACAGACATCCCCCTGAAATGGCAATCCCTGTTTCAGTACCCGACCCAGTTTGGCAGCCGCCCATCTGATCCATAAACCCATAGATCTGGAGCCTTTGACGTCATCCAAAAAGCTTTCGGCTCTGACCACACACACCACTTTATTCGCAGGGATGATGGAACAGTCCTCCTCAACCTTTCTCACTGGAATCTCCTGCCTGGACAGTGCATCAGCTTTTCTATTATCCGAGCCTGGACGAAACGTAACAATGAAGTTGTACTCGGAAAAGAACAACATCCACCGCATCTGTCGTTGCGTGAGATGCCTAGCCGAAGCCATATACTGCAGATTCCTGTGATCGGTATACACCGTCACAGCCTGAACAGCCCCCCACAGGTAAGGTCTCCACTCTTGGAAGGCTTTCATTATAGCTAAGAGCTCCTTTTCAGCTATGGAATAGTTGATCTCTGCCGAGCTCAACTTCCGAGAGAGATAGGCAACCGGATGAAGCTGGCCTGTGTGTGCGTTCCTCTGGGACAGTATGGCCCCTACGGCTTCATCCGAAGCATCTGCTTCTACGATGAAAGGATGTTCCAGCACCGGATGAGCCAGCACAGGTGCCGAAGTGAAAGCATTTTTTAAGGCCACAAAAGCTTCCTCGGCCTCCTCTGTCCAAGCAAAAACCTTGCCTTTCCGTAATAGTCTTGTGATGGGGATAGCAACCTGGGAGAAGTGCAAAATGAATCGGCGATAATAGTTCGCGAACCCCAGGAAGCTCTGTACTTCCTTCACATTCCTTGGAGCTGGCCAATCCTTTACCGCCGGTACCTTCCTCTCCGACATCTGCAGCCCTTGTGGACTAAGATTGACCCCTAGGAACTCCACTTCGGTTACACTGAACTCGCACTTACTCAGTTTCACAAACAGGTGATGTTCTCTTAGCTTGTCCAACACCATGCACACATGAGAGGTATGACAAGACACGTCCTGTGAATATATCAGTATATCGTCTATATACATGACAACAAAAAGATCCACGTATTCCTTTAGAACGTCATTAATAAAGAACTGGAATGCCGCGGGAGCATTGCACAGGCCAAAAGGCATTACCAAATATTCATATAATCCGTACCGCGTCTTGAATGCCGTCTTCCACTCGTCCCCCTCTCTTACCCTGACCAGGTGATACGCTCCCCGGAGGTCCAGTCGAGTGTAGATCTTGGCCTCTCTCACCTGGTCGAGTAAAACCGAGATGAGGGGGAGAGGGTATCTGTTGCGGACGGTGTTTTTATTCAAAACGCGGTAGTCCACACACGCTCTCAAGTCACCATTGGCCTTAGCGATAAAGAAGAGAGGAGAAGCGGCCGGAGAGCGGGATGGCCGGATGAACCCCAAACGAGAGTAATGCTCTATGTACTCCTTCAAATGGGCTGTCTCAGGCACCGACAAAGCATACACTCTGCAAGATGGTATCGTGGCCCCCTCTACTAGATCAATATGGCAGTCATATTCCCTGTGGGGGGGTAGTACTTCTGCCTTTGCTTCACTGAAGACGTCACCATAACCGGAGTATTCTACTGGTATTGCGACTTTTTTTCCGCGGCGGTTGCGGCCAAAAAAGGGCTGGCTAGCGTAGTGACATTGGCAGATACACATGGCACTAAATGCTCATAACAATGTGCAGGAAGAAAATTAAAGGTTTTTGTCTGCCAATCCACCACCGGATTGTGTTTCCGTAACCAAGGCATACCCAGAATTATTTCATACTGAGGTGCTGCTATGATGTTCAAGGACAGCACCTCTGTGTGCACCATGCCGTGTACCACTACAGACAACCCTACTTCGCTGGTTCGTTCGGTGATCTGACCTGACGTTAATGGTTGCCCATCGACCGCCAATACCTCCTCCGGCTTCTCCCTAGAGACACGAGGTAGGGCCAAACGTCTTACCAGGCCCTCATCCACGAAATTACCCGTGGCTCCAGAATCCACCATGACCATGACTGGGTGTATCTCTAGGTTACACTCCAACGTCATACCTATCACCAAATGAGGTTCTGTTTCATCGTCCCCCTTGGAAGACAAAGAAGTGAGCTTCCAAGGTGGCCCTCTCTCTTCGCTAGTCAAGTTGTCTCCCTTCAGCTCGCTTTCCGGCACCATATTAGACACTGCGACCTTCTTGAACCTGCTACCTTGGCCGGAGGACTTAGGTTTGGATGGACAGTCCCGAACATAGTGTCCCTTCTTTCCACAGTACATGCACAGGCCCTGTACTCTTCTGGTCTCTCTCTCTTCCCTAGACAGAGGGGCTCTAAGGGCTCCTATCTCCATAGGTTCAGGAGGGTTTTCGGTCCCCCCAGTGACCTTACGCTGGGTTCCCCCGCTATTGTAAACCCCTTTTTCCCATCTCCTTCGATTACTCCCCTGTCTGACATACGAGCATCCAATCTCAACACCAGATTCACCATATCAACGAAGGATGTAGGTTGAGGATCCACCTGTGCCACCACATCCTTCAAATCATCATGTAAACCCTGATAAAACAGGGACATTCGTTTTTCTTCCGGCCATTCTGTTTCAGCTACTAAACGATTGAATGCGGTTAAATATGTAACCAATTCACCCCTGCCTTGTCTCAACGTAAGCAATTCTCTATCAGCACTGAACGTGGTCGCTCTGTGGTCAAAAACCCTCTCGAACTCTTTCCTAAATGCTGACCAGTCCGACAGGATGGCATCATCTCTTTTCACTAAGGGTACTGCCCATTCAGCCGCATCCCCCACCAAATAAGAAATCAAAAATGCCACTCTAGAATGGTTAGTGGGAAATGAAGACGGTTTACACGAAAAATGCAGAAGGATTTGAGTCATGAAAACATGCACCTTACGGGGGTCTCCAGAGAACCTCTCGGGGGTGGCCAGAGGGATGGGGGGTGGCACCGTAACCTGAACAGCAGAGGACGGGGCAGAAGCATTAAATGGATTGCTACTCAAACGCTCCACTTTGTCTCTTAAGGCGGCAGTCTCGGCCTTGGATGAGGCCAATTCCTGTTGTACTAACACTAAAGCATGTAACACATCCTCCATAGACGCCATTGTTGCTACAAGCAGACCGGGCGGAACGACAATTCGTGGGCTAGCGATTCTGTCAAGTTAGCGTTCCGCAGGATCAGCATGCAGCAACAATGCTCCACCTCCGGACCCTCCGATCACCCTGAAGTAAGTATACACAGGGTGGTCAGACGATACGGTGAGGGAAAAAACCCCAAAAGGGGAAAAACCCAAAAGAAAAGAGAAGAAGGGAAGGGCAGCAGGGAAAAAGAAACTGGAAAACAAAAAGGAATAATCAGTAATACATCAATTGCTACACTCATGTAATTCTCACTATAGAGCCTCCTAGCAATCACCTGTAGGCTTTGTAAACCGGCACAATTCCGCAGTTTCTCCAACCTTCCTTCATACCTGTTTAACACAAGAGAACATATTAAACATGTGCCTACTATATACAACAACCTAGTAGAAGATACCTATAGGTAACCCACCCTATAGCCTCCTTCAAAACTCTAGAAGTAGGTTCCAAGAATCCAGTGATATACACGACGAATAGGTAACAAGGTAACAGTCACTTAATGAAAGAAAATAAAGCCCCAAAAGTTTCTTTGTTGAAAGCACAAGAAACTCCTTATATCCACTAGTGTAAATGACTCCTTTACACTGTAAGCATGTACAAGTCCAAATGTCCATAATCAATCCAAACACGGAATGACGTAGGGTTAACTACTGACATCCGCTTTGGTAATTAACTCCCTTCCAAATGTCGATTGGCCAATCATGGCAATTCATGCCGGCAGTGCGGAGGTCCTCATCCCCCCCTGCACTCCGCCACTTGCACATAAATGATAACGTGAAGGCTTCTGCACAACAAGCAAGCAGCTGACAGCCAGTCGAATATAGTACTTACACAAAACGTTTTGCATTCCAGGCAGCTACTAGATCAACAGCAGTTCAGCAGCCCGCTCCCCGTTTTGCAGTCACAGGAAACAGCTGAACAAACAAACACACTCGGCAGCGTGAAAGGTCACTAGGCATACCAACACAGTCTCAAACCTCGTGGCAGAGATTCACTAAATCATTAACAGCTCCAAAGCGCCGGCTCGAGGAGAAGCAGCCGCGTCCTCCTCACAAACAAAATCGCTAGCATCGAGCGCCCAACTCCTCCCATGGATATCCTGCACTGCGCCAAGGATGCTGGGAAACGTAGTCCAACCCCCAGTGTTGCTGGGAACTGTAGTTTTTGGCAGGCGCGACGTCTACAACCTGACAGGCTATGTATTCGCAGGACATTGTGTATTGGCGTCCTATGGGAGGTGGCATGGAAGTGCATATCTTGCGAGTGACCACCTCATGTCCAGTTGGCAGTGTGTAGTATCATCCGGTGTGTCGTATAGCCAGGGATAGCACGCAAGGTGTGTGTCTAGGCCCCTCGATTAATACATTCCATTTCTTAGCATGTATGGCAGTTTAACCCGCCAAATCAATTTCCTAAACAGGTCCAATCGGGTAACAAAGAACCCAAAAGGGTAATCAACTATGGAGCGACGGTACGGATGTGTCAAGTGCCTCTGTGCGCTCCCCGAGTGAAACGAGGAAGGAAGAAAAAGCAAAAAGAAAAGAACAAAAAGGGGTTGTATGCGGAAGAACAAGGGGGGGGAGAGTGTATAGGGGGAGTGGGGCTGTGGGACGTGTCAGGGGAGTAGTGCGTTTCGCCGTGTATCGTTTGACAGTCGTGTGGGTGGGTGCCCGGACCCGCAGCCAGTGTGGCGGAGGCTTGTTACAATCATCACTCGATGGAGCAGGTGGGGGGGGGTTCGAGCCCATTCTAACCTGGAGGCACCACGCCGCCAGCGCCTTGGTCATGCAGGCATCAGGGTGGGTATTGTTGCCTGTGTCCGTGGTATCGTCACGTCTTCCCTACATGTGACTCCTCAAATATAGCAGCCTCTAAGTGAGCCCTCTAGTCGCGCCCTCCCGCTGGAGGGAGCCCAATGTGTCATCCCAAAGTTGTGCAATTGGGAATTTTCTCAAGCCCGCTATTTCTTCCCGATGTAATGCGACGCTTTCCGTCCTAGCCCAGTTAAGAAAGGAAACGTACCAGTACTTAGTAAGCGGTGGTTCCTTCTTTTTCCAGTGTTTAGTGAGCATCCGCTTGGCGATAATAAGTCCTAGTTCCCAGAACCTGGTCTGTATTTTGTTCAATTTGGTCCTCTTATATAATCCCACTATGCAAGCCTCCCACGTGTGGGGCAGGCCAGTGCCAGCGCTGTGTGTCAGAAGAGATGTGTAAAATGTCTGCGCCTGTCAGGGCACACCTGGGACAGCTAGTGGTGTTGATCAAGAAATATCTATTGATCTTATCCGGCGATAAATATGCTTGATGCAATATGTATAATTGTATTATTTTGAAACGGGAGTTACGTGGGATATTCACTGGGCCAGCTAGGACCATGGTCCATTCCTTGTCTGTCCATTTCTTCCCTCGGAGGGCTGCCCACTAGTGTCGCAGTGGCTGTGTGGATCGTTGCGTATGTATGAGGAGGGCCTGCGCCAGCCAATGGATGATATGGGAACCGTTGCCTATGACATGCAGGTATTGCACGAGGTGGTGTGTCGGCAGTTCCTCTTGTATGTCACCCCAGGACTCCGTGTACGCGCGTAGTATGGACGCATGGAGAAGGAATTGTCCAGCTGGCAGGCCCGCGTTCTCCACCAGGTCTGCAAATGGGAGCATGGCTCCATCCATATAGAGGTCGCCCATGGCTTCTACCCCAGCCGCATTCCAGCTTTCCAGCATGCGCGATGTCACCATTCTGCCCCTCCTGGGGGTACCCAGCAGGGGGAGCGCAGGGGCATAGGGTTTTACTTCTCGGGTCAATTTTAGGCTACGAAGGAAGCATTTGCGAGCCACTGCAACATGCAGTGGTAGCGGGCGGGGACCTTTGGTCAGAGGGTGGAACAGCATGCATATTTGCGCATGGGTCCATATGGTGACGTCAGTGGTGGTGTCATCTAGGTGAGTGCCACTCAGCCAGTGTGTCACCCATTGCAGCTGTGCCGCCAGGTAGTACAGCTCTAGGTTGGGGACCGCTAACCCGCCTTCTGCAGTGGGTGAGTAGAGTTTTGCCAATGCTACTCGAGGGCGCCCAGCGTTCCAAATCAGGTTCCGGATCATGTATTCTAAGTCGCCGAACACCCTAGCAGGGACATACTGTGGGATGTTGGCGAAGTGATACAGCAGTCTCGGCAACACTATCATTTTAGATAGCGCTACCCTGCTGGGTACGTTCAGGGGCAGCGTCTTCCAGAAGGCCATCTGGACACACAACGAGGAAATAGCGCGCATCAGGTTACCCTCCAGTATATTTGGTGGGTCTCTATAGATGTGGATCCCAAGGTATTTAAATGTGGTGGGATACCAAGTAAGTCTGACACCCCCGAGGTGCACATCGCACTCCTGTGTGTCAGGACTGAACGAGTACACTCCGGCTTTGGCCCAGTTCACCCCAAGACCCGATACCTCTTCAAACGTCCGGAATATGTCCGACAATAAACACCGCACATTGGCGAGGTCATGCACATACAGAAGCAGGTCGTCTGCATAAAGCGAGACCACGTGCGTGCCGTCAGCCAGTGGGATCCCCCACCCCTCTCCCGTCGTCCGCAGCAGCGCCGCGAGGGGTTCTACGGCCAGTGAGAACAGAAGGGGCGACAGGGGGCAACCCTGTGTTGTCCCTCTGCGCACCTGTACTGTCTCCGAGAGCAATCCACCCGTTCGCACTCTCACACTGGGTCTTTGATAGAGTAACCCAACCATGTCTACATACGCACCTGTACTGTCTCCGAGAGCAATCCACCCGTTCGCACTCTCACACTGGGTCTTTGATAGAGTAACCCAACCATGTCTACCTACGCGTCACCTAGGTCGTATTTTTCCAGTGCCGCTCTGAGGTAGGGCCATTCCACTGAATCAAAGGCCTTCTCAAGGTCCAGTACCAGGCATCCCAATCTTGGCCAGTGCTTCGTGGCGGTTTCCTGTATCCGGAAGAGGCGACGGATATTGCGAGAGGTGCTTCGCGCAGGCACAAAGCCATTTTGGTCACTATGGACCAGGGTC
Organism: Lissotriton helveticus; assembly: GCF_964261635.1. Classification (NCBI taxonomy): domain Eukaryota; kingdom Metazoa; phylum Chordata; class Amphibia; order Caudata; family Salamandridae; genus Lissotriton; species Lissotriton helveticus. The sequence continues at coordinate 1,039,057,551 of NC_136061.1, forward strand.
GGGACCACGGTGGCCAGGCGCCGGGCCAATAGAGAGGTGAAGATTTTATAATCGGTGTTTAACAGGGACAAGGGTCTGTATGAGCCCATACTTGTCTCTTCCCTACCGGGTTTCAGGAGCGAGACCAGGGTAGCTTCATTGAGTGTGGCCGGGAGCGCCGAGTCATCTATCGCAGCATTATATACTTTGAGTAGTTCCGGGATCAAAGTTTCTGAGCAAGTTTTAAAAAATTCGGCGGGTAGCCCATCTGGGCCTGGTGATTTGCCGTTGGAGAGAGCAAAAATGGCTTCGCGCATTTCCTCCAGCGTGAATGGCGCCTCCAGGTCCCCCTGCTGTGCAGTCGCGAGGGACGGTAGCTGAATATCTGTGAGATAGTCTGTGATAGTCTCTGGTGTGACTCTCAGCTGCGGTAAAGTGTCTCATCATATTGGTGATTGTATTTTTGCACCTAAAAGTGCTTCTATGCTCCTGAATTCCTATTAACACCTTTCCTGTAGTCATACCTTTATATTTTAAGCCGTAGGGGCAGATGAGGATGTACACCACATTGCTAGAGTTGCGGTAATTATAGAGTTTAATGGTCTAATGAGTGGGAAAACTCAGATCAATCTCTGTAGCTTTTCTCATAAGGCGACATGCATTACAGTGGCCGCAGGGATAGTGTCCTGCTGTCTGAGATACATCCTGTGCCAAAAGATGTAATCAATATTTCTCTTCCAACTCTTGATCTTGTCATAGTAGGGTTTACTGCTGTTAAACATAATCCTGGTTTGAAAGATGTGTACACAAAGACATGTTCAGCTGGGTGCAAATGTGCTCCCCTTCAAAGTACCCAGGACCTGTAAAAAACACAAAACATCTGTCAAAATTCGATGTAGTTCTTGGTTGATGCCAGATGAGCACATCGGCACAAAACCCTGAGGTGTGTTGAAATTCTATAGGAGCTCTGGCAGTAATGAGTCAATTACCTTAGGGTTTCTTCTTGTGGTATGCTTGTATAGAGAGCTTCCACATTCAGGCTTAATAGTAATTCTTGGTCAGAACCAAAACTCCAATATGACAGATTCTTCAATATCTCTTTTGTGTCCTTTAGATACGTTGGTGTCTTCTCAACTAATAGTCGGAGGAACCTATAGCAAAATCTAGACAGAGGATACAGAACCTAGCCAAAGCCTGAGACTATAGGTCTGCCAGCTGGGGGATAGATATTCTTATGCACCTTCAGCAGGATGTAAAAATAAAGGGTATGCGATTGCTTTGTCTGTAGAAATACTGCGGTTTCGTGATCCAGTAATTTTCTAGACCGGTGTTCACCAAAAATCTTACTTAATTTAGTACCTTCTCTGTTGGGTTTCAGGTTAGTTTGTTTTCGTAATTCCTCTTCACCCTTAGTGATTTCTTGCACTTACATTTCTGTGCAGAGGATCACAACAGCACCATCTTTATCTGCAGGTTTTATGATAATTGTGTCTTCTGATAGCTGGTGGACTTCTTGTTGTTCGTCCTTCATGATATTATGGAATGGAGTAGGCAGATTCCCACCCTGTTTTTCGATTGGACCAGTAACAACATGTTCGAATGCCAATACCGCAGGCGTCATCTCATTAGTGGGAGGTATGAATGTGGATTTTTGACTCAAGCCAGTATTCACTTCAATGTCTACTGTATCAACCTCTTAGGCAAAGAAAACCTTCTGTCTTATATTTCTCAGAATATTCTTTTTTTCAGTGCATACATTAAATCGGTTGCCTTTGAGTGTAGGCACAAAACCTAGGCCTTTATTTAGCACACATAGTTGTGGTTCAGTGAGGACCTTCTTACTTAAGTTAAGTATTTCACTCTTTTCCTCCATAAATCCTTGCTAGTGTCTGGTCTGTGTTGTTCAACAACACTTACTGTTCTTTCCTTTTTCCTCTTCTATGTCCCCTGCCTCTTTCTAAAAACAAAAGTAATGTCTAGCTTGGTATTGCCATGGAAAGAATTGGTGCGTCATTGGTGGAGGGAAACCATGATTGCTCCGCCATCCCAACAGTGGTTTGTGAAATTGTCTGGGGCTGAATGATCTTTGAAGCGGGATCCACTTCTGGAAACCCTCTACCCTCTCAGTCATGCATTTTTCAATTCACTCAGAGTCTCAGTTGACAATTTCTGTCAAAGTCTGTTTAATTGTAGTTTCTAATAATCGATGGTGCTGCTAAGATAGACAATACTATGTTGTCATTATAAGAAAGGCCTTCTGCCACTATAACCTTGGCACAGCTGTACAAAAGACGATCAGAGAGGGAAAGCATTCTTCACAAGATAATAACTCACACAGCTGAGCCGCTGGACAAATTTGTATATCACAACAAGAAAGGCAGGTTACTAAGCACTATTGTATATCCTACACACACTTATCTATCATTCACAACAAATACAATATCAGTATTTGCACTTAGCCAATTGGGAAAGTTCCTCTATCTTATGGGGCATATGTCAAAGATACTGGACAGAAAAGTCTCACTCACATTTGTGTGGCATGTTTCATCACTGCCTTGACCATCCCACACTGGTAGGATTATACCATCACAGTTGCTTCAGGCGCTAAGTAAGGATGTTCAGAATAAATGATGCTGGATATGTGTGGGTTCCAGATTTCTTTGTTAACCCCTTTGCTGCAAGGCCTTGTCCCCCCCGTGCCACATTCTTTGTTTGGGTATCTGGGTTAGTTCACGCTTAGACCCCCATAATGTTTTGTCCACATAAGGTATCCATGCCAAATTTGCGTCCTTTTCTTTCATCATCCTGAGGATTCTAATGGTAACAAGGGTTTATGAAGAACCCCTGGAGGAGACCAAGAAATTAGGCAAAATACAGCTAAATTTGTTTTTTTTGGGGGAAAAAAGTGCTGCAGAGACAGTGTCTGTTTTTTTCCCCTGCAAATGGCAAATGGTATTAACAAAGTGTTTGCAGTGCTAAAGTCACCATCTTCCCAGCTTTCAAGAACAGGCAGACTTTTGTCAGAAAACCAACATTTTCTACGCAGTATTGGCGTTTTACTGGGGCATAGCCTATTTTTTCTATTTTTTGCGCTTTCAACCTGCTTCCAGTTATTGGTATGGGTGGGAAAACAATAATGGATCCCTGAGAGCTATGCATTTCTGAAAAGAAAACAAAATTCTGAATTCAGCAAGGGGTCATTTGTGTAGATCCTTCAAAGTTTTTCTATAGAACGTTAACAGTTGAAATAAAAAAATATTGAAATTGAGTTGAAAAAAAATAACCATTTATGCCTACATTTTCTCCTATAACTTCTTCTAAATATGCTAGATGTTTGAAAGCAATTTACAGTTATGTCTACGGGATCCTTCTAGTTGCGGGGATATATCAGGCTTGTATGTTCACCTAGAACCTGGGGTAACCAGAGCCAATAACTGAGCTGCACCTTGCAATGTTTTTTCATTGTGTACCAGGTATACAGCAATTCCTTTGGTAAAATATAAAAAGTGAAAAATAGGTATCAAGGGAACCTATGTTCCTATTTCCGAAATGGGAACAAGATATTGAGTTTAGAAGCAATGGTTATTTGCACATCTCTGAATTTGTGGGTAGTCATACTAGTATGTGAATTACAGGACATTTTTCAAAATGTCTTCTTTTTTACACACTGTCTTACATTTGGAAGGCAGAAATGCATAGAAGGACAACTGGTAATAACATTTATTCTACTATTCTGTATTCCCCTAAGCCTCCCGATATAAATGGTACCTCAGGTGTCTGGGTAGGCCTAGTGCCTGCAACAGGAAGCAGCCCAAAATGCAACATGGACATATCACATTTTTCCACAGAAAACCGACCCTTTTTGTGCAATGTACCAAACTGTGGATTTTGGGCCCTAGCTCTGCTGGCACCTAAGGAAACATAGCAAACCTCTATATTTTTGCAAACTAGACACTCCGAGAAATCGAAGATGGGGTGACTTGTGTGGCTCTCACCAGATTCTGTTACTCAGAATCCCCTGCAAACCTCAAACTTTAAGGAAAACCCACATTTTTCTCACATTTCTGCGATGGGAAGTTTGGAATCTGCGAGGAGGCACCCAGCATTACGCAATGTCTCCCGATAAAAATTATACCTCTCTTGTGTGGGTAGACCTAGTGCCCGTGATAGGAAATGGCCCAAAATGTATGGTGGAGACTTCAAAATTATTGATCACAAAAAGACTTGGTTTTGCAAGGGAGTCTCCTGTGCTTTTAGTCCTGGGCTTGGCGGCTGTCTTGGGAAGCCTACCAAACTCAGACATTTCTGAAAACTATACACCCATGGGAGTCCGGGGAGGTGTTTTTTCCCTACCCAGAATCCCCTGCAAACCTCAAATCTTGCAAAAAAATTAAATTTTCCTCATATTTCTGTGTGGGAATGTTGTGGGATCACTGGGCCGACACAAATTTCCTACAACCCAGCGTTCCCCCATGTCTCCCAATAAAAATGGTACCTCACTTGTATGGGTGGGCCAAGTACTTGCGACAGGGAAGGGCCCAAAATAACATGGTTTTCAAAGGGGGCACCTGCATTTTTGTTCCCGGACTCGAAGGCCATCTAGGGAAACCTACTAAACCCAGACATTTCTGAAAACTGGACACCCGGGGGAGTCCAGGGAGGTGTGACATGCGTGGATCCCCCAACGTTTTCCTACCCAGAATCTTCTGCAGACCTCAAATTTAGCTAAAAAACAAAACACATTTTCCTTATATTTCTGTCTGGGTTCACCACACCAGCACAAATTTCCTACCACCCAGCGCTCCCCTTGGTCTCTCGATAAAAATGATACCCCACTTGTTTGGGTGTCCAATGCAGAATTGCCTAAAAATGTATACAAAAAATCTAGTGCTTAGAGCTCGCTGTGCTATCCCCTCAATCTCTATGTTTTTGGCCTTTTCCAGTCACAATTTGTGCTGGTGCGGTGATCCCAGACAGAAATGAGACAAAAATGTGATGTTTTTAGTTAATTCTGAAGTAGTAAGAAAAAGCTGAGGGATCTACGCAAACCTTACCTCCATGGACTCCTCTGGGTGTGAAATGCGTGGGTTTGGTAGGTTTCCCTAGATGGCCACCGAGCCCAGGACCAAAAACACAGTTGACCCCCTTGCAAAAACCAGATCGTTTTGTGAACGATAATTTTGATGCCTCCAAAATACTTTTTGGGCCCTTCCCTGTCGCAAGCACTTGGTCCACCCACACAAGTGAGATAGCATTGAGAAAAAAATGCATTCTGTGTAGCACAATGGAGTTTCCTTGATTTGGAGGGTACATAGGGCAGAGTTAAAATATCATTTGGAGTGAAAGATTAGGTTTCAAAAAGCCTTTCTAATGTCACCGTGCCAACAGGTTTCGGCCCCTTAGATATTGTCCACAAGGGGTCTTGGGCCGTTAGGCTAAAAAGGATCTCTACTGTCTGTGCTCCGTCTGTGCAAAAAGAAAAGTGTAAATCCTACCTTTAAACTACCTGCCTGGTAAAAAGTAGCTGTAAACATAAAACGGTACAGTGTAATTTATGAAAAATCCACGTTTTAGGCATGTGAGCTGTGTCTTGAGTGCATTCACATGTGGGACACAGCTTTTCACTGTCCTTGATAACTTTTATGGTGGAAGGAACTATACCTGACTTGGACACAACTTTGGTCAGTACAAGAAATAATCAGACTTATCTCATACTGTATGGTAAATAGCAGATTAGTGCATCTTTCATTAAGCCATTAATAGAACAATAACAATGATTCCTGACTGCCTCTCCCTGCTGTAAGAGATTGCTTCTTGCTTGAATGTGCAGTGACTCTTCCTATCCTGCACTGTATTTTTTCTAAGCAGTTTCCACCTGCATATTTAATAGAGTCGTTATTGAACAGCCTGCGCTGTGAGTACGTTTAAAGAGGATAGCATTGCCTGTCGTGTGAGAGTGATGAATAAGCTGAGCAACAATCAAGACATTGTAATATTTGCTTTGACACCTTTGCTCCCTCTGTTGTCCATCACAGCTTCTTGTGAATCATTTGCACCCTGACAGTTATTCTAGAAATAAATGTCACAAAATGGATTTGGCTTTGACTTAAAATGTATTGGTAACTGGCTCAATTGCAGAGTATACACAAGCTTGTAAGGAAAATGCTACTTACCAGTATGCATCTGTTCTTGGCATGTAGAGCTGCAGAGATTCATACTTGTGCATAGATCGCCATCTGGTGTTGGGCTTGGATGCTTGCACCTTGTTGTTATCTTGGAAGAAGTCTTTCTAGTCACGAGATAGGTGACTCCTCCCTTGGACGATAGTGCGCATGGGCATCGACTCTATCCTTAGATTGTTTTTCGCCGTGTTGGGAAATGATGGAGTTTGTAAGAAACAGAAAAGATGTCCATGTGAATGTATCTAAGTAAGATAACACTGGGAGAGATACAGGTTCCGGGGAGGTGGGTGAGCGTATGAATCTCTGCAGCTCTACATGCCAAGAACAGATGCATACTGGTAAGTAGCATTTTCTGTTCGAGGCATATGAGCTGCAGAATTCATACTTGTGCATAGGCTGTACAGCAGTTTGTCCCCTAACGGTGGTCACCTGTAGTGGTTTTAAAACGTGTTTTAAGAACAGCCTGGCCTACAGAAGCTTGTTGCTTTGCGTGCATATCTACACAATAGTGTTTAGTGAAGGTGTGTGTAGTAGACCATGTGGCTGCCTTACATATATCTTTTAGGGGAATGTTCCCTAAGAATACCATGGAAGCCCCTAGTTTGTGTGTTGAATGTGCTCTAGGGGGAATTGCGTTTTGCTTTGTGATAACATATTTGAATGCATTTGACTATCCATCTGGCAATTCCAGCTTTGGAGATGGGATTGCCTTTATAAGGTGGAGAGAAAGCTGCAAACAGTTGTTTTGTTTTTCTAAAGGCTTTAGTCCTGTCGATATAATAAAGTAGAGCTCTTTTGACGTCAAGCGTGTGAAGAGCTCTCTCTGCTACGGAATCAGAGTTTTGGAAAAATACTGGTAATTCTACTGATTGATTAAGATGGAAAGTAGAAATTACTTTGGGAAGGAATTTTGGATTTGTTCTGAGAACCACTTTGTTAGGATGTATTTGTAAGAATGGTTCTTGTATGGTTAAAGCTTGGATCTCATTTACTCTCTTGAGAGAGGTGATTGCGACAAGGAATGCCACTTTTCATGTAAGGGACTGTAATTCGCATTTGTTTAAAGGCTCAATTGGGGGACCCATGAGTCTAGTAAGAACAATGTTTAGATTCCACACAGAAGAGGGTGGCAGTGTGGGAGGAATTATCCTTTTAAAGCCTTCCATAAAGGCTTTGATAGCGGGTACTCCAAATAATGACAAATGCTGTTTATTTGTAGGTAGGCGGCAAGTGCGGCCAGATGTAGCTTTATAGATGAGTATGCCAGGTTGCATATTTGTAGATGCAGCAAATGATGTTTTGAATTGAAGCATCTAGCGGGTCAATTTTATTCTTATTGCAGTAAATGACAAATCTTTTCTATTTAGCTGCATAGCAAGCTCTATTAGTGGGGCGTCTGGCTTCTTTAATAATGTTCATACAGTCGGGTGGGAGGTTGAGGTAACCGAACTCTCGGATTTCAGGAGGCAGATCGCTACATTCAGTTGTGCTGGACCTGGGTGCCTTAAGTCTGCATGGTTCTGCGTCAGCAGGTTTGGGGAGAGTTGTAGTTTTTGGTGTGGAACTACTGAGAGTTCTAGAAGTATTGTGAACCATGGTTGCCGTGCCCATGTGGGAGCAACTAGGATAATTTGGAGAGACTGCTGTTTGAGCTTGTGTACTGCTAGCGGGATGAGTGGGAGTGGCGGAAAAGCGTACGCAAATCTGCCTGACCAGTTCATCCATATCGCATTGCCCTTGGACAACGGGTGTGGGAACTTGGCAGCGAAGGTTGGGCATTATGCTTTTGTGTGTGTGGCGAACAGATCTATGTCTGGGTGGCCCCACCTGTGGAAAAAGGGTTGAAGAACGTGCGGATGAAGTTCCCATTCGTGTATCTGCTGAGTCTGTCGACTCAATTGATCCGCGATCTGATTGCTCACTCCTGGAAGATGTTCTGCTAAAAGAGATGCTCTGCTAGAAGATATATTTAGGGTGAAAGGCCCATCTCCATATGGTCTGTGCCAGTTGAGACAGCTGCAAAGAATGTGTTCCTCCTTGTTTTTGTATGTAATACATTGCTGTCATATTGTCGGTGCGGACTAGGGCAGTATTGTGAAGGAGATGTGCTTGGAATGACTTTAATGCTAGAAATATTGCTAGTAATTGTAGGTGATTGATGTGGAGCATTTTTTGTTGGTGGTCCACTTGCCCTGAATTTTGTGGTTTAGGAGATGGGCTCCCAAACCAGTGAGTGATGCGTCTGCTGTTAGCGCTATTTGTGGAACTGGCTCCAGGAACGGCCGCCCTCTGGAAAGGTTTTGTGTGTTCCACCACTGCAGAGAGCGATGTGTGCGGCTGTCCACCAACACCAGATCTGTAAGTTGACCGTGAGCATGGTTCCACTGACATGCTAAGCATTCTTGGGAGGGGCGCATCTGAAGTCTTGCTTTAGGTACTATGAAAATGCATGAGGCCATCATTCCTATGAGCTGCATAAACACTCGGGCTGGAAGGGAGCGTTGTGGTTGAAATTTGGTGATGAGGATTTGCATACTAGCTATCCTTGCTAGATAGGAGTATGCCAGAGCTTTGGAAGTGTCTATTGTGGCTCCTAAGTACTGATGTAGGTAGGAGGGCTACAGGTTTTACTTGGTGTAGTTTTACTGTAAACCCCAAGTTGTGTAGAAGCTGGATTGTTTGATAAGTGTGATGAACACACTGGTGCTATGACGTGGCTTTTATCAACCAGTCATCCAGGTATGGAAATACATGGATGTGCTGCCTTCTCAAGTGTGCTCTTACTACCGCAAGTCACTTTGTGAATACCCTGGGTGCTGTAGTCACCCCGAATGGGAGGACTTTGAACTGATAGTGTTGGCCGTCCACTGTGAACCTTAGATATTTCCTGTGCACAGGGTGTATGGGAATATGGAAGTAGGGGTCCATGAGTTCTAATGTGGCAAGGAAGTCGTTTTGTTGAAGCAATGGAAGGACTTGTTGAAGAGTGATCATCTGAAAATGATCTGACTGTATATAGAAATTGAGAGGTCTGAGGTCCAATATTGGTCTTAGAGTACCGTCCTTTTTGGGAATTAGGAAATACAGGGAGTAAACACCTGTTCCTTGATGCTGTATGGGACTGGTTCTATTGCATGCTTTTGAAGCAGTGATAGAACCTTCTGCTTGAGAAGCGTCAGATGTTCTGTGGACATTGGACGTTGTTTGGGCGGTATGTTGGGTGGAGTTGCAGTAAGTTCCAGGCAGTTTTGTCTGGTGTGATGGAATCCCAGGCAGGTAGGAACTGTGAGAGGCATCCCCGACAGGAGTGGAATGATCGGGGTGAAGCGTGGGGAAGTCACTTTTTGGTATTAGGGGAGCTGCGGGTGTTATTACCTCTGCCTCTGCCCTTGTTGTTGTTTCCCCTATAACCTCCTCTATTGTATCCTTTGGAAAAGGAGCCCAGGTTGGGACTTTTGTAGGATGAGGAAGGGTGTTCTTTTGTATTTGTTTTGGAGCCTGCCCTATAGAAAAAACACTGAAAGGAGCCTCTGCTAGAAGGTATCTGTAAAGCTCCCTTAGACTTGGCAGTTTCTGTGTCTTTTTTTTATCTTTTCTAAAGACGTGTCCACTGCAGGGCCAAAGAGGTGGTCCAGGTCAAAAGGTTGATAAGGATGGTATTTTGTACCTCTTGTTTAAAACCAGGTACGCTGAGCCAGGCATGTCTGCGTAGCAAGACACTGGTATTTAGTGCGCGGGACGCGGTGTCCGCAGCGTCGAGCGTGTATTTAATGGATGTATTGGTAATGAGTTTGCCTTCTTGTATAAGGTCATTGGCTTTGTCCTTATATTCTTGAGGTAGATGTTGGATGAGGGTTTCTAGCTCATCATAGTGAGCCCTGTCGTATCTTGCCAGAAGGGCTTGTTTGTTAGCTATTTTCTATAAGTTTGCAGCTTGAGATGCCATACGTTTGCCTGATGCGTCTTGTAATTTAGATTCTTTATCAGGAGGTGGTGTGTCACCTGACCCCTGAGAGTTTGCTCTTTTACGTGCATTGGCTACAACTAAGGAATCTGAAGGAAGCTGACCCTTGATGTACATGGGGTCAGTGGGAGCTGCTTTGTATTTTTATATCTATCCTGGGGTTAAGAACTCTAGCTGGGTCCTTGAACAAAACAGGGGCGTGCCTAAGAAGCCCTTTAAGCATTGGCAAAACATGAGTAGATTTTTGTAGCTGGTCAAAAGTTTCTAGGAGAAAATCGTCTTCTACAAGGTCAGAGTGTAGCTTGACTTTATGGTATATTGCAGCCCTATTGATTAATTGGGCAAAACCCACATTGTCATCTGGTTGAGATAGATTTGAGGGATAGAAGTCAGGATTATTATTTAGATCAGGACCTGTATTATAGTCATGCCATGGGTCTGGTTCCTGTGGTGGATCATCAGGATCAGTGCCTAATGGCAGTATATCTTCATCTGGTTGCCCATCCCCCTGTTCCACATCACTATCCCGTGGTTGTGGGGAATGTGGTGATGAAATGAGCAAATTAGGGTTAAGTGGTGGAGGGGGTGAAGGTGGTGTTGAAGTATTAGTAGCCATATGTATTTTCTTTGGAGGAACTGGTGCTTGTGGTAAAAGTTCTGGTTTCCTTTTTGTAGGTGGTTTGGTCGTTATATGACCAGTCTTTGGATGGATTAAAATGGTGGTTTGCTTTGGATCTGAGAGAAAAAGTTCTTCGGTATTGACAGTTTTCTTTGGTGTGGAAGATTTCTCCTTGGACATTGGTTTTGGCTTGTCCGGTATAGAAGCTTTTCCTGGCTCCGAGACCTTCGGTGGGGGTTGTTTCGGTTCCGAAGGTTGTTTGTTTAGGAGGCTTAGTTATGGGAAGCTTGTCTTTTGGTGATATCGGCTCCGAGGTCTTTGGTGCCGAGGTCTGTTTAGGGGCGGAGAGCTTATGTGGCTGCTTAGGTGCCGAGATCTTCTCCGGCTGCTTCGGCGCCAAGAGCTTTTCAGCGTGGTTCAGTGCCGAGAGCTTTTCTGCTTGCTTCGGTGCCGAGGCCTTCTCCGGCTGTTTTGGTGACAAAGGTGGTTTTTCTGGACCGGGTGGTTGGCTCGAGCCAGAAGGCTTTTCTTTGTCCTTCGGCATGGGCCAGAAGGCGGGGCGCCCGAAGTTTTTGTATGGTGTTGACCTGAGCCCAAAGGTGAAGGTGTCACCTGAGCCTTTGTTATGGGCTTGGGTAGGGCGGGGATTCTCAGTACTCATGTCCCTTTGAGCAGGGGTGATGTCATCTTCAGCGTCAGAGACGTCTACTTCGGAGTCTGGGACCTGTTCTTCCTGTTCTGGTTCCGGAAGGCTTTCGGGCCTGTATGGTTTTCTTGGACTTGAAGGATAAGCAAGCTTCACAGTCATCCTCTCGGTGTTCTGGAGAGAGGCACAGGTTATAAACAGGATGGAGGTTTGAGTGTGGGAATTTAGCACCACACGGAGGACATTTCTTAAAGGGAGTCCGTTCCATCGACATCCGTCTTTACCGGTGCGGGTAGGCCCAACGGCCCGCATCGAAGTTCGCAGGCGTCAAAGTTTTTCGAAGCTGTCTTCAAGGGTCCGCGTCGAACGAAAACACAATCGAAGCAACACCGTCGGTTAGCTGTGATTGTGCGTGGAAAGTGGGTTCGATAACGACACCGACTGAGAGCACAGCAAATCACATCCAAAACTGATGGCAGAAAAAAAACAATCTAAGGATGGAGTCGATGCCCATGTGCACTATTGTCCAAGGGAGGAGTCACCTCTCTTGTGACTACAAAGACTTCTTCCAAGACAACAAGGTGCAAGCATCCGAGCCCAACACCAAATGGCGATATATGCACAAGTATGAATTCTGCAGCTCATATGCCTCGAAATATTGACTTTCATGCTTAAAGTCTTTGTTGGCGGTTACTAAAGAAGTTCCAGTTTATTCCTGACTGTCATTTAGAGTTGAGAAAATGAAGCTCGCCTGCAGAGAGTTAATATGCACAACAGTTGCCAGGTTAAACGATAGACAAGCCCGTTACAGATAGAATTGTTTTTAGACATAGAGGAATCTGATTACTACACACTGAAAATATGTTATCTAACCCAAGTCTGACAGATGTTTTAGTGTTCCAAAGGTCATAACACTAGCTTACCTGGGGTGCACTGTAGTAGCGGGACCACCTCAAACAGAGTCAAATTCTGAAGAGAAAAAAAAAACATCTAATAATTCACATTTGCATTCTCACTACATTACAATTCTTGAATTAAAAACCATGGTACAATAATGTTGCTCTAATCTGCTCTGCAATTGCAGAAGCAGTTTTGCAGCTTCATCAGAGAAGTCCATCAAAGCATAGGTCACATCAGAAGTGACAGTGAAATAGCTCACCCAAAGTGGATATATTTGAATATTCCCCTTTTTGGAAGCATCACTACTGAGAATTATCCAAGTTGAAGACCATCATCTGCATGTTGTGAGGAAAGCAGCACAAGCACATTTTTGGTGCACCACAATGCCTTCATGAAGGCACAGGACTTCATTGCAACTGATATGTCAGTTAATGTCTTTGGATAGCTTTGGATAGCTTGATGTTGTGACTTAAGTTAAAAAACAACACACAGGTAATAATATTAAGCTCTGATATTCCCCAATTACTCACCAAATAATTAGTTCAATGGAACTGCAAAACCAAACATCGGAGGGCAAGTATTTTCATGGGATTAGTAATTCACACCAAACTAATTATCACAGGATGGCAACTCAACAGTAATTAGAATGATGGATTCAACTCAGATCAGTTACTGGGGGTGAGTGTCTGAAAAGTTTCAGCGCTCCGTCCATCATCTCCTTGTGTATGCTTTGCTCGCCCTAAGTTGTCAGGGTATGCCCAGACGTGGCTCCCTTGCTTACTTTGTCACTGGATTCAAACTAGCCTTGCTGATGAGGGGTGTTACCCCGAAACTGGTCCCAGGATACTTATTTATGGTCCAGGGCTCTGTCCATCATCTCCTTGTGTTTTGATTTATATCTTTTGACGGTACTATCCGACCAAGCCTTGGCAAGCAAGAAATCAGCTGGTCTTGAAAGGCCTGGTAATCAGTCGTGCCATAAGATATACTGTGCCCTCCGTTTTCAGATTGTTAGGGTTCCCCAAAGGATCCTGAGCAAGATTTTGCCATGGGGGAAGGCGGACTGGAGAATCCCAGGAAAGTTCCATCAGAACTGGCAACCAGACTTGAGACCTCCATAGAGACATCACCACCACATCAGCCTGTTGCCTCTCTGCCTGGGCCGAGAAGCGCGTTATCATTGAGAATGGAGGGGAAGAAGCATATCTGACCGCCTTCAACCAATCCTGCAGGAATGCATATGTTGTCACCTCTCGAGTGCCTCCAGCTGAAGTACCTACCCAGCTGATAGTCAGGCATGACGCAAAAATATCTGTCATATAGGGACTCCATTTGGTCAAGATCAAGGCGAATGCACTGTGGTGTAGCTTTCATGAGCTCTTGTCCTGTAAATGTCGGGAATGTCAGACCACCAATTGGTTGGATCTCCCAGGAAGATACTCTGCTGTCACAGAGATCTCTTTTTTCAGGCAGTGGTCCCAGAAACACTTGGTGAGTTCTGAAAGGATATGGGATTTCGTCTGTCTGAGGTGATTTATGTACTAGACTGCAGTCAGTTTGTCCATCTTTAAGAGAGTAGAACCTTGTATCTTGTTTTTTGTCCAGCATTGTACCACAAAGGACTCCACCTATAATTCCAGGAAGTTTACAAGTATGTCCCATTCTTGTGTGGATCATCATCTGCCTGTGGAGAATTCCCAATATCTGCCCCTTACAGCCTGTTCCGTTGGCATCTGAAAATGTGGAGAAGTGTGGCTCACTGGTTAGAGGAGGCAGACCTGGAAGCAGAGGTCAGCCCAGGACCAGGGTTCAATTCCCGGATCGGCGGGGTCTTGAGTCCTAAAATGTCCATGGACTCGACTATTCTCGCTCCGGTACCTACTCGATTCACGGGTACACACTCTGCGACTCTGGGCAATAGCTTGCTTAATCTCCACAACGGCCCCTCGCGGCGGGATGCCTGGCTTTCACCTTGCGGATACCCTGCCGGGGTTATCTCACAAGGGAATACCAGGACGGGTTCCCTAAGCAAGCGCTTAGAAACCGCTTGGTGATTTGCGCTATATAAATTCCTGTACATTTACATTTCTATCACGAGGTCATGTTTGGAGGCAATGGGAGCCAAAAATAGTTCTCCCGTTCCAAGCTTGCAAGCGTGAAAGTCACCACTGTATCTCATCTTTGACTTCCACTGACAGGAGAATCGTTTGTGAGTAGGTGATACCCTTCTGCAGATAGGATTCCTTCCGGCATTGTAGGGCCCTATAGTGGAGGGGTACCGGAAAGAAGGCTTGTATGGATGATGAGAGATGAGTCAAGAAATCTGCCAAAGAAATGTTTGTGGTTTAGTCAGGGTCTTGCACAGCTCCTGAGCTATTTTGGCCATTTTTAGGAGGGAAGGGTGAGTGATGCTTGAGAAGTAATCTATCAGAAACTCCAAGAATATGATTCTCTGTTTGGGAAAAGGACCATTTTTTCTCGTTGATCACAAAACCTAGACTCTCTAGGAGATTCATCGTCCCATGTAATTGCTCTGGCAGGCTTCTCGATGTTATCCCATAAGTACGATGTTGTGTAAGTACACAATCAGGCGGACACCTCTGGACCTTAGGATCTCGATTGCTAGATTCAGCATCTTGGAGAAGCACCATGGTACTGAGGACAGCCTGAACAGAAAGGTTGTGAACTCGACGGTCTGAGCACCCCAAGTGAATTGCAGGAAATAGAAGTGGAGAGGATACACTGGCACCGTGAGATACATGTACTTGATCTCTTGAATCCACCTCTAGTTCCACAGTGTCACAAAGCCTCGGCGGGGAGAAACCCTCAAGCTTGGAGTGGTCCTTCCAATGCCACTTTTGTCAGCCTTGGACTGAATAATATTTTTATAGAAAGCCTACATCTAATTTCGGGAAGTGAAATTTGAAACTAATTCACCCAGTTCTTTCATGAAAGGGCCCCAAATTAAGCCTCCCTGGGCAATGGCTCTAGCCTCCAAGTTAGCCAAGTCTCCTAGCTTTTGGGTCACTGTGTCTGTGTGGAGATGGCACCGTTTGTGTTGCCTAAAATATGATGGTACATTGTACACATCCTCAGGGTATGTCAGGTGGGATTAGAGAACCTGATTCCTTGGCCTCTGTGGCCATGTCCAGGATCTTTGTCAAAGGACCGGTGACATCCAGTAGCTTTTCCTGGCAATATCTCCAGGAATGGTCTATCCCCTTTTTGGGGTCCCTGAGATAATTAGCCAGGAATGTTGCTATTCGGGGATCAATTTTAGGTGTCAATGGTATTTTGCTGTTGAGAGACAGACAGGGGCATTCTGTCAGAAGGCGGTTGTGGTTCTCCCCATTTATGGGTTTTCTTAGCCTGGTCGCCACGTATGTAGTCACTTTTTCCCCTGGGGGCCCATTCTGATTGATCTAGGATAGACAATGTCCTCAGTACCTAGCATGTCTGAGATCTTGTTAGATGTGTTGTCCCTGTCAGGGATGGCTTCGGCTGCCGTTGGGTGGGTCTACATTGCCCCCAAAACTGAGAGAATGTTCACGCCGGGCCAGACATTGCGTGCTATAAAGGCTCTCTTCCTCCTATTAAAGGTGTTGAGGTCCACTCCCCAAGAGTGCTTTCTTTTGATCTTGTCATGGTGGTCTTGTGGGCCCATGTAGATCTTCTCTCCAAGGGAAGGGTTCAAAGCACTTCTGTACGAGCTCTAATAGCCTGTTCTCTAGGGGAGCCACAGCCTTTTGACACAGCTTTGTGGATGAAAGCATCTACTGCCTCACAGAATGTCAATTGGCAGGTACAACACATATTCCTCCTCCATATAGGAGTGATCTTTTCCTTTCATTGTAAGGCTTATGAGTGCTGGAGGAGTCTCATTGGAGTTCATGTGGCCAGAGGTTCAATTTGGTGGGTCTATGCCCAGGGGACACCTGCATGCCCTATTTTAATGGGCTCAGTCGGCAGTGAGCGTGGTTTGCCTGGGTCGGAAACCCTCTTGTTTTTGATTTTTATTCTTTTTTTTCAGACCCCTTGTGGAGGGGCGTACAGACTCCAGGTGGCGGGAAAGAATTTGCCGGTACTACTCCTGAGACTTCTGCTACTGCTCTGTTTTAAGCAGGAAATCCTTCTGTGCAGATCTGCGCCGACCACGACAGCAGAGTAGCGCATTCTTTGGGAGGCGCGTAGTTTAAAAGTGCGGATGCTGTCGAGTGGTCAGAAGACTGCTCTGAGCTGGCAGTCCATTGCCTAATGAACACAGAGTGAAGAGGGCCCGCATGAGGAGTGTCAAGCGTTCACTCAGCCTGCTGCAAAGGGAATATAGTTAAGTAAAAAATAGGTAAGCAATAATGCCTGCAATTCACATTTATAAAAGGAGCAAAATACCCATTGCTAAGTGGAGCACAAGTAACACTTTACTTGCAGCTGCTGGAGCCACGAATAAAAGGGGGCATGAAGGTCAAGAAAGGACTATATAGAAGGCAGTGATGTCATTGGACAAGCATTCTTTTGTGTTGTTTTTCCCAAGTGTTCATTGGAAAGATAGTTTAATATTATGGCTGCTCACAGAGAGGGCAATTTAAAAGTATTATTATAAATCCCTATATGGGGTGATTAACTGTCCACACTTAAGGGGCCAACACTCGTGTTCCCATCGGCCCCCTGGCTCAGACAAGGCTTCTAAGTTACTTTGGTCTACTGTGCATTCTCCTGGCTGACTCATGTAGTGATTGGACCACAATAATATAATGGACTAAGAACCCTAACAGATTAGGCAATAACACTGTAAAATGGGGGAATAAAGCATGTATCAGAGATAGTGGAAAGACTGAGTATTAAGTCAATCTGGCGATTGTCAGAGGGAAAGTGCTGCATTAAAGGCTTTAGGGCCTTTCTCCTGTCTATACATCGCTGTTTCAATGTAGGTGTTCATAATTCGTATTTGACTTTTTTTTTTTACCTAACTATATTGCATTTTTAATAAATGTAAAAAGGCACACACTGTAGCATGGCAGTGTTATTTATTTGATTTGTTTTTTTTTAGATGTTTTCAGTAGATCACCTTTTTGCACTATAACTTCTAAACCCTCCAATTTACTTTAAAAACAAAAATTAACCCCTTACTGATTCTCAATCAGGCATATCAGACTGACCAGGTAGTTAACAGGTTCCATTTCCAGAAGGGCTCGTGGTGCTGTGGTTCTTGCTAAGCATATGGAGAAATATGCTTCCTACCACATTACTCGAGGGTGTTGTTCGGATGCGGTCCCACTCATGAGTGACTAATACACTTGGTTTGTTTTACTTCAACTCCAGTGCCGAGCTCTCTGTTGTGGGTCTTCGGGCCCATGGACGAGAGGGTGACCCTGCACCAGTGTGCCCTGACGGAAGTACATTTCCACAATTTGCACCCAATGAGGGACCCCTTCGGAGACTTGGCTTTCTGAAAGAGTGGTCTGTACGGAAGATCGAAATTATCAGCGAGGACGCGCACTGTATGAGAAGACCTTTGTCTTTGCAGCCGACGTGAACTTTCTGTTTTTTCCTGACTTGAGCCTCCGGGTGGTGGCCGGTCTCGACTGGGGCTTCTTTGGCGAATTTTGCAGTGAACATTAGGTCGACCAGGGATCCGCAGGTGGGAGTTGAAGACTTCTGTTTGGTAAGGTCGCTGATGCAGCACTCTTGTTTATTTGGTTTGGTTAAGGTATTCATTCTTTGCAAAGACTGAAGGCAGGTAATGTGGGGATTTTTATCCTTTTGAAACTTGTTTGGATAAGTAATATTCTACATATACTAGTATGCAAACATGCCTGTTACTAGTACACTTCATAGTGGTGCTGCTGCGGGAGTACCAGAAGTGTTTTGGAGCAAAATCAGCCAGCTCCTCCAGAGGGGACGCCGAATAGAGATATGTATATAAAATATGGTATTTGTCCCATAATGTATGCTCATTGTGGCACACATACACAAAGAAGGAATCCGATTTACAGTAGCCAGTGAATGGGTCATTTGATTTTAAGAAGGTTCAGTATGTGGAACAGTGTTTGTTTATTATTAAATCTGTTTATTAACAAATGAGCGCACATACAGACATAATATTTTCCCATAAGGCCCCAGACTTTCAGTACAACAGAAGCCAGTAAAAGAAGACCCTGACAGTAACATGTGCTGAGCCAAACATGAATATGAAGCCAACGCCATAGCTGGATAATGTGTATGAGCAAACAAACGTATAAAGAAAGCAAAAACAATAACCAACCCCCAACCCCCAAGCCCCCACCTCCCCCCCGACTACCCACACGCCACCCACGTTCCAGGTCCAATACCCCGCTATACCAACATGACCATCCACCTTGGAGTGCCTCAACACTCTCCTTGTGACAAACGCAGCAAATATAGATATCGGGGACATGTCACTTCCCTAAATTCCGTAGCAAGTAGAGACAAAAACGGTCAGTCCCATATGATAAGCGGAATGCCGCGCTCGATAATAGATGCCCTCCCAATCCTTGCCGCTCAGCGCACGCCCCAGCTCCCTCTCCCAACACACACTCCCGGAGTTGTAGGTGTGTGTATACCGATCTACGAGCATGCGATATAAATCTGATATGAGCTGTTTATCCGCTGTTCGTGTGATTAACCAGTATTTATATGGTCGTAGGCGCCGATCTGCCCCCTCCCTGACCTGGCCATTGAGCGCCCAGTGACGCACCTGAAGGTATCTGAGCCGTTCCGATTCCGGTAACCATATTCCCGTCTAAAGGTTTAAAAAGGAACTACCCCCTCACCTGAATACAAGTGGAACAGACATCTGCATCCTGCCGGGCGCCACCGTGCGAATGCCGAAGTATCTTGCCCGGGCCCGAAATCAGGGTTATCCAGCAAAGGCGTGAGAGGAGACGGAAAGGTTGTTAAGTCATGTTTAATATTGGTATGATCCCACACCTCCAGCGGGACCCTCGTAATGTATGAGGCGTAAAGATTGGGGGGTCGGTGCTGCCTGCGGAGGAAGGGAACCTCCTGGAGCGGGCGGCTCACAACCGCCTGGTCCTGAAAGAGCCAGTGTTTTTCGGACTCCCACTTGCTCCACTCCACAAGGGTCCGCAGTTGGGCCGCCTGATAATATAGCAGTAAGTCTGGGAAACCCAGACCACCCTTCTCGGGGAGCAGCATCATCAGCCTAAGCTTCATTCTCGGCCGTTTGCCGTTCCAAATCAACTGGGCGAGCTCAGATTCGGTCTGGCGAATCCAGCCATCGGGGGGGCGTAATGGTATGGCACGAAATAAATAAAGAATTTGCGGGAGAATTGTCATTTTTATGGCAGCCACTTTACCTAACCAAGATAGCGGAAGGTGCCTCCATCTACCCAGCTCTAGCCGGAGTGTCTGGCGAAGCCGAGCATAATTGATACAAACCGTGTCCTGAATCTGGCCGCTAACTGAATCCCCAGATACGGGATGGCTTCCGACGCCCAGCGAAAGGGAAAATGCTCCTGCAAATAGGCCCAAGTGTGTCCCTCCAACGAGAGGTCCAAAGCCACCGATTTCTTCATGTTAACTTTAAAGCTCGCGCAAACGCGTCGAAGATATCGACACAGGTCGGTAACGATTCTCTAGGAGAGGCTAGGGAAAGAAGGACATCATCTGCATATAGGCTGATTATATGCACGTATGCACCAAACTTAATCCCTCTCACTCTCGGGTCAAGTCTCATCACCTGCGCCAACGGCTCCATATAGAGAGCAAAGAGCAGGGGCGACAAAGGGCACCCCTGTCTCGTACCCCGTTCAATGGGAAAGCGGGGCGAGGAGCAGCCGTTAACTAGAACCGTCGCCGTGGGACATGTGTAACAATTCAAGACCCAGGTTCGGAATTTCTCTCCCATCCCTGCCTTCACCAAAACCTGCTCCAGATATGGCCAATGGACCCGATCGAATGCTTTTTCCGCATCGATCGCAAGCATCATGTATTCACCAGTCGTCCGCATGGCCATCTCTATCAGGTGCAATGCCCTCTTGGTGTTGTCAGCGGTTTGGCGCTCCGGGATGAACCCCGCCTGGTCCGGGTCTATCAACCCTGGCATGAGCGGTGCAAGCCGAGCCGCCAGAATGCTGGTATACATTTTAAGGTCGACGTTAAGGAGGGTTATGGGGCGATAGGCCTCACACTGTGAGCGGTCTTTCCCTGGCTTGGGGATAACTGATATAGTGGCATCCAGGAGATCCCTCAGGATCGCGCCCGGGTCTGAGAATGAATTAAAAAGGGCAGTTAGCAAAGGTGCAACTTGAGGGCAGAACGTTTTATAAAAAATAGCCGAGAAGCTGTCAGGCCCCGGTGCTTTCGCTAATTTGAGTCGTGAAATCGCCACAATGACTTCTTCTGGCCGAATGTTTCGGTCTAAGAGATCTGCTTGATCTTTTGTCAAGACTGGGAGGGGAACAGACGCCAAGACTGAGTCACCCGCGGCAAGTTCGAGCGAAGACCCGGTATATAGAGAGGCATAGAAATCGCTAAATGCTGCCGCTGTCTCAGTATCCTCAGTGACCCGCCCCCTGCTCCGTGTGTCAATCTCCTGCACCATTTGCCGTTGCCGGGTTTCTCGGAGTGCACGACCCAGTAGACGCCCGCACCTGTCTCCCCCAGTATAATACATATGTCTCACTCTTAAGGCCGCGTATTTCGCCCGATCCTGGTCCAACGCAGCTAACTGCTGCCGTACCAGTCGCAGCTGCTTCCATACCCTGGGTGCGCCTGTCCTTTGATGCATGTGTTCCAATTCCCTCGTCTTCTGTGTGAGCTCTTCCCTCTTATGCGCCCTCTCCATATTGTCCGCCGTCGAAACCGCGATGAACTCGCCGCGCAGTACCGCCTTAAGTGCTGCCCAGTGTGTCGCCAAGGAAGTCTGCAGTGTTATTATGTGATAAGTAATCCACAATGGCCCCTTTGATTTTCTCCACTATGTCCTTTCGGTGTAACAACGTGTCACGCAATTTCCAGCAACGTGTAGCTCGCTTCACCGGCGGGAAGGAGAACACCACAGTCAGCGAAGCGTGGTCTGAAAGTGCCGCTGCGCCTATTTCTACCTCTGTCGTAAGCGCCTGAAGGGATGCGGAAGCTAAAAAGTAGTCCAGTCGCGCATAGGTTTTATGTGCATTAGAGTAGTATGAATATTCCCTAACACCCGCATGAAAGCTGCGCCAGAGGTCCACCATTCCCAGCTCATCCAACCTGGCCAGCCCCCCGCCAGAGAGATTCCCTGTCACGATAGCAGGCTCCTCAGGATCAGGACATGGACATAACCACATTGGTTAGCAACAACTGACCAGTTTGGCTGGCTGTAGGTAAGTTTTTGCAGGGGATGAAATGTCCCATTTTAGTCAAACTGTCGACCACTACCAAGATGGCATTGTATCCTTGGTCCGTTGGTAGACCAACGACGAAGTCCAAACTGATCGTGTGCCACGGATGAGAGGGCGTGGGTAGAGGCATGAGTTTCCCTGTGCTCTTGGATTGATCTCCTTTGGCATGGGCACAGGTGTCGCATTGTTTGATCCAGATCTCTAAGTCCTTTGACATGCTTTCCCACCAGAAATGGCGCTTCACAAGATGTAGTGTTTTCGTGTTTCCTGGATGGCCTGCTAGCACAGCGTTATGGCACCTATGGAACGCCTTCAAACGTAGAGGGTGTGTGGGCAGGTACAACTTTCCGTCATGCAGGGGCACCCCATGTTTAAGGACTCGAAGCTTGTGTTTTCCTGCCAATACTTGCCACTGGGCCTGACTCCGATTACTATTGACTTGTTCCAAAAAACGTTCTGCAGTGACAGAGCATAGTACTTTCTCTGGAGTTATGATGGCTCGTTGTATCTCCTGTTGTGAAACAGCGTTTTCCCCTTGCCTGGAAAGAGAATCCGCCTTCCGATTCTCAGATCCTGGGTGAAAAGTGATTATGAAGTTGTATTCAGCGAAGAATAGCATCCACCTCATTTGTCGGTGTGAAAGGTGACGAGCTGTCTTCATGAACTGTAAGTGTCTGTGGTCTGAGTATACAGTAACTGGATGTTGTGCCCCCCAAAGGTAATGTCTCCACTCCTGGAAAGCCTTTTTGATGGCCAACAGCTCTTTTTCGGCCACGGTGTAGTTGGTTTCGGCCGTGTTTAGTTTTTTCGACAAAAAGGCCACGGGATGCAGTTGTCCCGTTTCTCTGTCTCTCTGAGATAAGACAGCCCCCACCGCTAGATCAGATGCATCCGCCTCCACCACAAACGGCAGATCCAACTGTGGGTGTCTCAGAATTGGAGCAGTACTAAATGCCTTTTTCAATAGATCAAAGGCACCCATGGCTTCTGAGGTCCACACGAAAGGCACACCCTTCCTCAACAATCTAGTAACTGGGGATGCCAACTGAGAAAACCGTGAGATAAATCTCCGGTAGTAGTTGGAAAACCCCCCAAAAACATTGCACGTCTTTCACACATTTAGAAACCGGCCAGTTCTGAACCGCCTCAATCTTTCTTTCAGCCATACGAAACCCCCGGGGATTCAGAATGACCCCCAAAAATTCCACCTCCGAAACGCTAAACTTGCGTTTGCTGAGTTTGCAGTAGAGCCTGTTATCTAACAACCTTTTGAGAATCAGAATGACGTGGCTGACGTGCTGTGCCCTGGATTCTGAATAGACCAGAATGTCATCGATGTAGACTATGACAAACTGGTCTATGTAATCCTTTAACACGTCATTGAGAAAATACTGGAAAGCCGCCGGGGCGTTACACAACCCGAACGGAATAACCAAATATTCAAACAGCCCGTATCTAGTTTTGAACACGGTCTTCCACTCATCGCCCTCGCGAATCCTAACCAAGTGATAGGCCCCTCGGAGGTTCAACCGAGTGTAGATGTTGGCTTCCCTCACTTGATCCAGCAAGACCGGAATGAGTGGAAGAGGATAATGGTTCCTCACGGTCTGCTTATTCAGTTGGTGGTAGTCTATGCAGGTTCTCAGATCGCCATTGCCTTTTGCCGTGAAAAATAGGGGCGAGGCTGCAGGAGACCGGGAAGGCCGAATGAACCCTATCGAAATAAAGTGTTCCAAGTACTCTTGTAAGTGTTTAGTTTCAGGCTGGGATAAGGCGTACACCCTACAGGATGGAACGGCCGCCCCATCAATTAGATCAATGCGACAGTCGTATTCGCGATGAGGTGGTAAAGTCTCTGCCTTGATCTCGCTGAACACCTCCCTGTATTCCTCATAGGCAGATGGCAATTCCGTTTCCTTTTCGGCTGCAGTGGCTATGTGAACGATCTGAGCTAAAGCTAAGGTGTGTGACGGAGTGTTTTTCATACATCTATTCTGACATTCGTCAGAGAGGAAACTAATGGACTTAAGCCTCCAATCTATGGTGGGATTATGTTGCCCTAACCATGGTATCCCCAATATAACCTCATATTGAGGAGCTTCGATTATGTTCAAAACGATATTCTCCACATGATCTAATGGACTGCCCTTTAAAATCAACTCCACTACTTCAGTGCGTTCTGTGATTGGACCGGATTTCAACGGGGTACCGTCCACTGCCAACACCATCTCGGGTTTCGGATTGGGAACTGGCCCCAATCCGAAACGACGTACCAACCCGTCATCAATAAAGTTTCCGGTAGCTCCAGAATCAATCATACTCCACACGGAGTATTGTTGTTTATTGGTTTGCAGAATCGTGGAGAGTACGATATGTGTCACTGCTTGTTTGGATTCAGTGGTCGCTAGGGACGGCAACCTCCATTCTTTCTCCTCTGTCCCATTCCAGGATTTACTAGTCTCGTCCGTGTCGCAATGGTCTACTGCTGTGAGTGCTACTTTTTTCCCAGCATAGAAGGGTTTCTGTCTCTTTGGTTTTAGGGTACACTCCTTTACATAGTGCCCCTTCTTGCCACAATACATGCAGAGACCCTGTGTCCTGCAGCTTTCCCTTTCAACCCTGACAACGGGGATCTAATAGCTCCTACATCCATAGGTTCAAGAGCGGTATTTCTTACTGCAGGAGAAGGGTGATTCGCCTGCCCCCACCCTCCTGATGTTCTATCGTTCCTCCTACGGTCTCCTCCCCTTTCGGCGAGTCTGTGGTCTACACGTAAGGTGAGATTTATCAAGTCGACGCATGTGGGTCATCGTTCCTAACAAAGGGTACTGCCCAATTGGCAGCATCCACGGACAGATATGAAATGGCAAAAGCCACTCTGGACAGATTCGTGGAGAACGAGGCAGGCCGACAAGAAAAGTGTAAAAGTAATCTGAGTCAGAAAAGCCTGTATTTTGTGAGGATCTCCTGAGTATCTTTCAGGACTGGCTAAGGGTATAGGGGGTAGAACTGTCACCTGGATTTGGCGAGCGCCCACAGAAGCGTCAAACGGATTTTCCTGTTGTCTCAGCCCGTGGAGTAGCCAATTCTTGTTGTACTAGGAGCAGTGCCTGTAGTACATCATCTAATGACGCCATCTTTGAGGATCCGCTTGATCAGGAGGAGAAACTTTCGTGGGTACGTGATTCTGTCACGATAGCAGGCTCCTCAGAATCAGGATGATGCTCAAAGGGGTCCACCTGTTGATGTCTCCGCACTCTGACTAACTTATACGCATACATAGTACAAAAGCAATCAAGCGAGGGATGGGATAGGGTAGGAACAGCAGTGGAAGGGATACCTGTAACAAAAGAAGTCACACATTAATACCTGCAACCTTCTCTCTACCCTCAAGTGCTGTCTCACTAGATTGCAATGCAGTACCTGGTAATTGATCAGGAGATGAACCCTTTCCTCTTGCCGAGATACGTCTCTCATTCATAAGATAGGACCCACCAGCCATTCATTTCCCTATAACTTAAAATCAAGGAATCCAACACGGCTCCGTGGGAACAGGGCGTCCACCGAACCAACACAATCCAAGGACTATAATCACGTACGAGGCACCCTCTTGTCTCGCGTGACTATAACCTTTTCCTGGACCTCCCAGAAGGATGGCCTTCTGGGAGTTGTAGTTCTTCAAAAGTCGATGTCAGGTAGGCACGTATGTCAGACCCTGACAGTCCCTGCCTGAGAGGAGCGCAGACCTGACCTGTCAAGGAGATTATCGAATACCAAGTTGAGGTCCCCGCCCACTAGGACATGTCTGTTGGGAGAGGCAGCCGCCTCGCTAAGCGCCAGATGAAAGAACTTTTCTTGACCCTCATTGGGAGCATAAACAACGCAGACTGTGAAGATGGACTCCCCCAAGGAAACTCTATAGGACAGCAACCTCCCTCTTATCTCTGCCCCCTTCTGCAGGACCTTCCCCCTGAAACGTGGGGCCACCAATATCGCAGCCCCTGCTGTTTTAGTGGAAGCCGAGGAAAAAAATTGGAACGGGAAGCAACAAGACTTTAACCTGTGACAATCCTTTTGTAATAAATGCGTCTCTTGAAGAAGGCAAATATCAGCCCTCGAATGTTCCAGAAAAGAGAGGACTGCCTTCCACTTTACTGGATTGTTAAGTCCCCGGACATTCAATGTGAGGATTCGCAGTTCAGTAACAGGCATAACTTACATCAGACCCTACGCGCTCAATAGCCAAGAGCTGCGCCGCACCTGTGGTATGCCCAACCAGGGAGCGCTGACTACCCCGCCAGAGATATAGCCAACTGAGCCCTCCACTAGCTAATAGGAACCTTACGCCACAACACATCCAAGGGTACCCATGGACCTGGAACCCCCCCCTCCCCAACTCCCCCATCCCTGCAAAACCCCAATGAAAGAGAAAAAAAATAAACTTTCAAACAGTACACATTGTCCATCATCCGTAGGTGATTGGTAGAATACAGCAACGGGGTATACTAGTCAGTGCATAGAAGCCCTCCCTCCCGCCGACAGCGTGGGCCATGTCAGACACAAAAGCACAACCATGTGCTAAGTCAGCGTGAAGGTCAGCTAGGATGAGGCACATCCGAACCAGAAGAGACAGCCTCCACAGCAGCACGCTGTCCATCTCTAATCACAGCTACCGGGGGCTACCGGACACGGCGTCGTCTGCCCTGTTGATGCCATCGCGGTCTGCCGTCCTCCGGCTCCACAGTAGGCTCATCCAACTCGTCAACCTCAGCCGGTGGGTCCAGACCCAACAGGCGACATGCTTCCTTTAAGGACCGAAACTGGTGTAATTTATTGTCCTTTTTAAAGATCAGGCGAAAGGGGTGGCCCCAACTATACGAGATGTTGTGCTGCTGGAGGTATGCCGTGACCAGTCTGAAGGTCCTGCGTTTCTGTAGGGTAAGTGCGGACAAGTCTTGATACAGTACTGGGGATTGCCCCTTGAAGGACAGAGGATGGTGCTGTCGCGCCTTCTGCAAGATTTCTTCTTTTGTGCGGAAGTCCTGCACACAAGCCAAAATATCCGGAGGGGGAGCCGATGACGGCCATGGAGGGCCCACTCTATGAACTCTGTCTATCCGGATCTCCGACTCCACAGGACGCCCCAATATGTGGTTGAACAATTCGCTAGTAAAAACCAAAGAGGTCTTTGGTGTCATCAGACAGCGTAACGCCCCGGTTACGGACGTTATGGCGGCGGGAACGGTGTTCTAGGTCTTTTATATGCGTCTGTAAATCAACCTGTTGGTCATAAATCCGCACTATCTCTTGGTGCAACGCCTCCATTTCAGTGTCACGACTGTCACTCTTGGTCTCCAGATCCGACACACGTTCCCCTATACCGTCCACATCCCTACGCACTTTTTTAATCTCTTCGGCAAACTCCTTCTGCAAGGTGTGAATGTCCTCACGTAAAGTGGTAAAGAGCGATTCCAGGAAAGCTTTGGTGATAGGCTCTGCACCCTCTGCCTGCTCCACAGCAGTATGGGATGCACTCGCCGCCATATCCTTGGGTTGCTGATTCGCCTGGGCCTTGGCAAAGAGGTTCTTAACAGTCTTATCCTTTCGGACCCTCGTCGTGGACATCGCTGCCCTTGAGTATTACGGGGCACGTCAACCAGGCCTGCCGCAACCCGGAGCCTCTCGCTAGCCCCGGCCGGTCGCCTCTTGACAGCTAGCAACCACTCCGCCCCAGAAACCCTCTCCGCAACTCACCGAGCAGACGTGGGCGGCTACTCCTAAAATTCCAGACTGCGCGCTTTATACTTGCCGCCAGCACGCTTCAAAGGGCTGCCACAGCGCCATCCACCAGACTGGTCAGTGTCCCGAGGCCCATGTCCATGCCACCTAGTCTTCAGAGGTAGAGCACTTCGCTCCGCAGCTATCAGGTCCGAGTCTCCCAGCCTCCCTCTCCGGCTCGAGGATCTCTCCCGGCCTCGCCAAGTGAACCTGGACCTCCGCGGCCTTTCGCCGTCTCCGCTCCTTATTTTCTGCCTTGACCCTCTGCGTCCACACACGGCCGCTTCCTCCAGCCTCTGTGCCACCCACCCAAAGTCTGGCAGGGCTAAAAAGTCTCCTTGCGCACAGTTCTAGGGCCAACTCCCCACCAACGCCTCCTGTCCAGGCTCGCCGACATCGGTATTTGTGACCTTGCTTTGGACTGGCTGAGCTCATTTCTGTTGGCTAGATCTCAACAGGTTTGGCTCCCTCCGTTTTCATCTTCGGCTAGACCACTCCGGACAGGGGTCCCGCAGGGCTCGACATTGAGCCCCTTGCTCTTTAATATATATCTGACCCCCCTGATTGAACTAGCCGAACATTGGGGAGCCAAAATTATAGCATACGCGGACGACACGCAGCTGTTGTTCACTTGGCCAGGCGAGGCACTGGATACAAAGCAGATCCAAAATTGTCTGTCCTCAGTCTTCAATTGGCTAGCGTCATCACAATTGAAGTGTAATGAGGACAAGACTGAAATCCTGCTCTATGGCCAGTTTCCCCCTGACTTCAGGTCACTATTGTGGCCAGATGGCTTCCCCATTCCAGGTGCCTCAAACACCTTGGCCAAGAACCTCGGGGTCTGGTTTGGGGAGGACCTCCGTTTTGAGGGGCACATTAAGAGGCTCACTGGAGGCTGCTTTGGGACCTTGAAGTCTCTCAGAAAGTTTTTTCCGCTCCTGCCTGCCTCTGCCCGCGAGTCAGTCGCGAGAGCTTTAATTCTCTCGCGCCTGGACTACGCTAACGCTCTGTTTAGTGGCTCTCCGGCTTACTTGATAGGGCGGCTCCAGGTTATTCAGAACGCTACCGCTAGATTATTGGGGAATATTTCCAAGCGGATCAGCGTTAGGAGTTACCTGGAGAGCTTGCATTGGCTTCCGGTGCAGCATCGAATTACCTTCAAAATCTTGACTTTGGCCCACAAAGCCATCAATGGGCGCGGTCCCGCCTATTTGATGAAACGATTCCTGCGGTACACTCCCAACCGAGATCTGCGTTCAGCATCTCAACACCTCTTGCAAGTACCGCGTTTTCGGCGCATCCGGCTGGGAGGGCACTCTGTGACAGTGAGAGCTGCGCGAGCATGGAATGCGCTCCCAGTCTCTTTGCGCAGTACGG
Source organism: Lissotriton helveticus (assembly GCF_964261635.1). Lineage (NCBI taxonomy): Eukaryota > Metazoa > Chordata > Amphibia > Caudata > Salamandridae > Lissotriton > Lissotriton helveticus. The sequence goes on from NC_136061.1 coordinate 1,039,086,358, forward strand.
TGGACTTCACGGCTTTTAAGAAAGCACTAAAAACCCATTTGTTTAGATTAGTTGTGTAAATTGTTATGTTACTTTAGGGCTCTGCTGCTATACTTCCCTTTTTCCTTCTTCCGCGCCAGGATACTCCGGCAGTAATTGTGCGCGCTATAAAACAGCTTAACATAACATAACATAACTCTACCAGGACAATAAGGCAGGCTCCAGCTGGAGGGCACGCTCAATGCCAGTCACTATCACCGGGTCCCCAGCCCTGCATGGCTGTCCATCTGCAGTTCCTTGAGGCCTGATGCCTCCTCTCACCTAAGGCGGTCGGCACAGTCCCCCGCGACACCTCAGGGGATGGCGGGGAGAAAGCTCCTTCACCCAGAATGGCTTGTGCCGCCCCGCAGCCCTCGCACGCTGCGCCAGTCAGGCAGGCCGCCACACGTCAGGGCCCACACAGCCTCGGCCCAAGGGCCCAGTCACAAGATGGCGGCTCACCTCCTGCGCCCCAGGGACAGCTCCAATCTGTCGACCAGCGCCAACGGATCACTCACGCAGGCAGCTCTCACCAGGCAGGCCCCCACGCTGCACTGCCCAGCGACACCATCCACCAGTCGCAAGGGAGAACTCCAAGGGGCCCGCTGTCCTTCAGCCACTTCCACCATGACTGCCGTACCCTCACAAGATGGCGGGCGGTCCGATCCGCCGTCAGTGTAGGGCAAATCCCTCTCCCAGCGGGTATAGCAAGGTGACACCGCTCTCCGCCCCCACCGAAGTGCTCCGGCGGCTCCCCGCGGCTCCCGCTGCTCTCCGGTGTCGTCACTCGCTCGGGCACAGGACCGTGCGCCCGGATCTCCAGCGCTCAGCCGCACAGCTCCCACCAGCCTTCGTCACCGCTCCGGCCCTTCAGCCGCCACGGGGCGCCAGGAGTCACCGAGCCGACGTTTGCTGGGTCAATTCTGCTCTTCGGCCTCTCGGGAGAGCAGTCCACCGGCAGAGGAAACCGACCGCTGCTATTGTGGCCGTGAAGCCTGTGCTGTTGTGCGCTGTCGGCGGGAGCACCGGAGCAAGATGTCCGTTCACGCCGCCATGTTGGCCACGCCCCGTGTTTGTTTAAAAGGAAGAGTAGACAGGATATGTTTGATAGTTTCTGTATGTGGGATAAGGAGGTGCGCGAGAGAGTGAAGAAGGCGGAAGCTATAGCACAACCTCGGCCCTAGGGCCCAGTCACAAGATGGCGGCTCACCTCCTGCGTGCCAGGGACAGCTCCAATCTGTCGACCAGCGCCAACGGATCACTCAGGCAGGCAGCTCTCACCAGGCAGGCCCCCACGCTGCACTGCCCAGCAACACCATCCACCAGTCGCAAGGGAGAACTCCAAGGGGCCCGCTGTCCTTCAGCCCCTTCCACCGTGGCTGCTGTACCCTCACAAGATGGCGGGAGGTCCGATCCGCCGTCAGTGTAGGGCAAATCCCTCTCCCAGCGGGGATAGCAAGGTGACACCGCTCTCCGCCCCCACTGAAGTGCTCCGGCGGCTCCCCGCGGCTCCCGCTGCTCTCCGGTGTCGTCACTCGCTCGGGCACAGGACCGTGCGCCCGGATCTCCAGCGCGCAGCCCGCTCAGCCGCACAGCTCCCACCAGCCTCCGTCACCGCTCCGGCCCTTCAGCCGCCACGGGGCGCCAGGAGTCACAGAGCCGACGTTCGCTGGGTCAATTCTGCTCTTCGGCCTCTCGGGAGAGCAGTCCACCGGCAGAGTAAACCGACCGCTGTTATTGTGACTGTGAAGCCTGTGCTGTAGTGCGCTGACGACGGGAGCACCGGAGCAAGACGTCTGTTCACGCCGCCATCTTGGCCACGCCCCCGTGTTTGTTTAAAAAGAAGAGTAGACAGGATATGTTTGATAGTTTGTGTATGTGGGATAAGGAAGTGCGCGAGAGAGTGAAGAAGGCGGAAGCTATAGCACAGAAAGAACAGCGGAAAACGATGTATCAGAAATGTGTTGAATTAAGAGATAAGGAGATGCACGAAAGGATAGAAAAGGTAGAGAGAGAACGTCAATTGCAGGTAAATGGCCAGTACCCTATTAGACGTCCTATTTATCCAATACTTCATAAGCCTCATGATGACTCTATTTTATTAGAGCGACCTCCACCCCCGTATAAATCTCCTGATCCGAGTGCCCCGTAGGGAGGTGCTTCTGATGAGGAAATCTCATCAGATGATAAGGACAAAGATTAGCGAGCCATGCGACAGACTCGCTCTACTCTGTGTAGCGAAGATAAAGATACATTGAAAGGCAAAGCTAGAGAGGAATCTCATCGGAAGACTACAGCGACGATCCTCACAACTACAGTTCAGGCTTGGGAAGACGCAAAACAGTTATATTTTTTAGAAAAGTTTTGTTGGGTGATATTATATATTTGGCAACACATTTCTGACGAATCGGGCCCAAATGATTTGAAGGCAGATTATAGGCAGTTAAGAGATGGGTTTTACCCTATCAAAAACATATCTGACACCATTAGACGAGCGGTTAAATTACGGGATGATACATTACAAATGCAAAAGGAAAAAGAATTATCTAAAAAGCAGCAAGGAGCAAGCAGGCATAGAGACAACAGAATCTCAGACAGAGAAGACGGATATTCAGGTAGAGGCAAATGACCGCAGCAGTAGTGAGGCTGCTATGAGACCAATGCGTGAAGCTGCACCTCTGTATGTTCCCCCGAAGGCTGTGGGAACAAATTATGATAAGGCTTCCGATGATGCAAAGGGATATTTTATCTATAATTGGGACTATACTCCCTGGAGTAGAGCAGATGTTATGGCCCTTAAGGCTGCCTTGCCTGAGCCCCGGAAAAATCCAGCTGCCTTCTCTGAAGAGGTGGGAGGAGCCCTTTGTTCTTGTACTATGACATTAGCAGACAAAGATATGTTCTTTGGGCATATTTTGCCCCCCTGATATGTGGAGAGCGACCCGTAAAATTGATGACGCTACGGCCTTTGGTGACACTTGGTTGGAATTAGAAGAAATAGATGCGGATCGGTTACCTGCCCAGAAGCCCCAACAGGAGATATTAGATCTTCCTAAAGCTATTGTGACTAAATTGAAAACTCTCATACCCCCTAAGAAAATAGATTGGACTACGCTAGCGTCCTTTAAACAGAAAAAGGATGTATCAGTCTCTGATTTCTTTTCAAGTTTTGAGGAGACATTTCATGATTTTAGTGGTCAGTCCCTGACCGATGACACGGGTAAACATTTGTTTGTCGACAAATTTGTTGCCAATATGTTACCAGAAATATCCAGTCGCCTTAACACGAGTGAAAGTTCTTGGACTACTTTCTACCCAGTTTCCCTTTTGACAATGGCACAATATTATGAACGACAGGAACTATAAGTGAAGGGAAGGGAGGATAAAAAGGTTAAGGAATTGAAAACAAAGGTGATGGCGGCTCAAGCGTATGGTCCACCATTTAGGAGAGGTGGAGGAGGTGCACATGCAATGCATGCACCAGGAACGTTCCCTCTCCTTCGGTCCAATTTGTCTCCTGATCGTTGTGCCTATTGTAAAGAGACTGGGCACAGGAGTCCTGAGTGCCCTGTTTTGCAAGGTCAGCAATATCAGTGGGGATGGGTAAGTATAAGAGGGTGTCCAGGAAACGTAGGGAGCAGGGTTGGTGTAAGTGTTCGCCCCCGGTTTGAAGCAGTTGAACAGGGACCGACTTACCCTGATGCTTTTGACAAACAACATCAGCACCAAATAACTGACAATTCGTCTGAAACACCCACCGATTCCGAATATGCATAGGGATGCCTAGGACGGGGTGTGGGACCAGTTGAGGTGCCAGTAGATCAAATGTGTCCCTATGTTGACACACGTCTGGGGATCTACCGATCAATTTCTGGTTGATACAGGGGCTACCCGTAGTGCCCTGTCTAAAAGACTGGTTCCTAGGGCTCCCCTGTCTGGCACAATGATAACATCGATCGTGTTCGATGGAACACCTACACCTAGCCACTATCACAGCCACTTGAATTCGGAATTAAATTTACTACAGAATGCCCATTTTTGCTCTCCCCTAACACTCCAGATAACATTGTAGGTATCGATATGCTAAAATACTTTCGTGCTACAATACGCAGTTCCCCAGGTGTACGTGTTATCCTCAATGATAACTATCCAATCATTCATAGATCTTGCCTTATCAATGAGAATACCGCTCTGGCATCCTTGCCCTGTACCCTGTGGGCTAGGTCAGATACTGATGTGGGTCAAACGGTCATTCCTCCTGTGTGAATTCAAGTGAGAGAAGGTGCTACATTGCCTCGTTTGCCTCAATACAAGATATCTCGAGAGGCCGAAGAGGCATAGCAGGTATTGTCCAGGACTTGATTGAAGTAGGTGTAGTGGAAGAGGTTCCCTATAATACGTGCAATAGCCCTATCCTTCTCATTTTGAAAAAGGACACTTGACACTAAGATTTACAGGTTCATTATTGATTTGCGTGAGGTCAACAAAATTGTGGTGCCCCAATATCCGGTAGTTTCTGACATAACAACCCTCCTCATTATGGTCCCTCCCAATGCCACCACGTTTTCAGTCATTGACTTGAAAAATACGTTCTTTTCAATACTTATTCACCCTGAAAGCGTTATCTTTTTGGATTTACACAAAAAAATAGATCCTTCTGTTTCTGTAGAGCTCCACAGGGCTTTACAGAAAGTCCTAGTATTTACAGCCAGGCTTTGAAGAGACAACTTGATTCCTTTCCCGTACCAAAGGGGGTGGCCCTTATTCAGTATGTTGATGACATTCTATTAGCTGCTGACACTCCTGAGCAATGTGAGGAAGGTACATTGTTACTGTTATCGTTTCTTGCATCACATAATCACAAAGTCTCTAGAAAGAAATTGCACTATTGTAAACAGCAGGTTACCTATTTAGGTCACCACTAAGGAGGGACGTGCGCTCACACCAGATTGCATCCAAACCATTCTAGACACTCCAGTACACCAGACACCCCGATGCCCCTCCCATGGACTACTGAATGCCAGAGCACCTTCCAACAGTTACATCAAGCCCTTTGTTCTGCACCAGTATTAGGTACCTCATTTTACACTAAATCTTTCACACTTTTATGTCCACAAAAGGGAAGGTTGTGCCCTCTCGGTTTTAACATAGACACACGGCAATAAACAACTCCCGTGTGCATATTTTTCAGCTGTCCTTGACCCAGTCGCTCCCGCGCTGCCTGGATTGTTTTGAGCGGTGGCAGCAACGGCTGTATCTATGCGCCAGAGTGAAGGAATAGTTCTGTCACATAAACTGCTTGTGTTAGTACCACATTAAGTTGATGCCTTACTAAATCAAACGAAGACCCAGCATTTGACTAGTGCCCGTATGACAGGATATGAATTGTCACTTTTAGCTCCCCATATCACGCTAAAACGATGCTCGACACTAAATCCTGTCACACTATTACCTTTTCCATCTACTCAGTCTCAGTCACTAGAGCCACATGATTGTATATTTTTTACTGCAGAACAGACAAAGGGTCGTGTTGACCTGCAAGACACTCCCTTCTCTATTCCAGATGGGGAGTTATAGGTTGATGGGTCATGTTTGAAATTACCCGAAGGCACCACATCTGCTGCCTATGCTATTACGACACTCCAGACAGTAGTTGAGACAGCTCACATCCCGCAGAAATTGGCCGAAGCAGCTGAGCTGATTGCGCTAACAAGAGCGTGTGAGCTTAGTACTGACTTGCTTGTCAATGTGTACACTGACAGTCAGTATGCGTTTGGGGTAGCGCACAACTTTGGCCGCTTGTGTAAGGACGCAGACTCCTCACTTCACATGGAACGCAGATAGTGCATGGAGAACTAGTGCACAATCTTCTTTTTTTTTTTTTTTTTTTTTTAAAGACCTTTATTTAGCAGACCACATCAAACATTCCTCGCCTACAACCCATCGGGCCGGCAAACAGTAAAAAGCCTGGTTAGTTACATAAAATAAAGACACAGCCCAGAACCGTCAACCCGGGGGTACGGCGGCGTTGCAGAGTGTACATATATGAGATCCCGATGGATAATGAGGGATTAGGAAGGTCACATTTTACAGTTTAACACGTATGATAAGGTCAAATTGTATAAATTTCCCCAGAAAGGGAACAAACAGAAAACACCCCCTCTTTAACTTGGTCGATAAGTTACACGACTGTCAGGTTCAGAGCAGTTCAGGTGCATGCATGGTACCCAAACGCATGTGAGTGCTTGGAGTCAGGTTGCAATGGGCTGCCTTATATTTCCAGTGAGCTAGACTGCGTGGTCAGCGGGGGCTCACAGATGTTTCCCCTGTACTCGTTCCACCTGGACCATATTTCCACCCATTTGCGGGGACAGCCTCGTGAGATATACACCGTCTTCTCCTGCAGCATGCACCAGTCCATGTCACATTTCCAGTCTCTCAGTTTCTGCGGGTTGGGATCACCCCACAGCCTAGCGATGTTCCGTTTCGCCACCATCAGCCCCAGCGTGACCCAAAGCCTCCCTTTGTGTGATAAGTCCGTTGGTTCCCAAATGTTGAGCAGACATCTTTTGGCCTCTAGCCGTATTTCTACCTCCCACACCTCTTGCATGCAGCGCATCACTCTCCCCCAGTACATTTGCACTTTTTGACACCCCCAAAGGATATGAAAGAAGGTACTCTCCGCACCACAACCCCTTCTGCAGAGTCCGTCCCCACCTTTTCCCATCATCTGCAGCCTCGTACCTGAAATATAAATTCTGTGAAGTATTTTCAGTTGAATTAGGCGCAGTCGGGCCGATATTGCCACCTCACGGGGAGAGGCAAGAGCATAGGACCATTCCTCCTCATCAATTTCTAACCCATCAGCCGTCCACTTCTCTTTTAAGGGAAGGAGTAGGTCGGGGGAGTTATTGAGTAGTTTTTTGTATGTGAGGGATATAGCATGTTCTGGCATAAGGCCATCCAATAGCCTGTCTTCAAGAGGTGAGCATAGAGGCAATGTAGTGTCAGGCGGAATGTTTGTCTGAAGTGAGTGTCGCAACTGTAGGTATCTGAAGTATTCGGTGTGCGCCAGTTCGTACATCGCCTGCATGTGAGCGAATGTGTGAATACCTGTAGGGCCCCAGACGGTGCACAATCTTCTTACTGCCTTAACTTATCCCAAGAAAATAGCTTTCTTTAAGTGTAGTGCACACAAGAAGGTGACAGATAAAATAGGAGCAGGTACTACCTTTGCGGATCGCACAGCTCGTGAGACCGCAACACAGCGAAGCACCACGTCTATGTATGTGGTTAAGTTTCAAGCTGAACGTTGGCATGATGCTAGACAGGAATGTTGGATATGCAACAATCTGCCTCCTTTGAGGAATTAGACCAATGGTCTAAGGAGAGAGCATTGGATGATGAGGGCTGCTGGAGGAGCAGAGAAATGACTAAATGGAAGTTGCCCACTGCATACCTATATCCTTTGAACCAAAAGGCACATGGTCCGGCTACGTGTTGGTGCATCCTCAGTAGCAAAACGGCTTATGTAAGTCTGGGATCATCCTGATAATGCTGGAACCTCTAAAAAGATAGTTCAGTCTTGCCTGGTTTGCCTCCAGTATAATCCTGGGAAGGGAACACAGACTCCAACAGGAGGGTTTGCTACACCATCTGCACCATTTTAGGTCCTACAAATGGACCACATTCAGTTTGAGCGCTGTAACAATCATAAATGTGTCTTAGTGGTAGTTTGCGCCTTCAGTAAATGGGTGGAGGCATATGCTACGAAAGACAGTACAGCCCTTACGACTGCGAAAATACTCCTAAAGGAGTTCTTTCCTCGATTCGGTTTTTGCTGAATTTTATGGAGTGATAACGGGCCCCATTTCATTGGACATGTTGTAGATTATATCATGAAAGGGCTATGGGTCAAGCAGAAGTTTGTCCATGCTGCTTTTCACCCACAGTCAGCAGGCCTGGTGGAACGCTACAACTCCACAATGAAATTGAAATTGGCAATACAGGCTTCCACCTCTCTGAAATGGCCTGATGCATTGACTTTGGCACTGCTTTCCATCAAATCAATACCTCATACACGCTCTGGGCTTACCCCATATGAGATCGTGTTTGGGGGGGTCGCTAAGCCTCGCCCTATACATGATGTGCCTCAGGAATTGATGAGTGATTATCTGTCTCAGTTGACTGACAGCTTACTTTCTATTCATCAACAGGTTTGAGAAGCCCTCCAGGACAGGTCGCAAGGTGACAGACATGACCTGCGTCCGGGAGATTTTGTTATGGTGAAGGCCTTCCAGTTGACGAATTGCCTGGGACCTCGCTGGATGGCCCGAACAGATCTTCCTCGCCACCCGAACTGCAGCCCGAGTGACCAACAGGAAGAACTGGACTCATGCCTGTAATTGTAAGAAAGTTCAGTTCGCCTTGGTAGATCCTACTGCACTGAAAGATCACTGCGACATCCTGGTCACAGAAACAGGACGAGCTGCATCACCTGAAACAACTGAGGAAGTCTTCCCCGACCACACGATCCCTGGTACATCCAGGTACCTACTCCGATCCAGGAAGAAAGGCGCTCCAGTACAAAACAAGATAGGTGAAGCCATTGTCCTTAGTGGTTAAGTCTGACTTCAAAGGGGGGTATCCTATTAGTGGCACTCGTCTCAATGTCAGTGAAGAAACCAACGTCCACTCAGGAATGTTAGGGCGCTACCTTTCTTGACATTTGCTGATGAAAATGAGCTTGCCTAAGAAGAAGGAGATCGCTGGGACAATGTGTAATGGCTCTACAATCGGTATCATTGGTTTGACTTTGCCTGCTGTATCATCACAAGCAATGCCTGGAGCTTCCTTGCCTAACATTACTGTTACATAGTTTGCTACCAAGGAACATCATCATTTTGATTTGCCGCAACATGAACAAGGGTACCGGCAAAATCTGAAAAACAATTAATTTCTTCAAATGTTGCATCAGACACACCAGCTATGCAATGCTACTAACTGTTTGGTTTGTGGCAAGATTCCTCATCATCAGAACATAAAAGTAACCCCTATGTCACCATTGCCATTTTCTCATAATGGCTCGTGCCAAGCCTGGTTTAAGCTTCTATATGCCTGCGATCTTTCCGCTGCCTTCGACACGGTCGACCATTCCATCCTTCTCGACCGTGTCGGGGGCGCCGGTTTGCGGGGGCCGGCCCTGGCCTGGCTTACCTCTTTTTTAGCAGACCGTACGCAGGCTGTCAGGCTGGAGGGGTTTCTTGCCCCTTCCCGTTCTGTCTCCTGTGGGGTACCCCAGGGTTCTTCTTTATCCCCTCTTCTGTTTAACCTTTACATACATCCCCTTATTGTTGCTTTACAGGACATGGAGGTCACGGTGTTTAATAACGCTGATGACCTCCAGCTTATCTTTAACCTCTCTTCTTCTCCTGACTCAATTTCTACAGTCCATTCCACCCTCACTTTTATCTATACCTGGATGAACCTTAACCAACTGAAGTTGAATCCTGAAAAGACGGAGCTAGTTCTCATTGGTGGTCCCTCTAATCCCTGGTCCTCTGCTTTTTGGCCCCCTATCTTTGGTTCTCCCCCGTCTCCCTCTGCCTCTGTTAAAACCTTTGGCATTAAAATCAGCCATGATCTCTCTATGCGGCCCCAGATCAGCTCGGTGGTCTCCTCTTGCTTCCTATCCCTCAGAACCATCCGCAAAATCGCGCGGTATTTCTCTGTTGAGGCTCTCAAACTTATTGTCCTGGCAATGATCTTATCCCGCCTGGACTATGGCAACGCTCTGTATGCTGGCATTCCAGCCTACAAACACCGCCGCTTGCAGCTCATCCAGAATCAAGCAGCTCGCCTTATTTACAGGCTCCCGAAATCAAGTCACATCACCCCTCTGCTAAAGACTCTCCATTGGCTCCCCATGAGGGAACGTTCGCTCTTCAAGATGGGCTGCCTGACCTTTATGTCCTTAGCCGGCACTGCCCCCGCCTTCGTTAGATCCATGATCAACGCATATGTTCCTGGCAGAAATCTCCGCTCATCCTCCAAGTTCCTCCTCAATGTTCCCCGCGTTCGAAAGAAGAAATCTGGTGGCTCCAGATTCTCGACTCTTGCCCCCTCCTTTTGGAATGCACTTCCTTTTGCGATTAGATCCACTCCTTCCTACGTAGACTTAAAAACCCACCTCTTTTCCCTAGCATATTCATCCTAAGCTCGCCCCCCTCTCTTCCTCAGTTTCCAGTCTTTTTCTATAGCGCCAAGAAACCGCTTGGTAGTAGAGCGCTCTATAAAACCCTTTCAACTTCAACTAAAGTATTTAACCTCTCAGAAACATGGGATGTGGGTGGCCTCAATGCCAAACTGAATAAAGCCTGCTATCCCAACGAAGATGGGGACCCACAAGCAAAAGTGACTGCCTTGGAAATGGAAGAATACAGCAACGAACTATGGGTATCCAAATTCTAGGTCGGCTAAGGGAAATGGGCCACCTGTTATCTCTGTTGCTCTGACTACTGGCCCCCTTTGCGTACAGAGTACAGGCAATGTGTCAGTGGGCCACAGTAACTGTCCTACTGTGTTGCTGATGTCTACAAGAGGCCGAAGCAGCTTTCTCGCGTCACGCCATACTTATTTTGTTTGTGGAGCTAAGGAATACTACTTTCAGTCTCCAGGCTGGTCTAGAACCTGTTACATAGCCTTTCTCTTAACACCTGTGTTTCTAGCTCCCCCGACATACCACCAAGATTTGCAATTGTTCGATCACCACGCTGGTAGTAGGGGAAAACGTGAAATCAATGTCTCTGTAGTCGATCAGACCGAGACTACATGGGAACAATATACGGACTTTAATAAAGGATTTTTCTTCTTCGTTGGCTCAGTGCAGAACAGTAAGTTGGTCCATCGCCTCACTCGTACAATGGAGGCAGTGATCAAACAGACAACTGCGGCCTTAGGAAACTTGACAGAAGAACAAGCATCGATCTGCATGGTTGCTTTACAGAATAGACTTTTTCTAGATGTTATTCTAGCTGACCGAGGTGGAGCATGCCGTATCGTCGGATGCAGCTGTTGGATCCACCAGACAATTCACCTTCTGTCTAGTTGGCCATCTCCAAACTGCACAAAATAGCCACCGAAATACATCAAGACCCAGGAACATGGACTTGGACTGGGTGGTTTTGGAACTTACTTTCAGTTTGGGTTTAAAAGTATTATTAGTCCCTTTCATATTAATAGCTATCATCTTCTCTTGTTGCTTGTGTATTCATTGTGAACCAATGCTCTGTTCCCTCTGTACTTCTGCCTGTACTGCCTCCATACCGTCTAAAGTGAATGTCCAAAATGTAAATTCCTGTTTAGCAATGGAACAAGAAATACATAGATTTATGGCATTAGATGCGGAGCACGTATGAAATGACCCTATTAAGGAACAAAACTGTCTTACCTTATGCTAAAGGGGTCGTCTGTGGAAAAGTGTAAATTTTACGTTCGCAAAAGAGGCAGCCATTTTGACTGTTGTGTCCATTTTGTTTCTGTCGTATTCATTTTACTCTCTGCAGTTCATCTTTTCACCTAGCCTGTGTCCTCTAACTTTAGCTGACCTCTCTGACATGGTCAATCTGATGTACGTGTCGGGGGGTTGCAACTGCTGGTGCACCTGGTCTCAGAGGTTACCGATTGATAGCTTATTGCCGCCATAAAGATTCCTTGCTCCCGCTCCTCATCTCCTGACCATCTGGTCAGCCTTTGTTCTTGTTTTCCTATAGCTATTTCCGTGCCTAAACCTGTTCCCTCCAGTTTTCCTTCCCATGAGATTGCATTGCAACAAACAGTATATAAGGACGATGGTTTTTGCATTATGTGAACTTCCTCCCACAGCACTCGAGGGTGTTTTTCAGATGGGGTCCCACTCATGAGTGACTAATAAACTTGGGAACTACGGTCAAACGCCAGAAAAGACTTCAACGCATACAAAACGCCTCTGCACACCTCTTTCTTGGAATTCCATTGCCACAGCCACTTCACCGCCCACCTGGCTCCCGGTCAACAAGGTTTTTTATTTTTTATTTGAGAAGTTTTATATAGCGCTGACCGGAGGGTATCGGAGTGCTTTACATCCGTTACAGAGCAGGACAAAACATAATGCAATGATGCGGAAAATCCAGTAATAAAAATACTAATAGATGAAAATGATGAAGAGTTCAGGTTTGTGGTCTAGCTGGCGTAGCGGCCGAGAGAAGTGAGGAGTCTATTTCAGCACTCCGACTGCTCCTAACGGTTCACTAGGGATCGATCGAGGAACAGGATTTTGAGCTGACTTTTGAAATTAGCAAAGGAGGCAATAGTTCTTATGTGAGGGGGAATAGAGTTCCAGATTTTGGGTGCATTTGCGGCAAAGGACCTGGCCGCGTTTTTTTGTTTTCGAGCTTTCAGTGGGATGACTAGTAGGGTGTTCGAGCTTCTGAGGTTCCTGTTCTGACCTGCTTTTTTGAGTTTGGCAGCCAGGTATACAGGTTTGCCGGTGTGTAGGGCGTTGTGTGTGAGGCAGGCAGTTCTGAAGTTTGCCCGCATTTCTACTGGGAGCCATCTGGGTGCAGGTGATATGTGATCATATTTCTTGATTGTGGTGACCATTCTGGCAGCTGCGTTGAGAGTAGTTTTAAGAGGAGCATTTGGTATTCCCGTGACGACTGCATTTCCGTAATCTAATGTTATGTTATATGGCACTTATAAAGCGCGCGGCTACTCCAAAGAGTGTCCCAGCGCTAAAGCAAAAAGACCACATAACAACTAAAAGAAAGAGAGCCCCTACTTGCGAGTAGCAGTTTGAAAGACTACAGCTGAAAGAGCCAGGTCTTTAATTTCCGCCTAAATGTGAGGAGGTCTTGAACCTGTCTGAGACCGAGAGGCAGAGTATTCCATAAACGAGAAGCTGCCACTTGAAAGGATCTGCTCCCGATGATCCTAGACAGCCTAACCTTAGGCGTGGAGGTCAAAAATTGAGCGGATGAAATCAGAGTGCGTTGGGGAATGTAATGTTGAAATCTTTCATTAAGGTAGAGGGCCCCGATCTTATGGAAAGCTTTAAAGACCAGAACCATTGATTTAAAATGGATACGTTAATGAACCGGAAGCCAGTGTAGAGAAACCAGCAAAGGGGTTGTATATGTCCTGGAGCCTGCTAGAAAAATGCCTCTCGCTGGCCCATTCTGAATCATTTGAAGACGGCCAACCAGATTCGTCGAAAGGCCTAGGTAAAGAGAGTTGATGTAATCCGGCTCTAACCTTGACAGCACCAATGATTGGGTGGCTTGTTTTAGATCTTTGGGTGGGATGAAAGGTTTTATTTTGTACAGTAACTTCAGGTTGAGGAAGGCATGCTTAGCTGAGTTCTTAATGTGTTTAGTCATGTCAAGTTTCGGGTCTAGCGTGATGCCTAGTGATTTAACAGAGTCGGCCAGGGTGAAGTTTCCATTGAGCGAATCAATAGCTTTTAGCCAATCAACCATTTGGGGGTTCTCTACTTTGTTCGATATGAGGAGTAATTCGGTTTTGTCAGGATTTAGTTTTAACTGATTACTTGACAGCCAGAGTAGCACTTCCCTCAGTATGAGTCTTTGAATGTCATTAACAGAGGAGATTTTCAAGTAAATCTGAGTATCTTCAGCATAAAGGTGGAAGGGAATGTTAGCTCTTTTGAGTAGGGTGGTGAGGGGTTCCATGTAGATGTTGAAAAGTTGAGGGGAGAGCACTGACCCTTGAGGGACTTCCCTGTTGACTGGGTGAAGGTCTGACTCAAAGTTTTTGATTTTGATTCTCTGGGAGCGATTGTGTAAGAAGGAGGAGAACCATTTGAGCACCACCTCATCAAGTCCGGCCCTTTCTAGGAGAGACTTGATGAGAAGTTTGTGATCTACTGTGTTGAATGCTGCTGATAGGTCGAGGAGAATGAGGAGACAGCATTGATCTGAGTCAAGTCATTTGTGGATATCATTGTTGATGTTGAGGATCGCGGTTTCTGTGCTGTGGCCTTTCCTGAAGCCAGACTGATGGGAGTCAAGGAGGTTGATACTGTCCATGTGTTGAGTTAATTGTTGGAGTACACATCTTTCTAAGATTTTAGATAGAAGAGGAAGGTTGGAGACGGGTTCTGAAGTTGTTCAAATCTGTTGTATCCAGGCCAGGGTTTTTCAGCAGTGGAGTGACTTGTCCCACTTTGAGGCAGTCTGGAACAATTCTGCTTTTTAGGGAGCTGTTTATAATCTTGCACCAGAGTGGGGCTAAGGAGAATTTCAGCTTTTTGATCAGTTGCCCGGGTAGAGGGTCTAAGACGTGAGAGGAAGGATTGGAGGTGGAGATCAATTTGACTATCTCAGCTTCTAGAATGGGGTGGAGTAGTAACCAGGGTTTAGTGTGGGGTAGGTGAGCGCTGTCATGCACCCCAGATGGGCTGCTATTGGAAAGGGAGGGACTATTGAAGACCAGTGAGTGCTCGATGTTGGAGATCTTGTCATTGAAGAAGTTGGCGAAGTTGTCGCAAAGTTCTTTGGATGCCTGCACTGAGGACGTAGCGGGTTTGGAGGTTTGTTGTCTGATGATGTTAAAGAGCTCCTTGGGTTTTTTCTTTGCGTTATCCAGTGTGGAGCGGAAGAACGTAGTTTTTTGTTTGTTCTTGATGTGACTGTTGTACTTCTTCCAGACTGTTCTGAGTTGATCGTGGTGGATACTAGTAGGGTTGTTCCTCCAGCGTCTTTCTGAGGCTCTTAATTGTCTCCTTTCTTCGTTGTGGAATAGCTCTGCTTGTTTTTTCCTTTCAGGGGTGCTAGTTGGTCAAGCAAGACCACCATATTCGAATTGTAGAGCGGGGTGAGATCTGTTGTGGAAAGGTGTTCATTGCCGCTGTGGAGGAGTGAGCTTAGCCTTTCTTCCATGACGCCAAGGGGAATCTTGGTGAGATTTCTAGACCATTTGGGTGGGTCTTGTGCGGGTGGCAGGAATAGCACTCTTTGGTTGATGTGGAATAAGATCATGTGGTGATCCGACCAGTCCACAGGTAGAATGTAGTCGATCGTGATTCCGTCTCGATGGGAGATGATGGCATCCAAGGTTGCTCCTTTGTTGTGAGTTTCCTCTGAACAGTGCTGGGATAGATTATTGTCACATAGAAGATTGTTTAGAGTTTGAATTAGCGTGTTGTTCGATTCGTTCAAGCGTAGGTTAAGGTCACCAAGGATTAGGTTGTTAGCGTCTCCGAGTGCGCAATGTGCAATCAGGTCGGAGAAGTGTTTCCCGAATGTGGGGGTGTTACCTGGTGGGTGATAGAGAAGGGGACAGAGTATTGAACTATTGTCCTTAGTCTTGATGTTGACAGTAAGGCATTCAAAGGAGCTATATTTACACAAGTCTATTTCAACGATGTCGATGTAGTCCTTGTGAATGATAGCTACACCTCCACCTCAATGCTCTTGCCTATCTTTGCTGATGATAGTAAAACCTGGGGGCACAAGCATATCTAAGCATGGTGGGGAGATCTCATTTAGCCAAGTCTCCGTGATGAACGCAATGTCTATGTCTGGAGAGAGGACGGCTTCTGCTAATTCTTCTGCATGTTTAGTGGCTGATCTGCAGTTAATGAGCATGCAGTTGGTGGAGAGCCCTTTTTTGCTGAGATTCTTTCCAGATGGGGCCCTAGGTATGGTAGTGAGGAGGGGTTTTAGTGGGGGGGTAGTCCCAGGGGGGTCACCTTCAAGCTCCTCACCCATGCTTAGCGCGGGGCACCAGGTCGAAGGCTGTTTTCAAATCTATAAAGGCCAGGTATAAACTGCCTTTCGCGATGGACACAGATTTCCAGTATACCGCAAAGAATCTGAAAACCTGGTCCATCGTGCTCACCTTTTGCCTGAAACCCACCTGAAAATGAGTCAGAATATTCCCTTCATCAAGCCAGGACCCTATTCTGGAGACAATGACCCTGCCCGTTACCTTCTGGACCGTATCGATTAAGCTAATCGGCCTGTAGTTGGCAGGGTCCTCCCTGGCACCTTTCTTGTATACGGTTACAACTTCAGCTCCCTTCCACGACTCAGGGACAGAATGACCCTGTACAATCAAATTCATTAGAAGGGCATTGAAGTTGACCCACAGTTTAGGGTCATATAGGAATAAATGGCCCGGCAAGCCATCCGGACCTGCGGCCTTGCCCGGGGCTATGTTCTTAATAGCCAGATATACCTCTTGGATGGTAAAGGGTTCTGCTGGTGTATAATTCTCTAAGGCAGGTTCTAATTGAGCACCTTGTGTTTGGCCAAATTCCACCTCGCCACAGTACATTTTCGCAAAATGTGAATACCATTGCTGCTCAGTTATGTGATTTGGGACGGGCTCTACTCCCCTTCTTTTAAGTTTATTTATCAATTCCCAAAACAAAGTTGAATCCTTTAAACGGGCCGCAATTTTAAGCTGCTGCAATGATCTTCCTCCCGGTCCCGCTTTGCCCGTTCTACAATGTTAATATACTCCTTTCTAACAACCCTTACGGCTACGGGATCCTTTCTCCTGATGGCGATGGTTATGGCCTTTCTCTTTTTCCTACACACGGCCGTATACCATAAGTTACCACATTTGATTACTTTATTCTTGTGCCCTCTATTTATTTATTTATTTATTTAAGGCATTTATTAAGCGCAACTGTCACCATTGCAGGTATCCTGGCGCTGACTGAATCTATTGGGGACAGGAAAGTGAAAACGACAGGGGCGGGAGTTGTCAAACAGTTGTCTTGGGGAAGAGCCAAGTTTTAATCCTTCTCCTGAAGGGGAGAAGTTCAGAGATGTGTCTAATATCGGCTGGGAGCGTATTCCAGAGCTTGGCAGCTGCCACCTCGAAGGATCTGCCTCCGGATCTGACCTTCTTGAATCTGGGGACCACTACCAGCTTGGCTTCAGAGGAGCGAAGCTGCCTGGCTGGGATTTACCAAGCAAATTTGGATTGGAGGGAGGCGGGACCAATTCCATGAAGCGCTCTGAACGCAATGCATAGGGCCTTGAATTGTACTCTCTGCCTTACCGGTAACCAATGGAGTTTGCTCAGTGAGGACGATCCATTTGCTCTTCTGGGGAGCCCTAAGGCCAGTTTAGCAGCTGCTGATTGGACTCTCTGGAGCCCATCCAGCAGAAACCCAGGGGATCCTAACAAAAGGGCGTTACAATAGTCAAGTCGACTAAGGATGGTGCATCTTACCACTTGGGCACGTGCGTGAGTGGGACGGAGAGGCAGTACCTTCCTTAGGGAGCGGAGGATGGCAAAGCAACAGGCAGTTGTCTTTTGGGTATGCGTCTCCATACTGAGTCTCTGATTCAGCATAACCCCAAGGTTACGAATTGTTTCCACCGGCTGAAGAATGTTCCCAATTTCAGGGGGCCAGAAGTTATCTGGAAATGGCCGAGGAATCTTAGTACCAGCGCTGAAAAGTACCTCCGTTTTTCCTGCGTTGAACTGGAGGGAGTTATCCCTTAGCCAACGGGAGGTGTCGCGCAGACAATTGTGGAAAACCTCAGCTGAAGTGGAGTCTTCTCCCTCCAGGGAGAGGATCAATTGCATGTCATCGGCGTAGTTGACAATTTTAATATTGAAACTTTTAATTAACGTGACCAGCGGTCTAAGGTACAAATTAAAAAGAATTGGGCTAATTGCAGATCCCTGGGGGACCCCATGCGAGATCAAAGTGAAAGCCGACTGAAAGGGGGGAATAGACACTGCCTGCTGCCTGTCCTGCAGAAATGACTGGAACCATTGTACAGCCGATCCTCTTACTCCCGCCTCATGCAACCGCTTCAGTAAAATGTTGTGGTTCACAGTATCAAAGGCGGCAGACATATCAAGCAGGATCAGGAACGCTGCCTGTCTTCTGTCTGCACGCCTCTGAAGCTCGTCCATAGCGGTGATTAGGGCGGTCTCGGTTCCATGGGCAGGACGGAAACCGAATTGATCGACGTCAAGTAATGAATAACGTTCCAGATGGTTAGAGAGGATGTTACTAACCCAGCTTTCAACAATTTTAGCTGGGAAAGGCAGCAGGGAGATGGGACGATAGTTTTTAGAGCAGTCCGGGTCGAGCGAGGGCTTTTTTAACAAAGGAGATACTAAAGCCCGCTTCCACTGAGCAGGAACAGTCCCAGTCGCAAGGGATTGATTGCAAATAGAAACAAGCATTTACAATGCAACGGTTTCGCCTTTGCCAAAGTTAGAGCTATTGGCATTGTAAATGACAAAATTCTTATTTATGTGTTGGTTTTGAAAACAGATAAATAAATGGCATTGTCATTTACATTGCCAACAGCTTAATCTCTTGCAAATGTAAGACCTATTGTACCCTACTGGATTTCACTGAAGAAAATCAGAGTCTGGTCTGCAGGTGTCACGTGACAGACGGCCAATTGACAGCTGAGGGGGTTAAACCGTGCTGGGGTGGCACATTAAGGCGACGCTTGCTGTCCGTGCTTGTGAGGAGGTAGTGCACCTGTTGAGGGAGAGAGAGTGTGTTTGCATATGTGCGTGCATGCATGTGTGTGTGTGTGAATAAGCACTTCCAAGATTTAGTGGGACTAGAGTTTTTATCTACAAATCATTGTTTTCAGCTGTGTTCTAATGGAATCAAAACAACACTACACCCCCCATAATGCATAGTGTGATCACATAAAAGTACAGAACTGGAAAGAGTGTCCATAATGACCAGCTAGACGGTTGTCACCCTAAGAAGGATGTGCTTCAGTCTCCAGTGCCACGGGCGAGTGGAAGCACACACTGTGCTGGTGGAGAAGTAGAAGAAGTACAAGTGTCCATAGAAGAGAAGTAGAGGGGATGCACTCTCCACTCTCTATCCACTCTGCACTCCCTATGCACTCTCCACTCTGCACTCCCTATGCACTCTCCACTCCCTATCCACTCTGCACTCCCTATGCACTCTGCACTCCCTATGCACTCTGCACTCCCTATGCACTCTCCACTCTGCACTCCCTGTGCACTCTCCACTCTGCACTCCCTATGCACTCTCCACTCTGCACTCCCTATGCACTCTCCACTCTGCACTCCCTATGCACTCTCCACTCACTATGCACTCTCCACTCTGCACTCTCTATGCACTCTCCACTCCCTATGCACTCTCCACTCCCTATGCACTCTCCACTCCCTATGCACTCTCCACTCTCCACTCCCTATGCACTCTCCACTCTCCACTCCCTATGCACTCTCCACTCCCTATGCACTCTCCACTCTGCACTCCCTATGCACTCTCCACTCCCTATCCACTCTGCACTCCCTATGCACTCTGCACTCCCTATGCACTCTGCACTCCCTATGCACTCTGCACTCTGCACTCCCTGTGCACTCTCCACTCTGCACTCCCTATGCACTCTCCACTCTGCACTCCCTATGCACTCTCCACTCCCTATGCACTCTCCACTCACTATGCACTCTCCACTCTCTATGCACTCTCCACTCCCTATGCACTCTCCACTCCCTATGCACTCTCCACTCATTATGCACTCTCCACTCCCTATGCACTCTCCACTCTCCACTCCCTATGCACTCTCCACTCTCTATGCACTCTCCACTCTCCACTCCCTATGCACTCTCCACTCCCTATGCACTCTCCACTCCCTATGCACTCTCCACTCCCTATGCACTCTCCACTCTGCACTCCCCATGCACTCTCCACTCCCTATGCACTCTCCACTCCCTATGCACTCTCCACTCCCTATGCACTCTCCACTCTGCACTCCCTATGCACTCTGCACTCCCTATGCACTCTGCACTCCCTATGCACTCTTCACTCCCTATGCACTCTTCACTCCCTATGCACTCTTCACTCCCTATGCACTCTTCACTCCCTATGCACTCTCCACTCTGCACTCCCTATGCACTCTCCACTCCCTATGCACTCTCCACTCCCTATGCACTCTCCACTCCCCACTCTGCACTCCCTATGCACTCTGCAGTCCCTATGCACTATGCACTCTCCACTCCCGATGCACTCTCCACTCCCTATGCACTCTCCACTCCCTATGCACTCTCCACTCCCTATGCACTCTCCACTCTGCACTCTCTATGCACTCTCCACTCCCTATGCACTCTCCACTCCCTATGCACTCTCCACTCCCTATGCACTCTCCACTCCCTATGCACTCTCCACTCTGCACTCCCTATGCACTCTCCACTCCCTATGCACTCTCCACTCCCTATGCACTCTCCACTCTGCACTCCCTATGCACTCTCCACTCCCGATGCACTCTCCACTCCCTATGCACTCTCCACTCCCTATGCACTCTCCACTCCCTATGCACTCTCCACTCCCTATGCACTCTCCACTCCCTATGCACTCTCCACTCCCTATGCACTCTCCACTCTGCACTCTCTATGCACTCTCCACTCCCTATGCACTCTCCACTCCCTATGCACTCTCCACTCCCTATGCACTCTCCACTCCCTATGCACTCTCCACTCCCTATGCACTCTCCACTCCCTATGCACTCTCCACTCTGCACTCCCTATGCACTCTCCACTCCCTATGCACTCTCCACTCCCTATGCACTCTCCACTCTGCACTCCCTATGCACTCTGCACTCCCTATGCACTCTGCACTCCCTATGCACTCTTCACTCCCTATGCACTCTTCACTCCCTATGCACTCCCTATGCACTCTTCACTCCCTATGCACTCTCCACTCTACACTCCCTATGCACTCTCCACTCCCTATGCACTCTCCACTCCCTATGCACTCTCCACTCCCCACTCTGCACTCCCTATGCACTCTGCAGTCCCTATGCACTATGCACTCTCCACTCCCTATGCACTCTCCACTCCCTATGCACTCTCCACTCCCTATGCACTCTCCACTCCCTATGCACTCTCCACTCCCTATGCACTCTCCATTCCCTATGCACTCTCCACTCCCTATGCACTCTCCACTCCCTCTCCACTCCCTATGCACTCTCCACTCCCTATGCACTCTCCACTCCCTATGCACTCTCCACTCCCTATGCACTCTCCACTCCCTATGCACTCTCCACTCCCTATGCACTCTCCACTCCCTATGCACTCTCCACTCCCTATGCACTCTCCACTCTGCACTATCTATGCACTCTCCACTCTCTATGCACTCTCCACTCTCTATGCACTCTCCACTCCCTATGCACTCTCCACTCCCTATGCACTCTCCACTCCCTATGCACTCTCCACTCTCCACTCCCTATGCACTCTCCACTCCCTATGCACTCTCCACTCCCTATGCACTCTCCACTCCCTATGCACTCTCCACTCCCTATGCACTCTCCACTCCCTATGCACTCTCCACTCCCTATGCACTCTCCACTCCCTATGCACTCTCCACTCCATGAAAAGGGCAATTTACTTGACCCCATATTTAGCAATTGCCTGGATCTAACTGTTGAGCAACCCACCCCCCTCCCATGGTCGGACCATTTTCTGGTCCCGTTCACCTGGGTCAAACACAAAACCCCCCAGCTACCTCCCCAAGTCACCTCCAGGAGGAACTGGTCTAAACTCCCATTGGAGTCCTGGATGCATAACCTAGACGCCACTCGCCCTCCACCTTGCCTAGACCCCAATGTGGCCAACACCTACTACGAAAATTGGATCACCCATTCGCTAGATTCGATCCTCCCGCTTCGTAAATCCTCCTCGAAGAGATTACAGAAATCTGCCCCTTGGTTCTCTGACTCTCTAAGACAACTAAAACGCCTCTGTAGGCAACGAGAGAGAGCCTGGTGTTTAGATTTCCTTCCAGATAAAAAGGCTTCCTACAAAGAGGCGATCAAAGCCTACAAAGAAGGGATCAGAACTGCCCAGGCAAACTACTATTCTGAGAAAATACTAGAAGCAAAATCTAAACCCAGAGAAATTTTCCAGATAATAAAGCACTGTTCCACTGCCAACACGGCACCCCCACACAACAAAACCCAGGAACAATGCAACGAGCTGGCGGATTTTTTTCACAACAAAGTTACAAAAATTTACTCCACCTTCCCTACTGCAGCTACAATTCCGGAGGCGATCAACCCTCTCCCCACTAAATCACCTCTTCACCCAGACCAGCCTTCCCTTGAGCACTTCCCTCCTCTGGACCTTGATACTTTAAGCAAGGTGGCACGACAAGTCAAATCTGGCTCCCCCTGTGATCCCGCTCCTCCAGAAGTCCTGATGCAGGCAAGCAAAGTCACTCTGCCTGTAATCTTGGATCTCATAAATACTTCCATATCCGCTTGCTCAGTCCCTACAGCTTGGAAGCAGGCCATGGTACGGGCGTTGTTAAAGAAACCCAGCCTAGACCCAGACGACCATTCCAGCTACCGCCCCATCTCACTTCTCCCTTGGGCTAGCAAGGTATTAGAGAAGTACATAAACGCACAGCTGGTCCAGTTCCTGGAGGACCACTCTCTATTACATATATCCCAGACAGGCTTCAGACCAAGGCATGGTACGGAAACCGCCTTGTTAGCTGTCACCGAAGAAACTAGAAGGATACTAGACCAGGGAGGATCAGTGGCAGTGATCCTCCTTGATCTAAGTGCCGCCTTCGATACGGTCAGCTATACCACCTTGCTGGACCGTCTCTATAACATCGGAGTTTCAGGTGACGCTTTAAGGTGGTTTGACTCCTTTCTGTCTGGGAGGTCGTTTAAGATCTTCGACGGTGAGACGGTGTCCTCGAGCAAACCCCTGAGCTGCGGAGTTCCACAGGGCTCCTCCCTGAGCCCTGTATTGTTCAACGTATACATGAGGCCGCTGGCGGGTGTTGTCGAACCATATGGCATTAAAATCGTGTCATATGCCGACGACACCCAGCTTGTGGTCTCGTTGGCCACGAAGAACAACAGGCACTCCTCAGCCGACCTTCTAAAATGCCTAGTGGATGTCAAGGGATGGATGACCAACTCCTCCCTAAAATTAAACGGAGAAAAGACGGAGCTCATGCTCCTAGGCCCTACCTCCCCTGTGTCCTTCATCTCCCTGTGGCCCAGTGCTCTAGGCCCCGCCCCCACCCCTAAGGATAGTGTAAAAAGCTTGGGAGTGTGGCTGGACAACAAACTCTCCTTCTCCACTCAGGCCAAAAAACTGTCCGCCACTTGCTTTGGCCTACTGAGAATCTTGAGGAAGGTTCTCCCGCTACTTCCCCTAGAAGCCAAAAAGGTGGCGGTACAAGGTCTCATCCAGTCTCGCCTGGACTCGAACAATGCCCTATATGTGGGGGCACCCGAGATGACCCTCCGAAAATTACAGGTCGTTCAAAATTGTGCAGCACGCACCTTGCTGAAAATCTCTCGCACTCACTCAGCCAGACCCGCTCTAAAAAGTCTCCACTGGCTGCCAGTGAGGCAAAGAGTGACCTTTAAGGCGCTGTGCTTGGCGCACCGCGCCTTCTGGAAAACGGCCCCAGCCATCAACACCAACCTCATCATCCCTTACCACCCTAACAGGAACCTTCGGTCGACGGAGGCGTTCCTCGCTGTTGTTCCCAAAGTAAAGCGAGCCAGGTCTGGGGGTAGGCTGTTCTCTTTGAACACCGCCAAGCTTTGGAATGCTCTCCCCATCTCACTCCGGTCCAACTCAGACCTCCTCTCATTTCGTAAAAACCTAAAGACACTGCTGTTTGCCAAATCTGACTCCCCCTAGCTCCCCTCCAGTCACTTCCTGCTTCTACTCAGCGCTTGGACGCCTACGGGCAGCAATCGCGCTCAACAAGTACTTTTACAATTACAATTACAATTACTCCCTATGCACTCTCCACTCCCTATGCACTCTCCACTCCCTATGCACTCTCCACTCCCTATGCACTCTCCACTCCCTATGCACTCTCCACTCCCTATGCACTCTCCACTCCCTATGCACTCTCCACTCTGCACTCCCTATGCACTCTCCACTCCCTATGCACTCTCCACTCCCTATGCACTCTCCACTCCCTATGCACTCTCCACTCTGCACTCCCTATGCACTCTGTACTCCCTATGCACTCTGCACTCCCTATGCACTCTTCACTCCCTATGCACTCTTCACTCCCTATGCACTCCCTATGCACTCTTCACTTCCTATGCACTCTCCACTCTGCACTCCCTATGCACTCTCCACTCCCTATGCACTCTCCACTCCCCACTCTGCACTCCCTATGCACTCTGCAGTCCCTATGCACTATGCACTCTCCACTCCCTATGCACTCTCCACTCTGCACTCCCTATGCACTCTCCACTCCCGATGCACTCTCCACTCCCGATGCACTCTCCACTCCCTATGCACTCTCCACTCCCTATGCACTCTCCACTCCCTATGCACTCTCCACTCCCTATGCACTCTTCACTCTGCACTCTCTATGCACTCTCCACTCCCTATGCACTCTCCACTCCCTATGCACTCTCCACTCCCTATGCACTCTCCACTCCCTATGCACTCTCCACTCCCTATGCACTCTCCACTCCCGATGCACTCTCCACTCCCGATGCACTCTCCACTCCCTATGCACTCTCCACTCCCTATGCACTCTCCACTCCCTATGCACTCTCCACTCTGCACTCTCTATGCACTCTCCACTCCCTATGCACTCTCCACTCCCTATGCACTCTCCACTCCCTATGCACTCTCCACTCCCTATGCACTCTCCACTCCCTATGCACTCTCCACTCTGCACTCCCTATGCACTCTCCACTCCCTATGCACTCTCCACTCCCTATGCACTCTCCACTCTGCACTCCCTATGCACTCTGCACTCCCTATGCACTCTGCACTCCCTATGCACTCTTCACTCCCTATGCACTCTTCACTCCCTATGCACTCTCCACTCTACACTCCCTATGCACTCTCCACTCCCTATGCACTCTCCACTCCCTATGCACTCTCCACTCCCTATGCACTCTCCACTCCCTATGCACTCTGCACTCCCTATGCACTCTTCACTCCCTATGCACTCTCCACTCCCAGGTGAGTGGGAGGGGGGAGTGAAAGTTTTAGTGGAAAGTTAATGAGGTGTTAATAAATCCCTCATTCATAGGGGAGGTCAAGTTACAGAGAGAGGAGAAAACAAGAGTCCAATGGGGAACTTGAAAGGAGGGAAGTGATCTGAGATAAGGCTACTGTATGACGGGGGTGGGGAATGAATACCAGCCCTCGAGGGGAGCTGGGTACTGTACCAGAGAGTGGGAAGGGGGATGAAAACAAGGCGATGAGGGCTGGAGTGTTCTCTGCCTACAAATTAACCCTGCTCTCTTAGACTGCTCTCATATTCCCTCCAGTTCACCTCCTTGGGGTGGAAGGGCACACGGACAGCGGGTTAGGGGTTGTTTCCATTGTTAATCATGTTAATGACAGGGTAGGAAAATATTCTGAAAACCTAGAAATAGAACGTTAGTGTTAAGTCAGTGATTTGTCCAAAAAATTGAAATAATATATAAACATGCGTAATGTGTATGTCAAGTCGGGTATGATAAGTCCACTCCACTGTTGGCAACTTCCCCAACGGCGAGGGGGAAAACTTATGATTGTGCTGTTCTTGCAGGTAACCACAAAGCATGTTGGGAATTATAGCTAGAACTAATTATAGAGCAAAAATAAAACTACAAGTCCCAGCATGCCAGATACAGTTAGTTGGGCAAATAAACCTGCCTATTGTAATGCTGACACGAGGAAGATGACAGCTACTAGAGTAGCGTAGGCTCAGCACGACTGGGAAGCTTGCTATTGTGGCAGCAGAACATAGTCGTCCTCGCACAGCCACGCATGAAGCTTTCTTTCTAGCGCGGTGGATCAGGGAACAGCACGGTGTCACGATGAGCTGCAAGCAGGAGCAGAGAGCGTGTTTACACTGAGGAGCCCACCCGCCTCCTCCGTTACGCCATAGCCAGGAGTGCCCGCCTCACGTCACCAACCTGCCTCCCGCACGTGACTACACTAACCCCGCACCCACCCCTCCCTGGTCGGTGGCGACTGGTGACAACAAAGAGCAGAAAATACACAGCGACCCTGGTGTGCTGCGGGCTAACTAAGCTCTAGGGCCATGTGCTACGCTCCTTCACAGGCAGCTTTACACGCACGGGGATATGAGTACACTGCACGCCCCCTTAAACAGGCAGCGTGGAACGCCATCCTCAGCCTCACTCTGGTCTTGCGGCTCCGTACCCATCTGCAGTATAGCCTCCCTCTACCCGTGTGAGCAGATATCTGGCTCTTTGTTGCCGCCTCTGCCTCCCTCCCTAAACCCTGCCCCGCTCTGGGTCATGGTCTCGTCTGGCACATGCTGCACGGAAAGTCTCGGTAGCACACGAAGCCCCATCCAGAAGACAGATATTTGGAAATTGTTGCTTAGTCACAGGTCAGGTGTCATGTGCCTTCACTGCTAATGCGCATATACCACTGTTACGAGGGGCTTTAAGTGGGCCGGGTCCAGCAGTTTTCAAACGCAGGTGCTAAGGGTCACATCGACGGAAGGGCACACGGACAGCAGCGGCGGAGGGGGGGGGGGGGGGGGTAAAGGACAGCGGGAGGGGGGACGGCGGGAGGAGGGACACGGAGGAAGGCAGGACAGGAGCAAGCACGGCGAGGAAGGCAGGACCACACGGAGAGCGGGAGGGGGGACGGCGGGAGGAGGGACACGGAGGAAGGCAGGACAGCTGCAAGCACGGCCCGGCCGGACCAGATTCGGGGGCGTTCCCGGCTTTTGGCTGACGTAGCATGACGTAGCCAAAAGCCAAAAATTCTCGGGAACGCCCCCGAATCTGGTCCGGCCATGACGGACGCCTCTCTGTTCCAATGGCTAGCCTCCATTTATGGAGCTAGCCAATCGAACAGAGGGGCGTATTCAAGAGTCCTTACTGGAAACTACAGATTTCTCTGGGGGCGGAGCTTACGCTCCGTTCCCCAGTCGAAACCTAAAAAGGGAGGGAAAAAGTTCCGTCTCAAATTCCTTCCATATTTTATGTGGAACAGGGTCTAAGGGAGACCCAGAGGAAATCTTTCTTGCTAGTTTACAAAAGACTTCATACGTGAGAGATGGAAATTCAAGAAGAGGTTAGGCAACACTGGCTGGGTCGCAGGGGGTCTCGGTCTCAAATCGAGTGGGGGGATAGAGTCCGGTGAGACTTCTAAATCCTTAATGATAAGGTCAATTTTTTCTTTGAAGAAAACAGCAAGGTTGTCACAAAGATCTTGTGACGGAACAATGGTGTTTTTTTGCACAGTCCGGGTTGGTGACACTGTTCAGTATATTAAAAATATTTTTTGAACTATTGGAGGAGTTACAAATCATAGAGGAGTAATATTCGGTTTTTGATTTTTTAATCAGATTCTTGTATTCCCGAACTTTATTTTTCCAGAGTAGCTTAAAAGTTTCTGTATGGTCTCGTCTCCACATTCTCTCTGCATGTTTGCAGCCCTGCTTCAGAACTTTTAAACTGTCATTGAACCAGGGCGCAGAGTTGGTGCCCTTACAGCAGCGAGTTTTTAGAGGGGCATGGGCATCGAGGGTAGTGGTAATCCTTGAACATAGAGAGGAGTAATTGTCATCTATTTGTTTTTCCTCGTCAAAGAATTGCTCCAATTGAAACACTTCCCCTGAAGAGTGCAGACGTGTGAGAGCTTTCCAAACTCTGCACTTAATTTTGTTAATCGGCCCAGGAGGCTTGTAATGGTCACCGTTTAGATGTATAAAGAATTTGATGAGTGAATGGTCTGTCCAGTCCATGGGTAGTTTTTCCCCCATTGCTACCAGCTGGGGGCCTGCAAACAGTAGATCTAAGAGGTGTCCCCCCCCTATGGGTTGCACCAGTGACCAACTGGGAGAGTCCAAGGCTTTCGCAGGAGTGTAGTAGATTGCGGAGACCAGAGTCAAGAACGCCGTTCTGCCAGAGATTAAAATCTCCCACAATTATAAGTTTTTGGTGTGAAAGAGCAATATTAGTCAAAGTGACTAAAAGCGCTTGTTGATGCTGAAGGCTGAACGCACCCGGTGGGCGATAGCAGACTATCCCGGTAACAATAGTCCCGGAGTGAGTCTGAATTGATAATCCTAAAAGTTCCGTTCCTTCGGTCGGATCTAGAACAAGAGTCTTAATATTACAAGAAGTACTAAAAATCACACCCACCCCCCCTCCTCTACCAATGGCCCTAGGGGTATGTAGAAATTTGTACCCGGGGGGACAAGTAAAGCCCGGATCAACCAGGCAATCAGGACGAGTCCATGTCTCCGTCATAAGAAGAACATCCAGTTTGTGAGTTTCAATAAGTAACTGAATTTCGATGCTGTGCCTGGGTAGGGACCTAACATTCAAGAGCCCACATTTTAACAGATCACTGCCCATAAAATCTTCTCGCAGGAAAGCCGAATGTAGCAGGGTGAGGGTTCCTTTGTCAGCATGTAACTTACCCAGTTGTAGGATCGCCTCTCTAGAGTAGGGAGGGCCGGAGGGCAATGTACTGGGGTCAGTTGGCTCAAGACATGCAGCATAGCTGGCACAAGGCGCTACCTTGGCGCGGACGGGCGCAGACGGGCTTGCCTTAGGCGCGCCTTTGGCGCGCAAACGTCGCTCCCGCTGCGCTCGTCCGCTGCGCTCGTCCGCTGCGCGTCCGGAAGTGGCACATGATTTATAGATAGGGGGCAGGGAGGGGAGGGAAGGGCGTGGCCTCAAAAAGGGGCGTGGCCTCAGCGAGCGTCGGTGATGGCGCCAAAAGTATCCCTGTTGAGCTTCCTCGGCAGCACTGAATCCGCTGCGCGGCGAGGTCAGGGTCAATCAAGTTCTTTAGAGGTGCTTAGAGGGGAGCTGGGGTGAGTAATTAAAAAGCAATATATAGTGACACTCAAATTTTAAAAATGTAAACAATCACGCTCCCGGCTTTCCGCCTCAGAAGAAACAGTCAATCTGACCGGCGCTTGTAGTCAGCGCCTTTTAAAGTGCTAAAGGGGGCGTGGCCTCAAAAAGGGGCGTGGCCTCGGCGAGCGCCGGTGATGGCGCCAAGAGTATCCCTGTTGAGCTTCCTCGGCAGCACTGAATCCGCTGCGCGGCGAGGTCAGGGTCAATCAAGTTCTTTAGAGGTGCTTAGAGGGGAGCAGGGGTGAGTAATTAAAAAGCAATATATAGTGACACTCAAATTTTAAAAATGTAAACAATCACGCTCCCGGCTTCCCGCCTCAGGAGAAACAGTCAATCTAGACTCCCTAGCAATGAAAAAAGAACCCAATTTCTCTATTAAGCTCCTGTAAGATTCGCTTAATTGTAGACCCCGCTCATTACCCTGGGTGGTATTGTGTGATAAGAGTTCCATGCTCTTTAATTGTACTAGCTCTTTAATACTAACCAGTATGTCCTCCTGCCATGCAACCTTATGCCATTTTAGTCTGCGATTACAATTGGAAGGGACTACGTCTTTTGTTGTCAATAATGGTACATTAGGTGCTTCTCCCATGCTCCCCCATCTAATTTTCATGCACAGAGGATTGTGATCACTATCCTGCGATTGTTTGACCTCCATGTCCACGAGGTTCCCCCAAAGGCAGGTATCGAGCAATATATAATCAATACGCGAGGGGCCACTAAGTCTGTTAAAGGTCATTGCCCCTTTTGGTTCAGAGATGGTCCTACCATTCAATGCTCGTAAATTATATTCTAATGTTAGAGCATTAATTTGGATTGCCCTAGGTGACCTTTACCTAATTGGCGCCAAACTCAGTGGGGGATAGACTGCCTCACATCCTCCTCACTAATTCCCAGAAAATCTTCCTCACTTAAGGGTTCATATGTACAATTAAAATCGCCTCCCACAATAATGTTAGACAATGGGGAAATACCCGCTAGCGCTGTTTCTAGCAATGCTATGGTAGCTGAAGTTTGTGCCCCTGGGGTGCCTCTAGCATACACATTAAACAGCTCCACAGTGTTACCATTGTGGGGACCTTTAAAAGATAAGTGTAAGATATCATCTGAGGCTGAATTATGCATGGAAATAACCCAGTTCAGAGCCACACTGACCCATATTTGGAGGGCCCCCGATGGTCGACCTTTCCCTAGGCAAGTTGCCGGAATAAAGTAGGTGGAATACCCAGACTTATATAAGGGGATCAAGCTCCAAGTCTCCTGGAACATGCAGACCTCGTACTTATTGATGAAATCGTTCCATTCTGGGATGGCTAGTGTCTTTTGGAGACCTGCTATGTTCCAGGAGAGGAGCTGGATCACACTATGATTTTCATCTTCACCCCTGGGCAAGGCCTGAACATCCAGGCCCTTCACCTCTATACTAGGGGAGCTTCGAGCTACACTGATTTCGTGAGCCAAATTCTCAAGCTCGAGAGGACCTTCAATAACCAGACCCATCTCTTCCATACTCGTGTGACTTGGGGTCGCACTGGTAACATTAATCAAATTCTCGAACTCGCCCATTTTATGTGTTTCTACTGGGCGATTCAAGTAGTTACCCATAGCTAGTCAATCTATTCTGTTTAATTCAGAATCATCCTGCATCCTATCTATAGACCATAGTGGCAAGTGTCTGATTTAGATGTTAGAGTTCTTAGGGGGAAATGTCCGATACTCTAGGGCCACTAAGTTCTCTGCAATTACTGCATTGCATAGCTGTATTTCAATGCAATCTGTATGGGAACTAAACAAGGACAATCTTTTAACACTAATCATATCATCCCTGATAATTGATCTACACCCCCTCACATGGCGTAGCCAGTGGATTGCTTTATTGTGAATAGATTCGCTACTCTCATATCCGGCGTCCCTACTAAGCTTTGGAACCCTGGTCATGTAAACAGTTGCATTTGGGTTTCTTGGGGACATATTTTTTGATTGGATGCTCAGTGGGTCACCAATGCTCATACCTTTTTTAGCCAAAATCATGCAACTGGAATCTATTTTACTCGGGTGTGGATCCTTAAACTTTGCTGTTACTCCCCTTAATTTCATAACATCTGCATAAGAACCAGAGCTGGGCTGTCCAACAGGGGTATTACTGCCAAGTGATCTTTGGGCCGAGAATCCTTTCAATGAAGGCCCCCCTCCTGTTTTGGGATTAATGAGTGGGGTTTCCCTTGTATTGGATGCTGTTACCAGTGTTGGTAGTGTTAGGCATTGTGGATCTTTGGTCCTATGCACTTCCCCCTTCTGTGTTAGCTCCTTCAGCGTTTTTTTTTATAAATGCCAATTCCCTTTCCAGATTTCCCATTTTCTTCAGGCAGGCATCTAAAGCATTCCACAGGGCCATCTAGATTAGTCTCTGATTCTCTAGTCCCTTGAGCTAAAACTTCAATTAAATCCCCTTATTCTCCTTCTAGGACAGCAAATCTATTGGAACAAATAATACCTTCCTCACATGGTGCCTCATGCGAGGCCTGGTTTATGTTCTCTGTTGTTTTGATAGGGGAGTCAATCTTGATAGGAGAGTTAGACCCATTTGATAGCTCTGTGGCACCTGGCTCAGTGGGGCCTTCGGGGGAGCTGTGAACTTCACAGATAGAGCGGGTAGGTAGGGGTTTCTTAGTAAAAATTGCAGGGATCACTTTACTCCGATTCTGCTTTGGAGCCCCAGTTAGAGAGTCAGGCTTTTCAACAATGTTATTACTGGGGTCCCCCACTAGAATCTCCTCACATTCACTTAACAATAGCTTCGATACTTGTGAGGACGCAGTTAACGGCCGCATGTTGAGCCTTTTTTGCCTTTTTCCCCTTTTTTGCATGAACAAGTGCTGCTTCCCCGCCATAGACTTCCTTTTACACATTATTATCAGCAAAAATTATAAAACAGTCCCTCCTGTGTAGCTTAGGGTGTTATTAAATAGACCTTAAAAAAAAGAAAAATATAATTCAACCCGAAGGGACAGCAAACCCCTTCCAGGTCCCCACAGTACCTTTTAGTCCTAACGTCCTTATATGAGGGCTCTTGTAAACCAAATGTTAGAGGGGGGGCCCTGCCCTGCCTCTTCCTGTCGCGGACGGGCGCGGGACTGGCCCGGGCTTCGCCCGGTGCACGTCCCGCGAAGCGGGTATAGGAGACAGTTATGTACCAATAAAGGGAGGGGCCTGCTGGGCCTCAGGTGCGAGAGGCGCAAGGCTGCTGGGACTTGTAGTCCTCGTGGGAGAGTTTGCGGCAGTCAGCGTTGGGCAATGATAGTAAGTTGCAGCCAGGGTCCCAGCCTCGTTGTCCTCGCGGGAAAGACGGCAGCAAAAGTAAAGGGCAGCAGCAACAGCCCACGGCAATGTCCCCAGATGCAGCAAGATGCTAAGTACCTGAAGCGGCGATGGGCCTTAGGTGCGAGAGGCGCAAGGCTGCTGGGACTTGTAGTCCTCGTGGGAGAGTTTGCGGCAGTCAGCGTTGGGCAATGATAGTAAGTTGCAGTCAGGGTCCCAGCCTCGTTGTCCTCGCGGGAAAGACGGCAGCAAAAGTAAAGGGCAGCAGCAACAGCCCACGGCAATGTCCCCAGACGCAGCTGCGATCGGCCTCAGGTGCGAGAGGCGCAAGGCTGCTGGGACTTGTAGTCCTCGTGGGAGAGTTTGCGGCAGTCAGCTTAGGGCAATGATAGTAAGTTGCACCCAGGGACCCAGCCTCGTTGTCCTCGCGGGAAAAACGGCAGCAAAAGTAAAGGGCAGCAGCAACAGCCCACGGCAATGTCCCCAGACGCAGCGACACTATGCAATGTTGGGCTGAATTATTACATAAGCAAGGGGTAGGCTCTCACACCAACCCCCATGCTTAATGAGGGCAACTACAAAGTGCAGTGCATTAAGCCGAATTTCATATATACAAATCACAAATGTTATTTCATATTCAAAAGAAGAAATCGTGGACAAATACACAATACACAATATATCATATCAAAAACATAAAATCAATAAAACATGTTCATAATTCATAGTGATTCCTAATTAAAAGAGCAGATCTAATAAAACTAAGCATAGAGATGCATATAGCAGCAGTTAATAATGATCTCAAGTATTCAAAACCTTCCTTGTGTGTGCAAGGTCGAATATCCCTCAAGAGAGGTTTAATAAAGCAATCTCTTGGGGCTTTATAAAGCGAACAGAAGAGCACAAAGTGCACTGTGCATTGTCGGGCTACATTATTACATGGGCAATAGGCCTGTCAAGATACCTGAGACCCCAAAAGGAGGCTGCAAAATCAGTAAGATATTTTGAATCCAAAACCAATTCTTACTTATTTTGCCTGCAAATGTCAGTAGAAGCAATAAGAACAAGGTGAGAACGTTTATTTAAAAAAATCATAAATGCTTTGAATAATCATATACTTTGTCTGCACCCACTTCTTTTCTTTCTAAAGGGAGAAGTATTATTGACAGACAGTATTTACTCAACCTGGAATAATGTTGAATGGCTTTTCTTGTTTTTCACTGCCTGACTTTGCAGGCTATTATTCCTTCTCCACCATTTTCACAGTCTCCAAGAGAGACCAATATTCCTAGTAAAGGGTGGGGTAGAGCATTTAATGCATTTCCTGGAGCCATACATGGTTTTAAATTCAAGCCTGATAGGAGGTGATGGTTACTTGAACACTCATCAGGCCTAGAGGGACAGGAAATATTTGTTCATCTTCCTGTATATTCACCTGAGGATGATGAACAGCTGGAGGAGTATGAGGAGGCAGTACAGAGATTAGAGAAACATTTTTCAAAGCATCCAAATTTAATGTATGGAGACACAAGTTTTTTTCTAGAGAACAATCTGCCAATTAACCTATAGACATGTACGTAGTAGCCTCAGTGCGAGTACTGGCAGCTAAGTTTGAATTTGGAAATTTCACTGATCAATTGACCAGGGATCAATTGGTAACTAGTGTTCATAATAAAAAGATATAACAGAGATTACTTACTTGTAAAAATCTGCCCTTAGATGAAGCTTTAGACATAGCAAAGATTCAGTTACAGAACTCAACAAGACAGATGATGCTGTTTTATTAGTTAAATGCAACAAGCCTTATATAAACAAGACTATAGATAGGAACAAAACAATAGATAGGAGAACAATTTTCAGTTCTGGCAACATTTGTTAACTGTGTGGATGCAAATTCCACATTGCTTTCTACAAGCAATGTTTTTCTCCAACCATGGAATGTAGCAAGTGTGTGGGTCACTCGTCACTTTGCCAGACTGTGTCGTTTGAATACTAAGAAAGAAAAGGCGAATTTGGTAACTGAAGATTGTGACCAGAGTCTATCTGATGATGTGAATAATGTGTTGCAGTGTGTGAGGGTGCAAGGGCAGGAGGTATCCAGTTCTAGGTTTACAATGCTGGCACAAAAGACTGTGACCAATGATATGAACAATTCATTGTATTGTGTTAGAGTTCATGAAAATGATGTACCTAAATCGGAGAATCCAGTGGAAATATTCAAAGTGGGTGAGGTAACAATCCCTTTATTAACAGCATATGGGTCCAAAATGACTATGATTTTCAAAGATACTGTTCATAATAACAATATAAATAAGGTATTGTTGCCCCCAGATGTCACCCCTCATGGATATAATAGCACCAAGAGTATCCTGGTGGATTTTTGTGAAACTGTGATTTGCTTCAGGGGTCGAGAGGTACAAGCAAAAGTGTATGTCTCAGGTTGTGGGCCAGATATTATTGGTTGGCATCATCAGGCCTGTTTAGATATTATTCTTAAACCTGGTTGTGTGCAACAAATCTTGACCATTGCTGAAAGCCAACCTGATATACATGTTGATAAGTTACAAGTCTTACTTAGAAACATGAAGATATTTTCAAAGAACAATTGGGAATGTTGATTGGTTTTGAAGATGTCATCAAATTAAAAGAGGGGGGTGTTCCTGTGACACACAAGTTAAGGGGGGTGCCATTGAGTGTGAGAGATAGTTTAAATGAGGTGCTGGATAACTTAAGGGAAGAAGGTGTAATTGAACCGATAAAGCTGTCTCTCTGGCTAACCCACTGTGGTGTCTCAGAAAAAAAACTGTGAAATCAGAATGTGCATTGATCACAAGAATTTGAATCAAGCCATCTGGGTGGATTGGCATGCTCCTCCTACAATTGAGGAAATTTTGTGTACCCTAGCTAGTGCTAATGTGTTTTCCAAGCTTGATTTACGGTCCGGGTACCATCAAGTTGTATTGGCATAAGATTCTAGGCACCTTCCAGCTTTTGTTACATCTAATCGTATTTATCAATTCTGCAGGATGCCTTTTGGACTTACTTCCGCAGTAGCAGTTTTTCAGAGAGTAATGGCTGAAGTAGTGAACGGGTTAAAGGGCGTACTTGTTTTCCAGGAAAAGCTGTCAGCCTGGATGGAGGGGTCCTTCCTCCAACTTAATGGATCAAAAACTGAACTAATGTTTCTGGGCAAACCACTTCCAGAAGGATCCACTCCCCTGTGGCCCAAGTGTCTAGGAAATGCTCCCTCCCCCAAAGAACAGATAAAAAGTTTGGGAGTCTGGCTGGACAACAAACTAAATAGGAAAGTCCAAGCACAGAAAGTGGCTGGCTGCTGCTTTGGACTGTTAAAAATGATGAGGACAGTTTTTCCAATCCTACCATGGGAGGCAAAGAAACTAGTGGTCCAAGCATTGATTCTCTCCCGCTTGGACTACGCCAATGCCCATGCCCTCTACATTGGAGCACCAAAATCCACAATACGGAAACTCCAGGTAGTGCAGAACTGTGCAGCTAGATTGCTCATGGGTATCACCCGCAGAGAATCAGCTAGAGGAGCTTTAGCCTTACTTCACTGGCTGCCCGTAGCAGAGAGGATACAATTCAAAGCCCTCTGTGTCACCCACAACATCATGACCGCTAAATGTCCGGAAATACTTAAGTCATTTGTAGTCCCTTATCATCCCAAGAGAGTGCTACGATCTGGAAACAAACGGCTGGTGTCCATTCCGAAAATCCGAAAGTCCAGAAGTGGCGGACAAAGATTCACTTTTGTCGCCTCTAAAAGGTGGAACACTCTTCCGGATCAGATTCGGCTAGTAGAAAACTACCTGGTCTTTCGGAAGCGGTTAAAAACACTACCATTCCCATCCAGCTAAAGTGTGTACCTACAATACGATTTCT
Organism: Lissotriton helveticus; assembly: GCF_964261635.1. Lineage (NCBI taxonomy): Eukaryota > Metazoa > Chordata > Amphibia > Caudata > Salamandridae > Lissotriton > Lissotriton helveticus. Next base: position 1,039,122,465 of record NC_136061.1, read on the forward strand.
CAGCTCTGGGAGGCCTTGTGGTAGCCATGCGCTTTACAAATACCTTTCCATTTCCATTCCCATGTTCTTTTTTTTGGAAAGGATCATTTTGAACACCAAGTTAGATTGGATAGTGTTTTGACTGCGTTGGGTGAGTGTGGGTTAAAACTAAGTGGAGACAAATGTGATTTTGGGGTGCACAAAGTGGAATATTTAGACAATGTGGTCTCCAGCGAGTGGATTGGGCGCGCTCAGATCCACAAAAAAGCCATTGAAGGACAAGGAGCAACTAAAGGCGTTTCTGGGAATGTGAGAATAATATGCCAGTATGTGCGAAACTTTTCAACCATAGCTCAACCTCTCCTTGCGTTGTCAAAAAAGAATGTCAGCTTTGTGTGGGGTGAGTCAGAGATTTTGCTTTCAAGGAAATCAAGGATGGATTGGCAACTGCACCTTTACTAAGTCCATTCACACCTAGTGATATGCTGACTGTAATAGTGGATGTGAGTGGAGTTGGACTCAGGCAGTGCTGTCCAAGGGGCGAGGGGAGGATGACAGCACAGTTGTCTTAGCTTCTCGTACGCTCAACCTGCTTGAGAGACAGTACTCGGTCATTGATTGTGAGCTGCTCGATTGAGTTTGGGCTGTGGAGCGCTTTAGAGCTTATGTGTGGGGTACTAGATTTAGGCTAAGGGCAGAACATAAGGCGCTAATACCGATACTCAGTAATGTACATTCCACCAAAGCTACTGCTAGAATGGTGAGGCTGTGTGTGTAGTTGCTTGAAAATTACTTTTTTTGTTGAATTTATACAGGGTTGGAAAAACAAGAAAACAGACTCTCTTTCAAGATTACTCATTCCGGGAGAAGGTGAGGCAACTGATGGTCTTGTATCATATTTTAGGATGTGGAGCGCATCTTGGTGACATCTTGTTCCGAACAACCTACAAATGGGTGCCAACCATTTCTATCTCGGGGAGCTGTACATCGGACAAGCAAAGAGGATATGGGCAAGGGCAGTCAGGGTAATGCATCTGCGAGGGTGGGGGCCATTGCCATGCAGCTGTAAAGGAGTTCACCGGAAGGGTTACAAATCTAACTTGGATATACAGCTTCCTATCCTGTGGGATCGTGATGACCTCCATGTATTACTCGTATGCGCTTTGGAATTTAAAATCCATGAATTATATTATTAGTCAGCCTCCAGACAAGTGTGATATGTTGGACTGAGCCACCCAGTTCCAATATTGGGTCTTAACCAGCCCTTTGCTGGGTAATAAACAAGGGTCTTTAGCATCCCAGGAGCTCCCTAAGCCAATTGGTGTGAGTAGTGATCTGACTTTAGAGAACCACCCGATTTTATTAAAATTATCAAGTTTAAAAACTTTTGCCAGATGCAGCAGTGTAATGGGACAGCTCTGGGGTTGATTTCAGGAGGAACCAAAAAAGCATGGGGCGAAGTTGTGCCTTGCTCACAATGGAAGGTCTGTCCATATCTAATCTTAAGGGAAGGAGCGCAGTGCTCTGGGGAAGAGAAAACAGACATCTCAAAAATGTGTTCTCAGTGATGAGGAGGCCCTTCAGGTTATCAAACCCAGAGTTCAGCCCCATACAAAGCGGAGCCCACTGCTTTGTGGTCATAAATCTGCAGTGGCACTGCTATTGGTCTTGGCTGGGAGCATTCGTGCTTCTTAATCAGAGCCCCAGTGATCCTCTTCTGCTGTAGAATCCGCTTTGTGATGTGGTGCTTCCAGGCCATTTCCTCAAGTAGTCGAATGTTGCTACTTTCTCAAGGGGAATCCCCCCTGAGGGTCAAATTCTTTTTAAACGATTTGTGGGGGTGCATCAATAGGAGTTTTGTTTTTTGATGTGTTAACCTCCAGGCCTCTCGATCTACAGAAAACATTGAAGCAATCCAACAACAGTTGAAGATCACTGGGGTTCTTAGAGACCAAGAGCTTGTTGTCTGCAAACAATAAGGTTGTTACTTTGACACTTCCCAAGGTAGGGGCATCGGTGGGTATTTCTGCTAGGTGGTTGACCACTCCATTGAGAAAGAGAGAAAACCGGGTAGGGGCCAGGACGCAACCTAGTCTGACCCCCCCTATTGACACCAATTGGGTCTGTCAGCTGCCCTTGCCCCGCCCCAGCGAACCCTAGCAAAATTGTCCTCATGAAGGTCAACTCGAGGATCAAGGAAGGGAGGCCCAACTCCTGCAGGACTTGCCATACTTTGTGCCTGTGAATGAGGTAGAAAGCCGACTTCAAATCAATGAATACGATGTAGAGACTACCCTTCTCTAAGGTAAGTGTTTTCCAAGTCAATAATGAGAATCAGAAAACCTGATCAATGGTGCTGACTTTCTTTCTAAACCCTGCTTGGAATGGGTATAGGATGTTAGTCTCCTCCATCCAAGCCGTGATGTTCGTAAGACGTGTTCGGGAGAAGACCTTTTGAGCACCATTGATCAGGCTAATGAGCCTCTAGTTGGATGATAGCGAGTGATCGCCCTTTTTAAAAACCAGAATAACTTTGGCTTCCTTCGACAAGGGTGGTATTGGGGCCCCCAGCAATTCCATTTACTAGTGCCCAGAAATACTTGGACCAATTATCAGTGTCATGGAGGAAAACATTGCTGTGTACGCCATCGGGCTCGAATCCTTTTCCTAACCACTGAGTTTATACTTTGTGAAATTTCCTCAAGGGAATAATACTCAGAGTTCTGAGGGCTCTTGCAGCCGGCGATCGAGCCTTCGCTAACCATGGCTCCTGATCCGGTATAAACTGCAGAGAAGTGCTCGTGCTAGGTGGAAATGGCAATATTGTTAGTCGGAGTCCTCGGTCTATCGGTGTCACCACTGGTCACCAGAAGCCAGAATTGTTGTGAATCCTTACTCTAGCAAGCATCCTTCATCTGGAGCCATTTATTATCCTCCCAGTCCTTTTTGGCTTTGGCCTGAGCTTTCTTGGAGGATCTACTTTCTTCTTTTAGATGCGTCAGAGTATTTGCTTTAATAGCAAAGGCCAATTGTAATCTTGTTTTTCTACACTCCTGGTTAAACCAGGAGGACTAGGGTCTAGCTGGTTTCAAATTGCCCTGGGGCCTAGCAGGGGTACTAAAATGTGATGATACCTGATTAAAATAAATGTGTGACAGGACGCGATCTTAAGAGCCCATCGTGCTGCTCTAGTAGGTCAAGTAATTCACTGGTGCTCTCTTGTTTATCCTTTATGACTTCTAGTTTTGAAGTATCAGCAGCTACGCGTGCCAACTTGAGTCGCCTATTATCATTAGTTGGGCATACCTCCTTGGTAGAAAGTCTTGTGTAGGGGAGGCCAAGATTTTTGTTCCACAATGGTGAGATATCAAGCTTAAGAGGATGTGGTCCCTAACAATGGTCGTCCCAACCACCATGTCCAGCACTCTGTGCCACAATCTGATATCTAACAAGATGTAATCGGTACAGCTCGTATTGGTGGTTCTGATGAAGGTGTTTTCCCCCATCTTATCGGACTTGGTCCTACCATTGGCAGCCCTAAGCCCGTACTCGAGGGTTAAAGCATGTAGCAGTCTCTGTACGAGTCCATTTCTTGATAGGTGGCAGATCTAGGGAGGGAACGAGCCACAACGTTTCATACATTGCGTTGCCTATCTCTGGGCTTGCAGTAATATCTTGCCATGTTGCAATCCCACCTCTAGGGGTATGGCTAATAGGCTGTAGATCAGACAACCCCAGACTATTGGGCTTTACATATTGTATTGTTGGGTCCGCATAGCGTCTCAAATTAGATGCTAGCTGCTTGGCCTTTCTTGTTTAAAGAGGGTGAGAAATTATCTGGGCTGGGTCGGCTTGTCAGTCAATCATTAATAGCTAATGTAGAGTCAGAGCCCAAAGGAATACCTAGCCTGGAGGTTGTCGGCAGCTGTGGAAGGAGGTTGTATTTTAAATGGAAGCCCGTCGGAGTGGGTGAACATGATCTAGCCTATAGGGCTTTAAGGTTGTAAACTAAGTTTGCATCCATGAGGTGTAATTTAGTGCAGTCGGTTGGGAAAGTGTGGTGTGATAGCCTTTGTGCCCTTAAAATGTCCTCCCTAATAACAAATCTACACCCCCTCACCTTTCGAATCCAGTGAATGGATTTGTTTACCAGAGAATCTTTGCCCTCATGCTTTGTGTGTGGGGGAAGTTTGGCGATATTTGTCATATAGATGGCCCTTGCGTGGCTTTGGGCCTGATCGTTCCTATGACTTTGTTGATGGCCGATGCATGCTTGTGTATGATTGCTTTTGTGCATCACCTCTAATCTACTCTTGACGATAAGGATTGAAGGGGGATAGATGGGAATGGACAATAGGTGGACTGTGGTATTCGAGAAGTGTAATGGTTCCTGTGAGGGTCTCTGTGACTGCTCTCGGTGGCATTTTTCTGAGGTGCCTCTATCTAGCAAGAGTTGGACTTGATCACTAAGGGCTAAAATTAACGTTTTTAGAGAAGCAACCTCGGCCCTCAGATAATCCTGGCAGTGTCCTCACACTGTGAGATTATATCCACAGGGAAGCCCTTAGCACGATTGGAAACTTTCTCTATTGATTCCGTGATAGCCTTGTCAAGGGGAGGTCTGCCTCTAACTCCTGCACTTCCTCTTGTTAAGAGCAGGTCTGATCTTGAAGTGGTTGAAACCTATTTGATAAGGCAATATTGGCAATGGTGTCAGTATCGGTACCAACTAAAAATTTGTCTGCAACAGCGATTGGGAATAGAGGTGTGCCTACCTCCAGGTCGCCGGTAACTGCTTTGGAATGTGTGGCGGTTGGCATTGCAAGTGGACAGGTTTTTTGTGCTCTGCGTACTCCGCTTTATAAACATTGTAGGAATATGTTTTACAGGGTTAGGAATGGAACTGGGGGATGGGAAGACTCATCAGGAGGAGTAAGTGTTTCGGGAGCTAAAATTCCCTGACATTACTCTATTAGGTCATCAATACGATCGAGGTCACAGTTATTGGTTGCAGTCATTAGAGCCAGCTAGCTTCCGTTTGACTTCAAACGTGACCCGTCTTGCCCACCCCCAACCCCTCCCTCGCAGGTGGGCGTTTATTTTTTTCCCATAAAGTTAACCAGTTTAGTTACCAGTTGTGAAATCAATAGAAGCTGCAATAATGTGAATAAAAGCAATGTCACAAGAGCATTCAATTGGCACATGGGAATATCTGACAAGTACAACTGCCACACAGGTTTAAGGTTGGCAAACAAAAGCCCATGTCACGCTTTGTAGAGGTATGTAAAGTGCAAAGGGAACTTGAGAATAATGGTAGGGACACCCTACGACTTGGCTTTTAGGGATGAGGGGAAAATAGTAAATGTGGTTCAATGACGTATATGTCTAAGCTAATGTATAACGCAGATTACTACTTAAGAAGGCAAACCCTCTCGGAATATAATACTCAAACTGAGGAAGATAAGAAACACAGCAAATTAATCAGCGATATGGTTAACAAACACATCAAAAACAAGTGACTATAGTTGATAATAAGGGTATTCATTGCCAGAATCTCAATTCCTCTAGTGCCCAGTATCGTTGGAGGTGGAGGAAGGATGACAGGGATAGTTTACCCGACCAGAAGCAAAATAGACAGTCACCTAGTGGACCACTTATAACATGTGAACAATGCGGGCAAGATAGAAAGAGTGGGCCTGCACTATTTCTCCCTAGCTCTTGCAAGTCCGCTGCAGCACCGCAAAGTGAAAGGGTGGCGCGTTGGAAGTACTTGGTATTGTTCCTTATCTTTGCCAGGTGAGGAGGGAAAGGGAGATGCGTGATGGCTCTAAGGCCTAAGATCTGCCAAAGTCAAGGGTAGGCCAACAGCAGTGCCAGAGCACGGGGATTTGAGCAGACTCACCTGACAAGTCGAAAGCAAAGTGCATCCTGTGTCCAGCATCCAGATGTCAAATGGGGGTCCCATCCTGGCCTCCTCTGGTCTCTGACGGGCGTGGATGGGCTAGTCCTTGGCCCGGGTGCGTCCACACGCGTCAGGAGCCCTGGTGTAGAGTTAAGCGCCTCCTGGCGCGCTCGTAGCTCCGGTGACGTCAATGGCCGTGAAGACCTCGGGGAGTGTGATCCGGCTCCCCACCCTCCGGCGCAGCAACAGGAAAGCAGTTGATCGGATAATCTCACCTCCGTGTCCTTAATAGAACTGAAAATTCATGGCGTGACTGCTAGCAAATTTCTTATTCTACTACACTACCGGAGGCTTCAAATTATGCTAGTTTAATGCTTCTCAAGAACTTCAGATGCAATATCGCCCACAGGCTTGTAATAAAACTGTTTAACTGTAGAATCAGAAGACCAATCAGCTGATTTCATTATATCCTGCACACTTGAACCCAACATAAATGACTTTGATGCCATAGTGCCTCTCACAGAATGAGCAAACACTTTTGTATCAATACCAGTTTCTGCTATAACAAATATCAGCCATCTAGCAATAGTGGCAGATGTAACAGGCTTGAAGGGTTTTTATAAAGCAATTAATACTCTTGTACAACCCTCCGGACGCCCCGGACGTGTACACTCTTCATATGCCTTTAAACGTTTGACCACACATAATTTATCATTAGATTGAAAACCATTATAATCAATAGAACGTGACAAAGTTTTAGTCCTAACAGAAATAGTACAATAACCCCCTTCTGGGGAGAATACTCTACCTGTCAAGTCCAGAACTCTCACGTCAGAGACATGTCGACAGGCAGATAAACAAAGGAGCATTGCTACTTTGACCAATAATTGTTTCCTAGATAACGGTAAACTGTCTGGCCATCTTCCAAGCAGATTTAAAATCTTAGAAACATCCCACAACACAGAATACTTATCCTTAGGTGGGTTAGCATTCGGATTCCTTTGAGTAACTTACAAATCAGTGGATGCATCTCGACCGGACCTTTATGTTAACCCCTCTGAAGCTTTTTGCGAGAGTAAATTGATCACCTGGGATAGTTCTGCCTCCACAGGATCCACATGCTTTTCCAAGCACCAACCCAACCATCCTCACCATGCCTACAAGTACCGCTTCCTCGTGGAAGGAGCCCAAACCTAGTGGATGAAATCTGAAGCTGCCTGCAAAATTCCCTGGCAATTACCACTGTTGTTTAAATAAAGATTTCTCTTGGATAACAACACACAGAGGGTCAATTTACCACATTCAACCATATACAGGACGTACAAATATACTGAATCTAATTTTGTTTGAGAACCCATAAACCAATTATAAACACACAAAGAATCTTACATAAGTATTGCAAACATTTATTTTATTAAAAACACTATCAATAATACAAAACACAATAATGTAACCAATTGTACCTAAACAAGAAAAAATATATATTTGGACACATTTATACATATAACTAATACATTTCAATATACATGAGAGACAAAAACAAGGCACATCAAAGTTCCAGATGGGTCATTATAGTTGCTTCATAACAAGAATTTTGAGAAAGATTTTTATGAATATTATTACTTTATTCTTTTTAATTCAGAATCTACAATCTCAAATAAGAAGACATAAGATGCCAATAATACCCCACAACTGAGCACTTATTTCTTCTTGATGGAACAGTGCCATTACGAGGTATATAGTATGAGCATAATGATCTACACTAAAACAAAAAAATCAATATAGTCAGTCAATCCACTTTATTCGATTACTTAAAATCATAAAAGTACAAACACAGAGCACACACAAAATAGGTAACAAAAATCTCATGCGAATATGGGAAAAAAAGTCACAATACATCATGAAATGCAGTGTGTCCTGGGGCGAGAAATTATCACATTGGCATGGTTCGGCATCTTGGGGGTTACACCAACCTTGATAATCCCCCAATGTTAAATAATTCAAATTGAAACAGAGCCTAGTTAGGAGCCATCGATGGTACAACTTATTGACAATTAACAAGTAAGGTTCAATGTTAATGGATGTTTATAATAAGTAATGGGTCTTAACTAAAGGTTTACATAGCTCCTGTTCTTCTCGCCCCACCGACAGGAGGTTCTTAAAATTCAGTTTTACCCACAGCACGTTCTCCTTCCGTATCCTATCAGGTTCCTCAAAAAGCTCTGGTCGACCTAATTTAAATAACATACTTTTAACGTACGCCAACCATTTGATTTTTACAGACTTATCCAGAGCAATACAGTCTCGTAAAATCATGTGATTCAGGGTTAATTCGGGATTCAACCAAGTCTTGAGCCAGCAGAGCAACTGAGCTGTTCTCAAAATAGCGGTGACATAACCTAACCCTAACTCCTGATGTACAGCGTACGATGGGGTTGATTGTGGGACAGACAAATGACTCCGTAAAAAATTGTTTTGGGCTATCTGTATGCCAGCCTGATCTTTATAACTCCATATAGAGGATCCATAGGCCGCAATAGCCAAGCACTTGGCCATATAGACCTTTAGGATATCCTCTATTGGTCTGGCCCCCAGACGCCGTGCAAATCCTAAAAGGGATGAGGAAGCTCGTGTGACGGCGTTCTTTTTGACTTTTTGTTGTTGGACCCAAGATGACCTGTCATCAAAAAGGACTCCCAAATAAGTGAAGGAAGACAAAGCAGAAACCTCCAGACCGTAACAATAAAATGTCTTTCTGGGTCTATGTCCTACTGTCATGGTGTGTGACTTTCCATTATTCACAACCAGATCTAGTGAGTTCATAAATGTCCCTAAAGCATCTAAAAGTCGCTATAAATCTACTGCCTTACGAGCTAAAAGAACCGCATCGTCCGGGTAGAGGTGAACAGGGATTGAGCACTCTCCCACTCGCAAAATATCCAGTGCAGCCTCAGCAAGCGATTTGTCCAGATCATTCACATATAGATAACCAATTATCTTTTGACATCCCATTGACAAATGTTTGGATGCATTGTGAGGCCCGATCCCCAGATATAATTACAAGCGCCTTTTTTGGGGATACCTATGAATGTTCATTTTCGGCAACATTCCCTCAGTCCCCAATGGGAAGTGAGTAGTGATATTGGGTCACTAGAATAAAATGAGAGGGAATGATGGTGACTGATACTTAGTGGTGAGAATGGATTGGTTATTTTGAATACGGGACCCAAAAACAATTATAAACTGTATTGTGATGCTGTTTTAAAATGAAATTGTGAACATAAAAGTTTTTTTAATCCTACCGTCCTTCCCAATTTAAATTGTTGGTTTTATGTGCATGGCTTTTAATTAAATATAACTATATGTGTTGTTCTTACTGGTTACATATTGTTTAGGTTGTTGATATATTTTTCATATATTTTGTTTCGACACAGGCACATATGACACTGTGCTAGCTCTAAGAGAGACATTTATTTTAAGAGTCCTGAAGATGGTGGCGAAAAAATTTATAGCTCACCGAAACACTCTTTGCTATTGTTAAATTCGAGGAACGTTTGAGCCTAATTATAAAAAGGACTAATAGACTCCAACACAACAGATTCAATTTAATTAACGCATTTATGATGATTTTTAATGTGTCACTTGTTTTTGTCTCTCATGTATATTGAAATGTATTTGTTATAAGTATTGATTTGTCCAAATATAATATTTTTTTAACTTGCTTAGATACATTTGGGTACATTATTGTGTTTTATATTACCGATTGTGTTTTTAATAAATGCATTTTTACAATACTTATGTAAAATTCTTTGTTTGGATAAGGCTACTTTTAATTTATTCTTAAAGTCTCTTAGTTTTGATTTCGGCTATTGTAACTGTGTCATCTGGGAATTGGTTACAAATGTATAACCACAAAAAACCCAGGACAGACCTGGTTGTGGGGAACCAGAGGCAAGGGGTACTAGAAGCAGGCAGCCTCCAACATATAATGTTCAGCACAAATGGGGCCGCTCCCGGTTGTTAGACTGAGGTGCTACAGTGTTAATGTGTGAGTGCAGGCATCTCAAAAAAAGTGAAGGACTGGTCTCCCACACCACCTGGTGTCATGCTTCATCATTGACCAGTCCTCGCCCTCTAAAAACTTGGTTTGATAGAGGGCGGGCATACACCTGACAACAGGGATGCACTTCTAAACTAAGTAGGGGCCCTTAAAGAAAACAGTGGAATTAAAAGGCCATTATAGATGCCATATCAACTTTAATATACCTGGCATCTCGATGGTAATTAAAATAAGTGTTCGGTGTTTTGGGGACTTTATTGTCCCCCCACCGTGGTCACTGCAGTCGACATGTTTCTGCCAGTTGGCCCAGTAGAATCCATGGCATTCATCAGGACCTAAAAAGAAAGTAGCAGGCTCCACTCTTACCAGGCTTTGGTGAGAGGGTTCCACTGTGTGGAGTGATCTATATCACGCTCCACTGTTGTGCGGCCAATGCGTTCAAGCTTGAAAGAATCATACAAAAGTATAGGAACAATAAATAGAGCACCAAGGACGGAATTATATCAAAATTCACTCAGGGTGCATCAATCGTGACAAACATCTGTGCACTTATAAACTTGTGGTATCTTTTATCCACGATGCTTACCCTATACAGGGGACCAAATTGCCCCATTGGAGGGTGAGGGAGGCAGACCCCTGTAGTCACAAGCTGAATAATTAGGGAAACAAAACAGCAAGCAGTGGAGAATATTAAAAGTTGTACAACCATGAGACTCTATGGTTTCTAAAGCGTGGTAGTCAGAAGGAAGCTCCTGTCACCTTCAAAATCTTTCACACACACATTCATGCTATCCCTCTCTTACTATTACAAGGTGCGTCTTCCGCATATGCACCTAGCTGTGTACTCCTCGACGATAAATGAGGGGCGTGAATGTATGCTATTTATAGTTCTGGCGCTGGGTGTAATTAAGTGGTCTAATTGAGTGCAATTGGCTGCCGCGTGTTGAAATCCCGTGTCACCAGATAGCGCTGTTAAATTATTAGATGCGTCGCCTGACCTGCCTGGAGCATAGTTATGCAGTCGCAGAGAGACTTAAAAGGACATCCGTTGTCCGGAACGGAAGAGCCAGGCAACCGCTATATGGATCAGGTTTTTCTAAATACCTGATCGGCTATGGAGAAAGGCGAAGGAGCGGGCGTGCTCCTCATCGTGCAATCTCAGTGGTGACTGAGAGCAGCGCATGCACGCACTGTCAGTGCCTTTCATGTGTTCAAGGGTGCGCAAGCCCCGTTGTCGCCGTAGAAAGTATAAGACGTAAGTCATGTTTATATGAGGGCAAGTTTATCACCCACCCTTTTATTAAAGTAAACTACAGAACATTAAAACAGACTGCCCGGGCTTACGATTACTTGTTGTTAGTGTGAATGTAGACATCAACTACATTTATATGTCACTCAGTGTTTTTTTATGGCAGCATGTAAATTATGTCAGAAAACGTGCTCCTAATGAAACATTAGTTGCATCCCCTTTGGGCACACAATCTTAGGTTCCTAGCAAATTAGGACTCCACAAGTTAAATTGCGTTTTGTATTTTCTTGTTTTATTTGTGTTCTTCGCAATTATTCATGTAATTCATAAATGAAATTCGTAAGCCATTCCATTATTCAATCTTTCATAATATCATAAGTTTATGTTTGGCTCCAATGCATTTAGTGAGAAAACAACAGGAGCCAGGTCCTTAGGGACGGGTGAGGAGGCTAGACCTTATTGTGCATACCATACCAAAAATTGCCTCATCACCAAACAGTTTAAATCCACAATCAAGGAAGTGTTGAACACGCTACCAGTCGTATTCAACAAGGTATTTTTATTTTAACCTGATTAAATCGTCAATTATTCAATAGATTCAAAAGAGACGAATTACACACATAAAAAGACACATATCCACATAACATATTCATGTCAAGAATAACATATTATTCCGCTATACAAGTAAAGTGCTGAATTAGCTTAAAAGAAACAATTAAAGGAAAAATAAGTGAAAAATGTATAACAAACAGAGCATTTCAATCATGTGTAACATACAACAATACATTTGCAACTATAAAAGACATTTGAAGCACGAAATAAAGAAGAAAAGAAGTAAATGTGTAAATGTTTAACATCAGCAAAATTGCTGGCAAAGGGGAATGGATCGCAAAAAATCTTTTCTAACAGGCCGACGCGTTTCGATTCCAGTGAGTTATTTCCTGGAATCTCATCAGGGCGCGAACAATTCTGTCTGTGGGAAAAATGGAAAGGAAAGCGAATTGGAATTTTTGAAAAAACTATAAGCTCCAGACCCAACACTGTGACGCTGAAAAAAGGGGAGATGAACCTACCAGATTAAAAGAGGTGCGTGATTACCCGGGGTTTCTGTCTGTGCAAGGTCGAACTTCTTGGACATCTAATCAATCACAATGGACGGGGGACCACCTGAAGAATAAGGTTTTTTTTTTTTTTCAAGCTCGCAGCATGTATCTGGATTAACTTGCAAACATGTGCCAATATACAATGTAATTCAAAAAAGCAACATACCGTCAGGCGACGCATTGAATGAAGCCTGCCGGCTGCCGCTATGAAGGCGTTTTGCTCACAGGCGGGGCGAAAAAATAGGATGTTGGCCCTGGGACAGAGGGGACAACAAGTTAGGGCGATAGGCGTGTGTTTGGCCAAGCGATTGTAGCGAATATGTGAAACCCAACGTACCTTTATTTAAGAGGCTTCGTGTCGTTCTTTCAAGGGTTTTCTTCATAAAGTGTTCAAACTTGTGGCCGCATCCGCTAAAAGAATAGCGGGAACATGTATCAATATTGTGTACCAGGAAGATTCTTTGAAAGGGAAAGAAAGCAACAGCGGCGCGCTGCCTACCTGTGGCTTCTCCCGTCCCTGTCCTCGGCGTGTTGTGCCGAATCCAAGATGGGCGCCAGGTATGTTTACCTGTATAAAGCTCCCGGGTGTAAAGCTGTGCATTGTGGGAACCGTAGTCCATAGTCATAGACGCAAATGGTATGCATGTCATGATAGAAAAATTTGGTTACATTGTTAACTTGAAAGGAAAAGGTGGTGCCCCGTGGACAGAGATTAGGCATGAAGAGTTTTGAGGCAATAAAGAATTTTTGAGCAGTGAGACAATAAGAGCAACCAGGGTGGCCACGTATCGCCGCGGCTGCGGGGTTTTACACTCTTGTAATTTCAGATAGAGTGTTGAGACCTTTTTGTGCACTCTTGAATTTTAGGATAAGGTATGCTTCTTTTTGAAGAAGCTTTTTATCCACATCAACATCTCGGTTTGAGGATCGTAGTGTATGTAACACCGTCCACTTCAGATCATTGGCATCGTGTTTTGCAGTCAAAAAATGATCTACCATTGGGGCATTAGCAATTTTGTTTTTAATCCTAGACCTATGCTGGCAGATGCGGGTGTTGATTTGCTGAGTAGTTTTCCCTATGTAGATTTTAGCACAGGGGCACTGTACTAGATAAACCACATTTTTCGTTTTGCAATTGGAAAATTCACTGTGTTTCCATCTAATACCTTCATGGTGGAACTCATCACCTTCTATGGTGTTCGGGCACACTACACAAGTGCCGCATCTGTGATGCCCAGTAATCGGTTTAAGATTCCATTGGGTTAATAGATCACTTTTCTTTTTAGGTATAGATGCATCGGCCCTCATAATCTGTTGACCTATGCTTTGGTTTTTTTTGTATGCAAATAAAGGCCGTGGAAAAGGGCATTCAAGGTTTGCGAGTAAATGCCAATTACTCAACACGGCTTTCCTCAGTTTGTGGGTGTCAGGTCCGAAGGTTGAAACACAGACCAATCTATCGAGGGCAGGTTTGGTTCGTGTTTCTAACAAGGTCTCTCGAGGAGTGTAGCGTGCTGGAGGTTTAAAGGCTGTATAAAAAAGACACGGATAGAAATACCATCCTGCACCATAAGAGCGCCCACCCTCGCAATCTCAAATCCAATCTCCCCTATGGGCAATTATTGCGCATTAGGAGAAACTGCTCTCATTTGGAAGATTTTTCATCCCACGCAGAAAGGTTCTGCCAAGAAATGAAGGAAAGAGGGTACCCGAAAAAACTGTTGAAGCACTCTCTAAAAAGAGCACGCTACACTCCTCGAGAGACCTTGTTAGAAACACGAACCAAACCTGCCCTCGATAGATTGGTCTGTGTTTCAACCTTCGGACCTGACACCCACAAACTGAGGAAAGCCGTGTTGAGTAATTGGCATTTACTCGCAAACCTTGAATGCCCTTTTCCACGGCCTTTATTTGCATACAAAAAAAATCCAAAGCATAGGTCAACAGATTATGAGGGCCGATGCATCTATACCTAAAAAGAAAAGTGATCTATTAACCCAATGGAATCTTAAACCGATTACTGGGCATCACAGATGCGGCACTTGTGTAGTGTGCCCGAACACCATAGAAGGTGATGAGTTCCACCATGAAGGTATTAGATGGAAACACAGTGAATTTTCCAATTGCAAAACGAAAAATGTGGTTTATCTAGTACAGTGCCCCTCTGCTAAAATCTACATAGGGGAAACTACTCAGCAAATCAACACCCGCATCTGCCAGCATAGGTCTAGGATTAAAAACAAAATTGCTAATGCCCCAAATGGTAGATCATTTTTTGACTGCAAAACACGATGCCAATGATCTGAAGTGGACGGTGTTACATACACTACACTACGATCCGATCCTCAAACCGAGATGTTGATGTGGATAAAAAGCTTCTTCAAAAAGAAGCATACCTTATCCTAAAATTCAAGAGTGCACAAAAAGGTCTCAACACTCTATCTGAAATTACAAGAGTGTAAAACCCCGCAGCCGCGGCGATACGTGGCCACCCTGGTTGCTCTTATTGTCTCACTGCTCTAAAATTCTTTATTGCCTCAAAACTCTTCATGCCTAATCTCTGTCCACGGGGCACCACCTTTTCCTTTCAAGTTAACAATGTAACCAAATTTTTCTATCATGACACGCATACCATTTGCGTCTATGACTATGGACTACGGTTCCCACAATGCACAGCTTTACACCCGGGAGCTTTATACAGGTAAACATACCTGGCGCCCATCTTGGATTCGGCACAACACGCCGAGGACAGGGACGGGAGAAGCCACAGGTAGGCAGCGCGCCGCTGTTGCTTTCTTTCCCTTTCAAAGAATCTTCCTGGTACACAATATTGATACATGTTCCCGCTATTCTTTTAGCGGATGCGGCCACAAGTTTGAACACTTTATGAAGAAAACCCTTGAAAGAACGACACGAAGCCTCTTAAATAAAGGTACGTCGGGTTTCACATATTCGCTACAATCGCTTGGCCAAACACACGCCTATCGCCCTAACTTGTTGTCCCCTCTGTCCCAGGGCCAACATCCTATTTTTTCGCCCCGCCTTTGAGCAAAACGCCTTCATAGCGGCAGCTGGCAGGCTTCATTCAATGCGTCGCCTGACGGTATGTTGCTTTTTTGAATTACATTGTATATTGGCACATGTTTGCAAGTTAATCCAGATACATGCTGCGAGCTTGACAACAAACCCCCCCCTTATTCTTCAGGTGGTCCCCCGTCCATTGTGATTGATTAGATGTCCAAGAAGTTCGACCTTGCACAGACAGAAACCCCGGGTAATCACGCACCTCTTTTAATCTGGTAGGTTCATCTCCCCTTTTTTCAGCGTCACAGTGTTGGGGCTGGAGCTTATAGTTTTTTCAAAAATTCCAATTCGCTTTCCTTTCCATTTTTCCCACAGACAGAATTGTTCGCGCCCTGATGAGATTCCAGGAAATAACTCACTGGAATCGAAACGCGTCGGCCTGTTAGAAAAGATTTTTTGCGATCCATTCCCCTTTGCCAGCAATTTCGCTGATGTTAAACATTTACACATTTACTTCTTTTCTTCTTTATTTCGTGCTTCAAATGTCTTTTATAGTTGCAAATGTATTGTTGTATGTTACACATGATTGAAATGCTCTGTTTGTTATAAATTTTTCACTTATTTTTCCTTGAATTGTTTCTTTTAAGCCAATTCAGCACTTTATTTGTATAGCGGAATAATATGTTATTCTTGACATGAATATGTTATGTGGATATGTGTCTTTTTATGTGTGTAATTCGTCTCTTTTGAATCTATTGAATAATTGACGATTTAATCAGGTTAAAATAAAAATACCTTGTTGAATACGACTGGTAGCGTGTTCAACACTTCCTTGATTGTGGATTTAAACTGTCCAATGCATTTAGGGCATTCTCAAGCCCTTCCTCAGGGAGCATCACTATGAATGTAGATTATAAACAGAATCAAAGACTATCATATAAAGATGAACTTAAACATAACCACAAACAATAATGTCATATCATGCAGTTCGTGTTAACCACGTGTACTCTCAATAGCGAGATGTGTAAGTATCATAAGGTGAAGGCAGTGAGGTAAAAAACAGTGCCCGTAAAGACGCCGAGTGAGAAACAAAACCGTTCGATAAAAAAGTGATCCAAGTCGCGTAATGTGGCTGTAAAACGAAACACGAGAAGACTTACGGTGACTCGATCAATGGTGCCTCGAATTTCTAAATACAAGGAGAATAAACAAACAGTTGTAGTCGTTTGAAAAATAAAATGAAATAGAGTGTGACCGGGGTAGTCACCAGAATTCGTCACTCACCATGTGAGAATGTGGATTTAGTAGCTGTTAGCAAACGGGTTCATCGAGACGTGCGAAAGCGTCTTCGTATAGTTCAAAACGAAAGCTGATCGCGGAGAAAATAGCTTCCGCGTCACGTGATGCGGATGTTTTGATGGAAACGAAAAAAAGACTGCAAGGTTGGACTGCAGTAACCATAGACGAGCGGTTACTGTAAAACAGAGTGTGTGGGATTGTTAATAATGAAAAAACGTATCCGCACAGAGTGCGATAATAAAATAAAATAAAACATGACGAGGCAATATTATTTTGAAAATTACGGTTGTGCAATAAGGATGACAAAATACCCATAGGTGGAACTGAGTCATAAAAAATGAGAATTGGTGTTATGATGTATAGGTGGTTAGAGTATGTGATATGACAAATCGGCTGAAAGAATATAACCTAAACAATATCATTAACAGTGATATGTTCTATACAACAACACACAGTAAAACACCTCAATTGACCAAGAACATGGGCACACCAGGCCTTCATTATTTGATCTTATCATTCATGCTAATAGATAACAGGCAAATTCAATGCGGTCATTCAGACCATGCGGTTTGGTAGAATTGAGTTTTTGAATCCAAAAGTTCTCTCTTTGTAATAGATGTTTATTGTTGTCCCTTCCCTCCTTTTTTTCAACGTGTTCCAACACAATGAACTTCAATTGTGAGATATTATGGTGTTCTTCAATAAAATGATGCGCAACAGAAGATTTCATGTTGCGTGTGCGAATGTTTGATTTATGTTCCGTAATACGTGTCTTTATTTTTCTTTCAGTCTTGCCCACATACACCTTTCCGCATGGGCATTTCAATAAGTAGATTACGTTAGTTGTGTCGCAAGTAGCTGTAACTTTTAGTTTGATGTTGAAACCCTTCATTGGGTGTGATATGACATTTCCACTCATGATGTTGTTACAATTGCCACAATTAAGGCAAGGTCTTGTGCCTTTATGTGGGAATGTTTCCATGGTTTTTTGTTTGAGTATTTCTCCCATATTTCTACCCCTTGTATGGGCAAATAATGGTGGTAATGAAAAGATTCCGTTGAAGTCTGGTTCTAGATTTAAAATTGACCAATGTCTCCTGCTGATTTTTTTAAAGCGTGTGCTTGAGGTAGAAAATTTAGATACTGCTACAATTCTCTGGTTGTCTGTTTTTTTATGTGCTTTTAGTAGATCAGTTCTATTTTTGTTCATGGTACGTTCCTTCGCTTCCTTAATGGTTTGTTCTGGGTAACCTCTATCCAGGAATCTACCACCCATTTCATCCAATCTTTGTTCAACTTTAAGGGGATCTGATGTTATCCTTTTCACCCTTGTCATTTGTGAAAATGGAAGATGTTTTTTAAGGGACATCTGGTGGAAACTGGAATAATGTAACATGTTGTTACGATCTGTCGGTTTGCGATACACATCCGTTTCCAAACCTTTCTCTGTCAGTGTTACTTCAACGTCCAGAAATGTTACTTTTTCTTTAGAAATTTCCCAAGTCGATTGAATACGTTCATCCAAAGAGTTGAGAGAAGTTAGGGCTGCTTCCAATTTTTCGGCTGTATTCTTCAAAATAATAAAGATGTCATCAATGTACCGAACTATTAATTTGATGTTGTCATGCCACTCCTTTTTTGAAAGAATGTGCCGTTCCTCATATTCCTTCATGAAAATGTTAGCGTACGCCGGCGCGGCTCAATTGCCCATGGATGTACCCACAAGCTGCTGGTACCATTCCTCGTTGTACTTAAAATAACTTTGGTAAAGGGTGCACAACATGAGTTCCATAAGAAACGTTTGCATTGATACGTTTAGACTAGTATTGACTAATGCTTGTTCCACTGCTTCAATTCCAGAAGAATGTGGGATCGATGTGTACAGTGACCTGACGTCAGCTGTACATAAAACTAAATTTTCGTTTTGTTGCAAGGTTACGGATTGAAGTTTTAACAAAAATTCAGTTGTATCTTTTATGTATGTTTGCATGTTTTTCACAGTGGGTTGCACATATTTGTCTAGAAATTGGCCTATTGGCTCGTGTAAGCTGCCACGTGCCGAAACAATCGGTCTCATAGGAGGGTCTTCTAAATTTTTATGAATCTTAGGAATCATATATAGAACCGGACTTTTAGGATTTTGTTTGATAAGAAAGTTCCTGGTTTTTTCATTGATAGTTCCTGTATCATATGCTTTATCAATGATGCCTTTCAATACCTTCGTGTACCTCATTGTTGGATTGTCATCCAGTCTCATATGTGTGTTAGTGTCAGATAGATGTTCCATTACTTTTGTTTCATACATTGATGCGTTCATAACCACTCGTGCTCCTCCTAAAATTTAGAAGACCCTCCTATGAGACAACCAGAGAATTGTAGCAGTATCTAAATTTCAGCAGGAGACATTGGTCAATTTTAAATCTAGAACCAGACTTCAACGGAATCTTTTCATTACCACCATTATTTGCCCATACAAGGGGTAGAAATATGGGAGAAATACTCAACCAAAAAAACATGGAAACATTTCCACATAAAGGCACAAGACCTTGCCTTAATTGTGGCAATTGTAACAACATCATGAGTGGAAATGTCATATCACACCCAATGAAGGGTTTCAACATCAAACTAAAAGTTACAGCTACTTGCGACACAACTAACGTAATCTACTTATTGAAATGCCCATGCGGAAAGGTGTATGTGGGCAAGACTGAAAGAAAAATAAAGACACGTATTACGGAACATAAATCAAACATTCGCACACGCAACATGAAATCTTCTGTTGCGCATCATTTTATTGAAGAACACCATAATATCTCACAATTGAAGTTCATTGTGTTGGAACACATTGAAAAAAAGGAGGGAAGGGACAACAATAAACATCTATTACAAAGAGAGAACTTTTGGATTCAAAAACTCAATTCTACCAAACCGCATGGTCTGAATGACCGCATTGAATTTGCCTGTTATCTATGAGCATGAATGATAAGATCAAATAATGAAGGCCTGGTGTGCCCATGTTCTTGGTCAATTTAGGTGTTTTACTGTGTGTTGTTGTATAGAACATATCACTGTTAACGATATTGTTTAGGTTATATTCTTTCAGCAGATTTGTCATATCACATACTCTAACCACCTATACATCATAACACCAATTCTTATTTTTTATGACTCAGTTCCACCTATGGGTATTTTGTCATCCTTATTGCACGAACGTAATTTTCAAAATAATATTGCCTCGTCATGTTTTATTTTATTTTATTATCGCACTCTTTGCGATTACGTTTTTTCATTATTAACAATCCCACACACTCTGTTTTACAGTAACCGCTCATCTATGGTTACCGCAGTCCAACCTTGCAGTGTTTTTTTCGTTTCCATCAAAACATCCGCATCACGTGACGCGGAAGCTATTTTCTCCACGATCAGCTTTCGTTTTGAACTATATGAAGAAGCATTCACACGTCTCGATGAACCCGTTTGCTAATAGCTGCTAAATCCACATACTCACATGGTGAGTGACGAATTCTGGTGACTACCCCGGTCACACTCTATTTCATTTTATTTTTCAAACGACTACAACTGTTTGTTTATTCTCCTTGTATTTAGAAATTCAAGGCACCATTGATCGAGTCACCGTAAGTCTTCTCGTGTTTCGTTTTACAGACACATTTCGCGACTTGGATCACTTTTTTATCGAAGGGTTTTGTTTCTCAATCGGCGTCTTTACGGGCACTGTTTTTTCACCTCACTGCCTTCACCTTATGATACTTACACATCTCGCTATTCAGAGTAGACGTGGTTAACACAAACTGCATGATATGACATTATTGTTTGTGGTTATGTTTAAGTTCATCTTTATATGATAGTCTTTGATTGTGTTTATAATCTACATTCACAGTGATGCTCCCTGAGGAAGGGCTTGAGAATGCCCGAAATGCATTGGAGCCAAACATAAACTTATGATATTATGAAAGATTGAATAATGGAATGGCTTACGAATTTCATTTATGAATTACATGAATAATTGCGAAGAACACAAATAAAACAAGAAAATACAAAACGCAATTTAACTTGTGGAGTCCTAATTTGCTAGGAACCTAAGATTGTGTGCCCAAAGGGGATGCAACTAATGTTTCATTAGGAGCACGTTTTCTGACATATTGATTGGACGTCCAAGATGGAGGACGCCACCCTTGGAGCACCTCAAAAGCAATTAAACTCATTAAACTATTAACAACCTTACAGTACCCAAAGAAGGCTGTGCATCTGTTTCCAAAAATCTCAAGCATGTAAATTATGAAAGATGAGCTGCATGGTCAGGAGAACCCACATCCATGTATTGTCCATTTGTATGGGGATTTTAAAAAGAAATTGAGATCTCACTCAAAAAGGTTTGATTAAGATAGCGCACTGGTGTGATATAGGCTACTGAATTAATAATTCACTCAGTTGGTTTTTGACAGAATATTTCTGTGAGAGATGCGATGTAGGAGCCAAACAATTCTTTCATCAATGTAATAGCCATTCGTGCAGTGATTGAAAATTCGAGGCCTAACCCAAAAAGGTTTTAATTAAGATGGTGCGCTGGTGTGGTGCAGGCTACTGTGCAAGTTGTAGCCATGGGATCTCATTGTTGAGTCCATTTTCACACGTGCAAAGACGGTATAAACCCACCTTTGTTTTCTGACATGCAGTGGTCTGGTGAGATCAGCCTTTTGTATCTTCATTACCTCCAAAACCACCCACTTGAGATCGGTGTCTTTGTGATTGAAATACAAAAAGTGCCTTGTTTGTTTAGTGTTTGTTTTTTTACACCTTATTGTGCTTTGGTGTTCGCTAATGCGGATTTTAATCTTCCTGGTGGTCATGCTGACATACATAACGCCGCAGGGACATGTGAGGAGGTATGCCACGTTTTTGGTATTAGAATTGCTAACGTTTTTTAGTTTCCAAGGATTCTTAGTCCCAATGTCTACTTCTTTCGTGGTCACAGTGAATGGACATGCGAAACATCCCCCACATGCGTAGTGTCCTGTGGGTCTCTGTGTGTTCCAAAGGGTCATCTGGTCTTTCCTCACATTCGGGGGCGTTTTTGCATGTACCAACTCATCCTGCAGATTTCTACTCCTCTTAACCGCTTCCGTGCGGCGCGTTAGCCGCGCCCTGTGCTGGACATTCCAGAACAGGGCGCGGTCGTGACGGAACCGTTCCGTCATCAGCACAGCTCAGCCGTAACTGATGACGGAACGGTTCCCTCACCAGCATCGAAGGGGTTAAATGCAAATAGTGGAGGATCCCAGTGTTTTTTTTGCCTTTTTTGTCTTCCTTTTCCCCTGCCTCTGTAAAAAAAAAAAAAAGGCTGCAGGCCCTGTGGAAAGCCAAAACCTGGCGGATAGTATGGTTGCTGCAAGAACTCAAACTCGGGCATTGGTGGATGCATCATCGGATGATGGTAATTCTGCTGTCGTCTCCCTTGATGGCCGTCAGTGCTCTCATCACTGCTACTTCCACTTGTGCTCCTCTCCTCTCCAGAGCTGAAGCTCCATCTATAATGGGCTTTTAATTCCACTGTTTTTTTTTAATGGCCCCCACTTAGTTTAGAAGTGCAACCCGCCCACTATCAAACCAAGTTTTTAGAGGGCGAGGACTGGTCAATGATGAAGCATGACACCAAGTGGTGTGGGAGACCAGTCCTTTACTTTTTGTGAGATGCCTGCACTCACAAGTTAACACTGTAGCACCTCGGTCTAACATCTGGGAGCGGCCCCATGTGTGCTGAACAATTGTTTACAAATCTCAGGAATTCAATGGACTGGGTTGGGATTAGAATTGACTTGGAGGAGTTGATGACAACCCCCAGATCCTGTAATAGAGACACTGTCATCTGTAGGTGGAGAGCCGCCAGAGAGGATGACGTGGCCATGATGAGAATGTTCTCTAGATAGATTATCAGACGTGTACCCTGTTCTCTGAGGTGGGCCACTACTGGATTCATCAACTTGGTGAAGCACCAAGGCGCCGAAGAAAACCCGAAAAGAAGGACCAAATATTGCAGCCATGTGTCCTTCCACCGGAATTGCAGGAAACGCCGGTGTGGAGGAAAGATTGGCACAGTCAAGTATGCGTCCTTGAGATCCAAGTGGACCATTCACTCTCGTTCCCTCAAAAAATCTGTCAACAGATGGCTGCCCTCCATCTTGAAATGTTTGTAACTGACAAACTGGTTGAATTCTTTCAGATTGAGAACTAACCCGTGTCCACCTACTCTTCTGTATCAGGAAGACATTGCTGCAGAAACCCTTGGGGATGTTGTCGCCAAAAGACACCACGTTTTTCTGCAGAAGGTCTGTCTCCTATTTCTGGATCTATAAAATTGCTATCTTGTTGGGAAAAACACAACTGATTAGGAGGAAAGTCTTGTACTGGGGTCTGATAGAAATCTATGTCGAAACCCTGAATGGTTAGCAGGACCCAAGCATCTTGTGTAAGTGCTGCCCATTTGTGTAAGAAGTGACCGACAAGACCCCCCCAGAGGAAAAGAGGAAGAATCTAGAATTCTTACCTGTGGGGTAGGAAACGTGCTTTCTGTCCGACCCGATAGAAGCGATGGCAAGAGAATCTTCTTTTAGGATAGAAGGTGACGCCTCTAGTGTTATCTTGCCAGTCTCCTCTACTGCGGCCGTAACCACCTCTAGGGGGGCCTTGGTAGTATTGTCGCCCTGGCGAGTGGCCCCTGCCTATCCCGACCCTGAAAAAAAGGCCAGCTTGGAACACCCTCTTAATATTTGTTTGGTCTTTGTCGAGGGAAGTGAAGGTGCCTACATACTTTGACACGTCCTTGACAAACCTGTCCCCAAGAAGGAGTTGTCCGCCAGGGGACCTGCTTCAGAGGAGGCAAGCTCAGTGAGGTTCGAATCCATCTTTATGAGGAGAGATTTGCGTCGCTCCGCTAATTAGGTCCAGCCAGCCAGAATGTTGGGATCCACAGGAAAGCTTGTGTCTTTGAATACCAGCGCCATTTCCTGAAATGTTGCTAGGGGACCAGTTATGTCTAAGAGCTTGTCTTGACAGCCGCACCAGGCACAGTCAATGCCCTTCTTAGGGTCCGTGACAAACTTTTTAAGGAATGCTAGCATGTTTGGATCGTTGACAGGGGTCTCAGCCACTTTATCTGGGATATCTGGATGTGGGCATTCTTATGGTAATCTATTACAGACCTCTTTATCAAAGTGGTTTCGTAGGTCCGGGTGTAGGTAATCAACCACCTCAGGGGGGGGCCCAGTCTGAAGATCTTGGGTGCACAATGTCCTGAGGGTTAAAGTCGAAAGAATTAGAGACTTGATAATTAGATAGGGAAGGCTGACTGGGGTGCACCTTCTTTTTCTTCGGTGGGGTGGTGTGATTTGGGCCGTGAGTATCGGTATTTCTGTCCGTATTTGCAGCCCTCTTGTTCGATGGGCCAGCACCTGCTGGGGCGGAGTATTCTTGATCCCCCTGGAGCAATTTGAGGGAGCTTGGCTAAGACCTGTGAGTGAGTCCATGTAGACAACTTGGCTTTGCTTTTAGATGCTCCCTCAGAGGAGCCCGGCACTGACCAAGAACCGTCCGGGGATTGTAACCCAAGGCGTTTTGCAAAGCTTTCTAATTGTGCTGTGATTGGCTTAAGGGCGGCCGCCAATGCCTGGTTGACACTCTGAGGGACGGCAGACTTGATGGCCCTATTCACAGAATGTTGCACCGATGCATCCAAAGCATCTACCAATTTGTCCTCCAAATCGCAGCCCTGCTGCTCCTAATAGTATCCATACTCATCCTCCTCAAAGGTAGCTCAATCCTCCATCCTGGGGATAATGATTTGAAAGAATCAATCCGGGGTCGCAACCCTTGTGCACAATATATCCAAATACTCAAGTATTTCTTTGCTCCTCAGCCCTGCTGTATAATTGTTGTTGCATCTCCAGGGGTGTAAAGAGAGCTAAATGATCCTGTATGACTAACTGGCAGGAAGTTGCCCGATTGCATTGCATTGATGTACCGTGCTTTATACACAATAAAGGTTTTTGAAACAAAAAAAAAAAGAGCTAAATGATCCAGAACCCTGCACTCGGCTTAGAACTAGCAGCTGTTTTTCCAGCCATGGCAGGCACAGGGCCCACACAGGATGAGTTCATTACTGTGCAGCATTCCGCATTAAAAGAACGCGGAATGAGAAACTAGTTGAGGGCATCGCGCACCCCAAAAAGAGCCCAAAGGTAGTCCAATTGGGCTACATGCAACCCCTCTCAGAGCGGGTGCACAGGCCCTTTCAGGGAAGGCTCTGTGCTTAAGGTTTGCCGGGGAGGAGAACCCGGCTCGAGCAGACCCCGACTTGTGCCGATACGATGCAGCCGCGTCAGCCCGAGTCTGGTGAAAGAAGACCTGCACACAGTTGGCTAAAAGGTAACAGTAACAGCGGCAGGTGCTCACGACCAGTTTAACTTAACGGTCCGCGTCTGCGCGCGGCCGGGAAACGATAACTTACATCAGATTCCTCTGGCATTCAAATGGTACAATATGACATGAATAACAATATAATGTGTGACGCTCGTATAGCAGTACAAACTCGTTTAACAGAAACAGTCAAAACAGCAGTATTTAAATGTATGAAACAGGGAAGAGCACTTAACTCAGCTGCAAGCAGCAAAGAAAGAGGAGTTGGTCACGTGAAAGGTCCTATTTATAGGGACACAGGGACTATGATTGGTGGATATGCACCATGGCATTATGGGAAATGTAGATTTTTGGTATATGTTGAACGTTTTTATTGGCTGCTAAAAATTTACAGTAAAGAAAGAGAAAGCATAATCTGAAGCCTCTGGTCCTGTAACAGAATTCCTTGCCTACTCTGTGATGTGAGCGGTCATGTGACCCTCTTTATGAAAACTCATGGTTCACCACGTCAAAAGTAAAATTCAGAAGATTAATTTTTCAGTTGTCAAAATATAATCTAATTCTACTATCAGTAAGATAATTTTGTACTTCTCAAATGAAATGCATTGGAAACGAAAGATATATTGCGGTACTGCGCTCCCTTTCATGAAATGGAAAATAACCCTTGTGTTACAGACATTCCAAAGATACGTGGGATGACTACAATGTGCTGTTTAAGAATGCAGAAATACTCGTATGTACATCATAAACATCAATGTCTCTCAGGGGTACAAGTGGCAAGCAGAATGTGACTAGTCTGTGAATGCCATGCAGAATGCGACCTTTGCAAGGGTGCTGTGCAGAATGCGACATGGATACGAGAGCTATGCTGAAGGCACCCCACCAGTGGCAGACCGTTGCAAGGGTACCATGCAAAACTGTGAATGAATGCCATGAAACATACGACCTGTCTAGGAGCGCCATGCCGAATGTTACCTGTGCAAAGTTGTTGTGCAGAATGTGAGCTCTGCGTGGGTGCCAGGAGAAATGAGACCTACCCTGACAGTCATGCCACAAAAGGTTGACATGCAATGTCACATGATCAGCAGGATGCAACTAGAAGTGGTGTTACACTATTATTGGGATATGTGCATTAAATGGACTGGTACTGAGTACCGACACTTTTTTTTATTTTGAGAGGGACAGTACCTGCACTTTTCGAGAGTGACGTAATACTTTTAATTGGAGAGTACCGGCACTTCTCAGAAACAAGCAGGTACAGGGTGCCTTCAATTCTATTTTTACATTTCATGCTCTGGGAATCTACAGTCAGTAAAAGTTAGCTATGCCACATGTGCCCCCGAGAACTGCCATCCTATGTCTTGTCGGGCTCGGGCAGCTCTCCATATAGCTGTCAGGCCAGATCCCAGCCCCAGTATGGGACCTTCCCCGCTGTCAGTCGTTAACAGACCATCACACGACACAGTCATCCCTAATTCTCCCTGCCCGTGGTCCTACAGTGAGTAATAGAACACTCCATCCCTTTTAGTCTAGACAGAAGGCGGCAACCTAGCCTAACCCGCCAGGCTGAGAAAAGATGTCGCCGCCCGCCCGGTTCATTACAAGCTCACCTAAGAGGACCACCAACCAAACTCAGTTCACTCCAAATTGGGCGGCACCGCCAACTTAGGAGGATGGCTCGGACAAAGGCACGTGCGGACTTTCACAGCCAATCAGCACTTTGGAATTCTGTGTGGCGACCTAAGATTGGCTGAGATGCCCCCAATGCTCCAATCTAAGTCACCTTACACATTAACAGTACCTTCCACCCCCGTACGGCTCCCTGAATATGTTCAGCTGTGGGATTGGTTGTCATGCGACCCGGAAGTGCTAAAATTACGGACAAATGACATCCGTTAAAAGATCAGCAACGGACGACGGACATTTGCCCGAATTCACGGAGGGTCCGTGTAAGTAGCGGACAGGTGGTCACCTTACACTATGGACATATTTATACTTGTGTGTAGGAGGGAAAATGAAGTGTTGGTCCATTGCATTTGACCTGCCTTTCGGGCTTTGTTGTGAAACACTTTAGTCTGGGAAATAGAAAATCAGTTGGTTGCCACTGCTGTATGATCATCAGTTGCTAACATTACTTTCCGTGGTGTGATGAGGAACGATGATATTTGACGTTTCTTGAAGCCTATTTCAATATCGTTATCGGGTATGTAAATCAAAAAATCCTCTACAAATCCTCTGCATCACGTCTTTGCACATCGAGTTAAATGTTGGTTTTAATTTACGTGCTCTCATTTTTACCCTAGCCCTTTAGAGTCGCATGACGCTGTCTGCACCATAGCATGTTTTTCATGAGCAAACCTAGCTTGTGGTGGCGATCGTTAGATGCAGACCAAAGATAAAAACGAAAATAGTGTTTCATCTCGCTTCAAATTCTCATATCGTTCACTTCTTCAAAACATTAAGTGTTCTGCTTTTAAGATCTACTTGCAGTCCACGTGCATTACTATCCAGACCCCAAAAGATCTACACCATACCGATGGCTTTGAAATGATATGAAGTGTGTGTACATATAACCAGCAATATATAAAACATAGCCATTGCTTTAAAATGAATGAAATTGTGCATGCAACCATAGTTCTCTTATACGTTTTAGTAATATTTTTTATAAAGATTAGTTAATTTTCCATATGTTTCAATGCATAGCAGATCACGTAATCTCCGTGTACCACAGTTTACTTCTTTGCCATAAATGTGAGCACATACTAAATGTTATTATATCAATGACTGGGCATTTTCATTTTACAACATGGTAAACTCAGCACAGTTTTGTCAGTGTTATGTACTGTTCGTTTGGCTTACAAATGCAAACGTTGGTTTATCACTTATAAAATGATAGACTTGTGTGAAGAGTCTCATGTGACCCAGTCACATAGGAAGGAAGTAAACATCAAGTGCAATTCCCGTGTTTAAATGGCCAGTAAGTTCATGCCCACCCAGAAATGTTTTGAGTATTTAAGGTATTCACTATATTTTCCAACTCCTTCCTACCTTCCTATCCACAAAAAGCTCCTAATTTGCTTCTGAAAAATGTAAGAATAAAACCTTTTCCAAGGGTAGGAAGAGAGGTTCTCTATAGGCAAAAAATATTTTCCCAATTGTGCAATAAGAATTTTAACAAGTACATTTCAATTTGCTTCAAAGATTGCTCCCCCCCCCCCCAAATATAAATATGCTTATTTTCTCATGCAAAATGGTATTCACAAATGCTTGAAAGAAATATGGGTGGGATTTTGCAGCTGTTGCAGGTTACCAGGCCTACCTCTGCAAGCGTGAATTTCTGAAAGTTGAAAGTCTGCACACATAGAAGGTGGAAGACCTATGGTGCACTCTTGTGACCTTTAGGAATGGGGCTCATGTTGGTTTTAGACTGATTCGCATTAATTGTTTAAATACTGGCATGTTTAACTAAACTATGCTTTAAGGACTTGATATTTAAAGTTGTTCTTTAAAATGCACACATCTATTAAGTATCTCTAACATTTGCTGATTTTTTTTTTTCCCCCAAGTTGCAAATATTTTTGGGAACACTTTAATTTGAGCGCAATTGAATAGCAGAAACGTTTAGCAAAACTGTATACAGCCTCCCCCCCTGGTGTTTTTTTCAAGTTGCAAATATTATTTGGGTAAATTTGTCTTAATTTTTTATTTTGAAAGCAATTCATCTTACTCCTTCTGCATGTAGTTGCATACAATAAAGGGTCATTATAAATATTCACAAATTGGTTCATTTAGCAAGCAAATGTCTGCTTTTTTTTGAATTAGAAGCATTTCATTGATGCTAGGTGAGGTTCACTGTTTTTCATTAGAGCCCAAATAGTAACAGTTACGTTTTTGCCTTCATGAACCATATATACCATTGCCAATATCTTACACACAAGAATGCACACGTTGCCTTAGGAGCAGACAGTCGTGTTTCCGACTACAAAAGTGTTGCTCTATAAACTGAAAGTCAAACAGTGTGCCGCTTGATGTGGACCTTACTTGACATGTGCACAGATTAAGCCTGCAAAGTTTTTGACCTTGGCCCTTAAACGTGTGCTGGTCACCGGGTGACTGGAATTCCATACTCTTGTTTTATTAGAATCCAGGTAACTGCTGCAACTTTGCAATTTGTAGTAATTAAAAACAAGCATTTCTTATATTTTCTGAGTGGCTAATGAGAGACTGACTGATTTGTATTTTTAGGTTAGTTGGTGTTAAAATGGAATGGATTGATGTTAAAAGTAAGGAAAACTTTTAAGTTTGGTTATTCTGTCAGGCTTTTATCACAACTTGATCTACAACTATGTCTGTCAGTATCATTAAAGTTGCTGAAGTAGTTCACTCAGTAGTATAGTAGCATTTCAGTAACACCCCTGAGGACTCATTTCAAGCTAAAATTGTGGCTGCTATTTAGCACGTGGGATTGTGGTGCTCCAGTGTCAATGGCTTTCTGGTCGAGTTACAGGATTGCAGAATGCATGATTAATTGATTTATGTTTTGTTAGATATGAGAATCTAAATCGGTACACTCCCATGTATTGTTCTAATGTTTATATGTTTTGACATAATTTATCTGGAGTAGAAAAATAGCACTCCTTGGACTTTCCTTTGACACTGCGCCATTCGAATAGGTATAGGTATTACACTCTCTTCACCAATACTACAATTACAGGCAAACCTTTTCCTGGTAGTAAGCATGGGATGAGGTCAACTCCTTAGCATGGAAATTGTAACGAATAAGGGCATTCTCTAAAATAAATGTTAAATCACTGATTTTACTTCCAAAATATGAATGAAAACTAGTCTACAGAGAGAAACAGATTATATCACCAGTGCTTTTTATAAATTTCATAGTATTAAAACTTATTTTATAACTAATAGGTCAATGATGTATCTCTAACGAGAAGGAGCAAAGGCCAGAAAAGCGGTTGAAAGATCCTGGTTTGTTTTTCACCGTCAATATTGATGGGGTTGGGTGGCTCCTGGGACGTACACATTTTCTGTAGAGCCATGATTGTGATAACATAATCTTATAATGAAACAGTCCACCAAATTCACTCCTAAAAGCTCACCTTTGAGCGATTTTGCAAATCTTTAAAATGTTCCTTCCAGTCCTCAGTTGATCCCCCAGTTGCGTCTCGTAAATCTAGTCATTTCATTTTAGATATTTGTACATCATGAACCTGTATTATAAGGTCAGCTGAGAGCATCTGTATGGCTTAGTAAAATAGTTAAAAGGCTTCTTTAGGAAGTACGTGGTTGGTCACGAAAAATATTGTGAGGTATCAGAGGTTGGTAAATGTTAGTGTAATTTCTACGCTAGAGGTTATTTTAAACACCGCATGTGCCTATCATCTCTGCTTAGTTCTAATCTTCCATTGCAGATTCTTGGTTACAAATTTAGTTTACCATTTAATGTATTGTGCTAATGCAGCATTTCTAAAAGGATTGGTATACTTATCTCTAAACCAGGGTGCTTGGCTGACGTGCCTGTTCATCAGCAGCGTTATGGGTGACCTGCTGTGATGGTCTGGAGGGTTAGAACTCTGGGAGAGCTCGGTAATAGTGTGATCTTATAGAACATGTTCTGGAAAAAGTTTTTTAGTCTGTATTCTAATCATTTTGTTGGCCATGTTTCTTTAAAACAAAAACAATTGTTAATTGGCAGTTGGGGGTTCTTGTGCAGAAAATAAAACTGAGACTTGCTAGCAACCTTGTACTTGAGACATAAACACAAGTGTTCTCTTATGCACCCTCCTCTATTGTTCTGTTGCCCCTTTCTGTCCTGTGTCCCTGCCTCTTTTTTTCACTTGTCACCAACTGCCTCAGTCCCTTGCACTACCATCCGCCTTCTTTCTGAAAGGCATTACTGATGAACTCTGAAATAATGTTTAACCACATAACATTTATTAATTTCTTCTGCTACATCAAATTGCAATTAAATCCAAGTATACTGCACAGACTATCTATAATATTTCATATCTCCCTTAAAGCCTAAGAATTATTATTACCCGACACGCAGTACACATTGTTTTTGGTCGAGCATAACTTGTCCTTAAGCCTATTCTGTCCCCCTGCACAAGTGCATTAATGTTTCCATAGCTCCCAAAAACCACTTCCTACCACAATGGTACACTATTGTGAACATAAGAGGAGTTCTATTCTGGAAATAGAAGAGACCGTATTTGATTAATACAAAGGCTTTAATGTCTATGTTGAATGCTGTATGGAAACTAATTTGGCTGCAAGCTGGCCTTGCATCACTGACGGTGATTCCAAAGTAAATATGTGTTGCGTGTGCAAACCGTAAAACGTTGAGGCTACTGCTCATTGGTTTGAGATCTTTGCATACTGACCTTGTTGCTTCTGTGAGTTCCGGGGATGGTGGGTAATCTATGGACACCTGTCCCCTAAGATGGGGGTCAGGTGGATCCGTCGGGAATGTGTTTTGGCACCTATATTGTTTTTGTTTTATATAAATGGACTAGAATCTGTACTTGTGAAGAAGGGTTTGAATGTTCCGGTTGCCAATAAGAAACCCATTCCTGCTCTTCTGTAGTCAGATGACTCCGTCGTGCTTGCTAGAACAGCGAATGGTCGAAGCTCATTGCCTCCTTTATAAACTATATGAAAGCTCTGATTCTGGAGACAAATGATTTCAAAACTTTCAAAATGTGAAAAGTCATTCTATCTATAAAGAATAGGACCACTGAGATAATTTTCTGTCCTTTTGGGGGGGGGGCTGTATTGCGAACAGGAAAGGGGGGGGGGCCTGTATTGCGAACAGGAAGGGGGGGGCTGTATTGCGAACAGGAAGGGGGGGGGGCCTGTATTGCGAGCAGGAAGGGGGGGGGGGGCCTGTATTGCGAACAGGAAAAATCTGTTCCTGCAAGCAGTTGGCTCGGTCTGTTTCCTTGCTTCCTCCATAGGGAAGAATCTAACGAGCCCCATGTTGGAGATTTACAAGAGAAAATACATTCCTATTCCAACCTATGGTGGAGGTTTATAGGGCTATAAGGATGTGGGTAGTATTCAAGTTGAAGAGAACAAGAGTGTTGTCATATATGTTAGTCCCTCTAAGAACTTTCCGCTTTGCTGTCCACCAAGAACTGGGATTGGAGTATTTTGTTTTGCTTAAGTTACAACTTTTTTTGTTTGGCTACAAGGTGTGCTTTCCCTCCCACGGGTGTCATAGGTGAACTTGTTTCTGTGCACGAGCGATTAATGTGAAAGACCAGTTATTGTAGCCCACAACACGCTATTCAATGTGTAATTGAGATCGAAGTATTGCTTTTGGGTTACTAACTCTGCTAAAGGAATCAGGGGCACAGAGGAAACCGCAACAACCTTATTTAGTTATTCACAGTATCACACACATTGTACTAAGAATAATGAGCACTCTTAAGTTAAAAAACATTTTATTATTACAGGAACAATCTATTTTCTTAGCACATCTAAAACAGAATAGTTTATAAACCGCAACAAGACACGTTCTAAATATCAAGAATGGAATGAACATTTACAACATTATTAAAATGTAATTAAAAAATATTATGTAGAACCTAACGCTTACTTCTATGCGCTATATTGTGAGAGCATGAAAGGCAGAGCAACTTGCAATCTAGAGTTTCTTTGGGGGATAAGACTCTCTGCATACTTGTTGACGGCAAGGGCTGTCTTGATCAGCCAAGGCGTGAAAGACTGTGTTCCCCGCGAAGGACAAACACCGACTGTAATAGCCGTCTGTCGGACTTGGCTCTATCCACTTAATTCGTCAGGCGAGATGCTGTCAGACAGTTGTGTAGTTCATATAAACCTATATAGGATCTGCATATTTAGACAACATACACTGTGGGATTGTTGTCCAGACTGATTACAGACACCCTCACCGGGTATGTTAGCCTGTATATCAGCTAGCTCCCAGTGCCACTGTAAACTCCTTACCAAGGACAGAATAGTTCTTGGCAACTATCGAACATGACAACCCTGCCCCATCAGGGATCATGGAAACATTACAGTACCTTTTGCTCAGTCACTCGTGCTCACTTTGTCTCAGAGAGATACCCCGAATAAACAGTGGGGACGTTTTTCAATAAGTATTCTTTGAACCAGCGTCATTCTAGTGTAAAATAAGTGTGCTGAAACAACCATAAGACAGAAATAGATAGAAATGATTATAAACACCAATAGGGTAAATGGATGGTAGATTCCTACCTAAGTGCTAAAAACAATGAATATATGCAAGCGTATACATACATGACAAAAATAATGTGTACGCCTACGATGCAATCCTAACTAGATGTACCTGAGTTGTACCTAGCATTTATGTAGATGTAGAGCCAAGAATCCCCCAAGGCTTTAGCCAAACCCATTACCTGAAGCCAGAGACTGTGGGATCCCTTCTTAGTCTCAAGATGGACACCCTGCGCAGGATGTCTGACCACTCCGAGCTGGAGTGTCTCCCTGCTGGATCCTCGGCGTCATTCTGTCAGCATGGACGTCTTTCTCCTCTCCCCACCGTTGCAAAGATATGGTATATACATTCCCACAAGGTGCCCTCACGGGATTCTACCTTGCTGTGTCATGTCGGCCGAAGATGACGGAAGGGATGACCCTTATACATAGTTATTATGCAGAAGATGGTAATCCTGCTGTGATTCTGAAAATCCTCATGCATATTTAATGAGGCTAGTTTTAGGGGAAAACCACACATTTTATGCAGTGTTTAACTAGGTAAAAAGTCAATATCAAAAACCAGTTCTGTATTGTAATGGTACAGTAAATGTAGGTGAAGGGTCAGGAGTCTACTGAGGCCTATATTGGGGTACCCTATGAAACATGACAAGACCACCGCAAACATTTCCAGAGTCTGCGGAGTGACGTTGCAGAGAGGATATGAACTAACTACAGCGTCCCTTTCCTCCCACTTGCATTTGTGTATAGACTGAATAAGGCTGAAGGCTAGGCACGGGAAAGGACGTTCTAGATCTTTTGTAGAGTGTCTTTGTGGTTGTACCTTAAAACATAAAGATCAAGGTCTGGGTCTAGGGAATATTTTTGACAATCCTGCATACTTCCAAGCACCCTTCACTTAATCCCTGCTATCTACCTTGGGGGGGGAAGGGGGGGAGAGGTGTAGTGTAAGATGTCTGTTGGACACAGGCAGTAGCGAAGAAGGTACTCTATTTGTTGCAACTTACTGAGATGAAGTTACCTGCAATAAGAAGGCAGTAATAGAGCATGAACCACCGCCATCTGTTGCCAATTCATACACTCGAAAAAGAAGGTAAATATATTAGCTGTGGTATGATGTAACATCTCACAGTCCAGGAATACAACAAGCAAATACTCTGAAATCACATGGTGCACACGTCTTGGCTCTTGTGACTCATAATGAAGAAAGGTCACATGCTGTATGTTCTGGTTCAGTAAGGATGAACTATCGCATCCAGCGCGGAGATGCAAAAGAAGAGGGCCATGTACATTCGAAGTGTGTGTTGAAATGTTAGCATAAGTGCTCCAGGCACAGTAAGCAAAGTATACAGTAATGCTCTCCAAGCTCTGTAAGTAAGGAAAAACCAAAGCGCTTCCCAGCTTGTGCTGCAGAGTATACCGTAAGCGCTCCACGCGCTGCTAGTAAAGGAAAAACCAAAGTGCTTCCAGTGCCTGCTGCAGAGTATACAGTAAGCGCTGCTACTCACTGTGAGCAGGCAATGCTGGGAAACTTCTGAAGACTACACGTTTGGGCAAGTGCAGGAAGGCAAGGTATACAGCTTCACAAGGTGTCGAAAGGTTCCAGTAGTGGTGCAGGAACCAGGAAGAGGACAAACCATCCAATGTCGTCCACGTTCTATGGCAAAATATGAAGTAGTGTCACATACTAGGACACTGGTTATATATCGTGCAACCCTGGAAGTTCAACCTGTGCTGCTGACCTCAGAAATGGGAAAGTGAGAGCTGCACCACTGACTTCAAGGTGGTGTTGCTGGCTTATCTACTGCACACTGCTGTGTATCAGGTCATGTAAATAATACAGGACGGCCCGGCAGAGGAGTTAAAACAATCATGATGGTAATATACATCATTCAAACCAAAGGCCTCAGAACTATGACAGATGCATCATCTGCGAATTATGCTGTCAGCATGTGTGTCAGTTTCTGGTAGAATCACAGGCGATAATATGGGCAAAGTACCTGTCCTGAGAATTAATGAATGTGACGAAATTTATAGAGCGCATTGCTACTCAAGAGTGTTTTGGCTCTAGTAGTCAAGAGGCAGTCATATTCTCAATCTGATCAGAAATGATAATTTCTGACACTCGGTTAGGAGTAACTGACATCGATTATCTGCATCAAGGTATGCATCTCAGATGTTTCCTTAGACCTATAAGGCAAAAGGATGTTAATTAAAACTATTATTTTGGGTATGTGTTCTTAACCCCTTCCATGCTCATGACGGAACGGTTCCGTCATCAGCGTCGGTGCTCCGGTGCTGATGACGGAACATTTCCGTCATGAGCCAATACGATTTTAAACCCTTGAGCACTGCAGCGAAATTCGCGCAGCACTGAAGAGGCTAACCTTGACATAAGGAGGAGATGTTTGACCCATACGAATGTCGCATAGGATATTGCATCTGTCATCAATCGAAAAATGTGACTGTCACAGTTCCAAGAAACATAACATTTCCTATAAAGATAATGAACGCCGACAGCTACGTTTAAAGGCAGACATGGCAATGATTAGGGAATACGACGGATCCATTGTTTAAGTTGAGGAAGATGGTTTTCTCCATGAACTAAGATGTAGTCATTGCCTACATGAGAGGGAGTTGAACTGTACAGACTTTACGTCATCCCAGGCTTGTTCGTCTGAACATAACGTTATCGGGCGTGTCTAGCAAATTAGAATTTGAATAATGTGTAGAGAAATTCATGCTCTCAAACGGTCTATTTTTAGGTAGTACAAGATACATGTCTAAAAACATTTATAAGTAATATACTTGTAGTGAAATAAAAAAGCCAGTAGTGCAGTGCATTGCAGTGCAAATAACAGAACCATATTTCGTAGTCTATCCAAAGCATGTTGTGTGTTGGCGAAAAAGTATACCATTGATAATATAGATAGGCCAGATTAAAAATAAGCAGGAAAAAATAGTCCATTAAAAAGAAGGAAAACTTTTTTTAAATTGTTTCCGTTTGTGCTGGCTTTGTGGTACATATAGGGAGAGGATGTGGCCTAACAGATTGAGCAGTTGACCTCAAAGCTGGGGAACTGGGTTCGAGCCTCCGCAGGGACGCTCAACATCCTATGATTCTGGGCAAATCAATCCATCTCCCTGTGCCTAACAAAAAATAAAGGTGTCCGTCAGTAAATCAACTGGTGCTCATTTAAAGAGCTCTAATAACTTCGGGTCTAGTTTGCGCTATTTAAAACTCACCCCCCCCCAAAAAAAACCAACAGCTTTGTTTGTCAACTT
This sequence comes from Lissotriton helveticus, assembly GCF_964261635.1. Taxonomy (NCBI): domain Eukaryota; kingdom Metazoa; phylum Chordata; class Amphibia; order Caudata; family Salamandridae; genus Lissotriton; species Lissotriton helveticus. Next base: position 1,039,159,031 of record NC_136061.1, read on the forward strand.
ACTTGTTGAGTTAATTCCTCATCATAGGACATGCCGACATCGTACGGTGCACATGCAGCCCAAGTGTGATCTTTGCGAAATCCATATGTGAACATGTTTGTAGTTGGCAGTTGATGTACTAGATGGATCAGCAAATGATGATCAGCAATTGACTCTGGTGATTGCAGCTCTTCTCCAGGTAGTTCAAAGAATAACAATGAGTCAAGCCATTCGTCAATAGTTGCGTCAAAGTGCTTCTGGTGATTATTGCTCTGTCAGAGGTGGCATCCCGTTAGAAAGGACCGATGCACTACTCTGTATTGTTTCTGATGCTCATATACAGGTTGCACGATCAGGTCCATATCGAGATAAGCCACTGGGGACTGCTCCAGATTGAAGTCCAAGATGATGTCCGTCTGATAGTTTTTGAACCAGAACACACGTTTTACTTGTGTGGCATTCACTTAGCAAAAGGTGAACATCCAGGGCTTCTGAGTTCAGATAGGCAAGCATGTCCTATGTGGCATGCTAGGGTCTCTCTGCAACTTTGTTCAGTTGGTTATGGGAACTCCGTGTTGATTTCCCTTTGCATAACAGGAAAAAGGTGATGATACCACAGCCAAATGGCAGTATTATGATCGGGAAGCCTCCTAAAAGGCTCGAACAGACAATGAAAACTTTACAGAATCAGTTCAAATACTGATTTAGATCCAGTCACTAGACCAGAACCAGTGTTCTTAAAAAGATGTACAACACCAGTTGTTGCGTATTAATTAAATATAATTTGCACAATTTCTACACAATGCTTCAGGTATTGTTTAACAGGTGCTGAATTTCTGAAGCAGTTCTGTCTGTTTGCAGATTAAAAACTTCAATCGCTAAAGTCAATGGGACTTCTTTTTGTAAGAGAATTGACAATAGTTAAATTTGCAAACTAGTAGATTTCATGCTTTTACTAGGTCGGGGGATGTTCCTAATAACAGTTCTAGGTGGAGGATACAAGGTTCTTCCACAACACTGTAATGTTTCTGAAACCGTTATCCGGTATGGATGGCCAGGTTCCATCCCACGTCAAGTAACCTTTGTTAAAAATAAATGAGAACCGTTTTCAGAAGTTCATAATGTGTGGGACTGGAGGTCATAGGAAAACCGATAAAACACACCTTAACCCTGGCATCATAGTGCTACACATTCCGTGCAATAAAATGATATCGCACTGAAGGGAGTGTCCAAGTGGATTTCTACAATTTGATGTACTCATACGCACGGGGTCAGCTTAATTTCCATTTAAACATATGTGGGTGAAGGGGAATTCCCATGAATGGAACAGTTGCGAATTGTGCGTAGTTTCATACCAACAAATTGATTTATATTTTTGACAGTCATGAAAATGAAAGGTTGTTATGGGTAAGGAAATAATACCATGTATTAACCGGGTAATAGGTGGCGTGTTAATGACTGTAAATGGTGCATCTTCAACTTGTTCAGTACTTAATGGAGTATATGTGCATTCTTTCTTGGCGATTGTATTTTGTGCGAGTGTCAAATTATATGGTTCAAATAAGGCTATTTCATCAAGGAGTTGCCAAGGCACAAAACCTGATCTAAGTGATTGCATTGCCCAATTTAGTTGTGTTATTGCTTAACTTAACCTGCCCATGTTGTAATGCATTTCTCCTTTCATGAGGTCTAAGGCAGAGGGCAAAATGTGATTTAGCGAGTGCACTATATTAAAAAGTGTGTGGATTCGATTGTCTAACTTTAAAAACTGTTTGCCTGATCTATTTGCCTAATTCTTTGTGCCGCTTCTTTTTCTGAATATTTATCTAGTTCATTGTATATTGCATGTATTTTTGTTACAAGGAATCTTTTGTTTCTTTGAGGACGCGGTCCCAGAAGAAAGTCTGAAAATCAGTTTTTTTCCATTTACAGAGAAGTGTTCCATCACTGATGAGACTAGAGTGTTCCAGCCATCATTGCCGTAACATGCCTACATTATATGTGGTAACCACTGCAGGTGTTTGTGTCTCGTACCGTGGGCATAAAGCCTATTAAGTTTGGGACCAGGAGTGTTGGGCAGGAAACTTTGCATGCATGGTTTAGAATTATAACGCCATAAGTCCTAACCTTCAACAGGAAATTGTGATAAATTATACAATCCTTTTTTGGTCCTTTCATTTATCTGTTTCAGACATAGTCAAAATTTGGCAATTATTAAACGTTTATCAAACTAACCTTTGGGATAGATTTCTTTAAATCCTTCATTGTTCCGAATCACAGACAAGTAGTCTGCTGGATAGTTTTGTTAAGAAATATCTTAACTTTTGGTTTTATAGAGGCTCAAAATAATGATTATTTACCTTGAATCTGTCATCATTTGTTTCCCCAAATGTTTTTTTCGCCAACATCTGTTTTGAAATACTCTCATACTTGAATAGCCAGGTTTTGACTAAACTCAGTGGTGTAAATCAGATTGTTTATAGTGATTAGCTTTTTCAGAAGATGTTGGAGCCTCTGTAAAATAAAAGGCTGAAGGGTGTGACCTGTCAACTCTCTGAAAGTAAGGGAATATATTTAAGAAATTAGAATGGCTCTCAGAAGGCAGAGCCCCACAATATTTTCATTGGGTGTAATTTGTGAATTTTTCAAGGATAGCTCGTTCTATGTATGACCTAATGTGCGTAGTGATGATTGCATTACATTTCTTTACAATTTGCTGTATTGAATTAAGGATCTTCATTGTTCAAAGCAACATGTTACTCAGGAAGAAAGTTAAGCCCCACTCCCGCCTCGCTCTTTAGGCCATAAGGGCGCAAGTTCTCTATTGTGGCTAGATATCCAACACACTCGGTGTCAATGAAAGGCAGTGGTGAACTACCAAAGTGTCAAGTCGATGTCCCCCAGCACTGAGGATGACAGCAGGCACAGCAATATACAACAAAAGTCATTAAGTTATTCCAACCTTGGTTCAGAGAGGGCAGTCTCTGGGACCACCGGAGCTGCAGAGTCGGTATCAAGCGGCGTCTCCTGCAAGATGTCCGGGACCAAAATTTCACCAGGGACAGCGACCTCGGGCGACCCCGGTCCCGCCCCCAGCAGTGATGTTTCCATATGCATAGCGCCATCCGCCCCCACCGTAATTCGAGTCACGGGAGGACCGCGGGATCCAGACCGGCGCCTTCCTCGACCTCGGCGCTTCCTCTGTGGTCTGGTTCCCCAAGTTTCTCGAGGGCCACCACGGTCACCTGGGGGCAGATCATCTCCTCTGATCTCAAGCCACTCCTAGACTTCCGCAGGCGTCTCGAAGAAGTGTGCTCGGCCCTGGGAGAGCACCCTAAGTTTGGCTGGGTATAAAAGCATGTACTGGAGTTTCATTTCGCGGAGCTTTTGTTTAACTCCCAGGTAGGATTTTCTCTGTTCCTGCACCTGTTGGGTATAGTCAGGGTATATTGACACGCGACTGTTCTCAATTGTTAGGGACTCCGTTTCCCTTGCAGCCCGCAAGATGCAGTCACGTCCTTATAGTTTAGGATCTTTGCAATGAGGGCCCTAGGAGGTTCGCCCGGGCGCGGAGGGGGCACAAGGGCTCTATGTGCTCGCTCCACAACGAAGACGTTGGACAAACCAGTCGGGCACAGGTGAGTGCGGATCCAGGTTTCCAGGAAGCGTTCAGCGTTTCCCGCCTCCAATCGCTCCGGTACCCCCAGGACCCATATGTTGCTGCGACGGGCCCTTCCTTCCGCATCCTCGGCGCGTCTCCAATGCGCGGGTAGTAGATGTAAGCTGCGCAACTGATTTTTGCAAAGATGCGACCTCCCCTTGCAATTGCGTGATATTGCCCTCTGCGTCCGAAACCTTGTCTGCCACCTTGCGGAGGTCGGTCCGGAGTAGGTTTACATCTATAGAGACAGTCTCAATTGGGCAATTGTATTCAGCTGGGACCTTAATGTCTTTCTCTGAACTCCAAAATATATTTGGTCTTTCTAGACATGATTTTTTTAAGTACTTACAAATTCGGAGCTTTTTGGATAGGAAAAATCTGCTTTACAGTGACGTAATGGAGCCTAACGAAGTTTTGGAGAGTGGTAGGAAGGATGCCCGTATTGGTACCATCTATCAGCTGATGATAAATAGGCTACCCGATGACTTGGATCAACAAGCCCAGAAGTGGGAGAGGAAACTGTCTATAGTAGGGATTGATCTGGCAAAGGCATTTGAGTTCAGTAACACAGTACTAATTAACAGCTCTCTCAAAAGTCAACATTATATGGCCTCCTTGGATCTGTATTACACACCTGCTAAACTTGTTAAATGGAAAGCTACGAAAGGCATTAACTGTAGTCGGTGTGGCAGTTTAGCAGCTGATTCATGCCATATGTTCTTTAGCTGTTCTAAACTTACTGTTTATAAAAATAAGATAGCACATTTTCTGACTAATTTGTTAAATGTCAATATCAAATTATGCCCTTCTGTCACTATCTTTGGTGTATACTTTCCATCCGAGAGTCTGTCTGTCGATCAAGAGCATTTTCTTTTTATTGGAATGTCCATTTATCGCTTTTGTATAACTTCAAGATGGTTAGATGTTGACCCACCTTCATTTGAACAATGGCTAGGTAAATTGTTAGATACTTATCGAATGGACAATGCAGTTTATAAACTGAAAGGACGAAGAAAAAAGCTATTTGCTAGGAAGTTATGGCTTCCCATTGATAATTGGATCTAATTTAAATATGTTCACAATTTAAAGTGACAGTATTTTGTTACGTTTTGTTGAATTTTGTTATTGATGTCTACTGCCTTATTACTGTTTTAATCTTTTTTTTTTTTTTTTTTTGTTATTGGTATTACGGTACCTTGTTCCATCTTTGTATTTTGTTCTGCCTCTGCCTTTGAAAAAAAAAAAAAAATAAAAAAAAAAAAATAGAGACAGTCTCTATCTGTCGCTCCAGGGCAGAGTGGGATCCCTGAATAGCCTTCAAGATTTCGGCTCTAGACAGTTCCGCAGGACCCTCACTCCCGTCTTCGGGCCCCGTCTGACGTGTGATCCTCTGTGATTGCAGACGTGGAGTAGTATATTGGACAATAGTGTTAGGTTGGGAGGCTTTCAAGGATCGATCTTTACGGGTCGTCATGGCGTGAGGTAGGTGCTGCGCCTATCCAGCACGCTCCAAAGGGTTCACCCTAGGCACCACCGGTCAGAGAGAGAATATGCGAGTGGGCCCAAGTCAGGGATAGCAGGGACAATGAGGCCACACCAGGGCTCGCGGCAACCACAGTGAAGGCAGTGTTCGAGGCAGGCCAGGCGATCCAGCAATAAGGACAGAATGGAGGCAGCGTGCTCTCGTCTCCCCCTCAATGCCGGGAGCGCAGTGGTGGTCAGAGTCCGGCACTAGCCGAGGCAACAAGGAGGGGGACGGTCGGCACGCACACCAAATCACATCACGTTAATCCCCACACCTCCAGTTGGCAATAGTCCGGCTCTCGGGGTCCCAGGAGCACCCCCCCCCGGAAGAGCACACAGCCGCAGCTCCCGTTGAGACAGAGGTCTCCCCAGCCACGTGCACCCACAGCACCACCTAGGAATCGCCTGAATGCACAGTCAAAATGGCGGGCGAGCGGGGGAGGGGTATTAGCGTGGTCGCATCACCCGAGGCGCCGTGCCCCGTGTCCCCCCCAGAGTAGCGAAGCACCAGTAACCCCCAGGGGGGCGTAATGCAGTCTGCAGTCCGGGGGGGGGGGGAGGGAGAGAAGCAAGTCCGCAGCGCCTGCGGGGCACAGTGAAGGAATCCGGCCAGACCGGCCGCCCAATATTACAGGATCTGCTCCTCTGGATGTACGTCTGTATCAGGGGTCAGGGCAACAGCACTCAACGCTCTCCCCCGTGGCCTGCGGATTCCTTGGCCGCGGAGGCCAGCCAGGCGATCCCCGGCAGCGCCCGGGCCGGAGCTCCGCTGCAGGGTCACAGCTCAAGATGGACGGCGCCGCGATCCTTCTACTGCGGTCGCCACGGACCACCGGGACCTCCCAGCGGTCAATCCCCACCTCCAACCGCTCACCAGTAGCTGTGTGTAGAGCACCGGGGTCCGCCAAGGACTCGCCCGGCCCAGAATCCGCAGTACGTCCGTCCCGGGCGGGTCGCCCGCAGCGCGGCCTCGCGACCCAGGTCCAGACCGCGGTGTTGCGTAATTCAGTGAGCCGTCCCGATCTCCGACAGTGCCGCTGTCTCCGCTCATGAAGGGATCCGGGACCGCTCCTTCAACTCGGGAGGTCCCAATCAAGTTAGGACGGCATTCAGCACGATTCCCAAGCAATGTGACAGCCCGGGCAGGAGTTATTTACAGGATTGCGGGTCTTCGGGATGGAGCTGGTGGAGCTCACGTCCTGTCGGCCATGTTGCTTGGCCACGCCCCCCCCCCCCCCGATTTCCTGGATACTTAATAAAACATTAAAGCGTTTCTCCAAGTCCAATTTATTTTCATCCACCACCTTTCCAGAACTATCTAAGCCAGGAACTCGTGAAGGCAAGTTAATCAATGCTCTATGAATTTCATACAGATTATGGTACTCTGGTATCTTAATTTCTATGCCATGTATTCTACCCATAGTGCTATGTCCCATGCTGCTTAGCCAGAGTGACTATGATGTAATTAGAATGCTGATGTGTTGCTGGTGGAGTCCATGTCAGTTGGAATGCGTGGGCTGAGCAGCAAGGGTGCTGTCCCCGGCGGGGCTTGCCTTCCTGCTTCCCTTAGACCATCTACCTCTAACCGGAGACTACCTACCTTGTGAATAAACATTATCCTGTTTCACATATGCTACTGGCTACCATGCATCTTAATTTACCACAATGGCGACAAGGATGGGATGGCCCCTCCGGGAGCAGCATCCTTGCTGCTCAGCCTACACATTCCATTTGACACTCGCTCCAACAATGCACACATCAGTATTCTATTGCCTCAAAGTAACACTTGCTGAACAGCAGGGGACATATAACGAAGGAGAGAATGCATAGACAAGACCGATACCAATAAATACCTGAACTGAACACTGTAGCTGTCAAAGCTTGTTTGCTTGTTCCAAAACTACCGACTCGTAGGAGCTCCGGTCAGGAGCTCCTTGGGCAAGGGATCACCTTTTTGGCGATAATCCTGGAAAATGTCAACCTCCTCTACCCTGAGGATTTGAAAGCTATACTTTTTCTGCGTTCCTCCAGGATGATGCTATCGTCGAAAATGAGGAAGCATTTCTGCAACAACCGGAGCACTGGGTTCCTGTCTTCGGCCCTCTCATCCCCCTGGCGGTCCAGGAGTTGGGATAGCCTTCCTCCACTGGATGGGCGACCACTGACTGAGTCTCCTTCCTGGAGGTTTTCGACGGGAGCTGCGCTTGTGACCTGTCCATGGAGTTTATTTCAGCGGCTTGGTCGTGGCCTAGCGATTGACTGTGGAGATCCTCTCTTGCACCCCCATCGCTTTTCGTCCACTTCCTGTGTGTGGTGATGGTGGGGCGAGGTGCCATTTTACACCCATCCGATGGCCTTTCTCGGCGGTCTGCTAGTCATCATCTCAGTGATTGAAGCGGTCTCGCTATGTTGCTGTGCCGCGACCTCAACCCTCCTGTGGTTTTTTTCACCGACTCAATTTGGTCTGCCATTGTTTGGGCCCCGTGGGGATGGACTGACCCGGAATGCTATCCTAGTTGGTGCCGGTATTCTGGACTCCAACTTACTTTTCCTATTATCTGCCTTATTCCTAATTCGCCCCCACCCCCTACTCTTTTACGTGTACCTGTGTTTTCACTTGCTCCTTTGCACTTCTCAAATGTGTTGGACTTTGCTGTTTTGTTTTTTACTTTTTTGTAACCTGTGCAACTATCGTGGTCTCTCCTATTGTAAAGCGCTCTGATACCTCTGGGTCTAGCTGGCGCTATATAAAATTCAAATAAAATAAACAATCATGCTATTGGCACTCTCTACAACGCAGTTTGAATCTGCTTTGAATGGGTTACTGAATCGCAGACCAACTTGCAGAGCAGACATTGTATCCCTTTAAGCCTTGGAAGCAAACACAGGACCGTTACCAGAAGGCTATCCATGAACTGCACCCATTGACCCTAGACACTGCAAGTCTTTTAAGACTGCTGAAGAGTTTGCATTTCTCTGTGGCCAAATCCATAGGAATTTAGAACATGAATCAGTATCCACCAATAGTATATCAGCTGAATTTAGGGGACCAATATGGTCCAAATAAATCACAATGGAAGGGGATATTTGAAATCATATGGGGAGCTGGCAACTGTCTTTTGACAGTGGAAAGTTTAATCTGCTGACCAATATCACATTGTCTAATTTAGACTCTAGTTCATTTATATAATCAAGGCCACCAGTAGCTTTGCTGTAGCACTGCTATGGTTGCATTTGTTCCTGCATATGCCGAGGCCAACCCCTCATGCGCCACTTTGATTAAGTCTAATCTGGATAGATTATTGGGTATTATTCTGTCTTCCACTCCTGGTATTGTAATCACTTGAATGTTATTGGAATAAGGGGCGTAGGACTATCTGGGAGGAAAACCTACATGAGGTTTCTAATCTTACTCGGTTGAATTTATGGCTGTTAAAATATCTGTTTCGATCTTTGTTTGAGATCTAGTTAAGACTGTTACTCGGGCAGTCTGAATTGCAGCCTTTGACGCTTGGTCAGCTGCACAGTGCCCCATGTGTGTGAATACCACTAAGCTAATGGCCCAGAGTGTGCCTCAAATGGACTAATGGAATCGTGTCTTGGATGACCGCTACCTTTCACCAAAGCTGAATCCTTGGCTCCGTTCAATCGCCTATGTTGCATATCAACATTGTAACCTTTCACACAGAAAACTGAGTCATACACAATGAGTGTGGGAACTGATGAGACAGTCTTCTGTAATGGATGTAGTTGTGCATGTAATTCTGCATGTTGTGCAGTACTGTAACCTAAGAGTTTGGTGTGGGTGCATTATGGGATGAACTCCCCATCCTTCACTACACCTTTTACTGCTGCACAGGCTGCAGAATATTTCTATTTGGTTCCTACATCAAGTTGGGCAAAGCCATCCGTATAAAAGATGCTCCAAGATTCAACAGGTAAAGTGTCCAGAGTCGGAACAGTATCTTGGTCATGTTTAATCTCGTACTAGGGTGAATTAAAACTAGGCACTCCTTGGCGCTTGCAAATGTACGTCTTGCTGTTACGCATATTCCTCTGCTCACTTGCGGTGCTCTATGGGAGGGGAATCGCCCTGAACCCTACAATACTCAACCCTAGGGTCAAAGTCAAATTACATTATAATCCTATGCACGCGCATCAATTTACATTTCAGTACTATGGCACTAATTGGACAAGACTACGAGTAGATTTGTTTTTTTCTTTCTTTGTCTTTTAATTCTTTGGCCCAGCCAACACGTGGCTAAAACATGGCTTCTGTTTTTGGGGCAGATATCAACACTGTCGCAGGAAGAATGAAATAAGAAGAGCGTACTCGCTTGAAGATGTACATTTTAAGGGATATAGCCTTATTGGAAGCAACAGGCTGATACACCGAGGAATAACAAAAATTTTGACTAGCCGGGTCAGAAGTTGAGCCGGCGGAGAGGAGATCGGAATCAAGATCTCAACAAGCCAGACAGCCCTGAAGAAGTCAAAGCGATACCGCCTAGCGACGAAGCTCATGTTGGCTGGGCCTAGAAAATTAAAAGTCAAAGAAAATCTACTCTTGTCTTCTGCAATTACTGCCATATGATTGAAATGTAAATTGATGTGTGTGCATAGGATTGTGATGTAGTATCCTGGTCATATTGGAGAAAAGCTTGTGTATGAAGAGAGGCATCATACTGTAACTTTACATTCACTGTACTTGAAGAGGCCCACTGAACCCATCTTGGTTGTAGGGCAAGAGCATTAGGAATGCTTACTTTTGTGGCCTCCTCCTAATGCTGGTACGGGAGAACCAATAATTTTCCCTGTGCAATGGGAATGTTTTATCCTTCATTGTAAGTGTAACCACAGTGAGTGGGCATGACTGATAACTAGGTGGGTTTTATAGTCACTAGTTTGTAAATATTTATTCTCAAGCATGTCTGCTTGTAGAGAACGCAAGACATCCGTATGTGCCTTCAGCCACTGTTTAGAAACAAACGTGGGAGAAATAAGGTTATCCAGAGGCTTCATTTTCACTGCATAGTGAGGTAAAAAAGTACATCCAAAGTTAAGAAACCCCACCAAGGATTGCAACTGTGTCAATGTGTTGAGAGGCTGCAAGGTAGCACTTCTTGAGGAAGTCTGGAGCTAAACCCTTGTCTTCCCTGGATAATTCATATTCAAGGAAGGTCACGGTCTGGCAGACTATCTTCATTAAAAATATTTTTTTTATTGTAAATTAATTTTGTAACCATGTGATGTCAACAATACTTCACAATTTCGTTGTAAGATCACCACGATTCTTGCTGAGAACATGCCAGGACTGTTCTTATAGCCCGTAGGCAAATGTCTGAATCAAAACTGTAATCCGAAACTAAAAGTGCTTAGATTTTCCCTTTCAGGCGCTATATTTTGACTTTGGGAATATCCGTTTTGGTTTTTTCTGCACCGGGTTCCTCATCAAACTTGCACTGCTGCCATTTTGTGCTGCATATGTTTGTTTATGTATGTGAATTTGAATTTCTATAGTTTAAGACTATTCTATAAGAACCCCTATGGTTTAGAGACTGGGAAAAAGGGGTGTGTTCATGGGCGAGAGGCAAGGTGCTATTACGTCTTGATACTGCAATCGGTCCAATATTGCTTCAAAACCCGATTTTGCTTCTGGTTTTAAAGGGTATTGAGCTTGTGGTCTTAGTTCACTGCATAGGGAAATAACCTGTAGACTAGAGCGTTTGTCCCACCCCTCTTGATTTTTATCTAAGGCTGGTCCTTGTCTTATGGCCCACTTAATGGCATACATTTCTCTTATATCCTCAGGTACTATGGAAGAGGAGGCTACCCTTCTAACTTCCTCCCCCGGGGTGCTTCCCTAACAAAGGCTAGTGTTCCTCTGCTAGGATGATGGCCTAATCATCAGTTAGTTGAGTCCTGAAGACTCCTTTGATAACACGTAGTATGTCCCCTTCCATTTGTGTTTTTAGGTTGTAAACCTTATCAGGAGGATTTAAATTTTTATCTGGAGTTTCGATCTGTATGAAGTCATCAGTTGTACTCTCATCTAGAAACTTTTGAAGCAACTGATTAACTATTGTAACTTTTGTGGTGCTATCTAGGAGCACTCTTGCTCGCGTCGTGTATCGCAGGAGGACTCTTGAGAAAACGCACCTCTTGTCCACTTTAAATTCAAAGGGGTACAGGGAGTCTAAGGTAAAACAGATCAGTTTATTCAATCAATCATATCATTTGTAAAGCGCACTACTCACCCGTGAGGGTCTCAAGGCGCTGGGGTGGGGAATGCTGCTACTGCTCGAAAAAGCCAGGTCTTGAGGAGTTTTCTGAAGGTCAGTAGGTCTAGGGTCTGCCGTAGGTGGATGGGGAGGGTGTTCCAGGTCTTTGCGGCGAGGTGGGAGAACGATCTGCCCCCTGAGGTCACTCTTCGGAAGCGGGGGACTGTAGCGAGGGCGAGGGCGAGGTCGGCGGAGCGGAGCTGGCGGTTGGGGGTGTAGAAGCTGAGTCGTCTGTTGAGGTACGTTGGTCCGGTGTTGTGGAGTGCCTTGTGTGCGTGGGTGAGAAACTTGACGGTTATCCTCTTGTTGACCGGGAGCCAGTGCAGGTCTCTCAGGTGGGGTGTGATGTGGCTGCGGCGAGGGATGTCGAGGGTCAGGCGTGCAGAGGCGTTCTGGATGCGTTGGAGCGTCTCAGGAGTTTTGCCGAGGCTCCTGCGCAGAGGGCGTTTCCATAGTCCAACCTGCTGCTGACAAGGGCCTGGGTGACTGGTCTTCTCGTTTCAGTGGGGATCCACTTGTAGATCCTATGGAGCATACGAAGGGTGTTGGAGGAGGAGACGGCGTTGACCTGTTTAGTCATGGTGGAGTCGAGGATGATCCCTAGGTTGCGTGCGTGGTCGGTGGGTGTTGGAGCGGTTCCCAGTGCGGTCGGCCACCAGGAGTCGTCCCAGGCCGAAGGGTTGGATCCGAGGATGAGGACCTCCGTCTTGTCAGAGTTCAGCTTCAGTCAGCTGTTCCTCATTCAGCAACGGCCTTCATTCCTTCGTGAAGGTTGGTTTTGGCAGTGTCGGGGGCCTTGGTGAGGGAGAGTATCAGCTGGGTGTCATCGGCGTTGGAGAGGATGTTGAGGTCGTGTCGATGGGCGAGCGGTGCCATGTAGATGTTAAACAGAGTTGGGCTGAGGGATGAGCCCTGGGGTATGCCGCAGATTATCTCGGTGGCTTCGGAGCGGAAGGGGGGAAGGCGGACGCTCTGTGTTCTGCCGGAGAGGAAAGAGGTGGTCCAGTCCAGGACCTTCTCTTGGATCCCAGCGTTGTGGAGGCGTGTTTGTAGTGTGTGGTGACAGACCGTGTCGAAGGCGGCTGACCGGTCCAGGAGGATGAGGGCCGCCGTTTCTCCGTTGTCCAGCAGGGACTTGATGTCATTGGTGGCGGCGATGAGGGCAGTCTCGGTGCTGTGGTTGCTGCGGAACCCGGACTGGGAAGGGTCCAGGATGTTGTTCTCCTCGAGGTAGCGGGTCAGTTGTTCGTTGACGGTCTTCTCAATGACCTTTGCCGGGAATGGGAGCAGGGAGATGGGCCGGAAGTTCTTGAGGTCCTTGGGGTCTGCCTTGGGTTTCTTGAGTAAGGCGTTGATCTCGGCGTGCTTCCAGCTCTCCGGGAAGGTTGCTGTCTCGAAGGAGGTGTTGATGACTTTCCGGAGATGGGGTGCGATGGTTGTTCTGGCTTTGTTGAAGATGTGGTGTGGGCATGGATCTGACGGAGATCCGGAGTGGATGGTGTTCATGATCTTGATGGTGTCATCGTCGTTTATGTTGGTCCAGTAGAGCAGGCGGTTGGTGCGGATGGTGGTCGTGGGGGTGGAGATCTCAATGGTTATCGGGCCGGTCGTGGCGTTGAAACTGTCGTGGATGTCTGTGATCTTGCGGTGGAAGAAGATGGACAGCGAGTCGCACAGATCTTGCGAGGGTGGAACATCGTTGGTGTTGGAGCTGGGGTTGGAGAGTTCCTTCACGATGTTGAAGAGCTCTTTGCTGTTCTGCGCGTTGTTGTCTAGGCGGTCTTTGAAGGAGGCCCTTTTGGCGGATCTGATGAGGTGATGGTGTCTGCGGGTGGCATTCTTGTGGGCGGCGTGGCTTAAGCGGATGCAAGAACAACAAGGAAAACCTGTTCCGTGAAGGTAATGAACAACCAAAAAGAATTCTCCTTTCATATTGATATTATACTTCAAACAAGTCTGCCTACAGACTTCACCCCCCTCACCTAATCCATTGGAAATTTCCTTTCAGTTATACATACAGAAAGAATAGCTAACCACACTACATTTTCAAGATACCATTGCTAATTGCAAATTGAATGGAAACAAAAACCAGTGTGGCTTTCAGTCTCGGAGCGACACAAATGATTAACAAAGTATAATTATTCTAAAAACCACTCAGTACTTTTCCAAGAACATGTAGAAAAAAATAAAAGAATGTACAATGTCAGGACATGCATGGTAAATTCCTCAGACAACGTTGTACAAAGTAAGGTGGATTAAAAACTAAAATGTCTGCTCTCATGTTCATATTATACAACCTGTGCCTCACTCTCAGCTGAATCCACATGTTTCTTAGAAAGTCCTGCAACTTTTTTTCAATGGGGTTTTAAAGTCCTTTTTGGGTTTCGCCTGCCGAAGGCTGCGCTCTGCGCAGCTCTTCAGCGCAGGTGAAATCCTATGTCGTCAATAAGGACTCCTGGAACGTCCCCCGGCTCTCATTGGTTAGCTCCATAAATGGAGGCTAGCCATTGAGTGCCGGATCTGTCCATCAAGGCTGGACCAGATTCGGGGGCGTTCCGGAGATTTTTTCCCAGGGCGGAGTTACGTTTTTTCCCGTTCCCTCCCCTTTCACTGAAAGTGAATTCAGATGCGCTGTCCATTCCCGCCCCCTCCGTGTGCCTTTCCGCCGCCCTTGCTGTCCTGTGCACGTTTCCCGCCGTCCGTGTCCTCTCCCGCCCCCTCCCGCCGTACGTGTCCTCTCCCGCCCCCCTCCCGCCGTCCGTGTCCTCTCCCGCCCCCCTCCCGCCGTCCGTGTCCTCTCCCGCCCCCTCCCGCCGTTCGTGTCCTCTCCCGCCCCCCTCCCGCCGTTCGTGTCCTCTCCCGCCCCCCTCCCGCCGTTCGTGTCCTCTCCCGCCCCCCTCCCGCCGTTCGTGTCCTCTCCCGCCCCCCTCCCGCCGTTCGTGTCCTCTCCCGCCCCCTCCCGCCGTCCGTGTCCTCTCACGCCACCAGCGAGTGCCCACCTCGCGATTTCTGCCCGCCTGCCTGCCTAGCGAGGGCCGCCGCGCTGCCCGCGGCGACCCGGAAGTACCTGGCCGGCCGGCCAATCCCTTCGCGGCCGGCCGGAAGTCCCGCACCCGCAGCCCGGGGGAGGGAAAGGGAAGCCTTGCTGTTTGCCGCTTTCCCCTGCCTGGGGGAAGCCTTTGTCGGTGTTGCCGGTCTCCCATGCCTGGAGGGAGACCGGAGAGGAGCCTGACGAGGGTGGAGCGGAGGGGGCGCGGGGCACATTGTGGTGCCCGCCCCCACCGCAAATCCGTACCGGTTTGAAAGGGCTGCCGGCGTCGGATGCCAAAGTCTACACCCCATCCATCAGCCGGCCGCTGGCGAAAGGAGCGGTCTCTGGTTTAACGGAGGTAGGCGACATTTGTTTTGCTTTAACGTGAAAGCCGTCCCGCAGCTGCCCCGGCCTAATGACTGCAGCCCGTGTTTGTGTTTTCATTTATAGTTCCCGCTTCGGCCATGTGGAAGGCGTTATCTTTCCAGCACGTTATAAAACCCTGAATTAAAACGCGGCCTGCGCTGATGTCTGCGGCTCTCTTGTTCGACTCCCCGAAAAGTGATGAATGTGTTCTTAATTGAAGCGGATTGTTTCAGCTCAGGCGAGGGGATGGGGGAGGGGGTGAAATAAATGCCAGGGCAACGGGTTACGGTCAGCCAGCCGTTAGAAAACGACGTTTGTGAATTTCCATCACCGTACATAAAACATATTCCTAATAAAAAATTGCAGAAATAAAAAAAAAAAAACATATTCCTGTCTGCAGGTTTTCAAGGTTACAGTATACATTGACTGAGGCGGCCATATGTACAAAAGTAAATTTACTATCCAATACAGCTTATGGAGGCTCTAATAGCCAATGGCATGTTCCCCCTTAAATAGTCTTAGTGTTACTTGCATAAGCCACGGGCATGCTGCTTTTTTCATAGATACCTCTTTAAATGAAGTATTGTGGAGTGGGTGCTTTTGAGGCACGAAGTATATACTTGGATTGCTTGTTCTGGTGTTTGTGTGGCAGACTAGTCTTGCCTACATTTTCCATACGCTGTATATGATTTTGTTCACAAAAAACAATGATATGTAAGAATCCAAAATGACTGCACAGAGTAATTGAACAACTGCACTGCAGAATCAAGCACTTCTTCAAGTGGCTCTCACCTGTAGAGCCAGAGGCCGTGGATGCCCCAGACTTTTGACATGATAGGTGTTTAGCTAGACCACCCTGGTCATCATATAGTCTATATAGAAAGTGTGTTGTTGGCGGCCATTTCAGTTTTGTTTCTGCTCACCTTGAAAAGGGCAGAGCCTTTTTTCATCTGAGATGATCTAGGTGGTTGGGTTGCCGATCTCTTGGTCATGCACTCAATTGACTGCGGAGTCCTGAGTGCCTATCTTCCTTTTCCATTGGACGAGCCCTGATGTCAAAGTGGGAGTGGTCAGTATATATTGCAGGCAAAGAGAGATGTTAAATTGGTTATTACATTTTACGAGGCTTAGTAGTTGCCTGCAAGTCATCTTTGGACTATGTTAACGATGGCACATGGCTATGACAAATGACTTGCTCATAATCCTGCTTTCTGCTGAGGATCCTTAAGGAGTTGGAATGGGCTGAGCATGTCATTGTGGTTGGCAGCTCCATGGAACAGTGTGCATTAAAATGCGTACATGGTACCTAGCATGGCATTAGAACAAAATGTCACCAAATGTTATGGTTCTGATGCTCACATCGCTGTGTTTGGCATGGAACAGACTTGGGTGTGCAACATGTTGCCCTGAGTTTCACGTCATGACATCATGTGGCGCATTATGGACTTTTAGGGAGCATTTTAACTAGGCAAGGAGGAAATGTGCCAGGTGTGTCACAGGTGTGAGCTACGTATTAAAGGTAATGTCGAGTCCTTCTCTGACGCTGGTACAAAGGTGGGATGACGAACTGAGTCAATCAGTCAAATAACTTTATTCGCATTTAGTAAATGCATAAAAGTACAAGTAGTTATCACAGTACGAATTGATCAAGGAATAATTCAAAACAGTTAAAAATTAATTGTATACATTTTTCCTTTTAAAAGATATCAACATTTATATGCATCCACATTACTGGAGCTAGCAGCTATACATTTATGAGAGGAATATTTGCAGTAATCAATTTATGATGGTAACACCCTCACGTGTGGTTTGTTCAGAATAGCCATGCACTGGAAACATGGCTGTGCTTGCTTCCCTGCCCCCTGGCTGTGCTTTCTTCCCTGCCCCCTGGCTGTGCTTTCTTCCCTGCCCCCTGGCTGTGCTTTCTTCCCTGCCCCCTGGCTGTGCTTTCTTCCCTGCCCCATGGCTGTGCTTTCTTCCCTGCCCCATGGCTGTGCTTTCTTCCCTGCCCCCTGGCTGTGCTTTCTTCCCTGCCCCCTGGCTGTGCTTTCTCCCCTGCCCCCTGGCTGTGCTTTCTCCCCTGCCCCCTGGCTGTGCTTGCTGCCCCGCCCCCTGGCTGTGCTTGCTGCCCCGCCCCCTGGCTGTGCTTGCTTCCCCGCCCCCTGGCTCTGCTTGCTCTCCTGAGTGTGTGTGTGTGACTCTGGGTGGGTGTGTGTGGCTCTCGGTGGGTGTGTGTGGCTCTCGGTGGGTTGCTCCCCCGCCCCCTGGTTCCCCTTACCCTGGTTCCCATTCCCCTGGTTCCCCTTCCCCTGGTTCCCCTTCCCCTGGTTGTGCTTGCTTCCCTGCCACCTGGCTGTGCTTGCTTCCCTGCCACCTGGCTGTGCTTGCTTCCCTGCCACCTGGCTGTGCTTGCTTCCCTGCCACCTGGCTGTGCTTGCTTCCCTGCCCCCTCGCTGTGCTTGCTTCCCTGCCCCCTCGCTGTGCTTGCTTCCCTGCCCCCTCGCTGTGCTTGCTCTCCTGAGTGTGGGTGAGTGTGGCTCTGGGTGGGTGGGTGTGTGTGTGTGTGTGGCTCTGGGTGGGTGTGTGTGTGTGTGTGTGGCTCTGGGTGGGTGTGTGTGTGTGTGGCTGGCTCTGGGTGGGTGTGTGTGTGTGTGGCTGGCTCTGGGTGTGTGTGTGTGTGGCTGGCTCTGGGTGTGTGTGTGTGTGGCTGGCTCTGGGTGTGTGTGTGTGGCTCTGGGTGTGTGTGTCTGGCTGTCTCTGGGTGTGTGTGGCTCTGGGTGTGTGTGTGTGGTAGTAATTGCTGTCTGCTGAGCTCGTCCGTAGGGTACAATAGGTCTCACATTTGCGAGAGATTAAGCTAATGGCAATGTAAATGACAATGCCATTTATTTATTTGTATTCAAAACCAACACATAAATACAAATTTTGTCATTTACAATGCCAAAAGCTCTAACTTTTCCAAAGGCGAAACCATTGCATTGTAAATGCTTGTTCTTTCTCTTGCCTCTTTACACTGACATCAGTCTCCCATTCTCCTTTACTTTTCCTATTGTACTCCCCTTTTTCTTCAGTACTCTGATTTGCTCTCCCTTTTGACTCTTTTGTCTTCAATGTCCTGAAAAGAATGCGAAGAATGGCTGAATGCGAAGAATGGCTATCAGAATACTGATATAGTTCAGGCTTAATTGTTTCACACACTCTTTAAGCTAAACCCACCCCTGCCGTATTCCTGGGTAGCATGTGATCCAGTCCTTCTTTTATCTTTTTTTCCCTTCCTTTCTGTTGCACATTTCTCCTTAACGGAATCCTCAGTGTAATGTTTAGGTTTTAAGTGAGGCTTAACGAGAGTAGTACCTAAGGTATGTTTATCTACAGAGGTATAATCTTCTGCGATTGTTTTTGGAAGTTTCCGTTTATGGTCCTGAACCAAAATTGCTTCCAGTCTATAGCCAGGACAGAAGACTGCTTAGAATGATAGATGAAACTGTAGAGAAGTTTACCAATTAGCTTCATTACTAAATCTAGGACTGGTGCAGCTCCGTGTGCACTTTGTACTGTTCTGAGTACATTAGGCAGGACTAACAATGAATGCTTACCATGTGTACTGGTATATATGCGGGAAAAGATGCTTCCCCAGGGGTTAATCCTGTACGATAGGCACCATCCCAAGAGGAAGACACAGTCGGTAGCCTGTGTTTGTCTTGAGGGTAGTGTATGGATACACTGCTATAAGATGGTTGGTTTCTCAAGCAATCCAGATAGCCATTTCATCCTGCTTCAAGGACGCTTTTCCCATGATTGTGTTAATAGTCTGTAGACTAATGGTTTGTATTGCATGGGACACCGCTGTCCTGCTGCTACAGCAGGTCTGGAGCTCAAAGTGCATTGTACGAACTGCACACGTTTCATATATAAGGTGACTGTAATTTAATACCCATACTGCATCTACATGGGATAGAGTTTCGGGCAAAGGAACAGGAGTGTAACCAGCCAAGACTGGCCACATATCCCCGTCATTACTCCGGGACCCCAAACGGACAGGTTTGTGTGTTTTTGGCAATTGACCACCAAACCAATTTTGGTATTCATGAAAAGTTAAAGGGATTAATGTTCAAGCAGATCTACTACTGTATATTCATGATACTGCCCAGAGACAGCATCTATAGTGTCAAATTCCACCCAGGACAATGAATGGATTCAATTTGTAATTGGAATCCATTAATTAGAAAAACCCACAGAATAGGAATAATCTTTTTAGTCAAGCTTGGCCAACCTACAGAAATAGGGTCTCCCTTATTCCCAAAAGGAGGTAACCATGATTACTATGGATGTCTCCGTAATAATGGTTCAGGTGTTTGATAATTGTAAACTACTCCCGGCATAACCATAAGATAAGAACTCCACGTTGGCTGCCAACTGTTGCGCAAGTTGCAACTTTGGTTAACTCTACAAAGTAACTTTCCCACCCACAGGTGTCACAGGTAAATTTGATTCAGTGCAGTAGTGATAAATGTGAAAGACCAGTTATTATAGCCCCACATGATGCTGTTCAATGTGTAATTATGATATAAGTGTTGCTTTTGGATAACTAACAGTCCCCTAAAGGGCTCGTAACTGTGGAAACTGCAAAAACCTTATTTCGGTATTCACACCATCTCTCACACACCCACACACTGTACTAAGAAGAATGGACACTTTTAAGCTAAAAAAATATGTATTACTACAGGGACAATCTTTTTCTTAGCACAGCTAACAACACAATAAGTGTATTAGTAAAGTGCACGTTCAGCTCGAAGGGTATCTTGGCGGTGAATAACAGATGTTTATTGTTACCCAACTCAGTGGTACTCATTTTATTGATCTCCGAAGGATGAAAGGCTGAGTGGACCCTCATGGGATTTGAACCTGTGACCATGAGGTCAAACACAGGCCCCTACAGTGGATGCATTACTCCACTAAACCATCAGACCCAGACATCTAAAACCACCACACAGAATATTATAAAAACAGCAAAAAGACACCGTCTAAATAACAAGAATAAAATGAACAGTACCAGCATTATTTAAATAACATTTAAAAATATCTAGAATCAAACACAAAGCCTGCTGATTTCTATGTTCCATACTGTGAGAGCATGAAAGGCAGAGCAACTTTCAATCTAGAGTTTATTGGGGAGAAAAGAATCACTGCTTACCATGTTGACAGCAAAGGCTGTCTTTATCAGCGGATGTATGAATACACTGTTCCCTGCGAAGGGCAAACAGTCAGTCAGCCTTTCTCTGGGATTTGGCACTATCAGTTTTAGTCATTAGGCAAGATGCATCCTCTGTGAAGTGAGATCGTCTCTGGTAAAATAATGGACGATAATCTGGATGAAGGACCTCTCCTGACAAGTGGTCAAGTGGAAGTCTTTAGATTTTAAAGCTTATCAGAAATTGAAATTTCTGAATAAGTTTAGGAATGTCGGACCGATTATGTGCATCAAGGTATGCGTCTCAGACGTTTCCTAATAAACATATAAGGCAAAAGAACGTCCATTCAGACTACATTCTTTTGGTTATAGGCATGTATGTGTTCTTAGTTATTCTTGACATAAGGAGAAGACATTTGATGCAGATGAATGTAGCATTTGATATTGTATCTGTCATTAATCCAAGAACTTGACGCTATCACATTTCCTAGAAAGATGAAGTCTGGCAACAGCTATGTTTAACGGCGGACATGACAATGATTGTGCAGAATTCAAGGAATATGGCAGCTTCCATTGTTTAAGTTGAGGAAGATGGTGGTCTTCTTGAACCAAGATGAGTTGGGACCTGTATAGGATGGACCTTAGTGACTTTAAGTCAGCAGAAGACCTTTTTAATTTAGCGTTTCTGCAAGCGGCGGGGGTTCTGTGGAAGCGGATTATTGAAAACCCACTTGTACAGGGTCACCCATAGTCCACGGGTTCTTAACAAGTAAGGAGGAATCGACACTGGAATGAAGTACATTTATTACCATTATTGAATGGGGGCTCATCCGACAAGCACCATAGAGATACTCTAGAAGGAATCACACTGAATGATGGTTACATGGGTTTTTATAGCAAAAGATAACAAACAAGGGACGCCGGAGGTAAATAGAGCTTTGGGAAGAACACACAAATGAGGTAACGGTAAGAATCGACAGCCTTGGTGTCTTGTGCAATTGTCTCGTCCTAAGGCTGCACAACAAGATGTGCTATCTGAGTAAACTTTACTTGAGGCTTTCCCATTGTCTGAAAAACCCCAAGCAGACGCCAGCTGTTCTTTTGTGCTGACTCTGCATGTATACTCGGCCTACAATACCCCAATCTAGTTTCTTTACTCATGTTTATACAGATGTGGTGTCAAGGATAGATCTGGGCTGGAAGTAGGGCAGGGTTGAAAATGGATGAGGCATAGCTTAATCAAAAAACAAGAGAATCAGATTTTATATTTTAACAGTCCTTCCTTTTCAGTGTCTGCTGAATCCATTTTAAGAGTACCTCTAATCTCGTATATCGATATTTATAAGTTCGTAAATTTCAGTTTGCATCATCATTTTTCGATTCATTAACATTACTTGGGGAGGTCTAATATTATTACAAGTGGCTATACAAGCTGTACATATCGTAGGAGCACAAAAGAATGCAGCAACAGCGGGTGAGAAAAATGATTCCTATGGTTACTATTCCCGTTAACAGTTTCCAGCCCCAAGTAGAAACGGTTCCCCATAACCACTCAGACCAAGTCCATGTTCCTTGGTCTTGATGTATTTCCGCAGCTATTTTATGCAATTTGGAAATGGCGTCATAAACAGATGGGGCGTGGTCCGGGATGAACACACAACAACCTTATTTCGGTATTCACACCATCTCTCACACACACACACACACACTGTACTAAGAAGAATGAACACTTTTAAGCTAAAAAAATGTATTACTACAGGGACAATCTTTTTCTTAGCACAGCTAACAACATAATAAGTGTATTAGTAAAGTGCACGTTCAGCTCGAAGGGTATCTTGGCAGTGAATAACAGATGTTTATTGTTACCCAACTCAGTGGTACTCATTTTATTGATCTCAGAAGGACAAAAGGCTGAGTGGACCCTCATGGGACTACTCCAGATAATGTGACATGCTCTACCACGATCAGCTCTACCACGATCAGCTAAGACTACATCTAACACCATTCGGTTTTGTAAAGTTACAATTCTTGTAATTTGGAGCTCTACTGTAATATTTCCCAGAGCCATCACTGTTTGATTAGTTACTGCTTCTAATACTCGAGTTGGGCGTCAGATTTTCTCACTATTTAAGGCTGAACCCCAAATTAAAGTCAACATATTGCTGTAATGCAGTATTAGGTTGATCTACTTCATCATTAATTATAGTTCTTTTAAATCTATTCAAGGAAATGTTATTAAATCGTTTTTGGTCTCTGTGGTAAGACGCAGGTGCTAAAAACTCAGGAGGAAGCAAAAGGTACACACAACATATTCCGGACCATCTGACTGGTAGATGATACTTCCTTTGTGGAAACAAAGGTTATGAAGTGTTATGGAAAGATAGAAAACTACTATTGTTTGTTCCAGTGATATTCAATACTGTAGTACAGTCACTTTTTCCCACAGGAATACTGCCAATACTGCTCACACAAAGATCTGCTCGGGCTCTGGTTACAGCGATAACAGGAGGTCCATTACCTTTGGCTGTTCGAGTGTTAGGAAAAACGTATCTTGTGGAGGAATTTCTCCTGGAGATACTCCTCCATTTCCCATACAGTTCCTTTGGCCTGCGGGAGGCATTCATAATCTGGGGAACAAAGCTTATTTAGCTGGGCATGAAGTCTTCCTACATCAGCTAGAGTAGTATTACTAATTTCAGAGCCCCACAAAGGTGCAAACTAGGCTTCACAAGAGCCATAATGTAAAAATGGCAGGGGAATGAGAGGCGTGCCTCCCTTTTTCTGATGGGCTGGCAAAGTTCCACATACCCAGCAGTTGGTAGTATTCGGAGCATTATGAGTATGATGTAACATTTGTAAGAAAGTGTTATTGAGGTATGACGTTCAATGTTTTTTCTCATGGTAGGGAAGGGTGAAGTAATAATGTTCTGTGGGGGCAGGAGTAGTAGTGGGCAATAAGTTTCGAGCCGGAATTAATTTATCCATTGTCCAAATAACTGCGGAAAATATTATCAATAATATGATCAGAATCACCATACACTGTCTGGTCATTGCTTCGCAACTTAAACCCCAATTTCTACATTTCTCCTTCTCGGTATCAATACAACCACAGGTCGGAGAGAGACCCAGGCACCACTGAACATGTATCACAACCCACTCTGCACTTAGGTCAGGCGATTCTGTGATCCTACCGTGTCACAGCCGAACCGTTCCACTAATTGACAATGGTGCTCCGGTATCTCTATGTGCTCCTTCCTTCCTTCCTTGGTCTTAATTTGTACCTTGTTCAGACCCTCCAGGATATCGCGATTTGCCGCGAAATCGGCACTTTTTAAATGCCGCGATTTTTACAAAAATGCCCGCGAAATCGGCATTTTTGTAGAAATCGCAGCATTTTTCGCTATATCCTGGGGGGCCTGCTTTATGTGGCTATCGCCTGTGAATTGGGCTAGCAGCCAAAGACATCCAGTGCTGAGTTTTCTACGCCACGCCCAGCCTTCACTGCCACGCCTGTCTGCCCACAACATTCATGGAGCATTCTTCACTCTGATGCTGCACCAAAGCTCCTCGGATACTCGGCAGCAATGGAGAGGCACAGCGGGATGGCAACCCTCACACCTCTAGCCCTTGATGACCTGTTAAGAGGTGCTTCGAAGGTGACTGAGAGGGAGGGGCTGCAGGTTCAGGAGCAGCGACATCTATTCACATGCAAACAGCCCTGAATGTGTCATGTCTCTGCTATTTAGAGGGGGGTCACACATTCCATTTCTACCCAGGGCCCCAAACATCCGAGACTCGGCCAGATTACACCCCTGATTACACCGAGGCAGCACGTGGTTCTCTTCACAGAGCGTAATTACTGTCACTAAATTGTAAGCAAACCTCGGTTCTTCAAACATGCAGTCTATAATGTAAGAAAATAAAGAAATGGCACAATCGCACCCACACTGATTAACAAAGTATGGAGGACAATCAGTTCAATCAGTTCTCTTAGAGTATCTCCTGTAAGTACTGTACATCACAGTGGGGGATGGCATTTTGGACAGAGAGCCTGTCTTCTCGTTGTCTTGTGCAGGAGGGGGCGAGGAGCCCAAGATGATACTAGAATACTGCATGCCCACTCCTGTGCCCACCCTGGTGGATCCTGTTCCCTCTCCTGTGATGGCTCCTGCCCTCCCCTCAGTGATGGCTCCTGTCCCCCCATGTGGTGGCTCCAGTCCACCCCCGCCTGTGATGGCTCCTGTCCCCCCATGTTGTGGCTACAGTCCACCTACACCTGTGATGGCTCTTGTCCCCCCCTGTGGTGGATCCTGTCTCCGCCCTGGGTGGCTTCTGTCCCAGTCCTGGAACGGCCCCTGCAGCGAGGGTGAAGTTCTTGATGGGCCTCTTCTCAAAAGGGCTCAGCTCAAAATTAATATGGAAAGGTCGGCGAGTAAGTAAGTGAAGGGATGGGTGAATGGCTGGATGAATTAGTGAAAGGGTGAATGGATGAATGAAAGATTGAATAAATGGATAATGAGAGAGGATGGATGGATTGATTAGAGGGGAAGGATGGGGAGAAAATGTAAATAGCTGGATGTATGGGTGGAAGGGTAGCTGGATGAGGGGAAAGATTGATGAGAGGGGAAGGATGATGGATGATGGATGAGGAGAAGGATGGATGGATGGATGGATGGATGGATGGATGGATGGATGGATGGATGGATGGATGGAGGGGAAGGATGGATGGATGAGGGGGAAGGATGGATGGATGGAGGGGGAAGGATGGATGGATGGAGGGGGAAGGATGGATGGATGGAGGGGGAAGGATGGATGGATGGAGGGGAAGGATGGATGGATGGAGGGGAAGGATGGATGGATGGATGAGGAGAAGGATGGATGGATGGGTGAGGGGAAGGATGGATGATGGATGGATGAGGGGAAGGATGGATGATGGATGGATGAGGGGAAGGATGGATGGATGAGGGGAAGGATGGATGGATGAGGGGAAGGATGGATGGATGGATGAGAGGAAGGATGGATGAGGGGATGGATAGAGGGGAAGGATGGATGGGTGGGGGAAAGGATGGATGGATGGATGATGAGGGGATGGATGGATGGATGATGAGGGGATGGATGGATGATGAGGGGATGGATGGATGGATGGATGGATGGATGATGAGGGGAGGGATGGATGGATGGATGGTTGATGAGGGGGTGGGTGGATGGATGGATGGATGATGAGGGGGTGGGTGGATGGATGGATGGATGATGAGGGGGTGGGTGAAAGGATGGATGGATGAGGGGAAGGATGGATGGATGGATGGATGATGAGGGAAAAGGATGGATGGATGGATGATGAGGGAAAAGGATGGATGGGTGATGAGGGGAAGGATGGATGATGAGGGGAAGGACATGGATGGATGGATGGATGGATTGATGGGTGGGTGAAAGGATGGATGGAAGGAAGGATGGCTAAGTGAAAGGGTCGATGGAGAGAGAATGGGAGGATGGATGGATGACTAAAATAGTGGATGGGTGGAAGGATTAGTAAGTGAAAGGATGGCTGGATTGGTGAAAGGGTAAATGGCTGAATGGATGGATGGGATGAAGAGTGGATGGATAAGTGTACAGATGGATAGGGTGAAAGGGTGGATGGATAATGGAGATGAGTGAAAGGATGGATGAAGGGATGGATGAGTGAAATGATAGATGGAAGGATACATGATGGATAGGTTTGCAAACGGTTGAATATGTTTGGAAATGGCTGGGCTTACTTATATACTATTGCGCGACCTCTGATGTGTCTGTAAAACGTACCTATTGTCCTGAAGTTTTGTCCTGAATTTTGAGCTCCTGTCCTGAATTTGTTTCCTGAAATTTGACCCTTTGTCCTGAATTTTTATACTCACCGTCCTGAATTTGCACCAATGCCAGTTGGTCACCCTAATCGCGGGCTTGGAGACGGAGCGCCGTACAGAGATGTCTGTCCCTCAAGATAAACAGACAGAACCACACAGCCGAGAGAGCTGAGGCGCACACGGGACGGGGTATCTGCAGAGGCGCGCTGGACAAGGGATGAAGTCAGAGGGTTGAGCTCACCTATTGCAGACCATTTCCCCCTGGGAGTGAGCCATGGGAAAAATCCTAGAGGTGAGAAATTTAACACTGGCGTCAAGTGGCCCCATGTCATGGGTGTCAACTTCAACCAGTCCCCGCTTTTAAATCTGAGACGATTTGCAGGCTGACATTTTGCAACGAAACTACAAGTACCAACATGCAGTTCGCTACTGTTTAACAAGTGACCACTTGGCGGTTTTGACTGCTCTTTCTCTAGTGTTTAGGTCTGTCGAACGGGCATCCGGTGGGATATCAGGTCGTGTTCAAAATACACTGTATTATTTAACGTGCTTACTAATAAAAGGGGCGATAGGTATAGCCATCATTAGTGCAGCAGGTACAGTGGCACCAAGCTCCAAGGCTATTGCAAGACACAAACTGACCTGCAATGGTACGCCTCTTCTGGCGCAGGGCTTTGCAACGTGACGCATCTGGGAGATGCGTCACGTTGTAAATACCCCGCACCATGGTGCATCTTTTGCGCCGCCGCTACGTCACAAAAGTGACGCAACGGCGGCGTAAAAGCAGCGCAAGGGGCTTGTAAATCTGCCCCAAAGTGTCTACATTGTAAAGAAACCAAATATACATAGCTTCATATTGTTAAATAACTAAAAAAACTAAGATATCTGTGTTTGTTGTAGGAAAAATGGCCACATAAAATGCCGCAAAATGTCCGCTAAATTTCCATATTTGTGCCGCTAAATTTCCATTTTTGTGCCGCTAAATTTGCTAATCCATGCCGCTATATCCTGGGGGGGTCTGCTTGTTGCCGAAGGCGTAGTTTGATCAGGAACAAAGTGTCTTCATTCAGAGGAGCAACACTTTTCTGAGTTTGTAAGATGTCTTTCAAATCATTTCTGCCTTCTGGTTGGAGAACAGTTGCTGGGATTCGTTTACAGTGTGCAGCATAGATCCAATTGTGTCTGTGGGTGACACGGACAGCAGTTTGGGTTGCCAGCAAGACTTGCTCGGCGTTCTTCCAACGAGGTTCTAGACTCTTATAGCGTTGAAAGTTTATAAAGACAAAGTCACCGGGTTGGAGGCAATGAGACGGACCCTCTGATTTGTCTGGTATAGCTTCATGCACCTGCTGGTAAATCAAAGACAATTTTTCAGTCACGTTTTTTAGGTAATCACTCAAAATAGGGTACTGTATTTCCTTTATCACATTTGGCCTTCGAGGTCCCCATACATTCATAGGCCTACCAAAACTACTTCGTAGTGAGAAAGTCCAATCTTACTATGTGGGATGGAATGAACAGATAACAACGCTAGGGACAAAGCATCTGGCCAATTAAGGCCTGTTGTTGCCTGTATCTTCGCTAGTTTCAACTTCAATCTGGCATTGTACCTCTCTACTAGACCTGCTACCTGGGGGTAATCGGCAGCATGAAACTTTTGTCTTACCCCTAAACCCTTCATTAGATACTCTGTTATCTGGCCAGTAAAGTGGGGGCCATTATCACTCCATGGGACTCTTCAAACCCCAAAACGGGGAAAGCACTCTTTTAACAGAATTTTAGCTGTTGTCAAGGCTGTGTTGTCTTTGGTTGGATAAGCTTCTACCCACTTACTAAAGGAACAAACCACTACTAATACATACCTCAAATTATTACAGCGTTCTAACTGAATATAATCGATTTGAAGTGCTTTGAAGGGAACCTGGGATGTAGAAAATCCATCAGTAGAGGTTGATACTCCCTTCCCGGGATTGTGCTGTAGCCATATCATGCAATGTTTAACCAAATGTTCAGCTGTTTTCCCAATGTGCTGATTATCCCAAACCTGTTCTACTTGGGAGATAGTGTGGCTCTAACGTGAGCAGGTCCATGAGCAATGGTTACCATGGGCAGTAAATCAGCATAAGGCAACTTCCATTCCAGCATATCTTTGGACCTCCAACATCCCTCATCATCCAATTCTCCTTCCTTTTTCCATTCTGCCTTTTCTTGTTCTGTAGCTAACTGCTGTATTTCTTTGATCTCCTTATACATATTTTCCCACCTTTCTGCTTGGGCTCATAATACATACATCCTACTTGTGTGGATACTTGCAGTATTTCTTGCAACGTCATCTGCGAAGGCATTTCCTTGAACCACTTTGTCTGTGATTCTTTTGTGAGCACTACATTTGATAATGGCTAAACTCTTTGACAATGTCAAGGCAGTAAGAAGATTATTTACCAATTCACCATGCTGTATTTTAGAACCATTGGAGGTTAGGAATCCCCGTTCCTTCCAAAGCTTAACAAAATTGTGTGCCACAACAAATGCATACTTACTGTGTAAATTTTCACTGATAATCCTTTACTAAGTTCACAGGCCCTTAAACGCGCAATAAGTTCAGCTGTTTGGGCAGATTTTTGGAGAATACAGGCTGTTTCTTCCACAGTTATTAAGGTGGTTATGGCATAGGATGCAGAGGTGGTGCCATCGGGTAATTTCAGACCGGGACCATCTACCCATAATTCCCCCTTCGATCGAACAAAGGTTTATCTTTAAGATCTACTCTTCCCTTGGTTTGTTCTTCTGTCGGAAAAATACAGTTGTGTAAAGAGTTTGTTCAGCCGGCAAAGGTAACCATTTAGCTGGGTTCAATGTCAAACATCTCTTGAGTGTGATA
This sequence comes from Lissotriton helveticus, assembly GCF_964261635.1. Taxonomy (NCBI): domain Eukaryota; kingdom Metazoa; phylum Chordata; class Amphibia; order Caudata; family Salamandridae; genus Lissotriton; species Lissotriton helveticus. Next base: position 1,039,187,785 of record NC_136061.1, read on the forward strand.
TGAGGTGCCACAAGCGTAGGTTTGTGTCCTGCGAGTCTAGCGCTAGTCAGGTGTTGTGTCTTGGTCTGATTAAGGAGTGCATCTACGGAATGTGATACCATAATCTTAAACTTGTTATTCAACACTATACCCTCAGATTGTCTTCTTGATATGGCTGTGGCGGCAACCGCTCTAAGACATCCTGGAAGTCCTCTGGCCAGTGGGTCCAATAAAGCCGATAAATAAGCATGTGACGATGCTTACTAACATATGGTTGTGTCAAAACTGACAATGCACATCCTTCTCTCTCGTGTACATATAATACGAATGGCTTAGCATGCCTAACACTGGAGCAGAACAAAGGGATGCACAAAACTGCTGATATGCTTGTTGACATTCAGATGTCCATGGTAGAGGAGAGGGAGTGTCTTTAGTAACAAGCGACAAAAAAGGTTTCATAAGTGAAAAGTTTGGGATCCACTGTCTGCAATAGGAAGTAATGCCAATAAGTGCCCTGACTTCTTTTTGAGTACTTGAAATGGTAATTTTTAGGATGGTTTGAATCCTGTCTTTAGTCAGAGTGCGGCCTTCCTTAGACAAGAGGTGACTCAAATAAGTGACGTCAGACTGACAATATTGCAAATTATTCTGAGAGACTTTATGTCCCTTAACAGCAAGAGGATACAATCTGGAACGAGTGGCCTCTTTACAATGCTCAACTGTATCTGCTGCAAGCAAAATGTCATCAACATATTGCACAAGTGTAACTCCTGGTAGCAAAAGAAGTTCATCCTACTGTCGTTTAAGTGCCTGACTGTATGTGCTAGGAGTTGCTGTATAACCTTGTGTAGCTCTGCAAAATCTAAATGAGCGACCCCTTAATGAGAATCCTAACAAATCTCTACTATCCTTATGTATATGAATAGAGAAAGTGGTTTTGAGGTCTATAACCGAAAATACAGGGGCTGTAGGTGGGATTAATGTTAACAAGGTCGTAATATCAGAGACGACAGGATATTGAAAAATCACTGTTTTGTTAACTTCTCTTAAATCAATCATGAATCGGTAAATCTTGTCTCCTGTTCCATCGCCTAGTTTTCAAATGGGGCTATTGCATACATTCGAGGAAACTTCCTCAACAACTCTTGTACCGCTCATGTCGTCAATGATAGACATTGGCGCATCCTCACATTCTTTCGATATTTTATATTGCGGGACTCTTGGTAAGGAAGCACCCTCCTGAACCTGTATGTATGCTGGGGAAATGTCCATTCTTCAACATCTGTGTCCGCAGTGGCCCAAACACATGGAGGAACAGAATCATTATCCGAACATAAAGAGAAATTATATTATTTAGGCAATGTCTTTTTCCCAGAAATGACACTTTCTCCGGATGGGGAACAATATATAGTAGCACGAAAATATTTTAAATGATCCCATCAAATTATCAGGAGCGTGAGGGGGAAGTAAAAAGGGGGCTGAAGCAATAAAATTCTCAACCTGCAAAGGAAGTTTTTTAGACATAGGGCTAGGAGTTGGTGTTCCATCAAACTCTATTGATGTAATTACTTGGCCAGACAAGGGTGTTTTTGAGATATCACACTGCGCGTCGCCCCTGTATCCACTAGAAATGTCTGATCCTGCCCTCTGATCCTGCCCAAGTATGGCGGCTGTTATATAGGGTCCTGACTGGTCTACATGTATCTCAACTGGTCCTCCTTGTCCTAAGCTGTCATAGACAAAGTGCGTTCCCACAGTTTCCTCTGATACCCAATCCTCTATAGAATATTGAATATTTCGTTGTTCAAAATCATTTTCTGACCTATTTTTTCGCTTAAGCTTGTTGTAGCTGCTGTTGGGGAACTGGCCCCCTGCTACCATTCACTTGTCCCTTCCTCTCCCACCAGCAGCTAAAACTGGACATTCGGAATGCCAATGTCCTTTCTCCTTACACTAAGCATATTGATCCTGCCCTAATGGAGTTTGTCTATGCGATGGCCCTACTGGCTGTGTTTGTCTGAAATTCAGAACATAGGTCTGACCACGACCTATGATCCAGCAGGTTACCGACCTCTGAAACTCTTATTACCATATATTCATCCGGGCCCATATACACGCTCGCTTATTTAGGCTGGGGGGGTCAATTTTTATAAATGCTTTAATTAGGATCAGTTACCTATATCTCCTAACTAATCTTTCACTGATCATAAAGCCTTTTCCTTTTAGTCAATGGACCTATTTAGTTGGAATTAGTTGATGGTGATACAACATATATTTATCTTCTATTTTATTAAATAACCACAGTCTGGAAAAGTTTAAAAGTTTTATCTAGATAAATAATGAGACAAATTACAGTATGATCTCCATCTCTCTGAGGAAGTAAGATCAGTTAACCCACTATTAGTATTCTATTTCAATGAGATTTTCACAACAAGTAACTCAAGTAAAAGAAGATAAAGAGAGAGAGAGAACAACACATCGACACAATACACAGAAGTATATTTACCTAGGATGGTGTGTAAATCAGACCCCTCTGGCCAAGAGATTAAGGGGTCACTGCAAAGATCAGGTGACGGGGGCTTCAGGACAGGATTCAGGACAGGATAGATTTGACGCCTGCTTCTCACCCCTCTCTGACACTAACTTCCTCCTCGATTCTTCGCGATCTTCTAATTAGATCACCTCCTCGATTCTTCCGCAATCATCTTCTAATTGTTTGGCTTTAAAATTCTAAGTCTGCTTCTTCAAATATTCGATCAGGATCCCGGTCTCTCAGTAGAACTAAGAATTTGAGGGATCAAGACCGTTTCAGAGAGTACGGGAATCATCAGTCACTTCAGGTGCAGTGGCCTGGGATGGGGGCGCAGTGGCCTGGGATGGAAGGGGGTAAGGGATGTACCGGTACTGGTTGGAAAATAGGGAGCTGTATCCTCCCGGGGCAGGCTCTATCTACTTTGAGGTACCGACGGATAGAAGCGGGGCCTCCGTCCTGAGCGGCCAGCCAGGTTGAGGTGAAGCAGGGCTATTCTACAGGAAGGATACCCTGAGTATTTCCTGCTAAGAAGACACAGGAATACGGGTTGTATAATTATTTTGTATTCATTATTGCACTTGTATTAAGCAGCAGCATTTATTATTTCACCTGGTCCTGACGAAAGCCCACGATACGTTGATCACTGGGCTGAAACATGTTGACCACTATTGGACAGTGGTTTTAAATCAATACCACTGTGGTGCATCATATTTTAACACTGTCAGATAAAGCGGTAAGGAGGACGGTGAGAGTGTCTCCCCGACCCGCTGACGGCCTGGTATCCAGTAATGAATGATGCAGCACTTGTTTTAATGGCATTGTGATAGATATAGTTCAGTCCTGTGAATTACTACAGCACGCTGAATTTATCTGTAATTTTAATAGCGCCGTATTGTATTTTAATACTATAGTCAAATATTGCTGAAAGCGCTACTCGCTACTTGTACTGACACTAACATCTACTTACCTAGCCTGGGCTCGATCTTCCGTCCTGCCCGCCCCGGTCCGACGCGGCAACCAGTGCCGTTTGAGCGGAGGGCGGGTCAGGCAGAGCCAGGCCACTTCCGTGTTGTCAGAGCGGTCAGCGCTATAGTTGCTGCACCTTCAGGGGTATTTAGCCCCCTCGTCACAGCTGGTGCGCAGCGGCCGCGCGCAGCGAAGCGCCGGAGACGCGCCAGACAGAAGCCCGTCTGCGCCCGTCCGCGGCAGGACGTGGCTAGGGGCTATGGAGGAACCTCTGGCCGAGATTGATTTACCTAGGCGGGTCTACTCCTCGCAGTCCTTACGACACCTACGATACAATCTGTTAACACCACATTGTAAGTTACCGCTTAATTGTCTTCCGGAAGGGCCATTCTCATGTAGGTCATGCCGAACACAATTTACAACAGAAAAACCATATCTTTGGCAAGATCCTAGGAACCCTTCTGTGGTTACAACTCAGGGAGGAAACATTTTAAATATTTTGTTGTGCAATGTTAGATCACTAGTCAAGCATTCCTTCGAGGTCTGGGATCTTATCGCCACTTATAAACCTGATCTTTGTTTTCTAACGGAGACCTGGCTTAAACCTCATTCTACCCCCGCTATTACCCTTGGTATACCGGAGGGTTATAAAATTGTCAGGCTGGATCGACCTATAAAAACTGGTGGGGGTATTGCAATTGTTTTTAAACAAGAGATCTCCATATCGGTCATTGATCAACATTTTAATCCATCTTTTGAAATGCTGATTTTTAGGATTGGCTCCTCTCCCAAACACAGTAGGAAAGGAGCCTTGGTCTATAGGCCTCCGGGCCCTTTAAAAAATATGTCCAAGGAATTAGTGGAAGTACTGGCTCCTCATGTGTGCCACGATAAAGAATTCCTGTTACTTGGAGATTTTAATCTCCATAGTGAGGATAAAGTCAATAGTGAGACTCAGTCCTTTCTCACTGACATTTCCTTCTTAGGATTACAACAATGCAATAGTGGACCAACGCACCAAGCAGGACATACTTTGGATATGATTATATCTAACTTTCCGGGTATAAAATGTGGTGCTCCTAGACAATATCCTTGGACCGACCATTTTGTGCTTGCGTTTTCCATGCTAATGAATGATCCCCGTCCCACTCCTTGTATTCATATTCAAGCTAAACGTAGGCAGTGGCACAAAGTTAACGCTGTTAATTTTGCACACAAATACTCTTCATCTTTAATTGACGGTTCAGATGATATTGACATTGCCCTTTTAAATTGGGAGCATGCAGTTGATGCTGCAGTACAGCATATTGCTCCGATAAAAACTTTTAAACCTAGATTTGCTAGGAAACAGGAGGTCTGGTATTCAGAGGAATTACGTAATCTTAAACGCGTGGCTAGAAAGTCTGAGAAAACATGGAGAAAATCTGCCAGGGAGGAAGATAAAAACTATTATAGAATCAACCTCAACATCTATCATAAAGCCTTACGGCTAGCACGGAAAAACCATGTTACTGCTCAGTTAGATGCTGCTGGCAATGATTCTAAAGTTTTATATCAAATTGTCAACACGTTCATAAAACCAGCAGCTTGTGAAAGTGCTGACATGGCTTCACAACCCCTGTGTGATAGTATTTCCTGTTTTTTCTCAGAGAAAATTGATGCCATTTATGATAAAATAAAAGCACTGGGTCCTGACTTAACTAGTTCAGAGACTTGGACCCCCATTCTGACAGCTCCTACCAACACTTGTGCTTTTAACGAATTCCCTGAAATAGCATTGTTGGAAGTTCAGAAACTATTTTCTGATATTAAAAGTGGAAGCCCGGCAGACCTACTACCAGCCAGACTTATGGGTCCGCTGGGGAGTTTACTAGGTCCTGATGTGCAAAGACTGGTGAACCTATCACTTGTATCTGGAGTGGTCCCATTGGCCTGGAAAAAAGCCCTAGTTAGACCTATTAGGAAGAATACATCTATTCCTTGGTCTAACATGTCCAACTTGAGGCCCATTTCCCTTCTACCTTTCCTAGGGAAAATCATCGAAAAGCACACCAATAAGCACCTATCTACCTACCTAGAACACTCTGGTAGTCTCGATCCCTCGCAGTCAGGTTTCAGACCTAAATTTAGCACTGAAACAGCTTTAATGTCGGTAACTGACGATCTACGGTTGTACCAGGACAGAGGTTATTCTGTTGTCCTGGTGCTACTGGATTTATCGGCAGCGTTCGATACGATTTCCCACACCATCTTGATCGAACGACTGTCTGCGAGTGGAATCGGCGGAAGGGCACTGGACTGGATCAGAAGCTTTCTCTCCAATCGCACCCAATCTGTCACCATGGGTGACTTTAAATCGGAGGAAGTTAACATTTCCAAGGGGGTTCCACAGGGCTCATGTTTGAGCCCAACGCTATTTAACACCTATGTGGCCCCCTTGGCAGGTGTTACTAGAGCTTTTGGTTTTTGTCCAGTGTCCTACGCAGACGATACGCAGCTGCTCTTCCCTTTTAAAACTCTTACCCCGGAAATTTTACAATCTTTTTCCGATGGGATGAAGGCAGTTGCAAGGTGGATGTCATCCAACTTTTTACAATGCAATGTTGGGAAGACAGAGGTGATGCTCTTTGGTGAAGCCAGGATTCAATGGTCCCCTGATTGGTGGCCCTCTGATTTGGGGCCGGTCCCTGTGCCAAAAACAATAGTCAAGAACTTGGGCGTCAGATTGGAACCAGAGCTAACCATGAAGCAAAACGTTAACATCACTGTAGGATCTTGCTTCCATGTGATTGGCCTTCTTCGTAAAATCTTTCCTTTCCTCCCTGACTCTCATAGGAAAACCCTTGTTCAGGCTCTGATCATCAGTCGGCTTGACTATTGTAACGGGCTCCTGGCAGGTGCAAGTGAGGAGGTTTTGGACCGTTTGCAGGTGGTGCAAAATACGGCAGCCAGGCTGGTGCTAAATGCACCCCCTAGATCTCCCTCTAGACCGTTACTTCTTAAGCTCCACTGGTTGCCAATACGTCAACGAGTGAAGTTTAAGACTTGTTGTACTATCCATAAGGGCCTCAACCAATTGGGACCTGAGTACTTGGCGAACAAATTTATTCCTTATGTTCCCATCCGTGCCCTTAGATCCAGTGACCAATTGTTACTAAATGTTCCCAAGATCACTAAAACCAGGTTGGGTGGTAGAGCCTTATCTGTCGTGGGTCCCAAATTATGGAACTCACTTCCGTTGTCATTAAGGCAATGTAATGACCACCGTCAATTTAGAAAACATTTAAAAACGTTTGTTTGGTTCATTTTAATTGTTTCCTTGCTCACAGTACTTTAATGATCTGCTCCTTTTTCAGTTCTGTACCGGCAGTTACAGCGCGGAGATACTCCCTTGGGAGTTTATTCAGAGCGCTATATAAGCCCATAAATAAATATAACAGTGGGCAAAGGAGTAGAAACCGTAGGTACAGGGGAACAACATTTGGTGGTCCGAGGGGAAGAGGTATTAAAGGTACATATGGGGGTGGGGGTCGTTCAATCAATGGGGGTGGGGGTCGTTCAATCAATAATCCATCCATATCTGAATCCACATCTTCTTGGTGGATTTGTGCTGTTACTGTCGGTCTGACTATACATTCCTTAGATATTAGCAATCTATGCTCTCGATCTAATTATTCCTTCTTCTGAACTTCCTTATCCTTCAATTTATTTACTTCTGATACTCTGTCTTCCTTTCTTGTTTCCTTTGTACCTTCTCCGCCTTGAGCTGCTGCTCCTTTACTTCTTTCCTCCACATACGCAAACTGTCAAACATAGCTGGCCTAACTTTCTTTAAAAACAATTGTTTCGCTATATATTCGAGTTTGTGAGGGACGATTGTCCCCTCTAATGGCCATTGCAACTGGGGATCCCCTTTTGTATATTTGTTCCACAATCCTTTATACATGATGGGACAAATTTTATATTTGATGTACATCTCAAAATTCAGCGTAATTTCTGGTGGCACCGGCTGACTTGCTTCCAAAATGCTCTGCTTATTGCAGCAGCACAAAACTTCCAAAGTGTGCTAAATACATGCATGTTATATAAGATATAAAAAACCTTTTAAACAGAGAGAAATTAAAAAATATTCTCACATTACCTGTAAGAAAATTTTAATCAATATCAAATAGCAAGTTCTAAAGAGGATTCAAAACAAATTCCAAACCAGTTCCATACAAATTCCAAATAACCAAAAGGACCGGTTCAATACAAATCTACCTTATTCGTAGTCAACTCCCACCTGTCGATCCTTCCTGATCCAAAAGAATGACCGTCCGAGGGCCCCAGTCAAGGTTAGCAGCCGCCAGGAAGATCAAAGTCGGAGAGCAGAAAAATCACCTTGGACACGAGAACTAATCTCTTCAGGTGGTGCACTCCTCAGTGAAGTTTGTCTAACTGACACAATCTCCTTCCCTGGTCCGACTGCAAGCCTTTGATAGGGCCCAACGTTTGGGCGCCAATTTGTGAAAGCGATTATTGAAAACCCATTGGTGCAGGGTCACCCTTAGTCCACGGGTTCTTAACAAGTAAGAAGGAATCTACACTGGAGCGAAGTACAAACCAAGGGTCATTTATTAGCATTCATGAATGGGGGCTCATCCGACAAGCACCATAGAGCTAATCTAGGAGGAAGCACACTGAACGATGGTTACATGGGTTTTTGTAGCAAAAGATCACAAACGAGGGACGCCCAGAGGTAAATGGAGCTTTGGGAAGAACACACAAATGAGGTAATGGTAGGAATCGACATCCTTGGTGTCTTGTTCAATTGTCGCGTTCTAAGGCTACAAAACAAGATCTGCTATCTGAATAAACTTTACTTGAGGCTTTAACCTTGCCTGAAAAACCCCGAGCAGACGCCATTTGTTCTTTTGCGCTGCCTCTGCATGTATACACAGCCTACAATGCCCCAATCTAGATTCTTTACTCATGTTTATACAGATGTGGTGTCAAGGATGGAGCCGGGCTGGAAGTAGTGGAGGGGTGAAGAATGCATGAGGCATAGCTTAATCAAAAAACGAGAAAATAAGATTTGATATTTTAACAGTTCGATCTGGTGCAACAAGTAAACTTCATTAAACAAAGAGCTATATTATATTGCCTCTCTTGTGACTTTGGTAACAGAATACACTGTATTCTTAATTGGATCAGATTCTACCACAACCCTTTGCTATCTTTGAGAACACCACAAAACTTTGCAAGATAGTCAAAGCGTACTCAGTGAGTACTTTATGTCTGTTAAGAGGGCACAGGGGGAAGGTTAAGAAATTATGAAGCCTTCGCTGAGAGACTACTGTATGGTACAAACCACGCTCTGGGTGGACCTTAATTGGACATGGTTTAGGCTGGGATCTATTGGGTGAATACTTTGTTTTCCTCCGGGACAATATGGGGCATCTAACATATGGCCTTCTCCGTGTGATGAGGTTTCTCCCAATTCTTTTATTTATATTTTCAAGTTGAGCCTGAAGCTTCAAGGACGCACTCCCAATCACAGCTGGTCACAAGGAACAATTGCAGAAGAAACACGGAACTGCATTCCAGGTAAAATTGCTTTTAATTTACCCAACGCGTTTCAAGGCAACAGCCCCTTAATCATGGGTCACCATTCAGATGTGGCATAAAGGTTCCGAAGTGTATGCTGCTTGATTTTCAACCCTCAGTGGGTCACGTGATGTTCTATGCAGCATTCTGGGCTTTGTAGTCCTCCTCGGCATAGTATTAACCCACAGTGGGCTCCTTGCCACATCCCAATTAGTCAGTGTTCATTTCATTTCCATTAAAATACCTTTCGTAGGCCCTAGGATGCTTATTCCGGTTTATGTTTTCTTGGCTTGGAGGAGAACGGTTTCTCTCTGTGCAAGCACGATGTTCAATATGCAAATGAGCCCGTTTTTCCCGAGTTCCTACCTACTAAAGGAGTTAAAGCAAGCTTGAAATAATCACAGGGGCATGGAGCCTACTATAGGTTATGTACTTTCTTACCTTGTCTTGGGACCACAATGACCATCATGCTATTAGGCATTCACTGTGAGCCACGCCCACTGAGGGAAGTTCATTTCAATAAATAAAGAAGTGATTAACAAGGTGAGCTTTCTGTGCCTCTGTGAAGCAATCCATGAGTAAGAGGCGTGCTGGCCTCGAAACGCGTCGAAATTGGCAAAATTAAATGGAATGAGGAAAGCGAGCTGCAGTGGGGCCAATAATACCGGAAGGTTTTAACATCGCCGAGTGCTCTCTTAAGCTCGAGGGCTTTGTTTGGAGAATATATATATATATTACAAACTCGCTCAAAACTGGAGGGCGCTTCCACAAAATCCTGAACGCCGCTGCAGCAAGGAACACGAGACCCAGAAGTTCAGGTGAGAAGATTCTTTAATCGGCACTTTCGTCAAACATAACGTTTCGGCCTCCGAAAGGCCTTGGTCACATGACACACAGAGCGCGATCAGAATTTAAAGTGCTAGTGCTGTAAATCCACAACATTTCATTGGACACCGCTTAGTCTTCAAGAATGCTATCGAAGACAGACTGAAACACCATTGTAAATCACAGGATAATCCCAAATGAATAACAATTTGCCACAGTGACTTGTGCGTTTTCATTGTGAAACATAAATGTCCATATCCTAAAATGATTTTAAGATATAATGAACTGTTACTTGGAATCGCAAAAATGCATTTAACTGGATAATCCACATTGCAATAAAACCCCCAAGAACAGAAAACACTGTTGGTACACTTGCTATGATTAATTTCACATGAATCAATTAACACATTGATTACTGTATAAATACAATAAGACAAGTGAAACAATTAATTAATCAACTGTTCAAAAATATAAGGGCAAGTGTACCCCAAAGAGATCACATATGCAGTGTCCAACTACTCGTGTGCAAATTTAAATAACGAAACAGTGAATGTGTGAACATATATATCAAAAATTATATATATGTGTGTATTAAAATTGATTTCACAGTTATTACATAGGCTGATCCCAACCTATGCAAAGATGTTATTTGTTAGCTTTCCTTCCAGAACCAAATGTTTACATAGGCCAGCTAGAATCTTCAATGCTGCCTACAGAGCATTTATGTATCACAAGTGCATCAAATCTATAAGGGAGAACATTTTTACCAACAATCAGGCACACTCGGATGTTTACAGAGATAGTGTTAGATCAAACATCACTGCTTCTGTGTGTCATTAGTTTTTAAAGACCCGTGTACAGATCTTCAGTCGAATTTAATCCCCAAGGGGATTTGCTGTTCAACTCAATGATGTATTTAGTCTCTAGCGCTCTGACGATGCCCTCTCTATCTCCACCTCTTCTCAGTGGACCTACTGCATCAATTGCAAAGTACCTAAGGAGTGCACTGTTGTTGTTGTGACTCTCCTTAAAGTGCCTAGCAACCGGGTACGTGGCATCGTTCGTGTTGATGGCTCTGATGTGCTGGAGCACCCTCTTGTGGACCTGCAGTTTAGTGTTCCCCACATATCGCAGGCCACATGGGCACTCCAGCACATATACCACGTACTCACTTTTGCAAGTTAGCTGCTTCAAGATTTTACGGGGCGTGTCTGAGAACGGAATGGTGTATTCAGTTTTGCTCACACCATGCAAACAAGCTTTGCAGCTGGAGCACTTCCTGAAGCCCTTACTCCCTGACAGCCAATTTTCCGGCAGTATCACCTCAGGACTGGATTTTACTAATGCATCCTGTAAAGAATGTGCCTTACTGTAAGTGATAGCAGGTTTCCTCGGCATATGTTCTCCAATCACCGGATCAAATCTTATAAGATCCCAGTGTTTGTTGACAATTTTTCTTAGGGCCCCATGCTGCCTATTGTAGGTCCAAATTAATCTGGTGGGTTGTTTATCGACATCGACGGTAGGTTTTAGGTTTTTCTTGTGAATAAGGGCAGTACCTCTGGATATAGCATTTGCTTTGGTTATAGCAGCATTAATAATGCTATCACTATATCCCCTGGCCAGGAACCTGTGCTTACTAGCCTCTTGAACCAGTTTGCATTGATTTTCTGTACTGCAAACCCGCCTGATTCTGAGCATTTCCCCGTAGGGAATGCTCCTAATCAGGTGGGGAGGATGATGACTCTTAGCATGCAGTATAGTATTGCCTGCAGTAGGCTTCCTGTACATAGTTGTTTCCAACTGACCATCATTCACTTCAATTGTGACATCAAGAAAGTGGGCTTTGCTGTGACTTACTTCCGAGGTGAAAGCCAAATTGTAATTGTTACAATTCAGTTTCTCGATGAACTGGATAGCTTCTGTCTCTGTTCCCTGCCAAATTAAAAAAACATCATCGATGTATCTATACCATTGTATGATATTCTTCATGCAGACGTCATGATGTTCACCAAAGAGGACCTGTCTCTCCCAGTAGCCCATGTGCAGACAGGCATAACTGGGAGAAAAGCAGGCCCCCATGGCGACACCCCTCACTTGTTGGTAATGTTGTTTGTGGAACATAAAGTAATTATTGTGAAGACAGAAACTAATCATAGAAACAAGCATTTTGTTATGTTCTGACAGTTCAATCGGTCTTTGCCCCAGGTAAAATTGAACCGCCCGTATTCTATCCACATGAACTATGCTGGTATATAGTGATGTAACATTTAATGTTACCAGCAAATATTCAGAACTCCATTCCACCTCTTTGATCTTTCTTAAGAAGTCACTCGAGTCCTGAATGTAGGATGGAAGCCCACAGACGTGTTCCTGAAGGAAAGAATCTACATAAATTGTAGTCTTTTCTAACAAACCCCCGCGAGCTGATATAATGGGTCTCCCCGGAGGCTTGATGGCGTCTTTGTGGACTTTGGGGATCAGTGGTCGTTTTTCAAGAATTTCAGTTCATCCATGCTGATAAGACCTGATGAACACCATCCCATCAGCATGGAATAAACTCAAGCTGAGCTTTCCTGACCACCCCCACATCACAGTGTTTGTAGCAATTATCATCATTTAGTTGCTGGAGTGCTTCCTCCAGATATAAACTCCTTGGCCACAACACCATATTCCCGCCCTTGTCTGATTGGCGGACAATCATGTTGCCATCTTTCTGGATTTTCCTCACGAGGTCAGAGTATATTTGGTTCTGCCTGTTTGTAAACTTGTTGGTTTTGAGTGTTTTGACATGTAGATCTTTAATCTCCTTAATAGCAGCCTCGTGGAAAATGTCAATGTTGTCAAAGGTCATAAGAGGTGTGAAAGTTGACCGTGGTTTGAATTTGGATTGGCAGGATAAGTTGGTGATGGGAATGTCTTGTGTGCTTTGTGAGATTGTTTGTTCTAACCTCAATACCTCCAAATCTTGTAACAGAGGTGCATCATTGACTGATAATCCCATTTCAACTGTCGTACTATATATTTCTATCTTATATTATATTTTCTTTTTTATGCACGGTTACATACAATGATATATGTCTTACACAAATCAAAAAAGATGCATTCTTGGGTTCTATACATGCAAAATCAAGCATTTCCAGCTTGCATATCAGAAATATTTATAACTTCTAGCATATACATTTACATACATGTGTAAAATAATATTAACTCCTTGTGCTAGCGGGTACTGTTACCTCCGTTAATAGAACAATGTATGGCCAATACTCTCTGCACATATAGTACATATCATGACTACGGATAATAACACGTATGTGACTGTCACGTACATCTTTAAAAGTGAAATATCTTAATTTTAATATGAAACTACAACTAAGAAAATAAAGAGATATCAATGATTTTTTTATTTTTTTTAAATCTGTTTATTAATTTTCAACCATCATCAACAGTCATAGTTTAGTATTAGCAAACAAGCACTAATGTCGCAATCAAAATAGTAAGAAAGGCACATGGCATTCAATAATGTAATCAATGCGTGGGGACAAGATAGTTATGAACAACTGTCAAAGAACATTTGGGCGGTCCCAACATCCTCCTGTGTCTAACAATGCAGCCAATTGCAGCCTATAATTACATGTGCTGAAGAGTTATACAATATTAATGCAACTATTATCCCCCACCACATAGCCCTTCCTCGTCCCCCCCTTCTTACCGACGTGCGCACTACAGCGTAACCTGCCCCTGTAATCATTGGAGCTCCATGATTGTTCAGGGAAGAAGACCTACAGTTATCAAAAAAAGGATCATGACCATGACAGGGAAGGGGGCACACTCATACCCTTCGTTCTTTACATTGTTGCTGTCGCCTGCGACGTCCCACTCCCCGAGCGCACGCTCAGATCCGACCCAGAGTCCGCATCAGTAGCCTTCAACTCTGTAACCAGAGCTTCACACGCCCGGGCGGCCTCAAACGCTTTCTCATTGTGAGACCTCTGGGCCTGCTGCAGACAAATCACACTCTCACTCCTGCCCAGGTGAGCATTGCAGTCTTCCATCTAGCATAACCAGGCCCCCCTGCAGCCTTCTAATTAATTGTGATTTCTCTTTTGGCTAACACCAGCCCCAGGTCCAGGAATTTACTGTTATTTTGGTCTTAGTGGTGTGGGGGAAACATGATATCAATGATGAAAGAAAACCATTCTGTGAGGCGTTGTCTAAGGTGTGCTGTTGCTGATCTGAGCTGCTTGTGGGTGGTGCGTACTGCATTATGTGTTTCGTTTAGGACCAGATGTGCACCAGGGTAGTGTATGGCAAAGTTTACTTTCATGGAATGTTTCTACAGGCATACAAGTCCGGATCTCATCCTGACAGATTCTCCATTTTTCAACAACACTGGTGGTACGACAGACTCACTGGGCGCTATGTTCTCCCCATTCTTTGTTGCACCTTTTTTTTCTGTAAAAATAATCAATCTTTTACTAAAAGTTTTTTAATGTGTCTCATTTGGAAGCAGTCTTGCCAAGTTTAGAGCGGCCTTGTTGCAGATATAACTGCTTACATATCCAGCAGTCTGCTCGGCTCTGGGTTAATTTTTTTAAATCGGCAGTACGTTTGCGTAATGATACAACCTTTTTTTCTGATATTTCTTTTTGGACAGCTCATATGGACCTATTGATATTAACGTTTCCTCCGTCTTTTGATTTGGCGGCAGATGTATGAATGTTGGTTTTATTAGACTTGAACCAACTAAACTGGTTGGTTTGTATTCTCTGTATATATGTATGTGTGCATATATATATAATCTTTTATGATCTGCTTTTTAAGTGGGGAAATGATGTGGCTAATGACTAGAGCGGTCAACCTCGAAGCTGGGGAACCCGGTTCGAGTCTTGGCAGATACGCTCAACATCCTGTGATTCTGGGGAAATCACTTAATCTCCCCGAGCCTAACAAAAAAAATGTGTCGGTCTGTAACGCAACTGGTTCTCATGTAAAGCACTCCGATACCTTCGAGTTTATTAGTTCGCTATATAAAACTCAACAAAAAAATTATCAGATATAGATACACTGAATTGCTCAGTGTTTTATTGTTTGCTGTACTTCTTGAGGTGCTGGAAATTGTATCCAACCCCACAATTAATGCCATAAAAATCCAGTTGTCTTTCTCTGGCTTCTTGAAACAATTGGAGGCCAGAAGGCTGTTGCTGCTATTTTCTTATCTGTGTGCACATACAAACTGATCCCTGCCTTGCATTAAATTAAGAATGTGACTTGCCGCTGTTGATTGGATGCTATTCAAGTAATAAATTATGTTTCCTTAAGATCCCTTCATTTATTACACCAAATGGGGCAAGTGGAGCAAATCCATTTTTGTAGTGTCTCGGCCTCATAAATATTTTTTTATTTTAATGCATAGCCTAATGTTTAGTTTGGTGAACAGACATAATATCGAAGGAAAAATATAGAATGGACATAATATCGAATTGACAGAATATAGTGGTTAAAAAATATCGAATTGAAGGTAAGTAATATTGATTTTTAAAATATAGAAAGTCAAAATATCGAAGTAAGTAATATCGATTTTTAAAATATAGAAAGTCAAAATATCGAAGTATATAATATAGGTATTTAAATATATTGAATTTTTAATATCTAATTTAAAAAAAATTATATTTAATTTTTGCGTAATCTAATTCTGTAGAAGGTTGTGGGTTTATAGGGGAATAGGGTGCGAAGTAATTTAATTGTAATTATTAAAAATTTTAATTTATTTATTGGTATTTATTTTGAATTAATTGCTAATTTTTAGTTAATTACTTTTTAATTGGTAATTCATTTTTTATTAATGTATTTTTATTAATTCATTGATAATTATGTTTAATTTATTTTCCGTAGCGGGGTGAGAGTTTATAGGGGAATAGGGTGGGAAGTAATTTAATTGTAATTAAGTATAATTTTTTATTGGTATTTATTCGTTTTTAATTGGTAATGTTTATTAATTGATTTGATAATTATGTTAATTTAATTTATTTTTTGTAGCGGGTTGTGGGTTTTTTAAGGGAATAGGGTGGGAAGTAATTTAATTGTAATTAATTAAATATGTTACTTTATTTATTGGTATTCAGTTTGAATTAATTAACTATTAATTAATTATTTTTTAATTGGTGATTTATTTTTATTTGATTATCTGATTGTTAATTTTATCAATTTATTTTCTGTAGTCAGTTGTGGGTTTATAGGGGAATGGGGGGGGGAGTAATTTAATTGTAATTAAGTAAATCATTTTAATTTATTTGGTTTTTATTTTTAATGTATTTCATTGGTAATTAATTTGTATTAATAGGTAATTAATTTTACTTAATATTAATTTGTATTTGTAATTAATTATTGTATAATAAATTGGTACTTTATTTTAATTAATATTTTCTTGGTATTGATATTTAATTAATTTGTATTAATATATTAAATCTTTACTTTTCCTACTGTTGCACACTCTGGAGTGGGAATAGTAATTTTTACCCTCCCGCTATCCAATGCTTTCCCTACTGTTGCACTCTCTGGCGTGGGAATAGTAATTTTTAACCTTCCGCTGTCCAACGCTTTCCCTACTGTTGCATTCACTTGAATTGGAATAGTAAATTTTACCCCTACGCTATCCAACGCTTTCCCTACTGTTGCACTCTCTGGAGTGGGAATAGTAGTTTTTACCCCTAGGCTATCCAACGCTTTCCCTACTGGTGCACTCTCTGGAGTGGGAATGGTAATTTTTACTCCTACGCTATCCAACGCTTTCCCTACTGTTGCACTCTCTGGAGTGGGAATAGTAATTTTCACCCTCCCGCTATCCAACGCTTTCACTACTGTTGCACTTTCTGGAGTGGTAATTGTAAATTTTACCCTTTCCGCTATCCTACGGTAAAAATAGTGTAAGTTTGATATATATATATTCACCTCCAAACAATTATACTCGCACTCGTCCAGGAATATACATTGTCAGGTTTTATTTTGTCATTGTGCCATCACAGCATAACAACCTACGCGTTTCGATCACTAGATCTTGGTCACGGTTACAAACATTAGTCCTACTTCACTTTCAGACTTTTATACCAGTTCATCATATCTGCATTATTATGATGCATTATGGTTATGGTAGTTACTTTTATCAAACATTTTCTTTTTTTCAGTTATTTTCTTACTTTTCACATAGCATAATATCGTGCTTAATTACATTTTCTTATACCCGGCAATATGTTTAAAACTTATATTGGTCACAATTCATTTAAAACCAAAGTCTTTGTAACTACAGCGCTTTTATCGCTTAAAGCAGGGATTTCTCAACAATTCTCTGATTGTTATATGCACATTTGCATCTTTTGTAACCTTGCGTTTCAATTATTTTTACCCTTGTGGCAAAATATTCGTTATACTCGCAGGTTGTTTACGGGACTCAGTGCCCTAATATGATATATGCATATGACTTATAATCAAAGTTTAGTATGCTATCTAACATCCGTTATATCATTGCATACAACCATTCCATATCACTTTCTGCTGCTTCAATTATGCTCTTCATTATTGCGCATAAACATAATAGTATTTTAGGACTTGGTGCCTTCTTCCTCACAAATATACGTTTTTCAATAAATTCAGTGGTGTTTAGCCAGTTTTTGCCATAACCATAATGCACTGACCATGTCATGAATGATCTAATATGTGACATCATCAGCAGTGGATTGCGGGTGCGCGAAATATAGTTAGTACAACTAACTATATAGGAGCAATTTCATTGGTTTTGTATGAGTAAAATGTCCAGCTAACTATAACACCACTAAAACTTAGTTTTTTGAGTGAGTTTCAAAGGTTTTTTTAAATGCTAATTCCTAACTATATAAGGCCTGAAACCTATGGTTTTTTCAGTGAATTTCAAAGGTTTATTAAATGCTGATTCCTAACTATATAAGGCCTGAAACCTATGGTTTTTTCAGTGTTTTTAAAAAAAAAAAATGATTGGTTAACTGGCTTATTAAGTGTATCTTAGTGAATACATATATTAGCAAGTAATGTTTAAATATTTAAATATATGCATGAGTGAAGTAATGTGCGACATCAGCAGTGCATTGCAGACGTGCAAGTTATAGTGAGTCCAACTAACTATAACGTGGGAATTTCAATGGTTTTATGCGAGTAAAATTTCCAGCTAACTATAACTGGTGTGAAACCTATGGTTTTTTTCAGTGAATTTCAAAGGTTTTTTAAATGCTAATTCCTAACTATAACTGGTGTGTAACCTATGGTTTTTTCAGTGAAAATATATATATATATATATATATATATATATATATATATATATATATATAAAATTTCTATGGCAAAATGAAACCCCTCATTTTGTTCCTTTTCAAATTAAATGTATTAAGTGTTACCACTTTATTCCAATCAAGATGACTTCAGGTGTGCCATACTTTTGTCATAAGTAAGACTGTTAGCGTTCTAGTTGTTCTTTAGAACACTCTGGGACATTCTGTCATTGGGCTATAGTTGGGCTACATCTGGCTGATATTTGGGCTACATTTGTTTTTTTTTTGTCTCTGGTGGCCATCTTTGGGCTACATTGGGCTACATTTGGGCTCTAACATATATATAGCCCAATGTAGCCCAATATATATATTTTTTCAAAGTTAATTTTCGTAAAAACCACTGGAGCACATATCTTGAGACATAGCAAAGGCACATCGGGCTACCAGTCCCTACAATTTTGCCAAGTTTGGTGGAAAACCATTCAGCCGTTCGGGCTAAAAGTGAGTCCAACCGCCTTATGGAAATTAACATGGGGAAAACACGTTTTGGGACCCCCCTTTTATCTCGGCACCCGCTTGACGAATCTCCCCCAAACTTTCAGGGAAGGAGCGGAGCGCCGCAAGGCAAAGATAAGGAAAATTTCAGGACGATTCCTTAACCGGCGCCAAAGTTATTCCCAATAGAATGTTGCGATTTCCCTATGGAAAACAATCCTAACTATATATACCCAGTAGGGTATGTATATATGTATGTGTGTGTATATATGTATGTGTATATATATATATATATATATATATATATATCTATATCCAACGCCAAGTCCCACGATCCTCGGGACTCGTTTTCAAGTAAAGAGCACTCAAAGTCAATACAGCGTGGTTTCGCCAAGTTGTTTAATGACAGAAACTTCTTGCAGTTAATTTAGTCAAGGTTACAAACGCGTTTCGGCGTTGCTGCCTTCGTCAGTGTAAACTTGCACTTTGTTTGTTTAGGGATTTAAATAAAACCATGATGACAACCTGTCACGTGTTCTAAAAGAATAAACATAAAAAACGGCACAGAACTTGTAATTACATCATTACTTGTGGCGGCCATCTTATAATAGGTTCAGTGTTATATTATCTCAATTATTCCGATATCACTTGGTACCATAATATTATACATTCGACAAATTCATGTACATAATTCCTATGATAATGATAATCAATTGATTGATTCCATCATTCGTGTGTGTATTAATGGTAGGTTGTGTTATCGTACATCTCTTTGGACGCCTATTTTCGCAGTGCCGTTGATTCACAAAGCCCTTAACGATCCCGTCTGGGGCCGTGTCGAATAGTTAACATTTTTAAGATACATGGAACAATTATCTGTTTCAAGTTAGGTGCAATCAAGCCCTGAATGGCCAGTTTATTATAGATCCTGTTGTGTTATTTGCATAAATGTTATTTTTAATTGTTCCTATTTTTTGATGTATCTATATTGCCTTATTTTCAGGGGTTGGGCAGACAACATTTTTATGCAAATTTTCATCTACTTTCTCCATTTGCTCTCTTATGGTTTGCATATTTATGTAGAGGGTCCAGGATGACAGCATTTTAGATGTGTGCCCACATCTCTTCTTCATTGTTCATCCCGCCTGAAGAAGAAAAAAAAAATTAAAAAAAAAAAAAAAAAAAATATATATATATATATATATATATATATATATATATATTCACTGAAAAAACCATAGGTTATAGACCATATATAGTTAGGAATTAGCATTTACAAAACCTTATTTTACTCACACAAAACCATTGAAATTCCATATATAGTTAGTTGCACTAACTATATATCGCGCACCCGCAATCCACTGCTGATGATGTCACATATTACATCATTCATGACATGGTCAGTGACATCACTGATGACATCACTGATGACATCTCAAATGACATCACTGATGACATCTCACTTGACATCAATGATCACATCACTGATGATATCATTCATGTGATAATACAATGCATCT
The DNA here is from genome assembly GCF_964261635.1 of Lissotriton helveticus. Taxonomy (NCBI): domain Eukaryota; kingdom Metazoa; phylum Chordata; class Amphibia; order Caudata; family Salamandridae; genus Lissotriton; species Lissotriton helveticus. The sequence continues at coordinate 1,039,207,986 of NC_136061.1, forward strand.
CCTCACACTCTAATATAACCTCTATTACACCCAGTGTTAAATAGAGAGTATAATTTTTGAAACCATTGACACACCAATACTAGTTACTACATACGCACTCACTGATTCCTATGTCTACACACACATTCACTCATACAATCATTCATACATACAATCACTCATCTTTACAACACTATCATATGCACTCATACACCTATACAGACACTCACACTCTGCCACTCATCCATGGAGTTACTCACACACCTAGTCAGTCCTGAAAAGAATCAATCACACTTCCATTTTCTCATCTATACAGTTAAACACAGAACACCTTACATTTTTGAAACATATACTAACACATACTTACTCTCTTATAGAATCACTGATACAAGTACACATTGATCTGCACAGTCACACACCTCCCAGCCAGCCATACACACACTCAGTCTCCCATACAAATACTTGTGCAACCAATCAATAACCCATATAGCTACTTATATAGCTACTGATCAACACATGCAGCAGCTTGCACAACAACAGACATACTGATGCACACTTTCAGACAGTTTAGTCACTAACCCGTGCATTCAGTAAGACGCATTTAATCACTCACTCATACAGTCAATCACGCACCTACTAAAACCTTCATTCAGACACTTATACATCCACTCATTCTTCAATATGTAAAACATATTTAAACTTTACAGAAACACATAATCACTGGATGTTGTCATCAGTGATGTCATCAGTGATGTCACTGACCATGTCATGAATGATGTAATATGTGACATCATCAGCAGTGGATTGCGGGTGCGCGATATATAGTTAGTGCAACTAACTATATATGGAATTTCAATGGTTTTGTGTGAGTAAAATAAGGTTTTGTAAATGCTAATTCCTAACTATATATGGTCTATAACCTATGGTTTTTTCAGTGAATTTTCAAGGTTTTGTAAATGCTAATTCCTAACTATATATGGTCTATAACCTATGGTTTTTTCAGTGAATTTCATTGGTTTTTTAACAGCTAATATCTGTAGCTGTAAAATGTATTCTTCTTTAAATCCAAAAATATATTTTATATGTTTATGAATAATTTTTTTTTGTAATATTTTTTTTTCTTCGTTCCCGCTTCGCGAATCGGGAAGCTTCCCGTTAGCTGACCTTGATGCCGCGAAATAGACCGCGAGCCGGTAAACGTTTCTTTACCGCAACTGCCGCGTTACAAAACAACATCGTGACGCCTCCCGTCCGCATGACGTTTCACGTTGTCGCGTGATACGTCATATGACGTGCTACGTTAGCGAACTGGTACGCGAACCGAGTCGCAAAGCGCAGGTTTCTGGAAGCAAACCGGGAGGCCCTGCAAAGCGCTTAACGTAAACACAGCAGGTCATGTGACTTGGTAATAACACTTTTCATTGGTTCATTTCACTTTTGGTTTCCTAATGATGTAAGACTAGGTCATATAATCTAAAATGAACACTTTTCATTGGTTGAGAACTCTTGTTTTTCCCAAATGATGAAAATCCCTCCTTCTTTCCTCACTCTGACTTTCATCATTGTGAGAGAAAGACCCTTTGTGATCACTGAGCAATGGCTTCTTTAGTAGCTTCAGCTGGTGCTTCCCCACCACCTCCACCACATCCAAGGAAGAGTGGACCACCTGCTCAAGTTATAATTCAACAAGAAGAGGAAGAAGAGGAACAGGACGACGAGCACGAAGAGAGGCAGTTTTTGCCTGAGGAGCCCAGGACGTCTCACCGGAAAGAAAACTTCATTTGGCAATTTTTTTAAATTCCCAAAGGTGAGAAAAAAGTAAATGCAAGATACGTAACTTGCCTTATATGTCAAGATAGACTGTCCAGAGGAACCGAGAAAAAATACAGTTTCGGAAACTACACAATGCATCGCCATATGACTAGGTGGCATCCTAACAACTACAGTGCTGCACAGTTTCGGAACGACCTAGATAATCTCCCTATTATGGCCAGAAGATCTGTTGTACCGGAAGTAACGGGACCAGAGGGCAGGGAGATGGTGCCAAATATACAAATGAGATTTGGTGAAGTAAAACACACCTGCGTATTTTGCGATGGATTCATTTGCTACGGAGAAAGAAGCATCACTCTGATCAACAGAGCTATTGACTATCATATGCAAGTTTGTACGAAACGCCCAAAATAATAAATACTTTTTTTTTGTTTTGTTGCTCCTGTTGAGCCCTTTACAATGAATCGTTTTCATTGCCCCCTCCAAGAAAAACCCAAAAAAATATAAAACTGTTCAGAAAAATTCAAAAAAAGTAAAAAAATGTTCCGAAAAATAATAAAAAAAAATTAAAACAACAAAAACAATAAAAAAAAAAGTTCTTTTCAGAACTACCTCCCCGTTATTAAAAAATTGGTACAATATTTGGAACTGTGCCAACCTCTATTTCTCTTAGTTCGCTTCCCAGTTCGCTCGCGGTACGCGAACCGGAAGCGAACCAAAAACAGTAAGTATAAGGGAAGGAAACAGACACTTATGTTAAAAGAAAGACAGCTATAGGGGAGTAAACTAGAGATACTATTACCCGTAATCCACTGCTGATGATGTCACATATTACATCATTCATGACATGCTCAGTGACATCATCAGCAGAGGATTGCGGGTTTTTTGGCAACGTGCCTTATCCACGGTTTAATAACGCTGCCTTTTGCTTTATATAAGTTTTCAAATTGTATGAAATATATACCAATAAGTCGTTATGAACCTTTAGGTAGTGCTTTTCTTCATGAGGTCTGGTCGCTTCCATACACATACAGATGTTTCAAAGATGATCAAGAAGTTTATCTGAATGGAGAGGAATGCACTGAGACGCCAGATCATTCACTAATGTGTAGGCACATACAGTTACACGGTTCATGCAACAAACACCGACCAAATATGGCTTGCGTGTTGCAAGGCACGCCAGTTCCTGCTATCATCCCCACGTTCAAGTTGTTGGAAAATGGTAGTTATTTGATGCTCAATAATGAAGATTGATCTGGGTTAATTAAAAGTATTCCTTTTATCGTAACAGTAAGTGAACGGGTTATTTGCTGCAGAAATGTTCTATTTCCTCCCACACATGAACATAGGGAGTTTTCAATCTCGCCACAAATACCAACCTTGGGAGCAGATTTCAACGGCATGGCAAGAATAAGAGCTCTTTTGTCTCAGAGAGAGGTGGCCTTGAGTTCGGCCCGTGAAACTTTCGTGCTTCACATAGCGAACACCCGTACAGAGGTGCAGACCCTTTTCAATTCAGATTTGCCTTTCCATTTCAGCAAGATGGTTCGGACTATCTCTAACGCATCCTCCACAAAGGCCCTGGCGCACTTTTTTAAAGTTGTTACCAGTGGTCTCGTAACTTCATTTGAGAAAATCTTTGGAGTCATCCCTACTTTCTTTCATTGTATTTTTTCCACTCTGCTTCGTGGATTGCCATTTTTACTTGCATTACCAGCGGACGCTCTTGTGCTTTTTTACATTTTTAAATATGGATGTCCCTCCTATGCAACCTCCCGCCCTGCAGCTGCTGACACTGTTCCGCAATCGCATGCTAGAATATTATGGCACAATGCCGTTGGCGATATTAAGCACGGCATATGGATTATCTTTTCGATTCTCCTACTTCACCTGTGTCCAGCCTGTATTTCACTGCCTGACCTGTGATTTCGATTGGGCCATTGATTTGTGTCTCTGCGGACCGGTTTCTCCTGACGTCGACTTTAATCAGCTGATGACTCCTATCATTACTCACGAGTTGGTTTGTCCTGGCGAAAGGATTATGGCTGTGGCATTGATGCATGGACTAATTGGTCCCTGGAATTTACTGGCGGCAACACAGTCTTTCTTGGAACAGAGCTTTCTTGAAAACCCACCGAGCTGTCCTCTGATGGTGATAGAGGATCCGGTGCTGGGAGAGCACGTATGTTCTTTTCCGCTTTTAAATTGGATGGCTGAACTGTTTTCGGATGAAGACGGTGACTTCCTATTGGAGGCTGTTGCAGCTTATTTTGCATACACAGTTATGTCATAGACCTTTTTCATGTTTGATATGCTGAGTACTAGCATTTCATTGACTTATTTGTCAAGTTTTTATTATTTACCTTGCCTATTGGCTTAAGACTCGATAAAGTACTTGGCTGTTTTATTTTTCTTTAGCATTAAATTTTCCTAGTTTTTAATGCTTTACCTTGCGGACCGTCCACATATAAACTTGCAATCTGCTCTCATGAGATGGCACTTCTATTATCTTATTCAGTTCGTTTCCGGATCATGGGGAGGTGTCATCTACGTCCTGGATATCTTTACACCGTGTTAAGTTAGCATGGGCTCATTACCGGTTTAAACGCCATTTTTCCTTTTTTGCAACTTCTGCACACGACACTTAGTTGTTGCTTTAGCTTTCAACCTAGTAGTTCATCGTGGTTTACATGAGAATAATATGTTATTGCTCTACTATCTGCTTTGCTTGTTAAACTATATCTGTACAGCGAGTGCTAAATTTTCAAGAACAACACGATACAGAATTGTTATGAGGTCTGATCTCCACGACTTCATACTCATAACATAAGTGCAACTTCTGCCAATTCTGGGCATGAGGCGGGTTTTATATTGCTTTGCCGAACACACATACACAACACTTGATGCGGTTCACATGAAGAGAGAGCTGGTGTATGCTGATGTGATTCCTTCAAATCTAAGACACTAAAGTATGGGCACGCCCTAAACCAACACAAAGAGACCTTCTTAGCAAATAATATAATATGTGTATTAGGGAGGGTGAGATATAAGCAGCCGCGGGCCGTGGAGGGAGTTACGGTGAGGCAGGGAGGCGGGGAGGGGGAGAAGCAGGGTGGAGCCCTCTCCACCCTGCCCCTCCCCCTCCCCGCCTCCCTGCCCCACCGTAACTCCCTCCACGGCCCGCGGCTGCTTATAAGTGTTGCTAACTCTTATTCATTTAAAGCATGTTAACATACTGTCACCATTCGCTTTTTATGTACTAGTAACTATGCTGGTAATTTTGCTACTGATAATATGTGTACTTGTATTATCTAAGATACTACGCCTGAGAAGACGGCATTAGTAAATAAACATTTCAAATACACGTGTTCTTCTTAACTCCATGTTCTGGTTTCTAAGAAATATATAACGACCGACTGTTCATGAGTTCCACGTATCCTGAGGTACTATAAGTTCATATTCTGGATTGTCTAAACATTGAGAGTTTGTTATATCCAATGTGACACTGTACCTAGCTTGCTAAGGTGTTTTTGATTACTAAGGTGAGTTTTGGGACACCCTAATTCGCCGAGGTTCCAATCCTCTGTCCACAGTTCTGTGTGAGAACAGAAACCCTGCGACAGGGGCACCCCCGACCCTTGCTGGAGCTTCATCACACTTGCGATACAACTCCAGCAATGCGCCACCTTTACGGCACAGATACATCACGCATCTGTGCTGTTTTTGCCCCATGATGCGCCGCATTGTAAATGCAGCACACCATAGGTGACGGAACAGCGGCACAGAATGACTAACACATCCCTGGTGATGCGCCAGTCATCATAAATCTATCCCTATGCTTCTTATCTTGTTAGAGATGAACCGCCATATGTATCATCAAAGTTTTTTGCATTTCCTAAATAGCGAACTTTAAGGAATAAATAGCGATTCTTTACCATTCCTAGTTTGCGATGAGCTATTTGCTAATTACAAATTACCCATTCATTTCCTTCATTTCCATAGGACGGTTGGACTCACTTTTAGCTCGAACGGCTGAATGGATTTGCACGAAACTTGGCAAAATTGTAGGGACTGGTAGCCCGATGTGCCTTTGCTATGTCTCAAGATATATGCTCCAGTGGTTTTAACGAAAATTAACTTTGAAAAATATATATTGGGCTACATTGGCCTATATATATGTTGGAACCCAAATGTAGCCCAATGTAGCCCAATGAAGCCCAATGAAGCCCAATGTAGCCCAATGTAGCCCAAAGATGGCCGCCAGAGACGAACAAAAACAAATGTAGCCCAAATATCAGCCAGATGTAGCCCAACTATAGCCCAGTGACAGAATGACCAATCAGCGTCGCAAACCTCCGTTACGCGAAGCGGAGCACTGTTACAGATATATATCTTTTTTTGAACGTTAATTTCTCAAAATCCACTGGAGCACATATATTGAGACCTAGCAAAGGCACATCGGGCTACCAGTCCCTAATATTTTACCAAGTTTCGTGCAAATCCATTCAGCCGTTCGATTATTATTATTATTATTTTTTTTTTTTTGCCCCGCGGGGCCCTTTTAAAGCCTCCACATCAAACCTAGGGGGTCAGCGAGGATCTACTATTCCCCCTTATGGTCATTTGCCCCTTTGCTTTCGCCTCCTCTTGTCTCTCGATCCTACCGAGAGACAAGATGGCGGCCGCTACGGACTGTTTGGAATGTTGACAGACGCCGGAGAACCAATCAGCTTCGCTTCACAAAGCTCCGTTGCGCGAAAAGTACGCGTCCTGGAGCGCTGCCCGGTCCGCTGTTACAGATATATATCTTTTTTTAAACGTTAATTTCTCAAAATCCACTGTAGCACATATATTGAGACCTACAAAAGGCACATCGGGCTACCAGTCCCTACAATTTTGCCAAGTTTCATGCAAATCCATTCAGCCATTCAGGCTAAAAGTGAGGCCAACCGCCCTATGGAAAACTCAATGTTAAAAACACGTTTTGGGACCCCCCCTTTTTTCTCGGCCCCCCCTTGACGAACCCCCCCCCCCAAATTTTCAAGGGCTGCTCAGAAACAAAATGTGCCATTTTCCTGAATTTCAGCCAATTCCGTCCACAAACGCCAAAGTTATTAGACATAGAATTTTCAAAAATCCCATAGAGAAAAAATCCTAACTATATATACCTACTGGCGACCGCCAGTAGGTTATATATATATATATATATATATATATATATATATATATATATATATATATATATATATATATATATATATATATATATATATATATATATATATATAATTAATATCTCAATTTGTGTTTTTTTACTTACATTAATTTTAAGGTTATTTAGGTATGTTTAAGTTAATTATATTTATTATTTCATTAATTTTTAACTATTTTTTACATCTATTTTTGATTCGATATTTTTGTACTTACCTGTTTGGAGATAGGAGTTCGATATTTTTGTATTCTATATTTTTACCTCAATATTCTTGTAGTTCTATATTTTTGACATCGATATTGTTTCAGTGATCCGTTTAGTTTACCCTGATTACTTTCGTACAACTATGTTATTTGTAACTGTAGCTCTACATGTCGCTCTGCACCAATAATTGGTTGGAAAAAGTGCCTTTTCCAAGTCTAACAGGAGTAGTATTCCTGTTGTAGGCTTGCAACTGTCCTGCGGGGACCAGAGATCATCTAATTCATTTTGGCTCTTGGCTGAGAACTTTTGTTCCCAAATGCAGGATGGGCCTCAGAATAGTCCTAGGTCCACATTAGCTAGGAAGTAGATTTCTCTGTGAGCCTTCTTTCTAATGGTCTGTTTGGTAACAAGTAAATTCTGAACGACTGAGGTGTTCAAAATCTGTCATTCTACATTAAACAAGTCTTTAAATCTGGTATTACAGAATCTTATTGCTCAGAAAGAGAGTATTCTCTTTACTGCCACCTACCATTCAGCCACACTTCTGTGGTGTGTGTATATATGTGTGTGTGTGTGTGTGTGTGTATATATATATGTATATGTATATGTATATGTATATGTATATGTATGTGTATGTATATGTATATATGTGTGTATATAGATGTATATGTATATATGTGTGTGTGTGTGTGTATATGAGGTTTTCATGCCGATGAAGTGTATGCAAGGCAGCGGTACTGCATTCATGAGTGGCTATCCCTTTCAAGATAACTGCATCCTCAGTTCTGCAGGCAATCATGTTTATATTAAAACTTAAAGCACTTTTAATAAATTTGCAGGTCTGCAAGTTTGAGAAAACGCAGCATATTTATGTGGGTATAGAAAAAAAGTAAGGGCCCTGGTACTGCATAAAAACAGGACGTGTCCATGATAGTAATTTTACATCTGTCACTGGTCATGGACGGGCCATCACACTATGGTACTAGGCAGACATATGATGGCAGTGGCTCTCTAAGATAGCCAGCACATCTGTTATGTTTGCATGTGAAGTAAGTAGAAAATGACTCTTTCAAAGTGTGCTCTATGTCCTTGTACCGTGCCACCCACAGTATTACACAATTTCGGGTATAGGTTCCCCCACCAAACACATTTCAGAATACATCGATCAGTTCCACCAGCCCTGTGTAAAAAAATCTACCCTCATTTATATTAGATACAAAAGATCTTTTGAACCAACTACAGGATTTCACTTGGACTGAGGACTGCAGTTTTGTTACTCTTGACATCAGTTCCTTATATACGTCCATTCCAACACGGGAGGGCCTTGAGGCTGTCAAATATTTTCTTTCCCAAAGGGATGCTTCTCTATGGGAGCACACAACTATGCTTCTGGAGATGTTCACTCTAGTCTTAGAGAAAAACGTTTTTCTACACAATGGGTCCTGGTTTAAGCAACATCAAGGGTTGTCACGGGCTCAAAAATTTCTCCAGCATATGCTAACCTGTTTGTAGGATGGCTGGAGAAATTCTATATATGGTCCCTATGTCCTAAAAACCTAATTAACCATGCTATATATTGGGGGCGGTATATAGATGTTCTTTTAATTTGGACGGGAGATGTTTAACAACTGGAGGAATTCTGCTGCTTTCTAATCTCTTAATACATACAATATCCGCTTTACACATATACATGACCAATTTGAAGCAATCTTTTTAGATCTAAGATTGTACATCAAAGAAAACTCTATAATGTCTGCCCTGTGTATATAACGCAGTGTTCCATGCTGGGAGAGCACATCCCATATCACAAGTCAATTCTATTCCCTTTGGAGAGCTCACTAGGGTGAGACGAAACTGTAGTGAGGATAGCCTTTTTGAACAGGAAATGAAAAACACACTCGGGAGGTTTGAATGTAGAGGGTATGAACATTTGATTCTTAACAAAGCTGAAGAAAAGGCACAATATTTAGATCGCAGACAACTGCTTGCACACATACCCAAGAAGGAGAACAAGAGAAAAGGTGCCCATAAGACCAAAGTAGTGCTGGTAACAGCATACAACACATACAACACATACAGCCATAAATTATACAATATAATCAAGAAAAAATGGCATATACTAAGAACAGATAGGGACATTCAGGAGGTGATAGGGGCAAACCAACTGTTGTTTATAGACGTGGTCTGACTATGCAACAGGCTAAGCCCCAGTTTCTACAATCCTAAAAAACGGAGAGGTTTAACCTGGCTAGGTGGACCAATAGATGGCTTTTACAAATGCGCCCATTGCTCTTTGTCCTCACACCGTGGATAAGATCAGGATGTTTAGATATAATTCACTGATTGAACATAAGATTTATGTGGGAAGCACGATTAGACCGGTAAAAGAGCGTATACAGGAGCATATACGGGCCATTAGAAATGGTAATGCCAGCTATCCCTTAGCTGTACATTTCAATGAGAAACCTGGTGCAGCGGAACTATTACATCTGAAGTTCCACGGAATTGAATCTGTATTAGATAACCTCAGAGGGGGTGACAAAGTACATTGTCTGCGCAAATTGGAAGCCTCATGGATATGCAAACTGCGAGCCGTCGAGTATGGGCTTAACGTTGATAAAGAGATGTTTGTTTCCCTAAAGGATTGAGAAAATAACCAGTATTTACTGTTAGTCTCTTATCTTGCCTTTTTCTGTAATACAGGTCTTCTCCATATATGCTAAATGTTAAGTGACTCTTTTTCTTCTGATATGGAGGATACGACATGTATGTTCTTCATAGGGAACATTTCAGATGTCGAAATCAGATTAGCTATGATGCTATACATTCATGCTGGACTAATGTGACTATGCTTTTTTACTTTTCTATATGTCATAAATGAAATACAGTACTGATAACCAACAAAACGAGAAAGGATTGAAAGTTGCCTATTATAATGGGTACAGAAAAATTATGTTCTATATGACTCTGCATTGGTTATAAGGTATTTGTACAGGCTAATATGGGTGTTCATATCACAAGGATTAATTATAATCGATCTGGAGTTATTGACTATTATGTTCATTTTAAAAATGAGGCACATTTCCTTGGGACTATTGGTTGAAAACTGATTAAAAAAACCAACCCTCGATGATAATATATACAAAGGATTAGCAAATTTTGCCTGTTTTAGCAATAGCATGCCTTATTTGTATTTCTACTGTGTACAACAACTGTTAGTATCTGTGTTAATTGACAGGTTCTGTTTGGATTATGGGAATCAACTTTACGGCTCTAGCGCTATTGACCATTATATCCGCAAAATTTGGACATATACTAAGATTTACTACTGTGGAACGTTAGAATAATCTCTAATCTTATGATGAGACGCACATAATCATCACTTAACTTCGTTATTTGCTTGACACTCTTTCTGTCCCTTAAACCGATTTTTCATTGGTTACTAACCAGTTAAGACACGATAATTTGTTTCCATTTCTGAACTGTTTTTTTAGCGTGTAATCCTTTACCATAGAGACGATTGGAATGTACACTTGCTAAGATTGTAAACTTCGTTTTCTATGTATGCCTGTCATTTCCATATGCGATAATATAATAAGAAAAGTCCCCGATAAACTACTAAAATGCGGCAGAATCGCAATCATACGTTTTTTCAAAATGTCAGATCACACGTAATCACGTTTGCAGAACGCCGGGATGACGCGGAGTTAAAAACGAAATGGCGAGGAACGTGGGTCCATTTCCTGTTTGCCTTGTGGACTGGAGGCTACGTACCCTAAGGTGAGCACATAATGCTACATTAGTTAGGGAGACTGCATCCCTACAGACTTAGGACTATTTTGGTTTATACAACAGATCGCAATATACGGTACTCCAGGTTATAGCCACTTCGTTTATCTTTACCCTGCAGCCATTGCACTTCCGAAATATGACTGTATAAAGTTGGCGGTACGGCGATCCTACTGGCAACTACATACCAGTGGTGGCATTATACTATAGGATAGAACCCGCCCGTTCCTGAGGTGAGCTCATATACGTACATCTTGTATGTTGGCAGAATGCAGGTCGTCCGCCGTCCTCCTTGGAGGGCAGTGGGCAAGGTATTTCTATCATGCCTTGCCTACAATTGTATTTTATTTGTCATTACAGTGATCGAATTCAGCAATATACGAAGGAGATTCTTTACTTTGTGACGTTTTGAAACTTTTCTCCATTCTCCTCGGGGAACTGCTCAGGTTGTTTTACGGAGTAAGTGAATACAGAAGATTCTTTATAAATATAGCTAATCGATCTGAAGGTAGTAGTGGATGGGTCACACTAGAAAAAAATTCGGTGGCTACATAGAGGCGTACTTTACCGAGCCAACACTTAAGTGTTGAAGATTTTGTGAAGTATTTAAATTACAGTACTAAGCGGGTAATTAACATTAATAAGAAGTCAAGATACACATTGTGCATTTGCCAGTTATCAACAGGTTGTGTATACAAGCAGAGCATTGACCTTGACTAGAAAATAAGTAGTTTTTTTAATAGACATAGATGACATGAAACACGTTGTACTAGTCATCTATATGAATTGCTTAAACTTGTAGATTTCTTTGGAACATTATAGAAGGTTTAAATTTTGGCCAATATCACCATTTCTAATAAGGTTTTAAAGGACGTTTTTACCACTGCTTCATATTTCAAGGAAAACTGAGGCACACTGTGTTGTTTTCCAGTACCAGTCTGCAATTTGGGAGCTATGTCAGCGATCTGGACAAACGCTGTCCAGATTTTGTGTGGTTTTTACCTACTGAACATACGTGATTCTCCAGTCAAAATCGACCTAATTTTGGAGGTGTTTACAATTCTTATTTTCTTCCCCATTTCTAAAAACTATCTACACGGATACAGGGTGTCTTTACTAATTTCTTTTCACTGCTAATATTTCTATGTCACCAACAAGGTGGTACACACACTTTCTGTGCCCATATTGTTTTTTAACTTTCTACACAGGGCTGTTACACAAGTCTGTATATACGCTCCTACTTTTCACAAATCTACATGAGCACAACACAAATGGGAGAGGAACTGCTCAACCAGCTCAATGGAGAATAAGGCACAATAGGTTTTTTTGATGATCTTTTCAATTGAGCATAGATGTTTAAAATAGTAAAATACACTATCATTTTGTTGACAGCCTTGAAAAAGTCGCGAATAGCGTCAAAACGCGTATCGACTGTGGCTGAATCAATGTTGCTTACAATCTAACAACTGTGACTTGCTGGACAAAGAATTGATGTGTGTTTTGTATTAAATATTTGTGCTGACTGTGGATAGCCAGCTATACACCTATTTGTGCTGTGCTCGGTCTGTTGCATTTCCCACTATGGTACTAGTCTCACCATTAGTGCCAGTTTGTAGTTTAGGGTCCAGATTGCAGAAGTTGCCACATTAATTAATACCCTTTTGCTGTGTAAGGTCAATGCGAAAATTAAATTTCAATAACCAAGAGCTAGGTTGTACGTCACGTGGTGTCAGCCATTCCCACGGTCAAGTGAGGATGCCTTCACCTTGGAGGACACTCGCACATTAAAAAAAGAAAATCGGCCTGCCAGTCACGAATCGTAATTAACAGCCTAGAATCGTACAATCCTCTGTTTGGTCAGTTGATGCTATTCAGTTGGTGCCGTGAGCATTCTGCTTAATTCCTCTCGGACATCTTTGCTGGTTTAATTGATTAAAGATGTGTTTAGGCTTTGTATCATAAGGGCACTGCTGGTCTTGATTAATATTATTATTCACATAACCACATCAGTATGTATAACTGATTTCAGCTGTTTAGTACCTGCTGCAGAACTATGAAATCTCGGGTTCAAACATAGGCATCTCCGAAATGGGACATCTTCATGGCAATTCACAACTCAATAATTCCTACTGTCTTACGGCGGCTTTGAGAACGTTGATGCGGCCATGAGAACATTTGATGAGCTAATGGAATACCCTCATTACATCTCTTCCAGGACATTGTGATATTATATAATTTCTGCTAATTTAATTAAGGGTTATCTAAAAAAAATACGATACGGTAATGTTAAAGTTCATTTTTAGGGCTCGTCCCTAGCGATGCAGTGCACAGCATTACTCGTGCAGGAGAGAGCCCTTTTGTGGTGTCTTCCAAAACGGACCCTGGAATCGCACACACTCGTGCGTGATTCCTTTTGGTCCACGGTATTGGCGTTTGCGGTCGTCTTTTTTTAGAAAGTAGGCCATAGGCGGTCGCGTTGCTCAGCCCATGGCCTATTGATTTTTTCAATTATCGTGCCCAAACACGGGCACGATAATTGAAAACAGATCGCTCGCTGTTCGCCCGCGCACCACTCGCGGGCTTGTCTGTAGTACTACCTGCCAACACATTGGTTGCCTGGTCAGATGCATCTCAGTGGCAATCATATATAGGCAACGCGTGTGGAATTGATTTTAGCTGTCGATCGACGCTTGATTTAAAAAAAAAAAAAAAAAGGGAAAAAAAAAGTCTGAAACTGTCCGATTACATTTTGCACATGTGAAATCAGCAGGGAGTATATACAGTATTCTAACAATGAAGACACTATAAAAAGTCAATGCTAATTTTATGGACGTTTTTAGTTGGTATTGTTGGTGGTTAAACTGGAAAATATGGATTACCGTTTCGAGATGGTCGCCGTCTTTACATTTCCGTTTTTACCTGCCAGCCAGCTTGGAGTCAGGCGCTATCATGACGTGCTCCAGAAGATGGCCGCTGTCTATGTTGTCCCACTGGAAAACCACTTTCGGGAAAATGTCATTAGCCAATCACAGAATAGGGCTGTCATTGGTGCTGTTAACGGTCCCTGTAAAGGTGAAAACGCAACATGATCTTTTTAAGCCTCAGAGCTTGCAGCCAATGAAAATCTGCCAAAATGGAACCAAAGAGCAGGTCAGTGGCAGACTGGAATAGCGTGTTAGGAGGGGATGGGAGACTTTAGGGGATGATACCTACGTACTTTCTTGTGGTCAGTAATGCAATAACGTAGACCGGACTTGGTTGAGATTGTCACATAACCCTTTCTAATCTTGACTTAAACGTGACTCGTTAAAGCGTGGGAACGCAGTGTTCACCGCTGGGATTCGAAACGGAGCTCCAAGTATTTACCACTAATGGTCAACAAAATACTCTTACCGCCACCCCTGGGGGACTGAACCCAGTTAAGTGCCCCCGGGACACCGCACCTTTACATTGCTATCCCTACTTTACCTGTGCAAATGTATTTTGTTAAATGCGGGCTTCTTAAACCTTGCTTTAATGCCACGTCCCAAATATCAGAAGATACTTATTTCGTGTGATGTCTTCAACCACTCCCCTTGTAGGGTCATCTCTCAGTTTTACTTACAGTTCGCATGCAATATGGGGCAGAGAAGTGGAGGCCTCTTTAAGCAGCTGTTATCCTTCTTTAGGTTAATCGCAAATGCTTACAGTTTCATATTTTGTGCACTATCATTCATAGGTTTAAAGGATTAATGAAGGTGGATTTCTTGCTGCAGGGCATGTCGTATATGTGCTTTGTCAGATGTTTGCGTTTTCTGTCTTTTAATAGTGCAAATAACGGTTTTCACGTTCACAAATATTTTGTTCCTCATAGATCTACCCAAGCCAGCTGATTCTGCTTTCCTATATTGACAGAATTTCTGAGCTGCAGAAAGCACAGTGCCAAATTAGGAGCGCGTGTGTGTGTGTGTATATGTGCGTGTATATGTGTGTATGTATGTATATATGTATGTGTGTGTGTGTATGTATATATGTGTGTGTGTGTGTGTATATATATATCTACACTGGTACAAGTTATTTATGCTCCAGAGTAATTTTTATTGTTTTATAATTGCATTTAGTTATGTTGTACTATTTATAAGTTGGAGTGGTGAGTGTATGTAAGGGATGAGTGTGAAGAGAGGAGCTGGCTGGATGCGGTGCAATGTTAGTGGTGTTCAGCTGCTGACACTGTCCTGGAATGAGCGACCTCTTACATGTACAGTCCTTTCCTGGACTTTATGCATGAGACACTTATGTAGCACTGCCCCTGATGAGGCATTGAAGTGCTTTGCTGTCTGTAGCATGCTACTCCAGAACCTAACGTTCGTGGTTAGTCTGGTGTTTTGGATTAAATCCAAAAGAGTATGGAAGTAAAAAAATGCTCTTTTCTCGCAAGTGAATAACACTGATTTATTAAAACTGATGCAAAGGGGGAATAAATAAAATAATAAGAAGCTACTGCACGAGTTAGCAAGGCCGTTAAGCCCAATGTCCTCAAGTCCTTTAGCTGTTCACTCTTAAAGCATTATAATAGTTTATCATCCTGCATGAGCAAAAATGCATATGCAATTCCAGTGCGTGTGTGTGCTTTTCCAGCTAAGCAGGGGCATTCACAGGCTTTCCTATAGACTTTCCTGCGTCTGTCAGTTTCTCATCTTATCAGTGCTAGGAATTTTACTAGCTTTCAGTTCATCTGTGGGTCGTCTGGATGAAACCAGTCTATAATGGCTTGTCTATGCGTACGGATCCCACGCTGGTTAAATTGGTGTTTGAGCAGGCGAGATCTTTCTTCTGTCAGGTTTGTGCATGTGCATATCAAGTGTACCATATCTTCAACTCCATTGCCGCACAGGTGCCAATATGAGGGCATTTGCTCCCTCAGCCATGGTGATAGATGTTGAATGGCTGGCAGTTTTCCTAATCGATGTTTCAAGAAATTCTCCTTGATGCTTCTGTAGTATCCCATGCGGAAGTACGGTAGTGGGATAATAGATGAATAGCCTTTGATTGGCATCCAGGCGTGTTTTCTCGACGCACAGGTGGCTTTATCAAATACTAGAAACATTCTCCTTATCGTCTTCCGCACTTTTTTTTTTTAAGCTAGCATGTTTAGTCTGGACTTCCTAGACCTGGGAGAGTTTGGTGTTTGTGAGGCAGTCATAAAGGTGTTTTGTTGCCGGTGAAGCCTTTCTTTGCTGAAGTTCTAGCCAGAGTAAATGGCATAGGCTGTTCGGGGAGCAATCTTAATTTTGTGCCAACAGATTATGTAGGCCCCCTGTCTTGCTAACTGTTGTTTTGAGGCCAAATTCCAGCCGGATCTGTGCTGCGGATGCATATGTTTGGATGTTGAATATAATTCTGTATGCCTTGATTGGTGTGCTATCCAGGATTTGTGAGTCTCTTCCTCTTAAAGCTTCACTGCCTTCTGTAATGATGGGCAGTATTTTGGCTTGTGCAATCTGGAGAAGAGGAGAGCACCTCTGGCCCGTCAGCTGGGATTTTATTTGCCTCAAAGTTATCGCAAGGGCCATTCCTTTACTTTTTATCGTCTCCAGCTGGCTGGCGAATTGGCCCCCATTGTCGAGGATTACCCCTAAATATCTGTAGCTTGCTGTGTTCTGAATTTGGGTATTTTCCAAGTACCCATTGTGGGTTTTCTCCCTGCATGTTTTTATAGACATTGTCTTGGTTTTCTCCAGGTTTACTTCCAAGAAGTTAGCTATTGAGTATTTGTGGATAGTTTTTAAAAGGTGTTGCATTCCTTCATGCTTGTGGCTGATTAGCACTACACCATCGGCGTATAAGATGCTAGATATCTTTCAGCCAATCCTTGGGGTGTGTGCATTGCATAGGTCAAGGGTCTGCGTCAGGTCAGCCATGTAGAGATTAAACCGGGTTGGGGAGAGCACACAGTCCTGTTTGAGGCCTTTGGTGGTAGTAATATACCTTCACAGACGTGTACCGTCACCCAGTTTAACATGTACCCAGGTGTCTGTATGTAGGCCTATTAGCATGCCCAACAGCGCTTGCGGGATTTTCCAGCGTGCCATCTTTTTCCAGAGACTAGCTCCCTCCATGTTGTCAAGGCAGCCTTAAAGTCTACAAAACAGAGATGGATCGACTGTTATAGGGACTTTGCCTTGTCCATGATTAGTAACCGTGCTAGTATGTTGGTTAAAGTCCCTGTGTTTTTCAAGAAACAGGTTTGGTTGAGTGGTATTATTTCTTGCTCTGCTGCCCATTTCTGAAGTTCTTCTAGTAGGATGCCTGCAAAATATTTGGCTTTATCTAGTAGAGCGACTGGGCGATAGTTCTTTGGGTTGGATTCCTCTCTGCTTTTGTAGATGGGCGCAATGATGGACCCTTTCCAAGAGACCGGTAGTTGTCTGGCTACCCGGAATAGTGGGTCCAAGGACGCTGCCCAATATTCGGAGTCCTGCTTAAAGAAGGCAGGATGAGAAGTTCTGATCTGTGAGGTGTGGGCAATTGTCAATAATATAAAGGAAGGCAGACAAGCATTCAGCTTAAAGTAGGGTAAACGCAGCAAAAGTAAGGCATGTAGAAGTTGAAGGGTCAGAGGTCATTCAGTAGAGAGGAGAAGGAGCATTCTATAGTTAAGTCCAGATCAGTTTTTCATGCTGGATTCTGGGAACACAGTGGGAGGTAGCATAAAATATAAGCATGTAAAACTGTAGACAGTTACGTTATTTTCATGTGACGTATTGTATTTGAATTGTAGCATCTGTACAGCCCCCACCACCCACATGCGAAACACACATCCTTGTAAACACCACGACACATTAGGTTAAGCAAAATTATGTAGATAAATGCCTGCCCCACAACGGAAACATACATGTAAATCTGAACAAATCAATTGCTTAGATTATGTAAGAGAGAATGAAAACACAATGCATTGCTTAATTAATAAGCTGTTGGATTGGGCATTGTGTGGTATTTCACAAAAAAAATGCACACACGAAGGTAGACTCAGTACATTTAATCTTCGCCTCCTTCATCCAAGGTGGTGTATGTTATCAGACACATAACAAAGATATTTTCATTTGCACCCATTGCCAAATGCTGCTAGGTCAGAGAAAAAACTCAAAATTCCAAGCAGTAAAGATAATGAAAACGTTTTTCCATCATCAGCTACATAATTAAAACAAGCATTTGCAATGCAATAGGTTTCGCATTCATACAAGTTTGAGCTATTGGCATTGTACATGACAATGCCTTTTATTTAAGTTTTTTGTTTTTTAAAACAAAAGGCACTGTCATTTTCAATGCTAACAGCTCAAACTCTCGCAAATGCGAGTCCTATTGCATTGCAAATGCTTGTTGTCAAAAGTTGTTTCCAAACCCCTCCTCTGAAACATGTAGTGCTCCATAATGTAATGGAGGCTGTGTTGGGCAGGAGATGTAATGGCAGGTGATAAAGTATTTAACATGCAGCCTTTTTATTAATTTATGCGGGTTATTTTTCTGCAAGGTAATATTCCTCATACAGTGTAACATGATTTGTGTGTGCATTGTCCTACTACGAATGCGCATGTATCTATTCTTTTGTATTTGCATGTTGGGATTGAGTACATTTGTGAAGTGCCAGTAAAATGTGACGGTTCTAATGTCTAGTTTTAGCAGGGCATCTTCACTATGTGATCGTTTGCCCTATGGTCTTTGCTGCCCACCATCAGCAGTTAGATGCACTTTGGAATGATCTTGTTAGCCACAGGTATTTAGGAGGTCTTGGGGAGAGGAGTACGCCATCCTGGAGTATGCCTCTTTGGTATTAAGTGTAGACACCTGGGTTCTTTGCCTTGAGTTGGTTTGGATAGCCACCAACCATTTTAACAAAGTACTTAGTGCTACTCCTGACTAAACCTCTGTTCCTGTTATTTCTGAAGTTGTTGATGAAGCATTTGCCTTTGTCATTCACATCTTAACTATAGATTGTGCATTTCCAGTGGTTAAATCTTATTTGTGGAAGAATTAATAACTTTTATATCTGTTTACAGGAGCGTGTCTTTTTCACTGTATACGCTCAGTGCTTTGTAATGCCCCTTGTATGAAGCTGATGCTATGTTGTGCCTTTGCAACACGATTAAGTAATTTTAATGTTGCTCTGCATTGTAGCAAATTACATTAAAAAAGTGTACCATCGTCGCTTAAAACTAGTTGTACTCTTCAATCCCTGTTTTATGATCCGAGAAGGCAGGTAGAAAGGAACAGTCCGAGCTGCTGTGATCTTTTCACTGCTTCTCGAACACTGCAAAAGACGTAATCTGTGCCTCAGTTTATCTTAACCCTGCATTATATCTCCTAGGGAGATGTGAGTTGACCGTATCTTATTATTTGGCTTGTGGTCACGTATACATCTGGTGGTGTTCACTTTGAATCCTGGCAGCCGATTTCATGGAGGCATAAACAAGAACGCGGCGGGGCACAGCTGACTATTAAGGCATCATGGAAGCCATGATTTTTGTTTTCCAGCAGCTACGCAGTATTGTTGAAAAATATTTCATTGGTGTGGCTGCCCTCTAAGTTATAGAAAGCACATTTTTCCAGTGCTGTGGTAGTTCACCCTTAATCATTTGATTTTTATTCAGGCTATAGTTTTTTTTCTTTCTGCCTTTTATTTAGGTTAGTATTTTTAAATGGGAAAGGGTCGGTAACAGATGGCGAACACGGACCTGGCTAGTCACATAATGGATTCCTCCTGCACTGTTTATTGAGAAGATTCACTTAATGTGCTACTGAAACGACATTCTAAAAATGTCACTGTGAACGGGCTGGAAAATCCGCTTCATATTGTGGGTTTCCGGTTGTTCAACTATTGTTTATGCATTGCTGCTCTCTTTTTTTTTTCCTCTCCATATCATGGTATTTTGACTTTCCCCCCACAGTTTTACTAATATACGTTTATCTATTACAGAGCTTTTAAAGCCTTTTTTGGCAGCAGCTAGTCCACCACCGAATGCTTCTTTATTAGTCTTTCCAAATATAGACTGTGTTTCCTGCAGTGGTCTATGGAATTTTAATGCTGGAAAAAATACACGTTGATGTGCACTGGAAAAATGTTCTCATCTAGTAATCTTAGACACCAGTACGTGTGTTTTATAGATTGGTGCACTGAGCTATAGCCAGTATTTGATTTATGGAAACTGGTATGGAATGTTTGGCACTAGAGCAAATGTCGTAACGCTCGGACTAATTTTTGGCTTTGTAAATATAGCTCTAAATTTATTTGCAGTTCAAAATTCTAGATAGCTTGGCAGAGCCGTTATAACAACAAGTATGAAAATATACAGTGGATGTATCCTTATGTTTTATGTAAAATGCCTTTTTTGTATTTAATTCGTATAATTGTGTACCATGAGCTTAAAATAAAAAGTGACGCAACATGATTTAGCTCATATGTAAAGTATGTGTGTGTACCTCTGTCTTCCTTTGCTACCCAACCACTCATCCCTACATACTATTGGTAAACAGAAATGCTTGTGAATCTTGGCAATTGCGAGTAAAATATCAGACCCCTAAGCAGAAGTTAACAATAAAGTATTGGTGTTCAATTAGCTCAAATTTCAGGACCAGTTTCGCCAATTGCAATTAGTTTGATTTTGAACAAAGAAGAGCTAAAAGAATAGCAGTACCTCCAAACCTTTGATTTTAGGGTAAAGTGACTTGAGGATGTAATTGTAGCGGGATTGGTCTTGGAGATACTTTGTGTAAGTTAACATTGAGCAGGAATGAACCCACTTCTAAGGACAAACCGGAATGAACTCTGCCTTGATTTAGGAGTAAATTATCTTTACATGTAATACTAATAAAGTACAAGTGATGAGAGAGAAATTGAGATTGATGTCAAAATGAAAGGTTTGCCTAACTGGCTGCTATTGCCATCTAAAAAGAGATTGTTAAATGCTAGTTTTCCCTTCAACTAATATGGTCAAAAGTCAATGATTCAGTCGCTATGTGCCTTTCTGTCTGACTTAGTATGTTTTCGAATGCAGGAGACTCTTATCACCAGTCCTCTGCCAGGAGCTCTACATGGTTTTTTGATATTGCTCAACAACCAAGTGCTATAATCTGTTGGGCAGTAGGAGTAGTCTCAAGCGTTATCACTTTTTATTATGGTTGTTTACCAATGCATAGCGTAATCGGGGGGAGTATACATAACCAGTCAGTCAAGCAAGCTTTATTCGACAATTGTCATAAAAGCATATAAACATACAATTTTCATCGCATTATTTAAAAGGTTTAAAATTAGAAAGCTTAAAATTCATTGTTAAAATACAACATAATTTCATGGGTACTAAAGTGCATGTTTTGTCACCTTAATTTGGGTCATCTCAAAAGGGGTTACCCCGACAACAATTTGCTTCTGATTGCCCAAGCCCTTCCTAGGAACTTGGCCACAGCTATGAACACAGGGGGATTGTTACTGGTACAAATTATTCTAGCTGCAACCATACCACTCCTGGTGCCCAATAGCTTGCACATGGGTCGGAACCATATTCGGCGTGGGACTATATACACCGGGCATTCAAAAAGTATGTGGTTAATTGTTTCCGAGGCGGCAGGGCAACCGGGACAGGCAGCCTTTTCACCCCTGGCCCATCTAGATGTGAACGCTCTAACCGGTAGGCTGCCAATTCTGAGTTGGAAATAGAGCTTTCGGTCCACGGGTTTGTAATAACATCCCAAAAAGCTTCAAGATTGACCACATCTTTAAAACCCTGGAATATCCCTGTCAATGAAAGAGGGGCAGCTTTCCTATACACTTTAGAAACCAAAGCCTCCCAATACAAGCCCTTTAAAACATTTTTCGGAGGAAACCTAGCATTGAGTGGGTCTTCCCAAAGTTCTTTTAATCCTAGCTCAACTAGGGTCCCACCAATTCTGGATTGCCACTTAATTTTATGGTGGGTGTCACTCTTGATTACATCCATAAGCCCAGCAGCAAATCTTCTCAATTCGGGGGTTGACCATAACCGCCTCCAGTATAAAACTGGGTGCAATGAAGCTATTAGAGCAATTGATCTCATTCCCAAATCGTGGAATAAAGGGCACATGGGGGTACTCTGTTGCAGTTTAATGAGATTTCTAAGAAATCGGTTTTCCGAGGCTGACATGTTCCCTAGATTTTCAAACCCTCATATTTCAACACCATATAGGGCAGAACTAACCACCTTGCCATTATATACAGAAAGAGCAGGAGCAATTGGTTTGGTAAAAGTCCTAGCATGTTCCATGCTCAGTGCTCTGGCAAGCTGGCGATGCTTGAGAGTAGCCAGTTCGACCTGTTGATTCCAAGATAAGTCGTGTTGGATGCTTACACCCAAGTAGCTAAAGGCTTGGACCTTCTCGAGAGGCAATTTATTCATGGTTATGCTGCCCTTAAAAGATTTATGTTGGTTAAAAGCCATATATTTTGACTTTAAAACATTCACTTCCAACCCTCGGGTGGTACAAAAGTGTTTCAAGATTCCTAACGCCTTTTGCAATCCACTCGGGTTTTTTTGCAATAATTAGACAATCGTTGGCGAACATTAGGATAGGTACTTTAGCTCCTGCTAGGGTTGGGGCATCAACGTTGGCTGCAATAAATAGTTTAGCCACTTCATTTATGTACATGGAGAATAAGGTTGGCGCAAGGACGCAACCTTGCCGAACCCCTCTTTCCACAGGAAACTGGGTGGTAATGTTTCCTGGGCGGCCCCACCTTATCTGTGCAAAGTTGCGTTTGTGGAGTCTTTTATAATTAGCCAAAGAAGGGCATGGGGCATACCTATTTCATTTAGGACACACCACAAGGTTGGCCGGGGGACAAGGTTGAACGCTGCCCGTAGATCTATAAAGGCAGCATAAAGGCTACCCCCTCCTATCAGCACGGTCTTCCAATAAAGCATAGCAAAATGCAATACTTGATCGATAGTGCTGATAGAGGATCTAAAGCCTGTTTGGAGATGGGATAAAATGTTCTCCTCTTTTTCCCACACTTGTACCTTGTTTAAAATCAGCCTGCCAAAGATCTTTTGCATGGTATCGATCAGGCTGATTGGGCAGTAATTACCAGGTAATGATTTGTCCCCTTTCTTAAACACTGGAATAATTTCCGCCCTGCTCCATGATGTGGGTATGGGAGCTCCTTTAGCTATTGTGTTTGCCAACAACAGTATGTACCCTCCCCATGAATCTCTATCTTGTAGGAATATATCAGCTGGCACTCCAACTATGCCTGGGGCTCTGCCTGGAACTACCAAATCTAGGGCACGATGCACATCGCCTAAATTAAATGCATCATCCATAAAGGGTATATATGGAGCCTCCAGATATAAATTTGGTTCCACTCCCTTAGCATACTGCGGCTTAAAGTAGGACACCCATTCCTCTTGTGCTACCCAATTTTGGGGCTTATCCGGATTATCCCCACTTCCCCATTTGAGTACATTCCATAATCTTCTCGAGTCTTTTAGGGCTCCTGCATCTTTTAACTCTTGCCACCTATGCTCGTCCCAGGCACGCTTAGATTTGTATACTATACTCTTGTAGGCTGCCCTTGCAGCACGTACACAAGTGCCTGATCCACTTTTGATGGCTCTGGCCAGATCTAGCCGAGCTTGCCTACACTCCCCAGTATACCAACGTGGGGTATGACCGGTAGGATTTTTGTTTGGCTTGCACGGCCTAACAAATAGGCTTTTTAGGTCACCAAAGAAGGATTCATGTATCTTTGTTCTTGATTCTAGAGCTAAAGCCTTGGCCCCTTTGCTCGCTTGTACCTCCATTTCACACGTGGCTGGCTTTAGTTTGCTAGATATAAAATCTATATGCTCTTTGCGTTCCAACACTTAATTTAACATGGCGCATATCATTTGCAATAACTATTTCAGGGGAAGGCTCTTCAGCCAGCCCCCTGCCTTCAACAGGTGGCTTCCAGTAAAGAAAAGACATTGATAAAGGGTTGTGATCACTCTCAATCCTATCAATAACCGTCATGTCCTCCAGATATTCTCATAAACCTAGGCTCAATATGACATAATCTATTCTGCTTACTCGAGGCCCACTATTAAAAGTGGTGACACCTAGCTTGTCGTGCGGTGTCCTACCATTAGTAGCACGCAACCCCTTGTTCAAGCAGAATGAGTTAATCTGGATTGTTATTTCAGACCACCTTTTTACTGGTTCTAATTCAAGTTTGGGTACTCTCCACAGCCTGTCTTCCTTATCCAAGATGTTCCAGTCACCACCTAACAAGGGCTCAAAGGTCGAATTAAAATCCCCTCCTAGGACTATATGTGAATGCTGGGAGTAACATTCTATATGCTCTTCTAGGAGAGCTAAAACTTCCGATTTTTTTCCCCTCAATACTCCTCGCATAAAAATTATAAATGTCAATGGGTTGCTTATTTCTGTGCTTGAGGGTGAGTATCTGTAAGTCCCTGTGTTTAGAAGGGAGGACCTTTACACTAACGTCAAGGTCCTGTTTGATCCAGATGGCTAAACCACCCGAAGGTCGCCCTCTTGCTCCCTTTAGCGCAGGTATACTGAAATTCAAGAACCCAGAAAAGAGTTCGGGTTGTAGTAACCAAGTTTCCTGAAATAAGCAGATGTCATGCAAATTAATAAACGAGGCCCATTCTGGAGATTCGACCTTCGATTTCAGACCTGCAATGTTCCAGGATAAAATCAGACTTGGTTTAGAAGGTTCGTGTGGAAGGCTAACATGCAAACTTACATTTGTGTTTGGCGTAAAGATAATGGGGTCCTCATGAGACCTTGGGGTTACTGGTATTAAAATGGTGCCCAGATTTGGGTCTGTATACGGGCTCTGACTTTCCACTGTTCTACTTTTAATGTGGCCTGCTTGGACATCTACCTTGGGTAGTCAATCATTGCAATCTAAGCTGGAGCTTCCAAGTTCACTCCCTCGCGCTAACTTGTCATGGTCAGTCAACCATTTCTGCGGGGGAGAGCATCTCATTTGAATCGTAGAATAGTCCGTGGGAGGAGCTTCTGAACTCCAACTGGATCAGATTTTCTGCCAAGGTATTGTTTTTGAAAACCAACTCAATACAGTCAGTTTTTTCCCCTCGAATCGCGATCCTCTGGGCTCCAAGAATATCATCTCTAATTACCGAACGGCAACCCCTGACATACCTAATCCAAGGGATTGCCTTGTTCGTAAGAGATTCACTAGATTCAAACTCCTTGCCCAGACTCAATTTAGGGACATTCGCCATATATACTTTTGATGGATATTCAAGCGGGCATTAGATTGTTGGTCTCATGCACTCATTGTTGCATTTTTAGTCCTTTATATGACTAGTAACATTCCGCTGATCAGTAACTCTATCACTCAATACAGAACCACCACCCTTTGCCCCTATCTGCTTCCCCCCTACTGTTACATTAACTTGTCTAGCCCCATTTCCTTGTGCATTGCGAGCTTGCAGAATACCACTCCTTTCTCTGCTTGCTTCGCTACATGTAATACCAGTTTGTTTAGGAGTATCGGGTTTTCTTATGTGGGAAATACTACGTTCAGCTACCTCTTTAGTCTGATCTCTACGTGCTCCACTGACTTTCGCATTTGTTGTAAAAGTTGGACAGGGGTCCAGTCCCTTCTTAATGTTAGTTACTATGGCGGTAAGGCTTTTGATTTTGTCTTGCATGCCCTCTACAAATTTACACAAATGCTTCACCACTAGAGTCAGGGGATTAGTACCTTCCTCTATTGCCACTAAAGAGCCATGTGCGCTTATCAGGAGTTCTCCCGAGGGTACATCGATCGAGGGTACCTCAGCACCAAGTAAAGTGCTGAAACTATCCTTTTGTGCTAAGATTTCAAACCTATTTTTACTAACAAGAATAGTCGGGTCAAGCACAAGGGGTGTCTCAGCAGCAGAGTGGAAAACTTGTGTAATATCAGAGACAACACATTTTTTAGTCCCCTCAGGGTTTCCAGGTTTTAGGCCTCCACCCACTTGTTTCCTTTCCCAAAACCTTTCGGGGACCACCACTGAACCCTGCTTTGGGACCACCCCCCCTCAACAGCTACATTACTGCCACCATCCTCTGGGCCACTCCCACATACAGGGTGCTAAGCAGTTAACAATGTTCCACATTCGTCAATCAGTTCGTCGATACGATCCATAACACAGTACCCCCCTGCATGATATACTGGTTTCTTCAATTTCGTCTTCCTAGTTTTTTTCCCCACCCTGGGCAACACTCTCATACCCTCACTTCCTTCCTCAGTTCTTTTCCTTTTCCCCATAGTTTTAGGTCCGTGAGATCACCAACTGTACAGTACCTTCAAGGAGCGATGTGATGTCAGGGGGGTGGCCCAGCCCAGCCTCCTCCGGCCCTCGACGGCCACAGGCGGCCCGCCTTTGCCCGGGCTTAGCCCGGCGCACGCCCGTGCGCGTCCCGCGGGGCGGAAATTACGTTTGATCTTTATAGAGCTCCTGGCGGAAAGGGAGGGCTCCTGCAGGCGCTGGTAAACACCCAAAGGCTCCTGGGGCAGGTAGTTTGAAGAGAGAGCCCCCAACACACCGCTGACACGCCACGAAGCGTCTCCAGCGAAGCAGGAGGCCCGAGCTGTTTTTAAATGCTCCTGGCAGGAAGGGAGGGCTGCTGTAGGCGCTGGTAACACCCAAAGGCTCCTGGGGCAGGTAGTTTGAAGAGAGAGCCCCCAACACAACGCTGACACGCTACGAAGCGTCTTCCGCGAAGCGGGAGGCGCGAGCTGTTTTTAAATGCTCCTGGCAGGAAGGGAGGGCTGCTGCAGGCGCTGGTAACACCCAAAGGCTCCTGGGGCAGGTAGTTTGAAGAGAGCCCCCAACACACCGCTGACACACCACGAAGCGTATACATAACCTTTTACCTGCATGTCAGTTCTCATTCTGCTGGCTCTTCCTGTGTAAGAGATCTGTGGGAGTAGGGTTTGAGTAGATGAGAGATGAGTTACCCATAGTCCAGGGTCACCATGTTTGTGTGTAACCCTTAAGGTTGTAGGGTTCGCTGCTTGGTTTAGCGGTAGTCTGACCTGCCGTCTCGTGCTTCCTGAATGCCCGCATGCTCTGCTCTTCTGCTGAAATGTTTATGAAGCAAAGTGTATATGTCTGATTTACACTCTCATAAATTTAAGTGGAGCATTGTGTTCATACTGTCTCTGACTCCTGAATAAATACTTGTGACCATTGCTGTTCCTACACACTTTCTAAACAGTTAGATTACTAGTCCACCCTTAATACTTAGTCCTGTAATGATTAAGAACGAAGCACTGAGCAACGTGTCCTGGTTGGCTAGAAACTATTTTGATTCAGTCTATTAAAGGGGACATTATTTGCTTCCTGCCATCTCCAAGGTGAGCACGATGACCGTGCATTTTCGTTAGCTGGTTGCTGTGGAACTGCACAACATCCACAACAACATGCACTTGGAGTGATTGGTTCCCTAATTGGGGCCAACTTTAAATTTGGCTGTCGTACTGGACTCAATGGACTCTCTTTTTAGGTCTCGCCTAGTCAATGCACTTGCGCATTGCTGGCGAGATTATAGAAAGGGCAAAAGAACAGTCTACCAAAACGGTGGATTAGACACAGTTCATGTGAGACAGGCGCGTGCGCGAGGCCAGCCACGTCACACCAACATTTGTCTGTGCCTCGCATCACACTTCAAAGGCTGTCGCTCCTCCGCCCCCCGCGTTTTTTTTTTTTACAACTCTCATGCCTGGCTGCCCTTCTCATCTCAGCCCTGACCCCACGGCTGGTCGTCCGCAACAAGGACTCAGGCCCTGCCCACCCTCTCTTTTATTACACACGGTCCCACGCAAATTTTGTTTTTTACAACTCTCATGCCTGGCTGCCCTTCTCATCTCAGCTCGGACCCCAAAGCTGGTTATCCGCAACAAGGACTCCGATCCTGCCCGCCCTCTCTTCCCTATCCTGTTATCTCTCCGGATCACCAGGGCTGCATTAGGCTACAACCCACCCCCACTCACTCCAATTCCCCCTCCAACTCCCCCCTCCAACTCCCCCACCCCCTCCAACTCCCCCACCCCCTCCAACTCCCCCACCCCCTCCAACTCCCCCACCCCCTCCAACTACTCCCCCCCCTCCAACTCCTCCCCCCCTCCAACTACTCTCCCCCCTCCAACTACTCTCCCCCCTCCAACTACTCTCCCCCCTCCAACTACTCTCCCCCCTCCAACTCTCCCCCCCTCCAACTCTCCCCCCTCCAACTCTCCCCCCTCCAACTCTCCCCCCTCCAACTCTCCCCCCTCCAACTCTCCCCCCCTCCAACTCTCCCCCCTCCAACTCTCCCCCCCTCCAACTCTCCCCCCCTCCAACTCTCCCCCCCCTCCAACTCTCCCCCCCCTCCAACTCTCCCCCCCCTCCAACTCTCCCCCCCCTCCAACTCTCCCCCCCTCCAACTCTCCCCCCCTCCAACTCTCCCCCCCTCCAACTCTCCCCCCCTCCAACTCTCCCCCCTCCAACTCTCCCCCCCTCCAACTCTCCCCCCCTCCAACTCTCCCCCCCTCCAACTCTCCCCCCCTCCAACTCTCCCCCCCCTCCAACTCTCCCCCCCCCTCCAACTCTCCCCCCCCTCCAACTCTCCCCCCCCTCCAACTCTCCCCCCCCCTCCAACTCTCCCCCCCCCTCCAACTCTCCCCCCCCCCTCCAACTCTCCCCCCCCCTCCAACTCTCCCCCCCCCCCTCCAACTCTCCCCCCCCCCCTCCAACTCTCCCCCCCCCCTCCAACTCTCCCCCCCCCCCCTCCAACTCTACCCCCCCCTCCAACTCTACCCCCCCCTCCAACTCTACCCCCCCCTCCAACTCTTCCCCCCCCCCCCCCTCCACCACTGTCCTTGCTTGCTACCAAAAAGCATTGCCATAGCCAATAGGACTCTCATTAGGAAAGTGTAAGCTATTGGCTTTGTGAATAACGATGCTATTAATTTATATATTTTCAAAGCCAACACATATTAAAAAAAATGTGTCGTTTACAATACCAATAGCTCACACTTTCCTAATGCGAGACCTATTGCATTGCAAATGCTTGTTGACTATGAGGTAACTCTTATGGCAAGTTCAGACTTAACCTTTTGACATGTGGAGAGAAGAGTTGATACCAGAGGCAGGATATTGTGAATGCTTCATTTGAATGAGGATCAAACCTATTCCAGTACTGAGAGACTTGCTGCTGCTGCACGCTGAATGAATATGGTGAGATACTGCCTTACTTGTAGATACATAGTGTGAATTCATTCCTTTTCTTGAATTGCTGGGTGTAAATAGCAGGATTCAGAGAAAGTACATTTGTGGTCTCCCCTGCTAAACACAAGGCTCTAAGGCTGGGTTTCATTCAGACATAGTAGTTTTTTTATGCATCTAGTGATTAACATATTTTAGGTAATATCTGGGTTTCCCCTCATCTGCCTTATTCTTTGCAAATGTAATCTGGATTTGGGTGTCAACTTTGTACATTTGGAATTGTACCGGTGTTGTCCAAGGCCTTCTACCAGGGGATGAACTGAGCTGTATTGCGCTGCAACACTAATTCCTTAGAAAAAACCCTGCCTATGAAAAAATAAAACTTGTGTCTGTTTACTCTTGGTTGTCCCATGTCTCAAACCCCTACCTGGCAGTGGCTTGTTTGGAGGGGTACACAATTTTACATCTCCACCTTCATAATTTTAGAGGGAGGTGCTATGTTGTTTTTAAGGCTAAATTGAAGGCACAAGTTTTAAAACTGAGTTTCCCCAGGCTGAACTATTGCGTTTCTCTTTTGCCATTTCTGCCTCTGAATCCACAGGGGTCGTTTTATGCTACCGCCCCGTACTCTGCCCTGAATTTTGTTGATTTGTTGATTCGTTTTATTATGCCACTTAGGCTATCTCATGCAGCATTTTTGGTGCTGCCTATTTATTTATTTTTGTGTGATCTGATATGGCTGCTAACACTCAAGCCATGGATCTTGTTAAATTTCTTGCCTCTTTGCAACTCACTCAGTTGGTCACAGGACCCACACATTGGCCATTAAGTAAACCTGATTTTAAGCTCTACTTTGCTAGTATCTTATGTAAAGTGAATCTCTGGTGTGGACAGACCATTTCCTGATCTTTTATCAGATTAAAGCTCAATAAAGGCCAGGCCCCAGGAGTTGTATAAAGAAGTACTCTTTGATTGGACCCTAGTCGAAATTATTTTCTAAAGAACTAGCAGATTAATTAGCGGATACCTCGAAGTTGATAGTGGCCAACTCTTTATCTATTGAATTTTGAAATTACCTGGACTGAGCAAATCTTTCTTTAAAAAGACTAATGTGGAGCGCTCTCGTCCTTCAGCTTTATGGTGCAATAATATATTGAGAGACTATAAACCATGGTGCAAGAAGCTAAAGAACCTGCAGATTTGCTATTCTTCAGAATCCTATTCTCCCATTAAACATGAAGTTAAGAGGTGCTTGGAGCCTTTAAAAAGTTAATAATTTCCTCCATAGTATAAATATTACCAATGAAAGTTCCACATGCTTTAATCTCACCAAAGAGATCTTTTCTATTGTTCGCTCCATAGCTAGCCCACCTTGCATGGGACAGACATTTAAATACTCTGCCTCTTTGTGATTATCTTTCAAATTATTTTGAGGAAGAAAGTATTAAAAAATTTGTGGCAGCCTGTCACAATCTGCTGGTCCACCGGTGATTGTGAAGGTTTAGTACTTAGCCAGAAGGAGAGTAGTGAGGTCTGGCTTCATTGACCCCATCAGTTACTGGAGCCTGTTAAATCTGGTATTTGCCCTTCCCAGTGAATTGAAAGCACCGTAGTTTGTCTTGGATGAATTAAAGAATATCAGCAGACAAGGGTCACTTTGTGGTTCTTGTGCTGTTTGATCTGTCTACAGCATCTATGCAGTATCCAATACCATATTGATTTTAAGGCTGTCGCAGGCTGGCAGGCATAAGAAGGAAAGCCTTGAAATGGTTTATCTTCCACCTTATCAGTCGCATTTCGAGGTTTTGGGTCAAGGTGTTCCTCAAGGATTTTCTCTGAGCCCAAATTTGTTTAATCTCTACTGGTCATTTGGACCAGCTGATTTCATGAATGATGACACTCAGTTGGGCCGGTCTATCAATAATACAATGTCTCATCCTTATGATGCCTTCATTCAATGCATGCATGATGTCCTCTCGTTGATGTCCAAAAAGTCCTTCAAATTCAGTGGTGTCAAAATGGAGATCTTGTGCTGTTCACACAATAGTTCTTTACATGGGTTTCCCTCAGACCTTTGAGAGACGTCTTGGGACTCCATGCCTTCTCTTTCGACCTCAGTTTGGAATTTTGATTTCCATCTTTATGATGACCATATTCTCGGCTGTAAGTTGTCATACTCCTTTTCTTTGTTGCATATGATACGCAAAATTCTACTGCTCCTCCCAGCTTCTACTCTCCCTCTGGTAATACAGTCGACCATACGAAGTAGACTGGATTATTGTAACTATTTATTTTTGTGTTCTCCAGTGTATATTTTAAACCTGCTTTACCATACCTGCCAGACTAGCATTACGATGTCTTCTCCTTTCTTCTGTGTCGGGCGCTCTTGATGCACTACTTATACTTCCTCTGCCTTCGATGTTAATGTTCAAAGCTCTCTTCTGTGTGAATAAGGCCCTTCATGGATTTAGACCATTACATCTCCCGCAGAACTTTCAGCATTATATTCCTAGATGCCTATTGATTCTGCTGACATGACTTTGAAGGATGTTCCAAAATTTAGGTGAAAGCGAATAGGTAGCAGAGCCTTTTCCGTTGGTGCTGCTAGTTTATGGAACAGCCTTCTTCCATCTTAGCGAGCCACACATGAGCTGCGAGCTTTCAGAAAGGCCTTAAAAACTGGACTCTACACACTTTAGTTAATACTGTTGGTTGTGCTTCTTTCTGACCTAATATATTCTTTCCAACCTTCCAACCTTGCCACAAGTAAACTTAATGATTGGGCTGTGGCGTAGAGGCACACATCGACTTTCAATCAAAATGTGTCAACCAAGACCATAGTAGTATACATCAATCAGGATATGAGAGTGTATTAAAAAAAAAAGGTTTTGATTAAATGTTTATTTAATTTTATCAGTAGAACAAATCGACATAGCACATATAACAATAGTGCTCCGGATCTGAAAAGGGAGGTCCGTTACAGTTTCATATCTCAATATGCATGGTGCAAAGAACACCAAACAAGAGCAACAATCTTAAATGTGTGTCCTGCCTGCCCCACTCCTCCAGGTCGGCCCCCATTTCTACCCTGATGTCGCAATATATCAGTTTAACCCCTCATCTCCAATGTAAGTAAGGCACCCCCACCCCCCATGGCCCCTAATCACCAAAGCCACCCTTCCATGCATCTCTTCATACAATACTAGCAGTAATTTGATTGTTGGCTCAAGGGTGGTAGTGTGTGCTCGGCAGGGATCTGCCAGCACGGTCACACATCCTGCATATTGCGGTCTGCTCTTTTAATTTCTGGTATCATTCGTTTTAAAATGTACTATTTGCACTTACCCGTGTTTTAAACTTGATTACCTGCACTGACTTGCCGGGGACTGGAGCGGGGATTCAGCTCCTTCACAATCCTCTACCAACACAGGGTCAGCGGGATCCCTCCTTGAGAGCGGACCCGCCATTTTGGGGGTAGAATTGGTTGACGCTCTAGTTGCTCGGGACACTCGCGCAGACCTCCATAGATTCCATGATGGTGCGCGCGTGCAGCGGGCGCGCCAGCCGCGTGCCAAAGGCAAGCCCGTCTGCGCCAAGGAAGCGCTCAGCGCCAGCCATGCTGCCCATTTGGGCTTCAGGGGGGACTTTAGTCGGGAATCTGGCCTCATTAGATACTCCAGAGAGTCACTCCTCCATCTAGGTGAGTCTCACGCTGATAAGGGGACTCTTAGGCTCCTTGAATCGGCATTCCCCCTTGGAGATTTTCCTAACATGAGTTTGCTAGCATGTGGGCTCCTCAACGTGAGGTCCCTGCCAAAGCACAGTGTGGAAATCCAGCTGTTGCTGCATTCATATGAGATTGACGTTCTGTTTATGACAGAAACTTGGACCAGCCCTGATTGTGAGGTTGGGCTTGTCCGCCAGGTTATAAAATCCACCACCAACCCAGGTTAAATGGGAGGGGGGTTGGAGTTGGAGTTGGAGTTATCTATAAAGATACCTGGAAGATATGGACCATTGACATGGATGCGGTTAATGGTCTGAAATTACTGGGCTTGACCATAAAAAATGATTCTGGTCTTATCTGTACAGGGATCATCTGTTATAGACCTCCTGGGGCTTTTAGTGCTCAGCAGCAACAATCACTGCTAAATACCCTCACTAATATGGCAGCCACTCACCACAAATTAGTAATTTTGGGGGACTTTAATCTGTGGTTAAACGGTTCTCCTGACTCTGGTCTCCATAATTTACTTCACTCATGCGAAGGTCTGGGCCACCTCCAGTAGGTCTCTAAGGCCACTCAAAAGGCCGGGCATCTCCTTGACCTTATTTTTTCCAACCCCCTTCCCCCCCCGTCTGCATATTGGCGAAATTTTGCTGATGGATTGAACGGATCATTCCTTGATAACATTTCTTTGTTCAGCTTAAGACCCTGTCGACTCAGGTCTCGCGCCCTTGACTGAATATTCCAGCAGAGATTGGCAGGCTCTGACACGTTCGAGGAGTTCTGGCCCTGTGTTTAAGGTTGGGGTCTGTTTCTCTTTAGACATGCAAGTTGCGGAGAATTATGCCTCACTATGTCTAAAGATCACCTCGACCCTGGACTCTTGTGCCCCTCTGAAAAACCACAGGTGTAAGGGCAGAAATTCTGCCCCTTGGTTTAACACCACACTAATAGATCTTAAATTAATGTGTAAACAGGCTGAGAGGATATGGAGGCGGGACTATAAGGAGACAGACAGGATGCTGTGGAAAATAAAAATTGTGGAGCATAAGAACAAGATTAGAATGTCTAAAGCAGACTATTTCTCCTCCCATAATTTGCAATGCCTCTAATAGCTCTAGAAGTATTTTGAATAGTCTTACCAGTCCTGACTGCTCTCGGACTGTAATAGCCCCCTCCCAAGAACTCTGCGAGAACCTAGCTAGGTTCTTTCGGGAAAAGATCCAGCTGATTATTGATGATCTTGAGGGTGGCCAGCAAGCAGCTGGGTATTTAGCCCCGGCGGCTAAGTGCACTGTAGCGCAAGAGGTGGACGACTCGGAGGGTGTGGACAATGGCCCGGCTTGTTAGGTTCCTGAACATCTTTTTGAGTTTACGCCTTTAACGGTGTAGGACTTCAGCAGATTGGCACAGGGTTCTCCTCTGGCTTATCCCTGGACCCGGTACCACATAAGATCTGGATGGAGTATGAGGAAGAACTGTTCCCTTCTCTGTGTCTGATCTGTAATCAGTCGCTAACCAGTGGTGTAGTCCCCCCACAGTGGAAGCAAGCTTTGGTGTCCCCTCTACTGAAGAAGCCTTCTCTTGATCCTGAATGCTCAAAAAATTATAGGCATATTTCCTTGCTGCCGTTCTCTGCT
Organism: Lissotriton helveticus; assembly: GCF_964261635.1. Classification (NCBI taxonomy): domain Eukaryota; kingdom Metazoa; phylum Chordata; class Amphibia; order Caudata; family Salamandridae; genus Lissotriton; species Lissotriton helveticus. The sequence goes on from NC_136061.1 coordinate 1,039,242,552, forward strand.
AAAATTGTGGAACGGGCTGTTGATATCAGTCTTCACACCCAGAACAACACAATCTGCTGGAGGAGGTTCAGTTTGGATTTCGGCCGGCTCATGGGACCGAGACGGCTCTGTTGACCGTCATAGATGAGCTTCAGAGGCGGGCAGACAGGGGACAGGCAGCAGCATTGATCTTGCTCGACCTGTCTGCCGCCTTGGATAGGTCAATCATGAGATCTTGCTGAGAAGATTGAGCGAGGCCGAGGTGAAAGGCTGTGTCTTGCGATGATTTCTATCCTTTTTACAGGATAGACAGCAGGCGGTGTCACCCCCCCCCCCCCCCTTCCAATCTGCCTACTCCAACGTGTTGCATAGTGTACCTCAGGGATCGGCAATTAGCCCTATTTTATTCAATGTGTATTTAAAACCTTTGATTGCTGTCATCAAGGCATACAATATCGCCATCATAAATTATGCCGATGACACTCATCAAATCCTCTCCCTCAAAGGAGAGGGTCAGCTATCAGTGTAGGCGTTTCACAACCGTCTGCAGGACACGGCCCGCTGGCTGCAGGAAAAAGTCTTTACAATTTAATGCAGGAAAGACAGAGGTGATCTTCTTCCCTGCAATTTTTGGCCTCCGGGAACTTCGTCCGCAGTTCAGCCGGCAAAAACTGTCCGTAACCTGGGCATTATATTTGAAAATAAGCTTACTTTGGACGCTCAGGTCACTAAAACAACTGCCTCTTGTTTTGTGATCATCAGGTCCCTTCGACAAAAAAATTCCGTTATTACCTTCTCAGGTGCGTGCCCAAGTAGCAAGATGTATGATTCTCAGTAGGCTCGACTACTGTAACGCTCTTTTGCTTGACTCTCCAAACTTCCTGCTGGACAGACTGCAAAGGATCCAGTCAGCAGCTGCCAAATTAGTCTTAGGGTGGCCTAGAAGTTCCTCTGCAGCTTTGGCAGAACTTCATTGGCTCCCTCTGAGACAGAGAGTGCAGTTTAAATCCCTCTGCCTTGTTTTTAAAGCCCTTCATGGGATAGGGCCAATGCGTATGCGGAAAAAAATTGATTGGTACATCCCCACAAGAATGATTCGCTCCTCATCGGTGAGATTGGTGAAGGTTCGTAGATTTAGGAAGGTTAGGTCAGGGGGTAGATCCTTTGGGGTGGCAGCGGCTAAATTGTGGAACAGACTACCCTGGGAAATCAGGCAAATTAGGGAGCTCCTTCCCATCAGAAAAAGTGTAAAAACCTGGCTGTTCCCCAAGACCTAGACGCCTGACCCTGCTCGTGACTCACCCCACCTTTGAGCTACTTGGCTCCAGCTCTATGAATAAATAAATAAATAATAAATGGTCCGGCACGATAAATGTCACCCCTGTCCTACCCACTGCGCGATCTGGCTTCATAACATCTTCATGGAGGATGTTCTTCCAAGTGTGTCTCTAATATTTCCACGCAGGTATCCCAGCAATGTAATGGCTTTTCCCTCCCACCCCTGATGCGCAGCCTTTTGTGTGCGGCCAGTTCAGCCACGACCCACTTTCACAATTTAACACACCACCTACTGATTTCTTCACCATTATACCACGATTCACAAGCATTAATGGCAAATTCTGGAACCACACCAGGCTCTTCGTTTTTTAAAGTAATGTATTCTATATCAAGGAGGCATCACAGTGGGTCCGGGGGAAACCAGCATCCCTTTTATTTCTGCTACCGTCTGTGTGACTTCCTGCTAGATAGGAGATATGGTGTGGTCATGTACTGTGATATGTGAGAAAATCTGCCTCCCCTGTAGCACACGTAGGGCATTCACTAACCCCCCTTGGGTACACCTGCCCAATTCACTTTGGGGGTTAGGTACGCATGATGCAGGTATTGAAACTGGATAAGTCTGAACTGTGCACTCCGTGTCACCTGTCTAACCAATTGCAGGAAACGGGACCACACCTTATCCGAAATGTCAACTTTCAGTGTCACCCTTCACCAATCACTCAATGATACGTTCTCCCTGGCATAATGCGGCCGCAGTGCGGCATAGCGGTATGTGATGGCCTTGGAGCAACCCCCTCCATTCCGTACTGCAGCCAACGGGGCTCACAGTGATGGGGGGGGGGGGAGATCCCTTTCGGAACCCCACTTCTTCCTTGGCACGGCCCTGAGGGCGGAGTAGAGCAGGAATTATTCTGGGTGTAGTCCATATTCTAATGCCAACTCCTCGAAGGCACAGAGACCTTTATCAGACATCACGTCTGCCCTCATGCAAATCCCAGTCTCCTCCCTCTCCCGAGTCCTGTATGTCACCCACAAGCCTGCACAATGCGGCATGCCGGAGACTTGGGATGAAGGGTGTGAACCATGCACCCCCTGAAGGCTTAGCATCTCAATGTGCATGTAGCCACTCACATCGTCCACCCAGTTTGTGTAGAACACTCTAGTATTTCAGTTGCGGATCACGAGCCAGCCACCGCATCTGCCATTGTAGCTGGGCCTTTGTGTAACACAGCTCATAATTCAGAGAGCCTAAATCATCCTCCTCCAAAGCCTACTCTTTGCCTAACATTGCCCCATATCAGTTGTGCCAACAGCCCTTGCAGTTCCTTAAAGAAGGACTTCCGACCAATGGGAGGGCCACGAAGAAATACAGCAGGCTAGCAGCACAAGCATTTTAGAAATGGCAATCTTGCCCATTGGTGACAGTGGCAAGCTGGCACAAATGGGTAGCGACTGGCGAATGTACGAAAACCATTTACCCAGGTTCCCTCCAAACAAGGCAACCTTTTCATGATCTACTTGAACTACCAGGTATTTTATAGAGCCAAATTGCCAGGGCAGTCCAAAGTCCAGTAATCCTTCCATCTGCACATCTGTCAGCGGCAACATTCGTTGAGGAACGTGTCTCCCCCGGTATAATGTACAAGCCACACTAACCCCAGCTGTTAACCGTATAAGGGAACTAGATGCACAGGGCACTAGGAGCACGCCAGCCTCCAACACAAATTGTTCACCACAAGTGGGGCTGCTCCCAGGGAAGTGACCAAAAGGTGCTCAAAATTAAATTGAGTGTTGTCATCTCACAAAAAGTGAAGGACTGGCGTCCCACACAATCTGGTGTCATGCTTCATCAACGGCAGTCCTCACCCTCTAAAAACTCGGTTTAATAGAGGGCGGGCATACACCTGACCGGGATGCACTTCTAAACTAAGTGGGGGCCCGTGAGGAGTGAATGTGATTTAAAAACCATTACAGTTGTTGGATTAATTTTAATGAAATGGGCAACTGTATGGTATTAACGTGAACGGTGATGTGGGGAGATTTATTGTTCCATCACTGAAGAAAAAACCTGTCCCAGCAAGACCTGTCTGGATTCCAAAGATTGGGGATCTGGTCAGAGAAAAAATAGCGAATAAGAAGGAATTTGGCCCTTCTTACAGAAAACCAGTACCTGTACTAGCAGTCCACGGATCAAGAACAGTGTTACTGCCGACCCTTGCTGGAAGAAAGGAGAACCGGTCTGTATCAATTGACCTGGTAAAACCCCACCATGTGGCCGATAATTAGTAGTAGGCCCAGTGGACTCCAAAGATGTAGCAGACGACCAAATCTTGCTACCATCCAAGAGGTTCAAACTGAAAGACTCCTCACTATTGAAGAATCTGTAGTGAGAAAAGGACTGTGCAACAAAGCCATGGAACTTGTGCCTCTTGAAACCCAAATAACAGTTCATCAAGACACTCCTGTCTACAATGATGTAGCATCTGACTATACTAACATGTCAAGGGAACAAGTAGCTCCAGCGATTTCAAATAATCCGGATGCAATACCAACCATTGACAGTACTGCCTCTGGCTATTTCATCAACTTTGATACCTTTTCTGAGGATCCAAGTGAGCCTGAAACAACGCCAACAAACAAATTTCAAGAGACAAGTAAGAGAACTTTTTCACCAGCTTGCGAAAACATATATGGTTTCACCATGGGTTGAACTTTGGATTGTGTTGGGTATACTTTTTCTCCTACTATGGCTCATTCTTGTTTTAAGTTTGGGAAAGCTAATAGATGGGGAAATATAGTAAAATGGACACAGCAAGTAAGAACATCAACTTGCTCCTGAAGCCACACAAATCATCTCATCGTGAGCAAAGAGACCTGTCATCAGTAAACATCACAGCCGTTCCTCTACCTGGTGGTATAGCTTGGGATGGAACTGATTATGACATTTATGGCCCTGTTGAGCTGCTGAAGATTGGACACCAATTTAAGGTTTCATTGAGTGATTTTGTTTCACCGAGTACATTTTCCGATGATTGGGATTTTGAAACTGTTAATAACATGTCAGACTTAAATGTCAGCAAAATTTGCAAAACATGAATACTTAGAAGGTTCATCAAATTATGAAGAAATGTATTGTTTTAATCCTTTTGGTCATCATTATTTACACAAATCTGCAAACCTCAGAAATGTTTTAACTTATAATCAATGGGAACATTGTCCAACGCCACCAAAAGGTAGCTCAAACATTTTATGAAAAATTTCTATACTTTACAGGTTTTAATATTACAAATCCAGAAACCTTTTACTTTAAAAATGTTAATAAGACAGGCGTGGAAAGTATGTTAACTAATACTAAGCAAATTTATTCTGCGGCCTTTTATGCTCAATTGTCCACATTAGGCTTTGACTTTTGGAAAGACAACATTGAGACAAAAACTGTCTGGGGCACAAAGACTTGCAGGTACAAGGTTTAGAAGCATTATTTAGAGCATTCTTCATCCCAGAACAAATAATGTTCTTAAATGAAACTGTTCAACAGACATCTTGTCTTGGCCTGGCTAAGATAAAAGATTTAAACAAACCGTCTATACCAATGCCCACACCTGATAGTAATAGAACTACAGATGAGGAGGTAGACATAAATGATATTTTACAACAAAACAGAACTAATCCTGAATGGAAAAAAATGTTAATCTGGCCCACAGACACAAATAACTGTCAAGATAGATTCCAGAACAAGGTACAAGGGTTTACAGTAACTAGGCCAGATCCAAGATCTGTCCAGCGACAACATCAAGGGATAATAACAAATTACAGTGTAGGAAAACTGCCTTGAGTGGCTACAACAATCTACATTCCCAGATATAAAACACTTCACTTTACTTAAAGTAAAAGACTTAAAGTCACTTTACCTGTGGAAGAGGTGTGGCGCACCGGCCAGGTTGCCTGACTCCGGACCACGGGGTTCACGGTTCGATCCCCGGCTCCGGTGACAGGTTAGCCCAGCACCATGTGACTCTGGCAATAGCTTGCTTAATCTTCCCGACGGCCCCCAGCGCCTGGACACTTCCGTTGGAGGTAGCTGTGCGCTTTACAAATACTGGCATTTATTATTTAAAGATGGCATTGATTTGAGAGAATTCTTAATGGGACCTCGCAAACCACGTCAAAAACGTTTCATATACGCCGGTATATACGCTGCTTATAATGAAGCATGGAAAGTCACACAAATGGAAACTGCAGAACGAATACGGGAAATTGATTGTATTAATTTAGAGAAAACTCTCTCTGTAGTTGACAATGGGTTAACAACTCTGTCGTCGAATTTATTCTTTGAACAGCATTGTATCCTCTGCCAGACATAATGGAACAGGACTTGCTAATGTTACAACATGGCCAGTCTCAATTGCGTTCTATAATGCTGCTAGGCTGGACGTTACAATACCTTCATTCCGGCTATATACCTTTTTCGTCTAATCAACACCACGTCATTGTTTACTGGATTTAACCTTACAGATACACAAATCTCTTTGGCACAGAGGGGAGCATACTATACAGTGCTGAGCATAGAAAAACTGGAGAGATTACCATTAACCGTTTCTGAGAAACCAGCCGTTGAATGGATAATACATGGCACCATCACGATAGCAGTGACGATTTTCCAGTTTCAGTATTGCTTAAAATACATACCAGCAGGCCTGTATGAAAGGTTGGGTTAAGAATACATAAAGTCGACCTGGGATTTACCATACTCCCACAAATGTTGGAGTGGGGAAAAGGAGGTATTTCTTAGTGGTAAAAATTGCAAAACCACGTTAAGCGGTACACTTTTTTTTTTTTTGCAGAGTTTTATATAGCGCGAACTAGAACCGAACTGAATCAGTTATCAGCGCGCTTTACATAGCACCAGTTACGTTACATGAGGACATACTTTCATTTTTATTTTTTTAGGCACGGGGAGATTAAGTGATTTGCCCAGAATCACAGGGGTTTTTTGGCGTCGTTACCGAGACTCGAACCCAGATCCCCAGGTCCGAGGTCGAGCGCCTTAGCCGTTAGGCCAACCCCTCTCCCCTCTCCACTTCTATGTCAAGGCATTAATTTACATGGAGCCTGTGATGGTTCTTCAAACAACTTATGTCACCTGCAGGGTTCCCCAGCAGCAGTGATGGATCCGATTTTTAGGCAGGTTTCCAATGGGAGCTACATAATGCTGAATGATCACAGCTGTTGTCTAATTATGCCAGTGTGTCAGCCAGGGTCACTTGTTGTATGCAAGTATTGTTTTTAAATACTAAGACAGACGGGGAGTCGCCACTATGACCTTCACTGAACATCTCTTCTATACAAATTGATACTTTATGCAGAATGAAAGCCATTCTTTTACAAAAAACTGTGCCACTGTCCTCGTCCAGAGAGACGTATGATCTACAAGTTGAAAGGTCCTCTGAGGAGATACATGCATTATTATCAACAAACTGCCCCATACATTTCACAGAAATGTTAGGTCATATCTTAAACATGTCTGATATCAGTGGTAATGTACCTGTATTTAAGACGATTTTTTCGGGACTGTTAGCACCCTTTGAAGCAGTCCTAGGCATTTTTCCTAACTTCGTGCACTCTGTGTTCGGCGACCTGCCTCTCGTCTAGGGACTTGTAGCAGGGATACTATTTTTATTCCTCCTGCTCCGTTATGGCAAGTCCGGTCCCCTGCGATACCCAGATTACCATGGAGAATGCTCTTCTGGCAATGCAGTATCGTGAACGCATAACACAGATTCTTGGCTTGGCTCGTTTGAGAGATCTGAATACCACGTGGTTCCTGTCATTCAGACCAATCTGGCAAGATTGCATCTTACCTGTTCTACGATGCCTGCTTTGTGGAGAGGAATGCATGTTGGATATCTGTCTAACACTTCCATCAGCAATGCCAACAGATGTTGACTCCTTACTGGGTCCAATAACTACTCATGTATTGTGTTGCCCCCAACGGCTACCAATCCTGATGACGGCATTCATAGAGGTCTCACTGGCAATTCCAGCTGAAGGTGAGGTACGCGGACTAACAGGCACACAGGTACCATCGACTTCGAACATTGCTAATGCGACTGACGCTGACGGCGATGCTTCTCATCTGTGTACAAATGATCTACTTAATGAAGTGGTTCAACTTTCATCTACTGTGGTAGACGATTTCTTTGCCAGCCTAGACGATTTAATGTCTTCTCCTGACACCGAGAATAACTTTTTTGAAGTTCGACCTTCGTTTTTTCAAAGCAAAACTTCTAATTTTGGAACTCTATTTTTCTACGATTTGTTTAGACTTTTTTCAAAAAATGAACTTTGGCACAAAGCAAAGTGCTTAAAGTAGAACTATCAATAACAAGAATTCTTTTAACACTTCCTAGAAATAATATTGACCTCATCATGAAAACGAAACAATTTATATATTCTGCTATGGGATGGTCTCAAACTTTTTTTCTGTATTTAGAGCCATTTTATAAATGTAATTTTTTATGATTCATTCATTTAGCAATACTAACCACATGCTACATGATTGAAATGAAATCATTGCTTTTAAAAAGCGTGCAGTACAATATAAATGCTCAATTTTTCGCGTGCAACCATTTTCAAATGCATTTTTATGTATTTTTGGGTGGGATTGTAAACACATGCTTTAGAATATGTTTTAGTTCTTGAACTTAGTAAAGTTGAACATAATAAAGTGGAGTGGGTGTTGTATAGCATTTTAGAAACAATTGTGGTGTGGGTCACGCACTCCACGCTGTATCAACCTATAGGGTTGCGGTGTGCTTCAAGGATATCACCCCCTGGCAACGAGGTGTGGTAATCCAATGTAGTCCGTGGTGTCAGCAATAGGCACCAGCTCCCTGAGCACAACCTTTAAATGGAAAAATTATTCACTAAACCAAAGTTGCAAAGATCCGTTTTCCATGTTTAATTCACATATGTTGAATTTAATCCATTATCCAATTTCACTCAAAGGAATTAATGTTCAATCCAAAAGGCGCATTTAGACTTATTTACAATTTCCCTCCCGATGCATTTCGGACCGCAGTCCTTCGTCAGGGGAGTTCTGAAAAGACAATGACATCGTCTAAGAATTGTACCCCGGGGGTCATAAAATAATACACATTAAACTCATAATAGTGCCTTAAAGTGTTGCCCATGAACTAAAAACGTTGTCAATCTCTCAATGTGAAGTCCATGTGTGAAAATAATCACCGTGCCGGTTTTTAAACAAACGCGTGTACACCATTATCTTCAAACTACCCACATGGTATCCCGTGCTCTTATAAACAATATCCGTGCCTACATCATCACCTAACAATCGCGTGCTCTGTGCCTGGCGTGTTCATCAACCATTCCCTAGAACGTGAATGTATAACAGTCCAACAGTGCAAGTTTTGAACTTACTAACAAAGGTGCAGTGAGAGCCCGCGTCTCACCCGTGTGCTCTCCGGCGTCTACAAGCTGAACTCGAGTGCGAGCACCAACATAAATAACGGACTGTTAGCAACATGCAAACTCAAAATTCGTGGCGGCCATCTTGTAAGGGTGCAAGTGAATAATTTTTCCATTTAAAGGTTGTGCTCAGGGAGCTGGTGCCTATTGCTGACACCACGGACTACATTGTATAGCATTTTAGGACACTAGTGTAATTTTCCCGATTCGTGCCCTTATATAGGTATACATCACCATATCCTTATATAGACATAGAAATCATACCCATATTTAGACATAGCTCATGCAGTCCAAATACGGCAGGGCTACTTCCACTAGTTCCGAAAATCCACAACGATTTCTTGGAAAACTCTGTTTCAGCAGCTAGGGACTTCCCGTTGCTTGAATACTGACTTGTCTAAGAACTCATGGAGTTTTCAAAGAACTGAGACTCTTTGATGACATTATGTCCACCTTTACGTCAATCTCTGGCACCTTCAAGATATAAATATGCCCACACTTGCCATAGCAAACACAGTGGTTTGGAGCAGTTCGACTATATACTTGCCCGACTTGTCCTGCTGCAGCAAGTGCCGAAGGAAGCCGACCCTCCAGGAGACTCACTGAGAAAGACGCTGTCTTTTCTTCGCCGAGAAATCCAGCTCCAGTGTTTCCAAGCTACCCTTGCGGGTTGTTGGGAAATAGAGTCCTGAGACTGACCTCCTTCATTCTAGAACCAAGGTACGGCGCTGATTAGACCCTAAGAGAAATCTTGGATAGATTCTTGGCAAAGAATACAAAATTTATGCTACACCTCACTTACTTCTTCCTTCGTACTAGACTTAGGTTAGGTACATTGGGGTAGGCGTTATACTTTGCAACCAGTATTATAATTGTAGCAGCTCATTTCTTCTGCATGAGAAAGAAGACTGTTCAATAAATACTCTTTTATTGAAAACGCTTGTCTAGCTATTTCTCTGCACCTCTGGTGAAACGAAGCATGCACGAATGACTGAGTAAAATATCTATCTATTGTTTCCACGACTCTGAAGATCAGTTTTATCTTGGGAAACAAAGTTGTCATGTTTATGCGGTTGTCGGGAACTAAATCCCTTCTTGTGAACTCGAGAAAGTTTCTAGTGACTTCTGAGCTTGCTGGCACTCACAATTCAGTCTAATATATTCAATAGCGACCTAGTGGAACTAAAGCCCTACGTCGCATCTATAGGAAATATTATTCCAATGCGCAGAGCCTATTGGGAATATAGGAACTACACTACTTTCTGACATTTTCTGAAATGTTTACTGCACCTTCCTGCTCTCTGCCCTCCGCTGCTTTTGCATGTAATGCTGCTGCAGCGTTATCTTTGACAGACATTGTTAAAAAATATTTCCAGGAAAATTAGGTTTTATGCACAATGTAGGGAACTATAATCCTTCAAGCTTGAATGTACCTGCAGCCAAAATATAGAATCTACCTACTCTGCTGTGACAGATTTTTCCCCCTCCTACTCCAGACGTCTCTGGATAAATGTGAGTAGGGGTCTCTGAGAAAATATGACTGAACTACTCACTTTTGACTGTTAAATAAGAGCCAATCCAACGATTGGTGTCCAGACTGATTCCAGACACCCCAGAATGATATGTTAGTCTGTACACCAGCTAGCTCACAGTGCCACTGCAAGCCCCACAACCTTACCAAGGAGCAAATCTTTTCTGGCAACTATCACACATTACAACCCTGACCCCTCGGGGATCGTGGATACAGTACTTTTCGCTCAGTCACTCATGCTTTCTTGTTCGTAGAGAGATCTACAGAATAAACGATGGGGATGTTTTCAATAAGCATTTATTGAACCAGCGTCATTCTAGTATAAAATACGTATGCTGCAACAACTATGAGACTGAAACAGATATAGAAGATTACAAGCACCAATAGAGTAAATAAAAGGTAGAATTCTACCATAGTGCTAAAAGAGTGACTGTATGCAGGCATATAAATACATGACTGTAATAATGTGTACTACTACGATGCGAACCCTAACTAGATATACATAGCATATATGTAGGTGATTAGCCAAGAATCCCCCCAGGAAAGAGCCAACCCCATTACCTGATGTGAGAGAGCGAAGGACCCCGTCTTGGTCTTGAGTTGGACACCCCGCGAAGGATGTCAGACCACTGCGTGCTGGAGTGTCTGCGTGCTGAGGCTTCAGCGTCTCGTGTCAGCATGGGAGTTTCTTTCTCTTCTCCTTTCTCAGCGAAGATGTCCTTATATACTCGAAAGGTACCCTCAGGGTTCTCCCTAGCTGTGTCCTTGTACTACGGGCATGTCCGCCAAGGATGATGATGGTAGGGGTAACCCTTATGCAGAGTTTTTTATACTAAAGATAGTAATCCTGCTGCGATACTGAGAATCCTCATGCATAATAAATGAGGCTAGTTTACAGAGAAAACCACACCACATTTATGCTGTACCTGTAGTGTAGTTCCTATATTCCCAATAGGCTCTGCGCATTGGAATAATATAAACATTAGTGTAGACGTAGGACTGAGGTCGACTAGGTCTCTACTGACTATATTAGACTTAATTAGTTTTGCCAGCTAGCTCAGAGGTCACTAGAAACTTTCTCGAATGTTCAGGAAAGAGTTAACTCTCCGGATTTAGACAAGAAGGGATTAGCTTCTGACAACCGCATAAACATGACAACTTTGCTCCCTCAGAATAAAGAGTCTTTGCTCCCTCAGAATAAAGAGTGTATCTCTAGAGTCGTGTGAAAACAATAGACAGCTATTTTACTCAGTCAATCGTGCATGCTTAGTTTCACCAGAGTGCAGAGAAATAGAGAGACGGCCGTTTTCAATAAAAGGTGTTATTTATTGAGCAGTCTCCTTTCTCATGCAAGAGAAATGAATTGCCACAATTGCAATACTTAACATGAAGTAAAGTGCGTACAGTAAAAGTAGTATTATGAAATAATACTGTAAAAGCATTGATATGGTTTCTTAGCCATATGATACTTTAAAATGGATAAAATATATACATACATGAAAACATTGACTAACGTACTCAACTGGTGCTTCTAAATACGCCTACCCCGGTGTACCTGACCTAAGCCTAATACGTAGGAAGGAGTAAGTACGTAGCAGTTTAAGTTAAGTTGGTTTTTGCCAAGAATCTGAATCAAGAATTCTCTTAAGAATTTAGTCAGCTCCGTACCTTGGTAATAGAATGTAGGAGGTCTTGTATCTCTTTCTCAGGACTCGATATCCCAGCAACCCACAAGGGTGGCTGGAAACACCGGAGCTGGATTTTCTCGGCTAGAGAAAAAGACAGCGTCTTTCTCGGGCAAGTAGATAGCCTCTCTACTCCAAACCACCGTGTGTTTGCTTAAGGCAACGTTGGTATATTTATACCTGAAAGGTGCCGGGTTTGACGTAAGGTTGAACATAAGACGTCACTAAGAACTAACAGTTCTTTCTGGACTCCAGGAGTTCTTGTTCAAATCAAAACAAAAGCAGGGGGATTTCCCAGGCTGCTGGAGGCTTGGTTTGTTTAAAGAACGCGTTGTACTTTCTAGGAGTCTAGGGGAGTAGCCTTGCCGTATTTGGACTGCATGGGCTATTACTAAATATGGATATGATTCTTATGCCTTTATAAGGATATTATTTATTATAGCCATATAAGGGCATACATCGGGAATATCGAATTAGGGTCCTAGATAGAAACGCAACATACCTAACTAGGCAAAAGGTCCGCCCCAGAACCATCATGTAGGACAATGGTAGGACAAAATGTAGGTAATAGGTCGTGCAACTACCTAGGACTATATTGGGGTACATTGGGGTTCATAACTAGTCTGTCCTTTCTTTTAAACATTTCTGCAAATATTGAATTTTATTCAAATCAAATTAACCATCCATCGGTAATCGCAAATCCTCATTTCCCTTAGTATATTGATGCCATAGTCTGTTCCACAAGTTCACACCTGTCACATATTTCATCATCCTCTTTGATACAGGACTACCCTCAACTGGGACTGGTTGGGACTCATCCAGGCGTGGACTCATGAAACAGCAACATCACCACCCCGAAATGCATTTCTTCAGTTTGCTCATGGTCTCTGACTTTAAGGGACAATCTAAATTAATTCAATCAATACAGGCCTATTTTATCATGTCCAATCTAAGACCCGACAAATATAATGCAGTAAAATTCTCAATACCAACAACCAATCAATCCAATACAACTTTTACAAAACAACTCCAAACAATCTCGCCAAGTTTTTGTTAGAGACTTCGACTCTGTTCTCGCAATTCTGCTACTTTTTTGCATGATCAGTGTAGAACCTCTGCCGGGAAGATCCTGTTGCTAAAGGACAGCATTTTGGGACTTTAGATCGCAGCTGTGAGAAACCAGTCTCCTCTAGCAAGAGCCCCTACGATCAGTCAGTCTCGGGGAGTGTCACCTCGGCCACAGACTCAAATGCAATTGGATGTCCCACGTAGAAGTCCAATTTGTGGAAAGCATACACTTGTGCCCTGGATAGTACCACTTTTGTCCACTTAAACCCAAAGGAGTACAGGTAGTCTGAGGTAAAACAGAGCAGTCTTATTACGCTTGAGTGGGCACATACCAACACGTGATTAGCATGTACTATATAACAAACCAGTATGCATGCAGACTCCTTTCCCCACCCCAATCCATTGGACATTTCCTTCCAGTTATGCATTATTAGAAAAAGGGTAATCACACTACATTTTCAAGGCAAGCAATGTGAGAGAAACTCACAGGGCTTGACTGACTGCAAATTGTATGGAAACCGCCAGTGGTGTCCCATCTTACAATAAGGACATATGATTAACAGGGTGTCAGGATTTTTGCAACCATTGGGTACTTTCCAAGGGAATGATGAACAAAAATATGCACAAGTCAGCACGTACATGGGAAAAACTCCACTGATAACAATGTACGAAAATGGCAGGTAGATACAAAAATGGCTGAGCTAGTGTTCATATCGTACAACATTTTACTCACCAGGACTGGAGTGCTCTGTGAGTTGGTGAGCACTCACAAACTTATGCTTATCGGTATTCACCAACTACCCTCCAACCACTCCCCACCCTCACAAAGATTTGATATGTACTCCGGATAGCTGCAGGAATAAAACTTTTTCCAAGATGGGAAATAGTTCCCCTGGAGGGAAAAGGAAGAAAAATAACAAGTTAATTGCAGGTCTAAGTGCCCTTTTGTGGGTTTTTTTAAGGATTGGGATTCCTAATAATAAATACATATTCATATATATTTTCTACTTGATTTTACACTGGTTGTCCATTTAAACAAATCCATCGCCAACCTTTTCTGCAGTATGTATCTTCATGTAATTAGAGCATTGTCGAAGCATTATGAATTGTTATCCTTTTCCCAACATATTCAAATGATCATTTTGGAACCGATGTCTGTAATGCAAGTTGAACTTGAGGATCACTTTATTTTCTAAAAACCTTTGAGTTAATCTACCATATACTCCATTTTGAATACCTTTGACATAGAGATGTTTATATTGCCCTTCACAGCAGACATCCTGTTTTCCACTACCATAGCGTGGTACAGTAACCAACTGCCTGAGATTGGGTTTACAAGTCCAGTGAACAAAATAAACAAGAGTACTTGTTGTCCTAGACCGTGCTTTGAATATTGAGAGGACATTAGAATGCACCATTAGGAAATTTGAAGGGTGTTCTCCGATGGAATAGATTATCTTATACTGTCATTTCTGTATACATTGTGTTACGACTTTGAAATAGAAGATATTTTTGTTGGGACGCTATTAACAGTTGGGACCTTCTTCATAGGTGCCATGGATGAGCTCCACAGCTTGGATCCAAGACGCCAAGAATTGTTGGAAGCCAGATTTACAGGAGGGGTCAGTGGTAGTACTGGGAGCACTGGAAGTTGCAGCGCTGGATTAAAAGTAAGTTCTGTTAGTATCCTATTTCAATTCTAGTTAGGAACATATTTCAATCCGACACCTATTCTACTAGAGTACATGTGCTTCAATTTGTATATTAGACTTAACTTGGAGGCAAGTTAAAATTGTATTCTTCATTAGCTGTGTTGTTTTTATTCACATTTCTGCCAAAACAGATGAAGATGTGCTAACTGAAAAGGGCGGGTGCATAATGAGAAATACTGTAGTTTGTTGAAATTTATTCACCCTATACTCCGCTTGTGCATGTCACATCTAACACATCCTGACTGGTTGATCAAGAGTTTGCAGAAGATCAGTAGTCTATATTTAATGAAATTGAAAACCTGGCTTTTCTCTGGTAGCTTCCTCATATCGGTTGGTGGGAAATGTGACTGCAGATCTTGATTGCTCTTGATTATGGGGTTTGGAATTTACTTTTAATTCTTATGATCCTGTCCTAAAGAATTTTTGGGATACTGGTAGCAAAGTTGAATTGAGATGCATACCTCTACCTGCAGGCACCTCACCATTTGAATATGCCTGGTGCTAGACTGGATCCAGAAGCTATTCAAGCTGAGCGGTCACCAAAGCCATAAAACGCCCAACCTGGTGTATAGATGTCAGTTCCATGTTTACCTCACCTTTGACTCATGTCAAGAGCTTGCTTTTTCACACCCCTGCCCAAAGCCCTTCATATTAAATTGGTCTTCATTCCCGTTCGCCTCTTGCCCTTTCAGTGCCATGGGTCTTGTTCCACAACTGGTGCCAGAGTTCACTGAACCAATCCCTGCACCTTCTTCGGTGGTCTCTCCAGTGATGCTTCTATAGGCAGTGGTTCCAGCACAGGTGAGATCTGGCAGACACCATTACAATCTCTCGGACACTGCAGCTGATTTAGGCTCATGGAGTGTGAAGAAGAATCTGGCATGCTGAAAGCTCTTATGACCTCTTCAAGCTATGTTAACCAGCGACTCCTCTCTAGGGCCACTGGTCTCCAGATGAACAGATTCTGCATATCCATATTGCTAGAATTGAGGGCATTTCGCTTGGCACTAAAGCCTTCCACCTTTCCCTTTGCATTCAATCAATCCAGATGTTGAGAGAATATGACCGCAATGTGATACATTGACAAATTTGGGAGATCAGGGTTGTCTCTCTCTCCATTAGCACTTCAGCTCTGATCTTGGGCTCAAAAGCGTGGTGTTTGCTGATAGCAAAACATCTGGTGTGTTCTTTGAACACCAGAGCCCATAGCCTCAGTTGACCTCATCTTGCCGAGCATGAGAGGTGTCTCCTCTCAGACTTCACCATGTCATTGCCCAGTGGGGCACTTCTCAGGTGTACTAATTCACCATTAACAGCAACCCTCTGTGCCTGCTTTCTGTTCCAAGGAGCCACTTCCCTGTGTTTCCTCTCATACCCATGTTCAATAGGCAGGTAGTTTTTGCAGAAGATTTACCAAGTCTGAGCTCTTCTTTGTCACTCTGGATTGGCTGACAATGGTGTGGCGCATTGACCTTCAGCATCTCTCCATGTCTTTCCCCTCTCTATTCCCCTCAAGACTGATCTGATCCCTCTCAATCAGAATGACTAGTTCTGCACCCCAAGCTCCAGAACTTCCACATTCATGCCTAGGGGTTGAACAGAGCAAATTAGCACCATTCCTCTTACCAGCAGAGGTGGGTTACCTTCTGTCTGCTAGTTGTCATTCCACAAAGTCGGTGTACTCTGTGTTCAATCTGCTCTTTCAGGTACAGTACTCTTCCAAACGCAGTCCATTCAAAAGGTGAGGTGCCTACAGGTAGAAGTATCCATTGGAAGAAAAAGTTGTTACCTCTGGTAACACTCTTTCTGACAAATACTTCTGCCTGCAGATTCCTTACATGTACATTCCTCTCCTGTAGAATAATCCCAGGCGTCTGATTGGATCTAGAAACATCAACGCTCTCGAGTTGTGTGCAGGTGCGCTTGCTTTTGTATCTATGCCAAAAGGGACTTTGGATGACATCCCCAAAGCCATATAGTGTCCACACAATTGTCATTTACACCATAAAGTTGCTTAGTATAGATACATATTATGGAAATTGCATAAAACTTGAAGGCAATTGGGATGTCATTTAACATGTAATGAGTAATGTAATAAGTGACACAAGTTAGTTAGCTCAGTGGACTAGAACTTGTGAATGCCTTTGTTTATTATTATATTTTGAAACCAGTTTGCAGCTAGGGTACCCCTCCCACCCCCAACGCCTCTGAGTGCTAAGCCTTTTTGTGAGTATTTGGGATAGTTTGTACTTAGGCCTCCATAACTTTTTGTTTTTCCACATAAGCCAATCACTACAAATTTGCATCCTTTTTTCCAACATCCTGGGAATTCTACAGGTATCCAGGATTTGTGGATTCCTCTGGAGGGGACTGAGTAGGGCAAAATATAAAACATTTTTGAGTTCTTTAGAGAAAAATAGGAAAAAGGTGTCTGCTGTGCTAAAGTCACCATTTTCCCACCTTTCAGGAACATGCAGAGCCGAGCCAAAAACATTTTTTTTATTGTATTTTTTTATTAATCAGTCTTGGCTTTTTTCAAAGAGGTAGCCGTTTTTCCCCAAAATTTTTGTGCTTTCAACTTACTTCCAGTGTGTGGTGGAAACCGCTGTGAAACCGATGGGTGATCCTGGTGAGCTGTAGAGTTCTGAAAAGTAGACACAATTACGAATTTAGCAAGAGACTATTAGTGTATCTGTTGAAATGGAAGTATTGAAAATGAGTAGGAAAAAAGTCTATTTGTTACGTTTTCATTTGTAGCTTCCAGTCATGATGGCGGATTTTTACAAATGCAATATACCATTGAATTTGCTAGACCCTTCTGGTTGCGTGGAGATACAGGGTTTGTGGGTTTTCCAAGACCTCGAGGTACCCAGAGCAAATAACTGAGCTGCACCTTGCGATGGTTTTTAATGTATTCGGTAAATTATAAAGAGGGAAATATAGGTATTGGGAAACATATGTATTTCTAAAAACAAAATGGGCGCAAGATATGAGGTTTTAGGAGCAGTGGTTATTTGCATATCTCTGAATTTGTGAATACCCATACTAGGATGTGAATTAGAGGTAATTTCTCAATATGTCTTAGACAATGGCTTATATTTGTAAGGCAGAAATGCAGAGAAATACAATTGGTGATAACACTTGATCTACTAATCTGTGTTCCCCTAGTTCTCTCGAATAAATGATATCTCACTTGTCTGGGTAGGGCCAGTGGCAGTGACCGGAAAGGTTCCAAAGCGCAACATGGACACATCACTTTTGTCCACTGAAAACTGACCCTTTTTTTGCAATGCACCTAGCTGTGAATTTTGGGCTGTAGCTCAGCCAGCACATAGGAAACCTATCAATCCTGCACATTGTTTTAAACTAGACACCTGGGGGAATCCAGGGTGGGGTGACCCGCATGGCTCTCCCAAGGTTTTTGTACCCAGAAGCCCTTGCATACCTCAAACATTGCCTAATGTTGTGCCTTTTCTCTGCATTTCTGTGATGTAAACTTCTGGAATCAACAGGAATCCACATCATTTCTTCCATCCAGCATTCTCCCACTTATCCCAACAAAAACACTGCCCCACTTGTGTGGCTGGGTCTAGTCCCCGCGACATGAACAGATCAAACCAAGGTCAATGAGTGAACCCTTTGTGTAGCCTCCCATTGATGTTAGTTTGATCCGGTCATATTGTGGGCACTGGGCATAGCCACACTAGTGGACAGCATGTTTACTGGTACAAGGGGTGAAATGCTGGGTGGTAGGAATTTTGTGGATTCCTTCTGATTCTGGAAAAATAAGTCACAGTAATTCAAGGAAAATGTGCACTTTGTTTTACAATTTTGAGGATTCAGTCTACATACACCACCATCAACTCAGACCGATTTGAAGGAGTTAAAAAAACAACCATGACTACAAATAGTCTAAATAAATTTCTCTCCATTTCACCTAGATCTCTGAAAAGCGATCTACAAAGTGTTCAAGGACAGGCTGAATCTTGAAGAGAAGTTAACAATCTGGGTGATGCTGTGCTAATGCTAAAGCATTATCAACAAAATACAGCACTCAAACCAAAAGAAAATACCAGTTACGACTCATGGATGCAGGAAATATAGCAGTTGCCATCAAGGGACTAGTAGACCAATATGAAGACCGCGACGGCTTCCTTATCATCCTTTAACTTCATCCTTTGCCTCAGATGAGTTATGGTCCGAGAAAGATTTGAAAAGCAAACCAACAACCTGCTGATCCTTAAACCTGTGGTTAGCCATAATCCTTGCTAATAAAAGCAACACAACAAATAAGTCAACAATAACGAACACTGTGTAAAATGAATAATAAACTGTGGCTTTATCAAACAAAGTAAAACTATTGGCATATAGTAATCTAGAAAGTCAATGTACCAATCGGGATCTCAAGGCACGCACACAAAGACCTATATACTAAAAAGAAAACTATACCACTTATTTGCCAGACATAGCAAGACTAAGGATGAATTACACCTACTCTGCACAGACAAAGTAAGCAGCAAAGAAGTCCCAATGGAATGGAAAGAAACGAAAACACGTATTACACATCACAAGGCAGTTTAGAACGGGCACAAATTAATACTTGAAAGACATCACACAAAAAGCTAAAGATTCAAACATTCGTACAGCAGTCGAAACAAACAAATTATACATACAGGGTGAGAATACCCAGAGGAAAAGATTACAAAATAAGCTGCTTACTAACCACAACTCCACAAACTACATATCTGCCAAAGTTGCACCCAAAAACAAGATTGACCACCAGAAAAAATAGGATCTACAATTTAAAATGCAAAAAAACAAAATTAAAACACAAAAATAACAAAATAGCAATCAAAAGACACTGGTATTCCCCAGAAAGAGTTGTGACAAATGCAAAAACGACACCACCAGATGGAAGCAACCCTTACTGTAGAAGCAGATCCCCCATCACATACATAAACTTACCACCCACCTTGAGGCCCAATCCACTCAAGAGGCCCTCAAGGAGAGCGATCCTTGCCCAAAGGTATGCTCTCATACAAAATCTCTGGTGTATAGTGGGCTTTCATCCCTGTGCCACAAGAGGGCCGATCTGCCTAGAAATGCCGAATCTGCCTTCAGAGGTGGCAGAAAAAAAATACAATAGGGTCCCCCAGGGTAACTCCACATCAAAATACAATCCCTGGTACCTAGTGAACTAGCCCCTCCCCCACCCAGTTGGCCTAAAAACTGCCTATCTGCCCTCAGGGCAGAATGCAAAAAAAAGTGCTACTGCGCCAAAGAAAATGTCCTAATGTCTAGTAGTGTTGTGACGTCAGTCTTTTTCCCACTGGGCAAGGGGCCTGGCTAGGGGCCTTGAACCACAATGCCTCTACTTGATGTTTTCTACTTCGAGAAGGCACCACTGGTGATGAAACAGACCTAGTTCCAACACTGTCTGCTTTAACATAAAATACCTCTGGTCTGACCTCCACCAGATGTGTAGTTTATGGTTATCTCCTCAGCACAACAACAGAGAGAGGCCTGCCTGGCACTTAAGTCCAAAAAGGCTTTTAGTCACCAATGGGGCAGGCACTAAAAACCTCATAAGATGCACAGACCATTTATGGAGAACACCCCTGATCTCTTTGGGCAAGTAACCCATGGCGCCAAGGACATTGAGGAAGCCGTACATTCCTACCCACCGACTTTCGCCGGAGGCAGGGTTTGCCATTCGGACGCAGATTATGAACAATCCCACCTCCATGATGAGACCACGCCATGGGCCGTGAGTATGGCAGAACCTCTAACCAAGATCAACAAAGTGTCTCGAGTCGAGGTAGAGCACTACCCTCGAAGGGGCTGGGTCATTACACTGCCTTAGTTGAGCCTGTGCTCTGTCGCTTCATGCTTCTGGCGAAGGTGGAATAAGCCCACAGCTCTGGCACCCGCTGCATCCATGTGCTCCTAACATTCCAGACCAACTGTCAATCCTCCCTGGGGCCGCCGCCAAATGCCAACAAACCTCAAGATGCCACTGGCACCGAAAGCAATGTCGGCGCAGACACCACATTTTAGCAGCAAAACACTTTGACAAGACCTACCTCTATGCTGAGACTGACTTCTGAGAAGTTGTCCCTTCTGAGGGCTAACCCATCTACGTCCAGAACAATTAGCTCTGAAAGCTATCGGATCTCGATGACCTGCAGAACAGACTGTATCTACATCCTCTGACGGGAAAGATTTCTATCAAGCCGCCACCTAAGGTGGTTCACATCTCACCACCTAAGAGGAAGCAGACATTCAAGGAGGACTTTGTTTCAGCGCCAGAACTGGCTTGCAAGCATAAAGAGGCGCAAGTACAAGGGCCCCAGTCTCACCCACTTCTCCCCTTCCACTCCTCCGCCTACTCTACCTCTTCTTGCTTAATAAATATCTGTCCCGCAGTAACACAATCCAAAAAGGGCATTTATACAGTGACAGATATTTATTAAGCAGGAACTATTTCTGAGAAACGTGATTCCGTATAATTCTATCTAAACCCACTCCTTCCAAAGAGAAAGCCCTAGGCCTGCGTGCCATCCAACTTGTGAAAACTTTTTGACTATGTTGAGATCAATTGTATATATTTCTCGAGACTTCGACACAAGATGTATCATCATGATGGAACAAAGAACTGAACAGCTCACACCTGTGACTAATCCATATGTGATATTCTTGTACGATTTACAGAAGGCATTGTTAAGGCGCTGTTTAAGGTAAAATAAATGTTTCCTTTCCTTTGAATAAACATTTTAACGAAAGACCTTCATTTCTGCCAATATGTCGCCTTGGCTTTAACCTGTGTTGGTACTAACCTATCCAGTAGGGCTATACATATTGGGGGGTTAAATATATCTACAGAAACAAGACTGAACCCAACCTCTTCGCCTTTCTATTCTATCCCGCACAATCTGGATTTGAACTCTTCATCATTGCATCCACATGATAGCGAAATATCTTCTGGAGTGTGGGCAACGTCCAAGCAGAGCTACTCGGCAGTTCACACCAGGAAGTCTACAGGTGGGAACCCAATCCTCTAGTACTAAACCGCTACCTCAGACACTATGGAACTGCACAGATATACCTGTCTGCCACCCTGGAAAATGCAAAATGACCAGACTTCGCCTCCAGATTTCCACACCCACAGTCCATGGGCAATGCGCTATGGATGAACTGGTCAGGGATATTTGCTTACACTTTTCTGTCTCACGCGTTCCTTCCGCTGATGTGGAAGATGAGAGAAATATCAGACATTTATCTTTTTGGGGCGCATGTGGGCCAGGCAGCATTGTTGCTCCTTTTTTCCCGAAATGGCTATTAGTCTCCACTAAAAGCTCCTCAACAGAGCAACCCCCTCCCCAAAAACCAAGGACCGATCAGACCGCCATACCTAAGCAGCTCAACATAGCAATTTGACACCTGAACTTCAAGAGTTTGGTTACCTATGCTTGCAGACCAACTACTCGAGCTTGCAATGCAGCAAAATGGAAAAGGTGTGTTTCTACTTTATACTAAAACCTATAGATCCACTGAACCATGCAGTTCAGGACATCCTATGATCTTGCCTTTCACAGTGCGGGTTAGAATATACTTCCATTAGACTTCATTTAGCTGCCATTGCAACTTACATGTAGAGCAGAAAACACACTTCCTTCTGCCATATACTGGTGATCAAGGGCTTCAAAAGTAGTCGTCCCCCCTCCCCCCCAAGGGTGCCACCAACCCCTCAATGGAACCTGAACCTTATGAGACTCATGTGTCCCAATTGTGAGCCAATGCATTCCTGCCCTTTGCAGTTCTTCTCATGGTAGGGTGCATTCCTAATGGCTATAACCTCACTCGGGCGTGTTATTGAGCGGCGAGCACTCTCAGTGCAGGAACCTTTACGTTCAGGTCTTTCATCTCAGCCAGACTATAGAACGCCCTATCTTTCTACAACCACAGTCCATGGCTGAGAGTGCCCTCTTCACTTTACATGTCAAGACAGTTGTCATGTACGACATTAATAGGACCAAGTATTGTCGTAAGGCAGACCAACTGTTTATAGCTTTGACCAATCCTCAAAATGGTCACCCTGTTTCAAAAGCAGGAATTGCTAGATGGATAGTCTGGTATATTCAAACCTACTACCTTTATGGCAAGATAATTCTCCCTTTAACCCTCCCACCCCCGAGGGCACACAGAGTATGAAAAAAGGCTGCTTTCATGGCTTTATTAGGAAACATCCCATTCGTAATATTTGTAAAGCAGCTCCTTGGTCTACCTCATACACATTTGCCATTCTCCGTTGTGTGGATTTCCTTGCTAGACAGCCATCTGTAGTTAGCCAGACGATCTATGGGCTCTGTTTCAGACATCTGCTCCATCCACATTCTAGCCGTCGTTTAAACTGAGACTGCTTTACAGTCTATGCAGAGCATGTGTATCTACTACAATACGTGCTACGAACTGAACATGTTACTTACATTGTAATCATCTGGCCGTTTTGTGCAGTGCTGTAGATCCTTTAGAAGGATGAGCCCTTACGGTTGTTAATATGGCTCAAAGAATTTCTTCTCAATGAGGGGAAAAAATGGACGTGAAACTGACATTTATATGCTAGGGTGCATGCCATGCTTTTATGGCTTCAGTGACATCGGACTGACTTTCGCTTTTGGGGTCTTCATTGAACCAGTGCCGCCTATCAGCGTAGAGGAACTATGAAACGTTTCTGGATCCAGTCTAGGACCTTGGATAGTCAAACAGCGAGGAATCTGCAGGTGGATAAAGTATCCACAAGAATGGGTTTGTCAAGTGTAAGTAACTTTTTGAATTCTTAGGAGATCAAAATGTACCCTTACAAGTGAATTCTTTTTCCACAAATAGGATACCTAAAGAATAAATTGATGCCATTAACATTTTTATAAATTGTATGTCACAGCTCTGAGATCTGCAAGAAACCCTTGTGAAAGATTTATTTATTTATTTATTTATTCAGCGCGAACAAGATCTTTACAGATATCAGAGCGCTTCACAGAGACAGGGGTAGGGGCAACAGGAGGGTGACTAAACAGACTATTGGGTACAGTATAATAGTCAGTAGCATAATAGGATAGCAGTCATGTACAGATAAAATACCAATAAACAATCAGGTAACCAGTAATATAAGTCGGCGCAAAGTCTTTGATCCAGCTACAATAGAGTTCAGGTGAACTTTGGCTGTAGGGATGGCTTATACCATTTTCTTAGAATTAGAGAGAACAAGGGGTAGGGGCATCCAGAGGGTGATTCAACAAACTAATGTGTAACATATAGTGGTCGGTAGTAAGTGAGTAGCATAATAGGATCGCAATCAAGTAAGAATATAATGCCAATAGACAATCAAGTAACCAATGATAAAAAGCGGTGCAAAGTCTCTGATCCAACAACAGTAAAGTTCAGGTGAACTTGGCCATAAGGATGGTTTTCACCTCTTTCTTTTTTTTTCTTGTTAAAGATTTTTATTGAGCAATCAAATAAAAATTACAAAGATGGGCCCACAACCACACGGGCTGGCCGCTAATAGCAACGCACAACATAAGAAGCAAACGATCACTTTTGTGGCCAGGCACATATCATATACCAAGTATTGCTCAAAGCATAGGACAGGACATAAAATTTTTCTGTATTAATCATAAAAACAACGAACTCTAAACAAGGCGAATGCACATTAATCAAGTCAGCCCAGAAGGCGGAGGGGAAGTCCACTAATCAGGAAGACAAAAGCAAATCAATGGGACTCGGCAAGGCCGGGGGGGGGGGGGTCAGCGGGGAGGGCAGGAAAATCCTAAAACAACATGAGAAAATTTCGGGAACGTCAGCCTAGGGAGATAAGGCAACATCGGGAGTGTCAACCAAGGGAGGGGTACAAATATCTCCACGATATGCATTCCACTGACCCCAAATCTTCGTCCACGCCCTGGGTCTGCCCCTAGCCACATAGACGGTCTTCTCTCGGAACATGGACCAGTCCATGTTATCCTCCCACACCGAGACTTCGGGCGGTTGGGATGCGCCCCAAAGTTGCGCAATGTCCCGCTTCGCGACCATGTATCCCAAGGTCGCCCATCTGGTCTGGGCCACAGAATAGTCGGTGGGCTCCCACACGTTCAACAGGCATCGTCGGGCCTCAGGTCGCAGGGCAACACCAGTCACATCAGTCATCACCGCAAGCACATCAATCCAGTAGGCTGCTACCACCGGGCACTCCCAAAGAATATGCAGAAATGTAGCACTCATCCCACAACCACGCTTGCATAAGCCATCCGGGGAAAAACCCATCACTACCAGACGCGGACCAGTTACATACACCCGGTGGAGGATCTTAAGTTGAACCAAACGGAGACGGGCGGGGATGGCGACCTCTTTCGGAGAAGAGAGTGCCGACTGCCAATCCTCGTCATCCAAGTCCAATCCGTCACCTACCCAAACCTCCCTAAGTCGGACCAATAAGTCAGCGCGATTATTAATCAGTTTCTTGTAAATAAGGGAGATAGTGCTATCAGGCAGGTGTCCATCCAGTATGCGATCCTCAAGGGGGGAGGACTCGGGCAGGGTCACATCAGGAGTCAGAACTGAGGCCAGGGCATGCCGGACCTGCAAATACCGAAAAAACTCCCTATCACTCAAGTCATATTCTGCCTTAAGGGCCTGGAAAGACTTCACTCTACCCTTCACACAGACGTCACCCACCTTACATATACCAATCATATCCCAGCGGTCAAAGCCCTTAGTAGACCAGAGACCCCCCAAACGTTCAGAAGCATAAAGCGGAGTCGCCATTGTCAGTCGGTTCTCCCATCCCAAACTCACATTCGCGGCGCGCCACACATTGACAGCGGTCCTGGACGGGCCCACAAGATGGTGCCTGGCCGATCTGGAATAAAGCGCTCTATTGAAATCCCCCCCCCCCCGGCAGCTGAAGTCTATCCATCTCAAAGGCCGGATCTCGACCCGGGGAATACATTGCGTGGTTAATGGCAGACAGCTGGGCAGCCCAATAATATCTCTTGATATCGGGGAGCGCCATTCCCCCGTCATACCAAGGGATGGTAAGTTTCGCAAGGGCAATACGTGGACGCCCGTCCCAGATCAGCTGCCTCTGAAGACTCTCAATCTCTCGGAAATAGGTAGCGGGAATGTCATCATAAGAATTTTGAAGCGCGTAGAGGAAGCGCGGCAAAGACATCATTTTAAAAAGGGCAGCCCTGCCCAGAGGAGACAGGGGTAGCTTACGCCAACGGGCCACATCCAGTCGCAGTCTAAGAAGCGGGGGAAGGAGGTTACGCTCGAACCGGAGTGAGGAGTCCAGCGTAATAAAGATCCCCAAATATTTGAAGCCAGATTGGACAACCTGGATAGGAAACCTGTCCGGTAAAGGGGGCAAGACACCCGAGAGAACATACACACAGGACTTAGCCCAATTAATAACCAGACCCGAATTAGCACCAAACGAAGTAAGAACGTCAAATAAGACATTTAAAGATTTACGCGGGGAAGTAAGATACAGAAGAATATCATCCGCGTAAAGCGAGACGCGGTCTTCAAAATCCGGTGACCAACGGATCCCTTTGAGTGAAGGTTCCCATCGAAGCCACGCAGCCAACGGTTCCAGGGCAAGCGCGAAAAGCAACGGAGACAAGGGGCACCCCTGACGGGTCCCCCTACCAAGACAGAAGGGGACAGAAACCCGACCGTTTACCACTACCTGTGCCAAGGGTTCAACGTATAACAGCTTCACCCAACCAATAAACTCAGGCCCAAAACCAAATTTCTCAAGAGCCGCCCAAAGATAGGGCCACTCTACCGTGTCAAAGGCCATCGAGGCGTCTAGTGAGTGAAGCCAAAATGGCCGGCTCCGTCAGAAGCCCCGCCCTCGCAACAGCGCCGTGGAGACGACGTAGGTTAAGAGCCGTGTTGCGATGCGGGATAAATCCGGATTGATCCGGATGAACCAAGCCACTAATGACCGTCAAGAGGCGGGTAGCCAGGAGCTTAGCCAGGACCTTGGGTTCAACATTCAACAGGGAAATGGGCCTGTAAGACGAACAAAGGTCCCGAGGTTTACCTTCTTTGGGAATAACAACTATCGTAGCCAGACGCTGATCATATGGGAGAATACCCCGTTCGCGGGATTCCAAAAACATGGTACGAAGATAGGGCACCACCCTGTCAGGACGTAGCTTGTACAATTCAATTGGCAATCCATTCGGGCCCAAAGCTTTGCCCGAACGGAGTGAGCGAATGGCCGTCGCTATCTCGTCCGTAGTAAAAGGGGACTCCAAAGAGACTCGGTCCAAATCGGAAACACAGGGCAGAGCTATATCACGCAACAAAAGGCGAGAGTCATCAACATCCCGTTCAGACACAGGGGTATAAACCACACGAAAATAATCCGCAAAACATTCAACTATACCAGCCGGGTCTGTCACTCTCACACCGTTCAAAGTTTGAATCACAGGCACCACACGATTCGCCCTCTCCTTCTTATCCAACCATGCCAGTAATTTACCCGCTTTGTCCCCCACATCATACAAACGACCCTGTTGCTCCCGAAACATCAGTTTAGCCGCATCTGTGACCAAAGACTTATAAGCAAATTGTTTCAGACCCAGGGCGTGGAGTTTATCAGATGTAACATCCAATTCTAGGTCAGCCTCCATCTCAGCAATCTCCCTCTCAAGGTCCACCACCTCCCGATTCCTCGCCTTTTTGGATTCAGTAATAAGGGAAAGGGCCTGCCCACGAATCACCGTCTTAAAGGCCTCCCATAGGGACACCGCCGACGAGACGGAACCCTCGTTGTCTAAAAAATAATTGTCCAAAGACTTAATCAAGAGATTACGGGTCTCGGGGGAGGTGAGATACCAAGGGTTGATAGGAGCCACCCGGGCCGCAGCCTCCACTCCCACCTCAAAGCAAAGCCAGAGCGGAGAATGATCAGAGATGCCCCGGGGGAGGTGTCTAATCTCACGAACCGCCGGCGACTGCGCCGCAGGCATCAGGAAATAATCCAGTCTAGACAGACTCCCATGGGCCCCAGAGTGGAAAGTGTATTGAAGCTGAGTAGGATGCATAAGCCTCCAGCAATCCACCAGGCCGAACGTATCCAGAAACCCACCCAGCCATTGCTGGGCCAAAGGGGTGTCCCTAGGGGGGTGACGATCATGTAGACCGGAAAACACAGAATTAAAGTCACCTGCTATGAAGAGAGTACTATCTGGGAGGTTCAACAACACACGGCCCAAATCGGAAAAGGTAGAGGTCTGTAGACCGGGGGGCACATAAACGGCAAACAAGGAAAGGGTCCGACCCTCATAGCGACCCACGAGGACGGCATAAAGTCCCCGATCATCAAGGATCACCTCATCAATAGCTAGGGGGAGGGAAGCCCGAACAAGGATACCCACCCCCCTAGAACCCGTGGTAAACCCCGAATGCGCGGCGAGGCGATAGCCCCACCTATTCATTGCATGACAGGTATTGCCCACCAAATGAGTCTCCTGTAGAAAAACAATATCTGGAGACAAACGTCGTAGACATCGCAACACCACACCCCGCTTAATACGATCCCCCAGACCATTAACATTCCACGAAATAAACCTCAACCCGCTACCCCCCATCCCACACAGCAACGCCGCAACCCCCTTCCAATGAGCATGACATCAAAAACATCTGTAGCAAGATAGAATCGCCTTGAGAACACAACACACAAACATCAAACTTCCCATCCACCCACCCCCCAACAATAAAGGAAACACCCCCCCACCCTGCACCCCTGCAAGAAGCTAAAAAGCCACCCCAACATGCAGTGTGCCTGTCGCCCAAGAACCCCCATTCTACAAAAAGACCCCGGAGGAGGAAAGGCTCTGGCCCGCCCGCCACCCCCACAAAACGAATAACAAGGAAAACACATAGACAATAGAGGCACTGAGGCATAGAATCCCAGAAGAAGTTACTGTACACGAGGACCCGGGCATAGACCAACAGTTCAGCTCTCTACACCACCCTCAGCACCACCCGGGTGGGCGGCAGACTCAGCCGCAGGAGGTCGGTCCGGCAGAGAGTCCAGCCAGTCATTCACAGAATCAGGCCGATCAAAGAAAAAGGTTCGGTCATTGTACTCAACTCGCAGCCTGGTCGGAAAAAGCATAGCGTAGCGCAATCCCATGTCCCGGAGACGCTTCTTAACTCCACGGAAGCCCATACGCTGTTTCTGCACCTGTTGAGAAAAGTCCGGATAAAAGTTCACCGTGGCATTCTCAAAGGCCACCGGGCCCTTCACACGTGATGCCTGCAGGATAGCGTCCCGATCCCTATAGTGGAAGAGTTTCGCAACAATAGGCCTCGGCGGGGCGCCCGGCTTACCCTGGCCTCACGGAACACGATGGGCACGCTCCACGGCGAAGAACTTACTCAGCCCAGACGGAGAGAGGTAGTTCTGGATCAGATCCTCGACCAGGAGATCAACAGAGTGCGGTTCTGGATTCTCCGGAACGCCAACCACACGCACATTACAGCGACGTGCCCTGTTCTCAAAGTCCTCCAAGCGCCGGGTCATGAAATCGTTCACCCTACGGAGGTTGCCAATCTCCGTCTGTATCTCCGAGACGTCTGCCGTGAGGCTGGATGACTTGTGATCCAATGACTTCACCTTCTCATTGGTTTTAGATAGGTCGGCCCGAATCAAGGTCACATCAATGGCCACGGTGTCGATTTTATGGGCCAAAGCTTCATATTGTTGGCCTATTGTTTCCTTCATCCCAGAAATGGCGCCCATGATGTCCTGCAAGGACGGCTCCATTGACGCGTCCACATTGTGGTCAACCGCACTTGGGCCAGGCAGGGCGGCTCCGGGGGACCCCTTCACAGGGGTGTAGCGGTCCATAACGTTAGACTGGACCGGGCCCCCACGCAGGGGCGTCTTGGTCTTTCGTGTCTCTCGGTCCCCTCTGCCCGCCATGTCGGAAACCGCGTCACCAGGAGACCCACTCGACCCGATGGAAATGGCCACAGGAAAGCAGGGCGTCGGGACCAAAAGGCAGCTGCAAGGGTACCACTAGGAGAGAACCAGCCTGAAAGAAGAATAAGCCAGCCAAAGGCCCGACAGCCGTCTCGTGCGCTGGACCCAGCCCAGGCCAGACTCCCCCGCCAGATTTCTCAGTCTGAGGCCGAATCGAAACCGAAACTTAAGAGGGGGACCCACAAGTCCAATCCCCCTGCCGCTGTTGTTCAACTCCGAGACGGCCAGAGAGCCTCACCCAGTCCCGGGCGCACCGCGAGGGCGGACCCCAAAAGTTCGAATCGCCGTAACTTCGGCGCCCCGGGTCCAAATCAAATTCCAAAAGTCCCAGGAAGATCAGCCCAGCGTCCTCTACATAAATCCTCGTGAAGAATCAGGATATGTTCAGGATATCATGCCGGGAGTGGCGGGGGTCCGGAGAGCGCTGTGCTCACGCGGCCATCACGGATGCCCGCCAAGCTCCTCTTCACCTCTTTCTTGAAGAATGCAGTGGAGGAGATAAGCCTGGTTTCAGGAAGGAGTGCATTCCAGATCCTGGGTGCCATTCCTGAGAAGGAGCGTTTGTATGTTTTTTCCTTCCGGAATCTACGAGGTTTCAGGAGTAGACTTTTTGTACTTCTGTTGGATCTCGAACCTCCTGATATAGACAACTTTTGAGTGAGGTAGTTGGGTGCCTTGTGGTGTATGGCCGAGTGTGTCATAACGGCAATTTTCAGCTGTATTCTGGCTTCAAAAGGCAGCCATTTCAGGGATTTTAAGTCAGGGGATATATGTGAGTGTTTTCTTGAGCCAGTAATGATTGCATGTAAATTGATGTAAATTGGGAAGAGGTATCTACCAGTGCAAATACTATTCATAATGTTTGACACACGTAGAAAATACGTGTTACTATGGTATGTGATGGTTCTTGCAGATTATCTGTTTTTGTTTAGCATGTTTTATGGGACTTACTTTGAAATATTCTGTAGCCTTAGTTTTGGTGTCCTGTTTTGGTTGAGCTGAATATGAAAATCTTTGAAAGTATACAAAAATGTGGTGCCCAATATGTACTTCGGTCCCGATTTTTTTTTTTTTTTTTTTTTTTTTTTTTTTTTTAGACTCTTAAAATGTGTTTTGCAGTTGTGAGGTTTTTTTCCCTGCATTTATGATTAATTAAAAGTAATCTCTCACTTTACTTTTTTCTGCCAAACAGGCATCAACAAATAATGAAAGTTCCAATCACAGTTTTGGAAGCTTGGGATCCTTGAGTGACAAGGAATCTGAGGTATGTGTTTGTGGCTTTAACGTTTTTAACTGCTAAATCAAAAACATAGTTTTTATGTTGGGTAAAGTTTTTAGGAAAAGCTAAAGTGGTGGCACTCTATTTCCAATCTGCTTAATATTTTACACAGATGCTTCCTATTTTTTTGAATTACCAGAAAGCACTTTTCATATAGAGTGCTTAGTTTCTTCCTTATCTCAGCCTCTTGAGCATTTTCTGATAGCAGAAATAGTTCCTTATTTTGGTGAAAAGGGAATTCTCTGCTGTCTGGTCCTTAAGGATTGGCTGCTGAGACTTTAAGACCTGATAATGGTACAAAATCTTCAAAAGGTAATTAAGAAGCAAACCGTTTGTGTCATTTGTCCTTGTAAATGTAAGCAGATCTGACAGCAATGGAGTAAGGCCAACCAGAAAAGGGGAAACCCGTTATTTCTGACTTCAGGTTAATTTGTGGCTCTTCCTTCGTGTTAACCTGGAACACTCAATTTTAATTATCCAGTACAACAACTTTTTAAGTATACCCTTAATGACACTGAATATAAAGATAGATGTTTTAAGAACCGCATGCATTACTATAGACCTCAGTAATGTCCACTACCACTCAGACATGCTAAGGTCCACTCACAGTATACAAAACTAAAATTACCATACACCTTCCACTTCTGTTTTCATATCAGTGCAGCAAGTTTTGAAGTTCTCACTGGGAGTCACCCAAAACATGATATAGGTCCATGTACATGAGTGTTTCATTTTATCTATACAGGGCAATTTTCATAGCCTTATTTCAACTCATCTGCCCAGTCTGGTCTCCTTTCTTCTTGGCTCAAATGTGTCTTGTATTTTCCTGTGCTAAACACCAAAATCCAAATTGGGCCGCTGCAAGAATGTAAGTGGCAAGTGTAAACAATGCATCTGAGATGGGGATGCCAAGAAGTCCTTATTGTACGAAAAGATTTGGCTCTAGGAGCTTACTGGAAAGAAACTGCACTTACCATACCTATTTACTGAGTCTAAACAAGGTTTGTAATTAATCTCTATTAAGGTATGTTTGGCTGCCATTTATTGAAAATACCTTGTTGGACATCTGTTTACAAGATCCATGTCTTCATACATGCTCTGGATCGCTCTGTCTCTGACCTGACTCCTCTGGGAACGGGGAAGCATTGCTCCCAGAGTTATCAAAGGCATCCAGCACTTCCTCCATAACAGGACTATCGGTCGAACCCCTCATGCCTCCTTGTGGAGCGCCAGGTCCTCTGCTCGAACCCAATCCCGGACCGCCAGTACACTGACAACTTCCAAGTCATAGTAATTTGCTGCTTGGCCAACCCCAGGGCCAAATCCAGGAAACTGTTCCCCACTTTCTTGGAGACGGGGTTGGGGAATAAACCCAACAAGCACACCTGTAACATGCACGGCACGGCCTAGTGTCCCCACCCATCCACTGCACAACATCAGTCCAGAACAGTTGTACATTCACACAGGACTACGTCATGTGACAGAAATCTGCCTCCACCGGGGCGCTGCGGGGACAGTGCTCAACGTATTCCCCCACCCCCATATCCCAATCAGCTTTTTGGGGGTAAGGTAGGTTATATTCCTGTAATTGAACTGGATTGAACCTAGTGTTCTGAGACAGTATTTTTGCCCATTCCCAGTCTGTTACGTCCCTGGTTAGTATTCCCTCCTATTTCTGCCAGTGGTGTTGCAGGTTCTTCCGTGCCATCCTGTTAAGCGCTCCATGTAGCCACCTAAGGAAATGCCTCCCATTTCGCAGAGCCTGTAATAGCTGCAGAACGGTGTGGGTCTGGTGTTTATCTCTACCCGCTCCACAGAGAGCCACAGCGGTCCGGGTCAATGCCTCAGGTGAGGAACTGTCCAGGGGGCAGGCCAGGATTCGCTACAAGGACCACCAGAGGCACTAACAATGGCCTTGAAACAGTCGCCAATCGTTGCTAGACCCACCTCTTTCCATTTCGCCAATTGCTTTGACGTTTGAAGAAAGGGGGTGAGAGGGCACACATTGGAGTGCCATTAGGGGCAGGGAGGGCCATACAATGTGCTCTCTAGTTGTGCACTGTCCACATGGGGGCCTAGCTCTGTCAAGTTCATGCCATTCAGCCGCAGCGTTATCCACTGGAGCTGAGTTGCCATATAATACAGCTCAAAGTTGGGCAACCCACCAGTCCTACTTCCAGGATAGATTGCCGAAGTGTGTCCAGGGATACCGTATGTCTCCTACCGTCCCGAATAAGCTTCCTCAACAGCGAGTTTAAACGTTTCAACCACGAAACAGGAAGCCAAGCTTAAAGGTTAGTAAAGTAACAACTGGGGTAGCATGATCATCTTGGCTAAAGCTATAGGCACCATGAGAGGGAGGAAAGCAAACTCACTTTGAATGTATTTTATGTATTTTATGTATGGTTTTTTATTTATAAATTTTTTGTGGATTACATGAGTATGGCTAGACAAGACCTAAAAACAAATTGCCTCAAAGACCATGCTATACTTGACATGACTGGTGATACTCCTGTAAGATCTTTACTTAAATTACCTTTTAATGTACGTGGAATAAGGACATGTAGGCATGTCTCCAATCGAATGATATAGGTATGAACGCTACCTTTGTAAGGTTCCTACTAATAGCGAAAACACAATTAGGAGATTAAGTTTTAAAATGAAGTAGTTTAATTCAGAAAACGAATTAAAACCTGGCTCTTTCCCCCGTCCCTTTAAATCCCTAACCATTGTTTAACTCCCGTCTAAGAACCTTTAGGAGTAGCCAACAGCGCCAGGATACCTGCCAGGTGACAGTCGCGCTTTATAAATATTTTAAATAAATAAATAATGAACTCTAATGAATTTTATGGTGTAACGGGTTTTTATTGGTTTTATTCACTACAGTATATTTTATGTATTTGCAATATTGTAAGATTTTAAATAATCAAACAATAAAGAATTACTTACTCCTGTAATTCTTAATGGGACATGGTCAGTTTCTCACTTCAAAGATCCCCTCCAACTTCTTTAAAGAAGTGATAGGATCACTGGTCCCACTCTGGTCCAAGATTATCAATGCGTCTCTCCCGCAACCCACAGCAGACCCTGAAGACTTGAATAACTATTGGCCAATCACAATAATCCCTACCCTGGCAAAACTACTTGAGAAATGTGTACACCAACAACTGCGCAAACACATTGAGCAATTTCAACTGCTCGACCAATTCCAATCGGGCTTCCGTCCCGGCCACAGCACTGACTCGGACATCACTCATATAGTAGAAGACGCATTCACCCTGCTTGACCAGAACGAGTCTTGCCTACTCATACTACTCTATCTCTCATCCGCATTTGACACTGTCCGAAATGACAATCTACTGTGCCTATTGGAATGTAAGATGGGGCTCTCAGGCACTGTTCTAAAATGGTTTGCCTCTTTTCTCAACAATAGAACTCAGAGAATCAAATCCAATCAAGTCCCAGCTTGCTGGGTGTGCCCAGGGATCCTCACACTCCCCCATGCTCCTGAACCTATTCATGGAACCACTCACTGTAATCCTCAAAGATTCAAACATCCAATATCACATGTACGTGGACGACACCCAACTGTACATGAAAATCGTCTCCCCTGAAGATATCAAGTCACTCAACGGAACCCTGCACAAAACTCCTAATTGGCTAACATCCAACCACCTCAAAGTAAACGCCCTTAAAAAAGAATTCCTCCTCATTTTTCCCGCTAAGTAAGCCCTGATTGTTGAGAAATATCTTAAACCTCTTGGCTCTGAACTGCACACCTCACATTATTGATTCCATGAAATCACTAGGGATTGTGCTTGATAAGAACCTAAACATGCAGGATCACATCAGAGCATCTACCAAAGGAGCTAACTACCGACTGAGCATCCTAAGAAAACTCAAACCCTACCATCCCCAAGATGACTTCAAATCTGCGGTGCAAGCACTAGTCCTCTCTAGATTTGAATATGGCAGTGCTGCTTTATGCGGGATTCTGAAACTCGGCTTAGCTCCCATTAGATCATCGCTAAATGCTGCGACTAGACTCGTCACTGGCACTAGGAAAACTAACCACATCTCTCCGTACCTGAAATCTCACAACTGGCTTCCATTTGACTCCAGGATCCAGTTAAAAATTGCAAGTCTGACTCATATAGCTATACACTACAACACTCCCCTTTACCTGGCAAATAAGCTCAAACTAGATGGAGCCTCCCGGCCCTCTAGGAGGCCCAGCACACTTCTGCTCAAGCCGAAGAAATAAAAAAAAATGAAAAACTGCAATCGTACATTCTCTGGAATTGCCCCAAGAATATGGACTCCCTACCGGTGGAAACAAGTCTGATTCCCTCAACATTTGCCTTCAAAAGAGAAGTGAAAGCCTTACTGTTGAACACTGCGCTGGACCAGAACTTTCGCTCCTCTTGTATCCTATCTTGTTTTGCTGCTTTACATGCTACGTGGCATATGCTTGATCTCAGTGTGCCTGCCAATATATTATTGTGTTCCTGATATATATTTTTATGTTTTTTCTCTCACAGCTATTTACCCATGTCTTTCTCATCTCGTATGTAAAGCGATCTGATACCCGCTTGAGTCATGTTCGCGCTATACAAAACTTTAAAAATAAACTGTTACCATCAACTTATATTATGCTGCTACTTACGACAGAGACTGAATAAATGGAAAACATTTTCATTATCGTCTCCTGTTTTTCCTGGAACTCTGATTTCTCTTCCTTTGCTTTTCTAACAGTTTGGGTCTTCTCTGGTAGCTTCATTATGCATGTTATGGCCTGGGGTGAAGGAACCTGCCGTAGAAACCGGGTTCAATAAAAATGCTTTTTTGTAGCCCCCAGCCTCTCTCCTACGCACTAAATCTCATTATTGAGCTCGCCCATAGCATTTGTAAGTAAGGATGTAATTGTTGCAGGTAACGGGCGTTCCTTGAAGGGTAACACTATGGATTTCCTCTTTCCCATTAGGCCTTAACTTCGGAGACTGAATGTCCTCTTCATTGTCACAAGGTGAAGAGTATAGTTGACCAGAAGAGCCAATGAGGTTGGCCCAGCCTGGCTGCAGACAGGCCTGGTCTTCGCCCAGGCTCACCTTGTGTCGCAGGCTATGATGGTGCTAGAAACAGCACCTTAGCAGAGTGAAGATGCAGACCCTCATTTTCCTTATGGACTTGTTGGCAATGCAGTCTAGCCTTTGCTGTTCCTGCTCAGAGCTGCACCGCAGGCTGTGACGGTGCATGAAATAGCACCCAACTGGCGCAAAAACACCCCTCCCTCCTTCTCAAAGGCTTGGGGGCAATGAAGTCCAGCCCTGGCCGCTACCGCACAGATCAGTGTCCCATACCGCAGGCAGTGATGGCGCGTGAAAAAGCACTCGACTAGTGCAAAAATACAGTCCCTCCCTCCTCCTCACGGGCCAGCCCCGGCCACTCCTGCACTTAGCAACATCCCATGCTGTGGACTGTGATGGCGCATGAAATGGTGCCTGAGCATATAGCCCCTTCTCCTCCTCATGAACTTGTGGGTAATGCAGTCCAGCCCCGGCCTCTCCCGCACCCGGAATTGTATGCATTTAACAACTTTGGTCCAAGTTTGCACACATACAGTTATTCCACTGCTTGCAAATTATGGTTTTAGAGAGAATTTTCATAATGGATAATATAACATTTTCCGGCTAGCATAACAGAGTTTCAAATCTATTAAGGTCACAGAGGTGAGGATTATGCCTTACTTTTTTCGATTTATTGCAAATAGCGGCCATAACTTAAGTAAACATCATAGCTTTTAAAAAAAAAAAAAAAAGACTTTCCCAGACCCTTAGGGAAAATAGAAAGAAAGTCCATCCAATCCCCTTGCTGGGCTTGTCTTAATAGTCCCTTGTCTCCTTCACTACTCCTCTTTCATGGAGCGACCATAAGCACTTCAGCCATAACATTTAATCCTGTTTCGATGATTCATTCCCTAAGAAAAAATCAACTTGTACTACCATATGAACTTGCTGCAATACCTTCGCAACCGGTTGCAATTACATCAGACCGTTGAAACAACATCATAAAGACTGTCATGAAGAAATAAGGAAAGCAGCAATACATGGGCAGAATGCCTCCATATTTTCATACATACTTATTGATGCAATGTCATTTTTACAGAATTCTAATGTGACCATATCCAAACACACAGGTTCTAAATAGTTCTACACAACCATAGAAAAATAAACATTTCATAATTTATCTCATCCCCTAGGCAATGCACCGACACACGTTTCGGTGAAACACCAGAGAACTGTGGCACCTTCCTAAAGGCAAAGAGATGAATGAGATAATGACAAATGGAGAAGGGCAGGGAGGAACTCCAGTGAAGGCTCTAGAAAAACATAAACTATTGCAATTTAGACTACTCACCACGTGAGTAATGATAAAGGAAATCGGTGAAATTCCAAAAAGCCAACAAGAGTATAGAAACCATTTGATGGACTGGGAGTCCAAAGGTGTGCCAGCGAGTCCCTGAGTACAGAATGGGTGATACAAAAAAGTGTACTTGTAGAGTACCTAAAGAGCCCAAGTACATTCTTACAGAGAAAAACAACTAGACTAGAGCATAATATATTTAGCTTTTACCTCATGGGGGGGAGGTTTGGGTGAGTGGGATGACTAAGCAAACAGATATCGCTATCCCGCCTCTTAGCGGTAGTAGACAAAAGTGCGATCCAGGCTGCACCCTACACGCTGGGTGCCACTATATAGGGAAATACAGGGTGTAAATGTTGGAAGAAATAGAGACCATGATCTCGAAGTAATAAAGTAATCGGTATCCTGAGCACATGAAAAATAGCACAGCAACTTACCCGAAATATAGGTGGTGAAGACCAAAATGGTGGTTAGGCTCAACAAAGATGAGCGGAGGGAGTCCTATGGGTTACAATTTCCTTGATGGACAGTTATAGGCTGGGATGAATCTGTTCAAAACGATGGACAAGAAGGCGGGTAGACTGTCATTATAGAGTAATAAGAAATGATAAAATGCAAAAATACTCCCAGTATGTATAAATAGCCGGTGATCAAGGAATGATTAACCACTACGTTTTGCGAAAGTATGCGTGGGTCTGGAATGTCGGCCGGAATTCTGATAACTCTGAAAGCGGTAATGGTCAAACTGGTTACATGATGGCAAAGATTCGAAATAGGGAAAGACTTCTCCATAGAGGTTTCATCACTTCTTTTAGTGTGATAAACTGCGCATGGTTTATACAGGGGGCTGGCGTTGCACAAAAGACTGCTGCTTTAGATGCCATTGCGTACCTGGCTGAATGGGCTCCAAAACATTTGTCAATACCTGCCTGCTGCATCACTAATCTGACCTATCTAGCAATAGTTGGGGGTCAAACCTCCTTAAAAGGTTTCTTTATGGATATGAGAATATGGCGCTCCCTGGGAAGACTGATATCATGTACTCAAAGCAAGCACAAGGAGATGATGGACGGAGTGCTGAAACTTTACAGACACTCGCCCTCAGTCACAGATCTGGGTTTAATCCATCATCGTTCTTTAGCTCACTTCGCCACCCCAGTTCAGACCCAGTCATATGCAAATCAGTTATGAACATGTGCCTCATGGGAACAGTCCAGCCCGAACTGCCAAGCCAGGTCCTCCAGCTGGTCTGTCAAAGGGTCACCAGACCACTCCCAGTCTTCCTCACCCTCTGTCTGCCAATCTGGCAGAAAATGACCAGGGTGCAACACAGGGACAAAAGTACCCATTGGCGCCGGATCCGGCGTCAGTCGACGCCGGTCCGTGTCCATGTCTGGGTGGAAGCCGGGGTCAGCGCCTGCTGCAGACGTGGTGCTGGTGCAGTCTGCACCAGTGGAGGAGTAATTAGGTCGACCAGCGCTGATCCGGGTCCAGGCCTGTATTCAAAGGGGCCCTGCAGTGCCGAGGCTGAAGGCGATGGCGTTGAAGGCCTAGGGCCCCCAGCCGAGTCCGCGGGGCAAGAAGATAGGGTCTTTCGAAAGGAGGGAAGGCCGGAGTCGACCCTGAAGACTCCGCACACAGAGCTGCGGGAGGGGCACCACCTGCACCCTGCGTTGAGACTGACGAGGAAGTCTAAGAGCGACGATGCTTCTTCGACTTCTTCTTGTGCTTCGACTTACCTGACACAGAGTGCAAAGACTTAGACGACGGGTGGTGGTGATGGCTCAGCGATCGGCCCCGTGACCGCTCTCGTGACCTTGAGCGACGCAGAGCTGACTGCCTGGCCTCGAGGAGATTTCGGGACTGCTCCCGCAAAGACATTGGG
The DNA here is from genome assembly GCF_964261635.1 of Lissotriton helveticus. NCBI lineage: Eukaryota > Metazoa > Chordata > Amphibia > Caudata > Salamandridae > Lissotriton > Lissotriton helveticus. Next base: position 1,039,281,944 of record NC_136061.1, read on the forward strand.
ATGATGGTTCGGCAGTCGGAGCACGACTTGGGGTTGTGGTCGCGCTCCAGGCAGCAGTGGCGGATCCGTTACCGACATCAGTCTGGTACAGGAACAGCAGGCCTTAAAACCAGGCATCCCCCGTGGACCATGAGTCTATGAAGACTAAAAAACAAAATCGACAAGTCGTAAAAACTCAGTCAAAAAATGACTGGGGTACTGTCTCTCCGGATCTCCGCTTGCTGGCGCGGATAAAGGAAGAACTGACATCGGCGCGTGTCGGCGTTGTCTAAGTAACTCCAGCGACATCATCCCGGCGACTATGATGCCGACGACTGGCGCGGAGTCGACCGACGCCACCTACCGACACTCGGGGGTACTGCAAAACTTTCTGGATCCAGTCTGATGCCGGGGGGATATTTTAAGGTAAGGAATCCATAACTAACCTATGTTTCTTACAGCTACATCGTTACCGAAGCTAAGAAGCTTGTTCTTCTAACCACAGAAACTCAACCCTAAAGACTGATTGCTTACCTGCAAACCGATAATCTAATTTTTCTCCGTAGGATTGCATTGACTGTTTTTCCTCTGAAAAAGTTCGAGGTGTTGAGTTGTATTTGTATGGAAACGTAAGAAAACTGTGTTTTAATGCAAAAGTGTTTTACTTACTTTGTCTAGGAAATGTCCCAGTGTGATATCTAGGCATAACACACCGAGTAGAAAAAGTTATCTTAAAGGTACTCTAGAGTAATCTAAAAAGTAATTACAAATATCAACTTTAAACGTTTTTGAAACCTGTAACAAAGTCCGTTTCATCCAGCTTGCATATTCTTATCAACCTTTTTACTTACCTGTACCAAGCCCTGCTTGGTTCTAAAAATAACATGTAACTAAAGAAATATTTTTAATACAATTTGTCTCAGTTCAGTCTTTGAGTGTGTGACATCATTTCTTGCCTGAGTATGTATAATAAATGCTTAACACTACCCTCTGATAAAGCCTTACTCGCCCGAACTACCACAAATAGAGAGAAAGTTATTATCTACTTTTACCTCTGTAAGCCTTTGGGGATCCTCTGGACTCTGTTACCACTATACCTTACTTTGGTATAGTATATACAGGGCTAGCTTCTTACACCTCTGAATTTGAAATACTACCTATAATGGCAAGGGTCTTGACAACCTAGACCCTTTTACAAGACACTAGACAAAGTAACATCAACTTACCTGATAATTCCTTTTTTGAGATGTACTGGTTATTCTGGGTTCAAACTGGGGTGGCATAGTGAGCAAAAGAACAATGGCTTAAACCCAGATCTGTTACTGGGGGTGAGTGGTTGAAAAGTTTAAGACCTCTGTCCATTATCTTGTTGTGTTTGTACTGGCTATTCTTTAACAGGTTAAGGACTCTAATTTCCCACAGGAAAGAGTATTGAGATTCATTTGCTCTGGCAAGGTGGAACCCTCTCAGCAGCTTCATCACTATTGGATGCTTGACCACGGAGCTACTGTCAAAGGAGCCATGTCCTTCCGAAATGGCAGATCTGAAGGCGGTTACTGACATGTAAGCCATGCCTTGTGATACCAACCATGACAGGAAATTCATAACCTTCAAAATGTCGGACCCCACAGGATCCACACCTCTTTGCATACAGTAACCCAGCTATCTAGACCTATCTGTATTTCTTGTAGGTAGAGAGAATCCGCCCATTCCTTTGAAAGAAGGCACTGAGCTTGTTCCTAAAGTCCTGGGACTTTCCTTCTTTGCCTGTAATCCGCCACACCACCAGTCTCTGTGAGCCTTTGATCACTAACTCTTTGGGATTTCCCCATGGATCCTGCAGGAGAGCCCCAAACCAGGAAAGGCTGATTGGAGAGTCCCAGGAAATTTCTCTCAGAACTGGATACCAACCTTTATCTCCAGGAAGGTGTCACTGTTGCCTTGTCTGCTTGTTGTCTCCTCAGTTGTGCAGATATCTGTTATTATCTTGAATAGTGTGAATGTGCATCACTTCTCCCTGTTCCAGTCTTGAACAAACTCATCAGTCACCACTACCAGAGAGTCTCGTTTCCAGCTGAAGAATCTGTGCAACTGGAAGACTAGCCTGAATGCAAATATGTCCACTGAGAAAGGGCCCCATACCAGGGGACTGTGCCTAAAATATTTGTAGATTGTGTCCACAATCTGATGTCGTTGAAATATCTGGAGTGCCAATCTTCCACCTGAGTCCGTAATCCTGGAATATTTTCCTCCATCAGCAAGATCCTGTTGTCTAGGCAGAACCCCCCAAAGATTCCTGGCCAAGTCTAAGAGACTTGGATCCTGTCCCTCCTAGGCGATTGAAATAATGGACTGCTGAGATGTTGTCCATCTTCAGGAGCATGCAGCATTGTAGTGTAGTTCCTATATCCCTGATAGGCTCTGCGCATTGGAATAATATACACTATAGTTGTGGCATAGGACTGAGGTCAGTATGCCTCTATCGAGTACATTAAACGTAATTACTTGTGTGTGCCAGCTAACTAGAGGTCACTAGAAACTTCTCGAATAAACTAGAAGGGATTCGTTTCTGACAACCGCATAAACATGACAACGTTGTTTTCCTTTAGAATCGGGCCAATCTCAGAATCGTGGAAACAATAGATCAGTTTCATTCAGTCAATCGTGCATGATTCGTTTCTACAGAGTTTACACAGAAATAGGTAGACTGGCGTTTCAATAAAAATGGTTTATGAACAGTCTTATTTCTCGTGCAAGAGATATGAACTGCTACAATCGTAAGAATGCGAAGTATAATACGTACAGCGTTGGCAGTAAGATACAATAATAATGCAATAGCATGGTTTGTAGCTATGACATATATTCATAAAAATATATACATAAATAACACAGGCTAAAATGTGAATACTCATCAGGTGCTTCAGGCTAGTTCTACCCCAGTGTACCTAACGTAAGTGTAGTACGAGGTAAGCAATAGGTGCTGTTTTTCTATATAAACACAATGGAATCCACCCACAGGAAATAGGCAAAACAAGATGTATGGTATTGGGTTAGGTGTGTTTCCTACTTTGGTGGGAGGCACACTGTGTTTTAAATACCCCTCACACACCAAAAGGGCCCTTGGTGTCATGCTTCATCATAGGGGTCTTCGCGCCCCTCTACGGAGCGTGGCGTGCTACTGACCAGCGGGTACGCGGGAGCACTTTAATGTTACCATTATGTGTAGTGTGTGAGGGTGTGAGTGGTAGGGTCAGGAGTGGATGAATGAGTGTTAAAAACTACCTGGAAAGTGAGGACTGCAAGAATTTTAATAAACCTCCTTGCTGGTATTATTAACAAGCATTTGCAATGCAATAGGTCTCGCATTTACGAGAGTTTGAACTATTGGCATTGTAAATGATAATGCCTTTTATTTATGTGTTGATTTTTAGAACATAAATAAAAGACATAGGGCCAGATGTAGGAAGCCAAATTGCGATTGCAAACACTGAAATTCTGCGAATTTCAGTGTTTGCAATCGCAATTTGGCTGTGAGCAATGTAGGTAGGCAAATACCAGCATGTAAAATAAGGAATCGCAAAAATTGCGATTCCTTATTTTGTGCAAGCATTTAGAGAATCGCAATTTGCGATTCCCTAAATGCTATTACGGTAAGCATTGCACATTGAGATTTTGCCTTAAGGAATCGCAAAATACCACCAACTTCAAGTTGGTGGTATTTTGAGATTTCATTTCAAAAATCAATTTTTGGCTTTTTACAGAGTGCCATGTGGCACACATACATGCCTTTAGATCATATATGTGCGCAACATGTGCACACATGCACATTTCATGGGTGCAACAGGGTGTCCTTTTGGAATCCTTGCACCCTTGAAATTGCGCCCGCAATTTGCGAGTGCCTCTTGGTTACTCTCAAATTGCCGGCACAAATCCTATTCATTCCAATGGGCTCTTGACCCATAGGAATGAATGGGAAGGTATTCCTTCATAGTGAATCTCAATTTGCGATTCGCAATTAAGGAATATTAAGGAATTGCAAATATTTTTGCGATTCCTTCCTACATTCAATTTTGCGAGTCCTTAATAGAGATTCGATAAAAATCGATCGCTATTAAGGACTCGCTAAATTGAATTCACCTACATGTGGCCCATAGTCATTTACAAATCCAATATCTTAAATGCTTGCAAATGCGAGACCTATTGCATTGCAAATGCTTGTCCAAATTGTCAACAAGGATTAGGAGGCCTGAACCACATATGGTAAATACCCAGTTATTGGTATTTACAAGGTGTGGTAAATTTGCCTCCACCCCTTCTCCAATTCCTCAAAAAGTTTAACCTGGGCCTATGAGGGGAAAACTGAAAGGGGGTGATAAGTATCACATAACTCACAATTATTTCTTTGCAAACTTGTTTTCTCGGGGTTCAGAATTAGCTCTGATCTTGAAACCAGTGAATAAGCACAGGGATGACGTTTACTGTATCTCAGCTCTAAAGAACTGGCCTGGAAATCAGGGCAGAGGACTGATCGCTGCATAACTAATCCTGAACTATATCTTTCTTAAACATCCGAATGAGGGAATTGCAGCAAAACTATGCACTTTTTGCATAAAAAACATATGATAGAAATGTAGTACTCTTGAAAAGAGTTGTTGCTTTTATACAGCTTCTAAGAGGCGAAGCGAGCAAGAATTTATTTTACCTGCTATTTACAATACCTCTTCATATGATAACGATTCAGATGCTAATGTCACTGGTCTCCCCTGCCTTGATTGATTGAGAATCCGCCATTCAGTTCTTTTCTAGTTGTCAATCATAACGCTCATGAGCTTTGTGACACTTGCCCGAGTTTACTGTCTATTTGAAAGCCTGCAGCCAAGGTCCCTAGGTTGTTGTCGCACTCCTCATTTTGCCTTTCCTCTGATCCATGTCTAAAATATTGCTATTAATCACGGGTTCCTGGATGGCGCAAATGTTTAGAAGCATTAATCAATCATTAATAAATCCAAACTGGTAGCGCACAGCAATTGGCATCAACCGTAACTTATGAAGGAGTAATGGGCCTGTCGGGTTGACTGACGCAGTAAGAAGTGTGATTGGATTTTTAAGATCCGAGAAAGCGGAACATATTGGCATGTTGGTCTGAATAGTTCTCAGCCCATGGTACGAATGTATCTGATAATCGTGAGAGATGTCCTTTGAATGGTCCTGCCATTTCTTTTCATACATGGTCGCCTGCATGAACTGCTGCTTTATCTCACTTGCTCTTCATGAAATAGTATCGAATTGATGAGCATGGAAACATCTGTACGCATGCTAGCTAACAGTACAGAAGCCATTAGAGAGACACGGCAGTAAATCGGGGTCCCTGTGTGAAGTCATGGAATTTTACTTGTGACCGTGCGCTGCTCTGGCAGACTGAGCAATCCGTGTGTGACACCTGCACTACACTGTGCAGTGCTACTGCACTGCTATGCTCAGGTGTTGGATTCTTATTTATTTACAATATATTTCTGCAGCCAGGTGGTGGTTCCGGTCGCACCAACCAAGCTGACTCAGTAATGCTCTCACTGGGTCCAGCTCCGCGGTGGCATTCGCAACAATGTCCATTTGACGCTTGAGACCGAATTTAAATCAGCTGAGTGGGCGGAAGTTTGCAATTTAGTTTTGGTGTCTACCGCTGCTTGCACCCCCGCCTGTGCCTGATCATGATGCCATGTGACTGATCCAGGCTGCTGGAGACTCCTCGTCGCGGCTGTGGTTTCAGTCACTCTGAGCCTCAGATGTAGACTCGTACTGGCCACTAAGGTTAAAGTGTGTATAACTAAACCTTGAAATCATGTTGATTAAATAACATTACGAATTTAGTTTTTAGCAGTCTGCAACTTAGAACTGCTCACAGTGGACACCGGTTTATTTCCACACCACATAACATCTTCCTACAGAAAAAAGATTCTCGGGCCCCACAACCGGCAAAACTCCTTATCAACGTTACACCATGAGAGCGACGTACCACGCTCTGGCTAAAGTGGTGGAAATAATAACCAGTAATATGGCGTCCGGCGGGGACGCAGTCACCTCCTTATCACCGTGCCTCGCACCTCGGGCGGCCACACCAAGGGGAGGGGAGTCAGCCCCAGGCCTTTGCCCCTCGCGGGGCCCGGGACGCACCTGGAGCAGGACAGGCTGCGAGTCAGCCGGGCCTCACTCAGCCTCTTGGAAACAAGGGTGCAGTGCAGCTTTTGTTTATGGCAGGTTTGAAGCTGAGAATCATAGAGCACAAAAGTACAATACGCAATCGACGCACATCTTCCAGTTTGGCCGCACACTGGCTTCAGGCGGTCACATAACATCCCGCAACTCAGATTTACAGTCCTAGAAATAGTAGAACCCACCAAAGGTAGGGATCATCACACTGTATTGTCTAGAAGAGAAATATTTTGGATAAAACATTTGGGCACCATTAATCCGGGTGGTCTGAATGACCAATATGAACTACTATGTTTCTTATAAACTGTGGATCTAGTCCAGAAATGTTTAATTCTGTTGATCATATTTCATAGGTCTACTCATGACAATGTGATATTCAGTTGCACTAAATATCAGGCTCGTGGTATATTATGGTGATTCTGTGTAGCACACTCAAATGATTGTTAACATGTAACACAGTCTGTAGTAACTGAATGTGTAAGGACCTATGATTGCAATTGGCAGTCATCTAGTACTTTTGTGAAGAATTGGCACTCCTTTTTGATTTGATAACCTTCAACACATATTCTTTCTGGTTTTTCTTTGGACATGTCCACCATTATGAACACAATAAGTAATGTAAATCTTTATTTGGATATAAAATAACATCCTTAAATGAACACAATAGATCAGATGCACCCGTGATAATTCACTATTCTCGCTTAACACGTGCATATAGAGTCCTTCATATCGCTGACATTCATTTTGTATAACTTCCATATTATATATCAGAATATCATCTTATATTCTGTTCACGCCGGAACAGTCTATACGAAACACAGGGAGAGCATTGGTATCGTCGACACCTGGTCATTAATAAAGTTTTATTCATTTTTATAAAAAAAACACACGATGTGTAGGGTCCCTTTAAAAGCGGCTCAGAACCTCGGGCCGGATGTATACACCGGAAGTTTATACACGGAAGGACCGGCGGCTTTACTATCTCAGCACGGAGAGAATTTAGGTAATCTATGTGAAAATACTCTCCAGCATCACTGCAGTTTTGGTAAACATTCGCACTTGAATATTGAACGCCATCCCCTTAATTGATTATTTCGTAGAACCACCCGGATGTAAAGAGAGACGGGCATATAACAAATCCAGGCACCCCTGGAAATGTACGAACATCTCCTTTTACCTGATGAGTATCCGGGTTTCACTAGCGGATAGAAGGATTATAGTGGCACACAGTCATTTAGGTAAGCAGGCATGTTCCCTCATAAATGAATATTGAACAACTATTCTAAACGAGATCGATACCATCCTTCCATAATTTAGAACAAATCTTCATATTTTTATGTTTATCAGTGTTTTGGCGACGTCATCCTTGAAATACGCGATTACGGGTGAACTTGAAACACTTGAGGTTCTTTTTGAGTGAGATAGACCATCGTTCTTTGATCACGTTGCTTAACAGACACGGGTTGAACATTCAAATTCACTTTCTCTCACTGGGCTCAATTTGACATGGAGGCTAATTGGACAGATGAGATTCACATATTCACTACACTCCAGTGGCTTCATTGTGTTCTTTGTCTTGTTCTTTTCATGCATCACTAAAGACTGATTCAGAGTTATTGGATGTGCCAATTCTAATTAATTTAGTAACTTGTAATTATGACATTTGATTGTATGGTGTACTTTCATTTAACCATATTAGACTCCGATGACTATGTTTCATATTTTCAGTGCCTTTTGAGGAATCCAAAGCTAAGAAGATACAGACAAGCTAACCCCTGAGGAAGGGTTCATTTGAACCCGAAATGCATTGGGGTTTTAACTAATTCTGTTAACACTATGAAATATAATTTCAATTTGTTTCATCTTCCCTGAAATGTCTTGTATGTTTCATCAACATTAAGTTGAACAAAAACTTCAGTTCAGAATATATGAACATGAAAGATTTATCTTGAATATTTGTTGTGTACTTTTTAACAGAAAAATAGAGATTATTTTCAGAGTAATAGCACTAAGTAGATTTATTAATACAGAAACCCTCGGGACAAAGGTTGAGCACCCTGCAGACCTGGATGTTTCCAGGTCTTGGCAGAGCAGTTTCACGATAAGGGTTGTGGCTACAACCCTCCGCAGGGAACTCCCTAACTTTCTATAAGTTGATTTATCATTTTCTAAAAACTCAGTATATCAATATAGGAGTGCGGTTTACACAACTACAGAGAGGTTTGAAGCTACCACCACAATCGGGGTCTAAGACCCGGCTCAATCGTAGAACAATGACGCTTCGGGTACCAGTAACAGAAATTAGGTGCCCAGAGTTGCCAAGAGGCTGCCGTTCTGACCCCAGACTTGCCTAATTGCAGCATATGGAGAGCTCTCGGGGGGGGTGGGGGGGGTCTGCTGGGCAGTAGCCAAGGGCAGCTGCGGGACAAGGGCCGCCATCTGCCATTCCGGGGTGTGCCGGGGATTTCTAGGCAAGAATGTGCTCACGCTCCACGGTGCCACCTGCCAGTTGGCATGCACCCGTTCCCCGCTGCCAGGCCTTCTTTTGTGTAATGCTGAAACCCGGGGGTTCCTGTCCAATGTCTGGGACAGACTGACGGTAAGAGCTTTGGGTAATTCTGTAAAACAGCTGCACTCTATCTGCAAAGCTATGAAGCCTTTAACCCAAGAATGTAGAAACTCCGGGATGGGGACTCGCCTAGTTTTTGTGGGAAAATAATAAAAGAACTACTTGCAAGAGAAAAACAAGCACGGTCCGGTTTCACTTTCCTCCGTTGTGAAATGTTTGTTATCTTTATGGGGCCATGTGTTTTAAAACACATGGCCCCTTAAAGATATAATCCTTTTGTGACGGGAGTAAGTGAAGTGAGGCCGTCCAAGTGGCACGGCTCAAAGAGAGAAAACTTTTGGTCACCAAGTGTTCTTTCCCAATGGCTGGCCACCGTTTAGCAGAAACTGTGACGCCGGCCAATGGAAAGAGGGGCGGGGCTTAAAACGTTAAATCTCCCGAGCGAGACTGCGCATGTGCGCAGCCACGACCTAAAAGGAGGAGGAGGTTTTATGTATTTAATGTACAAAACCTCCTGTGTGTATTTGTGTCAACATGTTTCGAAGCGTGCTGCTTCTTCAGGACGGGTACACAGATCCCTACCCCACTCACATAAGACAGTCTAGTACCGTCAGAAGATAGGGAATACTATGTGTTGGAATATATGTGTAAGATATGCCTATTATGGTCAATATTGATTGCGACAAGGTAATACCTTATTGCAAATTCATTATCCAGAAGTCCAAGGCCTCATGAGCCTTCAGAAACGCAGGGGACCCCTGTGCTAATTGCACTGTGTGAGGGTGTTCTCACTCGATCGTCTCCTCCGCGAAGACCCCTGTGATGAAGCATGACACCAAGGGCCCTTTTGGTGTGTGAGGGGTATTTAAAAAACAGTGTGCTTCCTACCAAAGTAGGAAACACACCCAACCCAAGACCATACATCTTGTTTCGCCTATTTCCTGTGGGTGGATTCCATTTTGTTTATTAAGTTATTGTCAGGGGAGATTGAATCCACTCCCTGTGTCCGGCGGGACACACTACCTCTCCACTCCCTCTTTTGGTATTTAAGCTGTTTTTCTATAGTCTGGTTTACCTATAGTTTGGATTGGTGTTGCCAAGATTTGCCAAAAGTCCCTCTAGGCTCTAGTCTGCTCCATACCTTCGAATGAGAGAGGTTGGAATCTCTTACTGGGTCTCAATCTCGAACACCCTTCCAGGGGAGTCAAACACTGGAGCTGGATTCTCTGCGAGGAGGATGACAGCGTCTGGTCAGTGCGTCAGGCGGGGACTCGACTTCTTCTGAACTTGCCGTGGCGAGCCGTGAAAGTATGCAGCCATGACTTGCCACGGCAAGTGAGGGTATATTTATACCTTGAAGGTGTTTAGGAATGCCAGTATTGACGCAAAAGTCGGGCAGAGGAATGTCATGAATGAACCCCTAAGGAATAGATGTTCATGCATAATAAATGAGTTCTTGGAGAAATCAATAATCCAAGCAAGGGGAAGTCCTAAAGGCTTAAGAGTCTGGTTTTCCAAGAACTCGTTGTGACGTGGATGGATGGATGTAGGTGGCCATGCCTGTATTTGGTTAGCATGGATAATGCCTAAATAAGGGTAGGATTTCTTTCTATGCCTAAATAAGGGCAATGTGAAATGTGCCTATATTAATGTGTAAATTGGAAAAACCTGTACACGGTATCTAAATTGACACACAACAGCATTGAACCTTGTCACTTGTCCAGCAGCGGATTGTGAAGGCTCACGCTAACAGTTCCAGGTGGTTGATATGAAGTGTGTATTCTCAGGTGACGAAGCTCTGCCTGTAGATAATTCTCCACAACGGGCGCGCCAGCCTGTCCAGCTGGTGTTTGAATCGATCACCATGTCTGGGTTGGATCCGAATATGGCTGTCCCATTCCAGGATTCCATGGGAACTAACTGCCACCCCATTTTCTCTTTGGCTGCCACTGAGAGCCTGACCACCTGTGAGTATGTGAAGCCCTCCCGGAGATGAGATGCCTTTAGACGTTGCAGCACCCGGAATTGTAGTGGCCTCAGGAATATGGCCTGTATGAGCAATGAGAAGTCTCGCCAGTTGTCGAAGGAAAGCTATCTCCTTCTTGAGTGTATTTTGCAGTGTCTGTTTGATTTGTACCACTTTCCTGGTGTGAAGGCTCAAGGTCCACAAAATCTATTTCAAAACCGAGGAAGGTCCGCTTCAGTCTCATTTAGGTGTGATTTGTCTCAGTTGATCACAATCCCCAGTGACTCTAGGAGTGAGAAGATCGTCTGGAGATGTTCCACGAGATTCGGCGGACATTGGTCTTTCAGGAGAATGTTGAGGGATACGATGAAGCGAATCCCCCAGGCCCTCAAGTACTTTTTTGCTGGCCTGAGCACCTTGATGAAGCACCATGGTGCCGAAGATAGGCCAAACGGAAGGGACATGAATTCGAAAGGGGGCAGGGGGATAGGTAAATAGGTTTTCTTGAGGTCCATTCTGATGAGCCAGTCCTGGTGGCTCAAGAGATCTCTGAAGAGAGGGATTCCCTTCATCTTGAAATGGTGAAATACCAGCCATTAATTGAAGGCCTTTAGGTTGCTACCTGGACGTTGGCCCCCGTCCACCAAAAACTAATTTCTGAGAAAACCCATGGGATGTAGGAATGTTGGGTAGATTGCACCTTTTTCCAACAGCGATGTGACTGTCTACCAGCTCCACAATGTGTGCCAAGAACCTAATGGGGCAAGACACCTTGTGTGGGAAACCGTAAAGCTCTGTATGGAAACCGCTCGCTGCTTGTAGCACCCACGAATCACTGGTGATCCCGTGGACATTTGTGTATGGATAGTGCCAGCCTGCTCTCTACCTTTGAGAGGGTATAAGGGCTTATTAATACTGTTGGCAGATGCTTGGTTGGTGTTTACCTTGTTCCTTGGCCTCTTGAAGGGGTTTGGGTAGCAAAAATGACATTTGGTTCCCCCCTGCCAAAAACCATGGCAGGGGAGGTGAATGCGTTTCATGAACATCTCTGCTTTATCCACAGATAAGACAGTAGTTACAAATTTGCCTAGTTCCTTGAGCCACTGCTCATGCTTCCAAAGTGGCTGGGTCCACTAGTTTGGGGTCTACTTTGATAAGGAGGGACTTCTGGTGAATTCTTCAATAGGGTAATGGCTTGTTAAGTCCATCCCCTTCTCCCCCAAAGGGGATATCTGCAAAGCTTTAATTAGTACAGTTTGAGTGGTAACTGGGAGACCAGTATAATGTGGGGGCCTGAGGCCACAGCCCGGGATTCCAATCACCCACTGTATGCACAGGGTTATATTTTGCCTGGATCAGTGTTTCTCGCGCCTGTCGGGGAAGCCTTTGGTGCTGCTTTCCTTACCGGGTATAAATACAGACCCTCCACATCGACTCCAGCCAGTGGGGTATTTAGGCAGGACTCTCTTCGGGTCTCTCCCAGTTGATATTTCTCTCTGCGCACTGTCCGTGGAGCCTACAATGAGCGCACTGTCTGTGGAGCCTACAATGAGCGCATCTGAAAACTATGCAGAAATACAATATTAATTCAGCCCAAATCCAGTACCTCCCAAGCCACATTGAGACCCCTTTTTAAGGACTTAGCTGGCAGGCTAGAGCAGCGAAGAAGGAAGAGGGAAGAAGACAAGGGACTATGAAGACCAGCCCAGCAAGGGATTGGGTGGACTTTGTTTCTGTTTTATCCAGGGTTCTTGGGAGAGTCGTTTCTTTAAAGATATGATGTTTACTAAAGTTATGGCTGCTATTAGCAATAAAGCGAAGAAAGTAAGGCAGAATCCTCTCCTCTGGTACTGACCTAGAATTGATGTTGCAAGTAAGTAAATGTTCTTTAGATACTAAACCTTCTCAAATAAGCTTTTAATGCTTTCTATTTCAGGTTTAACCTCTTGCTATATTAAAATTTAAAGCGTTTGTTTTACATTTAGACGCCTGAGAAGAAACAATCGGATTCTTCAAGAGGAAGAAAAAGGAAAGCAGAAATCCAGAATGAAAGCAGCCAAGGTAAATAAAAAGAGCCATAATGTAACCTATATTGCAACTGTTTATTAACAAGTTTTCATTTCTTCTCTTGCATCACTACTTACCTGTCTTCCTTTTAAACCGTGATACACTGCTTCATTTTGCTGAACATATTTTAATTATTTATACATATCATTTGCATATGTTTGGAGACATACCCCTACTAAAGTGTTTGATATGTTATACCACAATGTAATATTAACCAGAGTTTTGTAGATGTACATAAACCAGAACATTAAAGTGCTCCGTTTCATTTGCCGCTCCCTAGTCAAGCACTATCTGGACGTTTATAACCTGTTACTTAATGAATCCCCTAATGTTCTCTTTCTGACAGAAACATGGCTGTGAGACGACATGGTGGCTGTACCTGGTCTTGCACTCCCCCGGGTTTTGGTATCCTGACCATCAATAGAGAGACTAGAGGAGGGGGAATTGCTGTTATTTTTAAATCTTGTACCTTTATTAAAGTAATTTTAGTGGGCTGTGAGCGTGCTCGCTTCGGGATTTCTCTTAATGCCTGTTTCACTATGTCCGGCCTTCTGGTTTATCGTACACCTGGACCTTCAAAGGAATTTAGGGATGCATTAATTGACGCAGTTAGCTCATTGGCTAGGAGTGCTGCTAATTTTAGTGTGATTGGCAATTTGCACTGTGATAACCTTCAGGACTCTGATCTAGCCAATTTACCGCTGACCAAGCAGCTTGCCAGCTGCTTCATTTGGTTTAAAGTCCCATTCACTCTGCGGGCCATCTGCTAGACCCTGTTTTTTCTAATCTTTCCTCCCTTTCTGTTACCACACACAACCTGGTGTGTTGGTCTGACCATCATCTTATTCCCATGACACTCTTGTGAGTAAGGCTTCCTCTGGAGGTTCCTCACAAAGTCTCCCTCAAATGCCCTTGGCACAAATTGGACCTTGATCAGTTCCATGCCCTCCTCGTCGGGAACATGCCTAGCTTGCCTGATGAGCCGGACGCTGCCGATTAAAGCGTTGTCAGACTGGATCTTATGCTTGCTGGACACTCTTATCCCGGTCAAGCAGTCTAGGATTTGTAACACCAAATCCAGTCCCCGGTACACTGATCGACTGTCCACCATGAGCAAAGACTGTAAGCGGTTGGAGAGGGTATGGAGACGAGACTACGATCCCATCATGAAAGGATGCTATGAGGGGGTCATTAAGAAATATCACAGGGCCATTCAGAAAGAGCGGGCCATATATTTTACAGCAGAGATTAGCAATAGTAACTACCCTGTCAAAAGGGTATTCTCCATAGTTAAAGCCCTCATATCAGCTGGGACACCTACTGTCTCCCCTATTTCATCTGATGAACAGTGCGAGGCCCTTGCCACCTTCTTTGTTAATAACGTGGATATCCTCTATAAAGCCTTTCCCTCAGCCGATCTGGGTTGTGATCCGACAGGGAGACTCCGTCCTACCCACTCGCTTGCTGCTTCTCCACTTATCTCTCAGGAGGCGCTGTGCTTCCTCTGCAGTAAGGTTAAAACCGGCTCCCCGGCCGGTCCAATGAGACCGGATCAATTTCTGAAATCGCTTCACTTGCTTCTTCCATCTGTAGGCAAGGTTCTCAATCTATCCTTCTCTACGGCATCTGTCCCTAAGACCTGGAAGCAGGCCAGAGTCATTCCCCTGTTAAAGAAATCTACTCTTGACACAGCCAAACCGGAGAACTATCGCCCTATTTCTCTCCTGCCTTGGGCTTCTAAAATTGCTGAGGCCCATGTAAATACCATGTAGACAGGTTTTTTGGAAGAGAAGAATCTATTGGACCCCTCTCCGAATGGCTTCCGCCCGGGCCATAGCACCGGATCTGCCCTTCTAGCGGTGACTGAACAGCTAAGAACCGCACTGGATGAGGGTCGTACGTCGGCACTGATCCTGTTGGATCTCAGTGCCGAATTGGATAAGTCTCTCACCAGATCCCACTGCATAGGCTGGAAGAGGCGGGTATTGTAGGCTCTGCTCGGGACTGATTTGCCTCCTTTGTCTCTTAGAGGACCTTTCAGGTGATAGCTCCCCCTTTCACCTCCTCGGCTTATACCATCAATCAGGGTGTGCCCCAGGGCTCGGCTCTGAGCTAGACGCTCTTTAATCTCTATGTTCAACCTTCAGTGTTGTTGGCTCAGAGCAGAGGGCTCAGAGCAGAGGGCTCACAGTTGTATCATATGCAGATGATACACAGTTGGTGGTAGCACTCTCCGATGACCTTGTGCAGAACGCCTTTAAGTTTCGAAGCAATCTTGCTGTTGTCACGGTGTGGATGACCACCAACTGCCTCCAGATCCACGCCAGCAAGACTGAGATTCTGATGATTGGGAAAAATCCTCACCTGTGGAGTGAACGCTGGTTGCCCGCTACCCTGGGCTGTGCCCCTGCCCCCAAACAGATGGTGAAGAACTTACTTGTCTGGGTTGACTCTGACCTCAGCTATCAAGCCCAAACTAAGAAAGTGGCAGGGACGTGTTTTGATATTTTATGGGGGCTTAAACCATTGCTGTTTTTTTAGCCTTCTATTAGACAGGTCATCGTCCAGGCCTCTGTTCTGTCAAGACTGGACTACGCCAATTCATTGTACCTGGGGGTCAACAAGGCTGAGACTGTTTGACTGTAGAGGGTTCAGAACGCAGCCGCTAGAACTCTCCTTGGCCTCCCCAGAACCTGCTCTACCGCCATCGCTATCCGTCAGCTACACTGGCTGCCGGTGGCCAAACGAGTCGAGTTCAAGTCCCTCTGTTTGGCATTTAATATCCTGAAACTGTCTTCCCCTGGTATTTTGACTATCTGAAAGAGACACGTTAGTATTAGATTACTTACCTTAGAATATCCCCAGGCGTCAGACTGGATCCGAATTTTTTTTCGTAGCAGTACCCTTGCGCGTCGGTAGGCGTCGTCTGCGGCTCCGCGTCCGTCGTCGTGATGACGTCGTCTGAGTACTTAGACACCACCTCCGCGTGCTGACGTCAGTTTCCGCGCCAGCAAGCGCAGATCTGGAAAAAGCAGTAACCCTAGTCCTTTTTTGACTAACTATTTGATCACTTTTGATTGTTCTCGAAGTCTTTCGACTCCGACGGTGCCGTAGGGATGCCCGGCTTTAAGCACTGCGATGATTGCGACCGCCTGATGTCGGTCACGGATCCTCACTGCGTGTGTTTATCTTGTCTCGGCGTCGACCACGACGACCAGGCCTGCTCCGACTGCCAGGCCCTCTCTTCGAAAGCCAGGCGGGAGCGGTCCCGCAGGCGGCTCGAACTCCGGCAGTCGGTCCCGCGCCGCGAGAGGTCCCGATCCCATGGGAGGTCGAGGGACAGGTCGCGGGCTCGGAGCCACCACAGTTCCGAGAGTAGGCCGCACTCCTCCGGGTCGAAGTCGTCGTCAGGTAAGAGGCACAAGAAGTCCAAGCGGCGTCATCGCTCTTCGGACTCACCCCCCCCCCCCCCCCCCCCCCCGACGCTCGCACGATGCGGCCGGGGGTTCGGGTGACACCACCCACGCGGCTCCGACGGAGTCACAGGCGCCACGTCCAGCCCCATACCCTACGGTCCCTGGGCTTCACGCGTCGCAGGAGGAGATCGAGCGCTTCCTCATGGCCATGAGGAAACTCTCTCCTCCGACGGGCTCCGCGACGCCTTCGGGCACAGCGGACCCGTCTGGGACCCCTAGCGGGTCGGGGGGATCGGCCCCGACGCAGTCGGGTGCTTCGGCCCCGACGCCGCCGACGCCTTCGGGCCCGGCGCCGCAGGTTCCCGTTATCCCGACGCCGCCGGCGCCTTCGGGCCCGGCTCCGAGGGGTTCAGTTGTTCCGGCGCCTTCGGGCCCGGCGTCGCAGGACGCCGCTGGACCTCCTTCGGGATCTGGTTCGTCGCCGGTGGACCTTACGACCTCCCCGGCGTCGGACCCTCCGGTGTCGCCTCCGGCTCCGGCGCCGTCCTCGGGCGGCGCCGTCGCTGGTTCCACCTTCGTTCCTGTTCAGGCGCCGGGACGGCCCCGATGGGCGCCGCTCCAGACGTCGTTTGGTGAGTTTCACTTTTATGAACAGGCCTCATTAGTTGAGAACCCTGAGTTTCAGGAGATGGGTGATGAAGAGGACTGAGAGGGGTCTGAGGACCCTCTGACCAGGGAGTGTCAGTCTCATGAGGACTGGACAGGTGACCTTGGGGATGCCAGTGGTCTGGACACTTCGCCGGACACTGGCTTTGTCTCCCCTCCTACCGTGGCTTCGGATGAGGGGGCAACATATAGTGTGGTGCTGATGAGGGCTGCCAAGGCCTTGGGCCTTGAGCTCCCCGTCGCGGCCGTGAGGACTAACCTCCTCACTGAGGTCCTTAAACCGCAGTCAAGCTCGGCCGAGCCTCTGCTGCCCTTTAATGAGGCCTTGACCGACGTTCTTCTGGGCACTTGGTCCAAGCCCGCTACGGGTTCGCCCGTAGATAGGAACGTGGCCAGACGCCACCGCCCAGCCCCGGGCGACCCATGTTTCCTGTCCTCCCACCCTACCCCCGAGAGCCTGGTCATCCAGGCCTCCTATTCCCAGACCGCATTCCCGTCGGCCCCGCCGGACAGGGAATCCAAGAGGTATGACCAGTATGGGAAGAAGATCTTCTCATCCCTTAGTCTGGGCCTGCGGTCTTCCAACACCGCCTGCCTCTTGGGACGTTACACCCACTCTGTGTGGGATAAGGTCGCGGAGGTGCTGCCAGAGTGTCCGTTGGAGGTACGGGCCGAACTCGGCCAAGCCCTTGTGGAGGGCCGGGATGCAGCCAAGTATTCCATCAGGTGTGGGCTGGATACCACCGACTCGCTAGGTAGAGCGATGGCAACGACGGTGGCGGTCAGACGCCACGCCTGGCTGAGGTCCGCCAACTTTTCGGCAGATGTCCAGAACACACTCATGGACATGCCGTTCGATGGCAGTCTCCTCTTTGGCGACAAGGCAGACCATGCGCTTGAGCGCTTTAAGGACTCCAGGGCTACGGCCAAGTCCTTGGGCCTCTCGGGCCAGCGCCAGCAATCGGCTGCCTTTCACTCCTTTCGTGGCCACGGAAGGGGTGCACCCACACGCGCCGCCAGCCACGCTCCGCAGGGCAATACCCAACGCGGTGGCGGCCGTGGGAACCGCCGTCCGGGCGGTCGGGGGCAACGGCGAGGTCAGTCCACACCTTCCCCCGCAGCATCCGCCTCAAAACCCTCCTAGTCCGTGCTTTCAGGCCCATGTGACGCCAGTGGGGGGCAGGGTTCGCCATCACCACTTCCACTGGCTCACTGTCACATCGGACAGGTGGGTGCTGCAAATCGTCCGAAGGGGCTACTCCCTCCCCTTCGAGGCGACTCCTCCAGCCATGCCACCGCAGAACCACCGTGTATCGGGGGATCATTTGCGACTTCTGCAGGAGGAAGTTACGGCCCTCTTGGCCAAGGGGGCCATCGAGCGCGTTCCTGGGCCAGAAGTAGGGTGTGGTTGCTACTCCCACTACTTTCTGGTACCCAAGAAGGGAAAAGGGAGCCTACGCCCTATCTTGGACCTAAGGAACGTCAACGGCTTACTCCAGAAGGAGAAGTTCAAGATGCTGACACTGGCTCAGGTCCTACCTGCCCTGGACCCAGGAGACTGGATGGTAGCGTTGGACTTGCAGGACGCTTACTTTCATATCCCCGTCCTGCCTGCCCACCGGCGCTACCTGCGGTTCATGGTTGGCCACGAGCACTTTCAGTTTACCGTGCTCCCCTTCGGCCTTACCAGCGCCCCACGGGTGTTCACAAAGGTGATGGCGGTGGTCGCAGCTCATCTGCGCAGGTTAGGGGTTTCAGTCTTCCCCTACCTCGACGACTGGTTGTTGAAGGCGGGCTCGCCCCAGACAGTAGTCAGCCACCTCCAGACTTCGGCAGACCTCCTGCACCAGCTGGGGTTCTCCCTCAATGTGCCGAAGTCACACCTGTTTTATGGAAACAACAGTGGTCCCATGCATATATAATAAAACACAACCAATAAATATAGACAAAATCAATTCTATATTTTCAGAAGGACATGTCCAGCCGGACAGAGGTCATTCAGGTTTACTTAATAAACAAGATTTCTCAGAAATAGAAAAATAGGAATACCTTCCACAATGCCCCTATGTGGTACACAAGCCTGTGCCCAACACTTACGGGGTGATTACAGTTTGGTGAAAACAGGAAAGGTTCAAGGCAAAACAAACGTTTTTCTGTTTACATACATATTACACAGAAAATATCAAGCTGCACCATTACAGAAAATCAATCAATCAGATTTGTACCATTACAGAAAATCAATCAATCAGATTTGTATCGGGTGCATGAGCAAGACTGTAATCACCCCGTAAGTGTTGGGCACAGGCTTGTGTACCACATAGGGGCATTGTGGAAGGTATTCCTATTTTTCTATTTCTGAGAAATCTTGTTCATTAAGTAAACCTGAATGACCTCTGTCCGGCTGGACATGTCCTTCTGAAAATATAGAATTGATTTTGTCTATATTTATTGGTTGTGTTTTATTATATATGCATGGGACCACTGTTGTTTCCATAAAATTGTTCCCCGAGGTCCCTGCTCGACTGAATTGGGGTCCCTTGTTGTTAAAAAGTGAAGTCACACCTGTGCCCCTCTCAGAAGCTCCTCTTCATCGGAGCGGTTCTGGACTCTGCGCGGTTTCGCGTTTATCCACCCGAACAGCGGGTCCGGGATATTCAGGCTCTGATTCCCATCTTTCAGCCGTTATCCCGGGTTTCGGTCAGGTTGACGCTGCGGCTTCTGGGGCTGATGGCCTCCTGCATCCTACTGGTGCATCACGCCAGGTGGCGGATGCGGGTTCTGCAGTGGGACCTGAAGTTTCAGTGGGCCCAGCATCAGGGCAGCCTATCCGACCACGTCCTGATCTCGGAGGGCACTGCGAGACAGCTGCAGTGGTGGCTTACGGACCGCGATTGGGTCAGCGGCAGATCCCTCTCCCTTCCCCAACCGGAGCTCGTAGTTGTGACGGACGCGTCCCTCCAGGGCTGGGGAGGCCACATGGGAGAGGCGGAGATCAGAGGCCTCTGGTCTCCGGCGGAGACCCGGCTCCACATCAACCTGTTGGAGCTCCAGGCGATTCGTCTGGCACTGAAGGCATTCCTCCCCTCTGTCCGGGGGAGTGTAGTGCAGGTGTTCACGGACAACACCACCGCCATGTGGTACTGCAACAAACAAGGCGGGGTGGGGTCGTGGATCCTTTGTCAAGAGGCTCTTCGCCTTTGGCAATGGCTGGAACGCCAGGGCGTGACCCTGGTGGCTCAACACCTGGTAGGTTCTCTGAACGCCAGGGCGGACGAGCTCAGCCGTCGGTGCATGATGGATCACGAATGGCGTCTGAACTCGGACGTGGCCTTGGTTAGATCTATTCGCCACCGAAGAGAACGCGCAATGTCATCAGTTCTGCGCGTTGGAATTTCCAAGGCGGCACTCGCTCGGAGACGCTTTTCGTCGCGAGTGGAGTTGCGGTCTGTTGTACGCCATTCCGCTTATACCACTTCTGCCCAGACTGCTGAAGAAGATCAAGCGCAACCGGGCCCAAGTCATGCTTGTGGCTCCGGACTGGGCGAGAAGGTACTGGTATCCAGAGCTACTCAGTATGTCAGTCGATCCCCCGGTTTGTCTGCCTCTTCGGGAGGACCTTCTGTCGCAGCAGCAGGGGACGGTCCTCCACCCGAACCTGTCCAGTCTCCACCTCCATGCTTGGAGATTGAGCGGCGACAGTTGAGGCCATTTGACTTGCCTCCTGAAGTTTGTAACATCATTCTGGCAACCAGGCGTCCCTCCACAAAGTCTGTATACGCCTGCAGGTGGAACAGATTTGTGGCATGGTGCACAGCAAAGGCTGTGGATCTCCTCAATGCCCCTCTTTCTGAGGTCCTTCTCTTCCTTCTTTCTCTTGCCCAGCAGGGCTCTGCTCTGGGCACTATCAAGGGCTAACTTTCTGCCCTTTCGGCCTTTCTCAGGCTGCCTGATCAACCTTCTTTGTTCAAGTCCCCTATTGTAAATAGATTTCTTAAGGGCATCACACACACACACGTTTCCTCCTGTTCCGTTTGTGATGCCCCAGTGGGACTTGAACCTGGTTCCTACATTTCTGATGTGCGCTCCCTTTGAGCCACTTCACAATTGTCCTCTACGCCTTCTAACTCTGAAGACTGCTTTCCTGGTTGCCATCATCTCTGCCAGGAGAGTGAGTGAGCTCCAGGCCCTTTCTTGTACTCCACCTTTCCTTTCTGTCCATCCGGACAAAGTGGTGCTGCGTACCAAACCTTCTTTCCTGCCCAAGGTTGTCACAGCCTTCCACAGCGGGCAGTCTATCACCTTGCCAACCTTCTTCCCGCCACCGCATCCCTCTAAAGAGGAAGAGCGGCTCCACCGTCTGGACCCAAAACGTGCACTCTCATTCTACTTTGATCGCACACGCCAGTTCCGGGTGGATGACCAACTCTTTGTTGGTTACGTGGGCGCAAAGAAGGGGAAAGCGGTGCACAAGAGGACCATCTCCCGGTGGATCATCCTGTGTATCCAGGCATGCTACTCCTTGGCTAGGAGGGAGCCCCCGGTTGGACTGCGGGCTCATTCTACCCGAGCGACGGCGGCTACCACTGCCCTGGGCAGGGGTGTGCCCTTGCAAGACATCTGTCAGGCAGCTACGTGAGCATCGCTGCACACGTTTGCAAGACACTACTGCCTGGACAGCCAAGTCCGGAGGGATGGCTTCTTTGGCCGTTCCGTCCTCCAGGACTTTCTGGTGTGATTATTGGTTCGCAGACCCACCACCGGGGTTGGTATTGCTGGGGTATCTATTCTAAGGTAAGGAATCTAATACTAACGTGTCTCTTTCAGATGCACAAGTTACTACTTGTGTAACGATATATCTGTAAGAGACATTAGTTAGTATTGGATTCCTTACCGACCCACCCATCCTCCCCGTTCTGCGAACCAATATCTAGGGTTAGGGTTGTCCCCTTTCAGGGCCCTAGTTTCAATAGCACCAGTGTTGGTTTTTAACATGGCTCTGCGTTTCTGGCGCGGAAAAGCTGTGTCTAAGAACTGACGTCAGCACGCGGAGGCGGCGTCTAAGTACTCCGACGACGTCATCAAGGCACCCACGACGCTGACGAAGGGCGCGGAGCCACAGACGACGCCTACCGACACGCAAGGGTACTGCTACGCAAAAATTTCCGGATCCAGTCTGACGCCTGGGGATATTCTAAGGTAAGGAATCTAATACTAACTAATGTCTCTTACAGATATATCGTTACACAAGTAGTAACTTGTGCAATCTGCTCTCACTATACATCCCCACTCGCCAACTTCGCTCTGTAGGTCATCAATTGGTGACAGTTCTGCGGCTGAGGAGGGCGAGAGCTGGTGGGCGCTCTTTCCGTTTTCTGGCGGCCAAACTCTGGAACTCACTTTCCTTTTACATTAATAGCCTGGATAATTATCTGGCCTTTCGTAAGGCTACCAAGACCTATCTCTTCCTGGCTAGCTAGATCCGTTTGCTGCTCGCTTCCTCCTTTTTGCTGCTCGCTTCCTCTTTTTTGCTGCTAGTGCTGGGACGCCCCTTTGCTGGGGCAGCTGTGCTCTCTGTAAATACTATAACATAACATAGCATCTAGCAGATTTGGGTACCTGCCTGAGAGGCCTTGTAGAGAAGTTATCATGAAGGGGTGGATGAAGCCTATCCTTCAGCCCATCAAAAAGCTCAGCTCATGCCGTGGTCTAGCTGCTGGCAAGGTACGATGGAGGTGATCCTCTGGAGTCTCATTTGAGGAGGGGTACTGGACTTGCTCTTGGCAAAACATGTCTGACAACTCCTACTAACAGACAAGCCACCATCCCCACCCTTGAACCATTGACATGCCGGAAGCAGACCATTGTCCCAATCACCAAGGAGAAGACTAATATCATACTTAGCATTGCATAAGATATAGAAGGGATGCTTCTTAATATTGTCAATGGCAAAAAGTTTAACTAAACTCACAAGTCTGCATAGTGCGAACCCTACGGTACCCCAATACAGATTTCAGCTATGACGCGTGGTCAAATGGGAGCAATCCATCTAAGATTTTGTTGCGGGCTCCCAACAAAGCAAAGGGGTGGTGAGACGGGGGTACTGGGAACATACCGACAGAAAACGTGGCACCAGCATTAGTAAAGACGTTCTCATCCAAGCATTTTGAGGAATAACAGGAGAACCAGACTTTTAAGTCTGAACTGAGGAGTGACTTACAAGTGGTGCTGAGAGATGTGGTGGACCTCTGGGATAGCAGTGAATAAGCAGTATAAACTCCTTGAACAGGTAGATGATTTGTGAATGACTGCCGTAATGTGTGCTAAGCTTAGAGGAACAACGCATCATCCTACAAGAAAAATGCGAAGATCTCGAACTGATCATGAGGAAAGAACATCTGCTCTTTGGAATCCCCAAACAATCTCACAAAACCGCCACCTGAACTATGTGCGGAAATTTTTTGAAGCTATGGTGGAAACCCCTGACCAACCTCTGATTAGACTAGACTGAACACAGTGTACCAGCAACAAGCCCAGAAGGGCGCCACTCCTGACGTGCTAACAAAGGAACACTTCTTTGAAGAAAAAGAGGCATACCAGACCTGACATTGCAGGGTAGCCCATATCATTCCACAGCTCCACTGTTCAACTTTTCCAGGATTCCTGTCACTCTGGCTAAGTGCAGAGTTTTCAAACCAATCATTGGCATATTGAAATCTAAATCTATCCAGTACAGATGGGGCCATCCATTTCGTGTAATTTCGTGTAATTTCCAAATGGGACGGCAAACTGTGTTCTCTAGCCAAGTGTTATTCTGTTTGTGACTGCATTGATAAATGCATGCTTACAGTTATCACTAGTTTAGTTTAAAGGAGAATGGTAGGAAAGTGGTGGGTGGGTTGGAGGGCCAGTGTTCCTACAGCACAAACTTGAGTGGTCATGGCCCTGTCAAGTGACAGCCGTTTCTGTAAGAGACAGTCAGGACACTTTTAATGGGATCATATGATGACCAAACTCCAGACACTTCATATAACATATATATTCAAGGGTTTAACAATCCCACTAAAAACCTAAGCGTCTAGGGGGGATTGTAGAGATTGAGTACACATGTATGTCTGCTGGAGAAAAAAAAAAAAAAATATATATATATATATATATATATGTATATATATATGTATATATATATATATATGTGTATATATATATATGTGTATATATATATATGTGTATATATATATATGTGTATATATATATATGTGTATATATATATATATGTATATAGTTTTGAAAGCAAAGATAATCCGCATTGCTTCCGTGCAAGGTAGCTCATGAACAAAACCAACATAAGCAATATGTGATTGATCGGTACACAGGCCCATGGATTACATAGTCAATCAGTGACATTAGTTGGATTTACAGAGGGGTCGTGAGGTTATACAGGTTGTCAATTTGCTGTGTCAGGAGAGGTACGCAGGGCTTGTTGCAGAAATTGACGTAGTGGTTCCCAAATGTCTTGGGTTTTGATGACTTTGGTAACCCCTCTGCGTACAGTTCCAGTTTTTTTTCTTTGCAATATACCATGTCTTTAATCCAGTGTTCAACCTTCGGTGCCTGCACGCCCTCCCATGTTACAGCAACCCGTCATTTAGCCATTAACAATGCAATTCGTATAAATTTACCCTGCGTCCCTTTCACATGTGGAACATAACACAGTAAGCATATCCATTGCGTGCATTGCAATTCTATCCCCGACATCTTGTGTACATGTTGCACCACTTGCCCCCAGAATCCAGTTTACTAGCCCACACTCCCATGCAAGATGCCAGAAATCCGCATCTAGTTGATTAGTGTCTACATCTATGCCATATTTGTATAGCCTGCGGGGTGTGTGATTGATCTGATGGAGATATTTAAAATGTATGATTCATAGATTGCAATTGGGATTGAGTTGACTGGTCAGGTTGCAAATGTGTTCCAATTCTGATGGCATAAGGGTGGGGAAGGCAATTTGTTGTTCCAGGGGCAAGGCTGTTGTCCGGTGCTCTGATTGTGTACAGCCCGTATTGCTCTGTAATATAGTGACTAGCTTTTTTCGCGTAGGAGTAATTAGTATCTGTAGAGATTGTAAAGCGGATGGCTCCTCCGGATATATAGTATAATGTGATTTAACAGCATGTTCTAACCTATGGATAGTGAACTGGAATAGTGGCTTGGGGTTGGTGATGTATTGGAGATCTTTAGCTGTGATGAACTTGCCATCTGGATAAAGGTCATGCATAGTGACTAAGCCTACCTCTGAGTGATTTCAACGGGCCGTCTTCTTGTGTCACCGATAAAGCGGCTTGATGTGCTATGGGCAGCGCCGGGGCATATATAGGAAGTTTAGAGTCAAGTTTGCCTATGGAGTGCCATGCTGCTATTGTCGTATCTAGTGTATTGATTTCAGTGTTTTGAGTGTCTCGCAGAGTATGTGTGATTATACCTGATAGGGGGTTGGGTGGGCATCTCCATCTTCCACTGCCACGTGTGGAGTGTAGGCATGTGGGTTAAACCAATAATACGCATACTGTGCTTGGGCACTCAAATAATGTGTAAAGATCGGGCGCACTGAACCTGCCTTTGGCATAGTCAAGTGTAAGGGTTGCCCAGCTGACGCGTGTCTGTTTGCCTCCCTAATACTAGCTTGGCTGTTGTAGAGCTTTAAAAAAATGCTGCGTCAGTTTTATTGGAATATTACAGAATAGGTATAGAAATCTTGGTAGTATGACCATTTTTATAAGTGCGATGCAATCAGCTAGGGATAGCGGCAGAGCGGTCCACCTTTCAATCTGCTGATCCAGTGTGGTACACGCTCATCCGTAATTTTCTTGTATTACGACTTCCGGGTCTCGATGGATCCAGATGCCTAGGTATTTAACAGGAAACGAGGTTCACATTAAGGGGTATTCCAAAGATGGAGGGGAGGTGATAGCTGTCAGAAGTATGATCACCAACTTATCCCAGTTAATAGCAAGGCCTGAGAATAACCCAAATCTAATGTACTCTCTCAGTAGCTGTGTGTGGTAGCGATCCGGCTCCCTGATAAATAAGACCATGTCGTCTGCGTAGAGATATGCCCACCGGGCGGTGTATAAAGTTGAGGGTTGTTTCCCTATGTCTTTGACAGAGAAGGGGCGATAACTGGCAGGCCTGTCTGGTACATCGTTTGATGGGGAATAGCTTTGATGTGAAACCCCCCACCCGGATCGAGGGGTTATATATAGCAGACACACGCATCCCAGATACAGTGTTGGGAATACCATCCTCTTCAGGATATCGAACATGTAGCTCCATTCAATAGAAACAAACGCTTTGGCAGCATCCAGCATTACTGCTGCTGCATGTAGGTTTGGGTCAAGAACGTGCATCATTGCAAAAATGGTGCGAAGATTGAGGGAAGTAGACCTTTCCCGGACGAAACCAGATTGGTCCGGAAGGACCAAGGAGGGCTTCAAAGGTTGGAGTTTAGTAGCTAGGATTTTTGCAAGTATCTTGGCTCCTAAGTTGATCAGGGATAGAGGCCTATAAGATTCACATCTGTCAGAGGGTTTGTCTTTTTTTAGCAGAATGATCAGTGCCTGACGAAGGGACGGTGGAAGGATACCTGATTCATGTGCCTCAGTGTACATTTCTAATAGGTATGGTGTGACTATGTCTGCAAATTCTTTATAGAATTTGGCCGTGAGGCCGTCA
Source organism: Lissotriton helveticus (assembly GCF_964261635.1). Taxonomy (NCBI): domain Eukaryota; kingdom Metazoa; phylum Chordata; class Amphibia; order Caudata; family Salamandridae; genus Lissotriton; species Lissotriton helveticus. The sequence continues at coordinate 1,039,308,546 of NC_136061.1, forward strand.
AGCTCTGGCGATATGTTGAGCAAGTCTTGTATTACTGCTTTGACATCTGAGTCATCAATAGGTTGCTTCAGGTAGTCGCGATGACCATCCACAAGCCATGCACAGCCAATATCTGCCAGATATTCTGCTATGTCTGAATCTGGCGTAGTCTCTTTCGATTTGTACTTCGCGGTGTAATAATCATGGAATTGGTTCACCTGCTGTAGCGGCGAATAGTGCTCTATCCCTTGGGGATCAATGATTCTGTCTGTAATGGTGTACGGCCTGAGTCTTGAGTAGTTTTGCAGCTAGATTCTGACCTGGTCTTCCTCCCTCCCCATATGCCCTGGCTACGTGTCTGCATGAAAGATAGCGAATCTCGGGCTCTGCCAGTGTGTCATAATCAAGAATCAATTCATGGATCCGGGAGAGTGTTACTGGGCTTGGCTTGGCTTCTCTGCGTAGGCAGCCTCCAAATCCGATAACATGGTCTCTATCCTAGTTAGTTGACCTCCTGATATCTCTTAGTATTCCAGCTGTTGTACTGATACAAACACCCCATATTGTGACCTTAAAGGCCCCCCACAAGGTGGCAACACTATCAACTGTGCCAGTATTGATCTCGAAGTATTGTACAATAGCTTTGTGAACGGTATCGATGTATAGGGGGTCAAGTAAAGCCTCTGATCGAAAACGCCATGTGAACGGGCGGTGCACCGTTTTTGGGATGCTAAGGGACAGCTGTACAGGGTTGTTATCGGAGAGAGTGAACGGTAGTGTGACAACGTCCGAAATCCATTCTGCTACCTCTTTACTTATGAGCCAATAGTCTAACCTTGACCAGCTATTATGTGCTGGTGTTGCGTGTTTACCTTCCCTTGCCGCCCTATTTCGGAGTCTCCAGATGTCCACCATCCCAAATTCCAACAATGTATCGGCAACACTTCGAGCCCCATTTGGTGTGCAGATACCCTGTGGGCTGGACTTATCTAAAATGGGGTCTAGATGTGTGTGTTGAGGTCAAACCCCCCCCTCCCCCCATCAGAGTACCTGTGTCCAGCCAGTCTCTCAACACTCCATATGTGCGCTGAAATATTTCAGGTACATCAGCTAAAAGCCTGTATATATTTACGAGCGTAATTAGTGAGTTACCAAGCTTGCCATGAACCATACCGCAGCGCCCTCCGTCATCTATATCAGTTTTGATTGGTGTGAATGGGATGCCTTTTTTGATCAAAATAAGAACTCCCCTGGCGTAAGAAGAGTATGATGCAAGCTTGAATCCCGCCCATTTAGTTGCGATCTTGGTTTCGGAATCCTTAGTAATATGTGACTCCTGCATAAGAGCCATTTGGATAGCGTGGCGGTCTAGATATGCAAAGACTTGACAGATTTTTGGGGGGTAATTGAGTCCGCGGAAATTCCATGTCAAGCATCTATAACCCTCACCCATTACTGTTGGTATATATTGTTACCAACATTGAATTGGTCAGCTGACAGTCGCAATACAGTTGTATAAAGTGTGTGACCTTCTTTCGTGTACCAATACAATCACATTGAACAATATTCTTACAACGAAATGTGATTCCCCCACCCTCTCTCACTTTAGCAACCCCAAAATGCCAAAGCCATCCCCAGTACCCGTAAAGTGCCCCAACAAACAAAGGAACAGAAATCTAGCAATGTGGGGTATACCCATTTGGGGGGACATCGCGACACAACCAACTCCCAAGTGGACCAGGGAGGTGGCCACAGATTTACAAGCGCTTGTTCCCTGAATCTGTAGCTCTATATTTAAAATAAAAAGATACACCCACTAGTCTACCATATAACGGATAGAAACATTTACATTGGCAACACAAATGGCTCTCAGCTAAGGATATAAAGGCCATAACCTGCTCCAGTCCGTCTCCGCAAGTTGGTGGCACCGCTGGATTGTCAAATGCCACATGGTCTCAATCTGTGATTGTGTGTTGTACCATTGAGATCGAAATCTCTGAGGGAACTATGTAGGAGGTGTGTTGGGTCTGTAGATAACCACGATCTTCAGCCCTCAGTGTCCGATATTTCGGGAGACGACTTCTTGCGACTGAGGGATTGGCAAATTCCATGGCTTGTGCTGGGATTGGAAAAGATCTTGGCGTTGTCATCTGTGCCTATACGGAGACATGCCGGGTAGAGCACGGCATATGGAACGTTTTCAGCCATCAGAATCTTTTTTTCTGATTCAAATTCCTTCCTAGCTGCTTGCACCGCTGCCGTAAAGTCAGGATAGAAAGATAAGGTGTTGCCCTGATAGGTGATATGGCCCTTTTGTCTGGAGATACGGAGTACAGTATCTCAATCTTTATAATTAAGTAAGCGGCTGATAATCTGCAGAGGCAGAGGTCCGGGGGAGGGCGCACAGCCAGGGAACAATGGGGCTGCTCCACGATGAACATGCCGGAGAGGTTGTCGTCCCCGCACATATCACGCAGTAGGTCTTCCACGTAGGTCTCCAAACGCCCCACATTTGTTGATTCTGAAAGGCCAAGAATGCGTAAATTATTGCGCCACGAGCACTCTTGGAGATCTTCATTTTTGGGTTGAATAACCGCGAGAAGTTTTACCATGTCTGATGTTTTTGTTTCAACTTTCTGCAGACCATCTTCCGTGTTCGAGATGTGCTGTTCTGCTCTGCCGATTCGCACCCTCTGTCTATCTAATTTGGCTGATATACTATCCATGCGTCCATTGAGGGCCTCCATGTTGTCATTTATGGATTGCAGAGGGGTCGGGCCGCAGCAGTATTGTCTAGTTCCGAGTCAGAGGCCGCGGTTTGTTGGGATTTGCCCGATTTGTGCAGTTAAAGCCTGGTTGATGCTTGTCGGGCTTACCCATGATGATTGGTGTACGTGAATTCTGGGATATGTTTTTCTGTCAAAATGCCCATGGCACCAATGGCTGCCATGATATCATAGATTTTCCCTATTCCATAATGTAGCAGAAGGCGGGATGGATTAGTACTCACGACTGTGCTCGCAGCTGTTCTTGCGTGTTATGCAGCCTGCGAGACTTCTCCTAGATGTCACCATGCGCCGAGTGTTCGGAAAATATATAGTTGTCCCTGGATATATTCTATTGGCTATTTGACCTGTCAGTAGCTGCGGGATTTCCGGGTCAGGCCGGTCTTCCTCGAGTCATGGGGTGCCATCATGCGAGTCCGCAGTTGGAGCAAGCAGCCTGGTTGACCAGGGAGTCTATTGAGCTGGCAGCCCCTTGATAATCTGGGAGTCTGTCACAGCACGGCAGTGGGTTCAGCAATTCATCCCAGTATGTAAAGTCTCACCAGGCCAAGTAACTATAATGTGAGTTCCCAGAGCGTGGTGAAGCAACCTGCTGGCTCACGCCGCTATTAACTGCGCGCTTCTCACTGGGCTGCGCTTCTTATGTCTAATGATCCCCGCTGCTCATCCAGCGGTAGTGACTCGATGGCTTCTGTGTGCACAAAATGATTTACTCCGCTTCGTGTACTCTGAGCGATTTCGCGGTCACCCCAAATCAGTCGAGTTTCAAAATGCTTTATTCGGTTTGTATAGATACAACCATATAGCAACATTCATAAATACAATTGAAGTCACTTTTATAAAGAATGATGAAACTACTAAAACAATTGCATTAATACAGGCAAAAATAAAATCTAAAAGAGAAAATAATCACTAAATATAGCGTCAGTTTACACGTTTTATGCAAGGCATGCCGGGGGGGATAATACTAAATAAGAGACCTACACAGGGCGAAAAGTGCAGTAATGTGTGCAAAATAGGCAAGGATTGGACATAGCACTTAACGACAATCAGCAAATTAATGCAAAACATATCACATCAATATACCATAGAGTAATCACTTGTAAATAGCAGCCCTTTTTTTACATTTAGTACAACATGCAGATAGGTGGTACTTTAAACAAGAGACCTATTCCAGGTCTAAAGTGCAATAACATGTGCAAAATATGCAAAGAAAAGGGGGACGTTTATATTTAGCAGCAATTATTAAAGTGTAGTGCAAAACTTGCTGGATAAGGTAGTACCAGTCAAGAGAAGGCTTAGACTGATCATAAAGTGCAGTAGTGTGTGCAAATTGTGCAAGGGATAACTAAAGTGCAATGTCTACAACTTTTCTCACGTATTTAAGCAGCAATTGTATACATACAAAGAAGAACCTGAACTGGGCATAAAGTGCAATAGTATGTGCAAAAATATGCCAGAGTAACTAAAGTGCATTAACTGTAAAAGTCTATTACATATTCATCAACAATTATATACAAAAAAAAAAATTTAAAAGGTATGAGTCCAGGGGGGTACAGGCCAGAAGAGCAGTCAATACAAGGTCTAAAATCATGATAAAAACCAGAGGTCACGTATAAGAGAAATGCATAAGGTTTGACAGTAGCTCACAATTGATCATAGGTGTCTTTTCCAACGGAGATCATATGATAATTGATTTCCTGTGCCTAATACATTTAAGAACATAAGTGGCTACACGATAACATATGTTAGGGGACGACAGGTCAAACAATAATTGCATTGCAGCTCTTATATCATACGTACTGTATTCTAAAAATAATTGCTTTAGATAAAATTTTCTAAAACCGGTATAAAAATTGCAAAAAAGTAAAAAGTGGCAGATACTCTGTTTCGATTTTCCATCGCACGGGCAGGACCCCGGCTTCTTTATAGTAGGGAAGGCCACCAAATGGTGGACTATACCCAGCCTCAGGCGTGCCAAAACAAAACGATGGGAGTTAATACTGACAAATGTAAGGTATAATGGGAATCCTGTATTTAAATTGTATTCCAGGTACAGTTTGAGGGTACTTTGTGTAGCACACCCCTTCATTCTAATCCCTTCAGCATGATCCATATAGGTGGTTTTAAGGTCACGCTTCGTTAAAACTAATTCTGTTGGGGTATCCTTAAAAATATCCTGGCCAAAAAGGGAATTATACCAGTGAAAAATATGTTTTAGCCAGGGGATTTTTAAGTGCTGGTCCAGTTTAAAACAGTCTAGAATTAATTCCTGGGTAAACTTGGTTTCATCTTTGGCCCAGATAGAACGCCAAAGGGAGAGGGGACGTAGTGCAATCAAGTCTGTAGCATGGTGTATGCCCAGCTCCCTATGTGTAATTTCGTTGGAAGCTGAAGCAGGAAGACATAATAGGCGTTTAAGATACCTATTTTCTTCCTGCTGAATGGAGAGGGCAATCTGGGAATTATATCCCCATATCCCTGCTCCATAAAGGGCAGAGGACATGCACCTGGAGTTATAAATGGTAATCATCTCCCTTATTCTACGCCCCCCTAATTTGGAGGCGAATCTGAAGATGCAGTTTGTGTTTCTAATCATCTTCATACCTATACAAGATTGCTCGTTTGCCCATCTCCCGTCCCCAGAGAATGTAATGCCTAAATAACAGAAATGTTGCACAGCCTCAAGTTTATCCCCATCAAGGAAAAATGACTTACTTTTCTTCAATTTCTTCCCACAGGTCATAGTCATAGTCTTACCCTTATTAATTTTAAGCATTCTGCCTTTAATAAAAACATTAAATTTGTCAATTAACTTTTGGAGCCCATTCGCGGTCCTGGAAATCAGGACCGCGTCGTCCGCGTATAAGAGGACGCCCCAAATCAGTCCAGGGCAGCTTGGCATGATAATCGCAGCAAGTGCGCGTTAGAGATGAGTATTCACCACCACAGGTTGTCCCGGTATAATAGGGCCCAGCTAGTTAAGGAACTGCGGCAGTCACTCGCGCTCTCTGCCTGTCCAGCGTGAGTCGGCGGCCTTCTGAGTTCTCACCACCCGGATGCCGCCGATATAGCTCGGCTCTTGGCTAAGCGAAGGCACTCACTGTGTCTGCAATCGCCGTGGTGCTGGGCTCTCGGTCGCAGTCTCCAATCAGCAGGCCTCGCCTGCTCTGACCCCTCTCACCATGCCGTGGTGCAGATGGTGCTTGCAGCTCTGGGGTTTCTTGGGTCGCTTCCTCGTTGGCCTCGCAAATCTCTCAGGGCCCCGGCGGTCGCAGCAGCTTGTCTCTCCGCACCTAGTGTCCTCCGGAGCGTCAGCTGGTGTGTTCTTCCATAAGCTCTGATTTCAGACTGGCAGCTCAGGATCGCTGTCGTCAGTGCAGGCAGGCCCGGCTCCAGGAATTTTTATTTGGGTGGGCCAATGGTGTATTTGGGTGGGCCACTGAGTTAGTCGCATCCGGCATGACTCGCGGGGGGGGGGGAAGAGGGGGCAGGGGGGTCACGCAGGGGGGTCACGCGGGGGGGGGGGGGGGGTAATTTAATAATATCTTTTTTTTAAATGTAGCTTACCGGGTGCCACGGCTTCTCAGCTCCTGCCCAGGATGCAAGCAGCCAGGCTCCCTCCCCAATGGTGCATAATTCCAGTGGCCCTGGTTATATCAATACACCCCAGCAGGCAGCAGTTAATGACTGTGCTGTCTGAACAAATAACTATGGCGTAAACATGTTCAGTTTCGCTGGTTTTGATTGAAAGGGCTTTTTTTTTTTTCCAATGAAGGAGTACATGATCAAACATTTGGTCTCTCAGAAAAACCATAACAGTTTCTGTGGTGGCCCTCCTTTGACTGAGGTAACTTAAAAGTTACACTGCGCTGGCCCTAGGGCCCAGGAAACTCGCTGCCAAGGGCATCTGCTGACAAAGCCTATACATTAAATGCCACACCCAAAGAGATAGGTATGGTGGGGGTTGGTTTCTGGTTAAATCCTGAGTTTGAGATGGGAGGTTGGTAAAGCAGTGAGGATGCCTGGCCTGGCCAGCATGAGTTGGAGTCGGGCCAGCCATCCACTGCGAGGAGGGAGGGAGCAAAACCCTGTTTATTGCCCTCATCACTTCCTGTTCCAAGGGGAGTGAAAACTCTGGCCCGTCGTAGCAGCATCTCCCGTGGTGAGGCCTCACTGTCATACCCTAAGGCAGTGGTCTTCAAACTTTTTTGCATGGGGCCCCCCAAAGCAAAATGTTTTGAAGTTGGGGACCCCTGCAAAACTTTATTCCAAGGATCGTAAAACAGGAGAGGCATGGCTGAGAGCAAAGGCAGAGCTTTTGAGATCATATCATGGACACTTTTTTGTAGCTCATAATCCACAGTAAATGTGAAACATATGTAGGGAAAATCATCAAGCAATAACAGAAATTGACAAAAAACCTGTTCTCTCAATAAATTGGTTCTTGTGAGCCCCTCGCACTCCTGGGCCCCAATGGAATTTTATTTTCTGAACGAATTATAGCTTAGGCCCTAATTAGCCCCCTACCTCCTCTGCCTCTTTCACAACTTACCGACCATGGCTATCACTCCAATCTTGAAACAGGTTATCCATTACTTTTTTGGTTTTACGTAAGGAAGACCCGGCCCAAGGGCATTGGGAAACTTTAAATAAGCACCATTTACATTACACAAATACAAGTTCATAAAATTTATTATATATATTTTTTTATTTTAGGCACTGGACTATTAAGTGATTTGAGTTGAGCTGACAGGAGAACCTGAACTAGGTTCCAAAGTAGGAAGCTCTTGCCATTAGGACACAACTCCTCCCTTTTAGAAATAATGAGCTCCAATGTGCTGTCCCCACCTTTTCGCAGTGAAGGTTCTCTCATCTCTCTGTGAAACGCCCTTCGCAAAGCTTGACTGGTCACCTTTCTTTTGCTTTTTGCTATATTTGGGTATTAAACCAGCATTAATGAGGTAAAATCAATGCCCAGATAGTTTTTACCAAACGTAAAAATGACAAAGTAGATGCATGACAAAATGTTCTGCATAACCCCACATAATTTTCCTTTTCTTGCCGCATAATTTAGTCAACCCTGCCACATGATTTGGTCCTCCCCTGCCGCATGATTCCAGTGACCCTGGCTTTAATAGGCCTGTCATGACACTGGACCCTATGCAACTGGTTAAGCAACACACATAAAAGCAGCCGGGGAGCTAATATATTCTTTATGTGATGCCAAAGTGCTTTTTACCACAGGCATGGACCGTGTAGCTCTATAAATACACTAGTTACTATTTCCCACTGTGAAAACCAGGATTCAAATCGGCGACTCTCTGGTCAGACTCAGAAATCTGCAGTGATTGCTTTAGATAACTGAGGTTTATAACGTAAGAGAGTATATTTTTGCAAAATTCGTTTCATTTGCTTTGTTTTTCCATTTACTGTGTTTGCGCTTTTTTTTAAAATATGCAATTATATGAAGATGAAAAGATTACATAGTTATTAGCATGTTGTGTTTACCCTTGAGCCCCGTCTCCCTACTCACGGACAGCGCCCCAGGAAACACTCAGGATTACAGGTGCAAACTTTTTATGCTGTTTAACTTCTGCATATAAAAGAAGACAGCCTGTGAACTCACCAGATAAACGTCGACCTTTCCAGGCGATCTTCATTCACAATTCCTTCCTTGGAGACGCAGTTGTGCCCCCCTGGGAATGCAGTCACAGACCCCCAGGGAGGCGCGCACCACCGTTTAAAGAACTGTGCCCTAAGGCCAGGGCCGGAGCTCCCACCACATGCTGTGCCTGCTGGCTTTGGCCCATTGTCATTCTATATGTGACAATGGGCCGTCATAAACTGTGCTGTGCTGGGCTGCGCAGAGGCTGCAGCAGCCTCTTGACTTTGGATCAGGAGAGCCAGCCCGAACACTGATGGGGGAGGAACGGCTCACATCAGGCCTCAGGCCAAGGCTCCTGTTTGGGTGGGCCAGGCTCATGTTTGGGTGGGCCCGGCCCACCCGGCCCACCCTCTAGAACCGGGCCTGAGTGCAGGTTGCGCCGGTATGCCTCGTCGGAAGAGGTCCAGACACCACTGTCGCACTCTGGGCCTCCAAGCTCTGGTCTACCTACCTCGATGCGATGTAGGTCGTTGCCGTCTTGCTTCAGGTGCCGCAACAAGACGATCATCCTGTTCTCGCCTCTTGGGTCAGTAATTAGCCCCGAACACCGCTGTTGTGTAGCGCTGTTCCTGTGCGTTAGTTGCCCCGATTTTGGTGACTACGATGGTTCAGGGAAAGCAGGATCAATTAAGGATTTCTGTCGGTGGCTGGCAGATCCGCGGTACTATGTGGCCATCTTGCCGTGTGTCAGGCCACGCCTCCCCCTCCCCCCAAACAACAAATTTGTTGAAAAATTATCAACACCAACTACATTCCTGTCCCTGTACAGTACCATGCATCTGCCCTTACAAAATCAGCAAGAATAGCAATATTAATATTCATTAGAGATTAACTTAATTTCACTGAGACAAAGTCAAATCAAATGAAACATTGGTTTTTTGTTTCATAAAAGCATACAGAATTTAATAAAAACCAATGTCGTTTGAGTGTAATGTTAAAAGCTAAAATCAAGTCATACTGCATCAAATCATTTTACAATATATAGGTAATCTCAATATTTTTTCTACATTTGATGATACTTTTTAAGAACAGAGCTATCTCTCTTATAACACATTCATTTTCCAAAATCTGCAGTGCGATGTACGCCGAACGACATTGCTTCAAGCCCCATAATTTTAAAATGGGTATGATCCACCTCCTCCTTGTTGCCTTATAAAACTTACAAAAAAGAACATGTATTGTGGATTGCTGGGAGACCTCATCACACGGACATTTACACAACGTTTTATACCAATCATGTGTTGTTGGAAAACTAACCAGATGGTGAAAAGTACTCCGTCTATAACGGGTCAAAACTAATCTGTCGTACCCACTTGGTATATTAGTTAAATATAACTGAATATCAAGAGAACGTAGCAGCATTTGATTTGAAAGTACTGTTGGATGTAAAGCTTCCCCAGCAAGTCTAAGTGCCTCCAAATGGGCCATACATGATTTTTTGAAAGTTTTTCTGGAGATGGAGACCATAGAGGGGGGATCATTGTAATAGCCTGGTTGCCCCAAGTCACTTGTGAAATCTTTTATATATTTCAACCATCATATTTCTAGTGCATGATCTAATTTAAGACGGTCTATGAAGATTTCACGGTTAAATGCTGTATTGGCTGTAGACCAAATCCGATGCCAAAGAGGGACTGGTTGTGCTATTTTTATATCAGTTATATACGGGACTCTCAATTCTGTGTGGCAAATGTAAGACGAGGTCCTACGTGGGACCACCAACAAAAATCTTTAAAATGCATTCTCAGTTTTTTGGATAAAAATTACATCACAGTAGCCCCAAATCCCTGCACCATATATAGCTGTACTGACACATTTTGCTCTATAAATATAGAGAAACTCAGCCAGGGTTTTTTGGCCCAATTCTTTAGGAAAGTTGACCAGGGCTGATGTTGCTCTAATAAAATGCAGGTTTCTGGTTTTAATGGCCTGACGTCAAGATCCCTTCGAATCCAATAGAATTCCTAAATAGGGGTATGTAGTGGCAGTTTCCACCTTTTTTCTGTCACTGTAGATCTCTCTAGTCTTCATGCTACCTTTCCCTCAACTCATTATAAATGTTTTATTGTTATTCACTCTCAGGCCCAGATTTTTCATAAACTCGTTATATATATCAAGGGCTCGTTGTAGGGCCAGTGGTGTGCGAGCCATTATTACGGCGTCGACCGGGTAGCGGAGGGCTGGTAGGGTGCGGCTGGCTATTTGTAGTAAATCGTAACACTTTTCTACCATCGCCTGTTCTAACCCATTAGTGTATAGTGTGAATAAAAAGGGAGCCAAAACGCAACCCTGCCTAACCCCCCTCTCCACCTTGAAGGACGCCGAACACTCGCCCTTGGACCCATACCGGACCCTGGCAGTCGCATTAGTGTACAACTGCCTCAAAAATTGGATTAACTGTTCCTCCACTCCCAAGCTGGCTAAAATATACCATAACTTCTCATAAAAGACACAATCGAAAGCAGCCAGGAGATCTACGTAGGCCAAAAATAATTTTTCCCTATCTTGACCTCGTATATTTGCCAATTAAAATGTTAAGATTGAGGCCTTGTTCTAATGTGCCCAGTCACTCTCTAAACCCAAACTGCAGGTCGGATAAAACGTCGTCAGCCTCTGCCCATACTTGCAAACGATTGAGTACTATCTCCCCTGCCACTTTAGCCAGAGAATCAAGCAATGAGATAGGCAGAATCCAGCGTGCGATCGCCTTTTTTGAAGATAGGGACCACCGTGGATTCTGTCCAAGTTTTAATGAGCCCAGTTTCACAGCAAGCTGCAAGCCCTTGCGTTAAAAGTGGGCCCCATACATCAATGTTAGACTTACAAAGATCTGTGGGTACCCCATCTGGTCCTGGTGCCTTACCTCCCTTGCTGACATTTATTGTGTGGTGTACTTTCTCCAGGGTGAAGGTCAGGGATGTGGGAACATTTATCAGTGGGATTGGGGCTGTAAAGCAGGGTTAAAGTCCATGCCCTTGTCTGCGTCAGCTAGTCTGTAGTTACTAGAATAGTGCTCCACCCAAAGTCCTTTCTTAATGGCAATTTCTATACTTGGGTTCTCATTGGTTTCAAGAAAGGGGGATTTCACAACCCGCCAGAAAGCGGTGCTGTCCTTGTTTTTGCTAGCATCTTGTAAATCAGCCCAAGCTTTTTCTTGAAGTTCGCTTTTACGTAGTTTCAAGGCATTCTTGTATTCCCTTCTACACTCCCTAATTGACTTACCATCCCTATTATTTTTATGTAAGGCTTCTTTTAAGTTTGAGTATGCTTTTGTACATTTGTGATCAAGCCACCTTAGAGTCTTACCCTGGCCTTTGATCTTGACCTTTAGTGTACTTCTGATTGTCTTCTTGATCTGCATGTAAGACTCCATGATCCCTTCGGGTGACGCAGACACATTTAAGCAAACTCCAAAATGTTTATAATTACTTTTTTAGATTTTCTCAATAAACTCAGTGGGCTCTAGCTTATCCCATCTCAGGGAGTAGCCGTTACGTTTATCGAAAACGAAATCACGGGACGCATAAACGCGATATTCTCAGAGAAAAAGGAACATAGTAAGTTTTGATATGATCGTGCTCAGGAGAAAATGGTCACTCATAGCAGTCTTATGTACTTTATAATCAAGAAGTCTGTTTATATATCTATTTGGGATGAGTATGACATCTATAATAGAACTCAGGCCTCTTCCTTTGAAGGTCTGAGTGAAGGAAACGGTGGTGAGAATAATAAATTAACAAAATACAGGTCTAATGTAAATATCATTCTATTTAGAAAATCCCCATATGGAGAATGTGGGATATGGGGTAGATTACAGTGATTATCAGCCATTAATCAACAAGTAATATTACCCAGTGATCACCGTGCAATGTTAAAATCCCCCCCTTCCTCCTCCCCACCCCCAAACAATAAAAACGTCTTCTGCCAGATCGTTCTGTATCTCATATACATCATCCATGAGTTGTTTCAGAATACCCACCACACTTTCCCTTGGACCATTATTATAGAAAGTGATCAACGCAAAACAATTCCCGTTATCCAACTTTAAGATCACAATTTGATAGTGCGTTTCTGACTTTGTGAATGATGTTTTGTTCGTGCTCAACATATTTGAAATATAGACACTAAGACCCCCCCATAGGCCTTTCATGACTTGACGGAATGGCAGGTGTGTGAAAGGCCTTAAAACCATTTATGAGAAGTGATCCACGGACCATGTTTCTTGAAGACGGAGTATATTAAAATCCCCAACAAAGTTAAGCCGTAAAGGATTAGCCAGTTTGGATCGTAGGCCTGCGATGTTCCAGAATAGAACTGAGACACTAGGCCCATGATTATTACAGCCATTTTTCAGAATTTGCGAGATGGTGTCATGGGCGGAAACCTCGTGTCTCGGGTTGTTTGCTAGAGCAGGTCCTGTATCCCTCCCTGAGATATGGATGCTCGCCCCCCTCTGGGTAGTTCTTACACTAGTATCCTCACTTTCAATACCTGCTCTGAGAGTTCTTAGAGAAGGCACCCTTGGACTGGGACCGGTTGTACCCGGAGCTGATGTTATGTAGTCAGGCGATCTATCGTGAACAGGTGTAAGTCAGTCTATTTCTTCGAGAGAAGGGAGGGGTTCAAAGCGATTTTCCACTGCCACATTATACACAGAGCTGTTATGCTCATTAGTGGCTCTTTCTAGCTTGGCCCTCCCTTGTTAAATGGTGGCTGATTTAAACAAAAAAAAAAAAGACCAGAGGAAGTATGTTATTGCCAGTTGGCGTTATGTCATTGCCGGCCCTCCCAAAAATGTTCTCCACTAACTGCGGGGTGTTGAATATCAATATCATGCAGTCCCCGTAGAGGGTTTTATGGTCTTGACCCAGCCAGTTAACCCTGCAGGCCATCTTAAATTCCATAAAAAGTTGTTCCGTAAGCCCTATTTTTGTGTCCAACCAATTCAAGGATTTGTTTCTTAATGTATCCCAAGCTTTTCTCTTGTAACCTCAGTCCAGGTACATTTGCCAAGATAACTGTGTATGGTGTTACTGCTGGGGGCAAATCCAAGCAGACCGGGTCAGCTTTATCTGGCCTAGAAGGTATGGGTATAGTGCTGTAGTTGTTCTGTACCTTGAGTAACCTACTCGTGTGTCAGTGTCCTTATTTTCCCTGTATAACTTTTCTTTCAGTTGGTGATTATTTGAGGAGGATGTAGTAATAACTCCCAGCGTCGTTGGTTCTGTCCTGGGGTAGTTAGCAGTACTCTGCACTCTAGCTTTTACGGTCTGCGCTACAACGTGAGATTCAATAAGATTTACTGGCCTCTGGATGCAACACGGTACCTGCCCAGGATTGCTATGATGTGTTATCGGATTGACCGCCCCTTGGTTGACTAAACAACTGTCCAGTCGCACTTCTATCTGGGCGACTCGTTCATCCAGTGATGTCATTGAGGTTTGTACAAAGGAATCTAATTTTTACACTAAGGAGGTTAGGTTGCCCATGTTATAAGCCAGGGATTTAGGCTTCTCCATGTTTCCTGCTCCAGACGGAATGTGTTTCGACCTAGCTTTGGATGCTTTTTTGCGTGTATTAAGTGAAATATGCCTAGGTAGCATACTAGTTACCACATCCTTATCTGGAATCGTGCAGGTTTTAAGTATTTTGTGACGCTTTAATGGGGGCTGAATGGTGGCATCTTGATCGCGGATTGTTATGTAATCTGATGTATTAACAATCCAACAGGTCTGAGGAACGATACCTCGTGGGGACACTGAAGAGGCCACTATGGAAACTTCAGGGGGACTTAATCATTTACTACATCCTTTACGCCTAGTGTTCTTGTAATCAGTGACTCCTCCACAGTAGATATGTTTCTTAATAGCCCCCATTGCCCCCATGAGGTAGCTCATTAGCGTATGAAGGGTTTTTGCTACTGTCTTTTTAGCAAGTTAGGGGTGAACAGTGGAAGCCTTTCTCTCCCCTTTCTTAGATACCTAAACTTCTCCCAGAAAACATGATAGATATTATAAGAAAGGATGGACCAAGCATCCGGTTCTGAAGTCTGGCATGTGCGCAAAAACAAATAAACAAATCCGATTACTAAGCAAGAATATTAATCTAATAAATCGTTAACCCAACCATGGCGGAGTATGTGTGAATAGATCCACAGTCAATAGGCAACAGTCGATGGCCACATATAGTCCGATATAAAGTATCCGCTGTTGACAGTTAATCGATGCTTATCCGAAGAGTGCAGATCGTGTCTAATATCCAAATCCTCCAGGACTGCGCTTAACCTTCTGTTTCAGAAATGAGGAAGTCTCCCAGGTCTAGCAATGCACGAACTTAGAGGATAAGCCCGGCCCAGCTTCAAGCTTCAGTTGGTCGCGGACGGGCCCGCCCTTGGCCCTGGCGCAACCCGGTCATGCCCGCCCGCGCTGATGGAGCCCGCGCTGATCTCTAAAGCGCCTCAAGGCGCTGGAAGCGGATGTAAGCAGCTCCGGCCGCGTTGTGCACTGGGATCAGTAGTGTAAGTTCCCCCTCAGGCCAGGAAAGCAGAGCACAACGAAGCAGTGAAGAACCTGGCGTTTCTAAGTTTAAAGTGGACAAACTGGGTCGATGGTTTCCTGTAGTGGGAGAATGGGACCAAACCCTGATCACCCTCGCTTCTTCTTATACCCCAAATGTAGTTCAGGAGAAATTAATTACCCTCTTAATTATAAAAATAACACACCTCTCAGGTCATGCCGTTATTCTTAGGGAGACTTCAGCTGCATGATGCACTCCTGGCTGATAAATCACAGTAGAGAGCTGGAGGAAACAGCCACTCCATCAGCTACTAGTAAACCTATTCTTAACAACTTAAGCATGATTGATGTGTTGCGATATAGACTTCTGCTAATGGCTGACTATTTGCACTTCAACGGGGCACCAAACCGTATGCGAGAATCAAATATTCTTTTTATAACTAGAAATTGGCAATAAAAGAATGCCAGCGGGATGGCGACTGAATGATTCCCCACTCTGTCATGCACGAAATATGGGAACCAATTAGGGAATATCTCCAATTCAATAACACTACATAACTTAACTTGGATTTGGGATGTCCTCAAAGCTGTTATTGGGGGGGTGGGAGAGTTAAAACAAGAAGCTAGTTCGGCATGATGTATGAGAGAAGCCACATTGGCATGCTTATGAGAACTGGTACACCTTGAGCAGAAACACAAAGCCAACCCTCTAGGAAATTGGGGATACTGTCATTGTCGCTGTGAGGACAATTATATGCCCTCCAATATGACAAGGCTAATTCTATTTTATCTAGAGTTTGGGGGGAGTGTGTGGTGTCCTGATTCCATGAAGGACTGGCACTCTTTTAGCTAACAATCTGAGGGCCACTAGGGCACAGGATCTTCTGTAATAAATAGAGAGACCCTTTGAGAAAGAACCATGCAACAGGAGAGGGGGAACTGCGAGTATTCCATTCTTATTATGAACAGCTATATACTTCTTGGAGGGAGGAGGACATGGATGCGTATCAACGTTCCCACTCTACTCACTATCGCAGCCATTGAGACTGTCACTAAATAACCCTATTTCTGTGGTTGATATACTGAACATGATAAAACATCTGAAACTGGGTAAGGTATTCTGCCCACCTGCCCAGATGGCTCCGCAGCAACAATCTGCAAGCTTTTTGAACCTCCGCTTGTAGCATTCCTTGAAAAGCTCTACAGTACCTTGAACACCACCCACTGGTTAACTCCATCTATGACTGAAGTATTAGTCTCTCTGATCACAACACCTCATAAGGCTGCCACCCAGTGCTCTTTGTACAGACCAATCTACCTCTTGAATTTTTGCTTAAGTGCTGGCAAATTACATGGAAACTGTCTTACCAAATCTGATCCTTGCCTAACGGGCAGGTTTCATTCTGACTAGGCCCACTTTAAAAAAAAAAAAAAAAAAAAACTTTTATTGGGCTTTGTTAATATTTCTTTGGCAAATTTTTAACAATTATATTCGCAGCACGTGTTTGCAGTAGATGCATATGCTCACCATTATCCTGCCATCTAGTATTAAGCTTGGGTGATTACAAGTTGTTTTTCTTCGAAGAAGTCTTGGAGTCACAAGGTATAGTGACCCCTCCTCCGGTATGTATTAAGCATGTTCCTTGGCTCGTTTGTTAGATATTTTTTTTCCACCATCAGATTCAGACCTCTACATCGCAGCTCCTTGACCGAAGCTTGATTCTTCACCAAGGCCTTTGCAGCGCCCTGTTTTTTCTCCAGCCATTCAGCTTTTACGATCCCACTCCGGCTGGTGTTATTGAACGTTTCCAAGCGCTTGCTTGGGCCCGGCCTTCCAAAACTTCTTTGCCTCCACTCTCCATGTCCGCATCCACGAGGGATGGAAAACATACCCTTCAGCTTTTGCCACAAGTGCCACCTGAAGTACTACCGGCAAGTCCAACACAGATTGTGCAGTCTGTTTGTGACTGGATCCCTAGGAGGCTTCCTGCGAGGTGTGCTTCCCGTTCCTGTCAAAGAAAGCACTTTGGCAGCGAAGGGAGCTTCTTTGGGCACACATCACAATGTAGCGACTCACAAAAGAAGCACCGAACATCTTCGGGGGTGGAACTTCCCAAACAGGAACCAGAGGACAGAAGTACAGACTGCACCTCCAGATGTACCAATACTAATGGATAGCACTGAAGACAGCTCTAACTCCGACACTGATTCCACAATGGGGCATGTGAGTACCGTGGTGAAAGATGCCCAACCTCCTACCAAACCCACTTTCGTAGCCTCACTGCCCTTGGGCCAATGGTGTTCTTCACCAGCAGGTGCACAAAGACAAATCCACTCTGCCTGGAAAGCCTTCGACTAGTGTTTGGAAATATGAGACCTTAAAATTTGCTTCACCGCCGGTACCATAAAAGGCAACATCGGCACTACCAAAGCCAAGCAAGGACTCTGAGCTGAAGCAACGCACATTGGATTAGGAAAGAACCTCCGAACCAAAATATGTTTAAGCACTAAAGCCGGCACCGAAGCAGTCCGCATCGAAACCCCATTTGCATAAAGGTGCAACAGGTACAACACCCTCTTTGGCGCCAACCACATCTCCGACACCGAAAGCCACCAAAGATGGCGCTGAGCCATGTCAAAGACAAGTGTAGTAGATTCTAGAGCGCTTGCATGACTAGATCGACAGCGGTCAAAATACTTTTTTTTACACCCAGACACAGGGAAACTATGCACCAAAACTCCTCTAGCTGTTTGCCTTACACTTTCCAAAAGGAAAAACACATTTGAGGAGGACCTTGCTGGGACTGAACCAGCCAAACCACTGATGAAGAAGGGTAGAGGCACAAATCCGATCTTTTTTCCTCCTTCTCCTCTTCCTCCTCCTCCTCTTCCTTCTACTCCTCTACCTCCATCCTCTCCTACTTTGCCTTCACTGCCACCAAGGCCAGTGCATCCACCCTCTTCTAAAAACCTGCCTCAGCAAGCTACCGTTGACTTTGGGTTGATCCGTTCCTTTAACGTTAACATAGCTTAATGTCTGCCACGTTAACATGGCTTTACATCTGCCATGCTGACACTACTTCCCCTGCCTAAATTTAGAAACGACCCCCAAGGTAGTGGTCATGTAAAAAATGTTGACAGGAGCTGCCTTCATGGTGATTCCTGTAAACGCCTTCTTACATGTAACGCACGCTCCATCAACCTGACCGAGCCGTTCATCAATTATTTTATTTTTTCCATTTTCGAAAATTCTTTTAGAAAGGAAAAAAAATAAAATGCCCCTCTCACCATGCAAGTCATCTCCCTGTGCAAGGGGTGCTTTAGGCAGTTTTCACTGCCCCTTACTCAGACAGGACTTGGTAGGGTTGCAACCATGCCAGAGATGTAGTAGTCTTCCCCACCGATAGGCGGGTAGACCATTATCTTGACTCTAAGGATACTTAGCCACTCTTGCGACCGAGTATCCTTACCGTCACAGATATAAATCTGGTACTAATTTATAGGTCGAGCCTAGTGCATCGCTCATGCGCTGCTCTAGGAGAGGGCCTGTTGGGATCACTCCAGACTTTTGCTAAACTTGTGCGTGTGGCTTTTCATTTTCCACACATTCTATTGGCCTTTGCGTGTGGCTTTAAAAAATGAAAGCACGCAATTGGCCAAAGGCAGGTGCATGTCCCACCTTTTTTGTAAATGTTCACTCCTACGGCCTCCAGCTGTCGGGAGCGAGCAGCGGCGCGCAGGCTGCTATCTGTTGTATGTAACATGTTGCTTTCACTTTCGCGGCCGCACGCCCATTTACTGGGTTTCCTGGAGTGCTTTACAAGACATAAGTAAGCGATTCCCTCCTAGGCCCTAGGGGGTCTTTCTTGGTCATATTGTAACCTCGAAAGGGGCCCTGCAGCTGCGAGTTTAAAAACTCAGTAAGAATTAAATTGTCATTATGTGGATGACTGACTCAGCCTACTTAAATAGCTATTTAACCCTATAATTGTTAAAGACTAAGCTATTTTGAATTGGAAAAGGCCAGCATCTTGTTTACAGCGCCTCATCCCTGGAGAGATGGTAAACACACACACACACACACACTAATGGGCAGCATCTCCGGGGCCTTATCTGAGCCCGATAAGGAAGACGCGGGAATGTCTGATTCACCTTGATATGGAGGGCGCTGAACACCCAAGGAAGACCCCTGTGAGGGCTTCTATGAACTTTTAGGGAATGGTAGTCTTAAAACGTCATTATTAGAATATATTTTTTTTTATCGCAGTTTTATATAGTGTGCGGACGCGAAGGTATCGGAGCACTTTACGTGAGCACCAGTAAATTACAGAGGGACACAATCCTTTTTTTTTTTTTTTTTTTTTTTTTTCTAGACCGGAGGAAATTAATTGATTTGTTCAAAATCACAGGATGTTTGACCTTTCGAGACTACTCTAACCCCTTTTCCCCAGCTTCAAAGGCGAACTCTCTTGCCGTTAAGCCACAACGGTAAATTCTTGAACGCAGCCTTGGCAGTTTTTTTTAGTTTTTTTTTTAGTACATTACACCTATAACAAAATTCTGGAAGTCTGGTGCTAAGCGAGGGGCCAGGGGAGAATGTTTTCAGCTATGAATAAACTCCTGGGGGTAGTAAGCGCTATATAAAATGCCTGTGTTACAGTTCAGTATAACACAACAAACTTCTATATTCATAATCACACTTCCTTTACTAGTCAGGAGAGGTGGAGACCGCATGATACAAGACTCTTGAACCCCGGCTAAGTGATCTTAGATGCCTAAACATATCTTAAAGCACTTCAGAAAAGAAGCAGTATTTTTCCAATTTGTGGCCCATCTCCTATTAAACAGATTCCCTTAGGATCATTGGGGGTTTTCCCCAGCATGTGTGTACGGAGTCCTTGCACTTTCTTACACACTCGCCAGCCCCCAAATAGCTTGCTGCTGTTAATATCCATTAACTTGTGCCCCTGGGCAGAGGGTGTGCCACGAATGACAGAGTATAAAGGGCCTAAACCAAGGGTGGTACTACACACTTGACCACTCCTGCAGCAGGAAGCATCTCCCACCCTGCCTGGCACGCGGTACCGGAGCGCCTGTTATCTCGGAACCTCCTGTCACCATGCAGGCCCTGGTACTGGTGGGACTTCAGGCACTGAGTGCCACTGGCTTGGCTCTCCCTGCACTGGTAAGTCCTGCTTTGGCGGGAAAAGCGCTTCAGATATTGACTCGATCACCTCGTGCCAAGAAGCAGTGCGGAGGTGGGGGGGTGTTGTTGTATTTAATTTAAAAACGTAAGGAATTGAAACGTTAGTTACCATCAGTTCCTAGCGAGGGTCAGTTGTAGGAACAATTTGAACAAAGCTCTTTTTGGATAGTACGTATGTGCTTTCTCGACCTAAAACTTCCATGTCATGTATTTGTTTTTTTATATTTTACCGTACACATTTGTCCCCTAGTTGATACACTTGCAGTGAGGAGTAGTGACCCGTTCCTATCGACTGTCTCTTTTGAATATCTGTTGTGATTGTTTTTTTTTAATAAATATGTTTCGCTGTCAATAGGAACGGAGCAAAAGCGTATAGCAATTTAAATAAGCACTTCTCAATACAGTACTATAATAGGCCTAGTCGAAAGGTCCACGTTAATGAATGGTAGATGTCGTAGCACCCAGGATAATGTGCTGCATGGCTAAATACTTGAGGTATTGAAGGCGAGACCTATTGGCTTTGCCAATGCTTGTTTTAAAGTGAATCCACCACTTATACTGGTTAATTTTAATACCTCCA
Organism: Lissotriton helveticus; assembly: GCF_964261635.1. NCBI lineage: Eukaryota > Metazoa > Chordata > Amphibia > Caudata > Salamandridae > Lissotriton > Lissotriton helveticus. The sequence continues at coordinate 1,039,329,280 of NC_136061.1, forward strand.
GAAATGCTGGCTTCAAAGCATAAATACTTATAAAAGTGTCTGAATATTGAAACCAAGACTACTGAAGGGGAGCCATACAGCCACGTCAAATGTGCTTTTCCTATACGAGACCTTCTAAGGAACTGAGCGGCACTTTGTGCATTGTTGGCTTTGTCTAGGAATACTCTTGTATGTGTGATAACTTTTTCTACATAATGCAAAGGTGTATTTCACTTGAATAATTTGTTTACCCCACCGGAAGCAACTGTATTGCTTAGAGGATGCCTTATTGAAGGTCCCAAGATTCCACAGTTTCCAGGGAACTTTAGTCAGACGATGTTTGTTCTGATGAGACCAGGCGGGTTGACCTCCCCTCCCCAAGTTGCTTTGAAAACATGGTATGCCAGAAGGTGCCATATATGAACAGACCAGATCGCCGCTTACTAATTCTGAGGCTGCTTTCCTAGTGAATTAGTGTCCCATGGAAGGTAGGTATCCATGCACAGCCATTGAAATGTTTACCTTGCTGCAGCACCACCTCAGTCAATTTCCCAATACTTCACTTTTGTATGGTACAACATATGTCAAGTTGAAAAAAAGTAGGGAAAAAAGGGCTGGCTGAGAGGGGCACCGAGGACAGTATATTTCAACGAAAGAGGGACCAGGGGCTCTTTTTTAGGTCCTGCATACGTGCCCTTAATAAATATCAAGTTGATCAACAAAGATGTGCAGTTCCTTAGAAGAAATAAGCAAAAATGGGGAGAATATGCAGCTGGTCAGTGTCTGAGGAACTGAGCAGGGGATCCATTGCTATAGGAATTAAGGCTCTCACACACCCAGATGGGTGTAATGCTTCATTATATGGCGTGCTGCTCATCAAGCCCGCGCTGCAATGCCTGAAGGGCACCCACAAAGGGGGTCTTTATCAAAGATTTTTTGTTCTAAAGCCGAATGTGAATTGGGGTTGTAGGGCCATTAATTGTAGGTTCGTGTGGTGAGGTGAAGTGTTTTTGTGTAAAAATGGTGTTGTTAAAATAGACTAAGTAGATCTCTAAAGCAAGATTTAATAGGTGAGATAATGATCATTGGTAACTTGAAAGTAGGAAGGTCTGACTTTTTCAAGCTGAGATCGTTGTCTCTACTGTTAGCCGCCACTCTTTTTAATCAGACAAGTAGACTTGCCTGCTAGAACTCATTCTAGCCCCAACTTGACAAGGAGCACGCCCTGTGATGAAACATGACACCCATCTCGGTGTGTGAGGGCCCTAGTTCCTAAAGGAACGTATCCACGTACATTTCCTTAGACACTGACTTGTGCTTCTTTTTTCTAAGGAACTGCATACCTTTGTAGATACTCTGGGTACAGCATACACAACACTCATGCCTCTTTCCCTGTTTAGAGAAGACTCTAAACTGATAAAATGTTCAAGACTTTTTAGCTGTTTTAGAAATCCAATCGGCAAACTGTTGATCCTGCACCCTTGCGACATTCTCCAAAGTATATGAAGTGGAGGCTGCTGCTTCTGTAGTGATAAGACTTTCAAAGACTTGACAACTGTAAGTCAATAAAAGACCGGAGTCTCCCTGTGGTGGCCTTATGGCATCATACAATCCATATATTGTTTATCATCTGGATCAGGTGGATAAACCGCTTCTTATGCCAAGTGCGAGTTTTACAACTCGCATTGTATGGCTGAAAAACCTTGTCATTCTTAGGCCATCTGACCCCAAACTGTGACTGGGGAGAAATGCTCTCATCACGAATTGTAGTGAGCACGTACACATCATGCCTATCATAGAACTTGACTGCGAGTAGTTCTTTGGAATGTAACGTAGTGCTCTGAGATTCCTGTGGAAATCCTTTGCGGCAACAACAAACTTTACAGCATGCCGCATTGTACTGAACAGCTCTACTCCTGTATAGAAGTTGTCCACATAAAGGTTATAACTTTTGTGAAGGAGTGGTGGGCAAGCTTCCGTACGATCTTTCCTGTGACTCGAGGGCAACCTACAGGGTTTAGAGTGGAGCTATATATACTCTCAAGGTGTACATAGTCAGTTGAACTCTCTACCAGCCTGTACTACTTGATGCTATAGCAAACTCTTTTGCTCACAATGTACTTACTGCCTGAACAGCAGCCGCCCTGCGTACAGGAGGATCAAGGCGTCCTCACTAGCTGAGTTCTTTGCAGGAGTATAAATCTCTGGAAACCCTTTTGTTCGAGGCATGTGGGCTGCTGAATTCATATCTGTGCATAGATCGCCGCCTAGTGTTGGGTCCGGATGATTGCACTTTGTTGTCTTGGAAGAGTCTTTGAAGTATCACGAGATAGGTGACTCCTCCCCTGGACTACAGTGCGCATGGGCATCTTCTCCATCCTCAGATTGGTTTTTTCCGCCATTGGGTTCGGATGCTAACTCCATAACTCCAACTTTGGAATCGAAAACAAAACTTTTCTAAAGGCCAAAAGGCCTTCGACTATATTGTTCTCGTTCAGTACCTCTCTACTCTATCCAGCCTTCCACCTCCTCTCGGTCGTCGGGCCTTTTCCACGCCACGTGAGCCGACCGTCGATGGAAAGAAGCCCGTTTAAACGGTGCCCACAATGCCACTCCAAGTTCCCACATACTGACAAACACTCAGTATGCAACAAGTGCCTTTCCCCAGACCATAGGGAAGAAACCTGCCCGGCCTGCGCCCAGTTTCGGTCGAAGAAAACCATACAGATCCGACGGGCCGCTAGGCAAGAGATGCAGCGACAGGCACCGGAACCGGCCAACATCTTTGATGATGACCAAGAACTACCGGAAGCTCCAGATTCGGACCTAGAGATCGTCACCGTCGAGGACTACTCGGACTCCGATGACGAGATCCAGCCGGGGCAAATCGTGAGTACACTGCCCCCGACACCAATTAGCCCGTTACCAAAGGGCCCGGTCGAGGCATCGCCAAAAGGCCTTAGCCAAGATCATAAAAAAAGTTTCGCCAGCCCCTCCATCCGGCTCGGCTCCGAAACCGAAACCTTCAGAGACCCCAGGGCCCAGTACCATCGTCCCGAATAAGGTTCCAGAGCCAAAAAAGGTCGTCGACCCGAAGGGCGTCGAACCGAAGAAGGCCGTACAGCCAAAAAGCGTCAAGCCAAAAAAGACTGTCGACCACAAGAAGGCCGCTCAGCCAAAAACCCCGAAAAGGTAGTCGAACCGAACAAGGGCACGCAGCCGAAGGGCGCCGAACCAAAGAAGGTCGCAGACCCAAACAAGCCTACTAGTCCAAAATCCGTCGACCCGGCAAAAGGCGCCGACTAACAGGGTGCCGAACCGAAGCACGTAGCACGGCCGGAAAAACCTGTCGAGCCAAAGACAAGTTCTCCGAAAACACCTGTCGATCTGAAAAAGAACGTCGACTCTGGAAAGGACACTCATCCAAAAAAGCCCACGGAGCACAAAAACGGGTCGAATGGAAAGTTCCGGTCGATCCCAAATCACTCGTCTACCCCGAAAAAGGGCCCGAGCCGAAGAAAACCAATAAAACACCAAAAGTCGTCGAAAAACCAGGTGTTACAGACCCAAACAAGTCTAACACTCAACCCAGGACTGTAGAGTAAGAACTCTTCCACCCAGATCCATCAGACGACCAAGCAAAAATATACATTAATTCAGAGACTGGTAAAGTTCCCATCTTGCACAGAAAGAAGAGGCCTTTAAACTCTGGCTCTCATTCCCCGATTCCATTAAAGAAAAAGGACTTTGGGACTTCTCCCTCTAGACCCTTCATTCCTTTTCAGCCTATCATACCTACTACACCCTTTAATCCTTACATTCCTTACTCTCCTTCTCACCACGGGGACAATGAGGGTAACATGGGGGATGAGCCACAGCCTCAATATGATTTCCCCCAAGATCCTCAACCACAAGAGGAACCATGGGAGGAGCCAACAGACCCTTATATCACCCACCCCATCCCTGATGTACCCTCTTATCCTACTAAGCCGTCACCTATAGATGACACCATAGTGTTCAATCAACTCATAGACAGGGCAGCACAATTCCACAATGTAGACATGCATAATGACCCTGTTGAGGAAGACTTCTTATTTGACACCTTCCCCACTTCAGAAAAAAGTGTTAGAACACTTCCCATGTTAAAGGGAGTTCTAAAACATGCACCTGACATATTTAAGGATACAGCCAGGGCACGGGTAATCAATCCCAGAATAGAAAAGAAGTATAGGGCAGCTCCTACAGACCCTACTTACATCAGAGGGCAGTTACCACTAGACTCACTAGTAGTGGCCAATGCACGTAAAAGGGCCAACTCCCAAACAGGGGAAGCACCTCCCCCTGATGAGTCAAAAATTCTGGATGCATCAGGCAAAAGGGTAGCAGCACAAGCCTCCAACTCATGGAGGATTGCTAATGCACAAGCCCTACTGGCTCGTTATGACAGGGCGCATTATGATCAGCTCGAAAGACTAATGCAACACCTACCTGAGCCTTTTAAAGCACAAGCTAATGACCTCATACAGGAGGGAAAATTTATAACAAACGCCTCCATCAAATGCGCACTTGACGCAGCAGACACCGCAGCTAGGTCAATTAACACTAACGTCTTACTACGCAGACATGCATGGCTGCGTATTTCCGGTTTTAACAATGAGGTGCAGTCCACCATTCTTAACCATCCTGTCAATCAGGATTTTCTATTTGGCCCTGCTGTCGACACCATTTTGGATAAAATGAAAAAAGACACAAACCGCAAAATCAATGGGGGCATTGCAATTTCAGCAACACAGGGGCTCCTTTCGTCGCTCCTCATACAGGGCAACTACACGAGGAAATACCTCGCAAACATCTGCCTCATACAAAAGTAACACACCAGGTTCCTTCAACAAAAACACAAACAGAGGAGGTTATAGGGACAACAATAATAAGGGAAGAGGACGTGGAGGCAATAACACCAGAGCCTCCACTGCCACAAAACAGTGACTTCATTACGCTGCCTCCAGACCACCTAACACCAGTCGGAGGCAGGCTCCAACAGTTCCTACCTGTCTGGCACGTAATTAACACGGACAGGTGGGTGAGAGAAATTATCCAGTTTGGTTATTGCCTAGAACTGACTTCTACACCACCAAACATACCACCCAGACATCGTCCTATGTCCACGGAACACATCACCCTGCTCCATCAAGAGGTGAAATGCATGCTGGAAAAGGGGGCCATAGAGCAAGTCCCTTTCCACCAGCAAGGGACAGGAGTATACTCTCTATACTTCCTTATTCCCAAGAAGGACGGTTCCCTCAGACCAATATTGGACCTCAGACCCCTAAATCAATATATACTATCGGAGCACTTCCATATGATCACACTACTGCAAGTGCTCCCATTGCTCCAACAAGGAGATTTCCTAGCAACACTAGACCACAAAGATGCGTATTTTCACATACCCACTCATCCAGCCCACAGAAAATATCTGAGGTTCACAATAGAAGGTCAACACTTCCAATTCAAGGTTTTGCCCTTTGGGGTTACCACGGCTCCAAGATTGTTTACAAAATGCTTAGCAACAGTAGCAGCACATCTCAGAAGGCAACACATCCATGTGTACCCTTATCTGGACGATTGGCTAATACAAGCCGAATCGTACCAACAGTGTGCAGCACACACATCTCAAACAATTCAGTTGCTACACAGCCTAGAGTTTTCAATCAACTACCCAAAATCGCATCTGCAACCATCCCACGCACAGCAATACCTGGGAGCCACTATAAAAACCTCAGTGGCAAAGGCATATCCAAACTCAGCAAGGATAGCCAGCATGCAGATACTCATTCGCAAATTCCTGCCACAACACTCTCTACCAGCTCAAGTCTTTATGCAGCTCATAGGCATGATGGCCTCCTGCATATTCATTGTCCCCCATGCCAGACTTCAAATGCGCCCATTACAAGAATGCCTAGCACGGCAATGGAACCAGGCTCGAGGACAACTAAAAGACCTAGTGTTGGTAGACAGTCACGCTCATAACTCTCTGCAGTGGTGGAACCCACAAAACCTTTCCAAGGGGCGACTGTTCCAAGAGCCGGTTCCACAACTAGTACTAACAGCAGACGCATCACTGACCGGCTGGGGAGCCCATCTCCTTCAATACACAGTACAAGGACTCTGGACAACCAAACAGAAAAAACTGCATATCAACCAACTAGAATTGCTAGCGATATTCCTAGCCCTGAAAGCATTTCAGAAATACTTGTACAGCAAGACGGTGTTGATCCGGACGGACAACATGACCGCAATGTACTATATCCAGAAAGCGGGAGGAACGCACTCTCCACAGCTGTCCCATCTGGCACAAAGCATATGGAAGTGGGCGATTCAAAAAATCATTTTTCTCCTAGCAGAACACCTTCCAGGGAAGGACAATCAAATTGCCGACCTGATCAGCAGGCACAGCCAACAACTACGCGAATGGGAGATTCACCCCCAAGTTCTCCAGCCATTCTTCAAAGAGTGGGGTCACCCAGAAATAGACCTGTTTGCCAAAAGAAAACTCCAAATGCCAGTACTTTGCAGCCAGATTCCCACATCCGTTGTCACAGGGCAATGCGATCTGGATGAACTGGTCAGGCAGATTTGCGTACGCTTTTCCCCAGCACCACTGATTCCGCTGGTGGCACGCAAACTGCGACAACACTCACTCACTCACGCTAATCCTAGTTGCTCCCACTTGGGCGAGACAACCGTGGTACACAACGTTCCTAGAACTTTCAGTAGTTCCTCATCAAAGACTGTGCCTTGCACCCCATCTTCTAACTCAGAACCAAGGAGAAATCAGACACCCAGATCCCAATCAGATGAACCTAGCGATCTGGCTCCTGAGGTCTTAGAATTTGGATACCTTAACTTGCCCCCAGATTGCATGAACATCATTAGGGAGGCAAGACGACCAACCACACGAGCATGCTATGCAGCTAAATGGAAAAGATTTGTTATTTACTGCAACAATAACCAAATCAACCCATTAGACGCTTCCATACAAAACATTATATGTTACCTGCTGCATCTACAAAGATGTAACTTAGCATAATCTTCCATACGACTACACCTCGCTGCTATAGCAGCATACCTTCAAAACAGGCAACACCTTTCACTGTTTAGAGTACCAGCAATTAAAGCCTTCATGGAGGGTCTTAAAAGGGTGATCCCTCCAAGACACCCCCCTTCCCAAGTCTGGAATCTAAATATAGTACTTACCAGACTTATGGGCCCTCCTTTCGAACCTCTACACTCATGCGAACTACAATTCTTAACGTGGAAGGTTGCATTCTTAGTTGCCATTACCTCACTCAGAAGAGTGAGCGAATTACAAGCACTAACTATTAAAGAACCTTCCATGCAGGTACATGCCAACCCAAAATTCATGCCTAAGGTTGTATCCAATTTCCATATCAATCAATCAATAGAACTGCCAGTATTCTTTCAAAATCCACAGTCAGTAGCTGCGAGAGCCCTACACACCTTGGATGTAAAAAGAGTTCTACTTTATTACGTAGACAGAACTAAATCATTTAGAAAGACAAAACAACTATTCGTTGATTTTGCACCACAACACCCCGGAAATCCTATTTCAAAGTCAGGAATAGCCAGATGGATAGTTAAATGCATTCAAATATGCTATCAAAAAGCAAAACGCACTTTAACCGCCCCCCCCCCCCAAGAGCTCACTCTACAAGGAAAATGGGGGCATCCATGGCTTTCCTAGGAAATATTCCCCCTGAAGACATCTGTAAGGCAGCCACATGGACCACCATACACACATTCACAAAACACTACTGTGTAGACGTGCAAGCAAAACAGCAAGCTGCTGTAGGCCAGGCTGTCCTCAAAACTCTTTTTCAAACTTCTGCAGCTGGCACCGGTAGCCACCGCTAGAGGAGATACTGCTGTACAGTCTATGCACAGATATGAATTCAGCAGCCCACAAATGCTCGAACGGAATATGCTACTTACCAGTATGCATCTGTTCTTGGCATGTAGGGCTGCTGACATTCATATCGCTCGCCCTCCTCCCCGGTGCCTGTCGCAGCTGCAGCATTATCTTTAGCATGGCCATCTCTTACTTTCCTATCTCCATCTCTGCCAAAATGGCGAAAAACAATCTGAGGATGGAGAAGATGCCCATGTGCACTGTAGTCCAGGGGAGGAGTCTCCTATCTCGTGATACTTCGAAGACTCTTCCAAGACAACAAAGTGCAATCATCCGGACCCAACACTAGGCGGCGATCTATGCACAGATATGAATGTCAGCAGCTCTACATGCCAAGAACAGATGCATACTGGTAAGTAGCATATTCCTAATGAGGCCTCCCTGAAACCTGGGGTGGGGTTTTTAGGCCTTTCTTCCCAACAACAATGGGCGAGAGCTCTTCCCTGCTCCTTTTGCCGTTCCGGTGGAGAATCTGTAATAAGGGGTGCTGATGTCACAGATCGGTGGGAGGTGGGGCAGAGGCTTATGCGGGTTTGCCAGTTACACTTGGGGACTATAAAGACTGTCCTTTTGGTTACCATTACTTCAGTGAGATGGGTCAGTGAGTTGGAAAAACTGAGTCTGTCCCCCATCCTCCTTTTTCCCTGACAAGCTGGTGTTGTGAATCGGTGCCGCTTTCCTTTCCAAGGCTTACTCACCTGTACCTGGGTCAATCCCTCACCCTGCTTTCTTTTTTTTCTCCCTCCCCATCCAGCGAGGGAGGTGGGGGCGCTACATCGCCTGGATCCTAGGTCAATAAACAGTTTGTCTCAGCCACCCTAGGGCCTTCATTGGATGATCAGCTCTTTGTTGGCTACTGTGGCAATAGGAAGGGCATAGCAGTTCGGAAGTGGATAATGTCCTTCTAGATACTCATCTGCATCCAAATGTTCTTTTTCCCTGGCCACAAAGGAACTGGCTGAGAAAATCTGGGCCAATCCCACCTGTGCCAAGTCCTTGTCTTCTGCTCTTGTGAGCGGTGTTCCCATTGCAGAGATTTGTAAGGCAGCAATGTGTTCATCCCTGTACACATTCAACAAACACTACTGTTTATACATTGAGGTGCACATGGATGGGAACTTGCCAGATCTGAGCTGAAAGAGTTGTTCACCTAACCATCCATCAGCCTGCCTCCCAGAAATATACTGTTTGGGAATCTAGGGGCACATGCATCAAGCCTTTTTCCATTCGCAAATGCATGTAGGTTTTGTCATTCGCAATTTAGGTAATCACAGTTTTTGGCGATGACCTAAATTGTGAATGCATTTAGGGAATCGCAATTTGCGATAACCTAATGCAGATGTATGTAGCCCTACCTAAATGCGAACAGTGCATTTTGGAAACGCTAATTACCATCAACTTCAAGTTGATGCTAATATGTGCATGCTTTGAAAAATGAACAAAAATGCGTTTTTCAAAGTGCCATGTAGCGCACACATGCCCTTGGGGCATGTGTGTGCTTTACATGTGCACACTTACCTTTTTTTGTGGGGTGCTTCAGGGGGGCCATAGGCTCTCGGGCACCCTTGGATTTGCATTCGCTATTTGCGATTACCAATTTGGTAATCACAATTAGCGAATGCAATGCCATTTATTGCTATGGGCCTGTAGGCCCATAGGAATGAAAGGAGCCACATTAGCTAATAGCGATTCGTAATTTCCAAATCGCTGATGTTAAGGAATCTCAATTTTTTTTTGCGATCCTTACATGCATTGGCATTTGCGATTACCAAATAGCGATTCCTTAATAATCGCTATTCGGTAAAGTTTACAGGTGACAAATTTGCAGGTAGTGGAATCTATTGAAAGAAAAAGTTACTAATCTTTGCTAACTATCTTTCTGGTGGATACTCTGTCTACCTGCAGATTCCTCACCAGTCTCTCCACCTTCACTTCTTCTGATGTTTGGATGTACAGGGAAAGTGTTAATGAGGTTCCAGTTAGTTTTGTGGTGCACTATATCGGATCAATGTTGATCTATCTGTTTGTAATGAAAAAAATGGATGGAAACTGATGTCCTTTTGCTGGGGCGGTCTGTATAGTACTAATGTGATGCTACCAGTCTTCCCTTCTGGCGCTGAGACTAAGCCACCGCCCTCCACCCAGAATCAAGGTGTTTTGAAGTTAATGGATCCAGACATCTGGGATTATTCAACAGGTGGGGAATCTGCAGGTAAATGGAGTATCCACCAGAACGATTGTTACTGAAGGTAAGTAACTTCTTTGTTTGAAGCCATCTGTTACCTATTACAGTTACAGTAATTGTTTTGAGTTTGTTTATTTTATTTCTATTTTAGGTAAAAACAACGGAGGCCGTAGTCACAAAATTAGTGAATATTTTGATGTAAGTATTTGTGCACTTCTTAGAATGTCTCTTTAAAAATACAGTTTTGAGAAATACTTTTGTTTTACTCATTGTGTGGTGTACATATGAAAATTTCACAGGAAGCTGCAGAGTTTAAAGAAATTCAACTAAGTTTCATGATGAGTACCATGTACAGCAGTACATTTTAGGTCGGATTGTATTCGTTTTTTTGGAGGAATGAGACTGCAGCCCTGCATTATTTATTTATTTTGGCATTTTTCATAACCATAATGAATTGCAACCAATTAGTGTATAAAGCTTGCTATTCAAAGCATACATTTCCACAAACACTTTAAATTGCCATTCAAATAACCTTTTGCTCAGTATTTCTCCATGGGAGTGTTTTTAAAATCCTTGGTTGCATTTAAATATTATATTTTTCTCTTTTTTTCAATTATTGAGCCTATATTTCCAAAAGCATCTGATTTAAGATTTCTTTTCCACTTTTAAAATGGTTTGCTTTCTGGAAAAATCATGGTCCTGTATTGTAAGTGTATCTTATGCTGTGTTGGTTTCCTATCTAAAATAGTAGATTCTTTACTTAGCTTCTGCGATGTTGCAAGTTTGTATGTCCCTCATACACAAGATTATAGAGATTAATATTTCACTTTTACTATAATTCTTAATGTAAGACACAATGTTGCAAATTTTTTAGTGGTCCTCTTCGTCTCTGACTATCTTGAGGGCGAGCGCAGCAGTCCACATCACACACCGCAAACCAGAGGTCATCCAGATTTCAGCCATGCTAGATTGTTTGTATGTCTGGGCACATCCTGGAACCCTGGCATGAATTTATCTCTCCGAAAGTGACAGTATCACGGAGTTTGGTTTTCTTTCACTGTATTTAGGTACACATGGAGGAATGACTGAGAAACACAGCTTCAGTTAATGCTTATTAGAGTAGTTTTAACTTCACTGGTTCCATTTTTGGATTTTCTACAGTCATCTACTACAGACATGTTTGTCATACAGCTGTTCCAACTCCTAGTTACTTCAATTTGGTGTCATTTCATTTTTGGGTGCTTCACACCAAATAGGTTAACACAATTACAGGAAGTAGAGCAGGGAATACCTCAAATGAATTGATTAACGAAAAGTAAAGACTGATTGATTAAATAAGGAAATTTTTGAAAGAGAAGGCAACAGTAAGATGTTGATTTGTAGGTAGTGAAAAAGGTTTATGGTGTTGGTAGAGGTGGAACTAAGGATGTCTATGGTACATTAAGCGTATTTGTAGTGACAGGAAAGAGTCTGGAGAATTACGTGCAAATGTAGGTGTAGTAAAACAGATAAATGCAGACGAGAAAGATCATGAATGCTTTTTGAAAACTATCCAGAATTAGCCCCAGCTTTTACTCAGAAGAGTGTCAAAAGGAATGCTCTTTTGCGCTCTGAAACCACTGTTTATTGGAAGCCTGCCAAGTATGTCATTCTGTTATTTGGCTGTATATCCAGCACACAGAACTTTAACTGTTACTATGGAAGAATGTTCCAGTGATCTTGCCCATTCTTGGGCATCTTCTGGGTTTGGAAGAAAGGCATACAGTTTAAGTATGATTTGTAGAGCTGCTTTTACTCCTTGCTGACAAAGGTACAGCATCATATTTGTAATAAGGGCACCACTCCACTTAACTATGGCAACCTGGTCGGGTGCCAGAGAGGCTGTACATCATCTCACAAGAATGAAAGCCTGTCACTAGAGACAAGAGTCACATTTGAAAATCCTCAGTAAATGTTTAGTCTCTGAAGATTGTGCTGTCCTTTGAAGAGTGTGCAGTATTCCTAAACTCTCACTGTTGCTGAAAGAGGAAGTTGTATTGTGGCTATGAAAGAGGGTAATACAAGTGTTACTGTTCCAGTTATTTAATTTCAAAGAATGGTGTATGCTTAGGCCAATACCAAATGTAAGGCCCTTTAAGAAATCTATTCCTGCTTGATAGTGGGTAACCTCAACACTGAGTTAAGGATGCATATTTCTAATCCCGTCCCTTACTATACTGCTTTTTTATTTATTTACCTTTTCAATGCAGTCAACAGTACAGCACAGTGTGAAAGAGCGAGGCAGGAGTACATCAGAATTTACCTCTGGTGATTCAGTAAAATAGTGCAAAGCATCAATAGGATCCTTCCATTCCTCTACAGTGTCCTGTAAATCGAACTATTCACCCCCTCCATGTAATCCCCAAACCGCATTGAATTTTCCATCACATAGTAAGTATATCCTCCACTATAAACCATGTTAACATCTCAAGTATGTCTTGAAGGAGCTCTCATTGGCCAAATGTTTTTCCACTGTAAACAAACACCTGCAAATACAGAAATTGTATGTCTGTATGCATTTGGATGATTGGTGTCAGGGTTTCCGTCACAGAAGTGTTTATGAAAGCATTCTGATCACACTTTGCATCATTTACCATATGCGTAGCCAATTATCATTAGACCCATCTGAGAATATCAGGTTTTTAGGGTCCGTTTTAGGTTACAATAGGCTTCAGAGTTGCCTTCAGACAAAATTATTCTTTTCTTTCATCAGTCGTTCTTCAGTTTATCTTTCCCTAGGTGGTGCCGATTTAATATCTGATGGGCGTCTGTTCAGGTTTTATTTTGCTTTCTGTCCATTCTTCGAGTTGATCTAGATGAGTATTTTTGTAACATTTCACTTTCTAACAACAGATTATGAGTGCTTGACTCTTCAGATTTGGATAATAGTTCTTATAAATGTGTTAATGTTTGTATTTCTGTATTCCTTCTCCCAGTACCAAGGTGGAAATCAAGGTGGAAATGGTTCTAGCACAACAGTAAGAAGCTTACCGCCTGCTGTTCGTTCTCCCCAGAATTCACATTCACATTCCACACCTTCCTCCTCTGTAAGTTATCAGGCTTGTTTCACCTGAAATAAAACATCTGACACACAAATATGTGATGTATTTAGGCATTTGTGGCTTTGGCTACACATGCTGTGCATACTCCTGCCATCTAGTGTTGTGTCCGGATGTTTGCAAATGTTTTTCTTCAAAGCAGTCTTTTGAGTCACAAGGTTCGGCGGCGACTCCTGCTGGTAAGCCGCATGGGCATCGACTACATTGTTTTCTTTCCGCCAACGGGCTCGGACATGTGCTCTCACGTTCTGGTTCCAGACCGTTGTCGGTACTCAAATCCATTCCCACGGTAACTCCTAACTGTCGGTATAGTTTTCCCTTCCATACTGGATCGATGACTCCAGCTGCGCTCGGGCCTTTCGACTGGTTCCATTCCATGTCACGAGGGTGATGGAACGCTCGCCTTTTAGATATTGACCTCCATTAGGTCTTTAACTATGCCCGAGCATAACAAGCTTGTTTGCTCGAGCTCACTTGCAACGCTTGCAGCTCCTTCAGATCGAAGAAGACCCTCTGTTACAGTCGGACCCACTGCTTGAAGATGTCACAGAGGAGCGGCAAAGAACCAGTAGACCTTGTCAGCACTGAAGAGCTACAAGAACACCATACTGTGGTGTCGGCAGCTGACAAGGAGCCGGTCTCTCTAGAGGATAGTGCCCGCTCAGACCTGGAAGTTGAGGACCTTCCAGTAAACCCACAGGTCATGAGTACACACCCTTCCCCTCTTTGATGCAGCTCGCAGGCCTCCACAAAATGCCGCACAGCCACTCCCGAACATCAGCGGCATAGCATCTGGCCACCACTACCCTCGGGCCATGATCGTCACCGACCATAGACTTCGGGCACAATGCCCAGCTATGGCTAGGTCCCGAAAAACATTCCAAGCCAACCGGCTTAGCACCGACCACGTCCGGCTCAGCATTGAGTAAATTGTCAGAGGTGAAACAGTCTGCACCAAAACCAACATTGGTGCCGAAGCCTTCAGCACCAAAGTAGATTACCACCACGTTCGTTGACGAACCAGTCGACCCACTCCTCCATCGGCTTCAAGAGGAGATTAATGCTCGATAGACACGTTTGGCAATCCATTCTCAGATGGGCAGGATCATTGCCCTCTGACCTGGAGCTGCCATACATCCACTGAAAAGGCAGCTTTCTTTTCAGGAAGCCCTGGATGAAACCCCAGCTCCTAAACACAGGAAAAAGATGGCAAGGTCACCAACCCTCTACCTGCTTCTCCACCAACACTGGACACCCAGGACTCTCCTTCCCCTCACGCCTCAAATGGGGACTCTTTCTTACACTCCACAGGGATCACCACTTCCGTTCAATGAGGGCATGAGGGTAAACCCTACTCCAGTTTCCCCACAACCAGGCCCCTTGTACACTCCTAATGCTGATCCTCCAGCCGACACCGACCCGGATCTTCACTCTGCTCGAAAATTCCCCCTAGATGATTATTCTACATATCGGGAGCACCTCGCCAGAGCTGGGGCCTACCATAAAGTTCCCCTCCATTCAGATCATATAGAAGAGGATGGCCTATTTGAGACCCTCTCCTCCGCACAACACACTAAACAATACCACCCTAAGCTCAAAGATATGTTGTGTCACACAGCTGACATTTTCCAGGACCCTAGTCCGTGCTCGGTAGCTCTCCGAGTTGATAAAGTATAAGGCATGCCCATCAGATCCTCCTTACATTCAAGGACAGCATCGACTAGACTCTCTAGTGGTGCATATGGCGCAGAAGAGGCCTAACTCCCAAACAACTGAAGATCAACACCAAAAACCTGTTGCAGGGGTGGCCTTTTCTCAACCCAGTATCACAGGAGACCATCACAATGGTCACGTCCCTATTGGTATGAGGAGCATATTTGCAAATTTAGATTGTCCAAGGCCATTGGGAACTCAAACACCAGGGCCTTCAGATCACTTATTTAGAACCCATAGTAGTTTGCCTTACATTGAAAGCTTTACTTCCCCCATCTAGTGGGCAAAGTCTTCCTCGTCTACATGGACAAACCACAGCCATGTTTTCCTGTCAAACAGGGGAGACCTGGTCTTCACAGCTCTTTCAGTTCACCCAGCACATCTGGTGTTGTGTGATATGCCACAAATTCCACCTACTTTAAGAGGACCCCCTAGGGGTGGACAACAACTTTGCCAACCTTCTCAGTAGAATGTGGCAACAATTCCAAGAGTAGAAACTCCACACGCAAGTCCTCCATCAGTAATTCCAGAGATGGAGTTTTCCCCAAATAGACCTATTGCCAACCATAGAAAACACAAAATGCCCAAACTTCGCATCCAGGTTGCCACAGTCCAAAGGCAATGCACTATGGATGAACTGGTCAGGGATTGTTGCCTACTCTTTTCATCCTCTCTCCTTGCTTCAGTTTGTGGTTCGGAGGTTACGGCAGACATTCCTCAATCATTCTTGTGGCCCCTACCAACCAATACTTATGGAACTCTGTTTCGCACCACAGACTCCAGATCAGGTTGGGCCTTCTCATACAGAGCCATGGAGAAATACGACACCAGGTCTCCAAGTCCCTCAACCGTGCAATGTGGCTCCCGAAGTGTTAGAATTTGGGTACCTCCGATTACCTCCCAAATGTATGGCCATCGGAAGGAAGCGCGTAGACCCACTACCTGCCCCATACTACACGGCCAAATGGAAACAATTTGTCCACTGTCATTCAAAACATTAACATGCTCACAGCTAGAGTGCCGAATATTGTCTGCTACCTACTGGATTGACCAACTTATGCACTGGCATTCATTTCTGTGCAGCTCCATCCAGCTGCTGTGACTGCTTACCTACAGAATGGACAACATCTCTCCCTTCTCAAAGTGTCAATTATCCAAGTGTAAGAAAGTGACTCTAAATATACTTGACCAAAGTAAGGTACCGTGTGTACAGATACCACAGTCCCCAGAGGTTTGGCAGAGGCTAAAGTTTTACATAACCTTACTCTCTAAAGTGGTAGCTTGGTCGAGCAGTAAGGCAGTATCAGAGGATAGTGTAAAGCATTTTGTACACACTCAGTCAGCAAATGATCTCACACTCAAAAACTGAACTCTAGGTCAAATGTTTTGTATCAAAAGATATAGTTTTAGTTTAGAACCAACAAGATATCAAAATATACTTTCTCACAATGGATTACTTTATTTAAATACTTTTCAGATAGGCAAGGGACTCTTTGAATACAATAGTTGCAGCAAACTGTAATAGGCAACACAATTTCAAACACAATGCAACATTGAGCTCAATGGGAATTTCTAGTTAAATGCAATTAGTTACTTTGTAGATTACTTTTCTAACCACAGTACTGGATCCTAGATTCAGTCCCGGGACATGTGCTGTAAATAGTTAAGCAAAAGCGTTTTGGTTACAGTAGTGATTTTTAAGGAATATTATTGTATTTTAAAAGTTGACACTTAAACTTTTCTAGGCAAAATTACCAATGTTATCCTATGGAAGGAAATTCAGTTTGCAGGTAAAGTATGTTTGCGTTACTTTTGTAATCCAGTGCTGGGCTCCAAGGTTCAGCACTGGGACATCTATCGAAAACAGGCAAGTAATTACGTTTTTATCGTTAGCACGATTTTTAAAGAATATTTGTAAGTTTCATAAATCGACATTTAGAAACTTTTTCAGCAAAAAGCAGGCAATGATATCCTATTGAAGGAAATTCAAATTACTGGTAAGTACGGTTGAAATTACTTTTCAGGGTCAGTACTGAGCTACAAGAAGCAGCACTGAGGTATCTCCTGATAACAGGTGAGTAAATCGGAATTCGTTGTTCGGCTGATTTTAGATGAATATTTTAAAGTCCCAACACTCCACACTTAAAGAATTTCCAAGTGAAATTTCCAAGTGAAACCAGTCAATGTACGAAGTACGAACCCTCCTGAGGCGGGAGCCGGGAGTCTCTCTGTTTGTCTATTTTAAAAATTATTATCTGTCACTTACTGCTGATTTTAATAGCACTTACTTGTTTGTTTACATCAGGACTCTGTCCTTTAGCACGCCGCACAGCCGATTTCACGCTGGTCGCGGACACTTCCTAAACAAACTTTTCCCGCCGGGGAGACGCGAGGCCACGCCCACTCGGAGGCCACGCCCCCAGGCCATCAGCACTCCCTATTTAGAATGTGCTTGTACCGTACGCGCAGCGGACGGGCGCAGCGGACGGGCGCAGCGGGCGCGCCAAAGGCACGCCTAAGGCAAGCCCGTCTGCGCCCGTCATCGCCACGACATCGCCTTTCGCCAGTCCCCCTGGTCAAACTTTGCCTCGGGTACCCTTTCGATACAATAGAGATCTCCTCCTTGCCTTAAACCCTGGACAGAGATGTGTTGACATGACAGGCATTCTTGGCCACACGAGCCTCCAATGCAACTCCTGCCACTTCAACGCTGCAAGCCCAAGTAGCATTCAAGAAAAACGTTACGCTCCTACCACCTCCCCCCTCACGGTTCTTCAACTTAATGTCAGGTCGCTCACCAAACACCATCTTGAGGTTAACTCCCTCATATTGGATGAGAACCCTGACATTTTCTTCCTCTGCGAAACCTGGCTGCGGGATGGAGCGTCCGCCATTCCCAACCTCACGCTCCCAGATGACTACCACATGTCAACTATAAACCGCGATACGAGAGGCGGTGGCATCGCGGTAATTTATAAAAAGCAATTCACTTGCTCATTTACTAAAGAAGTTCTTCCTGATTGTGAATGTGCCCGATTCAAAATTGCAACTAGCCCACACTTCACATTGTCTGGCCTCTATATCTATCGTCCACCTGGCCCTGCTTCCAGGTTTATCGAAGCCCTTCTTGAGATGGTAACCGCTCTTGTGACCAGATCTGCTAATTTTACCATCTTGGGCGACCTCAACCTTCATTTTGACTTACTTGATGACCCCACTATTAGAAATCTCCTTGCTGATCTCTCTGCCCTACAACTCGATTCCCTTATTCTGACTCCAACCCATCTAGCCGGGCATACTCTGGACCCGGTCCTTACAAACATTCAAGAGGCCACTACAGAGATGCCCATACCAATGGGATGGACGGACCACTACCTCATTAAACTAACTATCCTGGTCTTTGAACGAGCGCACAAAATCGAATCTACCCGCCGCCTTGAAAGACCATGGCACAAATTACCCACTGCTGACTTCCACGACACCCTAGGGAAATTCCATCGGGGAGCTAACCAAGACATTGATACGACCTATAACGCTTTTAATGACTGGATTAAGGGTGGACTTGACACTCTCATTCCAGCGAAATGGACCAAAGGACGTACCACACCCTCCAACCCCTGGTACAATGACACCCTCAAACCCATGCGCAAGGAATGTAAAAGAGCAGAGCGTCTGTGGAGAAAAGACTTTGACTGTAAGGACAAAACCAGCTATATATTGAAACTAAAATCGTATCACAAAGCTATCCGCATGGCTCGTGCAGCTTTTTATGCTGACAGAATCAATGCGAGTCCCAACCCTGCAAAAACTATCTTCAAACTAGTCCAAGAACTTCAGAGTACCAGGTCACCCTCCCCTAATATTGCATCCACTGAACAATGTGAGGAACTCGCTACATACTTCATAGAGAAAGTTCAAAATATCTACAAAACTTTCTCTCAACCCCCCCTCTACCCTATCAAACCTACCGACTCCACCTCCGACTTCACCCCTTTTACACAAATCCCTGATATCTCTTCTGAAGATCTAATCAAACTTTGCAGAAAGGTGAAATCAGGCTCCCCTGCGGACCCTATGAGCCCTATCCATTTAATGGATTCGCTTGATTTCTTCCTGCCTCCCATGTCTGACATTCTCAACCTCTCCTTCTCCTCCGCTATTGTTCCGGCAGCCTGGAAACAGGCATGGGTGTCACCCATAATCAAAAAACCCACCCTGGATCCATCTAAGCCGGAAAACTTCCGACCCATATCCCTGCTCCCTTGGATGTCTAAAATTGCAGAGGCCCACGTTAACTGCGTCCTCTCCAAACATGTAGACCTGAATGGCATCCTGGACCCATCCCAAAATGGGTTCAGACCAGGCCACAGTACGGAGTCTGCCCTACTGGCCACCTCCGAATATCTCCGGACGATCTTAGATTCCGGTCAGAGTGCTGCGCTGATTCTTCTTGACCTCAGCGCAGCCTTTGACACGGTATCCCACGACATCCTTCTTAAACGTCTGGAGATGACCGGAGTATCTGGCCTAGCTCTGTCCTGGTTCCGCTCCTTCCTTGAAGACAGATCCTTCCGGGTGTCAGCCCCCCCATTTCTTTCCAGACCCCGCCCCATCGCACGGAGTCCCTCAGGGCTCAGCGTTGAGCCCTTCCCTCTTCAACCTTTATGTACAGCCTCTTGCTGCGGTGGCCAAAGAATGGGGGCTGACGCTAGTGTCGTATGCCGACGACACCCAGTTGGTCATCACCCTCATGGAAAGCCCCTCCATCGCGGCCTCCAGGTTTAGAAATGGCCTGGCAGCAGTGGCGCAATGGATGACGGATAACTATCTGCAATTGAATGCGGGAAAAACACCAGCCTTTGGAATGAGCACTGGTGGCCGTCTTCCCTCGGCTCCATTTCCCCCCCCCTAAGTCCCTTGTAGAAAATCTAGGAGTCTGGATGGACGCCTCACTCAGCTACCAAACTCACACCAAGAAGGTGGCTGCCACTTATATAGGCCTATTAAGAAGTCTCAGCTCTATACTTGGCTTTTTTGACCCGAAGGTCCGCCAGCTGATCGTCCAGGCGACTATCCTTTCTCACTTGGACTACGCGAATGTCCTCCTCCTAGGCGCAAACAAAGGAGAAATTGCTAGACTCCAACGCGTGCAAAATGCGGCGGCAAGAGCTTTGGTCGGCCTTCCCCGCAGATGCTCAGCCAGAGCCACCATCCGCAAGCTTCACTGGCTGCCCGTTGATTCCAGAATTCAATTCAAAGCCCTCATCATGATCTTCAAAATTTTCAAACTGGGAAGTCCTACTCTCCTTTAAAATCTCCTCATTCCCTACGTCCCTTGTCGTGACCTGCGCTCCTCTAACCAATATCTCTTGAGCGTTCCCCGCATAAAGCTTTGCCGCATTGGAGGTCGCTCCTTTAGGGTCTTAGGACCTAAGCTTTGGAATGCTCTGCCCCCCAACATCCGTTCCCTAGAAAGCCTTGCTATCTTCCGGAAAGCTATCAAAACCCTCTTGTTCCCCTCTGGTTAGTTCTTCTCTCCCCCTTCCCCCCTCTTGGTAGGTTTCTGTGACTCTTCTCAGCGCCGGGACGCCTCTTTGCCGGGGCAGCTGTTGCGCTTTACCAAACCTTAGTATAGTATGTTAGCCTATGGAAAAAAAGTGAGTTATCGGCTTTTAGGTAAGTACTCGACTGGCAGAGTTAAGGTTCCGGGCATATGCTCTGGGGTCTCCAAGGGTTGGGTAGGTACAGTTGGTGCACCCTCAGCGGCACAGGGGCAGCCAGGTGCAGAGGTAGTTAGGCCCAATGTTATCCAATGAGGGGCAGGGGGGCCTTCGGTTGGTGGCTGCTGGCAAGCATGCCATGCGGCTGTGGGAACTGGGCGCCTGGAAACTTGCTCAGGGCAAATGGGGAAGTAGGTTAGGACAAAGATTGCATTGCCAGGGGCACTCTGGCAGCTGGGTGCAGGGTGCTTCTGAGCCGTCGGGCGCTCAATGTTATTCAATGGAGATCTTGGAAAGTTGACAAAGGCTGCAGGCTCGGGGACGGAGGGTCTTCAGGAGCGACCAACACTTCGAGGGGTAAGTTGGGATCTTGGAGGATAGGTAGGCACCCCAGAGTAGGGCACAGGGGGCCGTGGCGCGCCAGGTGCAGGGGTGTGTTTTGACGTCGGGAAATCTTACCTTCTGCTGGTCGAGGTTGGGGGGGGGGTCCCTGGTTCTGAGGCTGTAGGCGTCGGTGTCGTCAAGGAAGGTCCTTACGCACTGGATTCCAGGTCGGAATCGCCGGGGGGACGTCCTCACGGTCTTTGTCCACTCGGGCACAGGCCGTGCTCGGCGGGTGCCGAGGGGGCTGGATTCGCGGTTCCTGGCTGGCACCGGGGATATTGGTGTTTGAGCAGAATCACTGCTCATGGGAGTCCCAGTCTCTAAGAGGGTCAAGGAAGGCAGGTCCTCGAGGTTGCTATCTGCAGGAGACGCCGGGATTTAGCAGGAGCAGGTTCAAGGATCAACAGGCCTGTAGTGCTGGGGCCAAGTCAGTTGGTGTCGTCCTCTTATTAGCAGTTGCACGGCAGGTCTTCTTCTAGGTCTTCTTTCTTGTTTCGAAATCGGGATCTGAGGAAAGAAGGTTCAGGGTGCCCCTTAATACTACATTTAGGGGTGTTACAGGTAGGGGAAGGGCAGGGACCAATAGGTCCCTTTCCTGGGTTGAGTACACCCTCTATCCTGCTCCTCTCCTGTGGGAGGGGGGCAGGAGCCTATCTCTGATTGGGCAGGGCTCCCCATCCTCAAGATGGCCGGAGCCCGGATTGTGCTTCACCTCGCCTGTCCCACCTGAGGGGTTGAGTTGGCACAGGCTGGCACACCCCCTTTCCTCATGTAGGGTTTCCTGCCAGTCTTCCCGCCAGGTTGGGGGGCAGAACCAGTTTGGGCCAGTTGCTGAGTACAGCAAGTGGTCTGGAGAAGCTCACAAAGGTGGCATGCCTTAGAAGCTTCCCCCTGCCCATCCTGGGAGAGGAGACCTAGCACCTCGCCCAGGATGTGCATTGTTGCAGGACCAGGAGAGCAGGGGGGCTCTCCACCCAGGGGTCTCCAGCAACATGTCTGCTGTGTGGCAGCCTCTCAGACAAGACGTGGATTGTAGGTTAGGTTTCAGGGGCATCTCTAAGATGCCCTCTGTAGTGCATTTTACATTAATTCCCACACTGGCATCAGGCATGCTCCCATGGACTAAACCCACATGAGCCCTCTCCTCCTTTGTATTCTTAAGTATACTCTGGATTGATAAGTGAAACGATTGCCAACTGAAATGCAGTCCTCTGCCTGTCGGGTAAGCCAGGGCAATGGTAGCTTTTAGGCCGCCAGCTCATACAGGTAACTCAAGGCGCGGCGCCGTCTGAAAAAACCAAGCGGAGTTCTTTGTCTGTGTTGCATCTCTGCTTGCGAGCTTTCTTCCTAGATGAGCGTGTAGACTGGAAGCCCCCCCCTCTCCATCCACAAGTGCCAGGCCCTTCAAGCTTAGTCTGGAAGCTTAGTCGGGCCTCAGTATCTGAAAGAGGGGGGTATCCCCAGGGCCTTGGGAGCTTCTGTTAGAGTGCGAGCCACAACCCTGTTGATGTGGTAACTCAAAGGCAGAGGGGGAAGGCCTGCAGATATTGGGTAACCTCTCTAATTTCTCTTTGGTGAGCTTGGATGTGGGCAGAGATGTCGTTGTAAATAGTGATGTTATCTCCTCAAAACCAGTCCAGCTCCTGCCATCGCGCTGCTTGCATTATTTATTCTTTCTGGTGGAAATGGTGTACTCTTGTGAGAGTGTCTGGAGGAAGGTTCTTTTGTTGCAGTGTTGAGAACACTTTGTGTGTGCGATCGAAAAGAACTGGCTTGTCATCAGGTAATTGCAGTAAGTGAGCAAAAAGGGCCTGGACATGGGCTCCGAGCTCCGCCTGGGGTATCTTTGCTGTGATGCCTCGGATGCTGACATTATTCTGCCTAGAACGACTTTCAAGGTCGTCAATGTGGTCTTACAGCTGCTCTTGGTGTCTTTCAAGCTTTTCTATGCGACCTGTTCGGTCAATATTGTCCAATGCATGTCCGCTTGCCTTGCAGACTGGTCAAGGTTTGAAACTGTCCTAGTGAACCTGTCTCAGTGAAGCAATATCCTTCCAGAAGTCGGCCAGCATGATTTGGATGTCTGCTCTGATCGCAGGGGCCTGAGAGTCCTGGCTTTCCTCTCACCTCTGTGTTGCCGCTTGGGGGTCGACCCTGTGTGAACGAAGGGGGTCTGCCTTTTGAAGCATGTCCTTAATAGAGGTGTACTGGGAGTATGGGTGGGGCCTTGGGTCTGTTCACTGCTGTTCTCAGAGGGTTGGGGGTAACAGATCTGTGCCTTTCTGAGTTCTCAGGCACAGTGCTCTTTGAGGGCATCTCTCACTCTCCTTGGGGACAAGGCTCGTGGACTTTGCTTTGCCCCACCAAGGCCTATCACACCTTGTCTGGGTTGCTGCCTTCTCCAGGGCGCCCAGGAAGGTCTCCGCTGTCTTACGGTCCCTCTCCCCTTAAGCTGGCTCTACAGGGGGGCACCTCAGCCGCGCTGGAAGGCCCGCCTGTCTCACCTCCACTCTTGGGTTGGGCTGCTTCCCAGAGGGAGCCCACTGTAGCTGCGCCAGAGCAGATGAGTAGATGTGCTGGAGGGCTGGAAGCATGCACTATAACAGGGTTCTGCAAATGGCCTTGTCCTCCAAAACCCAAAGCTGCAGCTACCTTTCTTGGCCTCAGCCTGTGCAGTGGGCACAAACCTGTGAAGCCCCGTGTGTACACTCTTGGCCCCCTCGCTCTGGTCCACCACTGCGGAGGATCACACATCAGTCCTTTTGGGCTAGGGATCACGGCTCCCATGCGGACCCTAAAGGAGGCACGTCTTGCCTGGTCTCCTCCCTGGCATCAACCTCTTTAAGTCTATTCTAGTTCCCCAGCACCATGATGGCTTTACTGAGCCCAGGAGGGTTTGGTACCAAACAACTTATCTCAATAAACCAACACTGATGCCAGTGTGGGATTTATTGAAACATGTACCCAGGGGGCACCTCAGAGGTGCCCCCTAAAAACATATTAACCCTGGTGTGGTCTTGGACTGGATTTAGGCAGCCTGTCACCACCAAACATATTTCTGGACCCTTGGATCGAGAGCCCCTGCTCTTGGAGGCCAGAAACAACTCACATCCTGTGCAGAGGTGTCACACCTCCTCCCCCAGAATGAACACGGTGCTCGAGAGGGAAGCTTCAAATGCCTTGCTGCCTTTGCAATGCAACCCCAGCCTCTGCTGTTAGCAGCAGATGGCAGCCCCTAGTTCAAACCCTCACTTTTGGCAGGAGAAGCAGCAGGAAAACCAAGTAACAATAGGAGGTGTGCCCCCCTTCGCCAAATTGAACTGGGCACCCGACGCTGTGTTAGCACTCTGCACCCAGCTGCCCCTGTGCTGCTGAGGGTGTGAGTTTGGTGCTGCTTTGTGGCCCCCTCCTGTACCCACCTGTGAGCAGCATTTCTTAGATTACACCCTTTCTTCATTGGATAACATTGGCGCTAGATTCAGAATTTGAAACCTGCACCCAGCCACCTCTGTGCTGCTGTATGGGGAGATTTGCTACTTACCCGAACCTTGCCTGGTGCTAATACTTCATCCAGAAAACCAAGACTGTAAGTTGTGTACTTACCTGGAAAACCGAATTCTTGTTTTCACTCCTAGGGTAACATTGCTGAAGTGAAAATTGCAGTGTCCGCTTTTTAAAGTGAAACGTCTTTTTCATGAATAGCTTACTTTTTTTACATATTTCTTGGTCTTAAAATACATCTTGCAATAAGCTTCTTTTTATAAAATTGGTGCTGATCTCCTTTTTCAGTTGTCATTTATTTATTAGTTATTTTGTGCATAACAAATGTCTTACACTCCTCTGAGTTAGGCCTAAGTGCTGTTCGACCACACTCGCGAATAGAGCACTTTGGGATTACATTGAGCCCAGTACAGTTCTGGGATAATATTTGGACTCTTCTTCACAATATAACTGCTTACTGGTATATAATGAGCCTGCTTCTTATAGTCACACAACAAGAAAGACACAACAATAATTTCTAAAACAAGAGCATATTTTTATGACTTTGTACAAACCTTTATGATCAGCAGGTTCAGTCCTTCTGACGGTGCAGCCTCTCCTTGCAGTTTCAAAGGCAGTTCTTCATTGGACCTTTCTTGAAATCCAACGTGATCTGGTAAAGCAGGTGTCATATTTCCCCATATTTACCCCATGAACGTACCTTGGGGGGACAACCCTGTTACTAGCCAATGGGCTTCTAGGTCCCCTCCTTTCTGGTGACGTGTTTCCGGCAGTGTGTGTCATCTGGCTGTCCCAGAGTACAGTATTCTAGACTCTTTCAAAATGTCAGACCCTTCCTTGGTAGTCAGGAGCTTGTTAACCCGCCCTAGTTGTGTGGCTACCTGTGGGCTACAGTCCTATGGGAAAACTGGTTCTTGTCTCCAACTTGTCTGCAGGAAGAAAGGCATCCTACTCGGGTGTGTTGTCACAGGCAGCCCTTCAAAGGTGGCTTCACCTTTGAAGATCACCTTTTGGGCTGAAACCCCGAGTGACCTTCCTGCGAGAGGAGGTCACACCTCACTCTGCGGCAGGATGTCTTTGTTCCGAAGCTTTTGAGTTGTTTACATGTCTTCCCAGGCGAGCAGAAGTCTGTCTGTGCGTTGAGGCCTTTGTGGGGCCACTGGACTGGCTGGGCACAGAGTGGCAACTTTCAACAAGTTGCAGAACTTTAATTATGATATTAAATTCGACCTGGGCATCAGGTCTTTTTCTCTGTTGTAATTAATTTTATACCCTACAGTACCCAGTTAGGTATTCCCATTCAGATGTTAGCCAGGCTAGTGTGCCAGCCGGTAACCCTGAGTTAGCCAATGGAGCTACTAACTTTTTGCTGTTAAGACATATGAAAAATACTTGTCTTACTTAATATATAGCTCCCTGCCATAGGGCTCCATAGGCCTTCTTTAGGGAAGACTTGCATATAGGGTTAAGGGAGTGGTGGGTTTGCTATTGTTTTTAATGAGTCAAACTAGCAGTATACATACTGCTCTTCCAGTCTGCAGTGGCATGCTGGGAGCCATTTTTTCCTTTGTCACACTCCGGGTGGCACAAACAGTGCTGTAGTCTTGGGTGGACACTTGCATACACGGCCTGGGTACACTTGGTACCATATAGTAGAGACTTACAAGTCAGTCAGTACTTGCCAATGGGGTATAGCCAATTTGACATAAACTTGATAAGGGTGTAGTACACTGGCGCTGAGGTCTGGTTAGCAGGCATCCATGCACTCTAAGTTGAAAAGTTACTATCAGCTTAAAAATGTGGGCGTGAAGATGCAAAAGAGGCATTACCTTACATCTCTGTACATCCCTTCACGTGTGCC
Organism: Lissotriton helveticus; assembly: GCF_964261635.1. Classification (NCBI taxonomy): domain Eukaryota; kingdom Metazoa; phylum Chordata; class Amphibia; order Caudata; family Salamandridae; genus Lissotriton; species Lissotriton helveticus. The sequence continues at coordinate 1,039,355,708 of NC_136061.1, forward strand.
TTGCGGGAGAATACAATTTAACAATGCAGTCAATGCCCCTGTGCATTATCCGCAAGAGGAATAGTGACCGAACCTTGTGACTCAAAATACAATTTTGAAAAAAGCAATTTGCACCTATCTGGACGAAATACTAGATCGCAGGAGAATGCACAACTTGTGATGCTACAGCACTATATGTCATGAACAAATGTCTACTGGATAAGTATCATTTTCCGTCTTATATTTGTGCGACAAAATGACACATTAATATATTTTGATAAACTTAACTCTTGGTTTGCCATACAAATATTTAAAATCTACACCCGAACTTGTATGAGTCCCTAGTGTACAAAGATGCTATTTCAATTGAAATTGACAAATATTTCTCTGAAAATGAGGATAAGACTCAGACAGAATGGGAGCCCTTTTAGGCTGTCACAAGGGGAAACTATAAGAACCAAACATGGTTTATGTGGACTCTTACATTGAGAAATTAAAACTCTTGAGAACCGACTTGAAGGATCTGAGCGGGACAGATAGGCTGGGTACAAGTCACAAAAACTAGACTCTGTTCAAAACGAATATTCACAAGCACTAGATAGGCTTAGAAGTATGGCTTACCAAGAGTTCATGACCCATTCACACAAAAAGGTATAAAACAGGAAGACTTCTGCTCACCAAAACTGAGGAGAGAGACACTCCCGTCCTTAGCAACAGAGAAGGGGGAATATATAACACACAATGCACAATAAACCAGGAACTCACTTTATAGCATCACTCCGTTTGAGAGGCAGGGTTTTCAACATAACTTACAAAAAGCCAGTCTTCAGGCACTCCAACAGAAGAAATAGGAGCATTAGGTGCTCACATTGATGAATAAGAAATGAAAACTGCAATTTTGGCCTTACCAAAATGACAAATCACCATGATCTGGCGATTTTGCTAGCTGAATCTTATAAAGTGTTTGCTAATGTACTGACTCCCAAACTTCTTGCATAACACTGCATTTCATGAAAAAATAGTATCCCCATCCACTAGATATGGGTTGATAAAGCCCATTGCCAAGGAAATGTACAGAAAAGGGATGGCATTTCTGACCTTTGCCTACTCTTTCTGCTAAAACTAGACTACAAGAATCAAAATAAAGTTGTTGTGAATCATGATCTGTATCAATTGCCTTGTATGTTCCAGCCGGAACAGAAAAGGCTTGTCCCAGGAAGAAGTGCAGCAGCTGGGAGATTAAATAGGGGTGGGGTGGAGGGGCTAAAGATGGCCACTTTTAGAGTTTTCAGATAGTGGGCGGATAAAAAAAATCCCCCACCCTGTTTCAGAACTTCTCGAATAATCAGGACCTAGGACAGTTACCATGCGCCTTGGGAACTCATCTAATCTGTCTCTGCCAGTTGAGCTTGGCTGGCTACTTTTAAGAATTTCAGGAAGCCTGTGGCGAACTGGTAAGATTCCCCCTTTAAGCAACATTCGATTGTCTCATTGCAGGAGTGTGAATTAAATGTCCTACAAATTAGACGCAACCAGCATTTCCTGAGCGATAACTTTTTACAAATGTAAACCACATGAATGATCTATTTGGTCCCCATATGACAGATACTTAGGAGTTATCCGTGTCACAGCTTCTCCTGCCATACCAATAAGCTTTCAGAGGAATCAGCCCAAATATTAACTACATCAGTTGTTTCTACTGAACCTTGGAGAGAGACTGAGATAGGTACGTTGGCAGTGACGGGGGACAAGTTGACTGCCCAACTTCCATGTAATTTCTCCTTCAGTGCCTTCCTATTGAAGTCTGCTGAGATTGTTTCCTTGCTGAGAAACGCTTTACAGTCTGTTCGGTGGAAGGTTGACCGACCTTATATTGTGTGCTTCCAAATTTTTCAAAGAGATGATCAATTACTGTGACAATGTAGAATTCGCCTGTTATATTACCAGCGAACAAAGGTGTTTTAAGGAGCCCGTTGTGGCCCTTTTCAATTTTAAGCAATAAGACCAACTTTACATTAATAACCATGTACTGCCTTGTCCGATTGAATTCTGGACATATTTGGGCATGCGTGGTGCAGTCTGGGAGAGGAAAGAGTTTTCTAAAGCAGTTGCTTTGAACTCTATCCAGCCAATTGGCATTCCTGTTTTTAAAGACTAGCGTACCGTAGGCCATGGCTGCATTAACTTGCTATGGACAACCTTCATAAGACGTCTGGGCATCTGAAGGTCCTATATAATTTGCAAAAACCCCATATCAAGGAGTTGACAAAGCTCTGTTGTGCCTTGATATGTGCTGTTGTGTTGGGAGAGTTTTGTTTCAGCAGGACGTTCCAACACAGACTGTTCTGCATGCCTACCTAATAGAATAAAGAGCCCACATGGTTAATATTTACTTACATGGAACAGCATGACTTCTGAGTTCTTGCATCATTCAGATGAAACTAACTTCCTGTTCGGGTTTCAATACAATAACTTACTACCTGAACAAATAGGGAGGCACAAGGTCCAGATTATTTTATCATAAAACACAACTGCCTTCTTATGGCTCTTATACTGGTATCTGCCAACTGCAGCTCACCATCCAATGTTTTGTAATCAGATGGCCGTCATCAGCAACACCTTTCTCGAGTAGCCACAAATCGGTCCCAAATAACCAAGGGCTATCCAGCACCTTTAGCGAATGGGACATTCCACAAAAACACCTCTTTTACAGATGCAAACAATACCTAATCTTGGTCTCCCAATTTTAACTACCAAGAACTATGAGGAATATACCCATTTTTTTAATGATTAAGATGGTTTGTTTTCTTTTTTCTTCAAAATCCCTGATATAGTTTCTCATCAAGCTGGCACACTACAAAGCAAATCCTCAGAGCTCTATAATGGCCTCAGCAGTAATATGCTACATCAAAACTTTACCTCATTAACCTTAGCATCTGGGTTCTTCAACTCACCACATGTAGATCCTTAAATCTCCTGAAGGCCTATCTGGACATTCTAGAGGAAAACAAGTGTCCATTCACAAGTGCTGTGATTTTAGATGAAAGAGATTTGGTGCAGACAGCAGAAGATGGATTCCCACCATGTCTGAAGAAATCTCTTCCTTAAAGGTACATCTTGCAGCTACTGTTGCTTACGGAACAAGTCTTTCATAAAAAACTTCTTCAGAGTCCCAATCATTTGGGACTTTTCAGAGGGGGTATTAGACCATCCCAACTTCAAGTCATCAAACCTTCCCCTTCCTGACAAGTAAACATAGTCCTTTCGAATCATATTGGTCATCCACTTGAACCGAGCCACAAAACCTTTCTACAGACTTTAACTTTGAAGGAAGCCTTCCTCATACCTATCACCTCAGCATACATGGCTTTTAAGATCCAATCCTATATTGTCATAAATTATATACAGAGAAAAGAGACATAATGAAATACTAGTCTTGATAAAGGTGGTGCATATCGAGCACATACACCGAAACGCGTCGACGCAATCTTTTCCCAGTTAAATTCATGGAACAACATGTCAGAATGGATCTCTGATAATTTGGACTTTTCTGTAAAGATTCCTGTGAATTGACATTCCGATGTGTTAGATTGAATACCACGGGTCTCTCTTCCTTTATTGTATTTTGTGTATATTGTGTATATTTTTTTTATGTGCTAATGTTTTTAAATGGATTTTAATTGCAACATGATTTAAATAAATGTACATATTGTGATAATAGAGATTTCAGGTTCTTTGATATAAAGGGGCTTGTATTGATAACCATTGTTTCTCTTCCAGGGGATCCTCATCAATAGTCATAAGCATTAGAATATTCCCGCCCATGCGCGGGACCCCGGAAACACTATATTATCTGAAAGAAACAGGTTAGTATTAGATTCCTTACCTTAGAATATCCCCAGGCGTCAGTCTGGATCCGGAAACTTTTGCGTAGCAGTACCCCTGCGCGTCGGTAGGCGTCGTCTGCAGGCGTCCCCTGCGGCTCCGCGTCCGTCGTCGGCGTCGTGCGCCGTGATGACGTCGCTGGAGTATATAGACGCCGCCTCTGCGCGCTGACGTCAGTTCTTCTTTTTTCCGCGCCAGTTAGCGCAGATCCGAAGAGCAGTACTCCGGTCTTTTGACCAAGTGTTTGTTAAACTTAATCTTTCTACGGTGCGATGCCTGGGTTTAAGAGCTGCGACGAGTGCGACTGCATGATGTCGGTCACCGACCACCATCGACTCTGCCTCCGGTGTCTGGGCGCGGACCACGACGTGGAGTCCTGCGTCGACTGTCGGGCCTTGACTGGAAAAGCTAGGCGGGAGCGGTCCCGCAAGCTTCTCGAGCTCCGGGTGTCGGCCCCGCGTCGAGAGCGGTCCCGGTCCGGTCGGAGGTCGAGGGAGCGGTCGAGGGAACGATCGCGGAGCCGCCATGGGCGCTCCGGGAGTCGCCACCATTCCTCCGGCTCGTCAGGTAAGCACAAGAAGTCGGGGCGTCGCCATCGCACCCCCGACCCCCCCCGACGCCCGCGTATTGCGGCCGGGGGCTCGGGTGACCCCACCCCCGCGTGGGTCGCCGACGCCGTCTACCCCATACCCGTCGGTCCCTGGGGAAGGCGCGTCGCGTGAGGAGATCGAGGCCTTCCTCATTGCTATGAGGGCGAGGTCTTCTCCGGCGGGGCCTTCGGCGCCTGCGGGCCCGTCGGTCCCGTCTGGGGGCCCGAGCGGTTCGGGTGCTCCTGCCCCGGCGCCGCCGGCGGCTCCGGCCCCGGCGCCGCTGGTTCCCTCTGGTTCGTCGCCGGCTGGTCTCCCGGCCTCTCCGGCGTCGGTTCCTGTGGGCCAACCCGTGGTACCGCCCCCGCGTGGTGCAGCGACTCCGCCGTCGGCTCCGGCCGGCGTCGGGTCCCCGGCACCGACGCCGCGCGGCGCCACCCCCCCTTTCCTCCCCGACTCCGGACGCGGAGTCGGACCGGCGTCGGCCGACGCCGGATTCGACGCCGATGGGGCCCGTTGACCCCGACGTCTATATCGTCGACCCAGAATATGGGTATGATGACGATGAGTATGGAGAGGGTTGGGAGGGGTCTGAGGACCCTCTATCCCGTGCCTGCCAGTATGATGTGGACTGGGTAGGTGATCTGGGTGATGCCAGTGGCCTGGACGAGTTGACCAACCCTGGCAGTCATGCCCCCAGGAGCCTCTGCTGCCGTTTAATGAGGCCCTGTCGGATGTCCTTTTGGGCACCTGGTCCAGGCCCGCTTCTGGTGCGCCGGTTGACCGGAATGTCGCGAGGCGTCACCGTCCATGCTCGGACGACCCTGCCTTTTTATCCACCCATCCCTCCCCGGAGAGTCTGGTGATCCAGGCCTCCACTTCGCAGTCCGCATTTCCGTCGGCTCCGCCCGATAGGGAATCAAAGCGGTATGACCAGTTTGGTAAAAAGGTCTTTTCCTCTTTGAGCGCTGGACTGCGGTCTTGTAATACCGCGTGCCTCTTGGGCCGCTACACCCACTCCCTGTGGGATACGGTCGAGGAGTGTCTGCCGCAATGTCCCCAGGAGGTGCGGGACAAGCTCACACGGGCCTTAGTTGAAGGCCGGGATGCGGCGCGGTACTCGATCCGTTGTGGTCTCGACACGACCGACTCGCTGGGACGGGCGATGTCCACAACGGTGGCGATTCGTCGCCATGCTTGGCTGAGATCTGCCAACTTCTCGCCAGACGTCCAAAATTCACTCATGGACATGCCATTTGATGGCAGTCGCCTGTTTGGTGACAAAGCGGACCACGCGCTGGAGCGCTTCAAGGACTCCAGGGTCACGGCCAAGTCCTTGGGTCTTTCGACCCAGCGCCAGCAGACGGGTTCGTTTCGGCCCTTTCGTGGCCAAGGGAGGGGAGGTCCCACACGTGCTGCCAGCCACGCGACGCAGAACGCTCCCCAGCGCGGTGGCGGCCGTGGTTTCCGCCGTGGTGGCGGTAGAGGCCAGCGGCGTGGTCAGTCCACGCCTCCCTCCGCTGCTGCATCCAAGCCTTCCTAGTCCGAGCTTTCGGGCTCACGTGACGCCAGTGGGTGGCAGGGTTCGCCATCACCACTCCCGCTGGCGCGCGATAACATCGGACAGGTGGGTGCTGCAGCTTGTCCGAAGGGGCTATGCCCTCCCCTTCGAGTCCACTCCTCCAGCCATGCCACCGCAGAACCACCGTGTGTCGGGGGACCACTTGACGCTTCTGCAGGAGGAAGTTACGGCCCTCTTGGCCAAGGGGGCCATCGAGCGCGTTCCTGGGCCAGAAGTAGGGTGTGGTTGCTACTCCCACTACTTTCTGGTACCCAAGAAGGACAAGGGAGGCCTGCGTCCTATCTTGGATCTACGGAACGTCAACGGCTTCCTCCGGAAGGAGAAGTTCAAGATGTTGACTTTGGCTCAGGTCTTGGCTGCTCTAGACCCACAAGACTGGATGGTAGCGTTGGACTTGCAGGATGCGTATTTTCACATCCCCGTCCTGCCGGCCCACCGGCGTTACCTGCGGTTCACGGTAGGCCACGAGCACTTTCAGTTTATCGTGCTCCCTTTCGGCCTTACCAGCGCCCCACGGGTGTTCACGAAAGTGATGGCGGTGGTCGCAGCTCATCTGCGCCGGTTAGGGGTTTCAGTCTTCCCCTACCTCGACGACTGGCTGTTGAAGGCGGGCTCGCCCCAGACAGTCGTCCACCACCTTCAGATGACGGCAGACCTCCTGCACGAGCTGGGGTTTTCCATCAATGTGCCGAAATCACACCTGTGTCCCTCTCAAAAGCTCCTTTTCATCGGAGCGGTTCTCGACTCGGCGCAGTTTCGGGTTTATCCTCCGGAACGGCGGGTCCGGGATATTCAGGCTCTGATTCCCATCTTTCAGCCGTTATCCCGGGTTTCGGTCAGGTTGACGCTGCGGCTTCTGGGGCTGATGGCCTCCTGCATCCTTCTGGTGCATCACGCCAGATGGCGGATGCGGGCTCTGCAGTGGGACCTGAAGTTTCAGTGGGCCCAGCATCAGGGCAACCTATCCGACCATGTCCTGATCTCGGAGGGCACTGCGAGACAGTTGCAGTGGTGGCTTACGGACCGCGATTGGGTCAGGGGCAGATCCCTCTCCCTTCCCCAACCGGAGCACGTGGTTGTGACGGACGCGTCCCTCCAAGGCTGGGGTGGCCACTTGGGAGAGGCGGAGATCAGAGGCCTCTGGTCTCCGGCGGAGTCCCGGCTCCATATCAACATGTTGGAGCTGCGGGCGATTCGCCTAGCACTGAAGGCATTCCTCCCCTTTGTCAACGGGAGTGTAGTGCAGGTGTTCACGGACAACACCACCGCCATGTGGTACTGCAACAAACAGGGCGGTGTGGGGTCGTGGACCCTTTGCCAGGAGGCTCTGCGCCTCTGGCAATGGCTGGAACGTCAGGGCGTGACTCTGACGGTTCAACACCTGGCAGGTTCTCTGAACGCCAGGGCGGACGAACTCAGCCGTCGGTGCTCGGTGGATCACGAATGGCGTCTGAACTCGGATGTGGCGAGAGGCCTCTTTCAGCAATGGGGAGAGCCTTGGTTAGATCTATTCGCCACAGAAGAGAACGCGCAATGTCATCAGTTCTGCGCGTTGGAGTTTCCAAGACGGCACTCGCTCGGCGACGCCTTTCGGCGCGAGTGGAGTTGCGGTCTGTTGTACGCCTTTCCGCCTATACCACTTCTGCCCAGAGTGCTGAAGAAGATCAGGCGCGACCGGGCCCAAGTTATCCTTGTGGCTCCGGACTGGGCTCGAAGGTACTGGTATCCCGAGCTACTCAGCATGACAGTCGGTCCCTCGATCCGCCTGCCCCTTCAGGAGGACCTTCTGTCGCAGCAGCAGGGGACGGTCCTCCACCCGAACCTGTCCAGTCTCCACCTCCATGCGTGGAGATTGAGCGGCGACAGTTGAGGCCATTTGACTTGCCTCCTGAAGTCTGTGATGTCATTCTGGCAGCCAGGCGTCCCTCCACAAAGTCGGTATACGCCTGCCGGTGGAACAGATTTGTGGCATGGTGCACAGCAAAGGCTGTGGATCCCCTTTCTGCCCCTCTGTCTGAGGTTCTCCTCTTCCTCCTTTCCCTTGCCCAGCAGGGCTCTGCTCTGGGCACTATCAAGGGCTATCTTTCTGCCCTTTCCGCCTTCTTGAGGCTACCTGATCAGCCATCTTTGTTCAAGTCCCCTATTGTGTTAAGATTCTTGAAGGGCATCACGCACATGTATCCTCCAACTCCGTTCGTGATGCCTCAGTGGGACTTGAACCTGGTTTTGACTTTCCTGATGTGCGCTCCCTTTGAGCCCCTTCATTCCTGTCCTCTCCGTCTTCTCACCTTAAAGACGGCCTTCCTGGTAGCCATCACCTCTGCCAGGAGAGTGAGTGAGCTCCAGGCTCTTTCTATTCAACCTCCTTTCTTGTCTGTTCATCCTGATAAGGTGGTTCTTCGGACTAGACCTTCCTTCCTGCCCAAGGTAGTCTCTGCTTTTCACATTGGTCAGTCCATCACCTTGCCCTCCTTCTTCCCGCCTCCGCATCCTTCAAAGGATGAAGAGCGGCTCCATCGTCTGGACCCAAAACGTGCGCTTTCATTCTATATGGATCGCACACGCCAGTTCCGGGTGGATGACCAACTGTTTGTTGGCTACGTGGGTGAGAAGAAGGGAAGGGCGGTACAGAAACGGACCATCTCTCGGTGGGTCGTCCTGTGCATCAAAGCATGCTACTCTTTGGCTCGGAAGGAGCCTCCTGTTGGGCTGAGGGCCCATTCCACTCGGGCCACGGCGGCTACTACTGCCCTGGGCCGGGGAGTCCCTTTGCAGGACATTTGCCAGGCGGCCACGTGGGCCTCGCTGCACACCTTTGCGAGGCACTACTGCCTGGACAGTCAAGTCCGGAGGGATGGCTTCTTTGGCCGTTCGGTCCTCCAGGACTTTCTGGTGTAGGTTGTATTGGTTCGCAGACCCACCACCGGGGTTGGTATTGCTTGGGTATCTATTCTAAGGTAAGGAATCTAATACTAACCTGTTTCTTTCAGATGAACAAGTTACTTACCTTCGGTAACGATATATCTGTAAGAAACAGTAGTTAGTATTAGATTCCTTACCGCCCCACCCATCCTCCCCGTTCTGCGAACTGATACCTAGGGTTAAGGACATCCCTTTCAGGGCCCTAGTTTCAAATGGCACCAGTGTTGGTTCTCACATGGCTCTGCGTGTTCTGGCGCGGAAAAGCTGTGTGCAAAGAACTGACGTCAGCGCGCGGAGGCGGCGTCTATATACTCCAGCGACGTCATCACGGCGCACGACGCCGACGACGGACGCGGAGCCGCAGGGGACGCCTGCAGACGACGCCTACCGACGCGCAGGGGTACTGCTACGCAAAAGTTTCCGGATCCAGACTGACTCCTGGGGATATTCTAAGGTAAGGAATCTAATACTAACTACTGTTTCTTACAGATATATCGTTACCGAAGGTAAGTAACTTGTTCATATGTGCCCCATATATATATATATATATATATATATATATATATATATATATATATATATATATATATATATATATATATATATATATATATATATATATATATATATATATATATATATATATATATATTCACTGAAAAAACCATAGGTTTCACACCAGTTATAGTTGGCTGGAAATTTTGCTCGCATAAAACCATTGAAATTCCCACGTTAGTTAGTTGGACTCACTATAACTTGCGCGTGCAATGCACTGCTGATGACGTCACATATTACATCACTCATGACATGGTCAGTGACATCACTTATGACACCATCCTTGTGACAGAGTGACAGACCTCACTGTAATGTAACCCTTGAAACACATATTCAAAAATAGAAACTAAAATTTCCTGCGGGGCCCTTTTATAGCCCCCACATCAAACCTAGGGGGTCAGGGGGGGGTCTACCCTGCCCCCTTATGGTCATTTCCCCCTTTGTTTTTGCCACCTCTTGTGTCTCGATCCTACCGAGACACAAGATGGCGGCTGCTCCGGACTGTTTGGAATGTTGACAGACACCCGAGAGCCAATCAGCTTTCCGCTCGCGTAGCGTGCCGGGTGCGCTCCCCGGTGCGAGTACCGGGGCGCGCTTATAGATATATATATTTTTTTGAACCTAAATTACTCAAAATCCTCTGGAGCACATATCTTGAGCCATAGCAAAGGCACATCGGGCTACCAGTCCCTACAATTTTGCCAAGGTTGACGATTCCCCCCCACACTTTCAGGGAAGGAGCAGAGCGGAGCGGGCCATCTAATTTGAGAAATTCGCGAAAATTCGTCCACCGGCGCCAAAGTTATTCCCAATAGAATGTTGCGGATTTCCTATGGAAACTAGGTCCTAACTATAACTACCTACTGGCGACCGCCAGTAGGATATATATATATATATATATATATATATATATATATATATATATATATATATATATATATCTATATCTATATCCAAAACACATCGGAGCTGAAATATGCTGTGAAGAATTTCCACCATACATGAATAATATGCATGAGAAACCACACCAAAGATTGTTTAGAAGCTGTTTTAATGCTTAGGCAGCAGTAGAAATTCTTATAACTCACTGAAAGCATAGAAAGCTCCCAGGCTGCATTGCAAACACAAAGACTGAAAAGCTAACCTGTAGCTGTATACAAAAAACTGACACCGTGCCTTTAAGGCACCCATGACCCCCGGTATCCCATCATGCCTCAGGGGTGACAGTTAGGTCAGTTGTTCATTTCGGAGACTGAAACAAACCCAGTAACAAAAATAGGTTAACACTATCTCCTTATTTAAGAATATCCTTTGCCCGGGGAGGCGGGAGGGTTGCTTATGACTTTGATGAGGATACCCCTGGAAGAGAACTAGGATTACAGGTAAGTAACTAATCCTTCTCTTCCAGGGGATCCTCATCAATAGTCCTAAGCATTAGAATAGAATAGCGAGCCTCTCCTCTTCCCTGCGGGCAAAGGAATGACAAGACAGTAATCTCATCAACAAGCCTGAGCAGGCTATAGGCTACCCAAACAGATTTCTCAAGGAGGCTTGCCCTACTTGAGTATCGGCCCTGGAATCAGATTCGAGACAGTAATGACTCGTAAAGGTATGAACTGATTTCCAGGTTGCAGCCTTGCATATTTCTGACATTGGAATGTCATGCAAGAAAGCTACTGTAGCGGCTTTCCCTCTAGTGGAATGCACTTTGGGTGACACCAATAAAGGCTTGCCTGCAAGCTGATAGGCCAATTTAATGCAAGAGACAATCCAATTTAATGCAAGAGACAATCCATCTGGAGATGCACCTCTTGGCCGCTGGAAAGCCCGTTCTCATTGAACCATAGTTCACAAACAGTTGATCAGTTTTCCTGATCCCTTTAGTCTTTTCCAAATAAAACTTGAGCACTCTCTTAAGATCCAAGGAGTGCAGTGACCGCTCGGCTGGGGTCGTAGGATTTGGAAAAAACAAAGGGAGGGAAATGGACTGATTTATATGAACATCAGAAACCACTTTAGGCAAGAAAGATGGATGAGCCCTTAGGACTACTCTATTGTGGTGGAAAACAGTATATGGTTCCTTCGCACAGAGCGCTTGTATCTCGCTTACGCTGCGCGCTGAGGTAATCGCCACCAAATAGGCCGCCTTCCAAGAGAGATGTTGCAAGGAGGCCTTGTGGATGGGCTCGAAAGGAGGTGATATTAACCTGGATAGAACCAGGTTGAATTCCCAAGGAGGAGAAGGATTTCGCACAGGGGGATACACTTTTTTCAACCCCTGGAGGAAGTCCTTAACCACCGGAACCTGAAAGAAAGAAATCTGATTAGGTGATTTGGAAGGGGAACCTTAAAACCTTTTAAAACACACATTTGATAAACCTTTTGTATTCTGTTTTTTGTTTCATGCTTCTATCTTCCTTTTCCCCCTCTTTTCTCCTCCTCCCCTCAAGCCCTTCCTTCCTTCTTCACTCGCCTCTCTTACTTCTTTTCACTTCTTCCCAACACACAACAAAGCTGCTGTGTTCTTAAACGAGTGGGGCGGTTACTCTGCCTTTCTTTTTCCATTTGTAAACTTGCAGTTCAGTTATGGGATGAGCCTTTGAGCAAGCCCCCTCTCGTGTATCAGGTAGAGAGAATGAACATAAAAGCAGATACTGCAAAAAGGTACATGGGATTCTGTAATCCCTGTATTAAAATCAGTCTCTAATGTCTTTAGTTTAGGTGACTTGTGATACTCGGTCACGTATTATAAAGAAATTACATAGCAGCTCATCTGTAAATTATTATAGCTGAGTTCTGGTGTCACAATGCATGCTGCCTGTGCCTGCAGTCAAGAGGAAAAACCAGGTCAGGTCATGGAGTTTAAGTAACAGCTGTTTATAGAAGAACAACATGTGGCTTTTCTTTTTCCTGCCCTGTTTTTCCAGCTGTACATTGACGAGCAGAAAGATATTTATGGCAACATGTTTTATTTTTGCAGTCAGTAGGCAATTATAGAAAAGTTACAATATTTGTGTGTTTCTACACATTAAAAAAAACTGGCTTGTATTAAACTGATTCTAGTATCTTTTTACAACAAATGTCTAACTGCTTTTCTGATGTGTTTTAATTTCGCACTAGAAATTCTGTCTTCATGTTTGCAAACGTGCTCTTACAAAAGAGCTATGCACAAAGAATTGAAGAGATTTGTGGTAAAGGTGATGGTGTGACCAAGTATTATAAGGAATAAAGTACCCTTTGCCATACTTAAGGATATTGCAAGTCACCGTGGAGTTCCATAACCTTCCAAAGGATCTTGGTCTTCTGCCTCTTTCCTGTTTATGGTCATAGAACTCCTCCGTGACTAGCAATATCCTTCTAATGTCCGACAGGGGCTATGTATCCCATATAAAATGTTATACACAAAGGTAAAGAACCATTCAATTTTCTCTATACTTCATAAGACTTTCATCAAAACAACAAGGCAAGCACAAGGACGAAATGTCAATTATCTAACTCAGATATGACAAAAACATAAAAATCACTATAATTAAACTACCTCACGAACCACAAATAACTGCGCATAGCCAAAAATCTCACATTTTAATTTGTTTCAATAGATCCGTACTCTCAAACTACAATTCCCATTTTTAACCAGTAACGTGGCATAATTCCTGGGTAAAAAATTGCATAGGAAGGCACAGAAACTGCTAGTAGGGAATAGTCAGTCATGGGGCGGGATAGAGGTGTTAATCAATTTTGTGGTCCAAGAGAGTGCCATGAAACAGAAGTAAAAGTAGAGCTTAGTGTCCTCCCTACAGCCTTTGAAGTCTGCTGCTTGCAAAGAAAAGGAGAAATAACAGAACACAAACTAAACAAGGAAATGAATTAAAATAGGAATAGGTGTCTGAAACTAAAATAAGAAGATAAAATAATACCGTTTCAAGTGGGCCGGCCTCCCAAAATACAAGGACCAAAATGAAAATGGTAGGAAAAAAAAGGAAAAGCGACAATGAGCGAGTTTCCGAGTTAGGTTCTCAGCAGAGAAAGGAACACATCTTGGGTAAAGGCAGTCTGTTTTCACACCAGCATATCAACTGACTAGCCAGATCATGAGTTATGGTGGACTTGGGCAACAGAAAGCAGTAAAAACTACTGTTGGTAGGTGAATAAGTGCTTACAATTTAAATACATATCACTTTAGGGGTGGGAGGGGTCATCCTCCTCTGAGACTAATTTGCTCTATCCACCAGAGTAAAGGTAGATATGGTGGCTATTTAAAGCCCTATTTTGGGAAGCCTTGCTCTCTGGGTCGTATTCACAAAGGTGTAGCATTTAGCCGGAATTCCTATAATTTTCAGCCTGAAGCATTGTCTGGCTCATACTTGTTCTACCTCGGCCCACCCCAGCATTTGGTCTGTAGAATAAAGTTCACTAGCCTTGAAAGGAAGCTGAACGTCATCAAAGCTTACTGATAATTTACGTTTGCCCCAGTATTGGAACTTTAATAGATTCCCATGCTTTTGTATCATTCCCCGTCGTCGGAATGGGAGTCTCGGTAACGTAATAAAATAGCGGTAGGTACAAAAGAGAAAGAAAAAGGCCTAGGCCTCATTCCCTTTTGTATCATATCCGCCTCTTTTTGTAAAAGAGACCAAACTTAGGCATCAGCCAATCAGAAGAGCCTCACCCCTTAAAACCCTCCTGAAGGAACCTCAGAGCCTCAGATTTTCTAATGCACGTTGTGCTTAGGAAGTCTCCTTTGAGCTCTGCTCAATCTCTACTCATTCAGTAGTTTTTTCTTTACGATTTCTCTCAAGTTGTTGGCTGCTCCTTCCAGGATGTCAGATTAAGAAAAGAACGCCCTTTTCAAGCCATGTTCCAGCTGTCGCAAGAAAAGGCTATTTGTTGAGGATAAGCATAAGGATTGCATCTACTGCCTCTATCCTGATCATAAAGCTGCGGACTGCAAAATCTGCCGCACTTTTTCAACCAAGACACTTCGGGATCGTGCGGGTAGGCTTCTTACATGGCTCTAGAAATTAAAGTCCAGGAAGGACACAGTCTCCAGTGAGGAGGACTCTTCTTCAGCGTCATCAGCTAGAAGGTCAGTCAAAAGGGGTAGGGGTTCCCCTTCTTCTTCTGTGGAGCATCCTTCTAAGGCCTCAGAAAAAGACCCCCAGAGAGTCTGAGAGCCAAGGTCCAGTCGAATCTCCTCACCATAGTAAAAAGGAGAGGGTAGGACCATCTACACCTTCTTTGGGTATGAAGACTGTTCCAGCCTTCAAGAAACCCTCTTCTCAGTCTTCTGGAAAGTCTGACAGAAGTTCCAAGTCGTCGACGATGAAGGCGTCGTCGACGGAGGCTCCGTCGGCAAAGAAATTGAAGCCTAAGCTTAAAAAGGTACCGTCAACGGGCTCGTCCACGGAGCAGTCGACGGGATCGTCGACGAAGACTGTGTCGACGATGGCAGTTGTAGCGGTGTCGACGAAGATTCCGCCGACGACAGCGACGTCGGTCGACGACGGCCGTGACGTCGACGACGAAGTGTTCGTCGACGACGAAGTGTTCGTCGACGGTGGTGACGACGACAACATTGACGACGGCAGGAGCGTCGGCGGTCTTGTCGCCGACGGCATCGACAACGCCCATCTCGTCGTCGAGTGTTCTTTCGTCGACAACGACTGTTCCGTCGACTAGGCCGACGGCGGCAATGTTAACAGCACCATTGTCGACGATCCCGACTATTTTGTCATCGGAGAAAAGAATTACAATTTCAATTACCAGAATTACACCGGACATGACATCTCCTAGGAGAGTTACCCCCTTGCCTCCAGCTCTACTTTCAGAGGAGGATGAGGATGAATCAGATGGTGATGATCAGGACTCTTATGGCTATGCCAACAGCCCATCCCAGCTTCTGGTTAAGTGCCAAGAGACAGATTCGGACGGAGAGTACAACCAGGAATGTAGTATCATAATCATTCTGTCCAACCACAACAATACTCGAGACAAGACATGGTGTCGGTACCATCGTCTCTTACAGGACCTTCACAGTATGCTACAGGACTATAAGTCTAAGTGTTCACAACCTGCTGCTCCAATTGCTCAAGCCATGCCAGTCCCTGCGACTCCCAACATTGGCTGCAACAGAATTGCCGGCCCAAGAGATCTCTCGGCCACAGACACCGGTTCCACAGGAGTCTTCGATTCCAGTGAACACCAATGATGATTCCTCGGATGAGGATCAAAATTTTGATGACAGGACTGATCAATATACCGAATGGGATGAATGTCATCCCGGACCCAGCATCTCCATGTCCTGATCCGGTGGACTCCCCGCCAGCTGATATAGGGCTATTTCATAAGCTAATGGAAAGGGCGGCTGGGAGATTCAAACTGTCTATGCCCTCTGTTGCCACGGAATGTTTCTTGTACGATTTTAAAGAGCCTTATAAGAAGACGACAAGATCTATCCCTATTGTCCAGCATCTTTGGGATGAGGGTCTTAAGGCAATGAAAAATCCAGGGACAGTGGTCCCTGTGCTACCGCGCCTCGACAAGAAATATGAAGCGCCTGAAGATGGTCCGGCATCTCTGACGGGACATCCGAGACCGGACTCAGTTATTTTCTCAAGCGGCGCAGAGAAAGTCATGCAACCCCTCAGCTCCATTGACAACTCCTCCGGATAAAGAGGGCAGGAGGTTAGATAATGCCGGAAAAAGATTCTCTTCCATGGCGAGTCTATTAGTGCGGGCAGCTAATGCCTTGGCGAAATTGGGGAGATATGATCGCCAACTATGGTGTGATGCTTCGCCGTACTTGGGGCAACTTCCTCCAGAGGCAAACACAGAGGCTGAAAAAGTTTTGCAAGAAGGTGAGGCTACGTCGATGGAAATCATTGACTGTGCAGTGGACATTGCCACGACGGCATTCCACTCTTTGGCTGGTGCTGCGGTCCTTCGTCGCCAGGGGTGGCTTAAGGTGACTTGGTTTAGACCTGAAATCCAGAATAAAATCCTGGATCTTCCTTTTGATGGAGAAGCATTATTCGGGAAATTGATAGATGACACTCTCCAAGATATTAAAAAAGATACTGAGACCGGTAGATCTCTGGGTATGCTTCAGTACCGTAAGGCTCCTTTTAGTGGTTCCAGAGGCAAACGCACAAGCGACAGAGGCTCTTATCAACAGCAAAGGTACTCATCCTATGGCTCAAGTTCACAACGATACCACCAACCTTATTAACAAAGGCAGGGCCAGGCCTCAAAGTTCTCGAGACCTAATAACAGAGGGAAGCAGGCTCTCCAAGGGCATGATACGTCCAAGACACAATAGCGGCCTCCTGGCTCTTCCTACTGTGCCTACCTCCGAATGATAATCGGTAGGAGGCAGGGTGGCACAATACCTTCTGAACTGGTCCAGGATAACATCAGACCGTTGGGTGCTAAATATCATTCGAAAGGGCCATACTTTGGAATTCACACACATCCCTCCATCCAAGCCCCCTGCTGCCATTCCATCAAAACATCTGCGTCTCCTGTGGCTCAAGGTTCATCAAATGCTCCTGAAGGGTGCTATAAAGCCGGTCCCTCTCTGCTCAAAGAGGAGAAGGATTCTATTCCAGGTTCTTCCTGGTAAGGAAGACGCTAGAGAAATGGCGCCCCATTTTAGATCTCAGGGAGCTCAACACCTATCTCGTCTCCCTGTCTTTCCGGATTGTCTCTCTTCAACACATTCTACGTCTAATCAACCCGGGGGATTTCATGGCTACGCTCGATCTCAAAGATGAGTACTTTCATGTTCCAATTCACCCAGCACACAGAAGGTTTCTACGATTTACAGTAGCCAAGAGCCACTTTCATTTCAGGGTTTTACCCTTTGGTCTTCGCTCAGCCCCGAGAATATTCACGAAGGTGCTGGCACCAGTAGCAGCGTTTCTACGGAAAAATCACTTTCAGGTTTTTCCTTACCTGGACGATTGGTTACTCCATCCAGGGAGGCCGCGAGGGATGCGGTCGAGGCACGTACCAACCTGTTTCAGAATTTGGGTCTCACCTTAAACAAAGAGAAGTCTTCTCTGGTCCCGTCCAGGATAGCACGCTTCCTGGGAGCCATCTTGATCTCTGATCTCAAGAAAGCTTTCCTAACCTTGGAGAGACAAGTAAAACTGCAGACCATGGCGCTAGACCTACAAAAAAGGTGTCTTTCAGTACGCCGCTACAAATCTCTTCTGGGGGTGATTTCATCATGCATTCCTCTAGTTCCACACTGCAGATTGAGGATGCGTCCTCTTCAGGAGCAGCTGGGCATCCAATGGAAACAAGTCCATGGATCATTCGACAAGGTGACCATCGCCTCGGCAATGAAAAAAGCGTCCTTGTGGTGGACAAAGCAGGAAAACTTGTCCCAAGGTCTATCCTTCGTAAGCGATCCGTCTCCTCAGGTGGTGACGACGGATGCGTCGTTGGATGGTTGGGGAGCAGTGCTGCAGGACCGTCAGTAGACATTTGTCTCCTCAGACCCATCGGCTCCACATCAATCTCTTGGAGCTCAGAGCAATCAAACTGGCTCTTCAAGCTTTTCTCCCTCGCCTAAGCGGTTCAAAGGTCCTCATCCGAACGGACAACACCAGGGCCATGCATTACGTCAACAAAGAAGGAGGAACCAGATCTCTCCCCTTGTCTCCGGAAGCTCCAGAAATATGGGAATGGGCGATCCTGCACGAGATATCTCTGCAGGCAGAACACCTTCCAGGGGTTTTGAACGAGAGTGCAGACAGACTAAGCAGATTATCCTTGACAGCATGGCTCCTGAGCAGCGAGAATTTATGAATCTTCCTATTTCTAATGAAATAAAAGAAGTTCTCTCCCATAGAGCCCCTTCCACGAACAAGACTTACCGTCTCAAATGGAAGAGATTTTGTAATTGGTGCAGAAAGGAAGGGGTTGACCCCTTTTCTTCAAAACCTCATCAACTTCTGCCTTCTCTTTTGTCCTTCGCAAAGACGGGGCTGGCCCATTCGTCCATTAAAGTCCATTTGGTAGCAATTTCTAGATACAGACGTTCTGAGTCTGGGCCTTCTCTTTGGTCTTCCAGGATAGTGAAACAATTTCTCAAAGGGTTGTTCCGTGCCTACCCTCCGGTGAGGCCTCCGCTTCCTACTTGGCAATTGAATTTTGTCCTCACTCAACTCATGAAGGGCCCATTTGAACCAATACATCGAGCAGACATGAAATTCCTTTCTTGGAAATTGACTCTCCTCCTTGCTCTCACATCTGCAAGACGCATTTGAGAGTTGCAGGCTCTGACGATCCAAGAGCCGTTTCTCCAGTTCAAAAGAGATACGGTAATCTTGAGAACAAACCCGAAATTAATACCTAAGGTGCCCTCGGACTTCCACCTAAATGAGCCGCTTATTCTTAAAGCTTTCTTTCCTCACCCTACTACACCAGCGGAAAGATCATTGCATTCTCTCGATATACAACGGTGCTTAAAATTTTATTTGGATAGTACCAAGGGATTCCGTAAATCCTCCCAATTGTTCATGGCTTTTGATGGTCCTTGCAAAGGTCTCCCTATATCAAAGCAAGGTATTGAGAGGTGGGTTACAAGTGCCATTCTACATTGCCATACTGCAGTGGGTAAGCCACTGACCAGCAAAGTTGGAGCGCATTCCACAAGATCGGTGGCCTCTTCAACAGCTTTCTTTGCGGGAGTACACATCAAAGACATTTGCAGGGCTGCGACTTGGAGCAGCGTGCACACCTTTACAAAGGATTTCTGCTTGGACTCCTTGCAACAGGAAGACACAGCTGTGGGCCAGGCAGTCCTGAGGAACCTCTCCCACTGATTGGTGAGCTTTTCTTTCTATCCCACCTTCCTTTTTCTGCACATTTTGTTTACATCATGTACTGATGGCTATTGCAATGTATGTTTATGCCACAAAATGTGTTTTGTATTGCTGACTGCTTGCTACTCTGATACAAAAGCATGGGAATCTATGAAAGTTCCAATACTGGGGCAAGAAAACAAGTTACTTACCTGTAACTTTGGTTCCCCAGTATTGGTAACTTTCATAGATTCCCATGCGCCCACCCACCTCCCCGAGGAAAGCTCAGCCTCCAGCAGATATGGTGACTGTTACACTACGGCTACGAAAATCTGAGGCTCTGAGGTTCTTTCAGGAGGGTTCTATGAGGTGAGGCTCTTCTGATTGGCTGATGCCCAAGTTTGGTCTCTTTTACAAAAAGAGGCGGATATGATACAAAAGGGAATGAGGCCTAGGCCTTTTTCTTTCTCTTTTGTACCTACTGCTATTTTATTTTGTTACCGAGTCTCCCATTCCGACGACGGGGAATGATACAAAAGCATGGGAATCTATGAAAGTTACCAATACTGGGGAACCAAAGTTACAGGTAAGTAACTTGTTTTCTTATAGTGACTGATTCTTTTCTGCAAAATTCATCAAGTTCTGCACATGGTAAGTATATGGCATAATCCAGTCTTGCTTTTGTAAAGGAGCAAGTTTGAGCACTTTATTACTAGAGTCACTACGCAGATAGGCCATGATAACTCCTCCACTTTCCCCATACTCTCCGGAATTTCCTGGGACAACCCCTTGCTGCAATAAGGCTCTATAAACGGGAAATGGAATCTGCCCAAGCCCTTTTCTATGACTCTAAAATCAGCTCAGCTTCAAACTCCCCCAGAGAAATTTTTAAAATAGCAAAGTCTTTAATTTATCCCGCCCCTGAGCGTTTGTCATTGGCAGGTGCCCAATCTCGCTGTGATAGTCTGGCTAATTTCTTCTCTCAGAAGATCCAGACTATCTATTCTTCATTTACCAACTGCATCGATGTTGGGGCACCTATTGTCCCTACCGGCCTCTGCACGCTGGACAAATTTCCTTTGTTAGACTGCACAACTCTTGACAAAATCATATCCAAAGTCACTTCAGGTTCCCCTAGCGACCCAGCACCACCCTGGATTCTTACTAAAGCCTTGGATACCATCTGTCCGGTTATTTTGGAGGCTCTCAATGCCTCTATTACCACCAACTCTGTTCCTATCCCCTGGAAGTGCGCGATGGTCAGGGCTCTATTAAAAAAGCCCTCGCTGGACCAGAACAACCTCGCCAATTTCCGCCCAATCTCCTTACTCCCCTGGTTGAGCAAACTGCTTGAGAGGCACGTCAACACCATTCTAGTAGACCACCTGGAATCAGCAAATCTGCTGGATGCCTCTCAGACAGGGTTCCGCCCTCAGCACGGGACCGAAACTGCCCTTATTGCAGTGACGGAGGAGACCCGTGCTGTGCTGGATCGGGGAGGAAAGGCAGCCATTATTTTACTCGATCTCAGTGCCGCGTTCGACACAGTCAACCACACCACCTTATTACATCGTTTAGGCAGTCTGGGTGTGTCGGGCGCGGCACTGGAATGGTTGTCCTCCTTCCTGACCGAGCGCTTCTTCCAGGTGTTTGAGGACGAGGTTGTCTCCCCCAAACATCCTCTTAGATGCGGGGTGCCTCAGGGCTCCTCCCTGAGCCCCACGCTTTTTAACGTTTACATGCAGCCCCTAGCAGGGATAGTCCAACCCTTTGGTGTGCGTATTGTCACCTACGCGGACGACACCCAACTGGTGGTCACTCTTGACCACAGGGAAGGGGCGTCCAACACCTTAGGTCCCTGTCTGGAGGCTGTGGCTAAGTGGATGCAACTCTCCTGCCTCAGACTCAACGGAGAGAAGACGGAGATTATGTTGTTGGGTAACCCTCCGCTGACTCCTTTGGCTTCCATCTGGCCCACTTGTCTCGGTGTCCCCCCCATTCCTAAACCCCAGATAAAGAGCCTGGGCATCTGGCTCGACAAAGCGCTTGATTTTTCGGTTCAGGCAACCAAAACAGCTGCCACTTGCGTAGGGCTTATGAGGATGCTCCGTAAGGTGCTCCCCCTACTTCCTTTCCAGGCGAGGAGAGTCATGGTTCAGGCCCTGATTCTCTCCCGCCTGGATTATGGAAATGCGTTGTATTTGGGCACCCCGGTAGCAGTGATCCGGAGGCTTCAGGTCACACAAAACTGCGCTGCTCGCCTGCTGTACAACATCCCACGGTGGCAGTCGGCAAAGCATGCCTTAAAAGATCTACACTGGCTTCCAGTGGCGGCCAGAGCTCAGTTCAAGGCGATGTGCATTGTGCACAAATCCTTTCATCAAACTGGCCCTGCCATCCTGCTTCCCTTAGCAGTGCCCTATGTCCCCCCCAGAGCCCTCCGTTCTGGATCATTGCATCTAGCGACCACATTTAAAATTAATAAAGTGAGGTGGGGTGGCCGCTCTTTTTCCTACACGGCTGCCAGACTCTGGAACTCCCTCCCCCTTGCCCTGCGAGAGAACCCAAACAGGATGGCTTTCAGGAAAGCGCTGAAAACACACCTATACACTAAAATCTGCTAAACTTTCCTGCTGGCCCACCTAGCTATCAATAGAAGCGCTGCGAGGCCTCCGGGTGGCTGGCGCTATACAAATATAATTTTTCATTTCATTTCATTTCATTATAGGTGACCCTTTCCGCCGCCATATACAGATCCATACCCCGTCTCCATTCCTCCACCTGGGGTGGTGACAGCGCCCCCTACCCGCTTGCCACATCTCTTTGCCACCACCAGGGTCAGCATAGTGAAAATCAGGTGTGAACGGCTCAAGTCCACATCATTAGTGATCCCCAGCAGGACAAACTTGGGTTCCATCGTAAGCTCAGTCTCCAGCACCTCACCCAACTTTCCTAGTATTTGTGTCCAGTAAATGCGGGTAACCGCGCACTCCCATAGGACATGTTAAAAAGTCCCCCTGTGGGTGTCTACATCTGAGACAGCACGAATCACTTGCCCGCCCCATGCGATGCAGCCTGACTCTATCATAGTAAGCCCTATGTAGTATTTGTATTGAATGAGTTGTAGCCGTGACTCTATTGCCACCTCCCTATGGTGCATTAGAGCTGCCTCCCAGTCTACCGTGTCCATCTCACCCACATCCTGTTCCCAAGCTGCCCTCAGTTTCCCGAGCCCATCCGGGGTGTTTTTCTGGGTCTGTTACTAGACGTTTCGTGACATAAGGGCCTTTATATTTATCACCTCATCTCTTCGTTTGCATGGACCTCTTTCATAGCTTATTGCAAACTGATAATGAGCAGTGGAAGGTACTTTATAATGTATGATCTGATTGCGAGTCATGTGGGAGTACTGCAGTGATGATCACAGCCATAAAATCATGATGCCTAGGCTGTTCGTACTTCTGGGTTGTGAGAATACCAGATTGAATCAAAGGTTATTGAGAGTTGTAAGGTTTTTGAAACCGAAAAATGAGTAATAATGTGGAAATCTGTTTAGCCTGTAGCACCTGTTACCAGTCAAAGCAATATATATTTTTAACCCCTTCGGTGCTGATGACGGAACCGCTCCGTCATCAGCCGCGGTCGCGCTGTGCTGATGACGGAGCGGTTCCGTCATGGCCCGCCCAGCTCGATAGAACGCTCATGCGCGGCGCGAATTCCGTGCCTGCGCTGAGGGTTCTATTGAGCGGGGCGGGCCGTGACGGAACCGCTCCGTCACAAGCACAGCTCAACAGACGCTGGTGACGGAGCGGTTCCGTCACCAGCATGCGCCCGCCGCGGGGCCGCCCCACACCCGTAGCACTGCGGCGGAATAGCCGCCGCAGTGAAGGTGTTAAAAAATATATTTTTATTTGCATTTTGAACCAACACAAACATATTTGGCACGTCACTAGCGAATAACCACACTCTTCTGCGCTCCCCCAACCCCCCCCCCCCCCACCCACCCCAAGAACAATCCCATAATCAACAGCCTCTCAGGACCCAGCAGCCACCCACTGTACATCTATTCGTATCATCCATTAGACAGTCATCGGCCCCCTGCAAGTCCGGGGCTCTGGGTCGCCTCATAACACCCCCGGACCCAGCCCACTTCATCTGGACCCTTAGTGCATCAATCAGAGCCCAGCCCCCCATCAAGGCCATGATAACTCCTCCACTTTCCCCATACTCTCCGGAATTTCCTGGGACAACCCCTTGCCTTATAGGTGACCCTTTCCGCCGCCATATACAGATCCATACCCCGTCTCCATTCCTCCACCTGGGGTGGTGACAGCGCCCCCCACCCGCTTGCCACATCTCTGTTTGCCACCACCAGGGTCAGCATAGTGAAAATCAGGTGTGAACGGCTCAAGTCCACATCATTCGTGATCCCCAGCAGGACAAACTTGGGTTCCATCGTAAGCTCAGTCTCCAGCACCTCACCCAACTCTCCTAGTATTTGTGTCCAGTAAATGCGGGTAACCGGGCACTCCCATAGGACATGTTAAAAAGTCCCCCTGTGGGTGTCTAAATCTGAGACAGCACGAATCACTTGCCTGCCCCATGCGATGCAGCCTGACTCTATCATAGTAAGCCCTTTGTAGTATTTGTATTGAATGAGTTGTAGCCGTGACTCTATTGCCACCTCCCTATGGTGCATTAGAGCTGCCTCCCAGTCTACCGTGTCCATCTCACCCACATCCTGTTCCCAAGCTGCCCTCAGTTTCCCCAGCCCATCCGGGGTGTTATTATTTAGGGTCTTGTACGTCAGGGATACCAGCTTGTTGGGTACCTGTTCCTGCAACAGACGTCCCTCCAACGGGGCATACTCCGGCAGGGGAGAGGAGATCGTCGTTTCTGCCCTCCATGCATGGCGCAGTTGCGTATATTTAAGGAACTGTGTGGGATAGCGGCCAAATTCCGTCTTTAAGGTTTGGTAAGATTTAAGTTCCCCTCGCGCCACTAGGTCCCCTAGCGTGGAAATTCCAATGTCGTCCCAGACCTTAAACCCTCTGAGTTTGTGGAGCTCCTTCAGCCAAGAGCAGGACCATATCAGTGTCTGTTTTGTAGGTCTGTGCGCCCACCCCATCATCTTGCTCGACCTGTCCCATACCTCTATAGTTATTTGTGTGGCCGGGAGAAGTCGTCTCCTGCCAGTCCCCCCACACAGGTAGTGTAAACTGGTGCGTGCAGCCATGGTATTCCTCTCCAAACGGTATGTAGGGTGGTTAGCCGAGGCATGATGCCAGTCATTGATCGGCGCTAAATGCTCAGCCCAATAGTAGGCCTCCAAATCCGGTAGAGAGATCCCTCCATTATACTGGTTTCTCTGGAGCGTGGCTAGAGCTATTCTGGGTTGTTTTCCCAGCCACAACAGGGAGCACAATTCTGCATGTATTGTTGTAAATATCTACCGGGGGAGTGGGAAATATTAATTCTGTAGGGCATACAGGAAGCGGGGCAGCGTGATCATTTTAAACATTGTGACTCTGCCTAGTATCGTGAGAGGGAGAGCTTGCCATCCGAGAGCATCCTCCACGAAGTTTGACAATACTCGCGAGCTGTTCTTTTGATTGGACGCAATTCTATCAGTTAAGTATATACCCAGGTATGTAAACCCTGCCTGAGTAACCTGGAGGGCCCTAGGC
Organism: Lissotriton helveticus; assembly: GCF_964261635.1. Taxonomy (NCBI): domain Eukaryota; kingdom Metazoa; phylum Chordata; class Amphibia; order Caudata; family Salamandridae; genus Lissotriton; species Lissotriton helveticus. The sequence goes on from NC_136061.1 coordinate 1,039,380,717, forward strand.
AGGGGGGCCATGTTACTTCCATTTGCGGACTATACAAGTTTGATTTATGCCAGTTTATCGTATACCCCGAGAAGGAGCCATACCGGTCCAAAAGTTTGAACAAAGCAGGGATTGTAATGTCTGGCTGGGTGATATAAAGTAGTATATCATCCGCGTATAGCGAGATTTTCTCTTCCTTGGCGTCCGCTGGGGATATCCGAAACCCCTTTACCTCCGCCTCGTGCCTAACTGCACAGTCCACTATCTCAATGGTGAGGGTGAAAAGCAGGGGGTACAGAGGGCATCCCTGCCGTGTCCCCCTCCTGATGGGGGAAGTCCTCCGAGAGGATCCCATTCACATTAACTCGGGCTCTAGGGGAGGCATACAGGAGTCCCACCCACTTACGGAAGTTAGGGCCAACTCAGTTTAATCCGAACCGCCTCCAGGAAGGGCCAATGGACCGCGTCGAACGCTTTTTTAGCGTCCATGGAGAGGAACATGTGTGGAGCGTCCCTCTTCTCTACTGCCATAAGCCAATTATCGGTCCGTCTCGTTTTGCCTAGTCGCTCTGTCCGGTAAGAACCCAGTCTGGTCCTGGTGTACCAGGCCTGAAATCACCTGACGTAGGCGGAGAGCCAAAATCGTTGCCAAGAGCTTCACCTCCACGTTCAGTAGAGAGATCGGGCAGTAGGACGCACAGTCCTCAGGAGGCTTACCTTGCTTATAAATGGGTACAACCATGGCCATTCGCAGATCCAGTGGGAGAATACCCTCTTGGACGGCGTCTTGGAAAAATGCTAGTAGGTGGGGTGTCAAAAGATCAGCTCCTTTTTAAAAAATAATTCCACCGGCAGCCCGTTGGGGCCCGGGGACTTTCCTGTCTCAGCCTGGCTATGGCCTCCCTGATCTTGGTGGCTGAGATATCCACTTCTAGGGTCGCCCTATCTTCGTCCGCTAGGGTCAAGGTGGAAATAGTAGTCCGGTAGTCCTCAATCCCTGCCGACTCACCCTGATGCCTGGCCTTATAGAAGTCAAGTCACCAAAGTATGTAGAGAAGGTCCGCACAATCTGGGCGTCCCCCCTCTGCAGCTGTCCCTGCTTATTCACCACGCCTTCTATCCACCTTGCGTCCTGTTCTTCACGGCTCGACCACGCCGGAGCTTCCCGGACTTGTCCCCCACATGGTACAATCTGTGTAGGGTCGCTAGCGCCTGTGCTTTTGCCTCGTCTGTCACTAGGCTTTTATATTGTTGTTGTATGTCAACCAGTTGCCGCAGCACCTGTGGGTCTGTCAGGCAAGTACTGCAGTTCCAATTCTAATATTTGAGATTCCATAGAGGCAAGTTCCACCTGTGATCTCCGTTTCTCCCAAGCGATTCGGTTTTGGGCCCTATCTCTGAGCACTGTTTTATATGCCTCCCACACTACCACACCGGAATGCACCGAACCTACATTTTCAGCGAAGTACACTTTTGTGTCTGCTCTGAGGCCCCGCAGAAGCTCTGTGTTCTTTATGTCCCACGCCGTCAGTCTCCATCCCCCTCTCCTGGCCCTGTCCCGCCTATCTTGACCAAGAGGGGCAAGTGTTCCGAAATTACCCTTGCAAGATATTCAGCTTCAATTTCTGCCCCAAACGCATGTCGTGGGAGGAAGATATAGTAAAGTCTCGAGTGTACCTTATGTGCCCCTGAGTAGTATGAATATCCCCTTGTGCCTGGATGTAGCCATCTCCAAACGACTGTCAAGCCCAGCGTTTCTATGACCCTAGCCAGTGGAGTGGTCGGGGGGTTGTCTGCCCTGCTTCTGGAACGGTCCAAGGGGAGGGACATTACTTCATTAAAGTCTCCCTCTACTATGTGTGTTGTGTCCGATGTGTCGAACAGGATTTCAGCCAGTCCGGATAGGATCCTCGCCTGGAGCTTCGGTGGAGCGTAGATCGAGACAACTGTGACCTTGCGGAGCCCCCATGTTCCTGATACTGCCACATACGTTCCCTGGGGGTCCGTCCATGTCCGCTTCGTCACAAAGGGCGGAGATTTCCTGACCAAAATAGCTACCCCCCTGGAGCACGTCGTGTGCCCCGCATGCGCCAAGACCTTATAGGGTCCTCTCGCCAGAAAACCACACTTCGTTCCCCGTAGGTGGGTTTCCTGGAATAAAGCTATGTCCGGGTGTACCCTTTTCAGATATGTCTGCACCAATCCTCTCTTAACCTTGTAACCCAATCCATTCACATTCCACGTGAGAACCTTATAGGGCCCCGTGGGCAGACCCTTGCCCCTAGGGTTGTGGTCAGTCAGGGCAGCCATGCAGGTGTGTAGTGCAAATGTCCCTCCCGAGGCGGGTGAGCCTCTCCATTTCGCTCCGTGACCAGTGTACCAACTAAAAATCAACATAGGAACCAAAACATCCTCAGCCAAAAAACCCTTCTCGGTCCACCCCTCCCTCCACCCCCCACCCACCCCAACTCCGCCGCCTCCCCCTAGGGTCCTCCCAGCCATCTAGACGGGAAGTAGACTTTTGGGGTAGACTGAGGTCTGTCGCAATCCCCAGTATAACTCACCCCACAGATCTGAACTTCTGTGGGTTCCCCAACACCATCAAAACAACATTCACCAGAGAATACAACTGGAACTATAGTGCCAAGAGGACACTAATAGAAAAGATAAGAAAAGAATCTAGATCAGCAGAAAAAGCGAGTAAGGTAAGAGAAAAGAGAGGAAAAATCGGGGGGGGGGGGGGGCTGTCCAGTCTGCCTACTCCGGCAGAATTAACCCTAGACAGTCGCTCCAGCAGATCCCTGTTCAAGAGTTGATTCATTCTGCGGTGGGCCTGCCTCCGTCAACGTCTCCCGTTCCAGAGCCAGTATTTCCGCTGCCAAGGGGTGTAGTGAAGGGCCCATCCTCTCGTCTCCTTCGGATGAGGAGTGTTCACTTTCAATTCCTGCGCCCTTCTCTGTATCCTTGCCCAATTGAAGCCGCCCTGAGGAACGGAGTGCACGGGCGCTCGCCGGGAATCCAGGGACCCATCAGTGCGACGACCCTGTCTGCCGCTACCCCTCTGGGCGTACAGGGTAACGCCTTGTAGACGGGCCCTGTGTACCAGGAGTCGGGGAGGTATCGGATGGTGGTGTAGGAACAGGCAGTACACTGATTCTTGGTGTTAATGAGGGTTTTATTGGTATTCCCCGTTGGGATTTCAACATGAGAGTTCTCCGGGTTCGGAACGTAAGTCTCTCCCTCGCGAACTGACTGGGTTCCGTTGTGACGTTTGGAAGGACTTCTTCTCCTAGGTTGTGTGTCGCGGCCCCCTCGCGGTCTGGTCACGGATGGTGGTGTGTTTATGGCCGTCGTCGTGGCTCCGGTGACCCAGGGAAAGGAGAGACCAAGCAGAAAGGGGCCGTTAGTTCTAGCGTCCTCAGGGAGGGCATGCACCGGGGTCCCAGGGGTGTAGTGTAGGGAGACACCACTCGTGCTCACACAATCAAGTAAAACGCGGTGCGGTGGTGAGGGGAGGAAACAGACTGTGAGGGGGAGTAAACGCGGGATAAATGGACACAAGAGGGGGAAGGGGGACGCAGGATCTCACACGGGGCTATTTACACTAAAGTACACGCTTGCTCCCTACCCAAGCCGCCATACGCTGACGTACCTGGGCAAGCCACGCTCCTCCCCCGGGAGAGTGGCACGGCGACTCGCAGGGTCGTTGGCCTCCTGGCTTCCCCTCGGTCGCTCCTCCGCTAGCTCCCAGCTGTTCGTCGGGTTCTCCGCTTCTTCCTCCGTTTCTCTCGTCTCCGGTTCCTAGTTCTCCGTCTTCACTCTTCTCCGACACTTCGGGGGTGACGTCACACGCCATCCACATTGCTTCCTCACTTTTGGCCAATCCAGGCCGGCTGACGTATACAGTGGGCGGATCCTTCTCCTCAGTGTAAGTCCAGTTAAAGGAGCCGCGTTCTTCCTCGGCGTACTCCTCGGACTCCGTGTCCCATGGATCGGTCTGCAAAGAAGGAGGATGTGCCGGGTCAGAACCAGGTGCCCACCAGTCACTTACAGCACACCCCCCTACAGCACGCGGCCTCACCCTGTCACACGCCTAAAGCGCGGCCTTTCCTCAGCTGTTGGGGGCGGAGCCTGCGTTGCAAGTCTATGGTGCGGCCTCCCACCGCACCAGATGGAGCCCTCTCACCCGCCTGCGTCCCCTGGCGCCTCAGGGGGGGTGCTCCTCTAGCCACTTCCAAGCCTCCTCCGGAGTCTGGAAATAGTGAGATTTCCCCATAAACAGGACCTTCAATTTCGCAGGGAAGAGCAGCATATATTGTATCTTGCGTTCTTTCAATTTAGCTTTCACAGAGTCAAAAGTACGCCTCTATTTCTGCACCTCCCGACTATAGTCCGGAAAAATCATGATACGGGTATTCTCATGTCGTATCTCTCCTAGCTTCCGCGCCTCTCTGAGTATCATGTCCCTATCCAGGAAGTTGAGAAAACACGCTATGACGGGCCTTGGCTGGGCGCCCTCTGGCAGTCCGGCTAATAGTGCCCGGTGGGCCCTTTCTATGACAAAACAGGAGGAGAACTTGTCCGCTGGGAAGGTGTCCCACAACCATGCATAGAGGAACTCCGGCATGTTGGCCCTCTTCAATTCCTTCTCTAAAACCCACAAAGCGCAGATTCTTCCGTCGTGCTCTGTTTTCCGCATCATCAACCCTCCACAGTAGCTCCCTGTGGGAGGATTGGAATTCCTGCATAGCTTTGCGGAGGTCATGGACTGAGTCTTCTGCTTCGCCCAGCCGCGTCTATGTCTCCGTGACCCTTCCCGCTAAGTTCCTGAGGTCCTGCCGCAGGAGCGTCACCTCTGACCCCACTGCGCCTATTTGGCCCTCCAGCGCGGTCCTGGATGCCTGGCTTGCCTGGAGGAGGGTACCCGTGTCCGAACCAGCGCCCGCACGTTCCTCCATAGCAGGGGGGATGACCTTCATATAATGGTCCATCTTGCTCTGGCGTTGCTGTTTCGAGTCCCTATCCCTGCCCATTTCCTAGTTGGCCCGGCTCAGGTGCCTGTGCAGGGCCGTCCCCACCCCCTCCTCCGCTGTGGGCCCGGTCACTCGTTGCCAGTGTCCTGCAGGTAGCCCACCTGGTGAGTCAGCCTGTGGGGTCCCCTCCACAGAGATGTGGGGCCACGAGGTAGAGGTGGGGGGTGGGGAGGGCGCCGACTGAGGGGATAACCAGGCTAGGGGCCAAAGGAGGACTCAAATGTCAGGGAGGCGGAGGGGTCCCTCCGAAGTCACAGTCTACAAGGATCGTTGGCCCTGCCGTGTCTGAGAGGCAGTGCAAAACCGGGCCTCTAGTGCACAGAATCCAACCACATCCAGTGTAGAGGCGGCCAGAAAGAAGGCCCCGGTCGCAGAGGCAGGCTCTCTATTCACAGGAGGAGGGGCATGGGGAGCAGGGGCGCTGCACTCCTCTCTGCAGCTGTATTCCCGGCAGCCGTCCCCTGCACCTCACCTCCATTCCAGCGCCGGCCTGCCGGTCCTCGGTCTTGCGCTGCACCAGGCCACAGTCCTGTGGCGGCTCGTGGCCCCAGCGGCTCCAAGATCACTTGCTGCCTCCGCCCGCTCCCGAGTATATGTTTTCAGTCCCGAGGTCTGTTTCTCTGCTGCGGCCCCTCTATCGCGGCCCCCTGTGCGCTGCAGCTCTCCACCGCACTTTCAGGGACGGGTATCAGACGCGGGTCTCCTCCACCTCCCGTCTGCGATCCCGGCCCTCCGACTCCTCCCCCAGCAGCAGCGTCCAAGCCCAGCAGGAAGGAGGGTGGGGAGGGGGGGCTCCTTCACCGGTCCACAGCGATCCTCTTCAGTCCTCTCGCAGCCTCGGGGGGGGGGGGGGGGTCAGCGGCCCCCACCCACACCTTGATCTCCGGATCCACGGGGACGCTCCCAACAAGGCAGCCGCAGTGAAAGTCCGACTCTCCTCGTCGGTGCTCTGGGCTCGGCGCAGCACCCTATCCTCCGCCTGGCGCCATCTTGGGATCCGTCAGCTCGTCCGGCCTCACTTCAAAATTCGGGCTTCCCGGTGGCGAATCTCCGCACAATCCTCCCGTTTTCTGTCGCGGGTGGCAGCAGGGCACCCTCTGTGTCGTTATCGGTGTACTCCAGGTCTGCTGGGCACCGGAATGTGAGTCGGATACTGCTTTCCGCCGGAGCTCGGAGAAAGCACGGCTCACTCGGCCATGCTGTTCGCCACGCCCCTCCACCTCTATATCTTTGTCGCTTTATTGTTAAGTATCCAGGCGGTCATTTTGATCCACACAAATATAATGCTTGGAGATCAGTGCTACTGCAAGATTTGCAAGTAAGTAAATTGTTCAGTTCACTTCTACAGAGAGTGGGATGTGCATATTTGGAACCAGGTCCAAACCTGCCATTGTTTATCCAGACTGAAAGTATGCAGATTTGTAAAGTTTGGTTTATAACTATTTCAAATATTTGTTTTAGGTCACACAAAATAGCCCTTCTCCTACTGCATTAGTTTTTTCGGACCACCCTGCTACGCAACCAAAGCAATTATCATTTAAAGTGATTCAGGTAAATGTTTTCCAGTATAATGTACCCTTCTATTTCTAGCATTTTCATGTGTATAACTGTGTATGTTTCTTTTAACATTTTTTGATTCGTTGTTCATTGTCCACGTCTGGAAATTAGGGTCTACAAAATTACTGTAAATGAAAGCTATTAACATTTGTGTTTACATAGAACATTTGACTCTGCCCAGCTGCTCAGGAAGAATGCATCAAATTGCACTTCACAGTGGATCTTGTTTCTTTACAATAATGTTCTTAGTCTGACCCTGCCCCATTCAGAACTTGCTATTTCTTCACATAGCTTTTTCAGGAGTAGCACAAGATGATAGAGAGCAAGTGATTGCCAAGAGCATTATCCTTTACCACTCTAAAGGTAGTGGATAAAAAAAGTCCCTGACCTTGCGTGACAATGTTGCTTAGGTCCACTCTGGTTTCCAGAGAGAGGCTTTGGTCATCCTTCTCATAATCAACATCTAGGAGAAAGGTATACCTTTGTGTGTGATTGAGCAGTACAATAAATGATCTTAATTTGTTAATAAATTAACTTAATTGGTCAAATTAGCTTAATTGGTTTGGCCGGGGGTTTACATGCTACATTGCTTAAACTGGACCCATTTTATTTTAATTTTGTTTTTTTTATAAAACTTGCTCTAAATAGGTGGAGTGTTTTTGGCAGTCCTGCTACATTTGAAGGTACCCTAAATGATCCCACTAACAGAAATCTGGCTCTTTATTTTACATGACTCATGTCAGATGCAGGCCAGGTGCCACTGCTGCGCTGTTTTGTGACCAGCTTCCCTATTGTGGCTTTGCTTGGAAGGCAACACACTTGTTCCCAAATATATCTCTGTTCGAGACATGTGGCTGTAGATGCACATTGTAGGAGGCTGGCTTAGTGTATGGTGCCCACTTACTTAAGCAATGCACTTTGCACTAATCCAGACAACCCGTATGGTGATTATAGTTGTCTTTGATAACCATAGAAAGCTCTCACAGTGGTATCTGTGGCGATCAGCCTTCCGGCTTTTCTTGTAGTAGTGTAAAGCTGCTTGTTTTACCTACTTTAATCAATAATTAAGTTAAATGATGAAGAACCACACAGTGTTTATATAAAAATAAGTCTATTTGTTACACAACACAATCTGTATATCTCCTACCTGGCGATATCAACACAATGCACAAATATACACTGGTTTCCAGGGGGAGACCAAACTATATATGAAAGTGGAATGCAAACTGCAAAGGAGAACAGGACTTTGACCAGAAGAGCTGGGGAAACAAGGAACCACTTTAGGTAAGTACCCAGGAACCCCACAGAGGCTGTGTGCAGAGTGGAAACACAGCCGAATGCCCAATGGAAGTCAGTGGAGAGGTCTTGGTTGCAGTTTTAGAGGACCCTGAGGAAACCTGTTGGAAGACAGAAGGTTGGAGAGCCACCCCAACTGTGGATGCCCCAGGAACCAGATTACCTGCACCATGGAAGCCGGGTGCATAGTGGTGAAGTGACGTCAGAACCCACCGTAGATGACAGTGGGAGAATCGACTAAGATGCCTCTTGAGAAGACTGTGAAGGAGTCCGCTGAAATCCAAGGGTAGATTCTGGAAGTGAAGAACCTGGAAGCAGAGGGAACAAAGTCTATGCCACTCTGAGGTGACCATGAGGTGGCTAGAAGGCACGGAAGCACGGTGCCCACCGATGTCTGGAGGTTCACAAGAGACAACGGTGACCTTGTCTCTGCAGCTGTGAAGACCAGGTGACGCTGAGCGACCAGGATCCTTTCACAAGCTGTTCCACATTGGGTGTCGGTATCTATGTGGTCGGTGTTCGGCGGGAGCACCAACGAGCCTTGGTAGCTGTAATTGATGTGGAGAGCGAAAAGGAGCAAACTTTTGGATCAGCAAGGTCCAAGTGACTCACCAAGTGCAGGAGAATAAGACTAGGCCCCGAGCAAGCAGGGGAGACTACTGAAGCAAATTAAGACCCTGAAGAGGACCCACAGGCAAGAGTTGCAAGAGGAACTCCAGCAACTCACCAGGGTCAGAGGCCCATGATGCAGGAGATGCAGGGAGGACTCTGTTCTTCATGAGGTGCTAGAGGCTGGTGCTTCTTGTAGCCCGAAGATCTCTGGTGTGCAAAGACACCAAGCCTTGGCTATGGCAAGTTGATGCAGTGCACAAGGGTTTGGTGTCAGCAGCACTGATTAGCGATACTCTCCTCAAAATTACAGGGAAGACCGGCCCAGCCTCTAGGGAGCCACAGAACAACCGCCTGTGTTGCTGAGCCTCTGGATGTCCGTTGGACGTCCGAAGTAGCAGACATGTCCGCTTAGTCGCGGTACCTGCTGATACAGGGCAGTGACTTCTTCACTCCAGGGGAGATTTTTTTCTGGTGTTCTTCATCCATACAGGTCTTTTGGAGAACCTGGATGAAGCACAGATACAGGCAATGCAGACATCTTCAAGAAAAGGAGCAGCAGGAGTCTTACCAGGTACAGTTTGGGCTGTTTAAGTCCAAGTGTCCAGAAGATTGAAGAGTGACGTAGTTTCAGGGTTGAGTCTGGTCCCACAATGAATCTGAGGATCCACCCACAGGAGAGCCCTTAAATACCCTAAGTGAAGGGTTGGGATGAGACAGGGGTCCCTCCCAGAAGAGTGTCTGGACAAAGAGGAGGATACTCGCCTTTCTTTTGTCCCGTTTCACACCAGAGTGGGAACCCAGGGTTCCTGAACTGGTTCAAACTGGAGTATCCAAGGAGGGCACCATCTGTGCCCTTCAAAGGAGTCTGGTGGCGCTGGCTAGCGCCCCCACCCTATCCCAATCCACTAAGTCCTGCCTAGGAGGTAGTCACACCTCCCTGCAACAGGAAAGCTATTGTTCTACCTTCTCCTGCTCGAGCTTGGCTCACCAGCAGGAGGGCAGAATTGTGTCTTTGGTCCGCAGCAGCACTAACTTGCTTGCATATCCTTAAAAGCTGTTACTGGGAGTATAGAGGGTCCCCTAAGGGGCCCCCAGTACACTGGATTATACTTCCAACACTGGAATCAGTGTTTGAGTTTTATTCCAACATGTTTGATACCAAACATCACCGGGTTCGGTGCAGCCACTATATAGTTAGACATCTCGTAAAGACTGATGTCTTAAAATGGCTGACCTCACTTACATGACCTGGAGAATTGACTTCAGGGTTTGTAGGAGTGTCCTGCCCATGCAGTGGCACCCTCACACTTGTAACCAAGTACCCTACCCTTGGGACTCAAAACCTGCCATAGGGGTGACTAACAGGTTTTAAGTGCATTGACCTTCAAATATAAGGAAACTTAGATCTGTTGTGAGAGGTGCAAGCACCATCTCACACAGGCTGCATTGGCAGGCCTGTAGTCACAGTTTAAGTGGACTCCCATGTGGTATGATGCTTTCTGCTCCAAAAAGACCCCTGGAGACCAAAGGGTTCGGTGTCTTGCAATGTCTCATAGGATTTCAGACGACACCCTGGACCCATTTGGCCTAGAGGTCTTGGAGGGGGAGCACCATCCTCAGCCCTCTGCGGCAGACGACAAAGTCCTATCTCCCCATAGGCAGATCTGGCTTCCATCTGGAGATCAAGGACCTTTTGCTAGCTCAGCAGGCAGAGAGTAAGGTAGCCCACCCCCCTCGCCATCACTTTCAAGCAGAGCAACTTCTGCCCAGGGACACCTAGTCATTCTGGAATGCCACAGACCATCCGTCAGGCTGACACGGTCTTCGGGTAATTGTCTGCTAACAGTCCTCTTTAGGTGTACCGTTCAGCGCCTAAGAAATTAGTGAGACTGGGTTCCCCTGCACTGGTTTGATCTTTGATGCCAACCACTTCCACCTCAGCAGCGACCAGACCCTCTGCACCGAAACCTAAGCCGCTTTCGAAGCTGATGTCAGCCAGCAAGACAGACCTCTGCTCTGGCTCTCTGGAACTGATTTTACACAAACTACAGGAGTTGATTGATGCTTGGGAAGGACACTTGGTCATCTATCCTCACAAGGTCTGGATTCCAGCCCGCCCCTCTGGGTCTGCAGCATCTCAACACTCTAACCGTCCGCTGTCCTTCTAGGAGGCTTTGGACATTCCAACTCCGCTGAAGCAACTTAAGAAGGTGGCATGGCTAGTAGTTTTTTACCCTTTACAGATGCATCACCACACCCTCCTACTCAACCGTAACCTTCCCCGCCTGCTTCTCCAGGGATCCCCTTGACATTATACCTCATGAACCACCTCATTCTGACACAGGTGGTCATGGGGTACGGGGGCACATTTGGCACTCCTCTCCAGGGCAACTCTTGGGACTCCTATGACGCAGACCCACCGGGGGATACAGCCCCAGACTTGTGTCCTGCCCACCCCTCCCCGTCGTATGAGTCCACATTCTATCAGGAACTTCTTGGTAGGGCCACCTCCTTCCATAAGGTGGATCTTGAGACAGAGCCTTTGGAGGAGGACTTTCTCTTTGAAACCCTCTTCCACCTACCGCTCCACCCAGTACCTTGCCCTGCTCACAGGTATGCCCTGTCGCACCACAGACCTCTTTCAAGACCCGGTCTGAACTACGGTCATAACTCTCAGGGTGGCCAAAAAGTACAAGTCCTCCCCTACTTGCCATATTTACATATGTGGGCAGCTCCCACCTGACTCCATTGTCACTACAGCTCATAATAGAGCCAACTTTCAGGCTACTGGTGATGCCCCTCCACCAGACAAGGAGAGTAAGCGTATAGATGCTGTGGGGAAGAGGGTGGCCCTGCAATTAGCCAATCATTGACACATTGCTAACTCCATTGAGCTACTCACTCGATATGACCTTGCCCTCTGGGATGAAATGGAGGAACTCCTCCAGCATCTCCCAGAGTACCACAGAAAAAGGGTTTAGGAGATTGTTTCTGAGGGAAAACGAACTCTAATACCACTATCCGCTGCACATTAGATGCCGCGGACACACCTGCCAGAGGGGTCAACTCTAGCCTCCTCCTGTGCAGGCATGCCTGGTCCGTACGTCCAGCTACTAGCCAGAGGGTTCAGCAGACCCTCCTTCACATACTGTTTGATAATCTGCATCTGTTTGATCCACAGGTAGACCAAGTTTTAGAGAAAATGTAAAAAGATACGGAGAAAGCAGTGGCTATGTGTGTACTTAAAACACCTGCACCTTGGGGCTCCTTTCATCGCACACCTTTCCAGGAGTCCTCTCCAAAAGGCTACTTCAGGGGATCCTACACAGGCAACAATTCAAATAGCAGAGGTAAAAGTGGCTCCCCCTAAAGGAGCTTCCACCACCTTCAATCCATGACTTGACTCTCCTCCTCTCCCCCGATTAGAAAACACGTGTCAGGAATAGTCTTCAATCATTTTTCCCTGTGTGGCGGATCGTCACCTCCGACCTGTGGGTGGTGGACATTATCTCACTCGATTATTGCCTGGAGCTCATTTCCACGCTTTCCACCCACCCACCTTGCAAACACTCTCTCTCTATAGGACACCAAACCCTGCTCAGGAAAGAGATCAAAGCACTACTTTTTAAGGGGGTTATAGAACCCGTCCCCCAACCTTACCAGGACACAGGCCTGTACTATCTGTACTTCCTAATTCCCAAAAAGGATGGTTCCCTCAGACCCATTGTTTCCTCTCAGAACTGTTTCATATGGTTACACTTGAATGTTACTCCGCTTCTGCAACTAGGCGACTTCATGGCGGTTCTCGACCTGAAGGATGCCTAGTTCCACATACCAATACACCTGGCTCAACACCAATATCTCAGTTTTGTGGCCAGCAGTTCAAAGTGCTCCTTTTGGTGTCACCTCTTCCCCACGTGTATTCACCAAGTGTTGTTCAGGAATAGCTGCTCATTTGCCCCGACATGGCGTTCATGTTTCCCCTTCCTGGATGACTGGCCGATCAAAAATGCCACCCGTCAGCAATGCCGCGAGCACACTCGGATTACCATAATCCTCCTACACGACCTAGGGTTTTCCATCAACTCGATCAACTCGACCAAATCCCTCCTGCAACCCCTACAGATCTAACCCTACCTAGGCACCATTTTCAACTCATTTATTTATTGAATTTTATATAGCGCTGGCTATATAGGAGTTATCAGAGCGCTTTACAAGAGGAAGAATCATTGTTTTAGAACATGGTTACAAAGTTACATCAGTTACTGGAACTTAGTTACAGGGATTACATGAGTTCAAAAGCATAGCACAAACATGAGGGAAAAAAATAGGCAAGGGGAGAGAAGAATAAGGGGAGAGAGGAAAGCAATAGGGGAGGTAGACTGAGAATAATGGAGGGAAGAGGAGGGGGAAGGGTGTAGGAGGCACAATGGGGAAAAAGTGTCCGACGTCCGGCTGGGTAGGTGATGGCCGAGGGGTGAACCAGAGCCAAACTCCTCTATAGCTGCGTGGGACAGCTCCATTGGTCATCGGCCAAAGATTGGCCGTGCACCGCAGTACAAACAGAAAGATTATAGTTTCCGCCAACGGGAGGCATAGTCCAAAAGTTCCATCGAGGGCGCCGGTCACGGTGTAGGGTGCTGTGCTCCCCGCCTTAATGGGATTAAAAATCCAGGCCTCTGCTGTGTGACTCCCTTGTCGCTGTGGACTCTCTCAGAGGGGTCTCTGAAACTCCAGGGCATAAATGCTGGATCCCTCCCCAATAAGGGGAGAAGAAGTGCTTTGGAAAGGGGCCCATTCATGGTGCTGTTTGCGCTCTGCGGCACCGATGCTCTTTTGCTCGAGGTAACCCTCCTGAATTCCAGTTGCGGAATCTTTGAATGGGTGGGAAAACACTGCGATGGAACGCCGTTCATGAGGCAGGAATGTTGAACAAATAAACCTAATATCTAAGAGAAAGCCTGCTACTTCTACATCATTAAAAGAGCATCCTGACTACTACAAAGACCTCCCAGTCGCACCTTTAGCTCCTTTCCCAGTGGATCGGTGGCCCACGACCTTGTGGGGACGTTTGATTCAGCCACGAGCCTTCCATCTTCACGAGATGGATTCAGTGGCAGCCATCTTAGGGTCAGGCATGGTGTGATGCTCATGCCCCTTGTTAGAGACAAGCTAGCTCCCAGGATTGTCTTTGGGCGATCCAGAGACTCCCTGGTGGTCCAGGGGGTAAGTCACAAGCTGGAATGGGTCGACACTGTCCCTCCCGTAGCTACAGCAACATGGGCGCCATGTTGGAGTAAGGGGCAGCCGGGGATCGTTATTTCTCTCGTGATGGAGACGAGCCAATTGCTTACAGGGGAAGGCCCAGTCCACCTATGGAGCTTGCTATGGGCCGTCGAGGTATTTCCCGGTACCCCCCACTCACCGCCGTTGAAACGCTCCTAGTTTCCCAAAATGGCGGCTTGGTCCGGCAGTGGGAGCGGCTCTCGTCACATAGGCCTCTGCAGCGGCTACCCCCCGGACCTAGTGCCACCCGCCGTGCGTGTCTTCCACACGGAGTTTGCCTCTGAATTTAAGCCCCGGAGTCAGGTGAGCGTTTGGCAGGTTTGGTGGCTGTGTAGCAGCGTGGGGACCGAGATCCCGGTCAGTCTTGTGGGCGATCTCTGTGGCAGGGCCTAACGGCAGCCGGCTTGCAAGCAGTGCCAGGGCAGCAAGGTTGAGGGTGATTGTCTCCTACCAGCAATGGTCTCAGTAGCGGCTTGCGGCTCCCTCTCAACTTTACTCCGGAGGGAGTCAGTGTGTTTCCACAGGTGGAAGGGTCGCCTCAGCAGCTGCCACGTGTCCTCGGACGCAGCTCCATCGGAGAGGGGCTCATTGCCATTTTGCTCAGTTTGTGTCCTCGCAGTCCCCATGCATCTCTCTCCATCCAGGCACCGTTCCGAAAGCAACTCTAGAGCTGTAGTAGATCCTGTATGTTCACACAGTTGCTGCTGTGGTTTTGGGTTTCGTTACTGCTGATTTACTCAATTAACTGTCGGATGTGGCTAACGGAGCCTCCCTAGGGTGTGGCCATCTTGTCCGCCGACTCCACCCCTTTAGGGTTAGAGAGGTGCAGGAAGCGAATCCCAAGTATGAACTCTGAGGTTGGCATGGCCTTTCCAAACCCAGCTATGATCCAGTCCTTTCAAGGACTAATCCTGCTTTTCCAACAAAACTATCAGGTCTCTGTGAGGATCAGCAAGCGCCTTCTTGGTATGATGGCCTCCTGATTTGCTATAGTTACACATGGGTCCTTTGCAGGAGTGCCTAGTGCAACAGTGGTCTGAAGCGGAGAGTAATTGAAACAATCTAGTGTTGATTGACTGCTACACTTGTCACAATCAACGGTGGTGGCACACCAGTAATCTGTTGCGGGGCGGCCTTTTCTAGACCCAGCTATGCCAAGGACTATTTCAATAGACGCATCCATTAAGGGATGGGGTGTGCACTTGCAGAATCTGACCGTTCTGGGCCAATGGGAGCCTAAAAACCAGTGCCTCCACATCAGTTACATGGAACTTTTAGCCATTCACCTAGCGTTGAAGGTTTTCCTACCTTAACTGACGGGCAAGGTCATTTTCGTTCGGACAGATAACATGATGACCATGTATTACCTTCAGAAACCGGGCAGCACCTGGCTTCCCCAACGCTCTTGCAGTTAGCCTAGAGCATTGATAGGTGGGTCTTTTACCACAAAGTTATTTGCAAGCAGGGAATGATTTTGCTGACTTCCTCAGCAGAATGCAGCAACTAGTCCACGAGTGGAAACTCCACCAACAAGTCCTCTGTCAGTACTTTCCGCGATGGGGCTTCCCATAGATAGACCTTTTTGCTATGGCAGAGAACGCCAAATGCCCAAACTTCGTCTTCAGGTTCCCACCCCACAGTTCAAAGGCAATGTACTAGGGATGAGTTTGTCAGGGATATTTGCCTACGTTCCCCCCCCCCCCCTCTCCCACTATTTCCATTTGTGGTTCGGAGGCTCTGGCAGACATCTTACGCTCATCCTGGTGGCTCCCACATGGGCCTGCCAGCCTTGGTTTACAACTTTATTCGAACTTGCTCTGGTTCCTTATGGGAGGCTCCCCTACAGGCCGCCCTTTTTTGTGCAGAACCGTGGATCAGGCACCCAGACCCCAGGTGTCTTAATCTTGTGATCTGGTTTCTGAGGTGATAGATGTTGGATACCTTAATTTTCTACCTAAATGCATGGGCATTCTCAAAAGAAGCACACAAGCCTACCACCAGTACATTCTATACAGACAAGTGGAAGAGTTTATGTGCTATTGCCACTCATAACCTATTGATCCCTTAAAGGCCACAGTGCAGGGCATAGTCTGCTATGTGCTTCATTTGCAGATTTCAAGCCTAGCTGTCAACTCCATACAGTTACAACTGGCAGCTGTGAATGCTTACCTTCAGAACAGTCAATACATCTCTCTCATCAGAATTACAGTCATTAAAACTTTTACGAAAGGGCTCAAAAGGGTCATTCCCTCTCTGGTTCCGCAAACCCAAACAAGTAATCTTAACATTGTACTGACAAGAATCATGGGTCCTCCGTTTGAGCCACCCCCGTCCTTTTCATTACCTTTCTTGGAAGGTGATATTTCTAGTTGCGCCTGAGTGAAGTGATTGCATCAGTGAGCTGCAGTCATTAACCATAGAACAATCTTTCTTCCAAGTTCATACGGATAGGGTTATCCTTCGCACCAACCCCAAATTCCTCCCGAAGGTAGTCTTCCAATTCCACCTTAATCAGTCCATTGAACTGTTTTACCCGCAAACTGACTCAGTTGCAGAATCGGCTCTTCATACTTTGGATATGAAGCAAGCCCTCATGTACTACATTGATAAAACTGGACCATTTAAGAGCACACAACAACTTTTTTTCCATATCTCATATAGGGAAGGCTCTGTCCAAATCAGGCATTGCAAGATGGATCGTGAGATGCATCTAGACATGCTATGCTGAAGCCAACAGAACTTTTCCCACTCTTCCTATAGCCCACTCTACTTGAAAGAATGGGGCCTCTGTCCTTCCTGGGAAATATTCCAATAACGGGCATATGGAAAGCAGCTACACTTTTACAAAACATTACTGCATGGATGTATTAGCATGCCAACAAGTCAGTGTTGGCTAGGCATTATTCCGTAATCTTTTCCAATATACTGTAACACCCACAGACTAGCCACCACTTCTGGGAGGACTTCTTGACAGTCTATGCGCAGCATGTGTGTCTGTGAGAAAGTCCCTCTTTTGATATGGGTAGCCCCCCACCCCCCACTTTTTGCCTGGAAAACATGGTTTCGACTGTAGTGCACAGGGTCCCTGTCAACCAGGTCCCCTGTGCCAGTGCTTCTTCCCTAAAACTGTTCCACAATTGGCCCTTCAGGCCCCCTGTAAGTCCCTAGTAAATGGTACCTAAGGCACTGGGATTGAAGAGGGTCCCCTAAGGACCCCTCACCTAGGCCATGCAGACTGCCACTGCAGCATGCATGGCCTGGTGCAGACAAAACAAACAAGTTGACACGATCACTGCCTCTGTGCCATTCCAGCTAGCACTATCTAAGGTATTGGTAAGTCACCCTACTAGCAGGCCATATACAACCCTAAGGCAGGTTGCACTATATTACATATCTGCATGAGCAGAAATGTCCCTACAATAATTCAGTCCATTCTTCGATGTTCCAAGTGACAGTGAAGCTATAGAGCGAGAGTGTACATAGGTTGGAAACCCAACAACTCTAGTTCCCCAGCACCATGATGGCTTTTCTGAACCCATGAATGTTTGGTACCAAACTACTCCTCTCAATAAACCCAGGCTAATGCCATTGTGGGATTTATTGAAACATGTACTCGGAAGATACCTCAGAGATGGCCCCTGAAAACCTACCAGCCATGATGTGGTCTTGGACTGGCTTTAGGCAGACTGCCACCACCAGACCTGTTTCTGGACCCCTGGGTCAAGAGCCCCCGCTCTCTGGGACCAGAAACCAAGCACATCCTGGGCAGAGGTGTCACACCCCCTCCCCTAAAATGGGCACAGTGCTCAAGAGGGATGCTTCAATGTGACCCCCAGCCTATGCAGCTAGCGGCAGATGGGAGGCCCCAGTTTAGACCCCATTCTAGGTGGGAAAACCGCATGGAAAATCTAGGAAGAATAGGCGATGTGCCCACCTCTGCCAACTCCAGCCCTAAGGTGCAGGAGGCGAGTTATAGCACTTCTTTCAGTCCCCGTCATTTTGAAGATGGGGGTGTGGAGCACTCCTCCAATCAGGACTATGCACCCACCCACAGGAGGGTGGCATAATTGAGGGAGTAGACACCCCAGGTAATGTGCCCATTGACCCTACATGTCACTCCTTAACCCCTTGGGCGCGGCCGCGATTCTACGCCTGTGCGGCCGTTTTAATGAGTGGACGGGTTCATGACGGCCCCCAGCCATCATCAGCACACGCCCACCGTGATGCATGACGGCTGGGGGCCGTCATCAGCATGGAAGGGGTTATAACGCCCCTAAATCAAGTATTTAGGTGGCTCCCCCAGACCCTAACACTAGTTTTGCAGTGTGAATTATTTTCTGGATTCACATGCTCTGCATTATTCTCCCATCTAGTGGTTGGGTCTGGAATAGTCTGCTTTTTTTTTCCTATTTGGGGTGTCGTTGACCACTATTTGGTGCGATGTCCAGCCCTTGTGTGATGTCCAGTGTTGCCTCAGAAGTTCCTGTGCATGGTAGCCATCTTCAGATTCTTTTTTCCGCCGTAAGCAAAGGGAGACTCTTCGAAGATTTGGCCCAAATCCCAGAAAGAATCCAAGAATTCAACTACAAATACCACCGATAATCGACTGCGAAGACACCGGAAAATAGAAGGAACCTCCTGGTACCACTTTTTGTCGAGTAACTCAGACGAAACATCGACGCACATGGTTCAACAGAGGGCGAGGTAGGGGCAATGGAAAATACCCCTTTCAAATTCTGTTCTAACTGCCACCACAAGTTTGCCCAGTGCGATCCACACGACGTTTGTAACCTCTTCCTGTCAGAGGATCACAAAGGAGAAGGACTGCGATGCCTATGCTGTGCTCGTGTCGAAGACAATCCATGTACGCCAAAAGCAGAGAGAGGACCACTACTCAGCAATGCAACAGAGCCAGAAACAACCTTCATTGAGGCACTTAGGCCTCTCAAGCGACGAGGACGAGCAGGATGTGCCTGCAGAAACGATCCATGGAGGCTCGGACGTCAAGATACTCCTAGGGAACACCGCGAAGAAAGCTACAAAGCAATGAAGGCAGAAAAATAGACTGACAAGGTAAGAACCCAAGGGGCAATGAAAAGAAGGCACAACAAAAAGCAGCCCAGGCGTCAAAGAAAATGACGATCGAGGGTCAGCCACGATCAAAAGAACCCCACGGATCACACCCCAGGGATACTGACGAAGGAAGATTGTCGAAAGTGCCTAAGGGAAGTGCCGACTGAGAGACCACGAAGAGAAAGACCTCCCCTTTGAAGCCAGAAACCACCACACCTAAGAAGAGGATCTCTCTGGCCTCAGATGCCGAAAGGGCCCTCGAGGTGGAGAAAGAGATGCTTCAAAGCGGAAATGGTGGCACTCCTTCAAAGAAAAAAAGGAGTTTGATGAAGTGCTGAAGGAATTTAGTATTCCCACTGTAGACGCCGAAGAAGAGGAGGAGATCCTCGAATCGCCGGCAACACCTCAACCACGCGAAGAAGACGTCAAAGAAGAACTGGATGCTCCTGAAGAGGAAGAAACCTCAGACTTTCGAGGAAGAATGGAACACCCTCGACACAAAGCCCAAAAGAAGAGGTCCATGCTATCCGTCGAAGACTTCACCACCAGATGACATAGTCTTTTACAACAGCCTCATCAAGAGAGCAGCTGACACCTTCGGGTCCCCTTAGAGGAGGAAAAAGGAGGCTCCTGCTTCTTCCTAGAGACTTTAACACAGTCCACCAAAGGGACATAATATCTTCCAATGCGACCAAGCATCCTGGACCAGGGAAAAGAGGCCTTCAAAGAACCAGCCTCCGCTAAAGGGATAACACCAAAAGTGGATAAGAAATATAAACCCTCAACTAAGAACCCTCAATACATACTGTGAAACACTATGCCAGGCTCCATCATTGTCACCACAGCAAGAAAGAGGGGCAACAACCATTCTCCCATTGGCCCGCCTCCTGAGAGAGCGAGCAAATGAATGGACATGGTTGGCAGAAAAATTGAAAAAGCAGCAACACAATGGTGCATTGCAAACTCCAATGCTCTTCTTAATAGGTATGGCCACAACAATGGGATAATATCGAGGGAATCATGAGCAAGCTCCCATAGGAAGATGAGAAAAGAGCCAAATCCATCATACAAGAGGGTGAGAACATAGCTAATACCTTCCTAAAATCAGCCCTAGATGCTGCCGATACAGCCAGCAGACAAATGTGCACAGGTACAACATTACGAAGGCACACCTGGCTATGAATATCCAGCTTCAAACAAGAGGTCCAAACCTCAATTATTAATCGACCTTTCACAGGAGACGCCCTCTTTGGAAAGGAAGTAAATGAGTCACTACAGATAAAAAAAGACCATGTAACATCTAGGGCCATGGAAGCCCTACAACAGAGAGGCACCTTCAAAAGAGGAGGTTTGAACACAAGAAGACCCACAGGAAGAGGAGTCTTCTCAACAGGCTAGCAACAACAACCGAATCAAGTTGGCGGACGGAAGTCAAACCAGCAGTCCGGGTACCAAGCCTGGCAACAACAGCCAAAGCAGCCCTTTCAATGCAGAGGAAGAGGCAAAGGGCAGCCCTCAAGAGGTGGAGGACCAAATTCATAGTGACTTTCCCACAACAAAAGACCCCCACACAGCACCAGTGGGAGGCAGGATAGCACACCACTTGCAACAATGGGAAGACCTCACCTCGGACTGTTGGAATTTAAATTTGGTACAACACGGATATTGTATAGAATTAAAAAACAAACCCCCAGCAAACCCTCCAAAGAAGAAAAAGTTCCTAAAATCCGAACTTGCAGTTAGAATAGAAATAAAAGAACTACTGGAGAAACTAGCAATAGAAAAGGTACTAAAGAACATAAAGAAAACTATTCACCGTACTTATTAGTCCCGAAGCAAGATCTCACACTAAGACCAATCTTAGACCTCCGATTCATAAAAAAGTTCATTTGCACGCAACATTTCAAAATGACGCCACTGCAAGAGATCCCACAGCTGCAAAAAGGAGACTTCATGGCAACAATAAATCTAAAAGACTCCTATCTACACATCCCCGTGAACCAAGCTCACAAGAAATACCTCCTGTTCTTCCACGAGAACACTCCCTACCAATTCAAAGTTCTCCCTTTTGGGATAAAATCGGCACCAAGAGTCTTCACAAAATGCCTAGGATCCCTAAGAAGGACAGGGATCCACGTTTACCCCTACTAAGATGACTGGCTAATAAAGGCAAAATCAAAGCAAACATGTTAACCACATGTCCATCAAGTAATCAACACACTCCAAAGGTTGGGTTTTAACCACAAGAAATCATCCACAACGCCAGACAAGAAAAAACCTTCTATGAAAAAAAACGGTCATGGAGCCCATGTGCATGATAGCATCATGCATCACCTCATCACTCATGCCCACCTTCACATGTACCCTCTTCAGGAGTGGCTTTGCAGCGGTTGGTCACAAGCCACAGAGAGTTGGGAAGATCTAGTGGTTGTAACACAAAGTTCAGACAGAGATCCAATGGGTGGGCATCCTAAAACATAAAACTAGGTAGACCTTTCAAGACACCAATTTCCTCAATGGCAATCACAACAGACACTTCCCACAAGGGTTGGGGAGCGCATTCAGGACACCTGAGAGTACGAGGTCAATTGAACGATCATCTCTAGGAAGTTGATGTGCTTAATGGAGTCTTGAAGACTGTGTTCCTGGCACTGAAGGAGTTCCACACTATGTTCTACCTCAACAAGCAGGAAGGTACAAAGTAATTCACCCTAAGCAAACTAGCACAGAAGATTTGGAAATGGGCCAAGTCAAAGGAAATCAGCCTACCGACAATTCACCTGCCAGGAAAAGACAATACAGAAGCAGATCAACCCAGCAGACAGAACAGTAGCTCACACAAGTGGGAAATGAAACAGAGGTCCCTACAAGAAATCTTCAAACTCTGGGGGACCCGAGATCTAGACCTATTTGCAACAATAGAGAACATGAAATGTCAATTCTTCGCCTCCAAATTTCATCACCACCTATCAAACGGAAATGTCAGGTCACTAAACTGGTCAGGGACATTTGCATACGCTTTTCCTCAGATTCCTCTTATACAAAGAGTCCTAGAGAAAGCCAGACAACCCGGAACAAATCTAATGCTCACAGCCCTTCAATGGGCGCATGACAAGCCTGGTACTCAAGTCTGCGCCAACTATCCAAGGGACAGATGATTAAGCTCAAAGCATACCAGGACCTCCTCCCAATGCAAGGGGCCAAATCTTTCACCCAGAACCAGCAACGCTCAGCCTAGCAGCTTGGCGCACAAATACCTAGAGTTCGCACATTTGAATTTACCGCAAAGAACAATGGCGATACTAAAAGAGGCAACAAAGCAAACCACAAGACCATGCTACGCTGCAAAGTGGAAACGCGACACCATATTGTGCACACAAAACAAATACCCTAAGCTCTGTTTCACGCACGGAACCGTGCTCTTATATCTGACACACCTGCTCAACAGTAACATCAACTATTCAAGGCTCAAGGTGCACCTGGTAGCAATTGCAGCCTATACTGGGGGAAATCATGTTAGTGTTTCTTCACAGCACCAGTCATCAAAAAATTCCTTGAAGTATCAAAAAGAATTGCACCTCCAAGAAAGACTCCAGCTCCGATGTTGAGCTTAAACACAGTCCTAACACATCTAATGATGGAGCCGCATGCACAAAGCAGAGCTTAAATACTGCACCATCAAAACTGCCATAACATCCTTACGAAGTGTAAGTGAACTTAAAGCATGGACTATTTAGGAACCATACATGTGAATCCTCCAAAACAAAGTTATCTTAAGTACACATCCTCAATTCCTACCTAAGGTAGTAAGCAGATTTCATTTAAACGAAGGCATACAGCTAGCAGACTTCTTCAAAGATTCACAAACTCAATTAGACAGGAGCCTACATACATTAGTGGTAAGGAGGGCTTAATTATACTATCTACAACAGCAAAACATAATCCATAATTCATCTTACTCAAACTCCAAAAAAGGAGCACCCGTTACAAATGGAACAATTGCTCTTTGGATTGTAGAAACATCCAGGTATGCTATGCCTCAGCAGGTAAAAACCTGAACACACGGCCAAAGGCACGTTCAACAAGGACAAAAGGAGCAACCCTAGCATTCAAGGCCAATGTGTCAAAAGAGACCAAATGTGCTGCGGCAACATGGGCTTCTCCACATACATTCACCAAACATAACTGTGTGGATATACAGATGGCTAAGGAAGCTCAAGTAGGATAAAGGGTACTTCAGCACCTGTTTGAATAGTCTTCCTCGTCCTACCACAGCCACCCCAAGGAGGAGAAAACTGCTACATAATCTAATGCACAGCATGTGAATCCAGAAAAAGATTCACGCTGCAAAACAAAATGGTTACTTAACAGTAGGAGTAGTTTTGCAGCTTGAAGAGTTTTCTGGATTCACATGCGACCCACCCATCTCCCCTGTAAGGAGGAATACTATCAGGTGGGAGAAGATATCACTGAAACCAAAGAAGTATCATCTAAACAAAATACAATTTAAGACAGTCCCTACAGGAAAAGAGGGAAAAAAGAATCTCAGGATGGCTACCATACACATGTACTTCGGGGGCACCGTCTGACTTCACACAAGAGATGTAACTAGCACCAAATGACGGTCGACGACGCCCCAAACAGAAAACAATAAAGAAAACAGACTATTCCGGATCCAACTACTAGATGCCAGAATAATGCACATCAAGTGAATCCAGTCAACTCGTCAGGCTTCAAAACTACTTTTACTGGTAACCATTTTGTTCCTGTCCGCCTAAGGAGGACGAAGAAGACCACATGCTGAGAAGACTGACTGACGCTGACTTGGCCCAAGTTCTTCCGGCCTGCCTGCAGCTACAGTGACCCTGCAAAAAAGGTCTGTCCTCTAGCCAGTGACAACCACAACCTCTGGGAGGACTGCCTGCCTTTGAGAAAAACCGGAACTCCAGAGGACAGCGGCTCTGTCCACAAGAAACCAACCCAAAGGACTCTGATGCCCTGTATCCGCGATCTTGGATCACTCAGCACACAAGGCCTCCATGGGGTAACACTGCAAAGACTGAAAAATGCACTGTGCCCACTTTTGAAACTGAAAAGAATTTCTATTTAAAAATGTATTTACCTTTTTGCGAAGGTCTTTGTCTTAAAATAAATCTTAAGCAAAGCTTATTTTTATAGATTTGGTGTGCATCTCCTTTTTGGGGTGTGCGTCATTTATTGGTCATAGTGTACAAATGTCGTACACTCTTTTGTGTTAGGCCTAAGGCTTCTCGCCCGCAGGATAACCACTTAGTGGCATAATCTGAAAGAAACGCATAGTGATAGATTCCTTACTTTAGAATTACCCCCAGGTGTCAGACTGGATCCGGAAAGTTTAAGTCAGCAGTACCCCTGCCCCTGCATGTCGGAAGGTGGCGTCGTGCAGCTCCGCATCAGTCGTTGGCGTCGTGGTCGCCCAGATGACTTCGCAGCAGTTACTTAGACGCCGCCCTCGCACGCTGACATCCGTTCTTTCTATTTCCGCGCCATCAAGTGCAGGTCCGTAGAGAGTAGTACCCCTAGTCATTTTTTGACTGTTTTTGAGGCTTTTTGTCTCTTTTTTTTTTTTTTTTGTCAATCGACTCTTGGTGTCGTAGGGATGCCCGCACCACGTGTGTCTCTGCCTGGGGCCCGACCACGACCCCAAGTCGTGCCCCGACTGGCGGGCCATGGCACCGAAGACTTTGCGAAGTTGCTGGAGGTCAAGCCGTCGGCTACGCGCCGCTCAAGGTCCCGGTCCCGTGGGAGGTCGAGGGACTGGTCGCGGAGCCATCACCATCGTTCTTCTGGATCGAAGTCTTCGCACTCTGGGTCAGGTAAGGCGAAGCACAAGAAGTCAAAGGCTCTTTCTTGTAAGCCTCCTTTTCTATCAGTCCATCTGGACAAGGTTGTGCTCAGGACACGTCCTTCCTTTCTGCCAAAGGTTGTCACTGCCTTTCACATCGGGCATACCATCACTTTGCCCACCTTCTTTCCGCCTCCGCATCCTTCTAGAGAGGAAGAGCGGCTCCACTATCTGTACCCAAAACGTGTGCTATCTTTTTATTTGAACCGCACACAACAGTTCTTGGTGGATGACCAGCTCTTTGTTGGCTACGTTGGTGCCAAAAAAGGTCGGACAGTACATAAGCAGACTATCTCCCGAAGGGTCGCTCCGTTGGGGCTGCGCGCCCATTCCACCAGGGCGACTGCAACCACTACAGCATTGGGACGTTGTGTCCCCATGCAAGACATCTGTCAGGCAGCTACGTGGGCCTCGCTGCACGCTTTTACTAAGCACTACTGGCTGGACAGCCAAGTCAGACTTCTTTGGCCGTTCTGTTTTCAGAGACTTCCTGGTGTGATCTTGGTCCGCAGACCCACCATCGGGGTTCGTATTGCTGGGGTATTTATTCTAAGGTAAGGAATCTATCACTATGTGTTTCTTTCAGATGAACAAGTTACTGACCTTTGGTAACGATATATCTGTAGGAAACATTAGTAGTTATAGATTCCTTACCGCCCGACCCATCCTCCCCGTTCTGCGAACTAATTTCTAGGGTTAAGGTGATACCTTTCAGGGCCCTAGTTTCAAGGCACCAGTGGTCAGTATCTTGCATGGCTCTTCGTTTTCTGGCACGGAAAGTCGTGTACAGAACTGATGTCCGGGCGCGTCTAAGTAGCTGCTGCAACGTCATCTCGGCAATCACGATGCCAACGACGGACACGGAGCCGCACAACGCCACCTTTTGACCCGTAAGGGTACTGCTGATGAAAAACTTTCCAGATCCAGTCTGACCCCTGGGGGTAATTCTAAGGTAAGGAGTCTATCACTACTAATGTTTCTTACAGATACATCATTACCCGAAGGTAAGTAACTTGTTCTACAGAGGCAGCTTCCTACAAGCATGCGTATCTGCAGGCAAGCATGCTTTGAACATCAAATGTTACTTACACTGTAAGCATCTGTTCGTGGCATGTAATGCTGTAGATTCATGTGCACTCGACCTCCTTCCTGGACGCCTATGGCAGCTGCAGTGTCTGTTACTATCTCTTTTCCCTCTTTTGCATGAACATCTCTCTTTACTTTGCTTAGTTTCACATTCCATCCTCGCCCACAGTGCAGGAAAAACAATCTTTAACAATGGAGTTGAGGACCTTTTACTCTGCCAACAAGAGGTGGAGTCAAACTACCTTGTGACCCGAAAGAAGACTTTGAAGAAAAACAACTTGCACCCGTCCGGGCCTAACACTAGATGGCCAGATTATGCACATCATGTTCATCTACGGCACAACTTGCCACAGACAGATTCTTACAGGTTAAGTAACATTTTCCTTCTTTGAATTTCCTAGAGTTTACCTTTTGTAATGTATGATTGGCGTAACAGCGCTTACAAGTCTTCTATCAATTGGGAACAGAACATCTTGTGCTTTTTGCAAGCGGAGTGAGCGTTTCAAAATAGAACAAGAGGTCTGATTGCCCCAGTTTTTTGGCAGCACAGTGTAATCACCAAGCAAATAATACTCGAATGTGTACAGTTTTGCAGAGTCAAAATTCTTTTGTACACTTGTCCACATTTTTCTTATTTTACCACATGAATAATTTGTTCTTAGACATTTACACTTTCACTCTTTTGTTCTGTGAAATCTCATGTGGTAGCTATTGGGTAAACTCAAAGTTGTTCTTTGCTACAGGTATCAAGGGGGAATTGGTGTCCCGCCTCCTAGAGCAGACCTGCACACACACTTCCAGTATACATGACATTGCTGGGCTTCTCTAAACTACCCTTGTACCAGCTCTCTGTAACCAGAATAAGTGTCCAAGTGGGACGCCTGCTACGCTGATCTCTGAAACCCACCAGTTGTTACCCATATTAGCTAGAAAATAGTGTTTCCATTTGTAATCCGATCTGGATATACCTTAAACCATTTAGCCTTTGTGTGGTTGGAGCGCACTCAGAGACCCTGTGCTGTCCAATATCTCTAAATTTATATGTCTTGAATGCATTGCCAATCAGTTCTGTGAATTGGTACCAGGTTGATCAGAGAAAGGGGTATAGCAATCATGAGACTATCTTTTTAGCTGTGTGGTACTTAGCCATCTCTACTTTCCTGGCACTTATGGTAATAGCTATTAAGTCTGACTTGTCTCGATATACTGAAAAAGCTGTCATAATGTGACAAAATTGTAATTATTCCTCCGAGGGGGTAGGGAAAGAAGAATTGGACAGTGCAATTAGGAGGGCATCTGCAAATTGTATTACTCCAGATTAGTCTAGATAGCAGAACAACTCCAAACAGGCCCCATCCCATCCTGACCCTCTCTGTAACAGTGTAGATAGGTGAAGAAATCTGAAACACCTATGTTTGGGTGCGCACAAATTGACTCGACCTACTGTCTTATTCCATTCTACCTGTAAGTATTCTGAAGTGTCCCATTGAAACTGAGGTGCTGGTCTCTAGCATTCCAATTCGAGGTGAGTGAGAAAAAATGGGTGAGGCTTGAGTGTCCCTAGTAATTCAATTTCCTTCACCCCATTGTGTGAAGAATATACTGCACATAGTTTCAAAATCCAGTGTTCTGCTGTCGCAAAGTGTGATTTCTGTAAGGAAACAAATTATAACTCATTTGTACATAAAGATGAACCCACTCTGTCATTTCTTCTTTTGAGTGTTTAAACTTTTAACGTTACACAAGAATCCTCATAGACTTGCTCTCTGTCTGTTACTCTGTGTGCCTCTTTCATCTTGTGGTTTCATTTTTCAGATCTAGTTCATCACAATTGAATCATTGTCTTCTATCTCAACTGAATCATTACTTCTCCAACAGTTACCCCTCCCAGAGCACAATAGAACTATTTATGGGAAGGGTGGTCATGGTAATGCACGTATGCAAATTGCTTGTTTTTCATTGTCCCACCAGCTCCTTATTAGATCTAGAACACAATAGTTACTATTTGTGTGGTGTGCTGCACATAGGGCCGTTCCTTTTATGCAACAAAATTGTACTCCTAAAACTGAAGTTCCTGTCTCTCCCTTTAATCTGTTTCATTTGGATGGTTTGAGCCAGCTTTTGAATGTCTCCTGAACATCAGCTGACTCATTATGATCCTTACAAATGTTCATAGAAACTCTTGATCCCCCCCCCCCTGCAATGGTGCTGACCATTCAGCATGGGTGAAGTTGCGTTGAAGCTTCATTTAGGAGATTTAATGCGAACATCAGAGATTTGAAGTTAATTGTTTGATATGGTCCTCATATATTTTGCAACCCTTGATTTATATTCATGTTTTCTTTCCAACAAAGTAATGTCAGATGAGCCATTTATTTTAATGTATTGTATGTATTGCATCAAGTAAACCATAGAATTCCTTGCTGTCACTGATCATTGCCACAGGTTCGGAGGGTTACCTGACTCCATTGTTTCATCTGTTTAGTTTATTGTTTAATAAGCGGCCTCTAACAATCTAGATTTCCTGGCGTTTGTGTATGGTTCGGAACACTCATAGCTCCAGGAGTCTGTTTATGGTAATTAATTTAGTAGACAGTCTGCGACCAGCGTCTTATCATTTTCATGACCGCAATATTCTCCATATTCTTTCTCCATACCTGAAGCAATATAGGCTTTATAAGGTCTAGCTTTATAACAAAGCTTTCTGCCATACCTTTTGTCACGCACGGTTTTATGTTACAAATCGTTTTATTATCAAGAGTTCGAGGCATGTGGGCTGCTAAATTCATATCTAGTGCATAGATCGCCGCCTAGTGTTGGGTCCGGATGATTGCACATTGTTGTCCTGGAAGAGTCTTTGAAGTATCACGAGATAGGTGGCTCCTCCCCTGGACTACAGTGCGCATGGGCATCGGCTCCATCCCCAGATTGTTTTTTTCCGCCATTGGGTTCGGATGTGATTTCGACGCCTCCTTGTCGGAATCGAAAACTTACTTCCTTAAGGCCAAAAGGCCTTCGATACTCGCGTCGGTATTGTTGCGAACGGTCCCGAGCATCGTCCGACTCTTCGTGTCGGACTTCTGGGGAGTTGATACTCTTCGGACATCGAGGCCCTGTACTCGCAGCGAGACACCGACGACATCATCATGGAACCGAGTCCGTTCAAGCGCTGCCCCGTGTGTGGGTCCAAGTACCCACACATCGACGTGCATCCAGTTTGTAATAAATGTCTCTCGCCGGATCACGACGAGGACAACTGCATGGCCTGCTCCAAATTCAGGTCAAAGAAGACACTCAAGCATCGGCGCGCCTCGAGGCCTTGCACGCAGCACCGGCACCCGACGACATATTCGACGACCCCGCAGAAGACGGCAGAAGCCATCATCTTCAAATTTCACCGCCATCAACGGAGGTCGAGGCCGATCCCGACGAATACATCGAAGGACAGAGCCAAGACCTTGAATACGTCGATGAGGTAGGGGACGACGAAGAAGTCTATGGGGCCGCGGAAGATAGCTCAGAGGAAGAGCTATGCCCCGAAAGTTACTCGACTCAGGCTCAGGTCACGGGATCGCCACTCGGCCTTACCCACGACCCTGCACCGATATCCCCAGCCCCGCCTTCGGGCCCGGCCACGGATACACCGGAGGAGCCGTTGTTGCGCGTATCGAAACTGAAACCGCAACCAGTACAGTCGACACCATCTAAGATGGCCGACGTCACGCCTAAACCGAAATCGAAACCTACGGCCTCGACAACATCTAAGATGGCCGAAGACACGTCGAAAACGAAACCGAAACAAACTGCTTTGTCGACATCTAAAATGGCCGACGTCCCGTCCAAAATTACGAAGAAGGCCGTCGAGTCACCGGCGCCACACGCGGTGGCCAAGGACACGTCCTCGAAGAAGGTAGTCCATCACGTCTCGACGGCTGGAGCGTCAACCTCCAAACAGACGGTCGAAGCGAAGACCACTAAAGGCCAAGATCCGAAAGCCGGAGCCATTACTCCTCGGCACAAAGACACCGGATCTGCATCGACGGCGTCGGCGCCTAAGAAAGCTGCAGGGCAGCAAACCGTTGGAATCGAGGATTCATCGGTGCCTTCTTCTGCCACGCCGAAGGCCTCCAAAGCGGACGAACATGAAGCATCGGTCGTCAAGCCCTCGGCTTCATTTACTAAACAGGTCACCGAGTCGCTCAAGAGGATTCAGGAGAAAGCCCTGCCGTCGACAAAGACTGCACCATCGGATCCGAAACCGATGGAGCCACCTGCCAAAAAGTCGACGAAACTTATCTACACACTACCGCCAAAGGTGCCACCAAAGGCGTTTGCACCCCAAACGGTGCCGAAGACCTCGGGGACTTCGGACCATTCCACGTCCAGTGCTATTTTGCCTCGACAAACAGCATCTGAGGACGAATGTGAGCATTATATCGATGCCCACACAGGGAAAATGACACTTTATAAGAGAAAGATCAGTTCCCAGCCACTGGAGTCATTTGTAATTCCACTGAAAAAGAAAAGGCAAACACAGGACATACCTGCCCTTGTTGAACCTCTACAACCTCCCCCAAGGAGGAGTCCAACACCTTCCCCCAACCAATCAGGGGGTGAGGATGATGACCAAGATAAACAATACAACTTCCCTACTGGCAATGACCCTGATGTGAATCGGGACTCATATGACGACGCTGGGGACCAGGGAATTCATCAGGTGGTGCAGGACCCACAAGGTTTTGGGGCACGTACATCACCAACTGAGGATTCAGCAGCTTTCAATGCTTTAATTGAGAGGGCAGCTGCAAATCATGATGTAGATATGCATGCTGACCCAGTGGAAGAGGATTTCCTGTTTGACACTTTCTCTGTCTCCGAAAGAACAGTCAAAACACTTCCTATGTTGAAAGGTGTCCTTAAACATGCGCCAGAGATCTTTAAAGAACCTACAAGAGCGAGAGTGGTAAACCCACGTATTGAAAAAAAATACAGGCCTGCGCCTGGGGACCCTGCCTATATTCGGGGACAGTTGCCTCTGGATTCGTTGGTGGTCGCAAATGCCCGCAAGAGGGCAAACTCCCAAACGACTGGTGAAGCTCCTCCCCCAGACAAGGAGTCGAAAGTGCTTGAGGCATCTGGCAAGAGGGTGGCTGCGCAGGCTGCTAATGTATGGCGTATCGCAAACACACAGGCACTGTTAGCGCGTTACGATAGGGCGCATTACGACACCCTAGAACAGCTCCTTCAACATCTGCCTGATGAGTATAAAGAAGCTGGAGAAATGCTCATACAAGAGGGAAAGCTTATATCAAACGCTGCAATAAAATGCGCACTTGATGTAGCGGACACAGCGGCTAGAGGAATTAACACTAGCGTCAAGCTGAGGCGCCAGGCCTGGCTTCGTATATCTGGATTTAAGCCTGACATCCAAACTACAATCCTCAACCAGCCCGTCAATCCTGACAGACTGTTTGGTCCAGATGTAGACACCACACTTGAAAAGATTAAAAAGGACAACGAGACTGCTAAGTCCATGGGGGCACTTCAATCACAACAGTTCAGGGGCAACACTTTTCGTCGCTCAGGTGCGCGTAGTGTTACCAGAGGACACATGGGACAACAAACACAATTCACGAAAGTTGGTGCGCAATCCTCGTACCCCAAGCAAGGTAGAGGGGGTTACCGAGGTAACAGTGCCAAAGGCAGAGGGAACACCAACTCCCGTTCCTCTGCCGCAAACAAACAGTGACTTCCTGTCACTGCCCCCCGACCATCCAACACCTGTCGGGGGAAGACTCCAGCAGTTCCTGCCAGTTTGGTCGTCCATCACCACGGACAGGTGGGTGAGAAAACTAATCCAGTACGGGTATTGTTTGGAGTTAACCTCCACTCCTCCCAACATTCCCCCAAGACACCGTCCTATGTCGGCAGAGCACTTGCACTTATTGCAGCAGGAAGTGCTAGTAATGCTGCAAAAAGGAGCAATCGAACTCGTGCCAGTGGAGGAGGAAGGAACAGGGGTCTATTCCCTGTACTTCCTCATCCCAAAAAAGGACGGATCCCTCAGACCCATTCTGGATCTACGCCCTCTCAACATGTATATACGGTCAGAACATTTCCACATGCTGACACTGCAACAGATACTTCCCCTTCTAAACCAAGGGGACTTCTAGCAACCTTAGACCTCAAGGATGCTTACTTCCACATCCCACTCCACCCGTCCCACAGAAAATACCTCAGGTTTACCATTCACAACAAGCACTATCAGTTCAAAGTGCTACCCTTCGGAGTGACTACTGCCCCCAGAGTGTTTACGAAGTGTCTGGCGGCGGTGGCGGCGCACCTCAGGAGACAGAACATACATGTATACCCGTACCTCGACGACTGGCTCGTACAAGCAAAGTCGGAAACACAGTGCGCCTCACACATGTCCCGCACTATTCAACTCCTTCACAGTCTGGGGTTCTCTCTAAATTACCCGAAGTCGCACCTGCAACCAGCCCATGTGCGGCAGTATCTGGGCGCGACAATAAACACCCTGGCGGCTATGGCTCAGCCAAACGCAGTCAGAATCAACAGCATTCAGTCACTGATCCAAAGATTCAGACCGCAACACTCCCTGCCTGCGAGAGTGTTCATGCAGTTGATAGGCATGATGGCCTCCTGCATCTTCATAGTCCCGCACGCAAGGTTGCACATGCGCCCCCTCCAAGAATGCCTAGCGAATCAATGGACACAGGCTCAGGGACAACTGACAGACCTAGTGTTGGTGACCGGTCGAGCATACAACTCTCTGCATTGGTGGAATCCACACAACCTTTGCAAGGGACGACCGTTCCAAGAGCCTGTGCCACAGATTGTCCTAACGACTGACGCATCTCTCCAGGGGTGGGGAGCGCATGTGCTCCACTACACGGTGCAGGGACTGTGGTCAACCCAGCAACAACGACTGCACATCAACTACCTAGAATTAATGGCAATCTTCATGGCGCTCAAGTCCTTCAAAGTACATTTGTGCAACAAGGTCGTGTTGATCCGGACGGACAACATGACAGCCATGTACTACATCCAAAAGCAGGGAGGTACTCACTCGCCACAGCTGTCTCATCTGGCTCAAAGCATGTGGAAGTGGGCCATTCAGAGGAACGTCTTCCTCATGGCAGAACCCCTCCCGGGCAAGGACAATCAGATGGCGGATCTGCTCAGCAGGTACAGCCATCAAATGCACGAGTGGGAGATACATCCATCGGTGCTCCACCCGTACTTCCGGCAGTGGGGTCATCCAGAGATAGACCTATTTGCCACAAAAGAAAACGCAAAATGCCAAAGCTTTGCCGCCAGGTTCCCTCACCCGGAATCGCAAGGGAATGCGATATGGATGAACTGGTCAGGCAAATTTGCGTACGCTTTTCCCCCAGCGCCTCTCATTCCGCTGGTGGCAAAAAAGCTAAAGCAACACTCGATGAC
This sequence comes from Lissotriton helveticus, assembly GCF_964261635.1. Classification (NCBI taxonomy): domain Eukaryota; kingdom Metazoa; phylum Chordata; class Amphibia; order Caudata; family Salamandridae; genus Lissotriton; species Lissotriton helveticus. Next base: position 1,039,413,990 of record NC_136061.1, read on the forward strand.
TCTCATCCTGGTTGCTCCAACATGGGCACGCCAACCATGGTACACCACGTTTCTAGAACTTTCCGTGGTACCGCATCAAAGGCTACACCTCACATCCCGGCTCTTGACGCAGAACCATGGCGACATTCAGCATCCAGATCCGCAACAGCTCAATCTGGCGATCTGGCTCCTGAGATCTTAGAATTTGGCTACCTCAACCTGCCTCCAGAATGCATGGACATCATTCGGGAGGCAAGAAAGCCCACAACCAGGGCTTGCTATGCGGCAAAATGGAAGCGGTTTGTCATCTACTGTACTGACAACAATATCAACCCGCTAGATGCATCCATTCCTAACATCATCTGCTATTTGTTACATCTTTACAAATGCAATCTGGCTTACGCTTCCATTCGGATACATTTATCCGCCATAGCGGCTTATCTCCAAAATAGGCAGCACCTCTCCGTTTTCAGGGTGCCTGCCATTAAAGCCTTCCTGGAGGGACTGAAGCGAGTCATCCCTCCGAGAACACCACCAGCTCCGGTGTGGAACCTCAATGTGGTCCTCACAAGGCTGATGGGTCCACCCTTCGAGCCACTGCACTCCTGCGAAATTCAATTTCTAACATGGAAAGTGGCTTTCCTCATTGCTATTACATCGCTTAGGCGCATTAGTGAGCTGCAGGCGCTCACAATCCAAGAGCCTTTCATCCAAATACATTCAAACAGGGTGGTGCTACGCACTAACCCCAAATTCCTTCCTAAGGTGGTGTCACAGTTTCATATCAATCAAACTATTGACCTACCTGCATTCTTCCAAAACCCACAAACGGTAGCTGAGCGAATGCTCCATACACTGGACGTTAGGCGGGCGTTGATGTACTACATTGACAGAACACAACACTTCAGGAAAACACAACAACTTTTTGTTGCCTTCTCAGCACAGCGCAAAGGCAACCCCATTTCCAAAGCGGGAATAGCCAGATGGATTGTTAAGTGCATCCAAATCTGTTATCAAAAAGCTAAGCGCACTTTAACAATACCCCCAAGGGCGCACTCCACGCGCAAGTTGGGGGCGTCCATGGCTTTCCTGGGGAACATTCCTTTAGAGGACATTTGCAGAGCAGCCACATGGGTCACACCGCACACGTTTACCAAACATTACTGTGTGGACGTGCATTCCAATCAGCAAGCAGCTGTAGGGCAGGCTGTTCTCAAGACACTTTTTCAAGCTTCTGCAGCTGGCACGGGCAACCGCCCTTAATGGGGGGACTGCTATGTATTCTATGCACTAGATATGAATTTATTTGCAGAGCAGCCACATGGGTCACACCGCACACGTTTACCAAACATTACTGTGTGGACGTGCATTCCAATCAGCAAGCAGCTGTAGGGCAGGCTGTTCTCAAGACACTTTTTCAAGCTTCTGCAGCTGGCACGGGCAACCGCCCTTAATGGGGGGACTGCTATGTATTCTATGCACTAGATATGAATTTAGCAGCCCACATGCCTCGAACTGAAAATGCTACTTACCAGTATGCATCTGTTCTTGGCATGTAGGGCTGCTAACATTCATATCGCCCTCCCCGGTGCCCGTAGCGGCTGCAGACACTCTCTTGCATTCATCATTAGCATGGACATCCTTTACACTATTTCACTCCATCTCTGCCACAATGGCTAAAAACAATCTGGGGATGGAGCCGATGCCCATGCGCACTGTAGTCCAGGGGAGGAGCCACCTATCTCGTGATACTTCGAAGACTCTTCCAGGACAACAATGTGCAATCATCCGGACCCAACACTAGGCGGCGATCTATGCACTAGATATGAATGTTAGCAGCCCTACATGCCAAGAACAGATGCATACTGGTAAGTAGCATTTTCATTATCTTGCACGACAATGGGAGCAAAATTACATTGTGTAAACAGAATAACCTCCTGCCTCTCCCTCCCTGCCCCCCATCTCCAGGAATACTCAACATTTCTATACAATTGACCACAAAGTAAATCCAATGGGGACCTCCTAGATGTTTTTGGGGGCGTTGTGGGGTTGTCTACATCAGTCAGCCGCAAGAGTTTGAAATATTTGGGCAAGTCAGCTCCCGGAATGCCTTAGAAAGAAGAGCCCTAAAGAAAGCTCACTGAGCAGAGAGGGCTGATATGAGCTTCTCCATACCTTGCACATGCCAGAGCCGGCGAAGCTACCCAAGGTGAATTGGTAGTGCATCAGTGCCCCATTGAGCGAGGATGTTTTGGAGGGCTGCCTCCAGTGCCAAGCTAATCTGTCACCCACTGTGCGATTTAAGCAGGAAGTTAAGAACATTACGGAGTCCCTGGATGACACACGTGGGAAAGCGAGGTAGTTGGGTGGCTAGATATGTGTCAGTATTATTCAGGATTTCCTCGCAGTATTACAAGTTTAGGGCATTCCCAGAGCAAATGTACCAGCATCCCAGGGGAGCCACAGTGCCTCCAACTACCTGCACTACAAATGGGATTACCCTTGTGCAGACGCAGTGGGGTAAAGTATCAGCACATGGCGATTTTTGTAGCTGTCTCAGTTCTGGCTGTATTATGTGCCGTTCGGCACTCCCTGTAGCATACCTCTTCCCATTCCTTAGCTGTGCGTGTCCTCCGAAACTCCAGTTCCCAGCATTTCTGTCACGGCATCTTAGGCGCTGAGGGTCTGTTGCAAAATGCTGTATAGGCCTGTAATGAGGCATTTATCATTAGTTTTCATAAGGAGCCATTTTTAGGTCTCGCTACGAATGCAGCACAGCTGCTTCGCTAGCGAAGACTCTATTGCTGTGGCTTTGGTGCGCGAAGGGAGACAGGAGGTGGCACGCGCGGACAGGAGATGTGCACTCCGTACGCGTGCACCTCTCCTGTCCACGCGTGCACCTCTCCTGTCCACGCGTGCACCTCTCCTGTCCACGCGTGCACCTCTCCTGTCCACGCGTGCACCTCCGCCCTTTCACTTTCTGTGCTGGTATGTGTCTGTAGCGTCTTGGGAAGTTGCCACCTTGTTCGCCGACTGTAGCGATTTTTGCGCATTGTGCTGTACTTTACAGGCTTTGGAGCAGGGGTGGTCTTCTTGTGTCCAGCGCCTCACTATACAACTTGAATCCGGTAATCCGCTTGAGCGCCGGCACCTGCCGTCTGGTCTCCTGCATTTAACGGCGTTTATCGGCAATACAAAACTACAACTTTCAAACGTAGTTTCCAAATAAAAATGCGCGGTGCATTCTATTTCTCTTACCCAACCATGGCAGGGCTGCAGTAGTGAAGGGCATTCGCCTTTGCGGCGTCCACAGAAGCATCTGCTTATCCAAGGGCGCAAGTGAAAGCAAAACAAAAATCAAAGGTGACACTCATTTTGGTTTAGATCCCACGCTGCTTCCCTAGCCGCCCCTTCTTCCTCACGTTTTCTCCCTTTGGGTGTGGGCAACAAGTGGCGGAACACCAGACGGAGCGAGCCTGGGATATATGCGCACTTCCTCGGGCCCCATGGGCTCCCCGGTGCCCAGCAAGGCGCTATCCAGCCGTACTTCACTCGAGAAGGAGGCGCCGCGGATGGATCGTTTGAGACTCATCGGGAAGGGTGAACGCCCCCACCGTGCTTTATAAATAGCAGGCCTTTTATTGGTGATCGATAAAGTGTTATTTGTGAGCCCTCAGAGGCGAGCTTCCGGTGCTTGAAGTGAGATACCACTGCTGTGTAATTATGTATATGGGTTGCAAATGAACTGCTACTGATTCGATTAACATATGGGGCGCTAGAAATGTTATCCTAAGTGTATGCAGGCTATATGAATTATTGTATCGTTGCTGGTTTTTAAACTTCCTTCAAAATAGATATGATTTATGCTTCCCTACTTCGCCATTTAAAATCCATGCTAGCTGGCAAAACATGAACAATTTCTACACATTGATTGATCGCGCAGCGGTGGGTTTACAGCTGTAGTATGTTTTGGTGCTATATCCCCGTGTCTTTTGCAGCCCGCCATGGCTCCCACTAGGGCGCATTCAGTGCCTTTACATTGCGTTCCTCCGAATGCCCCAGCTCAGTTATACTGAGTGCATCTGCCCAGCTATAAGCTGAGCAGGGACAGCGCGTGCCTCGGGGACATGGCAGCTGTCAGTATGTCTCTGCCATTTGCTAATTTCCGCCTGCAAGTCCATGGTAACACCTAGTACTTCCCATTGTCCCTTTGTGCCTTTTAGAGCAGAACGGCCTTCTTTGTATAATCTTCGTGATTCTGACTCAGCTGGAGCTCTTGTTTCAGTTTAACCGGATTCTGGGTTTTATCTTTTATATAATTTCCACTTGTGTTCAGTTGATGTTTTATAAAGTCTTGAGAGGAGGAGAGTGTGGCTGCTTGCTTTCTTGTCTCCTCCACTGCCTTTAAGTTGTTCGCCTGGTGTGATTTATCTGCAAGTTGAGTTCCGGAGCAGGACACACAAACATCCAAGCATATTGCACTCACTTGGTTATTGGTCAGCACAAAGTGCCTGAGAGCTCTGTCCGCTAGTTAGTAGGCAGTGTCGGACTGGGAAAGATTACGGCCCGGACATCAAAATAAATGCGGCCCCCATTTGTGAATTAGATAGATAAAAAAGCGGCCCACGTTTCCAAATTGTTGCAGGTTTGAACTCGTAAAGAGACGCAGTACATATGATTTTTCAAGGTATAGAAGACTGGATGGAATTGGGCTTTCTACATGCAGGGATTGTTTTAACGTCAGGGAAGTAAACATAGATCAAGCATTTGCAATGCAATAGGTCTCGCATTTATGCAAATTTAAGCGATTGGCATTGTAAATGACTGCCTTTTATTTCTGTTTTAAAAAACTAAAACATAAAAAAAGGCATTATCATTTACAATGCCCATAGCTCAAACTCACGTAAATGCGAGACCTATTGCATTGCAAATGCTTGTTCAAAAGATGTGAGGGTCCGCTGTGCTCCAGCACGCCCCTGAATGCATCACCCATTGCCTGATGTGCAGGTGTCTCATCCTCTCCAATTCAGGAAGCTCCTAGTTATCCTGTAAGCGGTCAAAAGAGAGCTGGCCCTCTTCGTCAAAGTGTCCGACAGAACGACTGCCGGCACTCTGCCAGTGCAGAAATGCAACTTCATCTACGCATGGTGCAAAAAAATGCATTGTTGACTATTGCAGTCAGCTTGTAGGGGAATGTGGAAAGCCCTGTGTGTAATGCAACTAGATCCCACTCTCTCAAGACTGCATTAGTGACCGGTGAGGAATAAATGCCCCCTGGTCTCTGTGGACGGGTCAAGAGCGGGATGTTCCAAAGGAAGGTACCTGTGATTGCTCGGTCCATAACCAGCCATATCTTTTCGGATTCCTCCCTGGACCACTTCACAATATATTGGAGTGGAGTAGCTTTGTGATATTGTTGGAGGTTCGGAATCCCCAGTCAGTGGTAATTGACAACTCAATGTCTGGCTCATCCGAGGCCGCTTCTCAACCCACACAAAGCAGCTGAATTCGCTCTGCACAGTTTGCGCACGCGGGCAAGGAGATCAATCGGTAGCGCCTGAAAAAGGAAGATGATTTTCGGGAGCACTTGCCACTGTCCGGCCTAGCCGGGAGAAGGGATAAAGCTTCCACTGCGTCAGGTCACTTTTGATGTGTTGGAGGAGAGCTTGATAATTAAGGGAGTACTTCTCTTTAACGTTTGGGGCGAGCTGTATTCCCCAATATGAAATAGAGATGTGTAGCCATTGACTCGGATACTGGTGTGAGAGAAGCGTCCCTGTTTCTGGGGGGGAACCAAGAGGTTGAGGGCCTGCGACTTCTACTGTACATTTATCCGGAAGACAGCTGTGCTACCAAAGGCCTCCGTTATGTCCACAAAGGCAGGGAGAGCCTCCAGATGGATATTTAATGCAACAAGTACAGTGTATGCATAGAGAACAAGGGTATGCATCTCCCCGCCAAAAGTGACTCCTGTAATGCGCGGATAGTCCACGACCCGTTGAGCGAAGGGCTCCATATAAAGGGCAAATAGCAGAGGAGAGAGTGGGCATCCCTGCCTTGTCCCTTGAGAAATAGTAAATGGTGACAGTCTGGCCATTAACCAGTTCAGTCACTTTAGGTAGACTGTAGTTACTGAGGACCCAAGACTGAAATAGAGGTCCGAACCCAAAGTGAGCAAGTGTGGCCTCCAAGTACAACCAATGTACTCAAACACTTCCTCCTCATCTATGGCCAAGAGCGTAATCTCCCGTCTGCAGCATTTGGCTTTATTGAGCAGGTGGAGGATTCGCTTGGTATTGTCACTACATTTTCTATGTGGGACAAATCCTGCTTGATCCGGGTCAATCAGCCCCGGCACGAGTGGATTCAGTCGAGTTGCTAGAATGCCGGTAAGAAGCTTGATGTCTACATTCAGCAGCGACATTGGTCTATAGGATCCATATTGCCGGGATCTTTACCGTCTTTGGGGATGACCACTATAGATGCCTCCAGCATGGAAGACAAGACTGTCCCCAGTCCGGTAATAGCGTTAAACTTTCTGGTCAAAATGGGTGCAAGAAACAAGCAGAATGTCTTGTAAAACTGGGAAGCCATCCGGTCCTGGCGATTTAAGAGACTTGAATCTTGTGATGGCTAATACAACCTCTTCTATCCTGATTGGTTGATCTAGCGACTCAGTCTGCTCCACCTTCAATTGCGAAGTGCGGGCACCCTTGAGGTATGGGGCTAGGCCCTCTCAGTTGCGGTCTGATGAGCGTAGATGTCCGATGTAGACTTCCCCTACGATTTCAATGTCCTCATGCATCCGGAGGGAATCCACCTCGTAGTCTGACTTTGGGCACGAAATCTGTTAGCCAGCGGACGCCCACACTTGTTCTCTCCCCCACATAAAAGCAATGGTGAAGTCTTAGAGCGCATTTAACCTTGTCCAAACCTAATCCTGTGTGCAGCCTCCAACTGCGAGGTGCACCTGTGCGTTTGTCCCGCCATAGCTTGTTCTTGGCTGCAGAGATTGCTATTAGCTCACCTCGAATACCTGATTTTAGCATCTCCTAGAGGAGGGAAATTGAAGTATCGGCTGCATTCTTTAGGTCGAGGTAGTTTGTGATTGCTTGGGTGAGCTGCTCCACAACCTCAGGCCTCTGAAGGAAAGTTTTTCTCATTCCACGGCTGAAATGTCCGCTGTGAAGGCGGAAGACCCAGGACCAGAGAGACTGTAACATGGTCAGATAGGGAACGAGGTTCTATTTCAATGTCTGTAAGAGTCTATTATCCTTGTTGTCCCCATAAAATGATCAAGCTGGACATAAGTCTTTTGGGTCTGAGAATAAAAAGTGTTCTCTTGTCTGGGGTAGCTGTCTTACGAAAGATCTGAGACCCAGATCCTGAACATGCGAGCCCCATCCGAATATATGGCCCTGGTTCCCCCATGTCTGTGCGCTGACCCGCTCCTTGTGAAACACCAGATTCAAATCCCCACCCAGAAGCTCCCTCTGATCCTGATGGGACATGACCTCCTTCAGAGCCCGGCGAAAAAATGTTTCTTGGCCCTCATTGGGCGCATAAAGGAGACCCACATTAAAGGAGTGATCTCCTACATGCACTCTGCATGCTAAAAGTTGCCTCTTACTGTGCAAGTTTGTCCACTACTTTCCCCCAGAAGGAGCGTGAGACTAGGAGAGCCCCCCCACTGTTTAGGTATTGGCAGATGAGAAGTACTGGTATGAGAAGGTCTGGGATCTATGTCTATAGCAGTCTCCAGGAAGTAAGTGCGTCTCCTGTGAGAAGCACAGGTCTGCCCTGAATTGTTCCTGGTAGGTGAGAATTGTGTGACGCTTGGTCGGGTTATTAAGCCCCTTATCATTCAGGACGATCACTTTAAAACTGCTCATGTATTGGTGGAGGGGTGGGGGTGTCAGTCACTGCTCTAGTCCCATAATGCAATTAGGTAGAGCTTTCCGTTAACTCCGCATAGTCCCTGCCCCACCAACCCCTGCAACCCATACTTGAGAGACAGTCCAGAAGCCTCCCCTGCAGTCAATCAGGATCGCGCTAGTCAGCCTCTCCAAACAGCAACACGGGCATCACCAAGAAAGAGATCACTGGTATGCAGCCATATCCGGCCGGGCCGACTCTGGCCTCTAAGTCCAATGTCACCAAACAGCAGCGCTATCTCGCGCACTGCGTACTCCTGTAGGAGCCCAGGGTCTGCCAACAAAGACACCCGAGGCCAGCGCGTGGACCGCCGCCAGGGATCATGGTTGTCCGTCTTGCACTGTTTTAAACTATACATATAGTAGGCTTTGACTCCACTTGAAAGAGTGTTTGTTCGAGGCATATAAGCTGTAGATCATATGCTTTAGCATAGATCGCCATTTGGTGTTGGGTCCGGATGTTTGCACTTTGTTTTTCTTCAAAGAAGTCTTTCCAGTCACGAGGTAGGTGACTCCTCCTTTCAGTGATGGCGCTCATGGGCATCGACTCCATCCCCAGATAGTTTTTTACTGCCTTCCGGTTCGGATGTGTATTGCTGAGCTCCGGTTCTGTATCGTTTTCAAACCCCTTTGACGCACAATCCTCTACCCTCAGCGGTATTGTCTATCAATCGCTATTTCCTGTTCGCCGCGCATCGTGTAAATTGTGAAAACCGTAGATCGGGAACTTCGAAGTGGGCCGTCTGGCCTACCCGTGCCGACCCCGCCCGCAGTCGATGGAACGGACTCCATTCCAGCCATGTCCCGGGTGTCGTGCTAAGTTTCCACGCACTGACTTGCATGACATCTGCAACCTCTGTTTATCCCCGGAGCACAACGAAAAGGACTGTGAAGCGTGTCAATCATGCCGATCGGGAAAAGACTATTTGTGATCATCGGGCTTGATGCCACGAAATGCATCGTGGCAGCGGCTCCGTACCGGACATCTTCGGCGAAGATTTAGAATTCTACTGTCCAGCCGCAGAAGCCGAATAAGAAGAAGAACAAGTCTGTGTCCGAAGCCGACTACGACATGGAGGAAGACCTGAACATTACTCCGGGTCAACGTAGCGTGATTACAACTCCCCATGTGCCCACGCAATCAAAATCTATGGGTCTGGTATCACCCCCCGCCCTTGGGCTCGGGTCGCCACCAAGATAAGTTTGAGATGCTCCACCCTCCAGCCCGGCTATGAAACATAAAGACAAGCCTTCCGGCTCGAGCCAGCCCTACACCTTCGGCACCGAAGCATTAGACAAAACATGTGCCACTCTGTACAACGTTGGCACCGAAGACACCTTCCACACAGAAGTCCTCGGATCTGATAAAAGTTCCGGATCCGAAATCGTCCAAACCAAAATCCTCCACACCTAAAAGCTCGGAGCCAATACCCTCCGCGCCGAAAGTTCAGAGCCGAAATATGCCACTCTGAAACCTTCCGACCCTAAACAGGCAAAAACTAAACACTCCGATTCTAAACATTCGGCGCACAAAGACTCTCAGCCCAAATCTTCCACGCCCAAATCCACTCCTAAAGAGAAAGATGCTGCTTCCAAGGAGCCTCCATCTGAAGAGACAGTTTTGGATCCAAAACAGAAGCGACTTACTATTGACCCTGAAACTGGACTCCTTCGGGCTACTCTTCCTAAAAACCGGAAACTGGATTTCTGCGGATTCTGCTATACCTCTGAAGAAAAAGGACACGACTACCAACCCTTCTCCCCCTTACATAACTTCCTCTCCTCCTGTTAATCCCAATCTACGGATTACACCATCAAATTCACCACCCACCTCCACTTTCACCAGACCCACAGGATAAAGATTATTTGGTTCGGGATGAAGATCAAAATATACCAGACGACCAAGACCTACCACAGGACACTGGTCCCTGGGAAGATTGTAATAAGGATCCAGATCAAAATAATGACCCAGATCAAAATAATGACCCTGACCTGTATCCCTCCAGACCCTCCCCACCTGATGACAACATTGGCTTTGCGCAGCTTATCAACAGAGCTGCTCAATACCACGGGGTGGAGCTCCATTCAGACCCTCTAGAAGGGAATTTCCTTGTGGAGACATTTACGCACTCGCAAAGGTCTATTAATACTTTGCCAATGGTCAAGGGCCTGTTAAAACACACAGACTAGGTATTCAAAGACCCGGTTAGAGCCAGAATACTCCCACCTAGAGTGGAATAAAAATACAAGTCCGCTCCTAAAGACCCTGTAAATATAAAAGGCCAGATACCCTTAGGCTCTCTTGTTGCATCTAATGGCTGCAAGAGAGCTAACTCTCAAACTACAGGCGATGCCCCTCCTCCTGATAAGGAGTCTAAACTCATCGATGCCTCAGGTAAATGAGTATCTTCGCAGGCTGCTAAGCATTGGCGTATTGACAATGCTCAGGCCCTGTTAGCATGCTATGATAGGGCTCACTGTGATGACTTGGAAAAACTCATGCAACACTTGCCTGATGAGTATAAGACCAGAGTTAACTACCTCATTCAGGGAGGTAAGCTTATTACCAACACTTCCATTAAATGTGCACTAGATGCTGCACACACAGCATCTCGTGCCATCAACACCAGCGTACTGCTGCACAGGCACTCTTGGCTTTAAATCTCTGGATTCAAGCAGGAGATCCAATTCTCCATACTTAATCAGCCCTTTGATAAGGAGCATCTTTTTGGACCAACACTCGATACTTCACTAGAAAAAATGAAGAAAGACACTGAAACTGCTAAGTCCATGGGGCCCTTACAATTGCCTTCTAACAGAGGTTCCTTTTGCCGCTCCTTTTACAAGGGTGGCTCAAAACCAGTGTCATCCGAGAATCCCTCCTTCTATTATAAAAATAACAACCAACCTACCTCCTCCAAATGATATTTTCGAGGAAGCTAAATAGGGAATAATAATAAAGGAAGAGGCAAAGGTAACGCCACTTGCTCTTTCCCTGCTAATAAACAGTGAGTTCCCTCCTCTAACCCCTGATCATCCCACCTGTCGGGGGACGTTTCTCACAGTTCCTACCTGTCTGGAATTCAATCACATCAGACAAGTGGGTAATATAAATTGTCCAGTATGGTTATCGCCTGGAACTTACTTGCACTCCCCCAACTATCCTTCCAAGAGTACGTGCAGTGTCACCAGAACATCTCACCCTCTCAAAACAAGAGGTTCTCTGTTACAAAAGCATGCAATAGAACCAGGCCAATTATATCATCAAGGGACAGGAGTATATTCCCTATACTTTTTTTATTCCAAAAAAGGACAGATCTCTCAGACCCATACTAGACCTCAGACAGCTAAGCCTATATATTCAATCAGACCGCTTCCACATGGTCACACTACAACAGGTGCTCCCATTGCTTCTGCAAGGAGACTTTCTTTCCACTCTGGATTCATCCGGCTCACAGGAAATATCTCCGGTTCGTGGTGGACGGGCAGCATTGCCAATTCAAAGTTCTCCCATTCGGGGTAACTACAGCTCCCAGAGTCTTCACCAAGTGTCTGGCTGTAGTTGCAGTTCATTTACGAAGACAACACATTCACGTCTTCCCTTACTTGGACGACTGGCTAATAAAAGCCAAGTCACAATACAGCTGCATACACCACATTCACAAAGCAGTTCAGCTGCTTCACACCTTGGTATTCACTGTGAACCTCACCAAGTCTCATCTCCAACCCTCCAACACGCAATAGTACCTGAGAGCCACAATAGACACTTGCAAAGCTCTAGCATACCGCAACACTCATTACCAGCCCGAGTGTTCATGCAATTGATCGGAATGATGGCTTCTTGCATTCTAATTGTTCCATATGCAAGACTCTAGATGCGTCCCCTATAGGAATGCTTAGCACGTCAGTGGAACCAGGCTCTAGGTCAGCTTACCGATCTGGTGTTGGTAGACGGCCGCACACATCGCTCTCTGCAGTGGTGGAATACACAAAACCTTTCCAATGGGTGGTCAGTTGTCGACCCGGTTCCACAGATAGTGCTAACAGCAGACTCTTTCCTCACTGTTTTTGGAGGGGCTCATCTTCAAAAACCTACCATTCAGGGCATGTGGACCCTACAACTAAAACAACTCCACATATACCATTTAGAGCTTCTAGCACTTTATCTTGTATTGAAAGCCTTTCAAATGCATCTAGTAGGCAAAGCTGTCCTAGTTCATACAGACATGACAGCATAGTACTACATACAAAAACGGGGGCACACACTCTCTACAGCTTTTACCATTAGCTCAAAGCATATGGAGATGGGCCATTCCTCAAAAGATATATCTCCTTGCAGAACACCTCCCAGGAGTAAACAACCAGATTGCATATCTGCTCAGTCGTCTTGGAAAACAAATCCACAAATGGGAACTACATCCTCACGTTCTCATCCCATTCTTACCAAATGTGGGGCTACCCCGAAAAAGATCTCTTCGCCACACACCTCAATGCAGAATCGCCAAACTTTGCGTCCAGGTATCCTCACCCATTGTCCAAGGGCAATGTGCTATGGATGAACTGGTAAGGAAAATCTACTTACGCTTTTCCGCCTCTCCCGCTAATTCCATTAGTGGTTTGGAAATTCAAACAACATCCCATGACAATGATCCTAATTGCTTCCACATGGGCTCGACAACCCTGGTTCATAACCCTGCTGGAATTATCAGTTGTTCCTCACCAAAAATTACACCTCTCCCCCAAGCTTCTCACTCAGAACCATGGAGAGATAAGGCATCCAGATCCCAGTCATCTCAACTTTGCGATCTGGCACCTGACATCCTAGAGTTTGGTTACCTCAATCTTCTGCCTGACTGTATGACTGTCATTAAAGAGAGTAGACATCCTACATCAAGAGCATGCTATGCAGCTAAGTGAAAACTATTTGTAATTTACTGTGCAAACAACCAAATCAATCCACTAGATGCTTCAATCCAAAACATCATTTGCTATCTATTACACCTACAACATTCTAATTTAGCGTATACATCCATACGCTTACAGCTGGCTGCGATAGCTGCTTACAAACAAAACAGAAAGCACTTGTCTTTGTTTCAAGTACCCGCTATCAAAGCTTTTATGGAAGGATTTAAAAAAATCCTTGCTCCTAGGCTTCCACCTTCCCCAGTGTGGAATCTTAATACAGTTCTTACAAGACTAATGGGCCCTCCATTTGAACCTTTAAACATATGTGACCTACAATTTCTCACCTGGAAGGTAGCCTTCCTTATAGCCATCACATTGCTTAGAAGAGTTGGTGAGCTTCAGGCATTAACCACACAAGAACCATTTTTGCAAATACACCAAAACAGCGTGGTTCTTAGGAATTATCAAAAAATTCTACCAAAGGTAGTCTCTGCCTTTCATATCAATCCGTCTATTGAGTTACGCGTATTCTTCCCTCAACCAGACTCAGTGGAAGAACGCGCTCTTCACACATTAGATGTCAAAAGAGCCATAATATATTACATTGAAAGAACTAAAACCTTTATGAAAATGAAACCACTTTTTGTTGCTTTTGCACCACTGCATAAAGGCAATCCCCTATCAAAAAGCAGGTATTGCATGATAGATAGTTAAGTGCATTTAAACATGCTACATTACAGCTAAACACACATTAACAATTCCCTGTAGAGTGCATTCTACACGCAATCTGGGGGCTTCTGGCATTCTTAGGGAATATATAATTTGATGACATCTGCTGGGCTGCAGCATTGTATACACCACACACATTCACAAAGCACTATTGTGCAGATGTGTTACAAGACAACAAGCTATTGTGGGCCAGGCAGTTTTACGAACACTATTCCAAACCACTGCAACAGCTACAGGTTAGCCACCGCTTAGGAGATAACTGCTGTATAGTCCATGCTAAAGCATATGATCTACAGCTCAGATGCCTTGAATGGAAAATCCTACTTGCCACAGTATGCATCTGTTCTTGGCATATAGAGCTGTAGATTCATATGCGCCCGCCTGCCTCCCCGGGAACCTTTATCTGTTGCAGTATGATCTTACTTAGATAAGTTATACATGGATATCTCTTTACTACTCCAACTAACTCCATCATCACCCTTATGGCAAAACAATCTGGGGTTGGAGGTAATGCCCATGCGCACTATCACCGAAAAGCGGAGTCACCAACCTCTTGACTGGAAAGACTTCTTCAAAGAAAAACAAAGTGCAAACATCCGGACCCAACACCAGATGGCGATCTATGCTAAAGCATATGAATCTACAGCTCTATATGCCAAGAACAGATTCATGCTGTGGTAAGTAGCATTTTCCTTTCTTAGCTCATGCTACTGGCTGTTTGCTCTGTCATTCTGCTTTTGATGAAGTGCTTGCATTGCGATGTATGAGGGACATCTTTATATCTCCAAATACAGGAATCATCACACATTATTATATTTACTTTATACATGCATTGTATACAGGAATCGGTCGTATTTGTTTTCCACTGCAGCAGATTTTCTTTTTACGTGTAGTCCATAATCTTGTAATCTTGTGTGAGTTACAGACATGTACGTTTATTTTGCCACACAAACGTGCATATGGGTGGTCAATCCAGCTGTGTTGATTAACCTAAGAATTAGCAAAGCCAGCAGATCTGGCTTTATTGTGGGAACATATGGAGTGGCATGTTAGCACTTTAAAGTCCTACCTATTGCCTTTGCCAGAATTTGTTGTTTTTTGTGCCCAATTGAACATTTATTTACATGGATGAGCAATATAAAACCGCCCCCCTAATCTCCCCCTTCCCCCATCTCCATATTGTGTTTTGCAATGCTTTGCTATCTTTGAATTAGTCTGTATTAGGAGGCTAGATAGTAGGTTTTTAAAACATACTTAATATGGTCACTTTGTTTTTCCTCTTTACACAGCTCTGTCGTCCTCTAGGTGATCATCCACTGTTCCTTCTCTGTAATTTGTGTATCGACTAAGATCAAAGGAACTTAACGCTGAAAAGGGTGATGACTAAGTTAGGAAGAACATTGGGATGAGGAGGGACAACATTAACTATTAAGCGTGTTGAGAAAGTGAAAAAGATGGGGCCATGCATACACTGACGTTTCTTGTTATTTTTGCTCTGCAAAAGGGATCTGATTTTATCCTACAGGAAGGTCTGTGACAATCTGATGAAGGGGGATGTATGGCTAAGCATTAGTATTACCGTGAGTAAGTCGTACTACTTATGTTCTTTGCGATAATGGGAGATATATTTTTAAATCAGCCAAAAAATGTCTATGATTAACTCTTTTGAAAAACATGATTTAAAAAGCACCTACTGTATGAATTGAGCTTTCCTTGAACATCTTATCTATTGCATTAAAATATTTTGTATTCTAGACTGATCTAACAATGCTGAAATTGACCACGCTAGAAACAAATAAAAATCAGGACCTGGAAAAGAAAGAAGGTCGTATAGACGATTTGCTTAGGGTAAGTTGTATAACAGGGTGATAAAATTACATGTCTAAAATGGCAAAGCTCAGTGGATAAATCTTGTGCCCGTTATTCTCTGTTATCATATCCTAATGGTGTTTGATCGCCTTAGTTCCAAAATGTAAATCTGTGATTTCATTCAGTTTGCACACTGATTAAAAAAGTCCTTTTCTTTGATTCCTATTGGAATGTCTACTTTCCAAATTGACAGAGCAAATGTTATTGCTCTATAAAGAAAAATCTTAATTTTTCTCCTTTTCTGATCGTAACTTTTTCAGCAGATTTCTCCTCCTGTTAA
The DNA here is from genome assembly GCF_964261635.1 of Lissotriton helveticus. Taxonomy (NCBI): domain Eukaryota; kingdom Metazoa; phylum Chordata; class Amphibia; order Caudata; family Salamandridae; genus Lissotriton; species Lissotriton helveticus. Next base: position 1,039,429,686 of record NC_136061.1, read on the forward strand.
TATCTCAATCATTGCCACATGGTGCTATGTGACCCCATTTGTGGAGCTGCATGCCTGTGATTTCCTAACACCAACCTATATGCCATGCTGCCTTGCAGGCTTGCACTAGTATCCATTTGTCTGCACCTTTTCACCAGCAGATGTCCCTGTCAGACCCCCATGACCTATTCATCTGGTCTGTGGCCTGATTACTATCCTTCGACTTGTGACTCCTGCACCTCCATTCTTCCAAAGGTCATTGGAGAGGGTAGGTTATTTTTGGCAAGGCTCCTATGAAGAACCCTAATGTTCTCTGTCGTCTACCTCAGGAATGTTTCCAGACAGTGAGTGACTACCCAAAGGTTCGTACAAAAGAAGAAAAGAAAAGCACTCTTCTTCACTATTGAAGAAACAGTCCCATTCCTAGGACTGTTCAGTAGTACCATTCTCTGAAGTCTGTGTCTTTCTCCTCTTCCTTTGAGACAATACCAGTTCTTAAAAATGTTGGACTGGGACGTCTGGCTCCATCCGCTGACCTGACTTAGGTTGAATTATTTTGGTAGGCCAGGTTGAATCTTTTCTGCACTATCTCTCTTACCTCTGTTCACTTCGAAATGTCCTTATCCACGGACTTGGCCTCAGCACAATTTCTTCTAAAATCTCATTTGTGTAAAATGCCATCAATGCTCATTTCATTTGAGCATTCTTTGCGTACTATCCTCTTGCTGATCCTCTCTATACAGGTTGATCTAGTGGAAGAACGCTTTTGCTCACATTGAGGCTCTTGACTTGCTCAACTTGGATTTTAGGTGCAAAGAACAGGTTTTAAATGCTGATAATTTCCTCTCTCATCATAAGAATGCTGGGCTTTTACCTTCAAAATGCCAATGGCCTTGAGATGTCCCAGGAGGGGATATGGTATTCCCTATTCTTCAGGCCGTCTTGCTGAGGAAAGTTTCACATGCATGGCAGTTTTGTTCAAATCAGCCGAGATTCTTCATTTGTCCCTGCTGTCTGCAGAGTTTAAACATTCTTACGGAAATCCCACAGCGGCCTTCTGTCACTCTGGAACATCTTTAGCCCTCTTCAGTGCAACTGAACTGAACAGGTGCTGTCTGAGAACTCCAGCAGTTTACTGGCAGATTGGCTAGTGTCTCAAGGTCTGCACATTCAAGCTCAAAATTCTTATCTGCCCTTCTTTTTCTGAGAACCTGGTAGTTCGGGCATCTTCAGTGAAACTGAATCCCAACTGTGTTGTTAGAGTGCCATTGGATTGTGAGATGAAAGACTTTGGACACCATGTTGCAAAGATTTTAATTTGGGCAGTTTGATCTTGCGCACCACTAGTGACTACCTAATGTGTCCCAGTAGATTCTGACATTCTGATTAAGCTTAGCTGACACTGTTGGCCACTACTGTTACCTTGAAGAGGCATGCCTGGATGCACTCCATGGAATTTTCCAGAGCTGTCCTGATCCCTCTAATGGATATGCCGTTTGATGGCGAGTGAAAAAGTAGACTCGTACTTTAAGTGATTCAAAAACATCTGTGCTATGAAGGACACCATGTGATTGGCCTTTCCTTCTAAATAATTACTCCTGTCAAGATCGTTACAGTGGGGTACATCACCATGGATCACTGGATGCTCCAGTTGATCCGCAGGGATATTACCTTTCCCTTTTTCAACATTCTTCCAGAAAATTCACCACCCATCAAGAAGTGCATCCCTTCCCACACCTTGATCTTGGAAGCAGGGCCAGGTGGCTTTACAAATCGGGGTCATACACTTGGTGTCCATGGAGAAGAAGGGCATGGGTTTTTATTCCCTTCTTCCTGGACCCTAACAAGTATATGGGCCTTCAGCATATTCTGGGCTTGATATTCTTGAACACTTTGGTCCGCCAAGACAAGTTCAAGATGCTGTTCCTGAGACAGGTTCTCCTGGCCTTGAATTTGTAGGATTGTGTGGTGTTAATCTCAAGGATACCCATTTCCATCTTTCTATTATCCCAGGCACTACCGATTTATGGTAATTCTATTTGTTCTTACTACCACACCCTAGGTCTTCACAAAGGGTTTGCTGTGGTGGCATCCTCCCTCAGATCGCCAGGAGCCCATGTGAATCTGTACTTGGATGAGTCACTCTTGAAGGCATATTTCTCCAGTATTGGGAGTGTCTTTCATAGATTCACATGCCGGAATCATTCCCCGTCGTCGAAGTGCGAGTCCCACGGTACATACAATAGCTATAACATGCACATAATAACCAAAAAACCTTGATAATAAACAACCAGGAAGTAAAGTAGCCCTAAGCTACAAGAGCAGAAACGTCCACACTCATGACTATCATAGTCATTTTGTATAGTCCAAACAGCAGTCAATCAGTGCGACAGCACCCACCAGAACGTTCTCCCCAGAAGCTCAGGCTCCCAGATTTTCTACCGCACGTCGTGTGAAGGGAGTCTCCCTGAGATCTGCTCAGTACTTCACTTTTCTGACTGGATTTCTTCATCCAAGATGTCATCTACTAAAAAATCTCTCTTTAGGCCTTGTGAATCTTGTGGGAAGCTCTAGCTTTTTAAAGAAGATCCCCACAAAAAGTGCATCGACTGCCTTTATCCTGATCATGAGGTCAGAGAGTGTAAAATCTGCAGGACCTTCTCTCAGAAGACCCTCAGAGACCGGGAAGGACGCCTTCTTCTGTGGCTACAGAAGATTAAACTCCAGGTCAATCCCTTATCTGAAGTGGGAAGGGTGGCTTCAGGGTCATCTGTATCCTCAAGAAATAGGATGACTGAGGAAGATCTATCTTCCACTGGGGCTAAGGTGTTGAGAAAAGTTCAGCCCTCCAAGGGCTCTGGCTTGCCTTCTGCTAAAAAGGCTTCTCCACCTTCTGGATCATCATCTGTATCGCCCCCTAAAAGGACTGGAAAGTCTTTGGCATCTAAGAGGCTTCCTGAGAAGGTTTTTCCTCAGAAGAAGTCTACGCCGTCGACAGAGTCGTCGTTGGCTCCCTCGTCGTTGATTATCATCGTCGACGCCACTTCAACGTCGACAGTCACTTTCTTATCACCTAAGCCTAAGATGATGATGTCGTCAGCCTCTCCACCGTCGACCCTGGTCTCAGTTGTGGTAAGACCTATTTCATCGACAAAGATAATGCCGTCCATCGTCGACGCTCCATCATCGATAACGAAGGGAGGTAAGATTCAGTCGACGAGTGCTTGGTCGACGAAGACTGGCTTGATGTCGACGACCCCACCGTCTACGAAGACTACCCCGTCGATGAAAAATGCCCCGTGGACGAAGGATGCCTCATTGTCGAAAATATAGTCGACGAAGGGTACACCATCGCTTAAGTTAACTGTCTCGTCGACACCATCTCCTTCGACGGCACCGTCGACGACAAAACCGTCGACACCACTTTTATCAACGTGTACTGAACTACAAGTATGGTCTTCCACACCATCTACAGCCTCTTTTGCCCAACCGATTACGACACCTTCTCTGCTTGAGAGACGTGGCTCGTCATTACAAGCTCTATCACCGCTGAAATTGCCTGACCTATTGCTGGATTCCGATGATGATGAGGAGCAATCTGATGTAGACGACCGGTTCTGCCCTGCTACAAGTCCATCTGAATTGCCTATTAAATATTAAGAGGAAGATCCAAACGAGGAACAGTTCTCTGAATCTGTATGTCAAGCTCCTGCCACGGTGCCCTCAGCACAAATGCCTTTGGCCCTTCTTAATAATTTACAGTACATGTTAGACGATTACTATAGTCGTTTCCCTCCATCAGAGTCCGCGGGAACTCTCCCCTCCACTCCCATGCCTCAGGCCTCTGCATCCACTTTGAAATTTCCAAGACCACCTTCTCCAGCACCATCTTATCATTCTCAAGAAGCGAACACCACGGATGAGGATAGAGAGGAAGGAGAGGTGGATGGCAAATCTAGTCTGTCGGAGTGGGATGACTACCAAATTCAGACACCATCACCTTCTGCTCCAGCTGCAGCTAATTCGCCTCTAGTATTCGCAACCAGTAACCATTTTAGTTCTGAAGGTTATATGTCTTTTGGGCTTGATAGCATTGTGAATCTTTCTTGTAACCAGTGACAAATGAGTTCCCTCCAGAGATGCTTCAGGCGGCCGTGTTTCCAGCATCAATGCAGCCTCTCTGCCCATTTAGAGATCTTCTGCTTTGTCCTTGCAGACCAACCTTACTGTGATTTACCCCTTCTGTCCTGTGTAATCTCAAACAAAAGTCAGACCATCTTTTTGGGCTGGTGCGCTCCTTTAAAAGAGATGGTGTTTAGCTTTTGGTCCTTGTAAGAACAGTGAATGTATCGGAGTGACAGCTAAGCTGATCAATTGACTAGTGCAAATAGTGTTTCTTCTCTTCATCGTAGACCTTGTTGTGTAGGTTCTTTTGTATTTGATTGTATGTGGTATTTATAAACATTCCTGCACTTGAGATTCATGACTCAAAAGTAGACTACTCCACATAGGAGACTAGAACAGCCCAAATTAAAGGAGGACATGGGATAAAACCACACATTCCTAGTGATTACAGGTTAAAATGAAGTTATCCACTACCTTGTTCCACGGCCCATCAAATTGGTTCCGGGAATCTGCAGGACCCAGCTGGCGCAAGGAAAGGTTTGCTGTGGGTCATGGAACTGAAATTTCATGACCAAAAGGCAAGGTGAGAAATAATCGATAGCCTTGTGAATGAGCACCATTAATTTAAATAGCGCAGGCTATTTAACAGGGAACCAACTTGAGGTTTCTAAGGATAGGAGTTATACAGCTCCTATGCTGGCTTCTGGACAGAAGACGCACTCCTCATTTTGAACTAGCTGAGGACGCCTGATTTCCTTATCATGAAGTTCCAGGTAGATCAAGTTCCCATTGTCCAGAGGCGACTGGATCAAGGCCATGAATACATTATGGTGGTAGCTTGAGGCAGTAAATGAAAGGAATTTGCTCAGTCTCTTGATATGCCAATAACGGGCTGACCACTTTCGAAGTTTGAATTCCTGGGACAAATTGGAATCTATGTAGAATCCAAATTGTTCGTAGCATGTGTACCCCTAGATAAACATGCTCTGCATGCTTCTGTAATCTAGTGTTGTTACAAGTTGTGACTCTAAACTCCTTTGTAGACATGCACACGGACACCGACTCTACCCCGGATTGTGGGTCCCCACCCACCGCCATTTGGATTGGACGTACTATTGCCTGTTCTGGGGTAGGCATAGTCTTGGAGGGGGACCTTTGGCCCAGCATTGAGGATCTGATTCCAGCTATAGAAGAACTCAATACTAGTGCAGTGACCATGTTTGGACAGTGCTTCAAGAGGCATCAAAGCAGTTTTTAAGAACCAGGTAATATTATGATAGTTTGGATAGGGTATTATGGAGAACACCCTCCCAGTTCTACCCTAAATTTAACTCCAGATTCCCTTTTTCTGACCAGTAATGTGTGTGTAACTTCTGCTTGTCTCCTGAGCACAAGTAGTCGATCCGTTTGACATAATAAGCGTTCCGGTGCAAAACTACATTCAGGCGCTAATTTGAAAGTTACTGGGCACACCACGAGTGCAGCATGGGGTGCATGTGAAACGTAGGACCTATTTGCCACTGATGACATTATCAGCACTAAGGGAGAGAAGTTAATGTCTACAGAAATCCAGATGGAACTGAGGGGGAGGTGCAAAGCCCAGAGGTTGTGTTCTCTAATGCCACCAAGGCAGAAGAACAGGAGGAACTCTCATTAAACCATGGCACAAGGCCTCCAGACAAACACAACTCTCCTAGAGCCTCCATTCCACAAGTCTCTCTTGTGATGACCCCTGGAGAGACTGACTTAAGGACTCTCTCTTTGAGCTGAGCACTGCTCCTGAGGAAGTCAGGCGTTGAGTTCTGCAGTGAGCCATAAGACATCGACACCTACACTGAATACAGTCCCGACACAGTCCCCTGTTGCTTTAGAGCTTTCTTCGGTGTCCAGTTTTAGACACTGGAAAATGTTACTCTATCCAGCATAGGCTGATGCTTTAGCCCTTGTTCCCCTCCAAATGCTGTACAAATTTCTCCCCTGCAGTCTGCCCTGGATGGGTTTGGTGTTTAGTGGGTTTTCTACCCAGCATCCCCCTGAGATACACTGCAGAAAAAAGTGGATTGGCCTGTCTAACGTCTTGTGCCCACACCTCACAATAGGTCCAAGTGGAGTTTCTCCCAATCTGTTCCCAGTGCGGGTAAAAACCACTAAACCTCGAAGGCAAAATTGATCCAAAGAGGAAAAATAAAGAGGGTGTAGAAGGACCTGAATATCTGGCATTGCCACCTTCCCAGATTAAGGCCAACCTTCTTTCAAACTCATCCTGGTGGGAGCGGGGGTGCTTAAATGTGGGGTTTACAACAATTCTACTCTCTGGTAAGGAGGGGAGGACCACTAGACAACCGAATACATTTTTTGTTTTAGGAAAGAACTATTGGTGTGGCTAGGCTGCCCTGGCTTTGGGCCTATATCTCACCCCTAAAGCCCCACACAGTCTTCCCGCTAATCTAGGCCGCAGAGCATCCCCATGGCAAGAAAGAGGATATTTGGATTCTTTTGGGCATAGTTTTTGGCATACCAACCAATAGAGATGGGGCAAATCCTTACTTGCTGTGCTCAATGGTGCACGATTTGGAACCGTGCTCGACTGCCACGTAGAGAGACACATTAAATCATGACATTTCTGAAAACTAGACACCCAGAGTATTCTGGGTAGTGTGCCTTGTGTGGATCCCATTTAAAAAAAAAAATTTACAACATCACATCAGTATTGGCGACAGTGACATACGATATATCAGACATTTTACACCTTAACATGAGGCTGATTAACATCGTGGTTCAAAGCCTCCAGTACAGTCCCAGGATTGGTGATATTTTTTAGGAGCAAGTGGTGAGGCAGTATCAGCGTTCGTGTAAGGCAGCCTACTTTGTGTGTAGGGATGTGAGGCGTACTCTCTCTGTTAGCACTATGTCGTAAGGGTTGGTTTGTGCCACTAGTAATATGAACTGAAACAAACCTGGAGGTAGAACTGGGGTACACTGTGTCTTGTATTGCTCCCTTTGGTGGTAGCTGCCTGAATATTGCAGTATGATAGGGTGGCTAAGTAGGCAGGTGAGGAGGGGGAATGTCATATATGTGGTAGTGTAGCTATGGCCCGCTTGCGTTTGCCCATTGTAACTCGCCTGGCATCTGACCCCTCTGAGAGTTACCCTGCGTTGCCGCAGGGGTTGTGTTTGACCTAGGAGAACTGGTAGTTGGAGACCCCGGCGCAGTCAGTGTTTCCTGTATAAAGGAATGGAGTATCATGGCCCATGACATAGAGACTGGATGCTTACGGGTTCCCTTAACCTCCTCTGTACGGAACACTTCCTCTTCTGCTGTGCACGTCTCTTCTTAACTGCTCCCACCCATGCCGCTAGAGGGGCACCTTCTGGTGCTTTCCAATGCATGGTTCTGCATCGTTTAGGCAGTAGGAGGACCAAGAATGCAAAGCGCATTTCCACTTTCATGTTTTTGTGGCATTTGCAGACTTAGCGCTAGCCTCCCATTTGTATAGGTCTGGCATTCCTGTGACTGTTCTGAGAGTGGTATGAACTGTGTTCCAGTAGTTGCAGAGCGTTGGACAATCCCATAGCATGTGCCGGAATGAGGCACTGGGCTCTGGACATCTGGGACAGTTGCCTTGTGTGGATCCCGTAAGGTTTTCTTACCCACAAAGCCCTGAAAACCCCAAGCTTTCCTTAAAATCATACATTTTCTTCACATTCGTGACCTAAACTTTTCGTAATCTGTAGGGATACACAAAATTCCTGCCACCTGTGTTCCCGTACTACTTTGGTTAAAAATTATATGGCAAAGGGGGTAGCTGCAGTAATTGGGCCCAGGCCTGGCAGCTTCTTAGGGAAACCTACCAAAGTCGGATAGTTCTGAAAATTACATTCATGTGCGAGCCCAGGTTGGATCCCACAATGTTTTCTTATCCCCAATGCCCTGCAAACCTGCCCTTTTTAGAACAGAAATATGCTTCCTTGTACAGCACTCTTTTCTCGCTATTTTTTGTTGTTGATTTTTTTAACACTAAAACCCCAAAGGTTTAATGACTATTTCCTCAGTGCTCTCCGCATCTAGAGCAATCCATACCAGTATCCTGCTTAGATGTCATGCCTCGCTGAGTCTACTATTCAGACCTGAAGTGCAGATGCACCTCATTGTGTTCTGTTGAACAGAGTACATCAGTTTGGCCCAAGTTCAATCCAATGCAAAAAATACTCCCAAATCAGAGTTCTGCTTTTCTGGTCACAGCTACCCCAAATGTCTAGCAGTGGTAGCTGCACATCTGGTCAAACGCCATTTACGTCTTCCCTTATCTGGATGATTGGCTGATAGAGGAGCGGCCAAGCATAATGCCAAGTACATACTTGGATAGTAGTTTCTTTGGTACACAGGCTAGTGTTTCCAGCTTTAAAATTGAAGTTTCTTCTTATGCCACAGCAGATATAACCTTTTTGGGGGCTGTGTTAAATTCCCTGAAAGGAAGAGCTACCTAAATCTGGTGAGGGTAAAGGCATTCCAAAGCCCGGTTTTGTTTTCCCAAGTATCTCTTCCGCTTTTGTGAGGACTGTAATGACGTTCTTGGGAATGATGGATTCTTGTAAAGTGCCACATGCAGGATTGTAAATGTACTCGCAAACAATGTCTTGTTTGGCAATGGTCACAAGCAAAGGGACAGTGAGAGGATTGAGTGTTGATTGAGGCCAGGACCTAGGGCAGTCTTAGTTAGTGACAGACAAATTTGGTGCTTTGGAGACTTTTTCTAGACCCTCAGGCGATCTGGTACCTGAAATCCTAGAGCTAATAACCCCACCACGTGTGCCTGTAATGTTGCTACTGGAAATTATTTGTTCAATGTTTGGGAAAGCAAATAGATCCTCTTGAAGTATCTGTGCAAGAGATCATCTGCTATTTACTACACTTGCAAAAAGCAGGATTTGTCTCTCTTTAAGATACCTGGGTCAAGGCCTTCATGGATTGTCTGAAGAGGGGAACTGCTCCAAGCACTTCTCCAGTGCCAGCTTGAAATCTAAATGTTCGAGGCATGTGGGCTGCTGAATTCATATCTAGTGCATAGATCGCCGCCTAGTGTTGGGTCCGGATGATTGCACATTGTTGTCCTGGAAGAGTCTTTGAAGTATCACGAGATAGGTGGCTCCTCCCCTGGACTACAGTGCGCATGGGCATCGACTCCATCCCCAGATTGTTTTTTTCCGCCATTGGGTTCGGATGTATATTTGTTCCCTCAAGTTCGGAATATATCTAAAACTTTCTTTTTGGCCAAAAGGCCTTTAGTATATCGTCGGTATTGTCTTGCGTTCGGTGCCCGAGTCTGTTTCAACTCAGTTCCCGAGTCGAACATCCGGAGCAGTCGCGTGACTTCTCGGCGCTGAAGGCACAGTCAACGCCAGAGGCTTATCGACGACACATCATGGAACGGAGCCCGTTCAAGAGGTGCCCCGTATGTAATTCGAAATATCCTCATATCGACGTCCACCTGGTATGCAACAAGTGCCTGTCGCCGGATCACAATGAAGCAAGCTGTATGGCTTGTTCTCGTTTCCGATCCAAGAAGACGATTCGACTTTGGCGCTCAGCGCGCTAAGAGGCCCATACCGAAGAGGATGAGGGAGTCGAGCAGGAAGTTCGAGAGTCTGATCCTGCATCGGAGAACGACTACGACGCAGATGTCGAGATGGTCGATAATACTAACGTCGTCGACGAGGAAGGAGACGATGTGGTTTTTGGGGCCGGAGAAGATAGCTCAGGCGAGGAGCTAGGCCCAACCGTCGATACGGGGGCCGAAAGACTTAATAAGGCTCAGCTCGAGGGATCGCCACATGGCCTTACCCAAGATCTTATAATGGGTTCCACAGCCTCGCCTCAAGGCCCCGCTTCGGACACTTCTAAGGAGCCACAAGTTGGGAAACCGAAAGAGAAAGCATCGGTGTCTACGCAATCGAAAGCACTGGGTGCGGCATCGAAACCGAAAGTGCGTATTGCGTTGGTCGGCTCGAAGTCCTCGGACCTATCGGCGCCGAAAAAGCTTGAAGGTGTCATCGACCCGGTGAGGTCGCTAACGGGTGTCGACCCAAAGACTGTAACAAACAAAAAAACGGTCAAGGACGTCGACCCGAGAAAATCGGCTCCGAAGAGCGTCGACACAAAGGACTAGGACCGCAGAAGGTTCTCGATCCTACATGTCGGACGGACAAGGCCCAAAGCGCTACAACCCTCGAGTCCACGCCTGGCGTTGGATCGAAGGAACCTGTCAAGTCGACGCAGCCGTCCGCCTCCTTCTCGAAGCAGGTGTCGGAGTTGTTGAAGGGAATTAAAGAGAAGACTTCCACTGTCGGTCCGAAGGATACTTCTCCATCGATGCCGGCTGCTAAACCTCAAAAGTCGCAGGCGCCCATCCAGTTCACGCTGCCGCCGAAAGTGGTGCCTAAGGTCTTCGCCCCTAAGACGACCGTCGAAGGGTCTAAGCAGGCGTCAGCGGGACCGAACACCGGGCCTGGGTTAGTGGTCGCAAAGCATCGACAACCCCCGCTTCAAGAGCAGCCGGAGCAGTTCATTGATGCCGACACTGGTAGACTTTCAATTTACAAACGAAAGATCACCCCGGAACGGCCTATGGAGTCCTATAAAATCCCATTAAAAAAGGATTCCACTACTTCACCCGTTCTTGTCTAACCGATATCTCCACGTGGCCAAGACACTGCTCCTATCTCGCCCACTTATTCAGATGGGGAGACAGGGGGAGGTGACGATGACTAGTACAACTACCCTATAGACACTGATCCTGAAGATCACAATTAACCCTGGGCAGACGCTGCTGACCCAGGAGATCCACACACTGCCCCCCGACAGTCAGGTGTATGCTGTAAAAACCTCACCTACTGAAGACTCGGCGGCATTTAATGCGCTTATTGAACGGGCAGCCAAAAATCATGATGTCCAGCTCCATGCTGACCCAATTGAAGTGGATTTTCTGTTTGACACCTTTTCCACCTCTGAAAAAACTGTCAAGACTCTTCCAATGCTAAAGGGTGTCTTAAAACATGCTGGTGACATCTTCAAGGAGGCCACGAGGGCCAGGGTGTTAAACCCCAGAATTGAGAAGAAGTACAAACCGGCACCTGGGGACCCTACATACATCAAGGGCCAGTTGCCGTTGGACTCTCTAGTTGTTTCCAATGCCCGGAAGAGGGCAAATTCACAAACAACGGGTGATGCTCCTCCCCCTGACAAAGAATCAAAAGTGCTAGAAGCATCAGGGAAAAGAGTAGCAGCTCAAGCAGCCAATGTCTGGCACATTTCAAACACTCAGGCGCTCTTAGCCAGATATGACAGGGCCCATTACGACACACTTGAGACCCTGTTACAACACTTGCCAGATGAATATAAGGAAGCAGCAGAGATGCTCATACAGGAAGGGAAGCTTATTTCCAATGCTTCTATCAAGTGTGCATTGGATGTAGCGGACACCGCTGCCAGAGCCATTAATACAAGTGTGATGTTACGGCGACATGCCTGGCTGAGAATCTCCGGGTTCAAGCCAGAGATACAAACCACCATACTAAATCAGCCTGTAAACCCTGATCACTTATTTGGACCTGAGGTGGACACCACCTTAGAAAAAAGACACTGAAACTGCGAAATCTATGGGAGCTCTCCAGTCGCAGCAGTTCAGGGGTGGTTCTTTTTGTCGCTTACACAATAGAGGAGTTTCCAGAGGCCAGCTGTCCCAGCAAACACAGTACAAAAAAGGTGGCGCGCAAAGCACATACACCAAACAAAGTAGAGGTGGATATCGTGGGAACAGCGCCAAGGGCAGAGGTTGTGGAAACAACAGCTCCCGTGCGGCCGCCGCTACCAAACAGTGACGCCTTGTCACTGCCCCTGACCATACAACACCGGTCAGGGGGAGACTCCAACAGTTCGGACGGGTCCCTCAAACCCATACTGGACCTAAGACTCCTAAACCAGTACATTCTATCGGAACACTTTCACATGCTAACATTGCAGCAGGTTCTGCCGTTGCTCAGTCAGGGAGATTTCCTCGCAACATTAGATCTGAAGGATGCATACTTTCATGTTCCGCTACACCCGTCACACAAGAAATACCTCAGGTTCACCATTCAGGATCAACATTACCAATTCAAAGTCCTCCCTTTCGGAGTGACAACAGCACCCAGGGTGTTTACGAAATGCCTGGCAACAGTGGCTGCACACCTACGGAGACAAAACATTCACGTATACCCTTATCTGGACGACTGGCTTATCCAAGCAAAGTCGGCCCAGCAGTGTGCCGCACACATGTCCCACACCATTCACCTTCTTTACGATCTGGGATTCTCACTGAATTACCCAAAGTCCCACCTTCAGCCCGCCCACATACTGCAGTATCTGGGCGCGACAATAGACACTCTGGCAGCCAAAGCACAGCCAAATTCAGTGAGGATCAACAGCATTCAATTGCTACTACAAAAATTCAGACCGCAACACTCGCTTCCAGTAAGAGTGTTCATGCAGTTGATAGGCATGATGGCCTCCTGCATCTTCATAGTCCCGCACGCGAGACTACATATGCGTCCGCTTCAGGAGTGCTTAGCACGTCAGTGGAATCAGGCTCACGGACAGTTGAAAGACCTAGTGTTGGTGACCGGTCGTGCATACAACTCTGCATTGGTGGAATCCACAGAACCTTTGCAAGGGCCGACCGTTCCAGGAGCCTGTGCCACAGATTATTCTGACAACGGACGCATCTCTCCATGGATGGGGAGCTCATGTACTCCACTACACAGTGCAGGGACTATGGACGACGCAGCAAAAGAAGATGCACATCAACCTCCTAGAACTGATGGCTATCTTCATGGCGATGAAAGCATTCAAAGTACATCTGTGCAACAAGGTCGTGTTGATCCGGACGGACAACATGACGGCCATGTACTACATTCAGAAGCAGGGAGGTACACACTCTCCATAGTTGTCTCATCTGGCTCAGAGCATGTGGAAGTGGGCCATTCAAAGGAACATCATCCTCATGGCGGAACACCTCCCAGGCAAGGACAATCTGATGGCAGACCTGCTCAGCAGGTACAGCCACCAGATGCACGAGTGGGAGATACATCCATCAGTACTCCACCCGTACTTTCAGCAGTGGGGTCATCCAGAGATAGACCTCTTCGCCACAAAGGAAAACGCCAAATGCCAAAGCTTTGCCGCCAGGTTTCCACACCCACAGTCGCAGGGCAATGCGATATGGATGAACTGGTCAGGCATATTTGCATACGCTTTTCCCCCAGCACCTCTAATACCGCTGGTGGCACGCAAGCTTAAGCAACACTCGATGACGCTCATCCTGGTTGCTCCAACGTGGGCACGCCAACCATGGTACACCACGTTTCTAGAACTATCCGTGGTACCGCATCAAAGGCTGCACCTCACACTCAGGCTTTTGACGCAGAGCCATGGCGACATTCAGCATCCAGATCCGCAACAGCTCAACCTGGCGATCTGGCTCCTGAGGTCTTAGAATTTGGCTACCTCAACTTGCCTCCCGAATGTATGAATATCATAAAAGAGGCAAGGAAGCCCACCACCAGAGCATGTTATGCGGCGAAATGGAAGCGGTTTGTCATTTATTGCGCAGACCACAACATAAACCCGCTAGATGCATCTACTCACCACATCATTTGTTATCTGTTACATCTATACAAATGCAATCTAGCCTATGCTTCCATTTGTATACACTTGTCCGCAATAGCAGCTTATCTGCAAAAGAGGCAGCATCTCTAACTCTTCAGGGTGCCTGCCATTAAGGCTTTTCTGGAGGGACTCAAACGAGTTATTCCTCCCCGGACCCCACCAGCTCCTGAATGGAACCTTAATGTGGTCCTCACCAGGCTGATGGGTCCACCTTTTGAGCCTCTGCACTCATGCGAGATTCAGTTCCTAACGTGGAAGGTGGCTTTTCTAATAGCGATGACATCGCTGCGACGCGTTAGTGAACTCCAGGCACTAACTGTCCAAGAGCCATCCATACAGATCCACTCCAACAGGGTGGTGCTTCGCACCAACCCTAAGTTTCTTCCTAAAGTGGTTTCACAGTTCCATATCAATCAAACTATAGAACTGCCTGTGTTCTTCCAAAATCCTGACTCAGTGGCGGAGAGAATGCTCCACACACTGGACGTCAAAAGAGCTCTAATGTACTACATAGATAGGACCAAAGATTTTCGGAAAACAAAACAACTGTTTGTTGCCTTTTCGCCACAGCACAAGGACAACCCCATTTCCAAAGCAGGTATAGCCAGGTGGATCGTTAAGTGCATTCAGGTTTGCTATCAAAAAGCCAAGCGCACATTAACGGTTCCTCCAAGGGCCCACTCCACGCGAAAGTTGGGGGCCTCCATGGCTTTCCTTGGAAATATTCCTTTAGAAGACCTATGTAGAGCAGCCACATGGTCTACCACACACACATTTACTAAACACTACTGTGTAGATGTGCACTCCAAACAGCTGTTCTAAAAACACTTTTTCAAACTGCTGCAGCTGGCACAGGCGGCCGCCGATAATGGAGGGACTGCTATGTATTCTATGCACTAGATATGAATTCAGCAGCCCACATGCCTCGAACCGAATATGCTACTTACCGGTATGCATCTGTTCTTGGCATGTAGGGCTGCTGACATTCATATCGCCCACCCTCCTCCCCGGCGCCTGTAGCGGCTGCAGCACTTGCATTTACTCTTAGCATGGTCATCGCTCACAGCGTTACATTGAATGTTTGCCACAATGGCTAAAAACAATCTGGGGATGGAGTCGATGCCCATGCGCACTGTAGTCCAGGGGAGGAGCCACCTATCTCGTGATACTTCAAAGACTCTTCCAGGACAACAATGTGCAATCATCCGGACCCAACACTAGGCGGCGATCTATGCACTAGATATGAATGTCCGCAGCCCTACATGCCAAGAACAGATGCATACTGGTAAGTAGCATATTTGATAGTTATAACAAGACTGGTGGGTCCTCCTTTTAACCACTAACCGCTTGTGGCATGTAGCTTTTCCCTTGAACACTAACCCTCTTAGTTCCTGTTGCCTCTCTGAGCAGAACTAGTGAGCCACGACCATTGCCTTAGAGCAACTATTTGTACAGGTACACAGTGTGTCGTATTGGAAACACGCCCAAAGTTTCTATCATTGGTGGTCTCCCCTCTTAATGTCAGTCCATCTTTTTCCTACACCCAGAGACTGTAACAGGAAAGGCATTATGCACTCATGATGTCAAGAGGGTACTAAATCTATTCACAAAACAACTGTTGCCTTTGCAAAGCTTTACTTAGCAAACCCTATTTCCGAAGGAAGGATTGCTAGATGGATTCAAGCATGTTATGCGAAGGCTAAGCTTACATTCCTTGTAATACCGCGAGCACATTCCACTCGCAAAAAGCCAGCTACTGTAGCCTTCTTAGGAACCATAGCAGACATCTGTAAGACATTTGTAGGGCTCCTGCATGGTCATCACCATACTCATTCAACAACTACTATTGTGTGAATATTCAAGCCTGGCAGGAGCCCTTAGTGGGTCAAAAAAAAAAAATACTTTCCCAAAAATCCTTTGATTTATTTTTGTTACAGCAGCGAAACCTAGAACACACAAAACTTCAAAGTAGTTATTCATGTGCAAGTAGTGTAGATACATTAGTGAAGATCAAAAGAACTCCTTGCGTCTTGTACGCGACAAAAAGACCTCCCCTGAAGAAGGGCTCAGTCCCGAAATGCATAGGGATTTGTAATCTACAAATACGTATGGATTCCAATGTATGGATGTAAATAAAAACTGAAAGAAGAATAGTGACACAATTTATGTTGGATGGAACCATTGTGATGCAACAATGATGACAAATTAAACCACAAGACAGTTGAATTTGGAAAGATCACACAGTCTACTGTATTTATTAACGAAAACAAAGGAGAAATACTTTTCTTTGGAGACTCGGTCCCAAAGGAGTGCCGGTTGGGGACACTGTTATTAATTTAACCGCGCTATTCATCACTTGTTCAGTACAACTCCCAAGGGTCAGAGGGAGACACACACCAGCACCCAAATCAATAAGATAGATTATTCCCAGTCTACATTGATTAATTTTTGAGGAATCACAGCGTGCCTCTGTTCAATCTTGAATTATTGATAATCAACAGTGATATAATACATTAACCTTACATTTTAATGGTACAAGATTGCATGTGTTAGACGGGGGTCTGTCTGGTGATCCGTCAAATTTTGTGGCAGAATTTTCCATAGATCTAGATGGTTTCATATTTTTCTTCCACTATCAATCATACAGTAACCTTTAAAATCCTGTTTTTTTTTTTATCTCTGGGTCCCTATATCCCAATCAATCAATTGCTATGCGTCATTTTGCCAGTAGCAGCATAAACTATATAAACTTCTTAATTTAATTTATATTTTGTTTTGATAGCATCTATGCCTTTGTTGGACCTGGCATCCTTGGCGTGGTTTACCCTGACTTTTTGCCTTCTGGCCTCCTTTGTTGATGGCTTTAGTATTCTGGGCCCTTTACCACTGCTAACCAGCGCTAAAGTGCATATGCTCTGCACTCAAAACATGTAAACAATGGATTATCAACAATTGGCATATTTAATTTACTTATGTCCTTAGTAAAGTGATCTTTATGGGCCCAGGGCCTGTAAATTAATTAAATGCTACTAGTGGGCCTGCATCACTGATTGTGCCGCCCAATCTGCCCTTTAAACATGGTTTTGGCCTGCTACTGCAGAGCCTGTGTGTGCAGTTTTAAACTGCCATGTCAACCTGGCAAGTTGATCTACATACCAAGCCCAAACCTTCCCTTTTATTACTTATGTCGCCCCAAGGTAGGCCCTGAGCAGTGTATTTAAAAGGTACAACATGTACTTTTGACATTTACATGTCCTGGTAGTAAAAAAACGCAAAATGTGTATTCAAAGCATGTTTGCGCTGCAGATACACATGCTATGCTTACTCCTGCCATCTAGTGTTGGGCCCAAACTTTATAAGTTATTTTTCTTGAGGAACCTTTATGATCAGCATCATGCGACTATTCTCTTGTCCCTCGAGGACTTGCGCATGTCGAAGTGTTTGTTCCTCAAAGATTTTTCCCGCCTTCTGGCTCGGACTGATTAAGTCGAAACTGTTCAAGATTGAATGCCACGCTTCCTACGGATGAAAAGTAATCATCATAATTGATTTCTACACTGGGGAAGGACTTCCCAGATTCCAAATACACTGGACCGTCAAGAATGATCATCTCGGGTGATGGAGACGAAAAAAAAACTCTTCAGACAGTGTCCTCGGTGCGGAGCGAAGTACGCGCACTCCAACACACACGATGTCTGTAATTTGTGCCTCTCTCCGGAGCACAAAGAACAGTGCGCTGCTTGCTTATTGTATAAAAATAAAGACTCTTCGATCACGTCTGGATCGACGGCTTGCTCGTAATATAGAGCAC
This sequence comes from Lissotriton helveticus, assembly GCF_964261635.1. Taxonomy (NCBI): domain Eukaryota; kingdom Metazoa; phylum Chordata; class Amphibia; order Caudata; family Salamandridae; genus Lissotriton; species Lissotriton helveticus. The sequence goes on from NC_136061.1 coordinate 1,039,447,304, forward strand.
ACAGCTGAGGCAGAGTTGAGCCACAACAGCGATGTGGACCGCAAAGCCAGCGCTCCACCAGGAGGCGAAATGGGAAGAGCCAAGCCACACTACACAGTGTCCGAAGTATCTTCTGGGGAAAAACTAGCTATGGTACAACCCAAATCACTGGCGCCAGCCACAGACTCGGGACTGAGGACGAAAACGACACCATGTACCATGGGTATTAATACACCCCATAAAAAGATATACGTTTGTCACCATCAATACACCGACATGGTAAGCAACAACCCTCAGGTTCAAGCAGACACTGTGACCAAGCCTCAGAACCGAGAAAAGAAGAGAATACTCTTGATCCTGATCGGGTGGCCAGGCATTAAAAAGGGGATTATTCCGATACTATTACAGCACTGAAGACCAAATCAACTCAGATCAAGCCTTCAAAAGTAAGGTACACATCGGAACCGATAAATAATATCGGCACCTAAGCTCCACGACACACACACACATTGGAGCCGAAAAAGCATTAGGAATCGAGCGGAACAAAGCCTAAAACTTCAGAACCGAGCTCTGAGAAACACCAGCGACACTCTTCTAAACAGAAGAAAAAACATAATTCTAGTAGTTCTGAGGCACGGACTGTTTCTAAAAGCACAGCAACTGCACAAAAACAGAAGACTCAAAATACTAAACCCCCTGAAGTTCAAGAAGTAGTATCTGAGGTACTACAACATTTTATGCAACGAAAGAGAAAGGAGGCTACAAAAAGAAAGCCAGAAGGACAACTCTGAGACTCCACAAAAATGTATAATCCAACAAAGTAGAGGCGCAAGCCCTATATAGTTTTTAGTGTACCTGCTTCACCTCACAATTGTTCACCATCTCCACAAGGAAGAAGAGGGAGTAATACAGGGCACTGATTCCCAGGGTAAACACAATACTGATGACACCTGATCCTTCGGAAGACTGATGTGGTGCTACCAGATTATGACATAGACCCACCTGTGCCCACAAAACATTCTCACACCTATGACAATTAACACTTCCTCCTATCACAGTGTCATGCAAAGAGCTGCTGAATATTCTAAGCTCCTGTGCATCCAACAAAGGAGTAAATTTACTTTCTGGTTGAAACACTATCATGTACAGAAAGAACTGTCTAATATTTGCCCATGATTGGATCCATTCTAAATGTGTCTAAAGAGGTGTTCAAGGACCCAGTAAAATCAAGAGTCCTGATAACACATATTTAAAAGAAATAGAACACCTTACCAAATGACCGAATATATATTTAAGGTTATCCAGCTGCAGATTCACTTGTTACGGCTGCTAGGAAAAGAGCTGCTGCACAAGGCCCTGGAGAAGCTCCTCCTCCAGATAAGGGAAGCAAAAGAATAGGCGCTGCAGCAAAAATAATTGCTACAGGCCATGCAAATCATTGGAGGATTGCAAACTCTGTGGTACTCCTCTCACACTGTAACAGAGCTACCTGGGACAAGATACATGAGGTCAGGCAACCTCTTCCAGAGGAATGCAGGAAGAAACGGGAAGATCAAGTTAATGAAGGGAAGATTATTTTAAATGCTACCATCAAATGTGTCTGATACTATGACTAGGGCCATAAAAACTTCTATTATGCTTCTATTTGCGTGGCTACACATTTCTGTACCTTTTGTTGGAGAACATCTTTTTCAGCCGGCAGTAGATTATCAACTAGAAAAAAATTAAAGACCTTGATACTGCAAAGTCAATGGGTGCTTTACAAACCACTACACAAACAGCCCTTTCGAAGGTACCATGGTAGAGGAGCTGCAAAACCCTCTGCCACAGAAAATACTTCCTGCCAACAGCAGCAATGCCATCAACCAGAATGTGGTTATTATTGGAGAGGATACAAAAACAGCAAAGGTAGAGATAGAGGCATACCCAATAAGAAATGGCACCTTAACCCCTGGACCAAAATGAATTGCTAATACCCCCGTCACTCCCCATTCTCCCCCCTCCCCCCAAAAAAAATCATTCCCCCAATCCCCCCAAACTCATTGACCTAGCCTCTGGGGAAGAATATTTGCTAGAAATCAACTTGATAATGAAAATACTATCAGAATGCCTATTCGTCTACTATATACATTCATAAGTAACGGCCCCCAGTTGTGTATACCAGGAGGAGAGGACTTTGTTAAAGTGTGAATTGTTAATGCCGCTGTGTATTAATATTTTCAAGCGGACTAGTCTATGAATGGTCAATCTCATTACTGATTCAGTTTGAAGAAACAACTTTATTGTTATGTCATATGTTCGGTTTTTTCAGTTGTTTATTGTTTAACAGAATTGAGGTGTATGTTATAAATTAAAAAACGTTTTTGCCTTTCAAAGACGTGGTAAAAAGCGTTCGAGGCATGTGGGCTGCTAAATTCATATCTGTAGCATAGATCGCCGCCTAGTGTTGGGTCCGGATGATTGCACATTGTTGTCCTGGAAGAGTCTTCGAAGTATCACGAGATAGGTGGCTCCTCCCCTGGACTACAGTGCGCATGGGCATCGACTCCATCCCCAGATAGTTTTTTTCCGCCATTGGGTTCGGATGTGATTTCGACGTCTCCCGTTCGGAATCGTAATAGAACTTTTTCAAGGCCAAAAGGCCTTCTTTGTACCGTCGGTATTGTTCGCGTTCGGTCCCGTCTATCTTCCAGCTCGTTGAGTCGGATATCCGGGGGGTCGTGAGACTCTTCGGTGATCGGGGCCTAGTCGACGCAGCAAGACTTCGACGGCATGGAGCGGAGTCCATTCAAGAAATGTCCCGTGTGTGGATCCAAGTACCCACACATTGACGTCCATCCTGTGTGCAACAAGTGCCTGTCGCCGGACCACGACGAGGCCAACTGTATGGCCTGTTCCAGATTTCGTTCGAAGAAGACAATCAAGCTTCGGCGCGTGGCGCGCCTTGAGGCCCAGCGATCGGCTCCGGCACCGGTGGACATCTTTGACGACCCCGCGGAAGACGAGCAAGTGCGTCACCTGCAGATTTCCCCTACCCCGGTGGAGGTCGAGTCCGACGACGGAGCGGACGTCCACAGTCCCGACATTGAGGAAATCGTCGAAGGTAGGGGACGACGACGAAGCATATGGGGCCATGGAAAATAGCTCAGAGGAAGAGCTATGCCCCGTTCGTACTCTTACAAAGGCTCAGGTCACAGGATCGCCACACGGCCTTACCCAAGACCTTACACCTCGATCCACGGCCCCGCCTTCCGGCCCGGCTACGGACACCTCCGCAGAGCCGCCATTACTGAAATCGAAACCGAAACCCCCGGTATCGATGAAAACAAAGATGGCCGACACGTCATCGAAACCGAAGACGTCCGCTCCGGTGCCGACGCCGTCGTCTTCCGGGGCCTCCAAACAGACGCAAGCTGCCGAACAGGCAAAGGTGCCGAAGGTGGTTAAATAGCCAAGCTCAAAGAAGCCCGTCGAGCCGGTGTCCACCAAGGTAGACAAGCCGACGCCCAAGAAGACTGTCAAGCCTACGTCAGGTCAGTCTGTCGTGCCCAAGACCAGGGGGCCCGTTGACGCGAAGTCGGTGAAGGGCGCAGAGCCAAGGTCTGGGGCCGTGACTCCTCAAGGAAAGCCTGTCGATCCGAAGCAGTCGGCATAGACGTCTGAGGCAGTGGACAGTGATCGAAGCGCACCAGTCAAGAGTGCTCCTGCGCCTCGAGCGGACAAACACAAGTCATCCACGCTCGGGTCTTCCCCGGGGGGCGGACCGAGGACATCGGTCGTATCGACGAAACCGTCCGCTTCCTTTACGAAGCAGGTCTCAAACTCCCTCAAGCGCCTTAAGGACAAGGCTTTGGCATCGGAACCGAAGACTCCTTCCGCACCGAAGCCGGCAGACACACCGAAGACCACATCGGCACCGCTCCTCTACACGTTGCCGCCTAAGGTGGCGCCGAACGCCTTTGCACCGTGGTCGGTGCCCAAGGACACTGTGTCGACGTCAACTCAACCGGCTGGGGCTGTGGGTCATCGACACCCTTTGGTTGAAGAACGGTCGGAGCATTTCATCGATGCCGACACCGGGAAACTCACGCTATACAAGAGGAAGATTACTTCACAACCTTTGCAGTCCTTTACCATTCCTCTGAAACGTAAGAAGCCTGCAGCAGAAACACCAGTTCTGGTGGAGCAGATTCTTCCTCAGCATGGGCGGAGTGCAACACCTTCACCCACATATTCTGATGGGGATGGAGGGGAGCAAGATGAGGAGTACAATTTTCCTGCTCATACAGAGCCTGATGAGCAGCAGGACTCCTGGATGGACACTGGTGATCAAGGGGACCAGCAGACGGTCCAGGATCCCCAGGTTTATAACGTGAACCCACAAGATCTCGGGTTGTAAACCCACGCATTGAGAAGAAATACAGACCGGCACCTGGCGACCCCACTTACATACGCGGCCAGTTGCCTTTGGACTCTTTGGTGGTCTCTAATGCCCGCAAGAGGGCAAACTCCCAAACAACGGGTGAAGCTCCTCCCCCAGACAAAGAGTCAAAAGTGCTGGAGGCATCTGGGAATCGGGTAGCAGCTCAGGCGGCCAACATATGGCGCATCTCAAACATGCAAGCTCTGTTGGCCAGATACGATAGAGCACACTACGACACCCTGGAGCAGCTCTTACAACACCTCCCAGACCAGTTTAAAGAGGGAGCTGAAGTGCTTATCCAGGAGGGGAAGCTCATCTCCAACGCTGCTATAAAGTGTGCGCTTGATGTTGCGGACACGGCAGCGAGAGCGATCAACACTAGTGTGATGCTGAGACGTCAGGCATGGCTCCGCATCTCCGGATTCAAGCCAGAGATACAAACTACAATCCTCAATCAACCCGTTAATCCAGACAGGTTGTTTGGCCCAGAGGTGGACACCACCCTAGAGAAGATCAAAAAAAGATACAGAGACTGCCAAGTCCATGTGAGCTCTCCAGTCACAACAATTTAGAGGGAACACTTTTCTTCGCTCAGGCAATCGAGGTGTTAACAGAGGGCACATGTCGCAGCAGACGCCATTCAATAAAAGTGGTGCGCAATCCTCCTACAGCAAGCAGGGCAGAGGTGGATACAGAGGAAACAGTGCCAAGGGTAGAGGCAGAGGCAACAACAGTTCCCGTTCCTCTGCCGCCAACAAACAGTGACTCCCTGTCACTGCCGCCCGACCATCCAACACCTGTCGGGGGGGGGGGGGGGGGAGACTCCAACAGTTCCTGCCCGTCTGGAAGTCCATCACCACAGACAGGTGGGTCAGGAAACTTATCCAGTTCGGCTATTGTTTAGAACTGACTTCCACCCCACCACCCATGCCCCCAAAACACCGTCCTATGTCAGCAGAGCACTTGCACTTATTGCAGCAGGAGGTTCTTGTGATGCTGCAAAAAGGCGCAATAGAGCTCGTGCCAGTGGAGGAAGAAGGCACAGGGGTTTATTCCCTGTACTTCTTAATCCCAAAAAAGGACGGCTCACTCAGACCGATTCTAGACCTACGCCCCTTGAACCAGTACATTCTTTCAGAACACTTCCACATGTTGACACTGCAGCAGGTTCTTCCCTTGTTACAACAAGGAGACTTCCTCGCAACCTTGGACCTCAAGGATGCTTACTTTCACATACCACTCCACCCCTCCCACAGAAAGTACCTCAGGTTCACCATCCAAAACAGGCATTACCAGTTCAAGGTACTCCCCTTCGGAGTGACCACTGCTCCCAGAGTGTTCACAAAATGTCTGGCGACAGTGGCGGCACACCTCCGGAGACAGAGTATACATGTCTACCCTTATCTGGACGACTGGCTCGTGCAGGCAAAGTCAGCCCAGCAGTGCGCCGCAGACATGTCCCACACCATTCACCTCCTTCACAGTCTAGGATTTACACTGAACTACCCAAAGTCACACCTTCAGCCAGCCCATGTGCGGCCGTATTTAGGCGCGACGATCAATACTCTGGCTGCCACAGCTCAGCCAAACCCAGCGAGGATCGACAACATCCAGGCGCTGATCCAAAAGTTCAGACCGCAACACTCACTCCCAGCGAGAGTGTTCCTGCAGTTGATAGGCATGATGGCCTCCTGCATCTTCATAGTCCCGCACGCGAGACTCCATATGCGTCCGCTCCAAGAATGCTTAGCGCATCAGTGGACTCAGGCTCACGGACAGCTAAACGACCTAGTGTTGGTGACCGGTCGGGCATACAGCTCTCTGCATTGGTGGAATTCACACAACCTTTACAAGGGCCGACCGTTCCAGGAGCCTGTGCCACAGATTACACTAACAACGGACGCATCTCTCCAGGGATGGGGGGCTCATGTGCTCCACTATACGGTGCAGGGACTATGGACAACGCAACAAAGGAAGATGCACATCAACTACTTGGAGCTGATGGCAATCTTCATGGCACTCAAGTCCTTCAAAGTACATCTGTGCAACAAAGTCGTGTTGATCCGGACGGACAACATGACAGCCATGTACTACATTCAAAAGCAGGGAGGTACGCACTCTCCACAGTTGTCTCATCTGGCTCAGAGCATGTGGAAGTGGGCCATTCAGAGGAACATCTTCCTCATGGCGGAACACCTCCCGGGCACGGACAATCAGATGGCGGATCTGCTCAGCAGGTACAGCCACCAGATGCACGAGTGGGAGTTACATCCCTCAGTACTCCGCCCGTACTTCCAGCAGTGGGGTCATCCAGAGATAGACCTGTTTGCCACGGAGGAAAACGCAAAATGCCAAAGCTTTGCCGCCAGGTTCCCTCACCCACTATCGCAGGGCAATACGATATGGATGAACTGGTCAGGCAGATTTGCGTACGCTTTTCCCCCAGCGCCTCTCATTCCGCTGGTGGCAAGAAAGCTAAAGCAACACTCGCTAACGCTCATCCTAGTTGCTCCAACGTGGGCGCGACAACCGTGGTACACCACGTTCCTCGAACTCTCCGTGGTACCGCATCAAAGACTGCACCTCACACCCCAGCTCTTAACTCAGAACCGTGGCGACATTCAGCACCCGGATCCGCAGCAGCTCAATCTGGCGATCTGGCTCCTGAGGTCTTAGAGATTGGCTACCTTGATTTGCCCCCTGAATGCATGGACATCATCCGGGAGGCAAGGAAGCCCACTACCAGAGCTTGCTATGCAGCAAAATGGAAGCGATTTGTCATCTACTGTACAGAGCACGCTATCAACCCGCTCGATGCATCCATTCCTAATATCATCTGTTATCTGTTGCATCTTTACAAATGCAATCTAGCATACGCTTCCATTCGGATACACTTATCCGCGATAGCGGCTTATCTCCAAAACAGGCAGCATCTCTCTGTCTTCGGGGTGCCTGCCATTAAAGCATTCCTGGAAGGGCTGAAGCTGGTCATCCCTCCCAGGACCCCGCCAGCTCCTGTGTGGAACCTCAATGTGGTACTCACCAGATTGATGGGTCCCCCATTTGAACCTCTGCATTCATGTGAGCTTCAGTTCCTCACATGGAAAGTGGCTTTTCTCATTGCCATAACGTCTCTAAGACGTGTTAGTGAGCTACAGGCGCTCACCATTCAAGAGCCATTTATACAAATTCATTCAAACAGGGTGGTGCTGCGCACTAACCCCAAATGTCTCCCTAAGGTGGTGTCGCAGTTTCATGTCAATCAAACAATCGAACTGCCCGCATTCTTACCCATCCCAGAAACAGTAGCAGAAAGGATGCTCCATACGCTTGATGTCAAAAGAGCGCTTATGTACTACATTGACAGAACACAACCTTTTAGAAAGAGACAGCAACTCTTTGTTGCCTTCGCAGCCCAGCATAAAGGCAACCCCATTTCCAAAGCAGGAATCGCCAGGTGGATCGTTAAATGTATTCAGATTTGCTATCAGAAGGCTAAGCGCACTTTAACGGTCCCCCCCAGAGCACACTCCACACGCAAACTGGGGGCCTCCATGGCGTTCCTGGGTAACATTCCTTTGGAAGACATTTGTAGGGCAGCCACATGGTCTACACCACATACGTTTACCAAACATTACTGTGTAGATGTGCATTCCAAACAGCAGGCAGCTGTAGGACAGGCTGTTCTTAAAACACTTTTTAAGATTTCTGCAGCTGGCACGGGCGGCCGCCGTTAATGGAGGAACTGCTATGTATTCTATGCTACAGATATGAATTTTATTTACAACAAGGGGTGGTGATGGACAGAGTCTCTGAATTAAGCAGAGTACTCTCACCCAGTCAAGAGATCAGGGCTAGATCCAACACCGTTTTTTAGCTCATTGCACCATCCCAGTTTCAGAACCTGGCTGTATGCAAATTAGTCTGTCCCTGGCCCAGTGCATCATGGGAACAGGGCAGACCAGACTACAAAAGCCAATTCTTACACTGGGAAGGAAACAAGCTTCCGGGGACCGGTTTCTGGCATTACAGCCGTCTTCGGCCCGGCTTGCTTGAATCCTGATGGTGCAATGAGCAAGGGACTCACATCTGAGTATACCCTTCCACGCTTAGGGTGGACAAAATAATTTACAACAAGGGGTGGTGATGGACAGAGTCTCTGAATTAAGCAGAGTACTCTCACCCAGTCAAGAGATCAGGGCTAGATCCAACACCGTTTTTTAGCTCATTGCACCATCCCAGTTTCAGAACCTGGCTGTATGCAAATTAGTCTGTCCCTGGCCCAGTGCATCATGGGAACAGGGCAGACCAGACTACAAAAGCCAATTCTTACACTGGGAAGGAAACAAGCTTCCGGGGACCGGTTTCTGGCATTACAGCCGTCTTCGGCCCGGCTTGCTTGAATCCTGATGGTGCAATGAGCAAGGGACTCACATCTGAGTATACCCTTCCACGCTTAGGGTGGACAAAATTATTTACAACAAGGGGTGGTGATGGACAGAGTCTCTGAATTAAGCAGAGTACTCTCACCCAGTCAAGAGATCAGGGCTAGATCCAACACCGTTTTTTAGCTCATTGCACCATCCCAGTTTCAGAACCTGGCTGTATGCAAATTAGTCTGTCCCTGGCCCAGTGCATCATGGGAACAGGGCAGACCAGACTACAAAAGCCAATTCTTACACTGGGAAGGAAACAAGCTTCCGGGGACCGGTTTCTGGCATTACAGCCGTCTTCGGCCCGGCTTGCTTGAATCCTGATGGTGCAATGAGCAAGGGACTCACATCTCCCGGAAGCCTGTTTCCTTCCCAGTGTAAGAATTGGCTTTTGTAGTTTGGTTTGCCCTGTTCCCATCATGCACTGGGACAGGAACAGACTAATTTGCATACAGCCAGGTTCTGAAACTGGGATGGTGCAATGAGCTAAAAAACGGTGTTGGATCTAGCCCTGATCTCTTGACTGGGTGAGAGTATTCTGCTTAATTCAGAGACTCTGTCCCTCACCACCCCTTGTTGTAAATAATTTTGTCCACCCTAAGCGTGGAAGGGCATACTCAGACATGAGTCCCTTGCTCATTGCACCATCAGGATTCAAGCAAGCCGGGCCAAAGACGGCTGTAATGCCAGAAACCGGTCCCCGGAAGCTTGTTTCCTTCCCAGTGTAAGAATTGGCTTTTGTAGTTTGGTTTGCCCTGTTCCCATCATGCACTGGGACAGGAACAGACTAATTTGCATACAGCCAGGTTCTGAAACTGGGATGGTGCAATGAGCTAAAAAACGGTGTTGGATCTAGCCCTGATCTCTTGACTGGGTGAGAGTATTCTGCTTAATTCAGAGACTCTGTCCCTCACCACCCCTTGTTGTAAATAATTTTGTCCACCCTAAGCGTGGAAGGGCATACTCAGACATGAGTCCCTTGCTCATTGCACCATCAGGATTCAAGCAAGCCGGGCCGAAGACGGCTGTAATGCCAGAAACCGGTCCCCGGAAGCTTGTTTCCTTCCCAGTGTAAGAATTGGCTTTTGTAGTTTGGTTTGCCCTGTTCCCATCATGCACTGGGACAGGAACAGACTAATTTGCATACAGCCAGGTTCTGAAACTGGGATGGTGCAATGAGCTAAAAAACGGTGTTGGATCTAGCCCTGATCTCTTGACTGGGTGAGAGTATTCTGCTTAATTCAGAGACTCTGTCCCTCACCACCCCTTGTTGTAAATAATACAGATATGAATTTAGCAGCCCACATGCCTCGAACTGAATATGCTACTTACCAGTATGCATCTGTTCTTGGCATGTAGGGCTGCTAACATTCATATCGCCCGCCCTCCTCCCTGGCGCCCGTAGCGGCTGCAGACTTTTCTTGCATTTCATCTCTAGCATGGCCATCACTTTCTCAGTTACACTCCATCTTTGCCACAATGGCTAAAAACAATCTGGGGATGGAGTCGATGCCCATGCGCACTGTAGTCCAGGGGAGGAGCCACCTATCTCGTGATACTTCGAAGACTCTTCCAGGACAACAATGTGCAATCATCCGGACCCAACACTAGGCGGCGATCTATGCTACAGATATGAATGTTAGCAGCCCTACATGCCAAGAACAGATGCATACTGGTAAGTAGCATATTCATTCAAACGTATTTAAGTAAATTATGAAGCAAATGTTAAATAAATCACAAGGGCTAATGAAAATCAGGTTTTTGGTCCCTTTCTTGTTGAGTCAGTACAACAATTAGCCAGCTCGAATGTCTGTTTTGGTTTACTTTTAGAAAGTTGGCATTTTCTTACTTTCACCATTCTGTGCCTCTGACTGCGTCTGAAAACACATCTGGGTTGGGTGACAGCAGGACTTTGTGCATTCCCTCTAGACAGTCACAGAAAGGGAGAAGGGATGTGATGTTTGCATCCTGATGCACTATCACCAGTCTAATGTGCCTACCTGAGGTAGATTGGGAGGGAGGAGCTGACACCTGAATATGGCTGTGCCTGTGCTGACACTGCACCTGAATAAGGCTGTGCCCGTCCCCACACAAAGAGCTGCAGTCCCCCTTATAGTGAGTCTGGAGCCAGAGTAGGGATGTCCGGGACCTTGTGATCTTCAAAGGCCTCTTTGAAGTCTCCCCCACTTCAAAGGCACATTTGGGTATAAGTACTGGACCCCTGATACCACCAAATCAGAACGTTGCTGGAACCAAGGACATTATCCCTGTAAGAAGAGCGGACGTGCTGCAGGAGGCACTACCAGTTTGCTAACTGCTTTGTTGTGTTGGCCTGCTGCTTCTTGCCTGGAAGTGAGATGGACTGGACCTGCTCTCTTCATCCTTGAGCTGAAGTTTCTCCAAGGATTGGTTGGCTTGTCTCCTGTTCTCTGAAGTCTCAGGGTCACAAAAGACTTCTTGCAACTCTGCTGGTGCCTCTGGTCTCTGCCATCTGTAATTCCTACTCTTGCGTGAAGTGCCCCCACCAGGCCTTGGACTCAGTAGTGGGTTCTGCACCTGCTTTCTGCAAAAATTGATGCAGTGAGTCCTTTCCGACTATCTGAACCGACAGTGGAGCTATGACACCGACTGCAAGGCTCGACTTAAATACAGTACGATCCTTCGACTGCGAGGCTAGACTCGGACGCATCGACCCGAATGCGTGAATCGGAACTAATGCAGGGGTCCTCAATGCCATTACTCACTTCATACAAGGTACTTTTTCATCGAGCCATACGTAGGTCCTGTAGCCGGTGTGCCCTCCATCGCAGTCTGCCTGAACGTTGGATTTTTCCCAGTCTAGTGCAACCTAAAGTAACCTTTTACCTCTATTGACTTCTAAGCACTGTTTTGGATTTAATCTTTAACAATTCAGTTCAGTTCAGTTCATATGTCTTTATTTCGAATTGTTTCATCATAAAAGACGTACATAATAAAATACAATTGTTATAAAAGATAAAAACAGGAATAACGCTAAAAACAACAAAATATATATGTGTATATACATGTGGCTAATACATGGTACCAAATTAATAAATAGAAAGAGTATAAAAATACATAGGGCAGTCAAGATAACAAGGCTACTTAAAACCAACCGGGTGGTTTACTCTTTGTTCCTAATAATCCACACCCATCCCAAAAACTTCGCAACCGCAATTACAATAGGTTCCGTAGTCTCCGTCCTCATAATCCTTAGAACTTCCAACCCAACCCTGGTACCCATGTTACGACAAATGGGTTAGAGCCATTTTGCCCGTGGTGCTACATACGCCGGGCATTCAAAAAATATATGTCCGACGGATTCCACGCGGGTGGGCCACCAACGGCAAAAAGCACCCTCCTGGCCACTCCATCTTTTGGTAAATAATCCAGTGGGAAGCGAACCGACCCTTAGCTGGTGGAACAGTTTCCTGTCACTAGGCTTGGTGATATCCCAATAATCCTCCAAGAAAGGATCGAGTTTATGCTCCAGAAACAGACGGGACAAAGAGGTTGCAAGTGTTTGGCCGATCCGTTTCTGACAAACAGCCGACCAGTACAGGCTTTTAAATACTTTCTTGGAAGGAAAACGTCCATTTTCGGGGTCAGTCCACAAATTGCTCAAGCCCATGGTCTCCAAGAGGAGTCTAACCTGTTTAAACCAGTTGATATTACCTGACCTCATAATGGACCGAACATCCAGAATAGATTTTGCAAAAAGAGCCAATTCAGGGGTTGTCCAAATCCTCCTCCAGAGAGCCACTGGCTTGAAACGAGCTAAATCATCAATGGAATTACTACCCAAATCTATTAACAGTGGAATAATGGGGCTAGAACTGGGGAGGACAGTTAACTTCCTAAGTAATTTGTTTTGGAGTTTAACCAGGGGTGAAGAGTCCGCAAAACCCCAAAGGTCCGCTTCGTACAAGATCGCTGAACCTATCCTGAGGTTAAAATTTTTGAAAGCAGGACCTATCCTTTTAGTCTGCGAAGATCTCTGCTCTTTAACCAGACACCCTGAGAGCTGGGCAAACTTGAGAGAAAGGGAGTCGATCTGGGGTCTCCATCTCACTTTACTTTTTAGGACAATCCCCAGATAGGTCATAACATTGGTTTGTTCTAATTCAATGTTATTCATGGTGACATGGCCCACCACGGGTCTGCCTTTTGTAAGGACCATGAACTTTGTTTTAGTTGCATTTACCTGGAGGTCATGATGGAGGCAGAATTCCTCCACAATTCATATTTCGACTTCTACTGATTGGATTTTTGTTGTTTTGCTCTTCTTTTACTCGGATAAATAGTCTGTTCTTCTAAACTGGTGTGGCGTCTTTTTGTGATGTTTTCACTGATAATGTGATTAAAGTGTACACATACTTTACACATTGCCTTTTAATTTAAGCCTGACTGCTCTGTGCTAAGCTACCATAGGGTGAGCACAGATTAGTTTACGTTGTGTATCTACCTTTCCCTGACTAGGATTGTGGCTCCTGCTTGGACAGTATGTATACTTTGCCAACCAGAAATCTCAATTTCGAACAGTCTTGTTAACATCTCTGGGGTTAACTGTATTGAACTAGCCCCATGTACATTGTATCGGTCTACCATCGCATTCCAAAAATCTTGGACTTTAAAGGCAGTCCCACTAGGGCAATGGGTGGCACACAAAGTTTCAATCTGTGTAACATCTCTGGCATCATATATGTCCTATGAATACAGTTGAAATGTAGCATTCTTAATCTTGCGTTGCTCGATATTTCCTTTATTTACATCAGTTCACTTTTCCATTGGCTTTCTGTAAACACCAGGTTATAATCTATTTCCCATTTTGTTAGGGAGTGTAAAGGGTGCTTGTGAATGCCTTCTCTTTTATTGTTATACAATCGAGTGATAATTCCACGTTGCCGGGTCTGCCATGACCAGGACCTCTAAGGTATTCAACACTGCTGGGACGTCTGTGGGTTGCTCCATTAACAACTACATGTGATGGCTCTAATGGCCCTGTATTGCAAAAATTGTTTTGTGCCACCCTGGAACCAGTCTGTGGCTGTTTGAAATGAGAACATTGCTTGTTTCTCCCTTAATTCGCCCAGTGTGAGCCTTTCTCAACTTGTCCCTCCCGACAGATCTATGTTACATTCCAATTGGGCAAACCCTGGTGTATTCTAAAATGGTAGGTCACTTTCATATGACATGTGCATACCTCATCCATGCCTTTTTCTTTCACCAAGTGGGTGTGTCACAAAGTGCCTTTACATCCATAAACAGTTTTTTCGGTTGCTCATATCTGTCTACTAGTCCCTCAGTAGTTCCCTGTTAGTACTCTCATCTGATTTGAACGAGCTCTGTTGGGTATATGCCCCTCTTGATCCCCCCCACTGATGACCATGGTGTGCAACAGTGAGGATGAATGACGGGAGGCAAAATGTTGTGGGCTATTTTCACAAAGTTGTTTGATAATTGACGTGGGCCACTCATGCCCTGCGACTGAATGTAATTGTGGATTACGCGGGTATCCTCCCTCTCCTTGTATTGACTACGTCCAAGTATAACACTATTGATAAAAGTTGCTTTGCAGGGATACCCGCCTTCAAGACAGAAGATATTGTTACTTGGCTTTTGTAAACGAAACTGTGCTTATTAGTTCTTTTGTTTGTTATTAATGGATTGTACAGTTGGAATTGTTTTACTCAACAACGGATATTATACCAAGTTATTGCACATGGGATATGTAATTAATGAAACCTATGTGCGGCGTAGTTATGACTTTGTAAAACGAATAAAAATCCATTTAGGTTAAAAAGTATATTAAAGCTTTGTGTTCGTGGCATGTGGGCTGCTGAATTCATATCTGTGCATAGATCGCCGCCTAGTGTTGGGTCCGGATGAATGCACGTTGTTGTCCTGGAAGAGTCTTCGAAGTATCACGAGATAGGTGGCTCCTCCCTCGGACTACAGTGCGCATGGGCATCCTCTCCATCCTCAGATTGTTTTTTTCCGCCATTGGGTTCGGATGTATCTTCCTTTACTCAAAGTTCGGAATTGAAACTACTCTTTCTAGAGGCCAAAAGGCCTCCGCTATCATCGGTATTGTTTCGTATCGGTGCCGACAACTTCTTTACCAACTTTATCATACTTGGGACGTCGAATCGGGCCGCGGGCCTTCTCGACGCCACGCGACTAGTCGTCGATGGAACGGAGCCCATTCAAGAGATGCCCTCCATTTAACTCCAAATACCCACATATCGATAAACACCCTGTATGTAACAAGTGTTTATCTCCAGAACATGATGAATCCGACTGCTTAGCCTGTGCCCAGTTTCGTTAAAAAAAGACACTTCGAACTAGACGTGCAGCTCGACTAACCATGCAGAGACGAGCGCCAGAGAATATCTTCGGCGACGAAGACAATCTTGTCGAGGCAGAAGAATATGAAGAACAGTCGGATCAAGGATCGGAGCATGACTCCGACTACTACATCGACGAGGAAGAAGACATCGTCGAAGTAGGGGACGACGAGCAAGGGGACGACTAGCAAGGGATTAGAGCCGTAGAGGATTACTCCAGTGACGAAACGGGCCCAACCGTAACTACGGCGGCCTATACGTTCACCTCCATGGTTCAACAGGCTCAGGTCGAGGCATCGCCACAAGGCCTTAGCCAAAATTCGTAAGACATTCTACAGCCCCGCAATACAGCCCGGCTAGGAATATTACTAAAGAGCCGTCCAATCTACAACCCCCAAGATTGGTGATGTTGAAACCAAAGGTGGTCGAACACAAAACGAAACCGAAACTTATCGACTACACGGTCTTCGGACCACACTACGTCGATCCATCTGAGTCGAGACCGAAGAAGCTAGTAGACAACACTGTCTTCGGGCCGAACTACGTGGAACCATCGGCGTCGACCAGAAAAGTTGTCGAGCCGAAAAGCAGCGCCCCGGTACCTACACCGAAACAAAAGGGCGTCGAACCGAGCACATCGGCGCCAAGTGCTGAAAAAACAAACAAAGGACTCGCTCCAAAGAAGGTTGTCGAACCCAAACAGGCCGACAAACCACCTGCTATCCAAAAGAAAAGCATCTACCCAAAGAAAATCGAAACGAAAAAACGAATCGATCCTACATCAAAGAGCGTCGATCCAAAACCATCGGCTCCTAAACCAGCACTAGTACACAAAGAAGTACTCGAGCCAATAAAGACGGTCAACAAAACTTCGGCTCTGAAGAAACGGGCACTACCAAAACAAACCGTAGTACCACAAAAGACAACCGGACCGATTAAATTTAGCCGCCCACCTACCTCAAAGTCAAAAGCGGTCGACCCAAAAGCCGGCGTCGTAACCAAAGCTAGTAAAACAAAAGACTTTGGCAAAACCACACAAAACTGCTGAACAGGAAGTCCTACATCCAGACCCTGAATCAGTGGAACAATCAAAACTCTATATTGATCCTAAATCTGGCAAACTCACTCTTTACAAGAGGAAGATCAGACCAGAAACTGAGTCTGACACTTACACTATTCCACTAAAAAAGAAAAGGGACTGTTCTACATCACCTGTTCATTTTGAGCCTATTCGGCCACATAGGCCACACATATATTCATATACACCCACACACTCAGATGAGGAAGTGGATGAGTAATATGATCAAGAATACAACTACCCAGTAGATGCTGACCCAGAAAGTCCGACACAACCATGGGCTGACCCAATACATCCAGGAACCAGGTGACTCGCAACCCATCCCCAATACACCTGCATACCCTGCTAGGCCTTCTCCTACAGAGGACACAGCTGATTTTAATTCATTAATAGAAAGAGCAGCCAGCCATCACAATGTGGACATGCATGCAGATCCTGTGGAGGAAGATTTCCTCTTTGACACTTTTGCAACATCAGAAAGGACAGTTAAAACACTGCCCATGTTAAAAGGGGTACTTAAACATGCAGGGGACATATTTAAGGATACCACTAGGGCCAGGGTCATTAACCCAAGAATAGAAAGGAAATACAGGCCAGCGCCAGTGGACCCTACATACATTAAAGGACAACTGCCTTTAGATTCTTTGGTGGTGGCAAATGCACGTAAACGTGCAAACTCTCAAACAACTGGGGAAGCTGCGCCCCCGACAAAGAATCAAAGATTTTTGAAGCATCAGGGAAAAGGGTAGCCGCACAAGCGGCTAATATATGGAGAATGTCAAACACGCAAGCCCTGTTAGCCAGGTATGACAGGGCACACTATGATACCTTAGAGACGCTTTTACAGCTTCTACCTGACGCTTACAAAGAACAAGCTGAACAACTGATACAAGAGAGAAAGCTAATCACTAACGCATCCATTAAATGTGCCTTAGATGTGGCAGATACAGCTGCCAGGTCTATTAACACTAGTGTTATGATCAGGAGACATGCGTGGCTACGCATTTCTGGTTTTAAAAACGAAGTTCAGTCCACTTTGTTAAACCAGCCAGTTAATCCTGACTACTTGTTTGGTCCAGATGTGGATACAATACTGGACAAAATGAAAAAAGACACAAACTGCTAAGTCGATGGGAGCCCTACAGTCACAACAACATAGAGGCTCCTTTCGTCGCTCAGGCTACCGAGGGGCTGCAAGAGGCAACGCATCACAGCAGACCACAAGCTATAAAGGGAACACACAAACCACCTACAATAAAAATAATAGAGGGGGATACCACGGAAATAACAACAAAGGCAGAGGACGAGGGAACAACACCACCAGATCCTCTGCAAATACAAAACAGTGACTCCTTAGCGCTACCCCCAGACCATATAACACCAGTCGGGGCACGTTTACAACAATTCCTAACAGTCTGGCAAAACATCACTACAGACAAGTGGATAAGGCAAATTATCCAACATGGCTATTGCCTAGAGCTCACCTCCACACCACCCAACATACCTCCAAAACACCGGCCTATGTCCGCAGAACCTCAACTTATTGCAACAAGAAGTTATCAGCATGCTGCAAAAAGGGGCCATAGAACTAGTACCTTTAGAACATCAAGGTACAGGAGTATATTCGCTATACTTCCTCATCCCCAAAAAGGACGGGTCTCTCAGACCAATATTGGACCTCAGGCCCCTAAATCAATACATCTTATCCGAGCATTTTCATATGCTCACTCTACAACAAGTGTTACCACTGTTGCAGCAAGGAGACTTCCTCGCAACCTTGGACCTCAAAGACGCATATTTCCATATCCCGATACATCCTGCTCACAGGAAGTATCTCAGGTTTAGGCTACTGAATCAGCATTACCAATTCAAAGTGCTTCCATTTGGTGTAACAGCTCCAAGAGTGTTCACAAAATGCCTAGCGACAGTGGCTGCACATTTCAGAAGACAACATATTCACGTCTATCCGTACCTGGACGACTGGCTAATACAAGCAAAGTCAGCCCAGCAGTTTGCCAGCCACATGTCAAAAACAATTCACCTACTGCACAGCCTAGGCTTCACCCTGAACTACCAAAAATCTCACCTTCAGCCATCCCATGTACAGCAGTACCTGGGAGCAACAGTGGATACTTTGACAGCAAAAGCATACCCAAACGCAGCAAGAATAAACAGTATGCAGCTACTAATCCAAAAGTTCAAGTCCCAACACTCGCTCTCTGCCCGAGTGTTTATGCAACTCATAGGCATGATGGCCTCGTGCATCTTCATAGTCCCTCACGCCAGACTACACATGCACCCGCTACAAGAGTGCTTAGCACGGCAGTGGGACCAGGCTCAAGGACAATTGAAGGACCTAGTGTTGGTGACCAGTCGTGCATACAACTCTCTGCATTGGTGGAATCCACAAAACCTTTGCAAAGGCCGACTGTTCCAGGAGCCTGTACCACAAATAGTGCTAACGACGGACGCATCTCTCATAGGATGGGATGCCCATGTCCTTCAGTACACAGTGCAGGGCCTATGGACAGCACAACAAAAGAAACTGCACATCAACTTGCTGGAAATGATGGCAATTTTTCTGGCAATGAAAGCGTTCAAAGTACATTTATGCAACAAAGCTGTGTTGATCCGGACGGACAACATGACAGCAATGTACTACATACAGAAACAGGGAGGAACACACTCCCCACAGCTATCACATCTAGCACAACGCATGTGGAAGTGGGCCATCCAAAGAAACCTTTTTCTCATGGCGGAACACCTCCCAGGCAAAGACAACCAAGTGGCGGATCTGCTCAGCAGACGCAGCTAACAGCTGCACGAGTGTGAGATTAATCCCTTGGTGCTCCAACCATACTTCCAACAGTGGGGACAACCAGAGATAGGCCTCTTCGCCACAAAAGAAAATGCAAAATGCCGGTACTTTGCCGCCAGGTTTCCACATCCGCAGTCGCAGGGCAATGCGATATGGATGAACTGGTCAGGCAGATTTGCGTACGCTTTTCCCCCAGCACCGTTAATACCGCTAGTGGCACGCAAACTACACCAGCATTCACTGACACTAATCCTGGTTGCTCTAACATGGGCGAGGCAACCATGGTACACAACGTTCCTAGAACTTTCCGTGGTACCTCATCAAAGACTGCGGCTAACGCCCACTCTACTCACTCAGAGCCATGGAGACATACAGCACCCAGATCCGCAACAGCTGAACCTTGCAATCTGGCTCCTGAAGTCTTAGAGTTTGGGTACCTAAACTTACCTCCGGACTGTATGAACATTATCAAGGAGGCAAGAAAACCTACAACCAGAGCTAGTTATGCCGCAAAGTGGAAGCGTTTTGTCATTTACTGCAATAACAATGACGTAAACCCACTAGATGCTTCAACGCAAAATATCATTTGCTATCTTTTGCACCTACATCGTTGCAATCTAGCTTATTCATCTATAAGAATACACTTAGCTGCCATTGCAGCTTACCTTCAAAACAGGCAACATATTTCACTATTCAGAGTGCCTGCGATTAAGGCATTCATGGAGGGACTCAAAAGAATAATCCCCCCAAAACACCCACCTTCACCTGTCTGGAACCGTAACATCGTTTTAACCAGACTAATGGGACCACCATTTGAACCATTGCATTCCTGCAAATTACAATTTTTAACATGGAAAGTGGCATTTCTAGTGGCAATCACTTCACTTAGAAGAGTTAGTGAGCTACAAGCCCTAACTATTCAGGAACCATTCATCCAAATACATGCAAATAGGGTAGTTCTTAGAACCAACCCTAAGTTCATGCCCAAAGTGGTATCCCATTTTCACATCAATCAAACAATAGAACTGCCAGTGTTCTTTCCAAATCCACAGTCAGTACCTGAAAGGGCTCTACACACACTAGATGTCAAGATAGCACTTCTATACTACATTGATAGAACTAAGGATTTTCGAAAAACTAAACAGTTGTTTGTTGCCTTCTCACCGCAACACAAAGGCAACCCCATTTCAAAATCTGGATTGGCCAGATGGATACTTAAGTGCATCCAAATATGTTATCTAAAAGCAAAACGCACTTTAACAATTCCCCCAAGAGCGCATTCTACACGCAAACTTGGGGCATCCATGGTTTTCCTAGGAAATATTCCTCTAGAGGAAATATGTAGAGCAGCCACATGGTCTACCATACATACATTCACAAAACACTATTGTGTAGATGTACATTCCAAACAGCAAGCAGCTGTAGGACAGGCTGTTCTAAAAACTCTTTTTCAGACTGCTGCAGCTGGCACAGGTAGCCACTGCTAAGGGAGAAACTGTTATACATTCTATACACAGATATGAATTCAGCAGCCCACATGCCTCGAACGGAATATGCTACTTACCAGTATGCATCTGTGCTTGGCATGTAGGGCTGCTGACATTCATATAGCCCACCCTCCTCCCCGGTGCCTGTCGCAGCTGTAGCATTCATTATTACTTCTTACTTTCTTGCATGGACATCTTTTTCTGTACCATACTCCATCTCTGCCACAATGGCGAAAAACAATCTGAGGATGGAGAGTATGCCCATGCGCTCTGTAGTCCGAGGGAGGAGCCACCTATCTCGTGATACTTTGAAGACTCTTCCAGGACAACAACGTGCAACCATCCGGACCCAACACTAGGCGGCGATCTATGCACAGATATGAATGTCAGCAGCCCTACATGCCAAGAACAGATGCATACTGGTAAGTAGCATATTCCTTCCTAAGCAGGATTCTCTATAGGCTTCACAATTCTGTTTTTAATGGGGTTTTCTTTTTTCTTTTATGTTAGCCCAAAGTGGACCTCAACTAGCTTTTCCACTAATTTGGTTTTCAGGTATTTGTGTTCTCAGCCATGGGTTTTTTTCTGAGAATTTACATACCACTTTCACCTCCATTACTTTTATCCCACTACAAAGACTGCTGCTTGAAACAAGCATACAGTCTTAAATTGCCAGTCTTTGTACAAACTGTGCTCCTTCAAGAACCCTCAAGCCAGGTATGCAAGCTCTGCCCCAAATGCAAGGCTGTTGCGCTCTCGCTGTTAAAATTGTGTATAAAGTTTGACTATCTGTCAATATATCATGCACAGTCTTCTCTCTTAACGACACATCTTTTGAATAATCTTATAAATGCTTATGCTGTGCTCTTCCTTCAAACTTTGTAAATGAAAGAAAAATAATTGCCCAAATGAGAATCTCCAAAGAAGATTTTAATAATACCTTTTAGGACTGTGAGGAAATTAGATGTATTATATGGTGTGGTTCTGCTACCTCATGTGTAATACACTTACCAACCCCTCTAGGACCATTAGGTTTTGTTTGTTAAACCTTTAGCTCAACCCCTAATAGCTGTGGATCTAATCAATCAATACACAAAGAAACCCGTAAAGCATTTAAACAGCACCAAAACAATTGAGGTACAAATACAAGTCGCAAAAGAAATCTGTCGCCAATTTATAACAAGCATTGGCATAGCCCATAGGTATTGCCTTTGGGGCCTTATGAGTATTTTTAGTTATGCAGCATAATATCCTTCGTGCAACAACATCAACTGTTGCATGGCCAAACACATATAAGGTCCCAAAGGCGAGACCTGTTGGCTATACCAATGCTTGTTTTCCTAGATGTTGTAACAGTATATATGTGTCTTACGCCCTGCCATTCGGAACGGTCTTCGTTGCATATGAATAAGCGAACTGCCAGGGGTTACACATAATGCCACTGGTGTGTCAGGACTCGAAACCATTGTGTCCAACAATAGGCCTAAAACTACTTCAGAATAAGACAAATGGGGGTGGGGTCACACACTACTCACACACCAGCGGGATCGCCCCTAAGGACTGTGGTAAGTGTAGTTCGTGTTCCGCGATGCATCTTCTTTCGATTCTCTGCTATCTTCGCCATCCCTGGACACGTGTTTCGGGGTATTTACCCCTCATCAGCAGGGATTAGGCCGTGTTCTGGGGTTGCCGGTGGTATGGTATGGGTGTAAATCGGTGCCGTGGTGTTTGAATTGCCTGTTTATGGCTATATCGTTCCTTTTGCTAACTGACTGCACAGAACAGATTTGGGTTAAAAGGACAAAAAAAAATCACTTAATGTTCTTGCGGATTAGCTCAACAAACTCACTCTAGGGATCTATGGAAATACAATTTTAAAAAGTGGACGGAGACACGTATTTGCTCGGTGAGACGCGAGTCACAAGAAAACACGCAACAAATTACCTCAGCACAGCAAGACACAGACACAACAACCTGGACAATGTTTGATAGAATTAAAGTTAGCTATTGTGCGCCGGGGTTTACACTACTTCAGTTAGGGCCGTACACTGCAGAGATCCGTGTAAGCAGAATTACGATTCCATCCTGACAGAGCAGTTGGTGAATCAATTGGGGCGGAAGTGTTCTAGAAAAAACAGAGGGCTGTGTTGCAAAGGGCAGAGAGTGAATCGGGGTGAAGAGTGACTGTATGCAAGTGGAGACCCTGAGCGAGAAACAAGGCGAAGGAAGGCTGTGTACCTGTCCTGCAGTGCTGGAAACCCAGCACTGTTTACGGTGTATGCTTCGAGCGTGTGGGCCATCACGTCCCTTTTGCAATGGCCACACTATGTGAGGCCCAGTGCAAGGCCTGCACTGTGCAGGGCCCCAGAGCTGTTTAATGTAATTCATAGTGTAACGGTCATCGCCGGCTTTTAGGTTGCAGTAAGTGAACTTCATCCGGGGTGTCTGCAGCGTATGTGGACAAGCCCTGTTATTGGTGTGTATGCACCGTGTGTGGCTCATCACCGGCCACTAAAACGTGCAGTCTTAATGGTTGGTCCGCCGCTGCTTCTGGTATGACGCTCGTACCGCGTGAAGCTCAGCACTGTTTAAGGACCGGCACTGACACTGGCTAATACAGGTTCGTCATTTTTTGTGGTGCAGGCCTCCAGTGGTAATGGGCCCGTACTGCTCCTAGTGTGAAACGAATAGTTTCTTACCTGTCGGTGTAGTTTTGCAGCTTGATGATATTTTTTATTCACTATGCTGTGCATTATTCCGCGGTCTTGTGGTTGGGTCCGGATTCGTAGTCTTTTTCTTTTTTTTGTTTTTGTAGCCCAGGTGGGCGTCGACGTCCCACCTTTGGTGTATTTCCGGTGACGTCTGCACGCTTCCCGTGGAAGCTCCCACTCCTAGGCGCCATCTTCGGATTCTTTTTTCTCGTGTTCGTTTAGTTTCCGAAGTTATGGCAATGTTCAACTAAAGTCTTTTCACCGCTTTAACCTTTTAGGCTTCTTTTTCAAGTATTGTCTTTGTTTCAACCAACTTTTTTCTTCAGCCTCATCTTCCTGGCGGAGGTGGGTGGGTTTGCTAGTGAATCCAGAAAGATCATCAAGCTGCAAAACTACACCGACAGGTAAGAAACTATTCGTTTTGCAGCGTGAATCTTTCTGAATTCACTATGCTGTGCATAGACTTTGTAGCGGTTTCTCACGTTTGTGGCGGCTGAGTGGAAGATGAGCGTTGGTTATTGAATATGTGTTGAAGCACCCATTGTCCGACTTGTGCTTCCTTGTTCATCTGTATATCCACACAGTAGTGCTTCGTGAACGTGTGCACTGAAGCCCATGTTGCCGCCAGGCATATGTCCTGAATTGGGTGTGTTAGCTAGGAAAGCTATTGTAGCTCCTTTTTTCCTGGTAGAGAGGGCACGTGTCCCCTCTGCTAGTTCCTGCCCTGCCCACTTGTGGCAGAACTGTATTGTTTGGGCAATCCATCGCGCAATTGTTCCTTTAGTTACTGGTTTCCCCATGAAACTGTTAGCGAAGGACACAAAGAACTGCTTTGTTTTCCTGTGCTCTTTCATTCTCTCAATGTAGTGCATGACTGCCCTTCTGGCGTCCAGAGTGTGCAGTGCCCTTTCAGCTCTTGTTGCCGGTTTTTGGAAGAAACTCTATCTGTATAGTCTGGTTCAAGTGGAACCTTGACACCACCTTTGGCATGAAGTGTGGGTCCGTTCTCATCACCACCCTATCGCTGTGTATCTGTATGTAGGGTTCCTGTAGTGTTAGTGCCTGCAGCTCGCTCACTCTGCGCAGTGAAGTGATTGCTACCAGGAAAGCTGTTTTCATGGTCGGCATTTCTAGGGAGGCCTTGTGAATTGGTTCGAAAGGTTCCTTCATGAGTTCCGTTACGACTAGGTTAAGGTTCCATGCAGGTGGTGGCACCCTCTTTGGCGGTGCGATCCTCTTTGCTCCCTCCAGGAATCTCTTAACGACCTGTGATGTGAAGAAACTCCTGCACGTTTCTCCTCTCGTGTAAGCGACTATCGCTGCCAATTGAATCCTCAGTGAGGATGAGCTCAGATTTTTGTCCAGCAGGTGCGTAAGGTACTTTAGCACTGTCGAGCCCTTTTTCATCTTATTGTGTAGCTTTTCCCTCCTGCACCACAGTGTAAATCTCTTCCATTTCGCTACGTAGCACTTCCGTGTGCTGGGTCTTCGTGCCTCCCGAAGTACCCTTAGGCTGCTTGCTGGCAGTTTCAAATGCGCAAACTCTATGTCCTCAGGAGCCACGCTACGAGGCTCAGGCTCTCTGGCTCCGGGTGCAGCACTTCTCCGTTTTGCATGGAGAGTAGGTCTTTCCTTCTCCCGAATCTGTGGGGTGCACTCTGTCATCTCCATGATCTGCGAGTACCATGTCTACCTGGCCAACTGCGGTGCGACCAGTATCAGGGTCATGTTGCTCGCTCTGCACTTGCTGAGTACCTTGTGCATCGGCGGTATCGGGGGTAAAGCGTAAGCAAATGTCCTCCATAGGGCATTCCCCAGGGAGCCCTCCCCGGGCTGCCTGGATGCGAAGTTTTGGCATTTTGCATTGTGGTGTGTTGCAAATCGGTCTACCGACGGTTTCCCCCCACCTGTCGAAGAGCCTTCTCGTCTCTTGTGCATTGAGATCCCACTCGTGGGATGCCGATGTCTGTCTGCTGAGCCAGTCTGCTTCTACATTGTCCTTTCCTGGTAGATGTATGGCTAGCAGGTCTATCTTGAGTGGGATGGCCCATCTCCATATCTCCTGCGCTAGTTTCCAAAGCGATCCTGATTGTGTCCCCCCCCCCTGCTTGTTGATGTAAAACATCACTGTTGTGTTGTCTGTCTGGATCAACACTCTCTGGTTGTACAGTTTTGTTTGGAAGGCCTTTATGGCTAGGAAAACTGTCTTCAACTCCAGGTAATTGATGTGTCTGACCGCATCTGCTGGTGTCCACAGGCCTCTTACTTTGAGTTTCTCCATATGAGCGCCCCATCCCTTCTGGGACGCGTCTGTGGTAATGGTCACTGTTGGCATTGGTGGCGTCGGAGGCTTCCCCCTTGTTATGTTCCCCATGTTCCACCATACCATGT
Organism: Lissotriton helveticus; assembly: GCF_964261635.1. Classification (NCBI taxonomy): domain Eukaryota; kingdom Metazoa; phylum Chordata; class Amphibia; order Caudata; family Salamandridae; genus Lissotriton; species Lissotriton helveticus. The sequence continues at coordinate 1,039,472,989 of NC_136061.1, forward strand.
CTTTCTGCACTGCGTGCGTTACAACCACTAGATCTTCCCAACGACCTGTAGCTTGTGACCATTGCTCCTGTAGCCATTCCTGTAAAGGTCTCATGTGGAGGCGTACGTTTGGCATTAGGTGTATGCATGATGCCATCATGCCCATGATTTTGCTCGCTGTCCGAGCTTGCCCCTTCTGGTAGAGCTGCGTCTCCCTCACAAGCGCTATCGTTCTCTTCTCGCTGGGGGAACACCTTGCTCTGTAAGGTGTCGATCTGTGCTCCCAGGAAGATTTTTATTTGTTCTGGTTCCAAGGAGGATTTTCCCCAGTGGATGGAGAATCCTAGGTTCATCAGTGTGCTGGTCACTCTCTGTGCGTGCTGCTTGCACGTTTTGTATGAGCTTGCTTTGATCAGCCAGTCGTCCAGGTAAGGGTACACGTGTATCCCTTCCCTTCGTAGGTGTGCTGCAACTGTTGCGAGGCACTTTGTGAAAACCCTTGGTGCCGATTTGAGTCTGAACGCCAGGGTTGTGAACTGGTAGTGGTCTTCTCCGATGATGAATCTGAGGAGGTGCTTGTGGCCTCTGTTCATTGGGATGTGCAGGTAGGTATCTTTTAGGTCTATGGTGACCATTAAGTCCCCGCCTTGCAATTGGGGAAGTACCTCTTGTAGGGAGGTCATCTTGAACTTTTGCGTTCTTACGAACTTGTTTAAGAATCTTAGGTCCAGGATGGGTCTCATAGTTTCGTCCACCTTTGGTACCAGGAAGTATGTTGAGTATACGCCCTTGTTCCTTTCCTTGTAAGGTACTGGTTCTATGGCTTGTTTTTGCAGGAGCTCCTTTGTTTCCTCCCGAAGGAGCTCTAGGTCTTTCCTTGCTAGTGGCCTTCTTTTTGGCTTTCTGTCCGTTGGCTTTCCTTCCAACTCTATGCAGTACCCGTACTGTATGATGTTGAGTACCCATTTGTCTGATGTTATACTCTTCCATTTCCTGAAGAAGTGTTTCAGTCTTCCTCCCACTGGTCTTACATGTACGGAGGTGTTTAATTCGCGTAACTCTTGTCCGATGTGTTTGTGCTCCACCCTGGGAGTTTTTGCTCGGGTGGGCACATGGAGTTTTATTGAGTCACTTAGAGGCGGGTTGCTGTCCCCCTCTCTTATTCTGTCCACGTCCATTCCCTCTCCCTCGAAAGGACTGGCCTCTTGGTTGGTACTGCCAGGACTGTTTTTGCTGCCCCTGCTGTGTCTGGGTGTTTGCTTGGTGGGCTTGTTGGAACACCTGGTGTGATGTTCCTGGCTGGTTTCCTCCCCTCCCGTTAGGTCTTCTTGACGGGGTGCCCCTTTTAGTACCTCTGAACTGCAATGCCCCCATGGATCTTGCAGTCTTGTTATCCTTCTTCAGTTGGCTGAGTTTCTCGTCAACTGGGGCCCCGAACAACGTTTCTCCATTGAACGTTGTGTTGAGGATGCTGTGCTGCACTTCTGGCTTGAAGCCCGAAATTCTGAGCCAGGCTTGTCTTCTTTCCGTGATGCCCATCATCATGAGCCTGCTGGAGGGGTCTGCTCCGTCCAGGGCAGTCTTGAGGCAAGAATTGGCTACATTCTTCCCCTCTTCTACAAGGTTTTCAGCTCTTTGCTTGAATTCCTGTGGCATGTTCTTTATTAACTGGCCCAGCTCTTCCAGGATCTGGTATTGGTGCCTGTTGAGCAGTGCATTGGAATTCGCCGTGCGCCAGTGCATTGCGGCATTCCGTTCAATTCTTCTCCCCACCAGGTCCATCCTCTTGCTTTCTTTGTCTGGAGGTGGCCGAAGAAGTAGTAGGCACATTGGCCCTCTTTCTTGCCGTGGCTGCGATGATGGAGTCTGCTGAGACCGATCCCTGAATGTAGGGTCGGTCCTTGGAGGAATGTTTATACTTTTTCTCCGTCCTGGGAGTGACGGCTTTGCATGTAGCTGGTTCTTTGAAAGCCTCTTTTCCCTGTGCCATGACACTGTCGAGCATGGGCAGGAACTGGCTCCTTGTTTGTGTAGGGAGCAGTGTCTCGAGAAGGAAGTCTGCTTTCTGCTTCTATTCGTCGAGTTTTACTTTGAAAACTGCAGCTGCATTCCTGATGACTGTGTTGTAGACTCAGATGTCATCCGGCGGCGAGGGCCTCGAGGGATACGTGTCGACGGCTTCCTCTGGGCTCTGTGTCGACGTCCTGCCAATCTATTTCCTGAGTCTCCGAGGATGCAGACCCGAGGAGTGTCCTGCGGTCGTCGTCTCCTTCATCCTCGTAGTAGGAGGCCTCCTCCTCTTCTTGGTCGTCGAAGGTCTCGACGCCCACCGACTGTCCTTCGACGTCTTAGTCCTCCTCCTCCGTAGCCTCGACCACCTGTAGCCTGGGTTTCGTCTGGATTGTGTATTCCTTCATCCTGGCGTCGAAATCTTTTTTCCGCTGCAGGATGTTTTCCATCTCGGCCTCGAGCCGTCTTTTCTTCTTCTCCATTTCGGCCGCGTGGTCTGCGTCGAATGGATCGGCCGCTCTCTTCGACGCCGAGCCGACATTCGTCGTCAAAGGTTTCAGTGCCGAGCTGGCTCTTGGGTCCTTCGTTGGCGCTGAAGCACCCTTCGGGTCCTTTTCTCTCGGCGTCGAATGCTCCTTTTCGGGGGCGATTTTCGACGTCTTATGCTGTTCTCCAGCTCTCGGCGCCTGGGAGTCCTTCTCAGAGGATCCGCTGTGCCTTGGTGTAGTCGCGGACGCCGAAGTTTTCGGCGTCGGCGCTTTCGAGGTTTTGGCCTCAATTTTTCGAGACTCTGGGTCTCTCGGTGCCATAGGGGCCATAGTCTCCTACCTTCTTTGGAGTCTTCGTAATATCGGTCTCCACGACCGTGTAGCCGTCGTGTTCGGCGGCGGCGTTGTCCTGTAATGTAAATGTAATACGTTTCTTGTATAGCGCGGGCTACACTCCAGGGAGCATCTTTGCGCTTTTAGAGAGAACCTGAAACCGGGGGTCTAGGAGACAGATACAGTTTAGATTCGGGATATACATTGTGTTTCGGGTAGAGTATAGATCCAGGTTTTAAGGGTCTTTCTAAAGATGGATTCAGTGGGGATTAGGCGAAAGTGTGGTGGAAGCGTGTTCCAATATTTAGAGCCTAGAACTGCCAGGGCTTTCCCTCCTCTCATTTTGAGTCTAAACTTAGGAATGGTGAGAAGGTTGGCAGTTTGGGATCTAAGACATCGTGAGGGGATGTAATGTTTGAACATACTCTGTATGTAGCTCGGTCCTCTGCCATTAAAGCCTCTGTAGGTGATCAAGAGAATTTTAAAAAGCACCCGTTTGTGGATTGGCAGCCAGTGCAGGATGTTCAGTGCTGCTGTGGCTGATGTTCTCCTTTTCCATCCTAACACCAGTCTGGCTGCGGCGTGCTGCACCATTTGTAGTTTATGGCAGATTTCTCTGTTGGTCCCTGCATAGAGGCTGTTGCAGTAGTCGATGCGGGAGGTTATAAGGGCTACTGCAACCATTTTCCTTGCTGATAGGGGAATCAGATCGAAAAAAATTCTGAGCCCTTTTATAATGCCAAAGCAAGTCCCTGCTACGGCTACTGCTTGCTGTTTGAAACTAAGGGAGGTGTCGAATTTGATCCCTAGGTTTCGGACCGAGAGGGCAGTATTGCGAGGGGCAATGGCATCCTCTGGCCACCAGTATTCGGGATTGAATTGATTTCCTTTGCCAAAAGGTAAAATCTCAGTTTTACTGGAGTTACATTTAAGGTGGTTCATATCCATCCATTTGAGGCAGTTCTTGAGTTTCATTTCAGCTTCACCGGTATTGTCCTCCATGACCAGAATGAGCTGTGTATCATCTGCGTAAGATATGGTATCTATGCCATAAGATGATATGAGGGCAATTAAGGGGGCCATATATATATTGAAGAGCGTAGGGCTCAAACAGGAGCCCTGGGGCACTCCTGTGACTAGTGGTTTTTCTTCTGACCTATATTGGCCTAAGATGACCACTTGTCGTCTATTTGCTAGGAAGCGTTTGAGCCAGTTCAGCACATTTCCAGCGATCCCTGCCGCGGCTAAACGGTTTATCAAGATGGTATGTGACACCGTATCAAAAGCCGCAGACAGGTCCAGCAGAACCAGGACTGCTTTCTTACCCTGGTCTAATGCAGCTCGAAGAGTTTCAGATGTGAATATTAAAGCCGATTCGGTTGAGTGCTGAGCTCTAAAGCCTGCTTGATTGGGCTGCCAGATGTTATTGGCTTCCAGAAAAGCGGTGAGCTGTTTAACTGCCTTCTCAGTTAGTTTACAAAAGGTAGGAAGGAGGGAAATGGGGCGGAGGTTTGTGAGGATTGCAGGATCAGGTAGTGGCTTTTTCTGCAGGGGCTTTACTGCTGCGAGCGTCCTCCTCGTCTGATGATAGCCCCAGGTCTCGAAGGGACGGTGGCTGTCCCTTGCCCTGCATGGTGGCGTTGGCTATCCTCTGTCTCTCTCTCACTCGAAGAGTCTTCAGCGTGAAGGCGGAGCAGGCGTTGCAGTCCTCGCTCCTGTGGTCGACCGGTAGGCAAAGGTTGCAGACTGGGTGCTTGTCCTTCTGCGCGTACTTGTGGTGGCAGTTACGACAGAATTTGAAAGGAGTGTTGTCCATCTCATGCGTTCAGGGGGCCCCCTGAGCTTGCATTGTCCGATGGACGTCGAAGTTCTTGAAGTTCTTCTCCTTCGTCGTCCTCTTCGATGATGTAATCTCCTGTAGTCTTCTCAATGTCTTTTCTTGCAAAAGGTGCGTATTTTTCTTCTTCTTTCTCCAAAAATGTCTGGAGCCCTTTCGGGACCGATCCAGACCCAACCACGGAAAAAAGAACCTGAAGATGGCGCCCAGGAGTGGGAGCTTCCGAGGGAAGCGTGCCGACGTCACCGGAAATACACCAAAGGTGGGACGTCGACGCCCACCTGGGCTACAAAAAAAAAAAAACATTTACAAAGCAATGGTTTCGCCTTTTGAAAAGTTTGAGCTATTGGCATTGTAAATGACAAAGTTTTTATTTATGTGTTGGTTTTGAAAATAAATAAATGGCATTGTCATTTACAATGCCAATAGCTGGGTGATTACCGGCAAGTTGATTGGACTTTAACAAGTACTGAGCTTTCCAAAAGATGCAAGATATTCTATCGCAAGGGGCCCAACCACCTACTACAGTCCCCATGCTCATAAGCAAAGACGCTGCACTGCAATGATTTACGTCTGAATCTAAAAATAGTGAACGTATATATTCATAAAGCACAAACAAAGTAGAGAGAATTCACTCAAATCTTTCTGCTTTCTCTTTCAACGAGACTACATAAAACCCAGGCCGCAGTGCGTAGCGACATCTCACCAACAACAGTGACTTAGTTCAAACAGCATCACCAGCTCTGGTTAAGATAACAATATATAAATATAGCACTTACCTGAATTTCGCTGCATCACGGACGGTGAATTCTAGAAGTCTCCCGAAGAAAATTGGACCTAAAATACATCAAAAGCACTTTCGTTAAAAAAGCGTCAATTACAAAAACATTAGTTAGTATTTTTTTAAATACTACTAGCTATTTAAGACAAAGGAAAAACTAGACCCAATATAATGTAACAAAACACAAACACATTCCCTAACAATATATAAATATAGCACTTACCTGTCGGAACCACTTCGTGCACAGCTGTGCACACCACTGCACACAGACGACACGGGCCATGTTAAACCTGGAAAAGAGACAAAAACATTAGCTGAGCAAAATAAAGCAGATGGCTTACCTCTAACATCCAAAAACAGCAGCATACATACCATCGGAAGCACTTCGTGCACAGCGGTGCACACCACTGCACGCAGACAACACGGGCCATGTTAAACCTGGAAAAGTGACAAAAACATTAGCTGAGCAAAATAAAGCAGATGGCTTACCTCTAACATCCAAAAACAGCAGCATACCTACCGTCGGAACCACTTTGTGCACAGCGGTGCACACCACTGCACGCAGACGACACGGGCCATGTTAAACCTGGAAAAGAGACAAAAAAACATTAGCTGAGCAAAATAAAGCAGATGGCTTACCTCTAACATCCAAAAACAGCAGTATACCTACCGTCGGAAGCACTTTGTGCACAGCGGTGCACACCACTGCACGCAGACGACACGGGCCATGTTAAACCTGGAAAAGAGACAAAAAAACATTAGCTGAGCAAAATAAAGCCGATGGCATACCTCTAACATCCAAAAACAGCAGCATACCTACCGTCGGAAGCACTTCGTGCACAGCGGTGCACACCACTGCACGCAGACGACACAGGCCATGTTGGACCTGGAAAAGAGACAAAACAACATTAGCTGAGCAAAATAAAGCAGATGGCTTACCTCTAACATCCTATAACAGCAGCATACATACCATCGGAAGCACTTCGTGCACAGCGGTGCACACCACTGCACGCAGACGACACTGGCCATGTTAAACCTGGAAAAGAGACAAAAAAACATTAGCTGAGCAAAATAAAGCAGATGGCTTACCTCTAACATCCAAAAACAGCAGCATACCTACCGTCGGAACCACTTCGTGCACAGCGGTGCACACCACTGCACTCAGACGACACGGGCCATGTTAAACCTGGAAAAGAGACAAAAAAACATTAGCTGAGCAAAATAAAGCATACTGTGCAAACACAAACATTCACAACACGGAGCAAAAGTATAAACAAAATGCTGCTTACCTGATCGGAAACATTCACAACGCGGGGCATGTAGAGACGACAGCAACGAAACAAACAAACGTAAAACAAACAGACAACATGAGACGGGATAGACGAGACAGGATACACGCACAAACACAGGGCATATTGGAAGTGTGTCGCACTTACCTTTATCTTGAACACGACAGCAACGAGACACACAAAGGGGAGACACAAACATTCACAACACGGAGCAAAAGTATAAACAAAATGCTGCTTACCTGATCGGAAATAACAACAACTTCCTGGCAACGTAAATCTCGCCGACCACTCCGGCTAAAGGCACTTCCAAAAAGACGAAAACATCACGGGAGAAGAAAAAAAAAAACACGCCCACAGCCGCATGACGTGCGAAAAGGGGCAGGATGAGAAAAACATCGCCGGAACGCCCACGAATCGCCTCGGACCGTGACGGACAGATCTCACTTCCAATGGCTAGCCTCCATTTATGGAGCTAGCCAATGGAAATGAGAGGCGGTGACCAAGCCACATACTCTTCTCAAATGTTTTCGCCTTGCGCGAAAGTCTGCTGCGCAGCTTTCGGCAAGGCGAAACCTAAAAAAGAAAGAAAAGACTACGAATCCGGACCCAACCACAAGACCGCGGAATATTGCACAGCATAGTGAATCCAGAAAGATTCACGCTGCAAAACCTGAACTACGCAAGGCTCACCACTGTCTCTGGTGAATTCCTGCAGTGTTCAAGGACCGCCACTCTCTGGTGCAATGCCTGCCTTGCACGAGGCTCTGACAGCTCGAAGAGAACGCCAGCCGCAGCGAGAGTTGGGGTACACAGGGTGGTTCCAGGGCACCGCACTCGCAGGGAGGTTAGGGCTGCTTTCAAGCTCATCTCCTTCACAGCAACGTGGCATTTCAGGCAGGACTAGCCTCTGCTGTAATCCTGGTTCCGGTTACCTGTAATGAGGAGCTCCAAGATGTCTCGGAGCAAACATTTGCGCTCTATAAATCAGTCCAATCAAATTCCTAAATGGGTTTACTTGTAAAAGTAGGTGAACATCCACCAAACACTATTCTTTGTGGTCCTTACACATAAAAGGCACGACCAAGTACATTTTCAAGGAGGAAACGCATACAATATTAAATGGGCAGTAAGGCCCTTCAAAAGGAAAATTATAGTTCTGCACAAATAAACAAACTTCTACATATATGACTGTTTCTATAAAACTACAATTGGCTTAGCTGTCAAGGAGTCCGCCCGATGTGAGAATTCAAAAACGTCATCTGTTTGCTTCAAGGCTAGAAGTACAGGTCTACCTGTTCCCCTTTGCCTTTGGTGAATTAAGCGCAAAGATAACCGAAAATAAAACCTAAAATAATAATTGCACAACTCTCAAATGTTCAGTTTTGCATATCGCTCACAATCCAGCAATACCAAGTGTTTGGACGGATTTGAAAATAGTTATTAATTTATGCATGAATTTGTTTTTTTAACATTTTCACAGATATGTGAATATTGCGCTATGATTTGCCTACATATGCTGGGCACACATACGATTTTGATGGTTCATTTCCTCTGAAGGTTACACATGTGCAAAACTTTTTTCCTAGTGCTGCGTAAACAGCAGTTAATTGGAAAGTAAAGTACATTGTTGGGAGTCGGCGTTTTACAATTGATGCCCAGGATAGAAGTTGTGATAATACACAGATAATAACAGTGTCACGCGACAACAAAAGGAGGAGCAATGCGCCAGGCGCCAGGACAGCTATGACATGAGAGAAAGCCAAGGACAGAAAGCAGAGGAGCAGTTATACGCAGAGCAAATTAAATTATGCGGCAGGAGCGGGCCACATTAGGTGGCAGGGTTGAGCAAATTATGTGGCAAGAAAAGCCAAATTATGCAACCTAATGCAGCAAATTTTGTACTAGTATTACTTCATAATTTCATCATTTTTAAACTTAGTAACACTCTGTGGGCATAGTTGTATCTCATTAGTACCTGTTTAACATCCAAATATGACAACAGAGCAACAGAAAGGGATCAGTCCAGCTTTGCAAAGGGCATTGCCCTTTGCGGTAACGCATGTCTTCGCATTTTTTGTAACTTTTGAACAGTTTGAGCTAGAAACAAAAATGTTTGTCAATCTGCAGCTGATGATGGATTAAATAGCGAATGCGGCAAATCTATATGCGAAAATCACTGCAGCCACATAATTGCTTAATTCCAGTTTGCCCTGGTTATAGGAGAGAAAGATAAGCAGTGACAGGAGGGAATCGAATGAAAATAGAAAAGCGATTATATACTGTAGTGGGGCAGTGACCGAATTTAGGGCAATGCCAACGCAAGGATGAGCAGTGGCAGAGACATGTTTTATAACGGAGAGATGAGCAGTGATTGGAGAGGGGGACATGGGAAGTGAAAGGAGAGTGGACAGTAACATGGGGCAGATTTAGAGGAGTGTAGTGACAGGAGGGAGAAGTAATATGTGAAAACCTTACTATGCCCAGTGTGAAGCTCTCTGAGGAAGGAGAGGGAAACAGCAAAACGTGGGACAACACGCAAGAGCTACAAAAGGGAAGGACAAAGATTGAGTGACCTCAGTGTGAACAGATTTTTAAATGCAGGAGTTCTTTTCTGTTCGGGTGGAAACGCAAAAAAACAAATCTGAACTTTCCTACTTAGAGCACTCAAACAGAGTGCACATACTAGAAACAGCCTCAAAAGCATAAGAGATTCGAAAAACTGTTTCTTCGCAATGACTGTTGCTTCAATTCAGAAACTGAGGTCCGGTGAAAGTGCAGAAATACAGTGTATGTTTATCATGGGATTGGGACCGACAGTCAAGGGATGGTTATCGTCAAGATACTCAGTTGTGCAGAAGTTCGTAGGGAGCCTGTTATTTGAATGGGATTTAAGGACGAGTTCCATAGGGCCAGAGATTGCAGGGGAGGAGGAAGATGGGGAAGGTTTCTTGTGAATAAATTGACAATGGAGACAATGGAAACAATGTTTTCACACCACTGTATTCTGACGATTTAGCTAGACAGTTTTTTTAAAATTTGTAATCAAAGACCATAGCAATCAGGATGCATTAGGTTATTTTATAAAAGCCTAGGACCGGAGCTCTGTATGGGAATCCATCACTTACGTCTGGGCACTCTGTGTGCATCACCAAAATGATATGCTCCGAGAGTACTTTGAAGGGTGGACTCGTCATTAGAATGTTGGCTATAAAGGGGCAATGTTTTGGGAGGAAAAACAAGGAAACAAAGAAGCTCTTAGCTCGTGACGGATAATGAGAGCATAGAAACAGACTAAAAGGGCACAATAAGGGACGTAAAATAAAGGAATTAAAAATAAAGCTGAGTGGGGATCTGAACAAAAGAAGGCGTGAGGGGAATGGGTGAAAGAATGAAAGAAAAAAGATAAAGGAATACAATGAAAAAATGCCCTAGGACGTGATGTGTGTGGGCGCACTCACAAAACAAGAATAGACCAGATTCTTGAAAAAGGAATAAAAGGAACACTGTCTACGATTATAATACATGGACAATGAAAATAAACATGAAGAGCAGGTAAGCCAATGCTCCTAAAGCAGAACAATAAGCTCGTGGGTCCTATTACTATTCTATTTATTAGAATCAAAGCAGTCCTCTGCCCCATAAATACACGCCAGCCCTCTGGACATAGGCTGGGGTTCCCTGGCATATGACTTACCTCCTGTCTCTCAAATCAGGGTCTTACAATCCCGGTAGATTCGTCACTGATTTCGACCCTAAAAGTACTTCAACAAGACAAGCCCAGCTTCAAAAGTGGTGCGCGTGAGCGATAGTGAAAGCAGCACGACGGAGGAGGGGCGGGACGGAGGAGCGTTTAGAAAGCAATCAAGTGAGAGGAAAGCCAGATGGCGCCTGATTGGGTGCTGAAAGCTGGCGGTTGCGTGCACGCAAGCGTAAGGCCAGCCAAAGCAGCTTGTGGTAGCACTTTTTAAAGCCCCGACTAAATGTCTCGCATACAGCTCATGCCCTGACTCAGGCGAGACCTAAAAATGGATAGGATTTTTATGTAAATATAGACAGCAAAATGAGATCCACGGAGGGTTCCAGAAATACATCATTTACAAAGTACAGTAAATCGACACTTTTTACTCAACCTTGAACCAGCATTGGCAAATTCAACGAATTTGAAAATCCTTTTTGAGAAAAACCTGGGTAAGTATCAATATGGTTACTTATTTAATTTAGACGACACGACCAACTATGACAGGGGGTGAGTCATGGGAACCAGCAAGGTCCATAGAAACAGTTACCTTTCCGGGAAAAGCATTCTTCAATTCAGTTCCAGTGTCAGTGGCTCCTTGCCATTGACTTCTATAGAGAAGTAGTGGCCTACAGTTTTAGCAGGGAGTGGGGCAGTCGGAACACAAATGCATACATTAACACTCTTTCGGATCACACGCATGCACAAACACACATTCATTTGCAACACTTGCTTCCAAATATTCATGCATGCATGCACCTAACAATAAAAAACAAAAATAACCGCACCTGCGCAGCACTCTGCTTTGGAAATCCCAGGAGGTCAGCCAGTGAGGTAAGGCCGCAGTCCCTCGCTCGTCAGAGCGGGTTGGGATCAGTGAGACTGCTGACCCCACCCTACTCTGTGGCAAGGTGTCAGTGATTGACCTGGGAGCTTCGTGCCCAGTGTCAGAGGTAATCTGTGGCGCTCTCCCTTTTCATGAGAGGGAGTGCCTAGAGGTGCTTTGACAGGCTGAAGAGGTCACACCCACAGGAGCTGTGATGACAGCCTGGAAAAGTTTAGCTCAGGTCTGGGTTCCAGGGGTGCCCTTTCTATGCCCAAAAATGCCCTCAGAGGTCGCTGTCACTAGCCAATGTTCCCTCCTACCTGATGACAATTTCCTGTGAAGTTCAGCATCTAGCTATCCTAGAATTCTCTATTCTGCTCACTCTCAAGATGGTAGAACCCCTTTCTCGTCATGTAGAGCTCCCTAGCCCAACTCAGAGGTGTGGCTACCAAGGGGCTATATGCCCCTGAAAAACCAGTTTGACAACTGGTTTCCCCTCTCTATGCCGAATGTCAGCTTGTCTACCTAAACAATAGAGCAAGTGTTCACCATTTGCCATTCAAAGGCAGCCTTCCCGTCGAATCTCGCCTTGTGGGCAACACCAGTTTGGCTTCCTACCATTGAGAGGTAACACCTATTCCCTCACGCAGGCTCCTATTTTGTCTTTTCCTCAGTCGTTTGCCCAACTCCTCAGCAAGGCAGAAAGTTGTCTCAGATACAGACCTCATGTACAACCAGGCACAGGCGACTTTGGTAAACCATGTCGGAACTTTGTAAAAAGTTGTACACTGCAACAAGTCACATTAATTTTGATTTGGGGAATCAAGTCCGACTTCATGTAATGAGTTTTTTTTATACCTTACAGTATCAACTTTAGTAGTCCCAGTCAGAAGTTAGCAAGGCAGAGGTATCAGCTTGTAACTGTGCACTCACCAATGATGCTACTAGCCTTTTCAACAGTAAAAATTACAATTGCGTGTTTTTACCATTGGAACATGTATAAGTACATGTTCCAATTCCTAACATACAGTACCCTGCCTTTGGGATCGCTAGACCAACATTATGAGTGGCTTATATACATCACAAAGGGAAGATTATGCTTTGCTATTGATTTAAATGACAGTCGAGTTAGCAGTTGAAAACTGCCCCTCCAGTCTGCAGTGGCAGACTAGGAGCCATGTTTTACCAATGTCATACCCAGGGTGGCACAACCGGTGCTGCACCCCCTTGGTGACCCTCTAGCTTACAGGCAGTGGGTACCCAGGGTATCACATACTAGGGACTTTAAGTAAACAAGCCTATGCCAATTGGGTATAAGCAAATCAAGCATACATAATTTAAGGTCAGGGCACGTAGGTCTGGGAAGCAAGCCTCAGTGCACTCCGAGTTGAAAAGCCAGTAGCATCAGTCCAAAACATTGGGGGTGACCATACAGGAGGAGGCATTTCCTCACTAGGACAAACATTCTTTCTGACAAAATACTGCATTTTCCAAAATGTGGTCATCATTACCCATAAACCAACTTGCATTCTATTTTCATTTGAACTGTTTAGTGCGATTTCTTTTGCCTCAGTTTAGGACTTGTGGGTAGCATGCAGGGTCATTAACTATTCCATCATTGCCTTCTCTCCAGCTGTTTTGCGCCCCTCTCTATCTGGGTTTTCTTCGAGAGAGCAGGGTTTGAAAAAACCCACTCTGTCTCCGTTTGTGTTTTTTTTTCTTTCCATGTTAAACGCCACAGCGGATAGAAGAAGCTGGGCCACAAAGTCTCTATTTTACTATGTGCAGCTTTAGATTGCAGGTTGCATTGGGTCTTCTGTGCTTAAGTACCTGCGCAACAGGCACCTTTGGGTCTCTTGTCTCTCTGCAATGTAATTTATGGGTTTACACCCATTGTTTCACTCGAGCTACACCATTCTCAGCTACCACCTCTGCCATGTCCGAGGACATGGGTCCAGTCATACGTTGGGGAATATCTTCGCAATTTTCAGTGCCTTCCCCCCGACCTCTGCCTTGCCTCTCCAGCCCAGTAATACCCACACTCCTGTCGAGTTGGAGAGGGCTGGACCTGTTGTCACTGGCAGAAATGGCCTCTACAAGGGAGAATTTGCACCAGGATAACCCCTCTCCAGTGGGAACTCCTTTAGTCCATATGCCTTCCCTCCTGTGGGGGACCAACAGAGGTCAGCTTAGGAGTGCCCCAGGGATGCTCCCTCAGCCCCACTCACTTCAACATCTACATGGCCCCCCTCACAACCATCGTCGGAAACCAGGGGCTCAACATAGTCTCCTATGCCTACGACACCCAGCTCATCCTCTCCCTCGCCAAAGAACCCAACATCACCAGGCATAACTTCCAAGAAGGGAAGAAAGTCGCCGCCACCTGGATGAAGAAGAGCTGTTTGAAACCGAACTTAGAGAAAACAGAAGTACTCATCATTGTCTCCACCTTCTCCATGTGGGATGACACCTTGTGTCCCCCCTCGGAGCCCTCCTCCCCACCCCAAACGGACCACTCACGAAACTTCAGCATCATACTAAACTCATCGCTCACAATGAACAGCCAGATCAATGCCATACCCTCGGCCTGCTTCAACACCCTCAGCATACTCCAAAAAACGTTCAGATGAATCTCATCCGAATCAAGAAAAATTGTCATGCACCATCAGTAGCAGACTGGACTAAGGCAACGATCTCTACCTGAAATTGACAAGAAACTACTTCGCAAACTCTAAACCGTCCAGAACGCCGCAGCCAGACTGATCCTAGACATCCCCGTCACAACCACATCACCCAACACCTCAGCGATCTCCACTGGCTCCCCATCGTAAGAATAACCTTCAAGTTCCTCGCTCATGCAAACATCGGACCAGCATACCTGAACAACCGCCTCTGTTTCCACGCACCCAAGAGACTCATCCGATCTGCTGACCTCTCTGGCCACCTTCCCCCGCATCTACAAGACCAGAACAGGAGGAAAGTCCTTCTCCTACCTTGCAGCCAAGGCCTGGAACGACCTTCCCTTACACCTCTGGCAAGTCCCTACGCCTCTCCAGTTCAGGAAGGACCACAAGATTTGGCTCTTCAGATGACCCCAGCACTTGAGTGAGCCGCCATACCCCCCCTCCCCCTTGCCCTAGCGCCTTGAGCCCCTCACGGGTGAGTAGTTGTGCTTTACCAACCCATGATTGATTGGTTAATTGAATTCTTCACCTCACTAACTTGATGATTCGCTTCTCACCCCAAATCTGTTAATGGTAACAAATTAGTGGAGTTTCAGCTAGGAGCTCTATAAAGAGTGTACGCCGTAGTTCCTGGCTGCCACATAAATTATATGTATTAACATGCCAAAAATTAAAATAATTTGAGTGTAGAGACTTCCAAATGTGAGGTGCAGTTGGCTATGTGATTTAAAAACAAAAAATTCTCCTTAACGGTTTACTAAAAGTGCATGCAATGGCTTCCTGAATAGATTCCACATTTTTATAAATTTTTGTGAGTGCCAAAACATGAATAGTGACTTTTTAAATTGATGTTTCCTTCCCACTATGCACATAAACTTTGTCTTGTAATTGCTTAATCCTTTCATGCCCCTTAATGTGACTTCATACTAGTTTCATTTCATTTTAGACGAACTGTGATCTAAGAAGACAAATAGATGAACAACAAAAAGTTCTTGAAAAATACAAAGAAAGGCTAAACAAATGCATTTCAATGAGCAAAAAACTTCTGATTGAAAAGGTGAGTGCAAGCATTTCTGCCGTAATGTTTAAGGACCTAATGGTAAATTATGTTAAAGACGTTCATTTTGAATTAAATTGCAATTAATCTGAAAATAATATCCCTTTTCTCAGAGCACGCAGGAAAAACTGGCAAGTAGAGAGAAGAGCATGCAAGACAGGTTACGCCTCGGGCACTTTACGACTGTTCGACATGGAGCTACATTTACAGAGCAATGGACAGACGGATTTGCATTTCAGAATCTTGTGAAGTTAGTTGCATTTGATTATTTTTATTAAAACATATAATTTGTTGTGCATTTGAAAGGGCATTGCTGTTATCACCATTAATTTCATCTGATGCAGACGTTGCAGATGACCCGGGGAGAAATTCTTTATTTTTTGGAGCTAATGATTATAGTAGTAAAAGATTATATTTTTGGATATATTAAATGAAGCAAAACGTGAAAAGCATTACATGAAATCAAGGTTTTAAGTGGGAAGAAAAAAGTGGGAGCCTCTAGAGGGCGTTGCATATGTAATTAAGTGCATGGCTTAAACACATAAACTAAATTTCTGTGAGTCCCATAGTGTGCCACCCAGCCGGTATTTTGGGGCCTCTCTACTTTTGTTATTGGAGCCAGATCTACAACACAACAACTGACATACCTAAACCCAGCCTGGACTATTGCCTTTGTCAGCTAAACCTTAGGTGTTTAAGATAAAGGAGCGACAGTAAGGATTTTGTTGTAAATAATTAATATTGAACAATTTTCCATTCTGAAATTTTGAGACTGTGAATTAAACAATACTGAGGCCTATGCACGGTGTAGTGGTCTTCAGTGTCTCAATCGAAACTATTATGCACTCTATTCTTCTATGCTCTTATTCTCTCCAACTTCTCAGTCTGCATTTCTTACACCTCATCTTTCCTCTTTAGCTTCCTCTTTTCACTCATTCCTGAATGCATTTCCTTACATCTTCTTGACTTCACCACCCCCTCAATCAGTGTATCCGCTCACCTGTACTAACTGCATTTTCTTTTGCCTTGTTAATATTTTGACAGCTGTGAACTTACTCCACACACATGTGCACTGAATCACAGTTGCAACTGAAATACTTGACCGTTGCTCAGTGTTCTCGGTAGAGAGGCCAAGGATTGGAATACCGTGTATGCTGAAAACCTTTTTGAACCATGACTGGGAATGTGAGAAACTCGTACTGCCTTGAGCCTCAATTTAACAGTGCCTACATCATGACCTGTTATATGCACCTGGAGGGGACTTAGTTCAAAGTATGCACTATACAAGAGTAATAAGCTACACGAAAAAAAAATACAGAAATGCAACATCCGTTTACACCACCTGCATCACCTGTTGTGTTTTTTTACTTCTTTTCTTTTTGTGATGTGTCTTGGTCTCATTTACTTCTACTTTGACATCCTATGTTACCCATGAACACTAATGCCCTTATGTTTTGTCTTCTCACTCCTTAAAATGCTGCTACTGCCCAGGCCCTTGTTTCCTGGAATGACAAAAAAAAGCAAATAGAATATATTTGCCCGCGTTGCGACCTAGTGGAGGAGTGTACTTTTTATTTGGTCCAAAAAGGCTTAAGGCAGGTTTTTGTCAGTCTGCCAAAATGTTCAGGCCCACATCTGTCCACAATACTAGTTGATGCTACCATATCTATTGAAGAGCATGGTTGTGCCGTTGTTTTGTACTTATGGTAGCATATTGATGCATACCCAACGATTATTTATTGATTTTAATTGTGACAAAGGTAGGACATGAAAATAGGACTGTTTTGAGTAGTGCCCTACCATGTTTCGGTGTAAGAAGTTCTTTCACAGCTTTGTCATAACATTCATTCATTCATTAATCTTTATTTCGGCAATTTGCCATAAAAGATAGGCATAAAATTAATACAGACAAAAATCAGACATCAGTGTTACATCAATAGAGGAAAAACACACAGATAAATAGTATGGCCCAATACACCTCAACCTCTACTATAAAAGCAATCAAAATAGCCCAGTACTAATTAATTAAAAGAGTCTATAATATTACAAATTAATAAATGAGGACAATTTGACAGTGTAACTAAAATCTTACATAAAGTGACCAATACAGGACATTTGTACACTGACTAATACATAAACTGTATCAGGGATGAAGTACCCTAGGAATTAGAAGGAATCTCTTGTGCCATGCTGCTTCGAGAAATTTGGCCATTGCAAAAAGAGTTACTTTTGAGAGATCAGTTTTAAGAATTCTAAAGGCCTCAGAGCATTTAGCAAACCCTAGATTTTTACATAAAGGAATTATCCAGAACCTTCTAGCCGCAATGTAGGCAGGACAAAAGAAGACTAAATGCAGTTCATCTTCAAGCCTACAGTTGCAGCCAGGGCAGTTTTCCAGGGAGTGCTGTTTCCATTTGCTGGTAAATGCCCTTAGCGGGAGGGTACTGTACCGCCATTGTAGAAATAATTTCCTGGCCAAATTCGGAAAGATGTCATCAAGAACTGACTCAAACTTATAAGAATCTTTCACCCCAAGAAAAGTTTTAGCCAGAGAATCTGGGCGTGTACCCTGTGTGTGAGATGCAAGGTTACATGCATGAAAAGTTGCCACCAGATGTTTACGGGACACTCCCTGACAGGATCACTCCACAGGGTCGGAAGGCCCAGCCGAGCAAACTCAGTTTTTAGATATTTGAACCACGGGATGTTCTCTATAGCAGGAAGAGCAAGGATTTCCTGCAATTCCAGCCTAAATTTGGCTAGCTCGGGAGTGGACCATATTCTTCTCCAAAAGGTTAGGGGCTTTACACCCACTACTTCGTCCAAGGGTTTCAAACCCAGATCCAACCTGAGGGGCAGAAGAGGGGTACTAGCCGGTAACTTTAGGAGTTGTCTAAGAAACTTATTTTCTACAGTGACCAGCTCTTTTTTGCAGGCATATCCCCAAAGCTCACTTCCATAGAGGATCGCACCTCTGGCCTGGAGTCTATAGATCTCCAACGGGGGGGCTAGCGGTCTAACAGATGATTTATTAGAGTTGACTAGCCTAATTATTCCCCCTGCTATTTGAGCCAATCTGAGCTGGGACTTAACCTGATGATCGCCCCATTCCAATTTAGCATTCAAGGGCACACCCAGATACTCGAATGTAAAGACTCTTTCTAGCCTGTTCAGGCCTATAAATGGATTAGGGCGTGATTTTTTGGGGGGATTAAAAATCATGTACTTGGTCTTCAGGGCATTTATTTCAAGACCATGCTCTCCACAGAATGCCTCAAACCCCTCCAGAATACGCTGAATCCCCATAGGGGATTTCGACAGCAGCAGGGTGTCGTCCGCAAACATAATTGCGGGCACCCTTCTGCCGCCGAGCCTAGGTGCATCTGTATTAGGGACATTATTTAGGTAATCGATTACCCCGTTGACAAAGAGGCAAAACCGGGTCGGTGCAAGAACACAACCCTGCCTTACCCCTCTGCCAACGGGAAATCTTTTTGAGAGGCTACCCATCCTCCCGCACCGAACCTGTGCATAATTATGTGTGTGTAGACGAACAATGATGTCTAAAAGGGCGGCGGGAATGCCAAGTTTGGCGAGTACCGTCCAAAGTTTACCCCGCTGGACCAAATCAAAGGCTGCGCGGAGGTCGACAAAGACGGTGTACAGCGTACCCCCCTCCACCCGCACCGTCTTCCAAAAGAGGAGGGCCAGCCGAAAAATTTGGTCCATAGTTGACACCTTACTCCTAAACCCAGCCTGGAACGTACTTAAAATTGAATGGTCCGTCATCCATTCCTGCAGGCGATCAAGTATCAGCCTCGCGAAGGTTTTTTGTGAAGCATCAATGAGGCTGATTGGCCTGTAGTTGGCTGGGAGCAGAGGAGAGCCCTTCTTTAAGATCGGTACAATCTCTGCTCCCAGTCAAGTACTAGGGACCGCCATTCCCCCGAGGATTGCATTAAAAACTTCCAACAGATAGGGGGCCCAGACCCTAGGTTGGTGCTTAAATAAATCTCCCGGGACTTTGTCTAGCCCGGGGGCTTTGCCCGACGGCATTTTTGATATTACATTAAAAACCTCCCCCAGTGAGAATTGCATTGGCTCAACGCCCACCAAAGTTAAAGATTGCATGGTTGACCCCGGGGAGTAGAGGGTGTTCAGACAATAACCCATCTTGGAGCTTGGGCAAGCCAGGGCTGACCTCTTCATAGAGGCTGTGGAAGTGGTCCTCCCACACCGAAGCCGCAATGTTGGCCTCCACAGCTTGAGTCGGCTTGGCAGACCCTGTTCTCACGATCTGCCAAAATTTACGAGCATCTCTAGTCTGGAGGGAGTCCAGCATATTTTCCCAGTTGGCATAATCCCATTCCGTCTTTGCATGGTGGATAGCTTGCTTCAGTTCCGCCCTCCTAGTCTTAATTATCTCCAAGTCCCTGGGGTGCTTCAATACTGCGAGGAGGTTGGCCTTTGCCTTCCTGCAAGCTGAGTTGAACCAGGAGGATCTTTGCCCCCTGCAGAGCCCCTTCCGCACAATTGGGTTTAAAAGCTCCACAAGGGTGTCCACCAAATCCATATGGAGGGTGCCCAACTTGGGAAACAGATCTTCTGGAGAGGATTGATTAATAAGCGCCCCGACACGCTCAAGTGTGGGGAGGATCCGTGCATAGAGCTCGGAAATGTGGGCGGGATTGTCCAAAAGCTTGGCCCATCTCACTCTGCGCCTATCATTAGTTAAAATTAATTTAGGGTCTGAAGATGCCTCTGCCAGCTGAACACCCATGGGACCACTGGGCGAGACCAGCGAAAGAATCAGCGCGTTATGATCACTGTCAATTCTTTGGACTACCGCAAAGCCAGAGACCTTGTTCCAGTCCGATATCTGAACAAGGATGTAGTCCAAATGGGACTCCTGCCCTGATTTATTGAAGGTGGGTTTTGAAGGGATGTCACTCTTGATTCGGACATTACAAGCCCTCGTAGAATTACTGAGAATGAGTGCCATAATTTGTGTTGCTAGGGGAGTGCATGCCTTGACTGGTGGGCCAACTAATTGCGGAATTCCCCACTGATCATCCTCCTCCAGAAGTGCTCCCTCCATGGACAGGGTTAACGGCTCATACTGACAGTTAAAATCTCCCCCCAACAGGATCTTGGCACCCTTAGGTATTGTGGGCAGAAATAACGAGAGCTCATCGATGGTGGGTGAGGGCTTCGATATACCCATCGGTCTGGAGTATACATTTATCAGCGCGAGTTGAGTATGGTTCGGCCATTCCAACAACACGCACTGAACATCCAGTGAGTTGGTTTTAAGGGCCCTAGCCTTGCATCCCAAATGGGATGCCACCCATATGCAGAGGCCCCCCGAGGGTCATCCTTTCCTCTCCTATTTAGCTGGGATTGAAAAGGTTGCATAGCCTGATCGCCATTTGTCCTTCCGTGCCCATGTCTCCTGAAACAGGCATACATCCTGTGTGTCAATAAAAGACCCCCACTCTGGGGAGTCTAATTTACCCTGAAGTTCGGCCACATTCCAGGAGAGAATAGACGAACAGGATGTACGCTCGCCGGAAGGCATAGCAGGGGAATCAAGTATAATAGCCACAGTGGTGTCTGCCAACTGTCATAACAATTTGGACACCATGACCACCGTCATAAGTTAGAAGAATGGGCTAGCTTTTACGTATATCAGATTGTATATTACAAGGGCATTTTAAGAGGCTGCTCTGCCTATTTCCTAATGAAATGCAAAATGGACAGAATTATAGCTATCTGGGACCAAGGAAGCCAAAGTGGATTTTGAGGAATTGTTCTTGCCGATTTCAAAGTACCCCACCAACACAATTGCTTCTAGTTTGGAATACATGAAGTCCTCCTATTCATATATCATATTCTGCTCTGAGACAGTTACTTTTATAACTTAGTATAAAGCAAACCGATAACACAGTTTAGGTGCTGCAGTACATTAGTAAGCAGGACAATTTACTAGGAGACACTAAGTTACTTTGTTGCAATGTAAGGTAGAGCCAACATTTTTCAGCAAAACGCCACACCATGCAATCCTACAGGAAAAATGAAGATAACACTTGCAGGTAGGTACAACGACTTTTGGTGTAGTCCTTTTTGACAGTAGAACCAAGGTTCCCCAAGGTTCAATTCTGCACTCTGTGTGCTCCACCAGCGTCACTATGGCAGCCGGGTACAGAGTGCAGGGGTGTCAGTGCTAGTCAGTGGGGATTGGGGGCACATTGGTTGGCGGCTGCTCACAGGCAGGTAAAGAGTCCTTATAGGACAACCTCTAGCATTTAAGGAAAATTCAAAGGGGGGCCCAAGCAGCACCAAAACAACACCCCCAGCGGCACAGGGTTGGCCAGGTGCAGTGTGCTCACACAGTGCCGGGCGACCATTGTTACCGCATGGAGATTTTCTATTCCGGTTTCCTGCTGCAGGCTCAGACCTGGCTGATGAGGGCTGAAAGCCCGAAACCGGTCCTAGGATGCTTGTTTCCAGTCCAGGGAGGACCTGGCTTGGCAATTCAGGCTGGACTGTTCCCATGGGGCAGAGGGTTAAGACTGATTTGCATATGGCTGGGTTCAAACTGGAATGGCATGGTGCGCAAAAAAACAATGGATTTAGGCCCAAATCTCTGTACTGGGGTGAATGTATGACATTGTTATGCATTCTGTCCATCAACTGTTTTTGCATTTGTCACCCCGAGTGAGACAGGTATGCTCAGATGTGAGTCCTGTGCTCTCCATGCGACTGGAATCAAGCTATCCTGGCAGATGAGGGCTGAAAGCCCGAAACCGGTCCTAGGATGCTTGTTTCCAGTCCAGGGAGGACCTGGCTTGGCAGTTCAGATTGGACTGTTCCCATGGGGTGCAGGGTCAAGACTGATTTGCATATGGCTGGGTTTAAACTGGAATGGCATGGTGAGCAAAAAAACGATGGGTTTAGGCCCAGAGCTCTGTACCAGGGTGAGTGTATGACCTGGGCTTTAAGTCTGCCGGGTCTCACCGGGACTGAGCACCGGCAGTTAATTTACAGAGGCCTCGAAACGGGTCTCTATCGGGCTCTGTTTTGTGCCGTGGCACAGGAGGTCCCTTTTTTTTTTTCGAGCGTTATAGGGGTAGGGAAATCCTTTAAAGAGAGTCCGTTTCTCTCTGGATTTCTCTTCTCTTTTCAGAACTAAGGAGCAGCAACATTGTCGTGGTGTCACCAGGTCTTTATGTGCAGGCTTTTTCAATATTATATATAAGACACAGTTGCTGCTTATTTATCTTTTGCAGCTAACAACCATTGACAAAGCCAATAGTCCTGACTTGTTGTAAGTATGATGTTACTTGTTGTATCGAATATCTGGATTCAATGACAGAAAAAACAAAATCCCAGTCAGGGGGCACACTGTGCTAAGCACAAACTCTTAGCGTACTTTTTTAAGCCACATCCTTAATTACATTGGCCACGCCCCCTTGAGACCCCCCTGTTATTTCATTCCACTTAAAGCCCTGTGTATGACATTGTTCTGCATTGTGTCCATCAACTGTTGTTTATGCAGGATCAGACCAGGAAGTCTTTTTGGTGGAACCAACAGCCAGGGGAGGAAGTTGAGGTGCCAAGTGATGTCTGGATACCATAGGTTCTGGTCACCTGGACGCAGGGCCGGAGGATGCAGGGGTGTCTTTGGGCATCCGGTTTCTCCTTACTGGGCAGGTGGGGTGCTTGGATTTAGAGGCAGCAGGTGTCGTCACGAAGGCTGGGAGACATCACCCATCGATGGATTCGGGCTGGAGACCGCTGTTGAACCTCATCTGGACCGGTGGGCCTCCTGGACTTAAGCTGTCGGCGTCTGGGGCAGTGGTAGGTCTGGAAGGCGAGTATTTGTGGCTCCGCTGGGTCTTGGAGTTCTTTTTGGAGACCGAGCCACTGTCTTCGTGAGTCTTGGGTCTTTTTTTAAAGCTGATTAATCCTCAGGATTTTTGGAGATCGCTGGTCTTCAGACTGTAAGTCGTCGTGCTGCAGGATTTGCTTTAAGGTGCAGGCAGGCGGTAGGGCTGAGGCCAAAACAGGGGTCGCATGGATCTTTTGCTGCGTCGTCATCTTCGCAAATCTTCTTAGGTCTTCAGGAACTGCTGAGCTGGGTTCAGGGGTGCCCCTAAATACTGTATTCTCACCTACCCCACCTGAGGGGTGGGGTTGGCAGAGATGGGCACTCCTTCTGGGCTGTCCCCTCCTGCCTGTCTTCCTGCCAAAATGGGGGTGAAGACAGGAAGGGGGCTGTCTCTTGCTACCAGGAGAGGCGGGGGGGTCTCGTTGCAAAGGTGGCAAGGCCTTTTAAGCTCCCCTGGCACAGATGGCTCTTCCTGACCTGGGGAAGGTGTGGACACCTCTGCCCAGAAAAGGCGAAGGCTCCCACCCCAGGGGTCCAGAAGCCTGTCTTGTGGTGGTAGGCTGGTGTTCACCAGTCAGGAACCCACTTGTGGTTGGTTTGGTACATGGGTACCCTCTAGAAGGGACTCCTCAGTGCATGGGATAATACATCTGACACTGGAATTAGTGCAGGTTTATTATTCTGAGATGTTCGATGCCAAACATCCCAGGATTCAGTAAAGTCATTACGGTGCCTGTAATGACAATTTTCTCTAGACTATATACTCATTAGGATTTTACTGTGCAATTGTAATAGCTAAGAAATGGCCTTCGATATTATAGGGGCCTTTCTGCTCATGCAGAGAGATCCTCACATGGGGTTTAGTGTACCCTGCCTTAAGGCTGACTTACCTAGTGCTCATGCACACAGAAGTGTGCCATGTTGACTCTTCACTTTCTAGCTGCACTAAAACACGCAGGCTGCAATAGCAGTGGTGCATGCTACCACTGATTGAAATGATACAAGTCACGTTGGCCAGTTGGTTGATTTGAATTTAGTGTTTTTCGTAGTGATGAAAACAAAATATTTGTTCATAGTTATCCGCTCTGAGAAAAGGATCTTCATTGGCCAATGATGCCTAGGTATTCAAATTATTCAGGAGCTGCTTAACTGGTTTTACATCTTAGATTTGCAAACTAACCTGGCATACTAATGTCATCCAATTAAATTGACAGACTATCTGATCCAGAACTCTTTTCCAAATTAGCCATCAGGTAGAGAATAAGCAGTGATGTTAACATCACGATAGCTCCTTGACACACAATATGAAAATAAATGGGCCTGCATCTGTATTATAATAGGAGACAGTGGTGAATACTCAAAGTAGTTCCCATTCATCATCATCAAGATAATAATCACAAATGAAAGAATGAACGTGTTATCAAAATCTAAAGATGAGACCCTGGTAGACTTAAGCATGCAGTACTATAACAGGAACATTTGATCCTCAATCTAGATAGTTTTATGCTGATTTCAGATGTGAGTTTTTGCTGGAGAGCTAGAAGAAGGAGAAAACACCTTTCTTCGGAATTAGGATATGGCATTGTAAACGACAATGCCTCCTTTTATTTAAGTTTTAAAAACCAACACGTAAATAAAAGGCATTGTCATTTACAATGCCAACAGCTCAAACTCTCGCAAATGCGAGACCTGTTGCTGTGCAGCATGGCTAAAGAGTAAAAAAAGTGCTATAACACCTCAACTGGGCACATTTTGTAGGCATGTGGAACATGCAAGCATGTGCCTACAAAATGTTGATGATTTTTTTTTCTTTTACTTATCTGAGTTGGATAACTGAATAAACTTTTTAAAGAAGTGCAAAAGCATTATTTAATTTTTTTGAGACGCTGGTAGGCGAAAGCAACATGGAGGGTGCGGGTAGATGGAAGCAACACAGGGCACAGGTTGAGATTGAAGCAATGCAGGGAGGTGAGTCAACATAGGGGCAAAATCAACAGAGGGAGGGGGCAGAAGCAACATGAAAGGGGCACGGGTCGATTGAGAAATACAGAAGGGGGAGCAAGTGGAAAAAAGAGTATGGGGGAAGAGAAGCACACAGGCTAGAGAAAGTGGAAAATTAAGCTGTTTGGGGGAACATATGGGCAAAAAAGCAACCCCAGGAGAGACACGTGGCTGAGCACTACACAGAGAATGAAGGGAAGAAGCATATGGGTAACAAAGAGCAAGACAGAGCGCAGCGGAAGAGGGAAGAGCGGTACTCAAGGGAGACTGCTAGAAAACACATGCACTCTTGTGGACTACTTAACCAAAAATAAAACTGTAGTGCTTCAAAGCGAGTAGTGCAAAGAAATAAGTAATGAGTCCATGCTCCAGGGGGGAGAGAAACACAAGAACTGGAAGTAAAGCTCAAACTTAGGAATAGGAAGCAAGCAAGCAAATGAGTGACAGTCACGCCAACCAGTGCTAAGCACAGGAAGGGCGTTAAGCCCACTGTAAACTGACAAAAGGTCTTTTCACCAAAGGACAGCTTGCACCGTCTGGTAATTGAGACTTAATAAAAGATGGTATTGCTTGTGCTGCCATTAGCAGTGAGAGGAAATAATTCTTGCTACCGTTCGTGGTGCAATGGCCTGCACGTGTGGCTGCCCTGACTTTCTCCACTCCTCCAAAACACCCAGCATTTACCTCAATTTGCTGACCCCCCTTAGCTGAAACATTTGTGGAGCTAGATGTGTCCTCCTTCATAGGCCTGGTTTCTGCGTTATTGAAATAGTCCACCGTAGCTGAGATGGGTGGGCTGAAAAAATACTGGTGAATAGCTCGTGAGAAGTCCGGATACTTCTCCCACCCTCGCCAATGTCCATGTTTCCCGAATTCATGGGGGAAGTTTTAACTTCTCCCACCACCAAGTGTAACTCCACGTGGCAGACGGCAATATTGCAACAGTAAGCCAGCCATGTAATGTCAACAACTGCAGCATTTTTAGAGCTAAGGAAAGTTATGAAAGTTGAGGTTTGCGTTTTAGACAAGTAACCTTGATTGGGGGAATACTATCACCTTACTTTCCGTGCTCATTCATAGGTTCGGGCTACTGATAGCCTTAGTTTCTGGTAAGTCTGTTTGTAGTATGGTGTATTTTGCATTACAAAAAATAATAATTTGTGTGTATGTGTCTTGGCTTCAGGATATGTTTTCGAAAGCAATAATATTTTAAAAGAGTGACGCACAGCTTTCAAGCCCTAACAGGGGGACACACGAAGGAAAAAAACAAGCACTGGAAATGTGTATATGCTAAGGGCAGATTTGTGATTTGTCGTATTTGCATGAATTAACACTTTAAAGCTAGAAACACTTGGACGGCAAATATTTGTTATTATACGAAGCCAACTCGTGGCATCCTCAGTTGCTAGAAAAAGCAAACAGACACATATGTTCTTGGCTACCATCATTGAGGCCATAATTGGATAAACTTTAAAAGTTCCCGTAATCATATGAGGTTCAGAGCTATTTCTCGAGCCTAAGCGGACGTCAGAAAAGCCTTCTGAATTAAATAAACATTATCTGGTTTACAAGACAGCAGATGTAATCCTTACAAAGATACACACGCTAGGATAATATACAAGGCCCATCCAATGCTGGAATACTTCTACATGAATCCTGTCAACATGTAACACTTCTGTCCATAAAAATTCACACACACTTAAATGCTCACTATTATTATATATTTTATTTTATTTTATTATATATATATATATTTATTATATAATATATATATATATTATACCACCACCATTATTATATATTTTATTTTATTATATATATTTATTATAATATATATATATATATATACATATATATATATATATATAAATAAATATATATATATATATATATATATATATATATATATATATTATACCACCCCCACCATTATTATATATTTTATTTTATTATTATATATATTTATTATATAATATATATATTATACCACCACCACCACCACCATGCCTCACTGCTCTCCCACAGTACCACCACCATGCCTCACTGCTCTCCCACAGTACCACCACCACGCATATGCCTCACTGCTCTCCCACAGTACCACCACCACCACGCATATGCCTCACTGCTCTCCCACAGTACCACCAGAGTGAGGCATATGCCTCACTGCTCTCCCACAGTACCACCAGAGTGAGGCATATGCCTCACTGCTCTCCCACAGTACCACCAGAGTGAGGCATAGGCCTCACTGCTCTCCCACAGTACCACAATGAAGAGTAAGGTGCTATCTAAGGGGAAGCTTCAAAGGGTTGACGCCTTTGCAAACTTCCCCAGGCCTGTTGCTGCTTTCAGTAACTGGCCCCCATCGGTTAAGGTCCCCACTTTGGGCGGGGAAACCAAGTGAGGTAGAGAGCGGTGTGCCCACCTTTGCCAACCCCACCCCTCAGGTGGGGGAGTCGAGGTGAAGCACAACTCTCAGTCCCCACCATCTTGCAGACAGGGGGCCCTAGCCAACCAGAGTGAGACATATGCCTCACTGCTCTCCCACAGTACCACCAGAGTGAGGCATATGCCTCACTGCTCTCCCACAGTACCACAATGAAGAGTAAGGTGCTATCTACTTTTATCTCTGCCTACCTTTGGGGTTCCACTGGACTTCTATGCACACTATACCTCATTTTTGGTATAGTATATACAGAGCTAGCATCCTACAATTATTTCTTCACCATCAATGCAAACAAACAATGTCTTTACTGTGATGTTTTATGAGTGTTTTAATAACTTCCATTTTGAATAGTAGGTAAAAACATAGCGAGTGACTGTTGTATTAGCATTAGTTGTTCCTTATATTATTTTTCTGATTTTAACAGGCAACAAGAATGGATCAACCAGCAAAGAGAAGATATAGAAAGGCAAAGAAAGCTCCTTGCCAAACGAAAACCACCCTCTACAATTGGTGTCCAGTCACCAGTACCCAATGCTGAACAAAAGCAGAGGAAAAATAAAGCTGTAAATGGAGCAGAAAATGATCCTTTTGTAAAACCTACTTTACCACAACTGTAAGTTTAATCATATTTCTCCTGCTGTTTAATCAGTTTGGTCTCTGCCCCATATTTCGGTGGCTGGTTTCTAAGATATTTGAAATATATAAAATATGTATATGAATAAAATATATTCTATTTTTGTTCTTCAGCAGCTTAATATTTGTACCAGTAGTTCTTTTTAAGGTCTCGCCTAGGCAGCGCGTATGCACAGCTCTAGGAAAAAGGACCTCTTGGACTAATTTCATACTTTTTGCACGTGTTTTTTTTTTTTTAGTCTTTTTCTTATTGGTCTTTGCGTGCTTCTTTCGAAAAAAGACAGCATGCAATTGGGCAAAGGCGGGTGCATGTCCCACCTTAGCCTGGAATTGTAGTCGCCCACAGCCTATGGCTAGCGGTTACGCAAAGCCTGCCATCTGTTTTCCTCCTGCAGCAGCGGGCATAAGCGCGCACGCGCACCGCTTCCGGGCTTGTTTTCCTAAGGGCAGGCTAGCTCCGCCATGTCTGTTTTGACAATCCGCTTTCTTGGATTATACCGTTTAGTTTCCTCCTGCTCTGCCACCTCTTTTGTAGCTCATTGGTTACTTTCTGGTTTGAGTCATAGACCTTTTGCTTTTGGGCGAGCCAGTCTGATGGATATACGCTTGGCTGCTGTTTCCTTTTTGCGTTATCCTTCTCTATCAGATGAGACCTTCCTTCCTTAGTTGCTCCAACAAGGGATGGGGAAATATGGTAATCCAAGTTCTCGAGGCCGTACAGCTGCACTGCAAACACCACTTATACCTAAACTTGGTGGCAATGCACTAGACTAAGGCATTTTAACCATCTCAGTCCCACAGTCACTCGATGTGGCTCTTGAGGTACAATTTGGTTTCTCTAACATACCTTCCGAATATGTTTCCTTAAAGAAGCACGTCACCCCCATACACGGGCATGCTATACAGCAAAGTGCAAACATTTTGTTCATTACTGTTAAACAAAAATACTTACCTTCACTCCTAGAAAGTCCATCTCAAATCCTGAAATATGTTTTTTCTCTTATAGAAACACACCTTGCAAGAACGTCATCTGCATATATTTTTCAGCTGTAGCACCTAATTACAGAGCAGATAATCGATTTCACTTAGAGTCTTGGTATTAAAGCCTATTGGGATCTTAATATGATCCTAACACTATTAACGGGCTAACTTTACGCACCAATAACTTCATACTCTCTACCAACCTAAACATGAAAAGCTGCTTGTCTAGTATCAATCACTTCCTTGTCCACAGTTGGTGAACGGTAAGCTCTGCCATTGGATGGACCTATCATTCAAGTTACCAAAGACAAGTCCGTGCTAAACACATCTACTCTTGCTTCCTTTAATCGTTTCACCTTAATCAAACAATTGACCTTCCATTATTGTTCCAAACCTTTGCAGCACATCAGAAAGAACACTGCACTCACTAGACACAACCTGTACTCCTTTATACTGCATTGACGGAACCAAAGCCTTCTGCAAAACAAAGTGAACATGTGGCACACATGACAAACACAGGGAGACCTGAGCAAACTAAGGGCATGCTTGCAGAGAGATGCAGAAGATATAGATGACTGGAGAGACTGTTCCCCCGAGAAATGGCGATATAGGCTGTTTGTCTTATTTAAATCCAAATATTAAACAAGATATACCATACTAGAACCCTTCTACACAAAATAGGAAGGGCAGCAGACAACAGGGTTTTACGAGCCTGTCGCCAACAGGGGCCTTCTTCCACACGCTATGGGATTGCCCAATATTAGAGCCGTCCTGAATAGGATTGAGGACTAACCTTGAAGCCGCAGTGTGCACTCTAATAGGGGGGCAGGTGACACAGGTTCTGCTAGGCATGTGGAGAGACTCCGAGGTACCCTCCTACCAAAAGATATGGTCAATCTGGAATTCCTACTGGCCAAAAGAGAAATTGTGAGGAAATGGGGAGGTGAGGACCAGCCATGGATGCAAGAATGGGTGAAGGAAATGCAGAACACTGGAAAAACTGGTGTACGAGGGCAGGGGGTGCCCCCAGACATTTGGGAAAAGATGGGACATGGAGCAGTGCTAATCAAGGTCACTGGGGAAGCATATAGTTGATCACAGGAAGCCAGAAAAATTATAAATCACGCCCAGGACTGAAAGGAACTGATGGAGGCTGCACACTGGTGAGAGTGGCAGACAAAAGCCCTGAAACTAACATAAAGGAACAGCAACCAGATTATTTCTTGATCGCTGGTTGGAGAGGAAGTATGCGCGATAGGGATGGGGGAAGGGCGTAGACTGTGGAAGTTGTCAGTTGGTTCATGGTTAATTTGTTCGGAAAGAAATGTTTAGCTATAATTGATGGCTTCTCAGGTACTAACTGTTGCACCAGTAAACTCAATAAAATGATTTCTTTTTTCTTACTATACAAAAAAAGGGGGCATAGCCAGATGTATTTTGTGAAGCATTCAGGTTTGCTATACACACAACATTCAGCTCATAGAAATTCCATGTGTTCATAACGCCTGCAAATAAGTTATCACCATGCTTTTCCACAGCAACACACCACTAGTGAAAATGTGTAAAGCTGCAATATGATCATTGGGCACATTAAGCAAAAATTACTGGATATTAATGTGAGAAAAATAGCCCAAGTGGTTCTGAAAACATTATTCTTTACAACTAGCTATAGTTTTCATCTACCTCAACCATTAGGGGAGTGTACAGCTTATGATCTACACCACATGCTGTAAACCGAAAATGTTACTTCCCTGTAACCATCTGTTTGCATCTTGTCATGTTCTACTTTCATACGCGACACCCACCTCCCACATGGTTGGGAAAATAAAGGTAGCTTTACTAAGAGGTTGTTATTTTTAATTTCACAAGCAAACACACATTTTTCTGGTGGGTTACAAAATAAATTAAACTAGATAAGAGGTTGTATGTTGAGCATTGTTGGTTTCGGCTATGTTATTGCAATTCATTCTCAAAACTGAAACTCAAGCTCTAAGTCAATGTATTGTAATTCCAAAGCCCGCATTAGATGGCAGGATAGTGTGCAGGATATGTATCTATGACACTTTGGTACAAACAGTCATTTTAGTTCCTGTCTTTTCTAATTGTGAACACTAGAAGAATGTCTTTATCTGGGACTTCCCATGTTGCTGAGCAGTGTGGACCATATTCCCTCTTTCTTCAGCCTTTAACAGGATCCTGAAAGAGGTCCTAAATTGGCTGTATTAGTCTTACCATACATATTCATAATAAAGTTCGTTTCTGGCCTTTTCCTCTTCTGTCACTTGTGGTGTACCCTTACTGGCGCTTGTGACAAACATTTTTGAGGTTTGAAATATCTCCTTCTCTGTGTTTATTGATGAAATGGATTTCAAATATCTAGTGGCTCCAGTAAAGATCTTGTACAGTGCCAATCTCTATTTTTCTGGCTTTCAGACGATATGAGATTATCCTTAATACTCGTATACTCTGAATTGTCTTACCCGAGTGCAAGACCACTTTTTAGAAAAAAAAGAACACTCCCAAACCCCACCCCCTCCCCCAACCTCCTGCTCTGAAGTGCCGCCACTGGACTAACTGGCAGCGCACTTGATGATAGGCTTCTGATGGATTTATTTGCCTGTGAATTTCTCACTTTTGAATGTACCCCATAGCATTCCATTGAAACTTTTCTCCATAGCTCTCACATCAGCAAGGACGTCCTAATGCCACGACTCCATGTGATGTCATCTGAGCAATAAGAACTTGTTGGCGTGCTAATTTCTGTTTCCACCCATTTCTTCTATGCCTTCCAGGCCAAAGGGTGAACTAATGCATTCTACAGTACGTGTCATAACCACATGCAATTCCAATTCCAATGCCAACTCAATAGCATCTTCGTAAGTTATATATAAAACCTAACAAGAAACATTCAAATGAAATATATAATTCTAAATACAATATTATTTTCTGTATAAGCAGACTGGTTATGGGGAGGCGGGAGGGTCAGTGAGAAATCCACAGGCAGAATCTGTATCCACTAGAAAAAGCATAAACAAAGGTAAGTAACTTGTTCTTCTGATGGATACGTCTGCCTGTAGATTCCTCACCTTTTTAATAGAATCCCCAAGCAGTCCCGCGCTCGGAGGAGGGTGCCTGCCTATATCAAAAAATCCTACAAAACTAGAAAAATGGATGTCCCTCCTCACTTCCGAATCCAAGCAACAATGCTTTGCAAAAGTGTGGAGGGAGGCCTAAGTTGCTGCCTTGCAGATGTCAATCACAGGAACACCTCTAGCCAAAGCAGAAGTTGAAGATTTGGCTCTAGTAGAATGAGCTGTGATACCTTCAGGTGGCTCCTTCTTAGCCATGGTATAACAGATCTTGATGCACAGAATTATCCACCTAGATAAAGTTCTCTTGTGGACTGCTTTATCCTTCATTTTGCCCACATATCCAACAAACATCTAGGCATCTGATTTGTACTCACAGGTTCTAACTATGTAGAAACTCACAGCGCTCTTGGAGTCCAAACAAAGTTAGTGGATTGCCCTAGGTGGAACAGAGTGACCACCATAGGAGGGAAAGTAGCTCTGGTCCTAAGCACCATCTTATCTCCATGAAAGGCTGTGAAGAGAGGCTTGGAACTAAGGGCCTGCAACTTACTCACCCTTCTAGCAGACGTAATAGTCTCTAAAACATATATAGTTTTGAAGGTAAGAAGCCTTAATGGGCAGGTATGCAAGGGCTCAAAAGTAGAACCCATAAAAATTGTAAGTACAAGATTAAGATCCCACTGAGGGATCCTAAACGGAGTGGAGGAAATGTATTAGTGAGGCCTTTAATACATCTGGTAACTGTAAGGGACTTAAAAAGTGAAGACGGATTTGGCAAACTATTTGGCTTTAGATCTAATCAAAGCACGGACACTGCTCTCATCACTGACACAATACTTACCATCCTTAAGGTTCTTACTGCTGCTCTTTTACTTTTCTTTTATATATTGTGCTGCGTTTGACGAGGTATAGTACGCATTCTACTCTGGGCCTTTTCGATGCAGGTATCTGTCATTCTATTCTTTAATGATATAGGTCTTTCCTCTCTCACCAGACCCAATCAGTAGGTCTCCCACAGTTTCAATCTGATGCTACCAATATTTGTGCTCAGTGCCCCTGGTATCTTCCCTTAGCCCCACATTGTTTAATGTTGATTTGATACCACTGGCATCTATTGTTTTGGTTTACACAGGTGACACTCAGCTGAGCCTCTCTTTATTGGAAGACACAGCAATTACCCACACTAATTTCACGTGCTGTATCTCTGCAGTTGCCGACTGGATGATTCCCACGGCCTTGGGTGGCCCAGCAGATTTTGTTCAGGCATCCCCCAAGATCCCAACTTACCTCTCCAGCCGGTGGTCGTCTTTAGAATGTGTCCCTGTCAGAGCCTGCAGCATCTTTCCAAAAACAGAGGTCTCCAATGAAAAGCACAGGATCCCAGCTACCAGAGTGCTGGTGGTGGTCCAGTGCCTGTGCTGGTCGTTGGCCCCTGCAGTGCTGACCTTAACTGCAGGAGCTTGGCTCCCACAACCGAGTGGCCTGCTCATCAGCAGACCCTATCGGAACGCCCCCTTGGCCCTATTGGTTAACGTTCGACCCCTGCACCCAGCCACCCCAGTGCCGCTGGTGGTACCACTTGCGTTTCTTCCAAGACTTTGGGGAACCTTGGTCCTAACCCCCAAAGCTTACCCTCGTGAGTCGAGCACTTGTCTCCAAAACCGATAACCATTTTTCTTCCATAGGAACCCATGTTATAAGGTTTTGGACTTAAAATTGTTCCAAGTGTGGAACTGCTAATGTATGGGGAAAAGTGAATTCAATTGCGAAGCATAAAAAGTCGTACTTACCTTGTATGTCGAACTCTTAGGGTGTGGTATCTAGGCATACCACCCTCAGTACTCCAAGGAATCCAAAGTAACTCAAAAGTAATCTAAAAGTATTTATTGTATGATACAAATTGCATTTGAAAAGACCCACTGTAAAGACCCTAATCACACAGTTCCATATTCCGGAAAACAATTTGATCGGTCAAAAGGCAAGGTAGTCAAGCATACACCCAAGGCTCCAAAGCCTTGTTCTTTGGGCAATGCCTCAGACAAATCCCTTGGCGCTGAGAAGACTAGCCATCAAAGCAGCTCGGAGCACTTCCCATAATACTGTGAAAGAGAAATTCACCAGAAAGAATACGCCGAGAGATGTGAGGACGTTCGAGTTTGAAAAGGAAAGGAAGGACGGGCACCACAGAAGGAAAAGTCTCAAGGGAAGACCTAAGATTTGCGATGTCGAGATAAAGCAAAGGGCATTGGAGGTCAAGATAGAAAATCTGATGTCCAAAATCAGCCTTTTATTATGCCTATACAGCAAGTAGACCGCTGGCTATGGGGACAGTCATGAAGAGATCTGCATGGCTATACATCTCTGGGTTTAAGCCTGAGGTACAATCAGCAGTTATTAATAGCCCCCTCAGAGGGAACCAGCTATTTATCCTAGGGATAGACCAAGCACTGAAGGTAATGAAAAAAGCTAATGAGACTGCCAAAGCAGTTGGGGCCCTTGAGGTCTTTAGACCCTCCTTTAAAAAGGCAACTTAAAAGACGAGGGCAGGCAAGACAAACGTTTGCTTCACAGAGCCAAAAACCGCCAGGATCCAGCCAGTTTCAAGGCCATGGACAGTGGCAACAGGTTCCTTTTTTGAGGCAGAAGGAAGTCGATGGACGGAAACGCTAAAGGATCCGCCTCAGGATCTTCAAAGTGACACGAGCTTCAAACTCACAGTCCCAACACACCTGGTGTGTGTGTGTGGAGGGGGTGGGGGAGTTCCTAAGAAACTGGGAAGCCATTTCCTTGAACAAATGGGTTGTAAATATAGTTTGTTTCAGCTATTGTAAGGACTTCATTCAGAAACCACCAACAAAGCCACCAAAATGCCAGCTCTACAAGAGGGGCCAGCTGCATATCCTACGCAGAGAGGTCTGAGAGCTTGCAAAGAAGGCGGTAGAAAAAGTGCCAAGATAGGAGAGAAACCAATGCTTGTAGTCCATTTACTTTCTTGTGCCAAAGCAAGAACGAACCATGTGCCCAATCTTAGACCTCGATTTGAGAACCGGTATATAAAGAGACAATAAAATTCGAATGACTATTCTACTAGACATAATACCTTTGCTAGATGAAGGGGACTACTTGGGAACTATAGATCTGAAAGATGCCTACTTTAATATTCCCATTCACATAACAGACCAGAAGTACCTTAGATTTGTATTGGAAGGGAACCCTAACAATTCCAGGATCTGCCTTTCGGGATCAAGTCTGTGCCATGGGTCTTCACCAGGACACTGGTGGTGGTAGCCCCACACCTCAGAAGACATGTCTACTCCTACCTAGACGATTGGCTGGTCAAGGCATACACAGTCCAACTTTACCAGGAGAGTCTAATGAAGGCAGTGTCCCCTCAGCACACACTGGGGTTTACAGTGAACTGGGGAAAAATTGTCCACAAACCATAAAACCATCCTAGGAGCACACATCAATACACAACTGAAAAGGGCTTACCCCACGACACAGAAGGTTCTGGCCATACCTGCTTAAATTCCCCTCTACCAGACATCGCAAGCTCTGACAGTGAGAAAGATAATGAAACTGCTAGGGTTAATAGCTTTCTGCATCCACCTCATGATGCAGGCTTCACATGAGACCAGTGCAGGAGTGGTTATATAATGGCCTGCGTCACATGAGACCAGTGCAGGAATGGTTAAACAATCAATAAGACTAGGGGTCAGGCACTTGGGAGAATCTAGAGATTGTGTCAGACAGGGTAAGCATGGGGAATTGAGGTGGTAGAATGCAGTGAACATGTGTTAGAGGAGTCCACCAAACACATCAACATCTTGGAACTAACAACCATATTCCTAGCTCTGAAAGCCTTCCAAAGTCAGATAAGGGGAAAACAGTTCAAATGCTAACAGACAATACTGCAGCAATGTTCTACATCAACAAGAAAGGGGGTGCAGTATCTGTCGCAGTTAGCTCAGAACAGTTGAAAGTGGGCCTCGGGCCCCTCAGGCCCCTCAACCTATATATACACTCAGATCATTTTCATATGATCACTCTCCAACAAGTGTTCCCACTGCTGAAACAAGGCGACTTCCTTGCCACAATAGATCTCAAGGACGCCTCCTTCCACATTCCCATACATCCCTCTCACAGGAAGTATCTAAGGTTTGTAGTGGACGGACGACACTATCAGTTCAAAGTCCTTCCATTTGGAGTCACCACTGCACCCAGAGTGTTCACAAAGTGCCTTGCAGTAGTAGCAGCACATCTCAGAAGACAACAGATCCATGTCTTCCCATATCTAGACGACTGGCTAATAAAAGCCAAGTCATTCAACCAGTGTGTTTAACACACTCACCAAACCATTCAGACATTACACAACTTGGGGTTCACGGTCAACTACACCA
The DNA here is from genome assembly GCF_964261635.1 of Lissotriton helveticus. NCBI lineage: Eukaryota > Metazoa > Chordata > Amphibia > Caudata > Salamandridae > Lissotriton > Lissotriton helveticus. The sequence goes on from NC_136061.1 coordinate 1,039,509,450, forward strand.
AGTGACATCTCCAGCCCTCTCATGTACACCAATATCTGGGGGCTACAATAAACACCTCCACAGCTCTGGCATATCCCAGTCCAGCCAGGATAGCCAGCATACAAGTCCATGTCACAAATTATCAAGCCCAACACTCTCTCCCAGCCAGAGTGTTCATGCGGCATCTTGCATTTTTATTGTACCATATGCAAGACTTCAAATGCGTCCATTACAGGAATGTCTAGCACATCAGTGGAATCCGGCTCAAGGACTACTTACAGATCTGATGTTGCTAGACAGCTGCACACATCGCTTTCTGCAGTGGTGGAACACAAAAAACCTGTCCAAAAGGCGGCCGTTCCTCGAACCTGTTCCACAAATTGTACTTGCAACAGACGCTTCACTCACAGGATGGGGAGCCCATCTTCTCGGACATACAACTCAGGGCAAATGGAACACTCAACAAAAAGTGCTCCACATCAATCACCTGGAACTACTAGCAATATTCCTAGCACTAGAATCATTCCAAGTACATGTACAAAACAAAGCTGTCTTGATCCGGACGGACAACATGACAGCCATGTACTACATACAAAAACAAGGAGGCACACATTCTCTGCAACTGTCCCAGCTTGTACAGAACATTTGGAGATGGGCCATCCCACAAAATATATATCTACCTGGCGAACACCTTCCAGGAGTTCACAATCAGATTGCAGATCTGTTAAGTCGACAAACACAACAGATTCACGAATGGGAACTACATCCCCAAGTCCTTCTACCATTTTTTCACATGTGGGGCCAACCAGACATGAATCTGTTCGCCACACACCACGCAAAATGCCCAACATTCGCCGCCAGGTTTTCACACCCGTTGTCCAAGGGCAATGCAATATGGATGAACTGGTCAGGCAGATTTGCGTACGCTTTTCCGCCACTCCCACTGATTCCACTAGTGGTACGCAAGCTCCGACAACAGTCTCTCAAACTAATCTTAGTAGCTCCCACATGGGCACGCCAACCATGGTTCACAACACTGCTGGAACTCTCACTAGTTCCACACCAAAAACTGTGCCTGTCCCCATCCCTGCTGACACAGAACCATGGAGAGATCAGACCTCCAGATCAGTTGAATCTGGCTCCTGAAGTCCTAGTTTGGTTACCTTAGCCTACCACCGGACTGTATGAACATCATTAAAGAAGCCAGACGACCTACTACTAGAGCTTGCTATGCTGCAAAATGGAAAAGGTTTGCCATTTACTGCACCAATAACCATATTGATCCTCTGGATGCCTCCATCCAGACTATCATTTGCTACCTACTGCACTTGCAAAGATGCAATCTAGCATAATCATCCATTTGTTTACATCTAGCAGCACTTGCTGCTTACTTACAAAGCAGACAACACTTGTCACTATTTAGAGTCCCTGCAATTAAAGCCTTTTTTGGAGGGCCTAAAAAGAATAATTCCTCCTGGGTTATCATCATCATTGATAACTTTGTATTTCGACCACAGTGGGCCATAAAAGTAGATAGTAAAATACAAAGTTAACCATAAAAATCCATTTTCTAAATAGGTAACGAACACATTTCATATACATAATTTACAGTAAAAATATTCATGGTTAAAAAATAAGAATTAAACTATCTGAATGGTTATCAAGTGATTCAAGTAACTGTTTAAAAAACCTTAAGTCTAGAATTAAGTCGTTAAAAAAGTTCTGCGCTTGATCCACATACTATTTAAAAAAACGGGAAACAGCAAAAACAACCGGTGGGTGGGTATCATATTTAAGTACTCTAAGCGCGTGTTCACATTCTCGAAACCCCAGGTTCCTACAAATGGGTTTAATCCACATCTTTCGAGACAGCACATATGCTGGACAAAAAAGAAAATACATGGCTTTCATTTTCTAGTGGATATTCACACGCCGGGCACTCGGTGCATTTATTTACATCCCATTTACATGTCAATGACCTTAATGGCAAGCTACCCATTCTTAGTTGTAAATACAGCTTTCTGGCTTGAGCAGGACAGATCTTGTCAAGGAATTCCTCCTTCTTGTATTCAGTTTTTACATTGAGGAATTCACTAGTCAGTCTCCCTACTGCTGTGCTTGCATGCAGGGTCAGCAAGTTATTAGACCTAAACCTTCTTACCAGGTCAGATCTGGCTATAGTCAAGGAAACTGCCTCGGGGTATTCCCATAGTCCAGAAACACCAAGCCGTACGCATAGATCCTTAATATGTGATAGTCAGGTAACTTTTTTTGACCTCAAAGTCACCCAAACCTCCTTGAACTCTGCACGGTACGGGGCAAGTTCTTGGACAGACCAGAGTCCTCTCCAATAAGTTAAAGGTCTCAGGGTAACCTCCTCTTCCACTGGGAGCAAACAAAGGTCAAATCTAAGTGGGACCAATGGGGTACTAACGGGTAGGGCAAACAACTCTCTCATAAATGTGTGTTCAACCCTTACCAAACCTTTTGGTCGACAATGTCCCAATAGTTCCGCCCCATATAATGCGGCTGCTCTAGCTTGAACGCTGTATATCTCAATAATAGGGGCAGCCAGCTTGAATGTAGATGTTCTAAACCTTTTGGATAACCCACCAACAGTCTGTGCCCATTTCAATGTGGATTTAATTAATTGTGCATCCCAACCCAGGTCTTCCTTGAGAGTAATACCTAGGTATTCAAACGTGTTAACTCTCTCAAGAGGTATGCCATTCAGGGTAGGATTTGGTCTCGTTTGCCTTGGCGGATTAAAAATCATTAATTTTGTTTTAGCCAAATTGATTTCTAGTCCACTTAAAGCACAAAAATCAGCGAATCCATCAAGGATGCATTGGATGCCGGTAGCTGTTCGTGACAACAGTAGAGTGTCATCCTCAAACATTAGTGCGGGCACTCTTCCTGTAACTAATTTAGGGGCATCCGTATCCTTTGTGGCTAAAAGATGTTTAACAAGCCCATTTATATACAGGCAAAAGAGAGTAGGAGCCAGGACGCACCCCTGGCGTACCACCCTTTGCACTGGGAATCGTGCTGACAGTTCCCCCATTTTTCCGCATCTAACCTGGGCGAAGTTTCGTGAGTGGAGCCTGATCAGTACTTCCAGCAGGTAGTGGGGCATTCCAAGATCATGGAGGACTCTCCACAGCTTGTCCCTGGGGACCAGATCAAACGCGGCCCGTAAGTCCACAAAAATGAGGTAGAGACTGCCACCCTCCACACTCACTGTTTTCCAAAAGAGGACTTGTAACCGGAAGATCTGATCAATAGTGGAGGTGCCAGATCTAAAGCCAGCTTGTAAATTGCTTAAGATCTGGTTTTCCTCTTCCCATTGCTGGATCCTGTCCAGAAGTATCTTCACAAAAACCTTCTGCAGGATATCTATTAGGCTAATGGGCCTATAATTTGAGGGTTGCAGGGGACAGCCTTTTCTAAAGATGGGAACTATCTCAGCCCCCCTCCAAGTCTCGCCGGACCTGTACCCTTTAGTATTGTATTGAACAGAACACAGAGATAAGGGGCCCATATTTTGGGTTCAGACCGAAACAAGTCACTAGGGATTTTATCAAGCCCCGGTGCTTTGTTCGGTAATAACCTTGCAATGGCAGTCTCGACCTCCAGGATCGATATCTCCTGGGCCCCCTCCAATCGATACTCATGGAGGAGGCTCAGCGGACAATGCTGTGGGTGCGTGTCTTTCCCCCCTACCCCCCCCCCCCCCCCACCCCGTGTGTGTGTGTTACAACTATGTGTTTACTCATTACAGGTACCATAAGACCTCCAAGACTTAGCAACAGGTCAATAACCTTTTTCTTCTCACCTTTTTACACTGTATTATATTTTTTGCACGTCATTTCACGGTCCTGAAGAATGCCCGTAAGTCCTAGTAGTAAGGCGATAGAGGCAGAAACATGTCGACCAATTTTTTAACCCCCTCGTCACTCAAAGTGCAACTGTAACTCCTAAACAAGTAAAATCGGATGCACTACTACTGAGTTTACCAGACCCGAAATCAGACCTATTAAAGCTTTGTCCTCCTGGTTTCTAGTCTTTTTATCTCTGGCTCACTACTGCACCAACCTTGGGTAAAATCCTCCTGGTGGAGGCTGCATAACCTAAGTAGACCTGATGATTATGCACACACGTGAATTAGAAGCGGAGAATCAAGATATACCGCTCCCAGACACCACCATACCCATCACGTGCATGAGGGTCTCAATATTGGGACAGAATTCCCCCCGCCAACCATCCTGCAGACCTAAGGTTGATCAGGACAAGTGATCCTTTCTCCCTTGATTATAAGATATCCTTTGGAAAATGAATGGATCAATATTCCATCTCCCCCATTTCTGATTAGAAGGAGGCTCAGGGACTCCAACTCGGAGTCGCCAGTGCTTGGTTGAGCATATAGGCCACCAAAATGTTCTTCCTATATTGTTGGGGCATACCACTCACCCCTGCCCTCAGTACTAACAATTGCCCAGAACAATTTAAAATCTCTGCGTTGTAATGCCTCCCTCAAATCTTCCCATTGTCCCTCCTCCCACGACTTTCTTTCCCTTTCTAGGACTTGCTTATGCAGAACCCTTAGCGACTTAATTCGGAGTTTATCTTTTGCTTTAATTGCTTTAACCAGCTCTCCTTTCAGCTTTCGGCATTCAGCAGTATACCAGGGATGGGTCTTAGGCGCTTTTTCTTTGCACACCTGGAGTGGAAAAAAGACCTCTAACAGTATTGAAGCTAGCTGTTGGTGAATTTCTACGTGCCTAGTATCCGATCCAACTACAACCCCCTCAGACCCTACCACTGCCATGTCACTGAGATAGGGCAAGACTTGACGATATATTTCGGACTGCCGGTTAGGAGAGCCCATAATATAAGGCCATTTAACTCTCCTTCTATTATTATGGAGGAGAAGGGGATACAGAGGGGAATTAGACTCTGGTACAGTTTTTCTCATTCCCCAACTCCCGGGCTTCAAGGACATAACCAGTGCATTATGATCACTATCCATCCGATAATGAATCCTAAAGTCCTGGACATTGACCCATGATCTACATTCGCTCATGATATAATCTATGATCGAAGATTGGCCCGCTCTGTTAAAGGTCATATTTCCGGGCCTATCTGATTTTAATCGGCCATTACAAGGCCTTACTGATAGGGACAGTGTAAGGGAGAGAATTTGCAGTACCAACGGTGCCCATGCTTTTACTATAGGGATTGAGGGTTCCGGGATATTCCAATGTAGGTTTTCTTCATCGGGGTCCTCAGTGCTTAAATTACTGAGGGGTTCAAATTGACAGTTGAAATCCCCCGGATAATTATACCAATCTCCGGGCCTAGGAACTTAATAAATTCCCTTAACTGATCAATAACCTGGGACTCCTGCCCACTCTGTGTTGGCCTGGAGTAGATGTTGAATATGGCTAAGTGCTTGTTCCCCCGAAGTGTTAATAAGACACATAAAATGTCTGGGGAGTTGGCTGACACCTGCTTAGCCGTGACTCCTAGCTGAGTCGCTACCCATATACTGAGCCCTCCTGACGGTCTCCCTCTACCCCCTTTTGTTGCAGGGACATTAAATGTAGCAAACCCACTTCGCTGGTAGTCGTCCATGGCCCACGTCTCCTGCATAAGCCAGAAGCCGTGTTTATCCGTGAACAGACCCCAGTCATCTGAAATTAGTTTATTTTTCAGCCCAGCCACATTCCATTAAATTATATTGACACTCCCCTTGTCCTCCCCTTGGGCTGGACTTCTGCTTGCACCATAGTCGGATGGTCTGTGGGCCCGACCTCCACACTCTGGCAGACCCTTCTTTTCGCCCACGTAGCTAGCTCCAATGGTCCCTAATTCTTTAGCCTTGGTGCCACTATTTCCCTTGTCACCACCTGTCCTGCTCAATGAGTGGCCACTAATTGTGCACTTTTTATCCCCTTGAGGACTTTCCTCGGCCACGGTTCCGTTTACGGCAAAAAGATGCTTCATGTGCTGAAAGTTAGCCTTTACTTCCAGCATATTTTTACATTCTACTGTGTGGGCAGGGGACGTATTTAATCTCATTAGTCAGTCGACACAATCCAGGTCGTTATATCTGTTGTGATTATGAAACATGTCGAATGACATTGGGCTATATAGTGGCCTGTCCCAGTTTGAATTTCCTAGTATAGAATTGTCTCCTCGCTTGTCTTCACCCATCTGATTTATCCCCACCCTCTTATACTCAGGGAAGTTCTTGTTATAAGTGCCTGGATAAAAATAGGTCAATGGCAGGGTTTTAATACAAGTATCTAGGCTACCTGGATTCAGATTACAAATGTACCTAACTGTCCTACTGTCCCTAAAATTAATTACAATGCAATCCCTGTCTATGTTCTTCTCTCTGGCCCCCACCCAATCTATTCGTCTGGCGAATAGAATTTCACTGGCTCCCCCAGCCGGGAGAGATCTATATCGATTCAACCAGTAAATACATTTATTTTTGAGGTCCCTGTAATTTTCAGCCTTATCCGGTCTCAGGGAAGGGACCCCAGCAAGGACCACCACAAATGGGACTGACTCCGGGGGCAAGGCTAGGCGCGGCAACTGGGGCCCACTGGGGCCCAGTGGTCTAAACCCCTGGCCGCAGTTCCTCGCCCGCTTAGATCCTTGTGCGTGACTGCTGCCAACCATCGTGCACCTTCCCCCCCGTATTCCTTGTATTAATTGGGGAAATTATTGACATTGTCACTGGCTGGGGAGTTAGGACCGTATCTACTGAATCACAGTGTGCAGCTGGTACCCTCTCCCCGGATAAGTCCCCCCAAAGGTAAGCTCTGAGAACCTATTTGACTTGGCCCAGATGTACTTGGGCCATTACTGGACAACTCCGGGTTCCCCCCTGCCCGTCCCTCCCGCTTTAGGTATACATAGTGATTCAAGACAGGACAGTCTTTTTTCAATAGAGTCCAGTCTCTTGTGAATCGGAAGGCATGACTGTATAAATATCTGCTCCATCTTGGCCCAAAAGTCCCCGCCTTTCTCTAGTAGTGACGTGGCTTCATCAACTTCTGTTAGCGACTTATCTGTTCCAGTAAGCTGTCCAACTAAGTCAACCACAGGCAATTCAAAATCCTTTGTAGAGCATTTCTGCCTTTTAGTATTCTTATTAGTTAAAGCAGTTTGTCCACGCTTTCTTTTAGCTGCTGGATCAGGGACTTTACTTGTTAACCCTGAGTTCATGTCCGTGACCGGCCTAGCGGACTGGCCGGATATGGTGCAACGAGAGTTTCGGAGAGTTGTTTCTGGTATGGGTTCAAAAGGGGCCCTGTTCACTGGTGGACTATGCAGCATCACCACTACCTCCTTCAAAGTATTGGCCTCACTCACCGATGTGCCCGGTGCAATTCCGGGTCCTAATTGTACTGCCGGTGGTGTAGATAAGTATTGCATCCAAGATTGGAGGAGGAGATGGGTCTGTAGCTATCGTACCCAAAGAGGATCGTTTGTTGAATAATTGATCCATAGATAAGCGCTTTTCGGTAAGTTCAATTTCCCTTTGTAGGACTGAAGAAGCCCTAATTAGGAACTGATCTAAGGTTCCAACAACACCTCCTGTGGTGGACTTCCGACCCCTCCCAGCTCCATTAATGGCCATGCCCCTATAGCAGTGAAGCGTAATGATAACTTTAACAGTGACCTTCTATAGGATGTCCTAATCCGGGTGTCAAGGAGGGGGGCCCCGGACGGCCACAGACTGTCCCGCCCTTGTCCCGGGCTTCTCCTGGGACGCTCCCGCGCTTCTCCCGGGACGCTCCCGCGCAGCGGTTGATGACGTAAATTAAATAGTGTCCGATCCGTGGGCGAAGCACAATCTAGTGTGCAGGTGTGCTGGGACAGGTAGTCCAGTGGGTCAGTGCGGGTGTCACTCGTCCAGCGCCCGGCGTCCACAGCAGCGGCAGCAGCTCTTTCTAGACGCAGCCCATGGTTCTGGCAGTAGGATGACCAAATCAGTAAGCCCTTCTCCGCGCTGCGGCACCCGCGAAGCGGGTGCGGCAAGGTCTTTTCAGATGTCCGGTCCGTGAGCGGAGCACAATCTAGTGTGCAGGTGTGGGCAGCCCCAAGGGCTGCTTGGACAGGTAGTCCAGTGGGTCAGTGCGGGCGTCACTCGTCCAGCGCCCGGCGTCCCCAGCAGCGGCAGCAGAAGCAGAGAAGCGTGGCTCAGTGGTTAGAGGCGGCAGACCCGGAAGCTGAGATCAGCCGTGGACCAGGGTTCGATTCCCCGCCTCGGCGGGTCTCGGGCTCAAAAATTCCACGGACTCGACAATTCTCGCTCCGGTGCCTACTCGACTCACGGGGTCACACTCTGCGACTCTGGGCAATAGCTTGCTTAATCTCCACTACGGCCCCTCGCGGCGGGATGCCTGGCTTTCACCTTGTGAATACCCTGCTGGGGTATCTCACAGGGGAATACCAGGACGGGTTCCCTAAGCAAGCGCCTTGAGACCCCTGGGTGATTTGTGCGCTATATAAATCGAAATACATTTACACATTTACATTTACACGCAGCCCGTGGTTCTGGCAGCAGGATAACCAAATCAGTAAGCCCTTCTCCGCGCTGTTATCCCCCTCACCAGTGTAGAACCTAAATCTTGTTCTTACCAGGCTCATGGGACCCCCATTTGAACCTTTACACAAATGCGAACTACAGTTCCACACATGGAAAGTAGCTTTCCTTGTTGCTATTACCTCTCTTAGAAGAGTAAGTGAGATCCAGGCTTTAACCATACAGGAACCATTCTTACAATTCCATCGTAACAAGGTGTTCCTCAGGACAAACACAAAATTCCTTCCTAAAGTCATCTCTCCATTTCATCTTAACCAATCAGTAGAGTTACCAGTGTTTTTTCCAAACCCAGACTCCGTAGCAGAGCGAGCTCTACACACCCTAGATGTTAAAAGAGCCCTACTTTATTACATTGACAGAACCAAATCCTTTCGCAAAACAAAACAATTGTTTGTAGCTTTCTCCCCACCTCATAAGGGGAATCCCATCTCTAAAGCTGGGATTACAAGGTGGATTGTTAATTGTATCCAAATATGCTACCAAAAAGCAAAATGCACAACAATTACTCCTTGAACGCACTCCACACGCAAAGTAGGAGCCTCTATGGCTTTCTTAGGGAACCTTCCCCTAGAAGACTTCTGTAAAGCAGCGACATGGTCTACAACACACACCTTCACTAAACACTGTTGTGTTGATGTGCAAGCCAAGCAGCAAGCTTCTGTGGGCCAAGCTGTTCTTAAAACTCTTTCAAACTACTGCAACCGATACAGGTGACCACCGCTAGGGGAGATACTGCTGTATAGTCTATGCTAAGTGTGGGATCTGCAGCTCCTATGCCTCGAACGGAAAATGCTACCTCCCAGTTTGCATCTGTTCTTGGCATGTAGAGCTGCAGATTCTCACATGCCCACCCACCTCCCCAGAACCTGCATCTGTTCCAGTTCTATCTTAATTAGATATACATACATGGACATCTTTTTTTTCTTTCTATTAACTCCATCATTTCCCATCATGGTGAAAAACAATCGAAGGATGGAGTCGATGCCCTTGCGCACCATCGTCCAGGGGAGGAGTCCTCTATCTCGTGACTACAAAGACTTCTTCCAAAACAACAACGTGCAAGCATCCAAGCCCAACACCAGATAACGATCTAATGCATGGCGATCTAATGCGAAGTGTGAGAATCTGCAGCTCTACATGCCAAGAACAGATGACTACTGGTAAGTAAAATTTTCCTTCTCCTTTTCATGTAATTCAGACTAACGCTATATCAGAGTTCTTCCAAAAACTTGTAAACACTGAAGAAAGGGTGCTACGTACTTTAGGGTGTCAGGAGAGCAATCATGTACTACATGCAAGCATTGCACAACATCAAGAAAACCCAACAATTCTTTGTGAGCCATTCAGATCAAGCCATAGGAATAGCTGTCTCTAACAGCACTATTGCTAAATAGATTGTACAAATGATTCAAACTTTTGCTTGACAGACTAAATACACACTACTAGAAAACAGGGGGCTAAGGTGGCCATTACAGCTAATGTTTCCATTCAGGAGATATGCAAAGCCGCTACATGATCTTCACAGCGTACGATTGCTAAACATTACTGCATGGACTTGCATTCATGCAGAGAAGTGGAGGTGGGTCAGGAGGTGCAAAAATAATAACAGATTTGTTCAACTCCATCTCCCTCTAACCGCCACAAAACAAACAATACCACTACCTAATATGTGCCCTAGTCGACCCTAACCGCAAACTCAACAAGCATTTGCAATGCAACCGGTCTCACATTTATGCAAGTTTGCGCTATTGGCAGTGTAAATGACAATGCCTTTTGTTTGTTTTGGTTTTTGACCCATTAATAAAACGCATTGTCATTTGCAATGCCAATAGCTTAAACTCTCGTAAATGCGAGACCCATTGCATTGCAAATGCTTGTTTTTGATTGTGAGCGTACCCGCACTTCTCAAGAGAAATGTAATACTTATAATCTGAGAATATTAGCATTTCTCAGAAATAGGCAGGTCCTCTGGTTCAGAGTACCTGCACTTCTATTTTTCCATTTCAAGCACTGGCCCCGGTGCAACAGCACATACTGCACCATTAATGGTGACGCCCCATCTCACCTGCGGAACGCACAGAGGTGGGCTTGAAAGGACTCTCCTCCCACTCTATGCTCTAGGGGGTCACCTACTCTCCCCCCTGAATTTACCATCTGGCAGGGCGCGGTTTGCCCCACTGAAGCCGGGCAAGGGCAGTCTGTTTATGGTCAAAAGTGGTAGTCCCGTTTGTGGGTCTGGGGCTGGTTCTGTGGAGTGCGAATGTCAACATAACATGACTAGATGCCTGAATCCTGCCCCCTTCCTGTCTGTACTGTTTTTTTTTTTTTACACGTCTCCTTCTGTACCCGGTCCCTGCAGGGGGCAAATATTGTGACTGGCCACCTTAGGTAGGCGCGAGGAATGATTCAGAGGCAAGTCACCCCAAGTTTACAAGACGCCGACGCCATCGCTGTAAGAATCCATGGTCCACTAGTTAGTCCAGTCCAGGCTTTTTTATTTTTTATTTTATTTATTGTTTTACAAACGAAACCATACATGTGTCTCCTTCTCGTACAGTAATTGGCACAGTATCAGTATGCTATTGTCAGTGAGTGGGTACATCCAGGCACGTAACATTTTACAATAAGGCATTATGCAGCTCTTACATGGACAGCACTGGTCATGGGACAGTTGAGCAGAATATCATGCAGCACTACAATCAGGGAAGCGTTAACAGCTATGCATAGCACAGAACATCAATAAGCAGCCATGTGTTCATTATATCTATAGCGCCAACACACCCAAGGGCATTTCAGCCGCTCCAGTCCCTCAGTGTGCCAATCAAACAACATGAGGCAAAAAGGGCTCCACAGTCCACTCTGTAGCGGAGGACCGCCTTGGAATTATCTAGTGTGTCCGGATTCTCTTCAGGTCTCGAGCGCCCCAGGCCCAGAGTCTTCACGTGAATGCGCTAGCAGATAACCTGTCAGGGGGCCCCATATGTCCCTGGAGGCCTCCGGTAACAGCTCCGCATACGTGTTGAGCTGTTGACAAAAAAACTAGGTCATCCAACCACACCTTAAACTTGGGCGCTCTGCCTCTGCCCCACTGGCATGCCACTAGTCGTTTGGCCATGAGCAGCGCAAGTGCCACATATTTGCGTTGTTGCGCCTGTAGCGGTTTGACAAACCCCAGCAGGGCCATTAGCTACGTGGGTTCTACCCGAGTACCTGTCACTGATTCTAATGCTTGGAAAACTTGTCCCCAATAATCATGTACTTCCAGGCAGTCGCAGGCCAGATGCAGGAAGTCGCATCTGTCTGTATGCCGCAATTTATACTTGTTCATTCGGGCTGGGGTGTAATATCTGTGTAGGAATCTATAATGAATGATACGTAACCTGCTACTAGCTGAAAGCCGCTCAGTCTGCACGCAGCAGTATTCCCATTTCACATCCGTCACAGCAAATCCCAATTCCTCACCCTATCGAGTTCTAGACAGTGTGGGCGGGTCTTCCCTCTGCGTGTGCACTGTGTGATATATCAGGGACAACAGCTTTTTTGCTGACTTGCTGTTACGAGCCAGTTGTAGCGGAGCAAGCACCGGCGGCTCTGCCGGAAACTCCAGAGTAAGGGAGCGAATACCTTCCCTGCGGCGGATATACAAAAAAACATCCAATGGAGTCTGATGCATTCCTTGAAAAATATGTTCAGCTTTGCGAAATTGGCTTTCGTGATGCAGGTCTCCCCAGGTTTTAATGTGTGTGTGCTCCGCAAAGGTTCGAAATAAGGCCTCTTGAAGGAGGGGCATACTAGGGTGATAAACAAGAGGTAACAGCGGTGAATAGAGCAGTGGGGTGTCCAGCATGTGACCTATGCGCTGCCACACGGCAATGGTGCAACCAATTGTATTCAGCGTCTTGTCCAAACCAGCAGAAGTATCATACAACGCCCCTTCGATCGGAATGGAATGAGCCAACCACTGCTCCGCCGCCACTTGCGGCATATATCTGGGCTGCGCATTTCCACCCAGAACGGACAAAATCAGACTAGTGGGTGCATCAATACACACAGGCAGCAGCACAATAGATCCTCAAGGCCTCAGCACATGTTGGCGCCCATCTGCCACAGGGGGGTCGCCACCACTCACAAGTCCGGCATGTATTGGGGGAGAGCCAGATTATTGACCCCAATGTTAACACTCGTGCAACTTGTATTGTCTTACTCCACTCCTATCAGTAAGACAGTGCGCGGAGTCAATCCATGCGCCTCGCTCGCTAATGGCGCTGGTCCAGGTCGCGCCCCCATCTTCAAAAACGCCAGCAATGGGGCACTGACACAGCCGAATTGCCTCTCTTCGCACTCCCACAGTTGTGAACTGAGCTCATCTGGAGATCCCAGGCCCAGTTTCCAGGTCACTTCACCACTGAGGTGCCCGCAATTCCCTCAGCCGCCTCTGCAGGAGGGCAAGGTGGGAGCTTGTTTATTGGAGGGTGTAAACGTCTATGGCAGCAGAAGCGGGGCCGGCCCCTCCAGCAGTTCTCAGGCGCCCTGGTCCGCACCTGTGCAACAACTACGGCTTGCGGGCGTATCAGCACGGCGCTTCTAGGTCCCTGGGCACAGCAGATATTACAGTCGTTACACTGCTCCCCAAGCGCCGATGCCAGGCTCCAGGCAAGCGCAGCGGCGTACTCCCAGCAGCCGCGGTCTACAAAGCGCACGAGTCGTAGGCTAACCCGCGCCTCTCACCTTCCTGCTCCCACGGCCGCGTGTTTTCTTCGGCGCTCCACAGGCAGTCAGCAGATAGCGCCTCTCGCCGCAACTCCTCCGCTAGCAACCACGGGCACTGGGCTGCCCTTCCCGGGTCTCTCACTCTGCCGGAGGCACCGGGCCCAGTCGCCACGTGGCAATCAGCGGCCTTGCGTGGTTCCAATAACCGAGTTCAGGGACCACACCTCCACGTCCCTCGTCTCGGCCGAATCTTCACAGCTGTGTAGCAACAGCAGAAGTGACTCAAACCTGTTGATTTTACCCGCGAGTGTTCAGCATACCAAACTCCACATCACGCCATCGAATTCAGGTGTCAGCAGGATAAATGTAGGATAATCACACTGGGCTGCAGTAGCCTCACAGCATTGCGGCCATCTTTCCTGTGCGCCACCTAACACCCCCACCCCCCCCTCTCCGTCCAGGCTTTTCCTTAGAATTCTTGGACTTGTAGTGGCGGCTTTATACCGGGCTAACCAAGACTACAAATCTCAGAATTGTAAGATGCAACTTGGGTTAGCCGAACTGTTGACACACCCCCTCCATACTCTTTGGGGCTTATTTACAAGGCCCTTGTGGAACTTTTGCGTCGTTTTTAAATGGGAAAAATGACGCAAAAGTAGCTCCTGTGTGTGTTGCATACTCCGGGAATGGGACTGTTATTTTCTGCTTTCTTATGGTGCCATTCACTTAAAAGCTTGGCTTCCATATGGACCTGTATTGCCGTATCCTTCCCCTGACAGGGGTACTCGTGCACGGGTCGATCAATACAGTTTTGGACTTTTATTTTTTAAAATAAGGATATTATGTGAGTTGTTTTCTTGATGCACGACAATTGAACCGACGGGAGCGACGCACCTGATCGGAACACTTAGTGATGCAGCGCTTAAAAAATCCAGATTTCTCGATATGGGACCCTTGAAGTACACACATCTCAGAAGTATGAGTGGCAGACACCTATACTCGCTTCTACCCATACGAGAGTGTGTAGAATGTTAGGATTTCTTTATTACATCAGGTATAAATAGATATAATCCCTCTTGCATACTTCGCATATTTTAAAGCAGGGTGAGCAGAGTGCAGGAACTCAGTGGTGTTTTTATCTGACCTGCGATTAGGTCATTTTCATGAGAAATTGTCTTAAATTCCCTCGCAAACAAGCGATATCTGAAATAAAATAGTCACTTGTCCTGAAGCAATTAGTTCCCTTTACCAAAACACCTTCCTATATGTGTTAGGTGGCCAATATTATATAAAAACACAGGGGTTTGAAGGCATTTTTGGGGGTCTTTTTTTTATTTGGGGAAGCTGGTATTTTACTATATTTTCGATGTAGATGCAAACGCTACACGCTTCCTCGCCGTCCGGGTAAGTCGACTCTGGTCACATGGCTCGGTATTTCCACTAAAGCGACAACAAATCTCACTTTTCCATACTTAAATTGATATTTGCGGCCTCACGCACCATTTGGTGAGGTTCCTTGAAGGGGGCGGGGCGCTGATGTGTCCCCTTCGCTAGGCCTAGAGCGCATGGCCGTAGAACGCTTTGCTGAAGTTTGTGTATATATGTATATGTGTATATATGTGTTCGAGGCATGTGGGCTGCTAAATTCATATCTAGTGCATAGATCGCCGCCTAGTGTTGGGTCCGGATGATAATATATGTATGTGTGTGTATATATATATATATATATATATATATATATCGCCACAATTTCCTTCAATGTTAGGAAACACTCGGACACCCAGGTTACTTGCAGTGAGATTTATTTCGGCAAGTGAAGAAAACAACGCGTTTCACCTTTACAGCTTGTTCACGCTCCATGGAAGTAGAGAACAAACAACGTAACACAAAATTATTCCGCAAAAGTACAGCGGGTAACAGTATTTTAAGTGCTAACATCGGTCATCCCACGGAATTTGATTCACAGCATCCCGTACGGGGAAGTGCTGCGAGCTAAGAGAAATTGCAGTACTATAGCTTCTTATAAAAATGAAGAATCCATCATGTGTCAAAGATTTTTAAATAGAGGATATAGTAAAAAAACTGTTACTGAAGCGATCTCCAGAGTAGAGATGAAAACACGCAATGAATTGCTGAATCCAAGAAATAAAGAAGATGGTACAGAAACTATTAGATTCATTACCACTTTCTCAGGGCAAGCTAGTGAGGTCAGGAAGATATTGAACAAGCACTGGCACGTTTTAATGACCGATGACCATTTGAAACAAACTTTAAGCGATAATTCACAGATCACCTTTAAGAAAGGGAGATCAGTGAGGGACGAATTGAGGCATAATCACGTGACTAAAAAAGACAAAGACGAGGGGACGAACAGGCTTTCAATGTTGTAAAAACTGTAAAGCATGTAAGAACAGTACAGACTGCACGACATTAAGAGTGCCTAACACCAAGAGAAAGTTTGTGATCAGAAAAAAACTTACCTGTAATATACCCTACAGTGTTTACGTTCTAATTTGTCCATGCAACAAATGGTATATCGGCAGTACAAAGAATGAGGCCAAGAAAAGTGTGATAGAACATCTACGGGCTATCCGGAACAACAACAAACAGTATCCGGTAGCCCGTCATTTTTACGAAAATCATATGCAGGATGAAAAACTTGTACGCATGGTGGTTATTGATTCTGTATCCCTGGGTGTAAGAGGAGGCAATCGGGAACTTTCTTTGAGAAAGCTGGAATCCAGGTACATTATTGATTAGGATTCTTTAGCCCCGAAAGGGCTTAATTTGAGCGAAGAATTGGCAATTCATTTGTCGGAGACAAAAAAAAGGAGCATGAACAAGCCGTAAGGGTGAAATGCGTTGTTTTCTTTACTTGCCGAAATAAATCTCACTGCAAGTAACCTGGGTGTCAGAGTGTTTCCTAACATTGAAGGAAATTGTGGCGTTTATGTGGAGGAGATCCGGTATCCTGACTCGGACCGCCATTGACAGCTCGAGATTTCTTAACCGGAGTTTGGCGACTGGTGGGCTGTTATTTCATCACGAATAAAACTCACTGACAACAGAGCACCGAGTTTGTGGCTTTACTCTAATTCCGTTTTACTACGTGGCGTGGTGTGGCTACACTGTGCCTTGTTGTTCCGGACTCAACGCAATATATATATATATATATATATATATATATATATATATCGAAAATATCCCTTCATACTCTGAAGAATTGGAGTCGCACTGCAAAGGGCTCCCGTGCACTTTTATTTAATTATGTTCATCTGGCAAGTCCTTACGCGTTTCATTGAACACCAACTTCATCAGAGGTGTGCCATTTGATGACAGTCTGCTACGAACCTGCAGTGCTTGCCGTTTTTAGTTTGAAACCTTCAGTGGGTGTCCCTCAAGTGGGTAGGTCTTTCACGGCATGCTGGACCTCGTAGTCCTCGTGTGCAGGTTAATTAATAACCCTCTGGTGGGTCATGCAGTTTAATAAAATTGTTTTAGCCTTTGTGTTTTCGAGCCACAATGCCCTATTTCAGCCCCTTTGCCTGCTGAGTTGGAGTCATACCGGAGCCGGTCTCCGGTGGCAGCCACTTCCCAATTTCCGCTGTTCTGCGAGTCTTCACCATCGGTTCTGATAAGGGAATACCGGCGCTCTCTCTGGCTGTGCGTCACTCCCACGGCTTGAACCACGCTGTCTGTTGCCCAGTCTGTTGCCCAGTCGAGAAGCAAGTCCCACCTTGAATGAGGGTCCATGCAGGCTTTTGGTAGGAGCTTGCAGTCATGGAACGAAGGCAGGCGCAGCGCCAACACAGGTGGTGCTGCCTTGGATACGAATTCGCTGCTGCAAGTGCGCTTCCAGTCAGGTTCCAGTGCCCTCCTCGCTCCACTGGGAGAAAATTGGTTTCAAATTGTAAGGTTGAAGAAGCAGCCCCACTGTGGGTTAAAGGACAGTGTACTACAAAGCCCAGGATGCAGTGCGCCTGAGACACGCCATAGAGGCAGGTGAGAGCTATTTGAGTAGACACTACCAGAAACTGTTTGATTGACCTTCACAAACATTGCCTCTGAGGAAAGGGTCATCCCTGAAACGCGTCCGGCTTTTATGTTCGAAGGAGACTCTGAAATCTGCTGGGTAGCGAGCAGTGAAATGGATTAAATAAACGTGCTCATTGAAAAACTTCGTGTGGCAGTGCTTCGCTTAAGGCTACCTGTTCTGATTGTGTGTGTGTGTGTATATATATATATATATATATATATATATATATATATATATATATATATATATATTTCTTCATATCTCCAACCCGGTTTTTATCGTCTTCATAATAGCGTTCTTGTCAGTTTTGCTCGGTTTGTTTTTTCTACGCTTAGGTGAGCTGCATTGCCTTTTGGGGGAAGAGGGGCAAGTAAAAGTTATCGATGTTTTCGAATACTTGTGGCCCCATAATGTTTGTTGCTGCTTTTCCTTAAAGCAGAAAATGCCCCCCCTTCCCCCAGTAGGCACACAGAGGTCGTTCATTTTATTGCCGATGTGCCTGTAGATAAAGTCTGTGTGGCAAAGGTCTGGTCCCTTTTGATTCTTTTTTTTTTTTTTTCTAATAACCGACAGAAGTCTGTCTGGTTTTGTCCCACCCCACATTGGCAAGGAGGTTGAGGATGTATAACGAGCCGGAGACTACTAACCTCGTTAAATGTAAGCTTGATTTGACATGTAGATCGGGGATCCCGAATTCCGACCAAACCGTAGGGGCGTGCTCAGGACACGTACTCGAACGTCCGAACCGGACCCAGAGGGTCCGCCGCTGACAGACTCGTTCTTCACACAAGCCTGCCCCCCCCTTTTTTTTTTTTTAGTGACTTGCCCATCTTAATGGCTGACTTTTAAAAATTTCAGGTTTTATTACCCCCAAAATTGCCCACTGTGCCGTCTTCGCATCTTCGTGAAGTAAACTGTTTAACAAACAACACTAGAAAAATGCACCACAGTATAATCCTAACACATTGAAATCCGCATTTGTGCTGAATATGATGACGCTTTCGACATATTGTGAAGGTGGCTTGCGTAATGTGAAAGCTGATTTAGGGACGCCGTAAAACATTAGAGCCCATAACTGGTGTTTGTACATTTCAGAAGATTATTTTGTAACATGTTTGCGGAGCGTTACTGCGAATAATCCTCATTTTGTGAAAAGGTCTGTTAGTTTGCCAAACCTTGGAACACGCTTTTGTACGTGGGTTAAATACAAAAATACACCGTTTTATTTTCCTTAAGATGCTTTGTTTATTTGATAGGAAAACCCATCGAATAGTCTGGGGGGACGAGGTATACCTGAGTGCGGGCATGTTTTGGCAACACATTGGTCAGAGAGCTCCGGCATCTCGGCAGGCCTGTCCCTGCTGCCCACACCAACAAGTAACATCGCAAACTGTCGCCTTCGGGAGAGGAGGGGGGGCTCTTCAAGGTGGGTGGCAGTCGTTTTGTTGAACACGCGTGATCTGGGGAATTGCTAGCAAGGCAGGAACGTTCTTTGTTACCGCCCTGTCTCCTTTTAGGATGGCCCATCCGGACTGGCTCCTTTGCTTCACGGCTTGTTTTAGATAACACGCCTCCTATAGATAAGAAATTGTTTCACGACATCTGTGAAGCAAACGATCCAGTCCGGATGGGCCGCCTCTAAAGGAGAAAGGGCAGTGACAAAGAAGCCTCATTTTCAATCTGAGGCCATCGTTTACGATAAACGATGACACCATCCAATGAAAATGAGGGGCGGGGCTTCGAGACCCTTTTCTGAAATCTCCTCTCTCTCGCCGAGCGAGCAGCAACGCTAGGCGAGACCTAAAAACTTGAAAACCATGAACGCTTCCAGACCCAACCCACTAGATGGGGGGATTGTGTAAAGCATACAAATCAAGAAGTTTCAAGCTGGAAAACCATATTTACAGGTAACTGCTTTCTTGCCAGCCATCCTCATTGCCCCAGACTGGCGTAAATTCTGGCATACAGATGTTCTGACCTTTCCTTGTGCCAGCAGCTCTGCAGTCCCCTGAGAGTGGGCCTCCTCTGTCAGTCAGAGAACAAAGCATTCACCTTTATGCCTGGAGGTTGAGCAGGGCTATTTGAGCCCTTTTAAGGTGATGCTGGCAGTGCGTCTACCAAGCAAAACCAAAAGGGATGATGGACGGAGTGTTAAACATTGCAAACACTCACCTCCAGTCAACTGATCTGCCACCCCAGTTCACACATGCCCATATGCAAATCAGTCTGAGCCTGTGCCTCATGGGAACAGTCCAGGCCGAACTGCCAAGGTGCGTCTACCAAGTCAGTCTCTTCTGGGAGGTGGAAAAAGTTTGCCTCCTAATTACTGAACAGAATGTAGAGCCCTTGAAGGCTCGCATTTGAGGCTCTCCAGTTTGCGCTTTTGTTTGCCCAACATGGGTACGCAGTGAGCATTGTCAATGGTTAGATCAAACCCATGTCACCCTTTCTTTGCCTCCTTGTACCGCTATCCTTGTTTAGGTTCCTTACAGTGACTGGGATGTTTCGACCCACCCCCTTTTGTTATGCCCATTAGGCGTGGGTGGAAACTTGTTAATCAGTCGTCATTTCAGCCCCAAAGGCCACAGATAAAAAGATGAGGAACTGATGTAGGTGTGTCAGGATGGGCACCATATGGCTCCACTGACGTCACTATGCTATGGCTCTCCTTTCAGTGCCGAGATGGAACCTGCACCACCTACCGGCATAGGAAAGCTATGGAAATTTCCAAGCCAGACATTCAATAGATGAAGAATCTGCAGATAGTTAGAGTATACACCAAGAACATTGTTACCAAATGTAGGTAGCTTTTTTCATTAGAGCTATTTTACCGCAGCCTCAGATCACACTTATAACCCTCAGATCACACTTACAATCCTCATTTAGCCGTAGAAGGTTAGCTTTGAGGAAACCATTTCATAGGAACATAAGTTCCATAAAGGTCAAAGACACAAGGTAACACTTAAGTTCCTGATCCCACAACATATTCACCATCAGACTGCCATCGTTCAAATTCACATAAGGACTGAGATCAAAATCCTGATTATGAGGATGAGGGGTGTATTTCATGGAACACATAAAATATGGATTCCAATTATGAAGAACCATTAGAACCATATACCACAAAACCTCACGCCTCACATAATGCCTTTAGGACTTCTTCAGAACCGATTGTACCTCTGTGGGGATTCCAGTGGTGTATCGAAAAGGTTGACAGACACGGGGGCTCGTGGTAAGGAGGCTTTTATTTTTGTACACAATCTCCGTTTCTGTACAGGCACTCTGTAGAATGGGAGCGGGGTTTCAGCTTTCTCCGACGTGGTGGCTCCCGCTCCGGACCGCCGTTCCCACTGCCTCCTGGGGGTTGTAGGCCGTCTCTCCGCCGTCTCGATGCCTCTCGGTACCGGCAAATGAAAGTAAAACAAGTGTCAGGCAGACTGTCCTCACTCTCGGACTTGGTACAGGGAAAAGGGGTGAGGATACACACGTGCGCACAAATACCCCTGTCAAGTGTTGGGGTTTCAGTGAGGGGGGGGTCTTTTAGTGCTGAGGAGGGGTTAGTGTGTGTGTACTCAGGACGGCTTGTTCCGTCTAGTGCCCGCCCACCCGCTGAATCTTGACCGTACCTGGTCAAGCCACACTTCGCGGGAAGCGTGGCTGGGCGATGCGTTGTCCCGTTGGCCTCCCGGCTTGTTGATGTTGCCGCCGTCTGTCTCCCGCCTTCGCTGGCCTCGGTGTCTCCGCCCTCGGATCCTCTGACCTCCGCTCCTCCTCAGGATACTTTTCCGCTGCTCTCCGCTCTTCTTGTCTGTCCTCTTCCTCCGTCCTCCGCTCTTCTTCCTCCGTCCTCCGCTGATCTTCCTCCGTCCTCCGCTCTTCTTCCTCCGTCCTCCGCTGATCTTCCTGCTCCCTCGAACTCCACTCCTCTTCGCTCTCGCTCCACTCTCGCCACCAGTCTCCTTCGCCTCCTCCGGGTGTCTCGCACACCTGTGTGCTTTCTGGGACGGGTTTTACCGCGGTGTAGGGGGTGTGTCCCAGGACAGGTGCCGCCCAGTTAAAGGTGCAGGGTCGCAGCGCGGACACCTCCGGCCGGCTGCTGATGACGTCAGGGGTTTTCCATGCCTCCGTATGCTGAGAAGAGAGAGGAGACACATTACTAGGTAAGCCAGGGGGGCCCGCATCCGGGTCCCCATCGTCACAACCTCATAGTTTTGTTCTAAAAGACGTGGATCCAAAATGCGCACGCAGTCGTTCATAATAAGAAAAAAAAACAAGACCATCATTCACACGTTAATAAATGTGCATCAAAATAGGCAAACTTTACCTTCATAATTATGGGCTATATACCATTCACCATGCTTATGTTGCACATCACTTCATTTCTATGACGGATCAAACAGTACGACTATGTAATAATAAAATCCAGATTATCACAGCCCTTGATGCAATTATATTAATTCCTTACCAGAATATCTCCTGGTACATGAGCTTTCTGCAGTATCTTTCATAAAGCTTTCTCCGAAAGATGGATTGGTCTTTTAGTTTCTTTTTAAAATAATTTAAGCAGATAACTCTATTTGTTAGTCTTATTTTTATATAGCCAAGACCAGTTTATGCAGTTAATATAAATTCATACCTTTTGAGTGGGCAGAGTTCCTCTACAGATAAATATACCTATTTTAGTCTTTATCATCCCTCATCCTTTTCCTAAGAAGGGAACATCCAGCTATGGTTGAACACTAAAATGTTGTAGAAAGGTATTTTTTAATATCAAGACTTAAATATACCTACATCAGGTTTACTTGAAATAAAGGATATTCTCTCTATCGAAATGAGGTCAAAATCTCACACTTGAGGCCACATTGTCAATTATTCATGATATATATGTAACAGCCATTCATTAGTTTCACTGTATACATGCAGCTAAAACCGAACTAGTTTTCTTTCAAGGTTCTAAACCTTAGAAACACATTTGGCATATACAGCAAGAAGTAGGGATTAACTTTTTTTTTGTATTCAAATCGTTTTTATTGAAGAAAAAGAAAGAGAAGACAATACAATAAGGTTCCACACAAGATGGGGTCAAAATAGCTGGTTGACAACAATACAAAACTAAAATAAATATTAAAATACAAATAATCAATAATGCTTGATGACAGTACTGCATAGGCAAAGAAAACAAAACAAATCAAGGAAGTAATTAATAATTGTACAGTTACATGCAAATCCAAGCTGTCTGTAGATAGGTCAAGTACATGTGGTCGCAAAATACAATAGTGCCTTAAAGATATACATTAGTAGGAGCTACATCACGGTGGATCAAATTGAAATGAAGACATATCGAGTAATTTCCAGAGGCTCTTGTTAGAGGATCGCCAGGCGGAGGAGTGCAGTGCCGGGTTATCAGCTCCTCTCAGAAAGGAAAGCCAGTCCAGCCAAATCTTAAAACTAACCTCTGAGGTATTTTTCCATTTACATAGAACCACCTTACACGCCAGAGTGAGCATCAGGTCTAAGAGCTGGCGGTCCTGCGCATTATGTAAGGTTGGCTCAAGAGCCCCCAATATGGCGTATATAAATTCTCTCACCGGCTGCAGTTTGAAGATTTGTTGAATACAGTCAGATTTTCCCCCAATAGGTTTGCAGGGTGGGACAGTGAAAGAGAATATGGGCTGGATCTCCGGTCTCAGACAGGCAATTCCAGCACAAGGTTGTATCTCTCAGTTGGCATTTAATGAGTCTATCTGGGGTCCAGAATGTTCTATTCAGTAACATGTATTTTGTCTGGGTAAGGATAGGTGATATCTTGTTGGAGAAAGCAGTCCTGTGAATTATATCCCAGTCAATTGCAATGCCTGTAGAGTTGGGTTCTGACTCCTATTTGAGCTCTACTCTCCTGTGCGTTTTCCTGGGGAGAGGAAGGAGTAACTTGTACACTTTGGAGACAAAGTGACCAGTCGCTAGGAGACGTGGTAGATGGGACATGAGCCATGGTGTTTGGAGATTGAGGCCACGTGTCGAAATGATGGCTTTCAGTTTCAGGAACTCATACAAGGCCATGGGAGGTAAGTCATGTGTTTTCTGTAGTGAGGAGAAAGGAAGGGGTTGTGTCCCGTCATAGAGGTCAGCAACCATATTAATGCCCTTCTCGGACCAGGATTCCCAGTAAAGAGTTTTCCGCTCATGTTTAAAGTAAGGGTTCCTTCATAAGGCCATGAACGTGGATTTTCTAATTTTTAAGTTAGATTCGTGAGCCTGGTCTAATCTTAATAGAGCACGCCTGGTGTTCATCAAAATGTATTTGGAGTGAGGCAAGTGAGATAGGTCCATTGTAAGTATGGTCGGTAAAGGTGAGTGTTCGATGATAGATTTTTCAATATTGAGCCACATTGGAACGTAAGCTGGGGCGTCAACCAGCCATTGTGCCCCCTGTTTGCAGAGAAATGCTGTTTGGTAGTTCCTGAAAGAGGGAAGACCCAGACCGCCCTTTTCTTTTGCTAGTTGTAGCTTTTTAGTGATATCCTGGCTTTCTTACCCTGCCACAGAAAGCCACCAAACAGTTTGTCCACTTTGGAGATGAAGTCATCAGTGAATGTCATAGGTAGCATGCTGGCCAAGTAGTTCACTAACGGGGTAACCATCATCTTAAGCGTTTCTGCCCTGCCCCACCAGGAAAGAAACTTGGGTGACCATCCGTCCAGTAAAGTGGAGATCTTCTTTAGTGTTGATGCTTCATATATTTTTAGTGTGGATATTAGATCTTTGTCAAAGTCTAAGCCTAGATATTTAAAGCAATGTGGCTGCCAAGTTAGACCTGAACTGCCAAGGATATCTTTACCGCCTATGTTATTAAGTAGTTTGACTTCTGTTTTATCCTTGTTTAACTTGTAACCCGATACTCGGGAGAACTCATCGATGAATGTCATAAGTGCAGGTATGGGTTCGCCTGCCCTTTCTGACAGGACAAGTACATCATCTGCGTAGGCGGTAAGTTTTATATTGCAGCCTTGAAATGGAATGCCGGCAATAGCCTCGTTATTTCTTATGTGGTAAAGGAATGGCTCGATCGTCAGCAGAAACAGGGAGGGGGATAGCGGACATCCCTGCCGTGTTCCCTGTTGCAGCCGAAGCGAGGAGGAGAAAGATCCACCCGCCCTGACCTTTGCCGTGGGACAAAAATAAAGTGACATTACTAGTTTTGTGAATGTTGCCCCCAGATTGAATTTATTTAGGACTGCTTCCAGGAAAGTCCAGTCGACTTTGTCAAAAGCCTTTTCGGCATCCAGGGTTACTGCAGCTGTAGGTGTGTCAAGGAGTTTCGCCTTTTCCAGAACATGTGCCAATACCCTGGTGTTGTCACTGGATAGTCTATTTTTTAAGAAACCTGCTTGCGAGGGGTGAATCAGTTTGGGGAGGACTCGCTGAAGGCGAGCAGAGAGGATCATGGGTAGAATCTTACAATCAAGATTAATGAGGGAAATGGGCCTATAGTTTTTTGGGAGAGAGGGGTCTCTACCCTCTTTTGGAAGCACCGCGATTATGGCCTCAGACAGTGTCCCTTTGACTTCTCCTGTGTCATCTATCTCCTGAAAGAAGTGGAGCAGAGGGTCAACCAGAAGAGAGGGAAAGGCTTTATAAAATTTAGCTGTGAACCCATCGGGTCCGGGGGCCTTCCCGCATTTCAATTATTTAATTGCCACCTCAATCTTCGTGGCCTCAATTGGAGCGTTGAGGCCTATCTGCTCCTCCGATGAGAGCGTTGGGAGGTCACATTCGTTTAAATAATCCTTCATTTTGTCCCCTTCTACCGATTCATTTTTAGCATAAAGAGTTGCATAAAAATCTATAAACACTTCGGCTATTTTATCCGGTTCCGAATGGGCAGCCCCCAGTGCATCTTTAATGACATTAATTGAGTTCTTCTGCACTTTAAATTTCAAATATGCCGCCAAGCTCTTGCCCGCTTTATTTGACTCACAAAGTTTAAACCTCTTCCTTCTATCCAACCACACCCCAGCTCTTTCGCTCACTATCTTATTATATTCATACTTTTCGTTAGCCAGTACATTTAGCATTGTACCTTCCCTGCTTGCCTGATGTTTTTTTTCTAAGGCCAAAATTTCTCCTTCCAGGGTCTCCAATTTCGCACTCTGATCTTTATTCATTGACGACCTAATCTTAATGCACACTCCCCTAATTTTTTTTTATTTTTTTTTTAAATTTGTTTTATTGTTGCATCAAAGTATACGGTACATCGTGAATAAGCCGCTGACGTGGCCTCAACATTCAGCCATGCGTGCAACGTGTTTTTCGTTTAAACAACTGGTACAAATATCCATTCCCTCCAAAAATCAGTACATACCATGCAACCATGTGTGTGGGTTAGAAGACCATGAACTTGTAGAGCAAGGAGGACAGTGCATGTTAACAGGAGTATAATGTCCCGTCTCAAAGGGCGGTGGAGCGGGGCCTGTATAGTCCATGGAATGGTGGTACCAGAAAACGGGGGGGGACAAAACCGTGGGGGGGAAGCGTGTAATGCACACTCCCCTAATAGTGCTTTTCAAGGCCTCCCAACGAATGAGTTCTGAAGTATCTCCTTGTTTACTATGCTCCAAGTATGCCTCAATGGCAGACTGGATAGTAGATCGATGCTGCTCGTTGTCCAGCACTTCGTCATTCAACCGCCAAGTCGTTTGTCGTGATGAGGGCCTCAGATTATTGATGGATAGGGATATGCATGAATGATCGGACATAACTCTTGGTTCTATTGACGTGTCTTCTATTCTAGGGACACCATTCTGTGTTATAAGGAGGTAATCGATACGGGAGTAAGAGTCATGTGGGGAAGAGTAGAATGTGTAGTCCCTGTCCGTGGGATTTTGCAGTCTCCACAAATCAACAAGGTGAAAACGGTTACATAGGTTAAGGGCATTGTGGGATTTGTTAGGCCTAAAGGTACATTTAGAGTCTCTATCTAAGGTAGGATCCATGGGAAGGTTAAAATCACCTGCCAGTATGTGTACTGCTGAGTCTGGGATGGTTTCAAGTTGCTTAGCTAGGTCCGACCAGAATCGTAGATCACTGGTGTTTGGGGCATAAATGTTTGTGACAAAAAATTCCGTGTTGTCTTTGGATAGCCTGGCTGTAACCCACCTCCCCTTGTTGTCTGCTGTGGAGGAAAGTAGTTCAACCTTTGATTTTTTCGCTATTAACATCAGTACTCCGTTCTTTTTGCCCACCGCCTCAGCCCCCACAACTTCAGAGTAGTATTTATTCCTTAGTGTGTAGAATTGTTTGGCGTCAATTTTAGTCTCTTGCAGGAGGAAAATATCCCCCTTCTGTCTGCGCAGATAGTCTAGTATTTTTTGCCTCTTGATAGGCTGGTTCAGGCCTTTTACATTCAGGGAGAGTATTTTCAATTAGTTTGTCCATAGTGGACACACCAAGCGGTGTACTAATTGCGGAGTGCACCATTTAAAAGTAACATATTCGACACATAATCCACATATCCCGTAGTTAAGTAGACGTGCTCAGTAAGCTTCAATAACCCATACCAGTGATCATACCCATGATGAACTTCTAGGCTCCTTTTCAATATTAGTAACAACCACCCTATACATAGGCCCTTTCGTGTTTTTGCAGTGACGTTCTTGGGGGTCTCGCCCATTATCATGACAGACCCTCCTAAACAGCAAGTAGGTGTAGCAACTTGTAAATTTGACATGTAACAGACAGACAGTATCAGGATATAAAATGAAAGAATAAAAAGAAACATACCACACAAACCCCAAGCCTTCCCCTCAATCCCCCCACCCACCCCTCCCCCAAAGTACTTAGTAGGCATGGCGATTGGAGAAAAATCGCAGCATTCTCCCGTGGTTACACTAAAATCATAGTAAGCATTGGAACTGCATTGTCAAGTGAACATCATGACAACAATAACAAGAGATGTATCCTAACATCTAACCTCTTACATCCTAACTTCTAGCATACGAAATTTGAAGCAGAAGCCATTTCGTGTAGAAAAACATGTAACGAACTCAGTGCCATGTGCCTGCTAGCTTAGCAGGTTTGTACTCTGTGCCACAACTAGAGAGGCGTATAGCTTCCACTCCGGAAGTATGTGCGTAGAATATGGCAATCACCATCATTGCCAACACTTTAAACTTCGGTCTGTATTATACCGTATGAAGGCCGGTGTAGTGTTAAGCGCACCCATTTGAACAAGCAAACACCCAGAGCCAACGTTATGTAAACTGAGACACATCAGTAGGACTTGTCAGTATAGTGAGGCAAAGTTATCCTAACACATTGGTTTTCTGGGCCTCAGCATGGCTATGACGTGGGACCACGTCATCATATAAACCAAATATAGGGTGAGATCAAGGCACCAATAGTGTCATAGAGAGGACAGCACCCTTTCAGAACTTTCAGAACTCCTTCCACGTAAAAAGTTTAATAGTGGCTTATAACATAACAACCTGAGTACCTGAAATCCAGAAAAACTGTCTTTAAACAAATAGATGAAGCAAAGGATACTTATTCACCACTGTGCGTTGAGGCACCGACGTTGTTTGGGCCGTTGGTGTCCATATCTTGCTCTTCGTGACCACCTAACAGTCTTTGGAGTCTTGTGGGGTCCGTGAATATATGTGGGGATCCTTGAATGATCACTCTGTACTTCGCTGGCCCTATAAAACCAAACTGGTACCCCATCGATTTAAGTTGTGGGCGAAGCGCTAGGAATGCCTTCCTTACATCCACCGTTTCCTTGCTGTAATCCTGTGAGATATATATTTTTGAGTTTTTCCATAATATATGGTTGTGCTTCCAGACGAAGGCTAGGATCTGCTCCACGTGCTGGTAGCGCAAAGGTTTGCAGACGATGGCTCTGGGGCCTTTCTGATTTTTGGTGATCCTGCCCGGGACTCTATGAGCCCTATCAAACTCCAGAGGTTGATGGAAGGTCATGTTGGTGGCTTGTGTGAACCATGACTCCAAAAACGGTACACAGGAGCCCTTTGAGTCTTCGGATCCCTGCGGCATGCCAAAAATGCGGAGGTTTCCCCTCCGATTTCTGTCCTCCAATTCAGACAGCCTCCTTGTTATTTGATCCAAAGCTATGTTCAGGCGCTTGAGCGCTCCACAGGTTTTGCTTTCCGAATCTTCCAATCGGCTGATTCTTGATTCCGTCTCCGTCAGTCTTGCATTGGTGTCACGTATGCCTTGCCTGATTGCTACCACCTCTTCCTTGGTAGATTTGGCCAAGTCTCTTACTTCAACCAATCTGCTTAGGATCATGTCTATGGCTTCACTGTTGTCCTTCTTTCCCTTGACGGGCGACCCTGGATTGGAATGTTCTGATTTGAGCCTTTTCAGGTTCTTTTCATCTTTGCGCTCCATGATAGCTGCTTCCTAGCCTTTATTGTGTAGGAGCGCACCAGGTGGGTGACCGTGGCAGTGGAGCGTGGTCTAACGTATGGGTCCTCTCTTTGTTAGAGCGTAGATGTGCGTATAAGTGCCCTAGTATGTGCCCTAGTATGGATGCCTGGCCGACAATGAATTTAGAGAAGGGTTTGCAGCCAGTGATCGAGCACCAGATCAAAGGGAACTAACCTGGCGCTTTTGAGGAAGGTGGTAGCAGGTCAGGAAACTGCCGATATGTCGCTGAGGTTACTGTGACTTAGGAGGTGTACACAATGGCTTAACCAATTGAGGAGGCTCCAGGTCCAGCTAGACCAGATTCGTGCTCACTGTTGCCATCCTGGTGACCGCAGCTCATTCGGTGACCGCCGCACATACGGACATGATGCGCGGGGGGTGCACGCTCAGTCAGTGGACAGATCTGCTTCCTTCTGTGTTGGACCGCTTTGGTGACGTTTTTCGTTAACCCTGCACCCTTGACTCAGGTAATGTTGTAGATGATGGGTGTGTGTTATATTAGAGGTTCCACGTAGGACATTTATTTTGTGTTTCTATCCCCCTTCTGGTCGGGATGGCCAGCGCCCGCCATTTTGTATACATTCTTGCCGGCTGTGTAAACCGGGATCCAGTTAAATAAGTGTTGTTGGCCGTCAGGCTTTAGGCTGGTTCGTCTTACAAAGCCTCTGGGAGAATTCTCTCTTAGTCGTGGTGCAAGGGCACCATGTGTCGGCTCAATCGCACATTCGGTACTGCACGAAGCCCGTTTCTCGGGTATAATCAATTGCGCCCGCCATTTTGGAAGTGAACTCCGTGTAGCGTATGTCCCACGCGGGCCAGGCTAATGATGGCTGATACTTTGGTGCAGGGTACTGACTCGTGGGCCACGGAAGCCCAGATGCCTCACACATTCTCCGGTGGACCTTATCGCGTAAGATCGGTGCGCGTGAGCAGTACACTCGGTCCCCCACAGTAATCGACTGAAATCGCCGTGAGCTCGTCTCCCGATGCCCGGCGCGGCCGTGCTCTGGGTTTTTACCAATTGTAGCGTTTCTTGGTCACCTCCACGCTTGCAAGTTCACTCGTTGCATGCCTTTCACATTCCGATTCACGGATCTGCCATCTGCGGTAGTTTAAATCCGGCAGGAAAGGTTCCAATCTCGTGAGCGAGGTCGTATCACGGGAGGAGAAATACTCTAAGCCGCCATTTCTCTCGGCGTCCAAGCCACGACCCAAGTAGGGATTAACTTTGACCAAAAGCTTATACCCCACCTCAAACTCATGTTCTTACCTTAAGGGCATTTCCGTTCTGTACCATATGCAAGCTTGCCAAATAGTGACTTCTCTGTTTTAGCTTTCCCAAATTGTTGCTTATTGATGGAACAACTGTCAGCGCTCAGCTGGATTTTGCCATAAAGGAGGCATAAGCGTAATACTAATTGCTGCAACATTAAATCTACTCTGCATTGCATGCTTAAAAATTGCACATTATACTGAATACTCAGGAATTTAATGTTCTTTGTATTTAAAGTGATATACGGGCCACATTTGTTCCATTTAAGTATCGTAAAAATACAGGATTTAAACCGAAACATACTACTTGCTTTCTAGAGTTTACAATATAAGCGAAGAAAAACTGTTACTTAAATGCACTGCCTCTGTAACCCTTTCCGTATTGACCTTTTGTACTTCAAATTAGCAGTTCCCATATTCAGTAAGCCCACTTAGTTGACAACAGGCTATTGGTTTTATTCATTCCTTTCAGCCTGCCAAATGCCAAATTATTCCAGCGTATTTTTTGTTCAGTCCCTCCTATTTATATAATTGATCCATATTTGTTCCGGTCTTGTCATTGATATTCCCTCATTCTAACATTCCCGGAGTAGCCACAAAAATGTGGCAAGGTTAGTATATTATTCAGTAAGGCACTCGCCTATGCTTCTCTCCTCACAGTCTTCATACTCGGTTCATCATCCTTGGAATACAGGTGCACAGCAATCACCCCACTGCTCAAAGCAAATATAAAATAATCTTTCCATGAGGTTATACAGCGCACTTTCTTGAAGCATTCCATGCAATCCTTGACTTAATTACGACCTCCACACCGTATATCCTCCTAAGGGCCTATAGGCCCCAATAGCAATGTAGACCAAGAATACAGGGATTTAACTTACAGCCTGACCAAAGCTTTCGATCGAATCGCACCTGAGAAATCACAGAGTCAAGGGGGCGGGAAAGGGAGCACCATGGTTCACCCAAGACCTAAGGGATCATAAGAAGAAGCTTCGCAATGCCGAAAGAAATTGGAGAAAGAAAAAAGATGAAATAGCTCGAGAACAATATAGAAATCTATTCCGTCTGTATAAAAAGCTTATCCTGGCAACTAAGGCTGCCTATTTTGAGAATCGGATTAGTCAAGCTGATAATGTCCAGAAGGAGACATTTAAAATTCTAACGGAGCTAAGTAAAAGACCCCAAGAAACGGAAATAACAATCTCCTGTAATACTTTTCAAGGTTATTTCCTGGAAAAAGTAGATACCATCCTACAGAACATCAGAAAGGATGCTGGGCTATGCCTTGCTGATCAATTGTCTGTTCATCCTCTGAAGGATGTTGCCATCTCACATTTTCCCCAACTTGACCCCATGACCCTGGAGCAAATAATAACTAGAACTAAGTCTGGGTCCCCAGCCGATCCATGCCCCCCTTGTGTATTTCGTCTAGCATGTTCTACCCTAGAGGAGCATGTCCTCTCATTGCTAAATAAATCACTACTTACAGGGCAGTTACCTGATGGATTTAAAGAAGCTCGGGTAAAGCCTTTAATAAAGAAACCAGGAGCTGATCCTAAGTCCCTGAAAAACTATAGACCGATCTCCCTGCTCCCGTTTCTGGCCAAAGTCCTGGAGCAACATGTGCTAAAGTCTCAGGCTATGTTCCTGGAATCGCACCATCTCCTCCATGAGCTCCAGGCAGGATTTCGAGCACACCACAGCACCGAATTGGTGATGCTTTCGGTGCTGGATGAGTTGAGAGAGATGGCTGACAGTAAGAAACCGAGCGCCCTGATACTTTTAGACCTGCCAGCGGCGTTCGATACTGTCAGCCATACATTGCTCCTGGACAGGTTGTCCAGTTTTGGGATTCAGGGGCCAGCTTTCTGCTGGCTGAAATCTTTCTTGACTGGGAGAATACAGAGGATTCAGCTAGGGGAGGAGATGTCAGAGGTTGGAAATTTAACATGCGGGGTACCTCAGGGCTCTGCCTTATCCCCTCCCCTATTTAACCTGTACCTTCAGCCATTAATCAGCTCCCTGGCAAAGATGGGTTGTCGCGTATTTAATTACGCCGACGACACCCAACTGCTGCTGAGTATAGATAATACAACACAAGCTCAAACCCAGGCACAGAATGTACTCAGATTTACTGTCAGATGGATGTCCTTGAATCTTCTGAAAATAAATCCTGAGAAGACAGAAGTTGTAGTGGTTGCACCGACCTGCTCTCCATGGAGCGACCTGTATTGGCCCCAGGAGCTGGGCCCTATTCCTAAACCAGCGGACAAAGTAAAAAGCTTGGGCATTAAAATAGACCGTGAGCTATCAATGGCAAGTCAGATTGCCACCGTAGCCGGCACCTGCACAGGGCTAATTAGACAACTACGTAAACTAGCCCCTCTTCTGTCCAGGTCCATGCTGCGTACGGTCGTATCCGCGACCATTATATCCAGGCTGGACTACGGCAATGCGCTGTATTTAGGCCTCTCAAAAACACTAATTAACAGATTGCAGGTGACTTTGAACGATGCGGCCCGTCTCATTTTTAGGCTACCGAGACGCTCACATGCCTCACCATTGTTACAGAGCCTCCACTGGCTGCCTATAAGGCAGCGGTCTGAATTCAAGAGCCTCTGCATAGCCCATAAAGCGATCTACGGACAAGCTCCGTCATACATAAAAAAACGTCTGGAGCTGTACAAGCCAGAACGGTGTCTTAGGTCTTCCGATTCACAATTGCTCGTCTGTCCTCGTTATAGACTTGCTACAAAAGGTGGAAGATCTTTCTCGGTCTTGATCCCCAAGATATGGAACAAACTACCTGAGTCCCTCCGTAAAGAAGGAAATCTCCTTCGTTTTAGGAAGTCCCTGAAAACAATCCTATTCAGAGAGGCTCTGAGTCCAGCTTAAGCCTGCCCCCCCCAGTCACCCTGCTGAGTATGTTGTTGTGTTTTTTTGGTCAAAAGCGCCTTGAGACCTGCCGGTGAGTTGGCGCTATATAAACCGGAAATACAAATAGGCATTTTTACGCTGCAGCCAACTACAATACCCGCTCTCCTCTCTACTTATTTGTGACTATTCATTAATCAGTGGGCTTCTCACACCTACACACTGACATGGAAAATCTGCTAATCGCCATACTCTTTTCTACCAAACTGTCCCACTCTAAACTTTCCACCGTTTCATCGCCACCAGGCCTGATCCTGTTTGACTGATAATATTATGCAAGTGTTTCCTCCCACTACAAACATCTCAATTTCTTGGGGAAAATACTTTGCTT
Source organism: Lissotriton helveticus (assembly GCF_964261635.1). Classification (NCBI taxonomy): domain Eukaryota; kingdom Metazoa; phylum Chordata; class Amphibia; order Caudata; family Salamandridae; genus Lissotriton; species Lissotriton helveticus. The sequence continues at coordinate 1,039,542,780 of NC_136061.1, forward strand.
ACCCTCCCATCCTTCCTTTTCCTACTTCACAATTACCTTGTCCCACTTGTTTGCAGCATGTCATTCAGCCTCCTCAACTTCACACTTCGTCTCACCTTCAACACTAACTACTCACTGTGATCCTTCATTCCCACTTCCTCAGGACTTTTGTAGGAACATAATATGCGCTCCACACCCTATTGACTGCTATTGACAATGCCAAATCAGCCACTTTTGAAACCCTCATCACTTAATCTACATCCTTAGATATTTAAGGCCCTATTTAATGTATAGCAAACTGGGTACCACTAAGTCGTGGCAGATATCCTGTCCGCCATATTGCGTGTGATATAAGCGGTAATGCACCTGTAATAAAACAGCTGGGATATCTGCCATGTTTGTGACTGAGTATCCAGACTTCCAAACTCTATAAGGCCCTTTGTCAGACTATTAAACTCCTCGCAAGCTTCTATTACAGTGCCAACCCTATCAGCCAATGTCATTGTTACCTATTTCTCATGGAAAATACAACCATTGGATAAATTCTGAACAGTTTAGTAATTGCTTCAATTTTATCAAATCACCACACCAGGTTTCTCTCTTACAGCTCATGACAACTACACAACAGGAACTCATTCCTGTAATCAAAATTGCAAATCCATCTTGCGTACCACATGATCCTTTCAACCATTGGGTCATTAAACACATCATTTACCACAAGTGTCTGATTTGCCCTATGTCTTTTCTTTCCTTCTCTCCTCAAAGACTGATTCTCACACTTTCTTCAAATGGGCAGCAAACCTACCCTTACTCAGAAAAACCCAAATGCTTTCTCTCTATTTTACTGTTGCCCTCATCTTAACGTCCCTTTTTTTCAGTATTATTGGAAGGAATACTCTTCAGCCGCCTTTGACTATACCTATTCTCTGATATCCTGCTTGATTCTCTAAAACCGTACTTTATAAACCGGCAGTCCTAGTATCCACTACAATAGACCACCGACACCGTCAGGTACTTAGGGATACAACTCGATACTGATACAGAGTTATTATTTAGAGCAAACTATGGCACGGCCTTCAGCAGGATAGAGGACGACGTTGAAGCTTGGTGTAGGCTTCCACTCTCCTTACTTGTGGGACACCCCCGCGCCGCACGGCCACCAGCTGCTGCGTGTGCCCCCTGCCTGCCCCCGCCTCGCTGCTGCCTCGTTTGCCGGCTGTCTCCGCTGCTGACTTTGTTTTTGCCTTGTTTTGTCTAACATTTGTGCCTGTTGTGTTTATTTTCATTTTTTCCCTTGTTTTGTCTAGAATTTGTGCCTGCTGTGGTCAATTTCTCTTTGCCCGTGTTTAGGTTCTCCTTCCTTTCTGTCCGCCTACCTCGCCGCCCTCCCTTCCCGCCACCGCCGCTTTTCCCCGCCCCTTTTTCTATTCTGTACCCTCCCCGCTCCCCAGCTGCTCCGCCCACCCGCGCACTTGGCCTTAAATGGCGACCGTGCGACGCAGGTGAGTGTGACCCACTTGTGGGACACCCCCGCGCCGCACGGCCACCAGCTGCTGCGTGTGCCCCTTGCCTGCCCCCGCCTCGCTGCTGCCTCGTTTGCCGGCTGTCTCCGCTGCTGACTTTGTTTTTGCCTTGTTTTGTCTAACATTTGTGCCTGTTGTGTTTATTTTCATTTTTTCCCTTGTTTTGTCTAGAATTTGTGCCTGCTGTGGTCAATTTCTCTTTGCCCGTGTTTAGGTTCTCCTTCCTTTCTGTCCGCCTACCTCGCCGCCCTCCGCCCTCCCTTCCCGCCACCGCCGCTTTTCCCCGCCCCTTTTTCTATTCTGTACCCTCCCCGCTCCCGCCTCCCAGCTGCTCCGCCCACCCGCGCACTTCGCCTTAAATGGCGACCGTGCGAACGCGCAGCGGTCACGCGCAGCGGGCGCGCCGATTGTGCGCCGAAGGCGCGCCAAAGGTAAGCCCGTCTGCGCCCGTCCGCGCCTGGACCGCGCCCAGTGCCAGGACCCCTGGCCCACGAAGATCCCGACCAACCCGCCTGACGTACTCCGCCGCCACCCTCACCGCTCTCAACACCGGCCGACTCCCAGAATGCCATCAAGCCACTCCAAGACGTACCCACGGACCCTTCAGCTGCCACGCCTGCAAGTTCTCCTGCATCCGGACCTGCCCCGCACCAGCACTCGCCAAGTCGAACACCAGCAGCACCCACCTCAAGTGCATCCTGCTCAACACCCGCTCCGTCCACAGACACGCCATCGAACTCTGGAACCTCCTAGACGCCACAGCCCCCGACGTTGCCTTCCTCACGGAGACCTGGATGAACGCCTCCTCAGCTCCAGACATCGCCATCGCCATCCCAGAGGGCTACAAGATCGTCCGGAGGGACCGAAACGCCAACCAGATGGGAGGAGGCATCGCCATCATCCACAGAAGCACCATCCGTCTCACGACCAGCACCGACAACACCCTGACCAGCGCCGAACACCTGCATTTCCAGATCCACACTAACCCGAACACCACCCTCAGAGGCACCCTGATCTACCGACCCCCTGGACCACGCACGCAATTCAGCGAGGACATCGCCGACTTCGTCAGCCCGCATGCCCTCCCCTCCGCTGACTACATCCTCCTGGGAGACCTCAACTTCCATCTGGAGAACAACAACGACCGCAACACCAGCACCCTGCTCGACAACCTCGCCAACCTGGGACTCAAGCAACTGGTGTCCACCTCCACCCACCGCGCCGGACACACACTCGACGCCGTCTTCTCATCCAGCACAGACATCGACTTCAGCCACGCCACAGAGCTTCAATGGACGGACCACAGCTGCGTCCACTTCACCTTCAAGAGAACGACGACCCACCAACACCAGCAACAGGCCGCCCGCAGAAGCTGGAACAAGATCACAGCAGACCAGCTCGCCACCTCCCTGAGCCAGCACCCTCCTGCCAGCTCAGCGAACCCCAGCCAGGCCGCCGACAACCTCACAAAGTGGATCAGCAACTGCGCGGACGAACTCGCCCCACTGAGGACCCCGCCTAGCAGACACGGCAGCAAGAAGACCCCATGGTTCACCGACTAACTCAAGAGCTCCAAGAAGAACTGCCAAGCCCTCGAGAGTCTGGAAAAGGGAACCGACACCGGACAACAGGACCTCCTACAAACTTGCCACCCGGAAACACCACCAGCTGATCCGCGCCGCCAAGAAAACAGCATTCACGGACCGGCTGGACAACAACGCACACAACTGCAAGGAACTCTTCAACATCGTGAAAGAGCTTTCCAACCCCAGCGCAGGAAACAACGACATCACCCCATCGCAAGACCTCTGCAACTCCCTCGCTTCATACTTCCACAACAAGATCACGGACATACACAGCAGCTTCAACAACCAACCAACGCACACCATGACCGAACAACCACCCCCCACCACCACCCTCCACGCCTGGACCCCGATCAGCACCGAAGACACCATCCGCACGATGAACTCCATCCACTCCGGATCACCGACCGACCCCTGCCCTCACCACGTCTTCAACAAGGCCGACGCTGTCATCGCACCCCACCTACGAGACATCATCAACACATCCCTCGACACCACCATCTTCCCTGAGAGCTGGAAACACGCCGAACTCAGCGCCCTACTCAAGAAACCAACAGCGGACCCCACCGACCTCAAGAACTACCGCCCCATCTCGCTTCTCCCGTTTCCAGCCAAAGTCATCGAGAAGACCGTCAACAAGCAGATGGCCGCCTTCCTCGAGACGAACGGATCCCTCGACCCCTCACAGTCCGGCTTCCGAGCCAACCACAGCACCGAGACCGCCCTCATCGCCGCCACCGATGACATCCGAGCCCTGATGGACAATGGAGAAACAGTGGCCCTCATCCTCCTAGACCTCTCCGCGGCATTCGACACTGTCTGCCACCGCACCCTAGTGCAGCGCCTCAGCGACGTCGGAATTCAGGAGAAGGCACTGGAATGGATCATCTCCTTCCTCGACGGAAGAACACAGAGAGTCCGCCTGCCACCGTACAAGTCAGAGGCCTCCGAAGTCATCTGCGGCGTCCCCCAAGGATCATCTCTGAGCCCCACCCTCTTCAACGTCTACATGAGCCCCCTCGCGGCCATCGTACGCAAACACAACCTCAGAATAATCTCCTACGCCGACGACACCCAGCTGATCCTCTCCCTGACCAACGACCCCGCAGCCGCCAGAGCCAACCTGCACGAAGGGATGAAAGAGGTAGCCGAGTGGATGACGACCAGCCGCCTGAAACTGAACTCAGACAAGACGGAGGTCCTCATCCTGGGCTCTTCACCCTCCGCCTGGGACGACTCCTGGTGGCCACCCGCCCTGGGCACCGCACCCAAACCGACAGACCACGCACGCAACCTGGGCTTCATCCTGGACTCCTCCCTCTCCATGACCAGACAAGTCAACGCCGTCTCCTCGTCGTGCTTCAACATCCTGCGCATGCTACGAAAGATCTTCTGGTGGATCCCCACCGAGACCAGGAAGACCGTCACCCAGGCCCTCGTCATCAGCCGTCTGGACTACGGCAACGCCCTATACGCCGGTACCACCGCCAAGCTCCAGAAGAGACTCCAGCGGATCCAGAACGCCTCGGCCAGACTCATCCTCGACATCCCACGAACCAGCCACATCTCCGGACATCTGAGAGACCTTCACTGGCTCCCCGTCAACAAAAGAATCACCTTCCGCCTCCTCACCCACGCACACAAAGCCCTACACGACCAAGGCCCGAGCTACCTCAACAGCCGAGTCAACTTCTACGCTCCCAAACGCCACCTCCGATCAGCCAACCACGCCCTCGCCGCCGTCCCCCGCATCCGAAGAGCGACTACAGGAGGAAGGTCCTTCTCCTACCTGGCCGCCAAGACCTGGAACTCCCTCCCGACCGACCTGCGCCTGATCCAAGACCACCTCTCCTTCAGGAAGAAGCTGAAGACCTGGCTGTTCGAGCAGTAGCGGCACACCCCCCCCCCCCCCCCCCCCCCCAGCGCCTTGAGACCCTACGGGTATGTAGCACGCTTTATAAGTGTCACTGATTGATTGATTGATTACTAGGACGAATATCCATAATGAAGATGGTCGTATTGCCCAGATTCCTGTTCCTGTTTGACCCTCCCGATAGTACTCCCCAAGTCGTTTTTCAAGCAACTTACCCAACTCATGATAAAGCTGGCTTGGGCAGGGAAGCAACCCCGAGCCAAGTGGACCCTGCTCACGTTGCCCTACAGCATGGGGGGGCTTAGTGCCCCGGACTTAGAGCTTTACTATAGAGTGGCGCAGGCCGCGCACCTACATACCTGGCTTCATGGTATGGGCAGTATTCCACACGTCTGAATGGAAACGCTCTTTCCTAGCCCTCTCTCGCTCCCATCCACGATTTTTCGGCCAGTTGACCGTAGAACTGGTATACTGGACTCAATAGCCACAACTAATCATGCATGGCATAACCTTCTACAACTACGGGGTGGCGCCCTGTTATATACCCCAATAATGCCGATAGATTGGGCCCGGTGGCTCTCCTACATCAAAGAAAAAGGAGTTGTCCTTGCATTACACAAGATTGACATTAAAGTGGCAGGAGACCTGTTTCAGGACGGGGTAGCCAAAACCTGGGAACAAGTGGCATCTAATGGAGCGGACGCGTCACTGCTGACCCGCTTCCAATTCCACAGGGTGCGCCGCGCCCTTACAGACTTGTTGGGTGAGGACATGGCTGAGCCGCCTGAGGCACCAGGGCTCACGTATGTCGTCAAGGCCAAGACACCTCAGCAATTGCTGTCTAACCTATATAAGACTGCGCAGGCGCACAGGGAAAACACATACACGAAGGCACGCCTGGCGTGGCTAAATGACCTACAGATAGTTATCGATGCTGAGATGTGGCGATACTGCTGCACTAACACGAGGAAGTTATCCCTTAACGGCAGGCACCGACTAGTTCATTTCAAGTTCCTCAACAGGGTGTACCACACGCCGGCGCGACTGTGCAGGTATGGCCTGCGTGACACTGCGGACTGTGAGTTGCCATGCTCCTGACGCAGATTTCCTACACCTGGCATGGCAATGCCCGGACATATGGGAATTCTGGGACAAGGTCTTTCACGAGATAAGTGGAATAGTAGAAACAGAACTTACGCCTGATCCGGCGATGGCACTACTGGGATACACCAAGAAACTTCCCAGAGCCGCACGGCGATTAGTGGACATGGGACTGTTCATAGCTAAGAGGGCGGTCGCAAGTTGCTGGATGAGAGGCCCGACACCCACACCCAAGCACTGGCATGTTATAATGCTGCACGCAGTCTGAGAATTATAGTGAGCTGTTGCCGCCTACTGCCCGACCGAAAAACTTCTGGGGGCTTTACCAGGCTTACCTCCCCAACAGGAGTGATGCTCCTGCTACAGGGGACGACCAGGGGCTCTAAACCATACCTGCATGCAAGAAATTGCTGCACTGGCGCGCAGGGCTGCGACTGCGTTTGCGATACTCTGAGAGGGGCTCCCTCCTGGGGAGGAGTGGTTGTGTCTATCATTGGCGTGTATTCTTGCGGATGCGATATGATCGCCGCCAGCCCATCTAAGGGTTGTTGGCTAAATGGCTGTGTATTCACTGGAAAGGGGATTGTCGCGCAGCTGCTCGTACAGTTAATGTAATTCTTGTCAGACCGGGGTGTGGGGGGATTGTTGAGTTGCACTGCTTTACTTGCCCAATAATACATAAAAAAAAAAACGCCAGTCCTCTAAAATAACTTGAACTACATCCAACTTCAATTCTCTTATTTCTATAGCTTTCCGTTACCTTTGATACAGTGGTCCAATCCACATTACTCCCCTACGATCATTCACTTGGCATCATTGGCCCAACACAGGCAAATTGTTTCCTACCTCTCATCTCTCCTTTAGTCTCCTGGGACTCAAAGACATCATCAACTACTCTTCTTCTAGTGAGGTCTCACAAGGATGAGTCCTTGGACATCTTTTCTCTCTCTCTACACCATCTCTCATCTGATTTCATCCTTTGGCTTCTCATACCACCTCTGTGCTGACAGTATCTAGATTTTCCTCTCCTTTCTCAATCTCAAATTCTTTCTCTGCATGCATATCTGACTCGCAGCCATCCCTCACTGGATGGCACTATGGTTGAGTTCTTTCAAAAGACCAGTGCAATTGTTTCCCTCCTCGTCTGCACCTTACCCATTCCATTACCTTTTCATTGCCTCCTGAGTTGCACAAATATGCCTCATTGGCCATGTATCTTGATGTTCCAGTGGCCCATCTAGGACTACAGAAACATCAGATTGAGACGTTATATTGCTTTAACTAGATAAATGACTGAACAGCACCAGAAAACTATTGCTTTTGTAACTTTGTTCATCAGACGATGCTGAGTAGTTATTCTATGATAGCTGCATCATGTTGGGCAGATGGGGTCGTATGGTGAGGCCTGCCATTAAGCCTGCTCTAGCAGGGTTGGTCCCCCTCCCAAAACATTACATTTCTGTTGTGATTAACCCTGAATTCTTTTTATCAGTCTACATTTTTGACTAAGGGCCATTACTTATATTTTGTTGTGGTGCGCTCCGGCTTAACTCATCAAAAGAATCATGCTTAGATCTGGTCTTTCTCCAGTATTACAACTTTCATAGATTCACATGCTTGTATCTTCCTCGTCGTCATGGTGGGAGTCTCACGGTAACAGAATGACCAAAGCAGTATCATAGAGAAGAAAACTGCATAGAAAAGCCCCTAGGGACTGTAGTATTTGGTAACCAGACCTCCTCATTGTTTGGTCCAAAAGTCAGCCAATCAGCATTGCTGCCCTGCCCTCACACTCCCCAGCAGAGACTTCCTGCCTCAGATTTCCAACCGCCTTCGTGTGAGAAAGGAGTCTCCCTGAGCTCTGCTCAGTTTGCTGTTCCTGAGTGAACTATTGACCTTTTATTTCTACTATCTTTTCATCTGGATTAAGGTATTGTGTGTACCTAATTTCTTTCATAATGGCTGAAAGCTCTAAAAAGAGGCTTTTCAGGCCTTGCAGATCCTGTGGAAAGGCTTTTCTCTGAAGATCCTCACAAGGACTGCTTATATTGTCTTCATCCTAAGCATGTGGCCAAGGATTGTAAATATTGTAGAACCTTCTCTGCTAAAACTCTGAGGGACAGAGAGGCTCGTTTGCTGTTGTGGCTTTAAAAGAAGAAGGCCGCATCAGACTCAGATTCTGGAGAGGAATTTTCTAACCTAACACCTAAAAAGAGAAAGGCCTCACATTCTGAGGAAAGGGTGCAGCCTAAAAAGGTTAAATCAAAGGAGAAAGTGGCGTCATCTCTCCCTCTTACTCCCCTCAAGAAGCCGTCAGGTCAGAAAGGGGCAGGGTCTGCTCCGTCGACCAGTTCCCTGGTTTCTACTGCAAAATCTGTGGTAAAGTCTTCAGCCCCGTCGACGACTTCACCGTCGGCGACGACTGTTTCGACGACGGCGGCTCCGTCGACGACAGGATTTAAGGCAGCGTCGACGACGACCAGTATGACCATCCCGTCGACGAAGAAACCGTCGACGACGACGTCGACGACTCCGTCGACGGAGACCCCGTCGACGGCGGTCTCGTCGACGATGGCTTTGGTGACGACGGCTCCGTCGACGATGGCTATGTCGTCGACGACACCGTCGACGACGACTGTAGTTTCAACGGCAAAGACATTTAAATCGCCACAGTCGAACACTATGATCTCTATTCGCTCTTTTCAGTCGTCGAGGGGTTCGGCCACTATAAGCAAATCTGCAGAATTCACGTGGTGGACGCAGATTTCGCCTCTACCACCATCTTCTTTACTGGAACAGGATTCAGAAGGAGAGGAGTCGTCAGGAGCGGCCTACAGCCCCTCACAACTCAGAATAAAGAGCCAGGACACAGACGAGGAAGAGGTGTTTTCCTTCAAAGAGAGAGCTCAATCTACAAGATATGAATCTTTCCAGGAAACATGTAATTATAATGAGGATGACGAGCAGCAAGAAGAGTCGCGAGAGGAGTCGCGAGAAGAGTCAGTCTTTATACCGGTTTCTCTTGTCTCTGACCTGAGGTTCATGATTAATGACTATTATCGTTGTTTTCCGGAGGCAAATGCGCCTCCGTCATCTACGCCGGTGGCTACATCGCAACCTCCAAAGACCCAATCTACTCCTCATGAGCAGGTTGTGAGATCACTACAAGTGATAACAATCAGGGATGATCTAACTGATTCTGATGATGATCAGCCTGAGGAAGGTGAGCTTGTACAAGATTCTACGGGACAGGAGTGGAATGAGTACATTTTGCCGTCGGCCCCTTCACCTACTCCGCCGCCAACCACTTCCCCTCCTCAGGACATTGGAGGGTTCCATGACATTGTGGAGAAAGCGGCTAAAAGGTTTGATTTGGATATGGAGGTTAAAGAAACGGAATGTTTCTTATATGATTTCAAAGATGACGCCAGGAAATCTGCTCGCTCAATCCCGATTATCCCTCGCATTTGGGAAGAAGGCCTAAAAATTTTAAAGACACCGGCTTCAATCGCGGTTTCGGTTCCTAGAATCGAAAGGAAATATAGAGCACCAGAGTCTGCTGCGGCTTGTCTTATAGGACACCCGAGACCGGAGTCGGTGGTGACGCAGGCGGCGCAGAGGAATTCAAAGAATCCAGTTGCTACTTCATTGGTGCCGCCAGATAAAGGACGGAGGATGGATGGAGCCGGGAAGAGGTTTGCGGTCATGGCAGCCTCTACGATTAAAGCAGCCAATGCTATGGCCCTTATTAGCCGTTTTAACAGGCAAATGTGGTGTGATTTGGCACCCATTCTGTCTGCACTACCGGAGGATAAGAAAGAAGAGGCAGCGGCTATCCTTCGAGACGGGGCAAAGTCAGCATCAGAATCTTTTGACATTGCCATGGATGTATCCTCTATGGCGTTCAGGCAGATGGCAGGAGCAGTTTTGCTTCGGAGACAGGGTTGGCTAAAGGCAACATCCTTTCGTCCGGAGGTGCAAGCGAAGATTGTAGACATGCCTTTCGATGGCGAAAATCTATTTGGAAAGCACGTAGACGAGGCGCTGCAGGGTATCAAATCAGACACGGATACAGCCAGAGCGCTGGGATCCCTTCAGCAAGGACGGTTCCAGTCCTTTCGTAAAAGAAATGCAAGGGGTCAATTTAATCAGAGGTCTTCATATCAGACCAACAGATATCAGCCTTATAACCAACAAGAATATAGGCAATACAATACAGGCAATCAGTACAGGACCTCCAACTCCTCTTACCAGCAGCAGTCTAGGGGCAAGTCCTCCAATAGAGGGAGGAATCAACAGTCTAACAAACGACAATGATCTCAGGCCGGCGCTCCCCACACAACAGATCCCGGAAAAAGACCACTATCTGTCTCAATACTTCAACAATTGGATGTCCATAACGTTGGACAAATGGGTTTTGGACGTAATAAGCAGAGGCCATACCCTAGAGGTTGTGGAAATGCCACCAGATCACCCCCCGCTGCTCAGGCATCACCAACATCGTCAGGAGCTGCAAAAGGAAGTCCTTTCTCTATTGCAGAAGGGGGCTATAGAAGAAGTACCGCGACAACACAGAGGGGAAAGGCTTCTGTTCGCATTTTTTCCTCCTCAAAAAGAAACAAACTCTGAAGTGGAGACAGGTATGGATTTGAGAGATCTGAATCAATACATAAAGAAAATTCCCTTCCGAATGCTTTCATTGCAAGAGATCCTTCTGATGTTAAAAGAGAGACTACATGAAGAGAGACTATATGGCATCACTGGATCTCATGGATGCGTACTTCCATATCCCAATTCATCGGAGGCACAGGAAGTTTTTAAGGTTTGCTGTGGAGAGTCGCCATTTCCAATTCAAGGTGTTGCCATTTGGCCTCAAATAGGCCCGAGGTTGTTTACCAAATGCATGGCCCCGGTGGCGGCCCACTTAAGGTTGCAGGGGCATTGCATTTACCCATATCTAGACGATTGGCTGGTGACAGGACCATCATTCACAAGAGCCAGAAGGTCCCTTCAGTGCTGCATCCGCCTTTTCCATCGGTTAGGATTAAGGACCAACTTGGAAAAGTCTTCACTGATTCCAGCTCAGGGCATTCAATTCCTAGGGGCATGGATATGCACCAAGGAAACGAAAGCATACCCATCCGAGGAAAGGATGAGAAAAATAATAAGCCTTGCAACATCCCTTCAAACAAAGGTTCACTTCTGTGCGGATGTACAAATCCTTGTTGGGGATGATGTCCTCTGGCATCCCACTGATTCCAAACTGCCGTCTTCGAATGAGACCCTTGCAGGAACATCTAGACGAGCAGTGGGTTCAGTCCAAAGGAACCTACGAAGATCGGATTACCATCACTCAACGTATGAAGGTGGCCATGTCATGGTGGAAGGTTCAGAAGAACTTGAATCAGGGTCTCATCTTTGTACCTCAGACTCACGAATACGTGATGACGACGGACGCTTCGTTGCAAGGATGGGGCGCGCACCTCCAGGAGCTGGAGATCCAGGGCCACTGGTCAGAGTGGGAAGCACAGCTTCACATAAATAGGTTAGAGCTCAAAGCGGTGTTTCTGGGACTTCAAGCTTTCCTGCCCAGAATACAGAACTCGTCGGTGCTCATTCATCTCAGGATCTCTCCGTAGTGATTCGGAAAGTGAGACACCAGTCGCATCGCTTCAGAGCGCAGTGCTTTATCCTCGCAGAATAAAGGAAATCATTGGTTCATCAAGTGGCCGCATTTTCGTAACCACCATTTAGACAGCTGTTGCTGCAAGTCACAAAATTATAATAAAGCATAACATTCAGAGAGCGACCTACTCACATCTGAGTGGTTCATCAGACAGCACCAAACTTATTGTCCTGAAGATGGTCTGAAAGACGAAAGCGTCACAGACCGAAACGTCGACCATTCATCTATTTCCAAGTGCAAATTATTTCCTTTGAAAGTTACATATTTTGATTGTTTAATTTGTGACTCTCATTCTCGCATTTGGAATAGTTATTTTTATGTATTGTTAGCACAATGTGTGTTTGGCTTCCTTACATAAAGATGTTGCTGTAAATATTTTACCCCATTCGAATACTTAATGTCTAAATAAGATTGACATTTTCAAAATATCCAAGGTTTCCCGTGTTTTCTTTCTTTTTTTGTTTGCATTATTACTCAGTTGTCTATTGACACTTTGAAGTCCTCTCCTGCTGGAGCGTTACTTTCAGATTGAATTAACTAACTAACTAGAAGTTATTTTTGTAACAATCCCTTGCAGGTCCTTTTACTTAATCATTCAGACAGACAGCACCACGACTATGTTTTATCTTCTGAAGCAAGGAGGAACAAGATCCAAACCACTTTCTGCGCTGGCACAAAGAATTTGGAAATGGCTGATAAACCACAACATTTCTATTCAGGTGCAGCATATACAGGGCATCCTCTACACACGAGCAGACGTCCTAAGTCGCACGACAAGTGTGTTGCACGAGTGGGAACTGAACGACACTCAGCTTCACAGAGTATTCCAAAGATGGGGCACACCAACGTTCGACTTGTTCGCAACCCGGGACAATTCGAAATGCGATCAGTTTGCGTCCAGGTACCCTCAGCGGGATTCTAAAGGAGAAGCGTTTCACATGGACTGGACGGGAATGTTCGCTTGCGCGTTCCCACCAATTCCTTTAATACCACGAGTGATTCGCAAAATGAGATCAGAACCATGTCATTTCATTCTGATAGCACCAGCTTGGCCGAGGCAGGCATGGTTTTCAGATCTGCTGCAGATGTCGAAAGGCAGCAAGGTGCAATTCCCAACATTCCAGAGCCTCATATCAATGAGCAACGGGCAAATTCTGCATCCGGACCTAGCATCGCTAAAATTATCCGCATGGAACCTCATGTGTGGGAATTTCAAGCCATGATTATTCCACAAGACTGCAGACAAATACTTTCGCAATCCAGAGCTATGTCAACCAACAAGACATACACAGCCAAATGGACACGCTTCTCTCACTGGTGTACTAGTCAAAGTCTACATCCGTTGACTGTACCCCCAGAAGGTATTCTGCCTTACCTGTTGTCGTTATCAAAAGCAGGTCTGTCTCATGCCTAGCTGAAGGTGCATTTGGCGGCGATTTCAAGATTCAGGAGAATGCCAGACGAGCCGTCTCTCTGGTCCCACAGACTGATAAAGGAGTTTGTTAAAGGTCTCTTTAGAGCTTTTCCACCCATTCTACGACCGCCAGTACCCTGGCATCTCAATACAGTCTTGACGCAGCTTATGAGGCCACCATTTGAGCCTATACACAAGACAGACTTACAATTCCTCTCTTGAAAGACAGCCCTGCTGCTAGCTCTGACCTCGGCGAGGAGAGTTAGCGAAATTCAAGCCTTTTCAGTGGAAGAGCCTTTTCTGCAATTTCGACAGGACAGGGTTATACTACGGACAAATCCTACGTTTATACCCAAGGTCCCTACTTCTTTTCACTTGAATGAGCCAATTATTTTGCCTACCTTCTTCAACAATCCCTCATCTGATGCAGAAAGAGCGCTGCATTCTTTGGACATCGCTAGATGTTTGAAATTCTACATCGAACGAACAAGAACATTCCGCAAATCTAAACAGCTATTTATTGCATTTGAAGGTCAGAGGAAAGGGCTACCTCTGTCAAGACTGAGTATCGCCAGATGGATATCATCGGCTATCATTAAGTGTCATGAAAAAGCTGGAAAGCCGCTTCATTCCAGAGTGACTGCTCATTCCACAAGAAAGATGGCGACATCAATAGCCTTATTTGCAGGAGTGTCTCTACCTGACATCTGCAGAGCGGCGACTTGGAAGAGTGTGCATTCATTTACCAAGCACTACTGTCTCGACACTGCGTGGAAAGAGGACACGGCAGTGGGGCAAGCTGTTCTGAAACGTCTATTTCAATAAGGTATTCTTTGGTTCTTTGTTAATACTCTATACAATGTGTATATATATATATCTCTATATGTAGAATCTGATATTGTTATAGATGGTTTTCTTTTCTTATCTGACCTGTGTATTTTCAGATCATGTTCTAACGATATTTCATCTGCAGAACTTCCTTCTGGGTTCTATCCTGGAAACGCTGCAGGCTTTGTGGGTACTACTTACTACTCTGATACAAGCATGTGAATCTATGAAAGATGTAATACTGGAGAAGGAATTAGTTACTTACCTGTACACTATAGTTCTCAAGTATTATCTTTCATAGATTCACATGCGCCCGCCCACCTCCCCGTTTCTCAGGCAGAACCTATTATCTCGGTATTTATCCAGGTCTCTCACTTGGGGCCGGAAATCTGAGGCAGGAAGTCTCTGCTGGGGAGTGTGAGGGCAGGGCAGCAATGCTGATTGGCTGACTTTTGGACCAAACAATGAGGAGGTCTGGTTACCAAATACTACAGTCCCTAGGGGCTTTTCTATGCAGTTTTCTTCTCTATGATACTGCTTTGGTCATTCTGTTACCGTGAGACTCCCACCATGACGACGGGGAAGATACAAGCATGTGAATCTATGAAAGATAATACTGGAGAACTATAGTGTACAGGTAAGTAACTAATTCCATTTTTTTTCAATGTTGGGGAAAACCAATTTACTTGAGTTGTTTTTTAAGGTGTATACTAGTATGATGTTTCTCAGGCAATTTACGTTTGAAGTAGTCTAAGATGTTGCAGCCTATTCATGTCGTCTTATATTTTGTAAAAGCTGATGCCTCGATCCTTAATTGAACTCGGTCACACTTTGTACAGTTTGTGCAAAGAGTTGATTAATTAATTTTTACATCAGGGAAATATGATGTGCTAACATTTATGGCTTGTTACATGTTAGTTAAAACTTCTTTGAGTTCATCACATAATACTTTTAACTCCTTATGATCTCCTTCAGCTGTTCTCCCCAAAGTTCACTGCCCCAGTTGATTTGTGTCCTTGTCAGTTGATTGCATGGGATTACCCAAGAAGTGATTGGTACTGGTGCGTTTCTGATAGAATTGGATACAAATGTTTTCATCAGCATACAAAATACTGCCTTGCCAATTTAAAGACTTTCTTTCCTGCTATTTCTCTGCAAAGTGAGGCAGAAGGTTGAGATTTAGAGACGTGACACATTCAAGTAGATACTTTTATGAATAAGGCTTTCAAACACTTAAAATTGTAATTGTTTTATCATTACATCTTGTTCATTTTCTTTTTTAGGTTGACTTTAGCGGAATACCATGAACAGGAAGAAATTTTTAAGCTTCGATTAGGACATCTTAAAAAGGTACATCAGATTCATGAGTTAAGATGTTGCTGTTTCTGACTAGTATCATTTCTGAAAAATGTCTTCAAATAGTGCACTGATACTTTATTCAAAGCTATTCTGATGCTATTTCCTTATCATAGTTGCATCTCCCACCACATCTTTGTGCCAGGGGTGCCATTTATATGTAGCGCAACACTACTGTAATGACAGTACTGGAAAGCATTTATGAAGTTACTCTTTGGAAGAGCTGTGTAGGAAGCTGGCTCTCTATATATTATACCAAATGAGGTACAGTGTGCAGAGTCCAGTGGAACCCCAAAGGTAGGCAGAGGTAAAAGTAGATAGCACCGTACTCTCTATTTGTGGTAGTGTGGGCGAGCAGTAAGGCTTTATCAGAGGGTCAAGTTAATCATTTGTTGTACACACTCAATCGGCAAATGATGTTACACACTCAGACTGAACTCCGACCAATTTTGTTTATAGAAAAATATTGTTAAGTTATTTTATTTCTAGTACGAAGCCAAGCCGGACACAGATAAGTGAAATAAATGCTTTGCAAGATATTATGCAGTGTTTTCAAGTGAATGCAACTTCAAATGCAGTTGTTTGAATTACAGGTAAGTCAAGGTTTTGAAATTACTGTACCGATACATTTTTTATTACTTTTTAGATTACTTTTTCTACTCCGTGTGATATGCCTAGATATCACACTGAGACTTTTTCTAGAGAAAGGGTAAGTAAAATCAGTTTTGCGCAATTGTAATTTTTCAGGTTTCCATACAAGTCAACTCCACACTTGAAACATTTTTCAGATAAAAACAATCAATAGGGTCCTCTGGAGAGAAATGAAGTTAACGGTTACCAGGTAAGTTCTTAGTCTCTGGGGTGGAGTTTCTGGTGTTAGAACAAGGGTTCCCCCAGGGTCAAGGATGCACTCTTGTTACACCCTCAGCGGCTCTAGGGTGGCTGGGTGCAGAGTGCTGAGGCCCAATGTTATCCAATGGGGGATAGGAGCCTCCGGTAGGTGGCTGCTTACAAGCAGGCCACTGGGTTGTAGAAGCAAAGCCACGGCTGTTAGGCTCAGGGCACAGGGGAATCCGAGTTAGCACCCAAAGTACACACGCAGCGGCGACTGGGTGCAGGGTGCTTTTTCAGCGTCTGGTGCCCTGCTAATTGCAATGGGGATTCTCCGGTTTCAACAAAGACTGCAAGCTTGGGTACGAAGATCTTCTGGAGGTGAACGCCGGTTAGAGAGGTAAGTTGGGATGCTGGGACACCGTTGGTTGGGCCATCCAAGGCTGTGGTACTTCGGGTGCAGGGGTGACTTTAGGCGTCTGGTTTCTCTTACCAGCTCCAGTCGCGGTCGGGGGATACTCCAGAAAGAGGCTGCATGCTTCGCTGGGAGATTCAAAGCAGGTCAGAATCGCCAGGGAGACCTCCTCGTGGTGTTCGGCCACTCGGGCTGCGGGCAATGGGTGCAGAGTGGTGCAGATTCGCTAATTTGGCTGGAGCTGGAGTCTGTAGGTGAACGCATCCGGTATTCACGGGAGACAGTCTTTTCTTTGGAAGGCAGGGCAGGCCTTTGGGGTTCTTGAGGTTGCTGGCTGCAGGACACACCAGAGTTTCGCTTCTGCAGGTACGAGGTGGGTACCGGCCGGTAGGGCTGGGGCCAAGTCAGTAGGCATCCTCCTCTTCTTAGCTTTGGCACTGCAGTTCGGTCCTTCTTCTTTTCTTCTTGTTGCTTGTCTAAGGAGGCAAGGTTCAGTGGTGCCCCTAAACACTAGATTTAGGGGTGTTATAGGTAAGTAAAAGGTTGGGACCAATGGGTCCCTTCCTTGGGGTGGTTACACCCCCTATTATCCCACCCTCCAGTGGGAGAGGGGCATATGCCTCACTCTGGTTGGCTGGGTTTCCCATCTGCGAGATGGCGGGGACAGAGTTGTGCTTCACCTCGCCTCCCCCACCTGAGGGGTGGAGTTGGCAAGGTGCTCACACCTCCCTTCCTTACTTGGTTTTCCCGCCGGCTCTCCCACCCAAAGTGGGGATCAGAACCGATGGGGACCAGTTGCTGGGAGCAGCAAAAGGCCTGGGATGTCTCATAAAGGCGGCAAGCCTTTGAAGCTTCCCCCTTGTGGACCCTGCCCATCCTAGGGGAGGAGGCCTGGCACCTTGTCCCGGAATGTACATAGTTTCAGACCCCTTAGAGCAGCAGGCTCTCGACCCAGGGGTCCAGAAATATGTCTGGTGGTGGCAGCTGGGGAGCAGCCACTCAGCCTGGACACTGTTAGGTCATTTTGCAGGGCACATCTCTAAGATGCCCTCTATGTGCATTTTCATTAAATCCCACACTGCAGTCAGTGTGAGTTTAATGTGCTGAAAAGTTTGATACCAAACGTATCCGTTTTCAGTAAAGCCATTATGGTACTGTGGAGTTGGTAATGACACACTCACAGCACCATATACTCTTAATGGCATTACTGCACTTACATTGTCTAAGAATTGGTTTAGACACTGTAGGAGTACAGGCTCATGCACCTGTACCCTCACCACTGGTATAATTCTCCCAGCTAGAGGGGTGGCTGATCCATGCCAGGGCAGTGTGTTGTAGGCATGGCACACAGGGATGTATGCCATGTCGACTTTTCACTTTGTTCTACACCAAAACACGCAGCCTGCAAAGGCAGTGTGTGTGTAAAGGTACAGGGCCTCTAAGTGTGGCACAGTAAGTGCTGCAGCCCTCCGAGACCTGTGGTACCATTTGCCAGGAGCTGACCTGTGACCAGAGAGTGCCAATCGGGTCTTGTTTTTAATGCAGTTTTAGGGAGAGAACATAGGCCCTGGGTACCTGATTGGCAGGAGCCCAGGGCCCACTCAAAGTACATCAGCAGTTCAGCAAAAAGTGGGGGCAACCATGCAAAAAGCGGGCACTTTCTTACAAGTCTCCTCTACACTGTACAGAAAAGCTTTGCCTTCAGTTTTATTTCCATTAGACCTGTTTTCCTCTCATGAGCTAGACAGTCATGCAAGCCTACTGGAGGGGTTCCATCTTTTTATTTCACTGCTCATTTTCATAGCTGTGCACTGGCACGGAGTGGGATGGGCGTGGGAGGGGTGTGAGTGGATATTTCCCCTCCACCTAGGGTGTGTAGTGACTAGTCATGAGGTCCGGGAATTTATGGTCTAGGGCACATGCCTCTTTACCTGTACATCTGTGGGGAGATTACATTTTGGCTGTCCAGTTCCCATAACAGGGCTTCCTTGCCTTTGCATATGTGTTTACTTTCAAACGTGCTTTTTGAATATGATTCTGTCTTGGGCAACGGATGCATGAATGTGTCCTTTCCCTGGCGCTTCTCTCCAAAAACTAACTTTTTGATTCCTTTGTTCAGAGTAGATTTCTTCATGTAGGAGTGTAACATGCCCATCCTCCTCCCCAGTGTTATTGCTGGTTCTCCAGTATTAGGGGTGTCTTTCATAGATTCACATGCTTGAATATTCCCCGTCGTCGAAGTGGGAGTCCCACGGTACATAAAATAGCAGTAACATATGCATGTATACATGAAAAATATCATAAATAAAAATATACATACATATAATGTAATAAATTGTAAATTCTAAAAGTACCATAGAACATAATAGGCCCATTGAAAATCCTAAGGGAGAACTCACTTTAGTAGCATATTAGTTTCATTATGTGTTGGTCCACATTCCAGCCAATCAGGCTGTAGCCTCCTCTAGAACCTTCTCCTCAGAAGCCCAAGTCCTAGATTTTCTACCGCACGTCGTGTGAAGGGAGTCTCCCTGAGCTCTGCTCAGTTTTCTTCAACTCTAACTGTTTTTTCATCAGAAAATGTCTTCAAATAAGAAATCTTTATTTAAAGCCTGCCCTTCTTGTGGTAAACTGCGCCTTTTCCACGAGGATCCACACAGTAAATGCATTTACTGTCTCTACCCAGACCACGAGGTGAAAAACTGTAAGTACTGCCTCTCTTTCCCTCCCAAGACTCTGAGGGATAGAGAGGCCCGTCTCCTTCTGTGGCTACAGAAGTTTAAACTTCAGAGTCTGTGGTTTCTGACGTAGAAAGTTTATCATCTGTTATTTCTAAATCCTCTCAGAAGCGTGGGTCTGAGACTGAGGATCCATCTCCTTTTCTGAAGAAGAGTAGACTGTTTGAGTCCTCCAGGATTGTCTCCCCACAGGATTTGCTTCAGGGCACGTCTACGGGACCTGGTTCTCTGACATCTGCGCCCAAAGCCTTGCCTTCCATTAAAAAATCTGGCATTGGCTCGTCGACGGGCTCGTCGACGCGTCAGTCGACGTCTTCAGCGACGACGAAGTCAGTGACTGTCGCCTCTACGTCGACGACGACATGTACTATGTCGACCAGCGCTACGTCGACGACCAGCGCTACGTCGACGGCGGCCCAGAAGGTGAGACCCATCACTTCTATTGTGAAGATCTCGTCGACGACCGTCAAAGCGAAAGTCGCTGAAGATCAAGCCTTCTAGAAGCAGCTCGTCGACGGGCCCGTCGACGGTTGTCTCGTCGACGGCGCCTCCGTCGACCATCTTAACATCGTCGACGGCTTCGTCGACGGCTGTCATCCAGTCTACATCATCGTCGACGATCAAGGCTCCAATCTCGTCGACGGCTCCGTCGACGGACAAGAAATCTTCGTCGACGAAGAAAAAACCTTCAATTTCAGCGCCGATTACCTCTATGGCGACGACGCAGACGCCTCAGGTTGATTCTAACACTGCCACATTTACGTCAACGGGCTCGTTGACGTCTCATCAACCTTTGCCGAAAACAGCTGCCATCTATACAGTGGTTACTGCTTCTTCTTTGAGGAGAGTACCTCTCATCCAACTGACTCCAGTGAGAAGTGGAACTCATCTCCCAGATCAATTGTTCCAGTCTGGTGAGGAAGAATCCGGAAACGATTCAGAGGGGGAAGAACTATTTAAACAGGCATCCAGTCCATCTGATTTACACATTAAGTGCCAGGAGTATAGTGATGAGGGTGATGTAGTGGATAACGTCGAAGATGGGAACGAATTATTTCCTGTTGATGCATCAGAACCAGTGCCTTTGGAACCAATTACACAGATACCTCTATCTCTGGTCATGAACCTACAGCAAATGCTAGATGACTATAACCTCAGGTTTCCTCCTTCTACACCTGCCTCTCCAGCACCACCACCTCCTCCACAGCCTCAACCTCAGCTTCCTCAGGCACCTGCTCCAGTTTCACCCGCGTCACCGGGTGGTACTCGTCCTGACACTGGCGACGAGGATCCTGATCCTCACAATACTGATGACGCCGACAATGACGTCGATATGAATGAGTGGGACAATTACAGGGCTCAAACACCTTCCACTCCGCCCACCTCACCTCTAGCATCGCCTCCAGTGGATATTGCAAATTTCCACAATTTGATGATCCGTGCTGCAAAACGTTTTCATCTCACGGTCGAAAAACAACAGCATGAAAGTGAATGCTTCTTGTATGATTTTAAGGACCGATTACAAAGGCAATCCTACACTATACCAATCGTTGATTATATTTGGCAGGAGGGCCTTAAATTAATGGAACGTCCAAATTCTGTACCTGCAGTTTTGCCCAGATTGGACAAGAAATACAAGGCTCCGGCGTCTTCCCCAGCCTGTTTGGTGTCACAACCTAAAGCAGATTCGGTTATAACTCAGGCAGCACAGAAAAGATCACGCAATCCTGCTACACCACTCGCGTCTCCTCCTGATCAGGAAGGCCGCAAGTTTGATTCTATAGGAAAGAAATTCACAACCATGGCGGCTACTACGGTGAGGGCGGCTCATACTTTGGCTATTCTGGGCCGTTACGACCGCCAGATGTGGTCCGAGGTTGCCGCACTGATTCCTCAACTACCTGATGCCATCCGTGCAGAAGCGCAGACCATTATACAAGAGGGGGAGTTGATTTCATCCGAAATCATTGATTGCGCACTCGACATTTCCTCAACGGGTTTTCGTCAATTGGCTGGGGCTGCAGTCTTGAGGCGTCAAGGCTGGTTGAAGTCTACCACATTCCGCCCAGAGGTACAGGCAAGAGTCCTGGACTTGCCGTACGACGGAGAATTGTTGTTTGGCAAACATGTTGATGATGCCCTTGAGGCGATCAAAAAGGACACCGACACTGCAAAGTCTTTAGCTACCCTCCAGTACAAGAAGCGGCCCTTTCGGGGGGCACGGGGTAGAGGCGGGGGTTCCTCTACTTTTCGAGGATCAAGTCAATATCGTTCGTACAACACCTATAACGATAACCGACAGAGGGGTTCCTACCAATCCCAGAATCGTCAGTTCACCACCAGACCATATCAACGAAAATCAACATATAGAGGTGGCTCAAACAATAAAAAACAGTGACAGTCTCAGTTCCTTTCTTCTGCCGACTGTAAATCTTGGAGGTCGCATCTCAAAGTACTTTTGCAAATGGTCCGAAATCACCTCAGACCAATGGGTCCCGGACGTTATCTCCAAAGGACATACCCTGGAATTCACAAAATTTCCTCCCACTCGTCCTCCTTGGGGGTCACCCTCTCCCCATCTCAAAGAACTTTTGGCACAGGTGAAATTGATGATCAAAAAAGGAGCCATCGAAGTCGTGCCGCCAGGTCAACGCGGCAAGGGGTTTTATTCCCGATTTTTCTTAGTCAAGAGAAAGTCGGGGGAATGGCGTCCAATTTTAGATTTACGAGCCCTGAACAAATTTATCATTTCAAAAACTTTTCAGATGTTAACTCTGCTTCAAATTTTGAATTATCTCAATCATGGGGAATTCTTTTCAACGATCGACCTCCAAGACGCATATTTCCATGTGCCAATCCACCCCAGACACAGGAAGTCTCTACGCTTCACAGTTGGACAGCTGCACTTCCAATTCAAAGTCCTACCATTTGGCCTTCGATCAGCACCAAGGGTCTTTGCCAAGATCTTAGCCCCGGTAGCTGCCTTCCTGCGTCTCCAAGGTGTCCAATTTTACCCATACCTGGACGACTGCCTCATCAAGGCCAAAACTTTTCACCTAACGGAGCAGCACACTCAAGTCTGCGTCTCCCTCTTCCAAACCTTGGGGCTTTCAATCAATTGCCAGAAGTCACACTTTCATCCTTCACAAAGGCGAGATTTTCTCGAAGCCTCGCTAGATTCTCGGCAGGGGAAAGTGTTTGTTTCCCAGGAAAGACAGGACCGCATGGTAAAGATGGTGCGGTTCCTCCAATCAAAACTGTACGTTTCTGTCCGAACGTTCAAATCATTCCTTGGCATGGCTTCCTCGTGCATTCAACTTATCCCAAATTGCAGATTGCACATGAGGGCTCTACAGGAGGAATTAGACAAGCAGTGGAAACAGGTGTCAGGGTCATTCGAGGACAAGGTCCTTCTAACACCTCGCATCCAGAAAGCGCTGGTGTGATGGGCTCACCCTCCAAACATATCTGCGGGCCGTTCATTCCAGGACGAACCTCCAACTCTGACGCTTACAACAGACGCGTCTCTCGAGGGATGGGGAGCGCATCTCGACGGCATGTCTGTGAAAGGAAAGTGGACAGCGACCCAACGTACTTGGCACATCAATCGCCTGGAACTCTTGGCGATTTTCTTAGCCCTAAAATCCTTCCAGAGATTAGTGCAGGGACACCCTTTGCTGGTGAGGACGGACAACACCACCAGCATGCACTACCTCAACAAGCAGGGCGGCACGAGGTCTCTCCTACTTTCACAACTGGCACAAGAAATATGGGATTGGGCGATTCAACGTCAAATTAATCTCACAGCCATTCATGTGCCGGGTGTGGCCAATGTTCTGGCGGACTCACTCAGCCGGGCGTCGTCGGACAATCACGAGCGGGAACTCAACCAACCAACGGTCGAGTTCATCTTCCGGCGGTGGGGCCAGCCGCAGATGGATCTTTTCGCGACTGCTGCCAACAGGAAATGCCGACGCTTTGCAAGTCGGCATCCCCACAGAGAGTCGAGCGGAAATGGATTTTCGATCAATTGGTCGAACGACTTCATCTATGCTTTCCCTCCACTTCCTCTGATCCCTCGCCTGTTACACAGGATGAGGTTCCAACCTTGTCACATCATCCTGATTGCACCCAAATGGCCGAGACGTCCATGGTTCACGGACCTGCTCCTCTTTTCGCAGTCCGACCCGTTACCGCTTCATCCTCTACCGCTTCATCCTCTACCGCTTCATCCTCTACCGCACCTCCTCACGATGCAGCAGGGACAAATCTGTCACCCGGATCCGGCATACCTCCAACTCCATGCCTGGAACCGGGGTACAACGAATTTGCACGTTTAAATATCGACGAGGACTGCAGGGAGGTGTTAGCGCGTGCTCGCGCTCCATCCACCATAAAAACCTACCAATTAAAGTGGAAGCGTTTCTGTGTCTAGTGCCACACTAAAGATTTGGACCCAATGACTGCAAAACCTGAACAAATTTTGCCTTTCTTTTTATCCCTGGCGAGATCAGGACTGTCACACTCAACTCTTAAAGTGTTCTTGGCGGCGATTTCCCGCTTCCGCCATGATGGTTCCACATCTCTATGTTCCTCGAGGATCATTAAGCAATTTTACAAGGGCCTTTTTAGGATGTTTCCACCTATCCGTCGCCCTCCGCCTGCTTGGCGCTTAAATTTGGTCTTGTCTCAACTACTTCTACCTCCATTTGAGCCTATCCACTCTGCAAATCTAAAATTTCTCACATGGAATGTTGCTCTCTTGCTCGCCCTGACAATCAAGACGTGTCAGTGACATACAGGCGTTTACCATACAGCCTCCTTTCCTGCAATTCTCCAATGAGGCTGTGACATTGCGAACTAATCCTAAGTTCATCCCGAAGGTTCCCAGTGACTTTCATCTCAACGAACCTGTAATCCTGAAAACTTTCTTTCCTGCTCCGCAAACTCCAGCTGAGCGGTCATTACATTCATTAGATGTGAAACGTTGTCTCAAATTCTACATTCAACGAACTGCAAATATCAAAGTCAGATCAATTGTTTGTGGCGTATGGCCCAATTTGCAAAGGACAACCTGTTACCAAACAGACCATAACCAGGTGGATATCCTCTACCATATCCTTTTGCCACCAACGGGCTGGGAAGCACCTTCCTGCTCCAGTTCGTGCTCATTCAACTAGAGCGGTGTCTTCTTCGGCTGCCCTTTTTGCGGGGGTACCCCTAAGACAGATCTGCAGAGCTGCTACTTGGTCGAGCAGCCATACTTTTACGAAACACTACTGCCTGCAATCAACAGACGCCGCGGATGCGGCAGTAGGTCAAGCGATGCTGCGGAATCTTTTCCAATAAAGGTGAGCCTCTGTTGCTACCCGCCTCCAGTCATAAAGGTTTTTTGCTAATAATGTTTTGGTATTTATTGCATGTTGTCTAATATGTTTACCTTAGTTGCTTTGTATGTCACCTTTATGACTTATGTGATGTTTTACTGCTTTCTACTCTTATTCAAGCATGTGAATCTATGAAAAACACCCCTAATACTGGAGAAGAACAAAAGTTACTTACCTGTAAACTGTGGTTCTCCAGTATTGGTATCTTTCATAGATTCACATGCGACCCTCCCATCCTCCCCTCAGAGGCTCTTTCTCCTCAGGCACTATTTACTTACTTTGTGCTACGAAAATCTGAGGACTTGGGCTTCTGAGGAGAAGGTTCTAGAGGAGGCTACAGCCTGATTGGCTGGAATGTGGACCAACACATAATGACACTAATATGCTACTAAAGTGAGTTCTCCCTTAGGCTTTTCAATGGGCCTATTATGTTCTATGGAACTTTTAGAATTTGCAATTTATTACATTATATGTATGTATATTTTTATGTATGATATTTTTCATGTATACATGCATATGTTACTACTATTTTATGTACCGTGGGACTCCCACTTAGACGACGGGTAATATTCAAGCATGTGAATCTATGAAAGACACCAATACTGGAGAACCACAGTTTACAGGTAAGTAACTTTTGTTCTTCCCATGCAACAGGAACCAATATTGAGCTAGGTCTAAAAACAATCCATAAATCACTTGGGACCAATCAGCTGACTTGATAGCTGTTTGGTTCTGAGACTGTAAAAACTGGACAAAACTGGAAGATTCACTACTTCTGGATTGGAGGAGTGATTAAAAACGTCACACCTTCTGAAGCAGAGAAGAAGTAATTTCTCTCCTAACAAGTTCTAGGTCGTCTGGAGACTGAGGTGGCTTGTACTGGAGGTACATTAGACTTGGGTTTCTATTCTCCCTCTAGCATGTGCACAGTTCGAGGTAAACTGCTTGAAGCTTTGCTACGGTGACCATTTGATAGAGAAATTATTAAAGGCTATTATCTGCACCTTCATCTCTTCACTTGACCGCTTGGCTGCAGAAGATCACTCTTGTAGGAGAAGTGTTGTATTTGTCTAGCTCAAAAGAACTTGACCCTATTGAGATGGCAACTTACAAAGTACCACCTTACTTGCTTCACATACCACATTAAGCTGTAAAATATTAATTGAGCACTGTTCTTTGTGTGCGGTATCCTCATTGTTAGAAAGATTTGCAGGCAATATTTATTTTTTCCAGCTGTGTGGTCAGAGAATTCATGAATTTTCCGCTGGATAGCAAGACATCAGCAATTGAGTGGAAAGAAACATTGCATTAGTGGCCACAATCGGGCGTCCTACCAAGCATATCCGTAAAGAGGTGGCCCAAAGTAAAGATGCGGAGCAGGGTCGCAAGCTCCTGCCTCTGAAGATCGAAACCTGTGAACATCTGTGGTTTCCTTGGGCACTAGTGCAGAGAAGTGGTGCCTGTGATGTGAGGGCCCACTTCTAAGTCCCATTATCCACAGGGAGGCCGTAATTTAGCCTGAAAACAGAGCTGCTTGTGGCCCAGCTAGAGGGTGGCATGCAAAATGGCACCCAGCGGGCACGACCAGGGCAAGATGAGCCCATGAAGCTGGAGTTAAGACAATGAGGCAATCTGAGATGCCCACTGTAGGGAGCTGGGTTTCTGTTGCAGTAACCCCCCCCCCCCACTTTTTGCCAGACTACTGATGGACTTTGACTTGATGTGCCCGGGGTCCCTGCCAATCAGGTTCCGAGGGCCTGTGTTCTCTCCCAAAACTGTACCTTGTACCCCCAATTGGCACCTCTCTGACCACATGTCAGTCCCTTGTAAAAGGTGCCATGGGCACTGTGGCCAGGGACGGCCTCTAAGGGCTGCAGCACTTATTGTGCCAACCTTAGAGGGCCTGTACCTTTACACACACACACACACACACACTGCCATTGCAGGCTGCGTGTTTTGGTGCAGAACAAAGTGAAGAGTCGACATTGGACACATCCCTGTGTGCCATGTCTACAACCCACTGCCCTGGCATAGGTCAGCCACCCCTCAAGCTTGGTGCACTATACCAGTGGTGAGGGTACAGGTGCAAGAGCACTGTACCCCTACAGTGTCTAAGTCCATCCTTAGACATTGTAAGTGCAGTAATGCCATTAAGAGTATATGGTGCTGGGAGTTTGTCTTTACGAACTCCACAGCACCATAATGGCTTTACTGAAAACTGAAGTTTGGTATCAAACTTCACAGCACATTAAACCCACTCTGATGCCAGTGTGGGATTTAATGAAAAATGCACTCAGACATCTTATAGATGTGCCCTGAAAAACAACCAGTTTCTGGTGGATTCCCTGACCGATACACACCAACCTGCCAGCACAAGACATGTATCTGGAGCCTTTGTTCCCTGAGCCCAGAAACAAAGCCATCACATCTCCCCCGTGCCAGGAAGAGCCATCTATGGCAGGGGAGCTTCAAATGCCTTCCTGGCTTTGTTACGAACGCACAGCCTCTCCTGCTATCAGGAGCAGGCCCCCTTCCTGTCTCCCCTCCTTTTTGGCAGGAAGACAGGCTGGAAAAATTAGCACAGCCCAGAATGTGTACCCACCTCTGTCAACCCCACCCCTCAAGTGGGGAAGGTGAGGTGAAGCCCACCCTTCAGTGCCTGCCATCTTGCAATCAGGATTAGGGATTGTGGTGTGCTTACCCCACGTGGGGTAAGCACACCATGGGTGTAGTCACCCTACGGGTCAGTCGCCCCCCTGGCTACTGACCTCGAGACCCCTGAAACGCCCCCTAAATACAGCATTTAGGGGGCAGCCCTGAACCAAGAAGATAGATTCCCGCAACCTAAGAAGAAGGGCGAAAGAAGATGCCCAGCAGAGGAGACTGCAGAGAAGAACTGAATTGGCCCTAGCCTTACATGCCCATCTGCAGTTTCCAGAGATCCTGCGCCAAAAATCCACCGTGGGTTGACCCATCCAGGACTTCCCGACGTTGCCTGCAGCCACTGCATGGAAACCTCCACTCCTCCTAAACCCCGCCCCCCCCCCCCACCCAAACCGAGATTGGCCTGGCAAGCTGAAATCCGACTTCAAAAGACACCCCAACATCCAGCGCCCTGTGCCCTGGAGAAGGGAACCCGGGGTGCACCTACTTCCCTAGCGCTCCAACTTACCTGCTGAGCTGTTGGTTCCTCTTGGAAGTCTTCCTGGACCGAGGCTGCAGCTAAAAAAAAAAAACCTGCAATCCCCATTCAAAACAGGGCACCTAATGGCAAAACACCACACTGTGCCCAGCCGCCCGTGCGCCGCTCAGGGTGCACCTTGTGTGCCAACTCGAATCCGCCTTTGCTCGGAGCCCAACACCAGGAGCTTTGCTCCCACAGCCATGTGGCCTGCTCGTGAGTAGCCACCAACCGTAGGCCCCTAACCCCCCCATTGGATAACATTTGGCCTCAGCACTCTGCACCCTGCCACCCTAGTACCGCTGAGGGTGGTCTGAGAGTGTGCCTAGGGGTGTAGAGTTTAATAAAAAATATCTACTTGTCCATGGGGCAGGTTACTTCATAAATCTACTTGTCCTCTAACAAAATCTACTTGTCCTTTTGTGCCATGTAATGCGGCAACAAATTATGGCAGTAATCTCATTATATAAGAGCTCTGATATAGCCTCTCTGATTAAGCCAGGCTCATACCATAGTAGGGTTTGGATACTAGCCATTCCCTTATATTGCCATGTTTCCGCAGATCTACATACTGGGGCTGAAGGCAGTGGTAAGCAATAGTTTCAGGGTTGGACTGCCCTTTTGAATCTGTGCAAACCTACTCGCTTGTATGTTTAAGGATTTTCACCAACTCTTATCCCATACTGAGAAAGTTTGGAACTTTACTCCTGATAATTGCAGGTGTGAAACTTCTTCCAGAGTTTTCCCCCCTCACAGACATACAATGGAAGCTGAGTTGCCAGCAGCTAGAGCACCTGGCGCCCAAATATCGCCTCCAGATCCGACACTTCGAATTCTTACATCGCCTATATCGCACTCCTATACACCTGCACAAAATGGGACTAAGGGAAGACGATAGTTGCTGGAGATGCGGCTCCCCCCTTGCTAACTTTACACACCTGTCCAGGAGCTGCAGGCCCGTAGCGCAGTTCTGGTTGGAGGTTTACTAACACATTAAGGACATAACCGGCCAGGGCCTCCCCCTTACACCACTCACATCCCTGCTCGGAGTGCTGGAGACCGTGCCCCCCCAAATTGCGCAAGCTGCCCTCACTGCTCCTACTGATGGCAAAAAGGCAGATAGTGCTGCACTGGGGTGCAATGCGGCCCCCGTTAGCCAAAGACAGGATTACACCAGTCACTTACTGCAGCACACAGCTTTCCACATATTGGGAGCTCCAACCAACCAGATCCCGACCCAAGGATTTCTGGGAACCATACGTAACCTGGTTGAATTCAAGAAATGTAGATGATTAATGTATCGAATACATGCTCTGTGTAACTAATGAGACTACTCCAAAATTGTATTGTATAGAGCTGGTGTGGAGTGGAGGTGCCGAAATGTCTTCGTTTATTTGTCTCTCCTGGTGTTCTATAATGTAGATGACACTTTGAAGGCCCCAGGATTAATGGACGTAAATGTAACCCAGCCATGTCGACCCAATCCTCATAGTACAGCACTGCAATGCTTATTTCTTTTTTGTTGTTTTTATGATGAAAATGCAAATAAACATTAAAAAGAAATAAATTTTTCTTCCAGAGTTGGGAAAAAGTGGTTGGAGGCAAAGTGAACTTGCAAACATTTTCACATGAGCAAATCTACACATGCATATTTGCTCATGTTAAAATGCAGTGCACAAATATTTCTTGGCCTACTTGTGTAAATTTTTATGAATTCACGAAACTTGTATATCTGCACTTAATGCCAGGACCGATACAAGGGGTGCACTTTTGAGACTTTCTTTAATATTTAGGCCCCTAGTTGGTTCTGGTGTTAACCATGACCTTTTGTGTTTATTAAAATTTTCTCTCTCTCTCTGTCTCTCTCTCTGTCTCGCTCTCTGTCTCGCTCTCTCTCTCTCTCTCTTTTTCTCTCTCTCTTGGTCTCTTTCTCTCTGTCTCTCTCTCTTTTTGTCTCTTTCTCTCTGTCTCTTTCTCTTTCTCTCGCTTTCTCTCTTCCCCCCTCCATCCCCCACAACAATAAGGTTTTACAAACACAAATGCAAAGCGAGTCACACATTGACAAAACCAAAACACTGACCATCAATTTCAGACCAGCTGGATTTGCCAATGCTTGTTTATTTTTAATGTTTCCACAATCTTATTGAAACTGGTTTCACTGATATTTCCATTATGAATACCTTTGTGAAATGCTAGCATACATAAACACATTTTACTATATGATGTTGCAAAGAAATTCATACTTAAGATTTAACAGTACTTTTGCCAAATGTTTTTTTTCCTACTTGCATTTTAACATTTTATTTTGAAAGCAACAATTCCTCAAGCTTGCTTTCAAGCTTCTGTAAATATTTGCATCCAATCAGAGAATTCTGGGAGCATTATACATAGCCTCATATTGCTAAACTTTGAAAACGTGTGTACACTTTTTTTTTTTTTTACTGGAAACACTGTCAGTAGTGCAGTCTGAGATTACATTTACTTAGAGCGCTCACCCTAATAATAAAGGTATTGCATTAATGAACCATAAGTACTAATTTGAGCAGCATTAACACATGGATACAAATATTCCCTTAACTGCAGACAATGCTCTTCTGTGATCCATAATGTGTTAATGTAAACTGGCAGCCAAAGGGTTTGCGCTGTAGGCAGTTGGGCCTACCTGTCCCAAGGACAAAATACACATGTAAACTTGTTAGCCTTGACCCCAAACAATGTCCTGGGTGTCGGGCTATAGGAATTCCACATCCCTGGCTTCCTTGACCCTGGGGGAACCCTGGTTCTAACCGAATACTAACTCCCACAAACTTCCACTTACCTGTAAACCGATCACTGTATTTCTCCAGTAGTGAATTTTTCATAGGTTCACATGGTTGTATCTTCCCCGTCGTCATGGTGGGAGTCTCACAGTAAATGAAATAAATAGCAGTAAAAAGAAAAAACTGCCTAGATGCCATAGATAAGCATAAACTTTGGTAGCCCAATACCATCATTATGTGGTCCAAATGCTATCCAATGAGATGCCAGCCCTGAGATCACACTCCCCCAGCAGAGCCACCATACCTCAGATTTCCAACCACCAGCGTGTGAGGAGTCTCCCTGAGCTTTGCTCAGTTTGTTTCCTTGATTGAACCTTTGACCCGTATTTGTAGCTTTTCCTCTGGAAAGCTCTAAAAAGAGACTGTTCAGACCATGTAGGTCCTGTGGGAAGGCCAGATCTTTTTCTGAGGACCCCTACAAGGATTTGTTTATACTGCCTGTATCCAAAGCACGTCCCTAAGGAGTGCAAACATTGCAGGACTTTTTCAGCTAAGACACTTAAGGATAGAGAGGCAAGGTTATTATTGTGGCTTCAGAAGAAATAAGCCACTTCAGATTCAGACTCTGAGGGTGATTCTAAGGCTCACATCTCCTCTAAACGCAAAGGTGGAGTGTTAGAAATGGGGTAGCCTGGTGCAGAGTGGGCGTGCCAAACTCCAGAGGACATGTATAAAGCATCCACCCAGTACACACAGGCGACACACAAGGCACACTACAAAAAGAGACCACACCAGTTTAGGTGAAAAACAGCACATGTATTACGCCAAACACGTTCGGATCTTATCACAGGTATGAACACGGTGCCACCTGACACCAGGTAGCAATACACAAGGGGACTAATGGTCGGCCAATCGGGCCGCTGCCAGCATCATCACAAGGTACAACGAATAAAGATAAAGCCCTCGGCAATAAATGGGTAGCAGCCAGTACCTACTGGCAAATCCATGCACTTCAAGTCGGATGCATTCCCACATCTGTGGGATATGTCCCCCGGGCATCAATAAAGTCCTCCAGAAGGAAGGTTTCTTCTTGGTAAAATTAATAGTTGAAACAAAAACGTTGATTTCCACTATTATTTTATTCTTATTCAGAATTTTGTTATCACAAAAGACATTCAAATGTATGATGTATCCATCATTTCACAAAATGTAGCGTAGTTGTATATTCAATCTTTTATTATCCCGATACATTTCGGCAGATACACTGCCTTCATCCGGGGATATTCTAAAACAAAAAACGGAGCACGATGTGACAATGCATCGTATCACATATAATTCAGATGTCAACGGTGGACATTAATACCGCGTTCTCACACTGAACACTTAAGCGATCCTGCACCGGTTAAAAGCACGATTTGTAGGAGCATGCATATATTGTGTTCCATCATATTATACACAGCATTTTCTTGTTTTTTCCTTCCCCGTCACTTTAAAGTATGAACACAGCCCATTTAACAGCATTTAAAGACAATGTTCTTTTCTTTTTGGTTCTTTTAACATCACTCCAGCTTTTATTTATCCTTTTCACCCCACCGTTTTTTCACAAATACCCTTAAGTATCTTCACAAAATTCACACCGTAATCTCACCGTTGACATCTGAATTATATGTGATACGATGCATTGTTACATCGTGCTCCGTTTTTTGTTTTAGAATATCATGCAGACAACACCGTCAACGGTTACCTCGACGACGGGTATGGCGAAGTCTGCAATGAACAGATAACTGACGACGATTTCTAATATAAGATCGCTCCGTCGATTGTGGCAATCCGGCAACGTTGAATTTACATCTTGGACAAATATTTCTCCGCTGCCTCCTTCAAACCTTCTTGAGATGCAGCAGTCTGAAGAGGAAAGTCCATATGGTGTCGTTTACAGCCTTTCTCAGTTGAAAATCAAAAGCCAGGACACGGATGAGGAGGAATACCCAGAAGTGCAGGAGGATTTCTCTTTTAAAGATCGCCCCCTGACTGGTTTAAAAGATTGAGGCTTTTCAAGAAGCCTATGATTACGAGGAGGAGGTAGATAATGCACCTGATGTCAGAAAGGAGTCTGTGTCCATGCCTCTTTTGCTGGTATCGGATCTCAGGAGCATGATTAACGACTACTATAGTCATTTCCCTGATGATAATTCCTCTTCACAGCAGGGAGCCGCGTTCGATTCTTGCCTGCCCTCACAGGATAATCCTCCACAGGGAGTGGGACGTGACTGCCCTATGCCTCTAGGCGGCCGCCACAGAACAAAGCCCCTCTAGCACTCCTACATGGAGACGCCTCGCGGCGCACCTCTCAGTCCGCGTCGCACCCAAGCGCTGGTGCGGCGATGTAGGGACCCAATGCACTCCAGGAGGCCCCCGATGGCAAGGGGTACCTCCTCCGGCTCAGCCAGGATCACTAGAGCAGTCAAGAGCTGGATCGCCGTCTCCGGGTACCAGCCGTGACTCGGGCGGGTGCAGGCGAATCTCCGGCCTCCTGCAGGCCGCATTCCCGGCCTCGGATAGTTCTCGCTCATCAGGCAGTCGGGCGCTCGTCCCAGTGGCCGATACCAGGCCGTAGATCAGTCCCTCCCCCTCACAGGGCCCCCCACCGCTTGTAGGGCCCCAGCCGCAACCACAGAGGTGCCAGGGTCGTCCGGGTGAAAGATATTTCAGGATGCCGTCCATGCTGCTTGAACCACGCCCCTCCTCCCCCCCCCCCCCCAGCAATGATTTATAACCCAGGAAGATATCCTAGCTTAGAAAATCCTGCTCTTTCTTGAAGAATATTGATGGGAAATAATTAAGACGGCGGTGGGGTAGAGCAGTGAATTAAAGAAGCCAGTAAGATTAGAGGTAGAACTGAGACTTAACAAGTCATTTGAAACCAGCTCAATGGATAATGAAAATATTTTATTACATTTCTGTTTAGTGGGGAGGAGGGGGAAGGGGGAGACATATCATGCTTTGGGAAACTGGATAGTTCTGAGCCCACAGCATGACTTGTATGGTAAAGTGTGTAGGGGATTTAGGATGATTAGGGGGTCACATATCGGAATTAGGAAATCTACCCAGATGTATTGCGGAAGAGAGGACTCGCAAATAGGGAGGAGACATTAAATAAGTCATTGCTATGACACCAAGTGGCAGGCCTAAAAGTTTATACTGACATTAATGATATGGAATGTTAATGGACTGAGTCATAATATCAAGAGTCGTCGTGGAGAATTTCCTTTACAGGTAAAACCGAGATTTGATATTACAAGGAACCCATTTAGTGGGTGATAAATGTGATTTCCTAGGGAGAGTTAAGTTAAGAATACTGGTTCTCGAGGGGTAGGAATCCAGGCTTTTAGATCTTTTCCATTGACACGAACACAAAAATGGACCAACCCGGAGGTTTGCTACAGAGCAGTATTCTTCTGGGACTGGAATGGAAGTATGTTTCTGGTGGTGTCCTGGTATCCTCCCCCTGTTCTCCAGGCACAAGCCTTGAAGATGTAGAGGTGGATCCTGCAAGCGCTAGATGTTCGGTGACCACAACCTAACCACTCAGCCCAAAGTTCGATAGGGTCATGAAAACCAGTCAACAAGGCATAACCAATTTGAGAGATTTAGCAAATGCCCTGGGTTTAAGGGGGGGAACACTCCAATGTGAAACCGTTCTCTTACATGCCCAATAATATGCAGATAATGTTGAGACTCTATTACATTATGGTGCCAGTGGCTCACATGGGTAGATATTGTGACACACACTTCTTATCGAGAGGGATCTCCCCATTCTGCACAAAATTCCATACCAATATGAAATTAGAGCCGGTGGAGTGGAGTTTGGATCCATATGACATTAAAGATTGGGAGACTAAGAAAACCCAGCAGGAAGCAACTGAGACTTACATGGCAGCAAATGTAGGGTTGGTGAGTCTGGGATAACTTTCTGGGAAGCATACAGAATGGTCTTTCAGGATAATTGCTGAATCCAATGGAAAGGTGATTATCTAACCAACCAGACTTGGCCCACCTAATAACCGTGAGTTAGCAATATCGGCAGCTGTTAGAGGACGAAGCTAGGATACTCTGTTGTGCAAAACAGCACACGTCGTATGTGGTGGGAAATAAGTAGGTTTGAAGAGTCAAATCCCCAACTGGGGAGTCTTCACCCGATATTGCAAAAGCCTATGAAATCCATTTATCGCAACTGTATTATCCCTGGAACAGGTTATTGACACAGAGGTCTGGGAGTTTCTAAGAGACATTCTCAGTCTCACTCAAGAAGATCAAGAAGGGCTGAATTGAAAGCTGGAGGTAGAGAAGGCTGTAAAACAACAAACAGGGGAGACACTGGGGACTTAATGGATTCCCAGAAATTCTTAAAGGGTTTTCAATGGGGAAACTTAGTGAACCTCTTCGTCAGGGGTTCTTGGCTCGCCCAGAGGGAGATATGCCTACCACACAATTTTAAAACAAGCTGGAAATTGGTGGAGGATTATGCCTCACACATGACTATTTCTTTACTTAATAAGGAAGCCAAAATACTAGCTAAAGTGTTGGTTAATCGATTTATTACAAGTCATCAAAAAGTTAGTAGCTGTGGATCAATCCGGCTTTATGCCACACAGATCAACCCATCATAACCTTAGGAGTCTCTTAGAGGTCTTACATTGAATAGAGTTGATGTAGGAACGTAGGAGAGAGTTGATGCAGGAACCAGTGATTCTGTTGTCCCTGGATGCAGAGAGGCATTCAACTTCCTTAAATGGCCTTATCTGGTCCCTGTGTTGCAAAAGTATTGGATTGGGTCCCGAATTCAGGGCATAGATCCAACTGCTATACATTGAACGATATTCTCTCAAGAGAATTCCCGTTGGACCGTGGCACAAGATAGGGTTGTATACTAAACCCTTGTTTTTGCGTTTGTAATCGAATACGAAACCCTTATTTTTTGCGTTTGTAATCGAACCTTTGTAGGTTGTATACTATCCCCCTTGTTTGCGTTTGGAATAGAACATTTGTGGAGCGCATGAGGAGGAACACCCTCATAAGGGGATCTGCTGGGACAAGGAACGGGAAGATCTAATCTCTCTATATGCGGATGGCATCATTCTTTACCTGCCAGATGCATACATTTCATTTCCAGGGTTCTGGAAGTCTTTGATATTTGCCTGACCATTAACTAGCATAAATCTTTGGCTGGTCACACTGTTACTTATACTCCGACTAAGGTCATTGGTATTTAGAAGAGGGCGAATCGAGAAATGAATTGGTAGGACAAAATCATTCAGAAGATACTAGTATGGGATTCCGAGATCCTGGCTGACCTGATGAGACTTCAGGGTTTTCATAAATGTGGCCTCCTGGGCATATCCAAGATTGGAGATGTATGGGGAACCCAAGACATGATAACATTCAATGAACTTATGCAACAATATGATTCCCAATACTGCAAGTCCAGCATGCTTTAGCCGACTTCACTGCCTTAATACAGGACATTACAAATAAATCTCTATTAGAATATAGATTGCTTATTGCACCCCTCCATAAACATGCCGTATCACACATTTATAGGATGTTGCTCAATAATTGCCAGCCTCCATTAGACTAACTCAAAAGTAAATAGGAGTAAGACATCGGAATCCTGCAAGATACTGACGGGGGAAAGTCATTAAATGCCAAAGGGAGGTTGCAAATAGATCTGTTTTTTGGCTGTTACAGCACGGTTAATACATCTGAAGAGATTTAGGAGGTAAATTTGAACCTGGCAACAAATTTAAGCCAAGATTTTTGACTACCGAATCTGAAAGAGACACGTTAGTGATAGATTCCTTACCTTAGAATATCCCGAGGCGTCAGACTGGATCCGGAAATTTTTGCGTAGCAGTACCCTTGCACGTCGGTAGGCGTCGTCTGCGGCTCCGCTTCCGTCGTGGGCGCCGTGATGGCGTCGTCTGAGTACTTAGACGCCGCCTCCGCGTGCTGACGTCCGTTATTCTTTTTTCCGCGCCAGCAGCGCAGATCCGGAAAAAGTGGTACCTTAGTCTTTTTTGACTAAACTTTTTTGATCGTTTCTTTCATCGAGTCTTCGACTCCGGACGGTGCCGATAGGGATGCCAGGTTTTAAACCCTGTGAGGACTGCGACCGACTGATGTCGGTCACTGACCCTCACCGTCGGTGTCTCCACTGTCTCTGCGTCGACCACGACGACAAGACCTGTTCCGACTGCCAGGCCCTGACTTCGAAAGCTAGGCGGAGCGGTCCCGCAAGCGACTCGAACTCCGTCAGTCGGCCCCGCGCCAGGAAAGGTCCCGGTCCGGACGGAGGTCGAGGGACCGGTCGCGGGAGCGGAGCCATCGGAGCTCCGGGAGTCCATCCGTGGTGCACAGCAAAGGCTGTAGATCATCTTGCTGCCCCTCTTTCTGAGGTTCTTCTCTTCCTTCTTTCTCTTGCCCAGAAGGGCTCTGCTCTGGGCACTATCAAGGGCTACCTTTCTGCCCTTTCAGCCTTCCTAAGGCTGCCTGATCAACCTTCTTTGTTCAAGTCCCCTATTGTAACTCGTTTTCTAAAGGGCATCACACTCATGTTCCCTCCTGTTCCGTTTGTGATACCTCAGTGGGATTTGAACCTGGTTCTTACGTTTCTGATGTGCGCTCCCTTTGAGCTACTGTCCTCTCCGTCTTCTTACTTTGAAGACTGCTTTCCTGGTTGCCATCACCTCTGCCAGGAGAGTGAGTGAGCTCCAGGCTCTTTCATGTACACCCCCTTTCCTTTCTATCCATCCGGACAAGGTTGTGTTGCGTACTAAGCCATCTTTCCTGCCTAAGGTTGTCACGGCCTTCCATATCGGGCAGTCTATCACCTTGCCCACCTTCTTTCCGCCACCGCATACCTCTAAAGAGGAAGAGCGGCTCCACCGTCTGGACCCAAAACGTGCGCTTTCATTCTAATTGGATCGCACACGCCAGTTCCGGGTGGATGACCAACTCTTTGTTGGTTACGTGGGCGCTAAGAAGGGAAAAGCGGTACACAAGCGGACCATCTCTCGGTGGATCATCTTGTGTATCCAGGCATGTTACTCCTTGGTTAGAAAGGAGCCCCCTGTTGGATTGCGGGCTCATTCCATCCGGGCCACGGCGACTACAACTACCCTGGGCCGGGGAGTGCCCTTGCAGGACATTTGCCAGGCGGCTATGTGGGCCTCGCTGCACACGTTTGCAAGACACTACTGCCTGGACAGTCAAGTCCGGACCGATGGTTCCTTTGGCCGTTCCGTCCTCCAGGACTTTCTGGTGTGATTATTGGTTCGTAGACCCACCACCGGGGTTGGTATTGCTGGGGAATCTATTCTAAGGTAAGGAATCTATCACTAACGTGTCTCTTTCAGATGCACAAGTTACTACTTGTGTAACAATATATCTGTAAGAGACATTAGTTAGTGTTAGATTCCTTACCGACCCACCCATCCTCCCCGTTCTGCGAACCGATATCTAGGGTTAAGGTCATCCCCTTTCAGGGCCCTAGTTTCAATGGCACCAGTGTTGGGTTTTAACATGGCTCGGCGCTTCTGTCGCGGAAAAGCTGTGTCTAAGAACTGACGTCTAAGTACTCCGACGACGTCATCACGGTGCCCACGACGCCGTTGACGGACGCGGAGCCGCAGACGGCTACCGACGCGCAAGGGTACTGCTACGCAAAAAATTCCGGATCCTGTCTGACGCCTGGGGATATTCTAAGGTAAGGAATCTATCACTAACTGATGTCTCTTACAGATATATCGTTACACAAGTAGTAACTTGTGCCCTAAGTTCAGGGTGTTCACACTGGTCAAAAGGACAAGGAATCAACTACCATAGCCGAAAGATGCAATATATTGTTTCTCTCAGGACTAACCCACACCTTTATGCCAAATTGGCACCCTCATTTCACTTAAATGAGCAAGTAACTGTGAGAAGTTGGCCTGGTATATGATGTTCACTATTCTAGTGAACACCTTGCACCAGTCCAAACAACCCTTATGGTGATAGTTGTAAGTCAACCTTATAGACCAGCTATCCTAGTGGTAGCGTGGACAGAACAGTCTTAGGCTAAAAGGCTCTTGAGGGCGTGTAAAGCCAACTGTTTTACCATATGTAACCCCTTGATTATCAAATGAAAGGACACCACACAGGATATATATAAAATATATATGTATTTATTTACTAACACACTACTCTGAACTCTTTATGAGATCAGTGGCAAAAGCACATGACAAGTTACTCTTAGAAATACTTTAAATAGCATAATTTACTGTTAGGCCCTAGGGGCGTGTAAAACCATATACTAAGTAAGTGGTATAAGAACCACGACTCGGGGAAAAGGAAAGGCCTAGGGCCTAGAGAATCGCTGGGGCTACACTATCTGACCCTTAGGTTAGGAGTAGGAGGCCCACAGGCGGCGCGTGCAGTGTCAGTACACTCACGCGAGAGTCAATAGAAAGTCAATAGGAACTTAAAAGGTAAGTAATTGAAGATTTAGGACATTTCCGGTCTAACTAGGATTACACAACTAACAAAACTAGACACTAGGATAGTCAATCCCTACAGGAGCACCGAAGTACTCGCGTTACCTCACCCACGGGCTGCGGGGGCATAGGTGTCAAAGTGTGTCGGGTTTTCTCGTTGTTATCTATGGAGCCCTGGAAGAAGGTGCTGCAGGCGACCAGGAGGAAGATGTCCGGGTGGATCCAAGGGTGGATCGGAGTTGAAGAAGACCTGAAAGCAGAGGGGACAGAGTCTAGGTCACTAGCCAGTGACCGGGTGAAACCAGGAAGGAACCAGGCGTCGTCGAGGAGCAATCAGGTGCTGTCGTGAAGCTTGTCTTTGCAGCCACGCGGACCAGGAGACGTCGAGGACGACCAGGTGCTGGAGAGGAGCTGTCCCATGAAGGTTCTCGCAGATGGAGGGGTCGAATTCAAGATCGGAGCCAACAAGCCTAAGCAAAGGCAACCCACGCAGGATACACAGAGGGTCTGAGGTCCTTCACCTTTTCAGGGAAGCAAGTGCCAGTCTGGAGCAACCAGACTAGCGATGGATTTTTAAAGGATAGTCGCCACAGGGCTACTAGCCAACGGGCCAGCAACCGGGACAACGCATCGAGTCGAACACAAGCAGAAGGGCCCCTCGCAGATCTCGTGGAGTGTGGAGGGCTGGTCTTCGGTGCAGGTGGAGCTCGGTGTCGGGGTGTCTCACTCCCCAGTGCACAGCTTCGAGGATGCCTCAGGAGCTGCGCTGTTAGCAAGTTGCCGGCTTTCCAAGATGCCTGGTTCCACGGGGCTCAGCTGTGCTGGAGTCGTGCAGTGGGGTCAGAGAGGTCCGGGAGTCGGTGTCTTGTCGGGCTCGGGGACAAAGCAAGCCGTCGAGTTGCTGGATGGTGCCTGGTTGCCCAGGGTGGTCACTCCTTGGCCACAAGGGAGATTCTTCAGCCTTCAGCTCAGGTGAATGTCGAAGGGTCCAGAGTTTAGTTTCAAGTCGATATCAGGATAAATCTAAAGTCCTGGGGCTCAGCTCCTACCTTTATACAACTAAAAGGGGCTGGATTACTTTTTAGGTCCCTCCTATGGGTGGGACCAGGAAGGGGGGTGGTTACACCCCCTTTCCTTTGTCCAGTTTCGCACCAGAGCTGGGGCTGGAGTGCCCCAGCAACCAGTTTGAACTGGGGTATGCATGGAGCACCTAGTGTGCCCCAGGCAGTGTCTCATTCTATTCAGCCCTCCCTGTCCCAATACACAAAGTCCTGTCCGGGGTGGTGCTCGCACCTCTCCAGGCAGGAAACCTATTGTCCAAACCTCCGTCACTGGAAGCACTCCCAGCAGCAGGAGGTCAGACTTGTGTCTGTGGCAGCAGCGTCCATTTTGTGACGCTGGGGCTCTGGTTAACTTTAACCGGGATAGTCAGCAACAACATGTCTTCTCCCTCTAGAAGGGTGGAATGCTACCCCCGTCGCCAGAATTGGTGAGGGGTAGTATGCCAAAGCGTATGCCACCTTACACGACATGTTTAGATAAAGCCAAACCAAAGTTAGCATTCAACCAAGAGGATTATAATGCACTTAAGAGTATATGGTATGGCAATATCATAGAACAGCTATAAGGACATGGTTCCGAAAGCTGCAGACAGGCTCAGCTCATGCTAGAGCACCATCTCACACATAACAAAGCACTCTGCCTTCAGGATTGTTAAGGCCTGCCATAGGAGTGACTTATAGGCTACTATGTGTCTATATATAAGGTAGGTATAGGGATACTATACCTAAGCAAGGGGTGATTACACGGCCTTGCCCCAGCTGAGTGATCAGCCAGTTGTGTCAATTTAGGTGGCCAGCCAGCGGTGGCATAATACATGCTGCAGCCCCTGGTAGGCCTTGGTTACACCTATGCCCTAAGTACCTAGGGTACACTTCTACAGGGGTTGATAAGGTGAACCAATTCCCAATTGTGGATGTACCTAGAGTACATGGAGTCCATTTTACAGTGAGAGCAGATAGCCTGGGGCCCTGATTAGCAGGATCCCAGGCCAACTAAGTCGAAAACCAGCTAAACACAAGGCAAAAGGTTGGGGGTAACCATAGTAAGGTATCCACCTTCCTACAGTAACTATTGTGGCTGTGACTCTACGACCTTTGTCAGCAGCTCACAAGTCATTACATTTACAAGGTGTTTTTAAAAATAGATGACACTAATGACTCCAGGTAGTTAGGCCGACTATTTTGTTTCACTATATTGCAGCATTCGGTAGCCAGTCCAAGGCCGTTGCAAAAGAAAGTGGGGTATGACTCCACCAGAGTCATGCCAGCCGTGGTTGCATTTTTGTGGGTATACCATTGATCAAGATCTACGAGGCTGGGACATGTAAGTCAACTCGTAACTTGAAAAAGCACTGCTGTCTGGATGTTCAAGTTTGATAGGATTAGCCATAGCTCAAGTGGTGATACTTGACATAAGATGAGCTACGTGCCAGGAATATAATTAATTGCAACTTTTTTTGTCTCATTCTATAAAATATCCACTTCTTGGGGGGCGGAGCTAGCCGGCAAGCGAGATGGCCACACATTGAGCGAGCTCCTCGCCTGGGCCCGTACAATCCTGCAATACCATCCTTCATCTATCTTCTTACTGCGAACACCCGCGATCTAAAGCAGCCGGAAACAGTGGGGCACCGAACGCCTGGGGTTCGAACATCTGCTGTGACCCCAGTGCGAAGAAACATCGACAAAAGCCTGTGGCCTGGTGCAGCCGTGGCGGACCCGACGCCTCGGAGTTGCGTAGAAGAGCTGCCGTGACGTACTCGACGCACGGCGGCCGGAGGAGCCTGCCTCTGCGGCGGCGGCCGGGAGCACGACCCTGACGAGCGGACGCCGGGAGAAGACCAGTGGGGGCGAGACACGGCTGGCGCACACGGGGGCGGACGAGACAACAGCAAGAAGTCGCCCTAGTCGCTACGGGTCAACCCCTGCTGGGCTTGGTGACGGTGAGAGACAATAGCGGCAACCCCGGCTTCCCTGAAAATCGAACCCTCAAGGGGCTGACGCGAATGGGCTGCCCCTTCGGGCCCCTTGATAAATTTGGGGGAGTTGTGCATCTTGGACACCGTATGTGAGCGGGCTCCAACTATACAGTGCATAAGGCGAGTCTATAAGTGTTCCCAAATACCCACCTTGCACTGTGGTCGGCGGTCCGCTCCTTGACCATTCCCGGTGGAGAGGTAGAGCGTGACTGCCGCGACGCTGTGCACGCGGTTTGGGCCCACCTGGGAGCTGCCACGTGCTGATTACCTTGGACGCCTGCAGCCCCTTTTGAGACGCCATTGGAGACTGATATATGTACTCCGGGAACAGCCCCAGCAAACATCTCTGCACCGGTGGAGTGGAAGCATGCCGTGACGCGGACCTCGGGAGCAGCAGCGAATCGGGTCGGAAGTAGCCACGATACTATACAGTGGAGGTGTTGACTGCCCAGATTGATAAGGCACCC
The DNA here is from genome assembly GCF_964261635.1 of Lissotriton helveticus. Classification (NCBI taxonomy): domain Eukaryota; kingdom Metazoa; phylum Chordata; class Amphibia; order Caudata; family Salamandridae; genus Lissotriton; species Lissotriton helveticus. The sequence continues at coordinate 1,039,585,472 of NC_136061.1, forward strand.
ATGCGATACTGCCGCGCAGCCGGTTGATCACCACGGACATAGCGGAAGTAAATACACTGTCTCCCCAACACCTCCCCAGGACCTAATTGTTTACCCACAGAGACTGTATCCTGTACACAATACATTATGGGGAAGCCAGACCGCAACCAGTCGAAATTAACCTTCAAACAGGCGAAGAAGCAACAGGAGGAGGTCACAGGATCGCAGACCCAGTCCACGCCTGCGATGTCGGAGGCTAACGGGACAGCAAATGACGCCATCCAATCCATGTTCCATACGATGCAGACCTTCCTTGCGAACGTAGATGGTAAGATAGATTCACTAACATATAGAGTGGACCGGATATCGGAACGTCTGGATAAGCACACCGAACGTATAAATATGGCGTACCTACGAATATCAGAGGCTGAAGACTCACAGACGCAGCTGGATGCGAAACAAACGAGGCTGGAGAAGCAGATGGTGGCAAAGGCGGAGGATTTGGAAGCCAGGTCCAGAAGATGCAATATCCGCCTGATGGGAGTTTCGGAAACCACAGCCACGGGCCCAGTGGAGCAATACGTCGAGAAACTATTGATTACCTTGTTGGGTCGCGACACATTCTCTACAGTATTCATTGTTCAGAGGGCGCATAGGTCGCTGGCTCCAAAGCGGCCTACCGGGTACAGGCCGCGACCTATTATAGCCAAGTTACTAAATTACAGAGACCGCGATGCGGCACTGCGGAAGGCCAGAGACATTGGCAAGCTGACTCATGAGGGGATGGACCTGTCTCTGTACCCGGACTTCACCTCAGCGGTACAAGAAGCAAGAAAGAAATTCATGGAGGTGAAGAAGAAATTGCGGGACCTAGGCATCCCTTATGCAATGCTATATCCAGCGAGGCTCAAAATCACGATGGACGGCAACACGCGGATCTTCAATGACACGGCAAAGGCGCAGAAATTCCTGAAACAAAGGGTGAAGCCGAGTGCGCGACGAAGATCGCCCCGGAGCGAACAGGGAGAGCAGCCGATTTTATCTGCTGTGGAGTAACATTGCCCCGAGCACGAACTAGAATCAATAGACAGTAGCGCCTGCTTGTGACCCCCACCCCAGAGACAATGGACATTGTTGCTATGCACGTATGTGGGTGGCTAAAGTCATCACCAGATAAGTGTGCACTATTTTACTATGTTATGGGACCTGGTGACTTTATTCAGGCTTAATGGTTCTCTATTACCATATTGGGGCCTTTTATAAGCGCTAAGGGGTGAATATGTAGGGACTGGAAGAACCTATCTTGAGCTGGGCTCAGACCCATGTAACTTTGATTACAAGTAACAAGTGGGCAGCTCCGACCCCCAAGCGAGCACCTCGCAATTTATAGACTGTTATGGTTTCTCTGTTGTTTTTTACGTTTTGATGGTAAGGGGAAAATGATGATTGTTATGGGTAGCAATGTCTCCGCCGAGTTTGGGTTGGTGGAGTGGGATGGGGCAGTGTGTGGGGGGGGGGGGGGAAGAGACAGAAAACTCCGACCAGCAGAAGGATGTTTGAACAATTTGTGACTGGCGCGCCCCAACAACATGACGATAGGGGGTCTGGGATACCCCTGATAGGATCAGACCTTACTCTCAATGAACGACATGGATGACACTCTGACGGACAGCAGGCCGCTCTCTATTCTCTCGTGGAACGTGAGGGGGCTACATAACCCACAGAAAATATGTAAAGTACTGCTGTATTTAGATAGACACAAGATTGATGTAGCCTGTTTACAGGAAACACACTTCACTGAAAGCAGGGAACGCCACATAGGTGCTAAGTGGGCATCATTTCGACTGTCATCCTCCTATTCTTCGTATGCCAGGGGTGTCACAATCTGGGTGAAACGATCTACACCATTTACCCACATTAAATCTATACGGGACGACCAAGGGTGCTATGTGATATTACAGGGAAACTACGGGGGCACAACAATAACAATAGTGAATGAGTACGGCCCGAACACAGACGATCCCGCCTTTTACGCCCAGCTCTGGTCGAAACTGAGGGAATTACAATCTGACACTATAGTTTGGGGAGGAGATTTTAATACATGTCTAGACCCCGCAATAGACAGATCGTCTGGCATAGACAGATATGGCAGACACTCGGCTAAGGTCTTACGGGATGGGATGTCAGACTGGAATTTGGTGGACATATGGAGGCAGAGGAACCCTACTAAACGAGAGGGTACTTGCTTCTCAGCTGCACACCTCACATGGTCCAGACTGGACTACTGGTTAGTCACTCAAGATATTTGCACTTGGACTGTTGCAGTGACACATATGTCTAGGACCCTTTCAGATCATGCACCGGTTCTACTAAGATTAAATATCCCAACGCATACTCCGAGACAGTTTACGTGGCGACTGCGCCCCACGGCGCTGCAAGATCAGGTGTTCCTGGAGGGCTTACGTCAGTCAATTGAGACTTTCTTTGAGACTAACACCGGCTCAGTTCATAGTACACAAACCCTCTGGCCTTTAAGGCTACGATACGCGGTCATTGCATAGCTGCACATGCGGGTATACTGCGTGATATACAGCAGCAACTGGAAAACACCAAAAAGGCCATACAGGCCCTTGAACGCAGCTATGAGATACAGCCTTCAGACGCACTATTGGCAGACATAAGGAAGCAGATAGACATATATGATGATCTCGCTACTCATGAACTCAAATATCTTTCACCCAAATACGTGGCACGCAGTTATGGTGAGGGTGGCAGACCTGGCAGGGCCTTAGCGTACAAAATCAGACCTGCACATAATACGACGCTCATTACTGACATTAGGGGCGCTGGGAACACCCAGGTTTACGATACACTAACCATACTTAAATGCTTCATGGACTACTATGCACAATTATACACGGCTAAATCTACCCCCCCCCCCCCCCCCCCCCCCAGCCTCCACCCCCGATACAGATATGTGGAAATACCTCGAGGACATAGGCCTTGCCTGGCTATCAGAAAATCATGGACGGTATTTTTGTGAGCCGATTTCTAAGGAAGAGATATTTGATGCCTTCAACTCTCTTCCTAATAATAAAGCCCCGGGCCAAGATGGACTTCCAGGAAAATTTTATAAAGAATACCGTGACTTGCTCGTGCCGCACTTTGCCGAAATGCTGGAGGAAGCCTATGAGGAAGGCGCACTCCCGGACACTCTCACGGAAGCATTGCTGATAGCGCTCCCAAAGCCGGGGAAAGATCCACAGTATTGTGAATCGTACCGGCCACTATCTTTGATTAATATTGATGCGAAAATATTGGCAAAAATCATAGCGAACAGAATACAACCACTTCTCTGTAACCTGGTCTTACCTGATCAGGCGGGCTTCATCCCTACACGATCTACGGCCCAAAACCTGCGCACCATTTTCTCTCTCTACCACCATTTGGACCCAGAGGTACCTGCCGCAGCCGCCTTGTTAGATGCCGCTAAGGCATTTGACTCCGTGGAGTGGGGCTTCATGATTGTCACTCTACGAAAGATGGGGTTCCCAGAACCCTTCCTGCAATGGATTTCCCTATTATACACAGCGCCAAAGGCAAGGGTTAGAATCAATGGCTTGACATCTCCTCCCTTCTTGGTTACGAGAGGAACGAGGCAGGGGTGCCCGTTGTCACCCATGCTCTTCGCCTTGATACTGCAACCATTGGCTTGTAAGATTCGACAAAAACACTCCACTGCGGCTTTATAGTTCAAGCTCCGACCACTTGGCATTTCACTTTATGCGGATGATATGGTGCTATACATCAGCCACCCGGACAAGAATCTGCCACCCCGATCAGGGAATACATTCAATATGAACAATACGCCGGTCTATGCATAAACTGGGATAAATCCGTAGTGATCCCGCTCACTGAATGTACTGTGGATCCAGAGCTAGACTACCCTTTGAAATGGTGTGTTGACCCGGTCAAGTACCTGGGGATCTGGATACATAGAGACCCTGAGGTGGTCATCCGAGAAAACTATGGCACGGCTATGTCCAGATTGGAAGACCAGGTGGAGAGATGGATTAAAATGCCGCTTTCACTGGCGGACAGGATAGCGCTCCAGAAAATGATTATCCTACCCAGATTCCTGTACCTATTCTGGAATGTCCCTATCTGGCTAACAAACTCATTTTTGACAGACTACGCTCTGTACTCCAGAGGCTGACCTGGGCTGGTAAACAAGCCAGAATCATCTGGAAAATCATGACCCAACCCTATCATTTGTGAGGCTTTGAAGCGCCTGACTTTCAACTCTACTACGTCTGCGCACAAGCCCAACACGCACATTACTGGACGAGACCGCATGCCTATATTCCACATGTTGCGGTGGAGAGCGACAGTGTCTCCTACACTGTTGGCGACACTACTGGCCCATCCAATACGACACACCCCACATGACAAGTTTCAACCGGCTAAAACTACCTAGAGAGCGTGGCATGCACTGGCTTGCAGAGCAAATAAGTTACCAATATATGCACGGGCTCTGCCAACAGCTCATCACCCCAGGCTGACGGTGACTCAAGAGCCAGCCCTGCAGTCACTACTGGAGGAAATGGGCTTACAGACTATAGGCCAGGCCTTCCCACATACTAAATTTATCAACTGGTCAGACCCTGCCCTCTGTGCGCATCAGACCCCCATGAAAAACGTTATATACCTGCGATTTCGAGCGGCCATAAGGGCATTATATGACACGTTCCCTGCTGAGCCTGAACAATTGTTGACTCTCCAGGTACTCTTGACGGCCCCTACTAGAAAGCACTTAGTGTCCCGATTATACACTGCAGCTCAAAATGAACAGGCAGACATGCTCGCGAAGGCAAAGGATAGGTGGGAGAAGTCACTGGGCGAACTTATCGACAAACAGGATTGGCAGTATAGCTGTGCGCAACTCCCACTTCTAACTTCCAATTGTAATTTACGCATTATACACTTCAAATTCCTTCACCAAATCTACTACACCCCACTACAACTACACAAATTGGGTCTCCGAGATACTGACTCCTGCCACCTTTGCGGCATGACGGGTGCAGATTTTACACACATGGATTGGTCCTGCCCTGGCCTGCAGCCGTATTGGCGTGCAGTCACTGATGCACTGAGTATCATGCTCTCTGAGTGCATTCTGAATACACCCTTGACCTGCCTGCTGGGTATTAAGAAGCTTAAACACGCTAGGCGCAGGAAGTTCTTGGCAGTAGCGCTACTCCTGGCGAAACGGCAAGTGGCAATGAAATGGGGAAGCAAAAAGCCACCTAGACTGAAAGACTGGATAAGAGACATGACATACTGCAAGACAACTCTAGAGACATATGCGGAAGGTATACCATTGGCGTCCCGACCCCGAGACTTTTGGGAACCATTTGTACAATACTTACAAAATGATGCCAGTTAATTACTCTATCCCTGAGCTGATCGCTAGATGAACATATAAATTAAGATGGGGGATTGTCATACTGTTATGACATTGAAAGAGATGAGCAAATTAATACTTGACAGAGCTATAGAGAATTATAACGCCTAATAATTTACGATGCAACTATCCCACATTATATAGACTGTATACTGTACCTAACTGCTGAGAATTTGTGTTGTGATTAATGGACGTAAATTGTACCCTATTGTTGATCATTGAGATGTACTGTCAAATATCATATTCTGCTGGTTGGTATGAAAAATAAAATACTAAAAAAAATATATATATATCCACTTCTAGAGAAAGGGTTTCTAACTTGTGGTATCTTTCATTTATTATTCTTCACTTTCACCTTCTATTTTATGAAGCTTCATGGGATGCAAATTTTAGGTTAGAATAACTGAGCTTGACTCCATCAAGAAGCTTCCATTGCTCAGTCTCTTCATTTCACTGCCTAGTTTATCAACCATATTGACTAGAATAGACTGCCATCTGTGCAAGGCGTATTAAAAGTTAAAGGAGTTCATAATGCTACTGATTTTTAACATTTACTACTGAGAATAAATCAAGCATGCGAATCTTTGAAAGATACCAAAGCATGCGAACTGTAGTTATGGGTAAGTAATTCCTGCTGAATGTTGCCATCCCCTCGGTTTCTTTTATTGAATCAACCCACAACTTTAGAGTCACAGAAAGCAAGGACATAGGAGTAGAATAAAATTAAGTTATTGGTGAATATGAATAGTAGCTTATAAACTTGCTTCGATTGTCAACACCTGCCTGCCGTCCTCTCAGTCATTGACCAAGCAAGACTTGAGCTACCCGCCTGGATTTTTTGTTGTTGATTTTTTTCAAGAAGCAAGAAATGCAAGGATGTGCACCCATTTGGGGAAAGTGAGTTCCCTGTATAAAACATACAGCCACATGTGGTAACATACATGCACATGTTAGTTATATTAACAGCGGTGAAAAGTGTTTCCATTCCTGCCAGTAGGTCAGTCAGTACCCATAAACTGATGAGAATGTTACAAAAACAGATTAGAAAGAATATATTCTCAATAAAGATAACTGGATGCGTTTCATTCTTCTTCTTGAGCCTTCCTTTCTACCTGAAATCCTTGCAGTCTAATTCCACAGTAATTAGTCTGTAGGTCTACTAGCTTTATTTCATTCTGTCTAACATGATTACCTTGACCTAAGGGCGGTTCATATGTATCAAAGACAAAAGTATTTTGAAAGTAAGGGCAACACTTTATTCCTCGTGAATATTCATAAAGGGCAACCCATCAATAAACATCGATGTGATGTTGGATTTAGAGGAAAATCTTAACTTACTTGCTAAACAAGGATATCACTCTGACTTGTTGATGCAGTTCTTCTATATGCACCAGAGATGTTTGCCACAGTTCTGTGAAATACAACTAAGCACTGTGGACAGAGATGAATGTGAGGCAATGGATTGGACAGTCAACAAATTCAACCGATTTCTTCATGCCATGCTGGAAAAACATTGTTTTTCACATTTAAATTGAGACCGATATCTATAAATCAGTAATTGAAAATAGTTGAATTAAGATGGTACTACATGCATATAAAGAAATACAAGTTAGTGTTCCTGCAAGGCTTACTGTGCAAAAATAAAAGATGGGCAGGATGGCTTCAGATTATCTTTGAAGTACTAATAGAAGTTTGGAATAAAGTGATGTTTGCAACTCCTAAATCTGACAAACTGAGCTACAGTAAGCCCCTTTCTCTAAAGATACCTATTCCAATGTACTTTTGGAATTAGCACATGTAACTTTGATTCTTGCCTCTAGTTTTTAAAGGTCTTAATGTCCTATTCTTGACAAATGTTTTTCCTTGCTTAAAACTGAAGGTGCTCTTTAGTTGCTAATGCTTTTCCTGGTCATTCAATATTGGATTCCTTTAACAACTTAATACAAACACAGGGTTTTTGAGCTATTCATCAGTCTTCCCTTTATATTTTGTTCTCTGTCAGTAAGGGAGTAGGGACCCTAATAGTTAATCTCTTCAACTTTCCTCTACCCTCTACTGTCCTAGTTTGCAATATTTTTCTGGTGTGATATTCATTTGCCTGAGGCTTTGCAATATTATAAAGAATGTTTCATAATTTGATGAACACAAAGCAGTATTTTGAATGTTTCAATATCTTATATAAATGAAGTACATTATTAATGGGAATAATGAAATATGCAGGAAACTATATTACTTAATGCAGAAAATGTTAATGAATATTTTCTTTGTTACAGGAGGAAGCAGAAATTCAGGCTGAGCTTGAACGTTTAGAAAGAGTCCGAAACCTTCACATCCGTGAACTAAAACGAATAAACAATGAAGATAATTCACAGTAAGCTATCCCGGTTTTGCTTTTTAATGAAAATATAGTGGCTTGTATTAATCTAAGCCGGTTCCTAAAAATACCTAGTAATTTTTTGTGATGAATACATTATTTGGTTAGGTTCACTCTTGTATAACAATTTGCTGAAACTAAAACTGACCCAACTTACCCTATCAAATAGGTGCTGCACTGCTTGCTGCATTCTCTTATTTAATGAACATTAATCTCTTGATAGCCCTTAATTGTTGTCCTGCTGTATCCAGGGTCAATAATAGTTTCTTTCTTTCCTTAATCGTTGTGCCTTGAATCAATTGCCATCTTCTCACCCCACTACCCTCACTTGTGCAATGGCCACAATAGAGTTGCTTGCAGCTGCACAACAGATGCCAGACTAAGAACTTACAAAGCTCTCAGTAGCTTCAATCATCAAAGAGGCCTTTTAAAGCTCCTACAGCCTGCAAGATGGGGGAATTGTAGCACTGTGTCACACTAATCTGGCAGAAGCAGCTACAAGATGGCAGGTGCTCACTCCTCTGCTTTACAATAAACACAGGTGCTACCACAGTGGCAGTCAAGCAGAACCAGGCTGTATGGAATACGGTCAGTCCTCTGGTGGTAGCTGGCTGCCACTTAGTTTGAAGTGAGAGGTATGACGAGTGAAGATTTGGATGTCTGTCCGGTTGTCTCCGGAGTCATGAGGCTTGCTGCTCCGGGGCAGAGGCACACATTTGGAAGCTGGTAGTTTCAGGACCCTGGGAACCACAATCAGAAAAGGGGATATATTTCTTGCAATATAAATGAGGGGAATAATTGCCTGAGTATGCTAAGACCTCGGGAGATTTAGGCCTAACCTTGCAGACATGGAAGATGAAAAATAGACAAGTACAGAATGTTGAATCTCCAATGTCATTGTGAACCACACAGAGGAGTAGGCATGAATAGTAGTGGCTGTTTGGTCCCATCGAGTTATTCCGTTTGGCTGGTCTTGATGTACATCAGCACTTACCAACACCCTCCACTATTGGCAGCACTGCCCCCTACCAAATTGGGAGCACTGATAAATTGTAAAATCACTTAAATTGATAATTTTCTATTGTATTCTCGATTTCAAAAAAGGGATAAACGCCCCTCAAGCATAAGAAAACCTAGCTAGAGGCGCAACTTGGGGGATAAGATTATGTAACAATGATTAGGGATCAGATCTAATTTCACCCTTTCAAAAGAATTTGTCTCCAGAATAAAGCAGAACATCTGGAAGCACTGTTGCATGACTACAAAGAGACCCTGTATATAATCGTCCATTGGTGGTGGTTTTTGTAGCAACTTCCTCCACTGTGTATGTTACCTGCCTGATCTGCAGAGGTTGCTATTGCAGTTCCACCTTATCCTCTGATACAAAAGAAAATTAAAAGAACAGACTCTTTCTATCTAATCCTACTACCCATCCTCCCCACACGCACACATCTGGCCTTGTTCATACAGAAATGCTGTAGGACTGGAAAGAAGAAAGACCTTTTCAAAGAATCAGAAAGGGTCACTCCAAACAATTGTAGACAGTGACGTCCTTACTCTGTTTCCTGTGCATCACTTTAAGTAATAATCTTAAATGGTTACAAATGGGCACTAACTATTTTGCCAAATTTGATAAGCGATTAATTCTAGGACCTCCCAATCATTTACTCAAAATGTGCACACAAATTCAATCTGCCATTAGTATGTAAAGAAACAGCTGTACTGTAAGATAACTGGCATTAGAGCCCATTCTTCTGTGGCAACAACCTAGGATGGCGAACACAGGCTCACAACTCAAAACCCATTCAATAGCAGCAATAAATGATTGTCGGGTCAAATACTTTCTTTTATGATAAAAGGAATATTGGTATAGGATCAAAAAGTAGAATGCGGCATACACAAACAATACACAGAGCCCCTTGAAGTCAAGGCTCTAGTGTTTAATGACAATCCCCTGAGGTCCCACTTCCTTCTCACTAGCAGTAGTGGTTATTCCCCATTCACTATATGCAACATTCAAGTTAGGCTCCACTAGCAGTCTGAGTCTCAGAAATCCCCCTCCAACTCTGTTAGAAAAGTCAAACATATTCCAGTGCCGAAGCGCTGTCTGGTAGACCAGTTTCCCTGGGGCCTTCTGGCCCTACACTCAGTTTGACCCGCACCTGCAGAGATTGTCAAAATGGAGTCGCCCAAGACCGTCTCTCGTGAGCAAGGCGACTGTGACTGGTGAGTATCACATATGCAGGGACCGTGGCTGACTGTTCTTAGTGCTCCGCCAGTAAGTTTCCCTTTGTCTTCCTGGTGGGGGCAGGTGGTGTGTGTTGATTTTGATGCATTCTAATCCGAATCCTTATTCTGGGCTCCTGCCCGCACTGGTTACCACAAGAGCCTCTCCTCACAAAAATTACATCTAACAGTCAATGATCCTTGCCTTCCTCCAGTCACCCCTTCTGGTGTATAAGGTCACCACACCTTCTCCTCATTTGGGCAATGGCCCAATTAGAGCAGCAGCAGATTCCTCTTCACGGCGACCCCCTCTGGCATACAGGGTCACCTAATTCCACACGGGCAGTGGCACAACCGTCCAATCTGGCAGGTCGCTCCCCACGCCACCACACGGCCGCCAGCTGCCTTGTACCAGAACCCCTGGACCCCGCGAACGCCACAACACCAGACTCCTCTACGACGCCAGCACCTTCTACTAACTCAACGCCGGCCGGAACCACACCTGCTTCCAAGCCGCCCGAAACTGACTCGTGGACCTTTCTCCTGCCACACCTGCAGCTTCACCTGCGACAGAGCCACCAAACCTCCAAGGACTGGACCCAACCACCTCCGCTGCATACTCCTCAACACCCACTCCGCACGCAAACACGCCGTCAAGCTCTGGGATCTGCTAGACACCTCCGCCCCAGACGTGGCCTTCCTGACCAAGACCTGGTGGAACGACTCCTCGGCGATCGACATCGCCATAGCTATCCCGGATGGCTACAAGATCACCCGCAGGGATCGCGCCAACGGAATCGGAGGAGTAGCCATCGTCCACAAGTCCACCATCAAGGTCGCCACCCACGCAGACGACACCCTCAACACCGCCGAACACCTGCACTTCCGGATCCACACCGACCCCCAACACCACCCTCAGAGGAACACTCATCTACAGACCCCCCCGGACCTCGAGCTCAATTCATCGACTCCATCGTCGACCTCGCCAGCACCCACGAGCTCGCCTCCACGGACTACATCCTCCTCGGGGACCTGAATTTCCAACTCGAGAACAACAACGCCAACTCCGCTACCCTGATCGCCAACCTCGGCCTCAGACAACTAGTCACCACGCCCAACCATGCCGCTGGCCACGCGCCGGACCCCGTCTTCTCCACAGGCACCCACGTCCCCTTCAACCACACCACCGAACTCCACTGGACCGACCACCGCTGCATCTATTTCACCTTCAATAAACCAACCACACACCACCGCACCCAACAGCTACTTCGCCGAAGACCAGCTGATCACCACCCTCGCCCAAAACCCACCCACAGATCCCACCAACCCAGACACCGCAGCCCGCAACCTCAGACAGTGGATCGACGACTGCGCCAACACCCTCGCCTCACTCAAGAAACCCTCCAACAACCACGCCAGCAAGAGAGCCGCCTGGTTCACCGACGAGCTGCAGACCTCAAAACGTGCATGCCGGAAACTGGAGAAGATATGGCTCCACGAACGCACTCCGGACAACCACGCAGCCCACAAGGACGCCACCCGCAGACATCACCACCTCATCAGATTAGCCAAGAGATCCTCCTTCAAAGACCGCCTGGATAACCACGCACACAACAGCAAAGAGCTTTTCAGCATCGTAAAGAAACTCTCCAACCCCAACGCCAACGACATACCACCCTCACAAGAACTGTGCAATTCACTGGCCATCTTCTTCCACTGCAAGATCGCTGACATCCATGACCGCTTCAACACCATGACCGCCCCGACTACGCCAGACCCCACCTCCCCTGTGAACACAGCCAACCGCCTGACCTCCTGGTTCAACTACGACGAGACACGCAAGGTCATGAACTCCACACCACGTAATCAGCAAAGCAGACGGTGCCATTGCACCCCAACTACGGAAGGTCATCAACATCTCCTTCGAAACAGCGACATTCTCGGAAAGCTGGAAACACGCCGAAATAAACGCCCTCCTCAAGGAGCCCAAGGCGGACCCCAAGGACCTCAAGAACTTCCGGCCCATCTCCCTGCTCCCGTTCCCGGCAAAGGTCATCGAGAAAATCATCAACATGCAACTGGCCCGCCACCTGGGAGACAACAATATCTTGGACCCGTCCCAGTCCGAGTACAGACGAAACCACAGCACCGAGACAGCCCTCATCGCCGCTACAGACGACATCAGGCGCCAACTAGACAACGGCAAAACATCAGCCCTCATCCTCCTGGACCTGTCAGCCGCCTTCAACATGGTCTGCCATCGCACTCTAAAGATACGCCTCCTAGAAGCCGGAATCCAAGAGAAGGCCCTTGACTGGACCACTTCCTTCCTCTCCGGCAGAACCCAGAGCGTCCGCCTCCCTCCCTTCCGATCCAAGGCCACCGACATCATCTGCGGCGTCCCCAGGGCTCATCCCTCAGCCCGACGCTGTTCAACGTCTACATGGCCCCCCTCGCACAAGTGGCCCACCAACACGACCTCAATATCATCTCCTACGCTGACGACACCCAACTCATCCTCTCCCTCACCAAGGACCGCACACTGCCAAAATCAACCTCCACAAGAGAATGAAGCTCGTCGCCGACTGGATGAGGAACAGATGTCTGAAGCTGAGCGCGGACAAGACTGAGGTACTCATGCTCAGACCCACCCCCTCAGCCTGGGATGGTTCCTGGTGGCCGACCACACTGGGAACAGCACCAACACCCACCGACCATGCACGCAACCTAGGATTCATCCTCGACTCCGCCCTCTCCATGTCTAAACAGGTCAACGCCGTCTCCTCCTCCTGCTACAACACCCTCCGCATGCTCCGCAGGATCTACAAGTGCATCCCGACTGAAACAAGAAGAACGGTGACACAGGCCCTCGTCAGCAGCAGACTGGACTACGGCAACGCACTCTACGCAGGAATCCCAGCCAAACACCTACTACTACAACGCATCCAAAACGCCTCCGCCCGACTGATCTTCAACGTCCCCCGCCGCAGCCACATCTCCCCCCACCCGAGACCTACACTGGCTCCCCGTCGACAAGAGGATCACCTTCAAGCTCCTCACCCACGCACACAAAGCACTCCACAATGCCAGACCAGCCTACCTGAACAGCAGACTCCACTTCTACACCCCCACCCGCCAGCTCAGCTCTGCCAGCCTCGCCCTAGCCGCTGTTCCCCGCATCCAACGAACAACCTCCGGCGGCAGATCCTTCTCCTACCTCGCCGCCAAGACCTGGAAGACCCTCCCTACCCACCTACGGCAGACCCAAGACCTACTCGCCTTCAGAAGTCTCCTCAAGACCTGGCTTTTCGAGCAGTAGCGGCACCCCCTCCCCTCAGCGCCTTGAGACCCTCACGGGTAATTAGCGCGCTTTACAAGTACTCTGATTAACTTGATAGTTAACTTTCCGGCAGCCCCCTCTGGCATAAAGAGTCGCTTATTTGAATATGCACAAGGGCAGTGACCCAATCTTTGCAGCAGTGGTTTCTTCCCACTTCACTCTCACCTCTTAATCATAGGGCTCACTGGTCTTGGCAAGAAGTTGCTCCAGACCCAAGGGCAGGATGTCCCTGAGTGATGTTTGGTCACCCAGCTGGGAGACTGGCAAGCCTTAGCCTCCAGCCCTGGGTACAGGCAGAAGTCTTACAGAGCTTCTCCTCCTCACACAGACTGTCTGGCTGCTTGGCAGTTTACAGTTTTGGGGTCCTGGAGCTCACGTTCTTATAGTCCATTCCATACACCAAATGTGATTTAGGGTCCAAGTCTTTCAAGTTTGTGTTGGGGGGGGTCTGCTTTTTTTCTTTTAAATGCACTCTCCTCTCTTTTGTCCTACCCTTCCCTCAGAAAACAGTCTGCCACAGCAGGAGTGACTTTAAATCTCATAGCCCTGTAACACAAGATTGGGAGTGACTAGAGGTTCACACCTGGATGTCAACAGCTGTGATGTGTATATCAAAAGGCTACTCCAGGCCCTCGGGCCCCTTTCCAGTGACTTTCCCAGAATCAAAGTACACCCTTTAAAGTGTCCTGAAGATTCTGGTTCTCATTCCTCCAGTGTGTCCCACCTAGCTGACAGGAATGCAGTAATCCACAAATCTGTCTGGGGGTATTACTCTACCTCCAGTAAGCCCTGGATCTCCCAAAGTGGAATCCAGATTCTCCAGTATTGGGGTGTCTTTCATAGATTCACATGCCTGAATAATTCCCTGTCGTCGGAGTGGGAGTCCCACAGTACATAAAAAAGCAATAATATGCAATAATATCCTTAGAAAAACTTGGTGACAACCAACCGGGAAGTAAAGTAGCCCCAGCTACCAGAGAAAAAACTTCCCCACACATGACTATCCTAGTCATTTTGTATAGACCAAACTGCAGCCAATCAGGCTACAGCACCCACCAGAATGTTCTCCTCAGATACTCAGGTTCTCATATTTTCTACCGCACGTCGTGTGAAGGGAGTCTCCCTGAGCTCTGCTCAGTACTTCTTTTTTTTCCTTCAAAATCCTGGATTTAGGATCTCTTCCTATAAGAAATCTTTATTCAGGCCTTGTGACTCTTGTGGTAAACTCTGGCTTTTCAAGGAAGATCCCCACAAGAAATGCAACTACTGCCTGTACCCAGACCATCAGGTGAAGGACTGCAAGATTTGTAGGACCTTCCCTCAGAAGACCCTCAGGGACAGAGAGGGCCGCTTACTTCTGTGGCTACAGAAGCTCAAGGATGCCCACAATGCCACTCCAAGTTCCCGCATACTGACAGACACACAGTATGCAACAAGTGCCTATCACCAGGCCACAAGGAAGAAACCTGCCCAGCCTGTGCCCAATTCAGTTAGAAGAAAACGATCCGGATTCGACGGGCCGCTAGGCAAGAGATGCAGCGGCAGGCACCGGAACCAGACAACATCTTCGAGGATGAACAGGAACTTCCAGAAGGAGAAGATTCGAATCTAGAGATCGTCACTGTCGAGGACCCGAAGGGCGACGAACCGAAGAAGACTGTACAGCCTAAGGGCGTCGACACAAAGAAGGCCGTCGAGCCAAAAAGCGCGGAACCAAAGAAGGCCGTCGAGCCAAAGAAGGCTGCCGAACCGCAGGGCGCCGACCCGAAGCAGGCCGTCGACCCGAAGCCGAAAAAGGTTATCGAGCCAAACTAAGGCACCGATCCAAAAACAAGTGCTCTTAAAAAACCAGTCGATCCGAGAAATCGTCGACTCGACAAGACAGTCAGCCTAAAAAACATGTCGAGCACAGAAAGCGCATCGAACCTAAAGATCCGGTCGATCTGCAATCTATCGTCGAGCCGGACAAACAGCCCGAGCCGAAGAAGAGCAATAAGGCACCGAACGTCGTCGAACCAAAAAAGGTGGTTGACCCTAAGGCAACGGCGGATCCAAAAAAGACTGAGCCAAAAAAGTCACAGCCACGGACAGTGGAAGAAGAACTCTTCCACCCAGAGCCATCAGAGGACCAGGCAAAAATATACATCAACTCTGAGACTGGTAAAGTCACTATTTTACACAGGAAAAAGAGGCCATTGGACACTGAGCCTCATTCCCCCATTCCTCTGAAGAAAAAGGACTTTGGGACTCTCCCTCTAGACCCTTCCTTTCTATCCCACTATGCCTACTACGCCTTTTGCTCCTTACTCTCCTACTCACTCTGGGTACAATGAGGGCGACACAGGGGAAGATCCCCAATATGATATTAACTATCCTGAGGATCCTAACCCTCAAAATGAACCATGGGTAGAGCCCACTGATCCATATGTCACGCATCCCATCCCTGACACCTCATACCCAACAAGGCCGTAACCTACTGACTACACCATTGTCTTCAACCAGCTAATAGATAGGGCAGCGCAGTACCACAACGTAGACATGCACAATGAACCTATAGAAGAGGACTTTTTATTTGACACATTCCCTACTACTGAGAAAAATGTCAGAACACTTCATATGTTGAAAGGGGTCCTAAAACACACGCCAGACATATTTAAAGATACAGCCAGAGCACATGTTATAAATCCCAGGATTGAAAAGAAATATACAGCGGCCCCTACAGACCCTACTTATATCAGAGGTCAGTTGCCATTAGATTCACTAGTGGTGGCCAATGCACGCAAACGGGCCAACTCACAGACAACAGGAGAATCTCCACCTCCTGATAAAGAGTCCAAAATACTAGAGGCCTCGGGTAAAAGAGTAGCATCCCAGGCCTCCAATTCATGGAGAATTGCAAATACACAAGCTCTACTAGCTCGTTACGACAGAGCACACTACGACCAGCTTGAAAGTTTGATGCAACACCTGCCTGAGCCTTTCAAGGCACAAGCTACTGACCTCATACAGGAAGGAAAATTTATTACAAACGCCTCCATTAAATGCGCGCTTGACGCAGCAGACACTGCAGCCAGGTCCAATAACACAAGCGTCTTAATACGAAGACATGCATGGCTGCGCATTTCTAGCTTTAAGAATGAGGTGCAAACCACCATTCTGAACCAACCAGTCAATCAAGACTTCCTTTTCGGGCCTGCAGTTGACACCATTTTAGACAAAATGAAGGATACGGAAACTGCAAAATCAATGGGTGCATTCCAGTTTCAACAACACAGAGGTTCCTTTCTACGCTCCTCATACAGAGCAGCTACACGAGGCAATACTTCACAAACCTCATCTACATACAAAAGCAACTCACAAGGTTCCTTTAACAAGAACTCCAACAGAGGAGGTTATAGGGGCAACAATAATAAGGGACGAGGACGTGGAGGCAATAACACCAGAGCCTCCACTGCCACAAAACAATGACTTCATCACACTACCTCCAGACCATCTAACACTGGTCGGAGGCAGAATCCAACAGTTCCTACCTGTCTGGAACTCAATTACCACAGACAGGTGGGTGAGACAAATTATCCAGTATGGCTATTGCCTAGAACTCACCTCTACTCCACCAAACATACCACCCAGGCACCGTCCTATGTCCAAGGAACACATCACCCTGCTACAACAAGAGGTGAGATGCATGCTGGAAAAGGGGGCCATAGAGCCAGTCCCTTTCCAACACCAAGGGACAGGAGTATACTCAGTAATACTTCCCTATTGCCAAGAAGGACGGTTCACTCAGACCAATATTGGACCTCGGACCCCTAAATCAATACATACTGTCGGAGCACTTCTATATGGTCACAATACAGCAAGTGCTCCCGCTGCTCCAGCAAGGAGACTTCCTAGCAACATTGGACCTCAAGGATGCATATTTTCACATACCCATCCATCCAGCTCACAGGAAATACATCAGGTTCACAATAGAAGGTCAACACTACCAATTCAAGGTTCTCCCCTTCGGGGTAACCACGGCTCCAAGAGTGTTTACAAAATGCTTAGCGACAGTAGCTGCACATCTCGGGAGGCAACACATCCACGTGTTCCCATACCTAGACGATTGGCTGATACAAGTAAAATAGTACGAACAGTGTGCAAAAGACACGTCTCAAGCACTTCAGCTGCTACACAGCCTAGGCTTTTCAATAAATTACCCAAAATCGCATCTACAACCATCCCACACTCTAGCGTACCCCAAGGTCGGCTTTCTCACGCAAGAAGGCCAAAATTGTTGGGGCACACCTAATCAATGTTGCTAACATCCCGGTGAATGGCGGTATAGGAGGGCATGTCACCCCGTTACAGGCTTCTCAGTGTACTGATACAGATGGCGCAGCACCCGTAGTCACTAAAGGTAACACGCCCAAAGAGAAAGCAGATCTCTACTTAAAGGACCAGGAGGGGAGGGAAGGAGAATTTATAGGAGTAGTTTGGGAGACCCTAAAAAGACTCTTCTCTCCCCTGGATTTAAGACTCTCTCGAATTGAGAACCATCTATTAGAGATGGATAAAAGTATTATAGCCTTGGCTACTCTTGGCTTACGAGGTCTTGAAAACCAAGGTCTGATAGAGAATAATACTGCTCCACAGATTCTAATCCCTTCCCCTACAGCCCCGCAGAGTTCAACTTCTCACCCCACTGTGCCAAGCCTTATACAGCCTATCCCTAAACCTCGTACCAAGGGAGTCGCTATCAAAAACCCTGCACCCCTGTCTGGGGCTAATAACCCAAAGGCACCCACCTCTCAAACCCACACTCGTACCAATATGACTGTTCCTAGGAGGCAGAATACTACCAGTTCCTCCCATCGTCCTACTCAGGGCTTACAGAACAATACTACCTCCCGTCCCACCTTGGGCTCACATAACAAGAGCAATTTTCGAGGGGGGTATATTGATCTCCCTCCAGAAGCCAATGACTACGTGGTGGTATTGACGGGTGTGCCGGAGGCAGCGAATGGCCACCATGAAAATCATTGGTCCTTAAAGAACAAGGTCATGCATTGGCTCAATACGCACAGACCGATTTCTAATGGCCGGACAAGTAGAGTCAAAATGGTACGTAGAGTTTCCTGGGTGGGTTCCTCACGGAAATCTATACCCGGCGATTGCATAGTCGTGACGTTTGAAGACTCATATACGGCTAACTATATCTGTTCATGGGTTGCTGAGGATGAGGGTTTATTCATTACCCCGAGGCCATTGTCTTTCTTCTACCCACCTCAAGATGTACACTCTTATGGGGGCAATTGGTCTATGGTTCACCATCAGCCCAGAAGGGGTTACTATACTAAAGAGCACAATCCAACTAGAACCTGGTTCGGGATATCAACCTCGAACAGGTACAACTGTCTCGAGGATGTGGATTGACTGCCCAAGCCCCCTGATTTGGCATTACCTTCTACGACTTCCGCACCCCAGGTGGAAGTTGGCTTTCCTCCCTTGTTGACTACCCTTGTTGGGACTAGCCCTGCCCCCCTTACCCAACCTAGGGCACAGGCCCTGTCAGTACAGGGTGCGCTGCATTCGCTTGATACCTATAGTGTCAATGCAATTGTGTGCGAAACAGTCGCTGTTTAGACGTCCCATACAATTCCTCCCCAGCTCTCCCTGCTTGTCGGCCCTAACAGTGATCCCCCTGCCCTTGCCCCTTCGACCTGCCAGAGTCCCATAGATAATTCCCTGTTGAAGATCTTAAGTTGGAATGTGGCAGGGCTCGCACAAAACATCAATAAGCCAGATTGGAACTCCTTTGTTGACCTTTATGGGATCTGTCTCCTCCAAGAAACCTGGTGCTTGGAGCCCCTCCACAGGGTAGGTTTCATGACCTACTCTGTGCCAGCATCCAAACCACAGGGCAGCAAAGGCCGCCCATCGGGTGGCCTTCTTATTTGGGTCAGTATTGCACTGGGATTATCCATAAGGCACATAAACACCCAATCTCCTGACCTTTTGAGACTCGCTATACAGTGTCCCGGGGGTAGGAAGTTAGAAGTGCTTAATCTGTATTTAAGGGGGGCCAGGGGGGGGAATTCATTGCTATCCTCAACTGGTGTAGAAGAGGAGCTCAGAGCCTGCAATATTGACTCCCTTGTTGTCCTGGCTGGAGACCTTAACTGTTGTTTTGAACCGTTAGCCAGCGAGGACATCCTGGACACCTGGGAAGATGACACTAAGAGAGGTATTCCTTTGCTTGATCTGGACCCGATTAAAAAATGGACTCAGAATGCCATTGATCTCAACTCACTCTGTCTAGAATACGATCTCAGAGCCACCAATGGTCGATCGAAATCAGATTCTAGGGGAGCGCACGCCTATAACAGGGTGGGTCACACCTCTAGAATTGATTATATATTGTTAAACCATAATCTATGGCAGCACTTCCGTGACATGGAAGTTCTACAAACATCCGATAGCGATCATAATCCCTTGGTCCTGACCCTCACCCTCCCGTGGGAAGATGGGAATCCAACTTCGCCTCGATCCATCTGGAAATCTTCCCATGAAGTTGTCCCATCTAATTGCGGTAGGAGACTAAAATGGGCTAAAGTTGTTGCGGACGAGGGGAGAATGGCTCAAGCTGAGACCATAATGACAAACGTAAAGCACCACCTAGGTGCATCGGATCCCATTAACGATGTCCTTACGGCATTCACAGAGACTGTCTCAGCCCTGAGTAATTGGTTTATAGTCCCTCAGGGTAGGGTTAAGGCTTTTGGGAGAACGTCAACCAAGGGTAGAGACAAATGGTACTCCTCTGCTTGCCGTGCTGCTAAAAGTGAACTTATCCGGGCGGTTGGTATTAAAGACCCAGACCAAATCAGACTTGCTAGGAAAAGTTACAACAAAATTCAAGCTGTGGCAAGGGAAGCACATGAAACCAATTTTTGGAGAGACCTAATGGACGCTAGCTCCAAAAAGGATACGTAGGGTTTTTGGGATTTGCTCAGAGGTAGGGATAGGCCTGTCGATTCACAATTGACTTGTAACATCACAGGGGAGGCCTGGTTTGCACATTTTTCCAAGCTTTACTCCATTCCATCAGGGGTACCAGGACAGAACAGGGGCCCCAGGTATAGAGTGTCGGTCGGTAACATAGACAATGACCACACCTTTGCAGCCAAGGAAGTTGAAGGAGCAATTAGGTGCCTTGTTGCCAACAAGGCCGCAGGTCCAGATGGCGTCCCGGGTGAATTGCTACGGGTCAACACAGAGGTGGGGAGCACACTCATTGCCCTACTTCTGAATGAGGCCATGTCTGGTGGATGCCTCCCGGACTCCTGGATGGGTGCGGAAGTCGTCCCGATTTTTAAGAAGGGCTGTAGGGACGACCCTGCTAACTATCGACCTATTAGCCTGCTCGATTGCACCCAGAAGGTAGTAGGCAAAGTAGTTTTAGGAAGGATTTTGCAGTGGGCCGAAGAAAATCAGGTTCTGTCTGACTTCCAGGCCGGTTTTAGATCAGGAACTGGCACTATTGAACAGACATTCCAATTTTTAATGCTCTATTGGAAAGTGGTCGTACTGGGCAAAGGCAGTCTGTATCTCGCATTCATAGACCTGCGGACTGCCTTTGACCTAGTCCCACGTGACCAATTGTGGGATGTCTTAGAGGGTTTGGGTATCCCCCTGTATTTGCTGGCTTTGCTTATTAAGTTCCATGAAAGCAACTTTGCACAAATCAGATGGGGCGAACAGGGCCAAAAAACATCTCTATCACTGTAGATAGGGGTGTCCGCCAGGGGTGCGTGCTAGCCCCCACTCTGTTTTCACTCTACCTAAACGGAGTGGTGGAGCATCTTCTTAAACAACCATCAGACGCACCCTCCCTGGCGGGCAGGAAGATACCAACTCTCCTATTTGCAGATGATACCCTGCTGATTTTGAAAACTCCGGTAGGCCTCCAAACGTTGCTTTCTAGGTTCCAGGACTTTTGTGACTCCAGGGGTTTAGTCATTAACATAAGCAAAACCAAATTCCTGGTCTTGAACTCCACTAGGAAGCCAGTCCATCCTCCAACCTTAGACTCAGTCCCACTTGAAAGGGTAAGGGAATTCGACTACCTAGGCATCCGACTCTGCGACTCTATGAGTTGGAAGGCTCATCACCAAAAAATCATTCTGACTCATAGGAGGGTTACAGGGGCATTGCTAAAAGAACATCGCGCCTCACCCCTTAAACCCATTGGGGTGATATTAGATATTTATAGGGCTAAGGTGGTGAGCGCGGCGCTGTATGGGGCTGAACTGTGGGGTACGCAGAAAACTGATACCTTGACCCACCTTGAGAATAAATTTCATAAAGAGTTAATGAGGCTACCCCACAGCACTCCCACTCTCCCACTTTTATTCGATGCAGGTACACGCCCCATATCCGAGCAAGCAAAGCTACGTCCTCTCTTATTGTGGGCTCGAATATGGAATGTACCAGAACTCTCAAGCTATGCAGAAGCCCTGCGTGAACTCCTCTCAACCCCGGGCTGGCACAAGGTCGGTTGGCTCACGGAAGTAAAGCGGCTCCTTTGCGAACTGGGCCTGGGAGACGCTTGGGCCAACAGAACATCTCCACCTAAACAGTTGTTAAAGAAAATATTTTGGGCTTGGGTGGCAAATGAGAGAGTGAGCAATTCCAAACTATGCAGATCTGCCGCTGAGTTCTTGCTAATTAAAGATCTCCCCTCTAGAGAACCTTACCTGGACTTGATCTCCAACCCGATGGATAGGTCATTGTATTTTAAATTTAGGGTGGGAGTTCTGCCTTTAGGGCAGTGGACAGCAAGCTGGAAACCACCTGGGCAAACCATACCGTCCTGTCCTTTTTGTGTTGACAGGGTCGAGTCTATTGCCCATCTTATGTTTGAGTGCCCAGCGTATGTAGCACCTCGCCGGAGATGGCTGAAACCCCTTTACATGAGTCTGGGCACTCGGTCACACTTGGAGGCCCTACAGATCCTAAGATCGGACGCTCGTCCTTTGTTTGCTTGCTGCCTGGCAAAATTTTTGGGCTGGGTATGGAGGATAAGATCTGTGAGGAAATCGCTCCTCCAGTAAGGTTATCCCCGCAGACTCAACTTGTTTAACCACCTGATGCTTTGTTTCCCCTCCCTCATCATTTTACCAACGACTGTATATTATTGTTCTTTGTATAAAGTGTTAGGGGTTCGATTTGCTAAACTGTTTTATATTTTTATCTGTTTTTGTACTGTAATGCTTTTATGAAATGACAAATATTTCGAAATAAAGCTATTCAACAACAACTCTAAAATATCTGTGAGCTACTATAGACACCTCAGTAGCAAAGGCATATCCAAACTCAGCAAGGATAACCAGCATGCAGATGCTCATTCGCAAATTTCAGCCGCAACACTCTTTGCCAGCTCAAGTCTTCATCCAGCTCATAGGCATGATGGCGTCCTGCATATTCATTGTCCCCCATGCCCGACTACAAATGCGTCCATTGCAAGAATGCCTAGCACGGCAATGGAACCAAGCTCAAGGACAACTAAAAGACCTAGTGTTGGTAGACAGTCGCGCTTACAACTCTCTGCAGTGGTGGAACCCACAAAACCTTTCCAAGGGGCGACTGTTCCAAGAGCAGGTTCCACAACTAGTACTAACAACGGACGCATCACTGACAGGTTGGGGAGTCCATCTACTTTAATACACAGTACAAGGGCTCGGGACAATCAAACGAAAGAAACTGCATATCAACCAACTAGAGTTGCTGGCAATATTCCTAGCTCTAAAAGCATTCCAAAAATACCTGTACAACAAGACTGTGTTGATCCGGACGGACAACATGACAGCCATGTACTATATCCAGAAGCAGGGAGGAACACACTCCCCACAGTTATCCCACTTAGCACAGAGCATATGGAAGTGGGCAATTCCAAAAGACATCTTTCTCCTGGCAGAACACCTCCCAGGGAAAGACAATCAAATAGCGGATCTGCTCAGCAGACACAGTCAACAACTTCACGAATGGGAGATTCACCCCCAAGTTCTCCAGCCATTCTTCGAACAGTGGGGGCCCCCACAAATAGACCTGTTTGCCACAAACCAAAACTCAAAAGGCCGGTAGTTTGCCGCCAGATTCCCACATCCGCTGTCACAGGGCAATGCGATATGGGTGAACTGGTCAGGCAGATTTGCGTACGCTTTTCCCCCAGCACCACTGATCCCGCTGGTGGCACGCAAACTGCGGCAACAGTCACTCACACTAATCCTAGTTGCTCCCACATGGGCGAGACAGCCGTGGTACACAACGTTCTTGGAGCTTTCAGTAGTTCCTCATCAAAGGCTGCGCCTCGCACCCCATCTTCTAACTCAGAACCATGGAGAAATCAGACACCCAGATCCCAATCAGATGAACCTAGCGATCTGGCTCCTGAAGTCTTAGAATTTGGATACCTTAACTTGCCTCCAGACTGTATGAACATCATTAAGGAGGCTAGACGACCGACTACTAGAGCATGCTATGCAGCTAAATGGAAAGGATTTGTTATTTACTGCAACAATAACCAAATCAACCCATTAGATGCTTCCATTCAAAACATTATATGTTCCCTACTGCATCTTCAAAGATGCAACCTAGCCTACTCTTCAATAAGACTACACCTTGCTGCTATTGCAGCATACCTTCAAAACAGGCAACACCTTTCACTGTTTAGAGTACCAGCAATCAAGGCTTTTATGGAGGGTCTTTAACGGGTGATTCCTCCAAGGCACCCACCTTCCCCAGTCTGGAACCTAAATATAGTACTTGCCAGACTTATGGGGCCTCCTTTCGAACCTTTACACTCATGCGAATTGCAATTTCTTACATGGAAGGTGGCATACTTGATTGCCATTACCTCACTCAGGCGAGTTAGTAAGCTACAAGCACTAACAATTCAAGAACCATTCATGCAAATACATGCTAACAAGGTAGTTCTTAGAACAAACCCTAAATTTATGCCAAAAGTCGTTTCAACTTTCCATATTAATCAGTCAATAGAACTGCCAGTGTTCTTCCAAAATCCACAGTCAGTAGCGGAAAGAGCCCTACACACACTGGAAGTAAAGAGAGCTCTGCTTTATTATGTGGACAGAACGAAATCATTTAGGAAAACAAAGCAATTATTTATTGCTTTTTCACCACAACATAAAGGGAATCCCATATCAAAGTCAGGAATACCCAGATGGATAGTTAAATGCATTCAAATTTGTTATCAAAAAGCAAAACGCACTTTAACCGTACCCCAAGAGCACACTCTACGAGGAAAATGGGGGGCATCCATGGCTTTCCTAGGAAATATCCCTCTTGAGGACATATGTAGAGCAGCCACATGAAATGCCATACACACTTTCACAAAACACTACTGTGTAGACGTGCAAGCAAAGCAGCAAACTGCTGTAGGTCAGGCTGTCCTCAAAACTCTCTTTCAAACTGCTGCAGCTGGCACAGGTAACCACCGCTAGAGGAGATACTGCTATACAGTCTATACACAGATATGAATTCAGCAGCCCACATGCCTCGAACGGAATATGCTACTTACCAGTATGCATCTGTTCTTGGCATGTAGGGCTGCTGACATTCATATCGCCCGCCCTCCTCCCCGGTGCCTGTCGCAGCTGCAGTGTTATCTTTTGCATGGCCATCTCTTACTTTACTATCTCCATCTCTGCCACAATGGCGAAAAACAATCTGAAGATGGAGAAGATGCCCATGCGCACTGTAGTCCAGGGGAGGAGTCACCTATCTCGTGATACTTCGAAGACTCTTCCAGGACAAAAAGGTGCAATCATCCGGACCCAACACTAGGCGGCGATCTATGCACAGATATGAATGTCAGCAGCCCTACATGCCAAGAACAGATGCATACTGGTAAGTAGCATATTCCTTATCGTCGACGACCCCGTCGTCGACGTTGTCATCGTCGGGGCTTATGCCTCAGTCGACGGGCCAGTCAACGTTTCCTCCGTTGATGCCACAACTATCTACTTGTAAGACAATGCAAGTTTGGTCACCATCTACTGTTTTTACATCTACGCCGTCTACGGCGAAGCCTTCCCTATTGCAAAGGCGCGGTTCTGGACTAGAACCTTTATCTCCATTGCACCTGTCACCTCTTACAGTACCTTTACAGGTTCCTGAAAAATTACTAGATTCAGAGGACAGTGATGAAGGCTCTGATGTGGATGGTAGATTTGGAGCAGCTACAAGTCCATCAGAACTACTCATCAAATACAAGGAAGAGGATCAAGATGATCCACCTTCACCTGAACAGGTGACGTCACCCATCACTAGTATTCCAACAGCCCAGATGCCGGTGTCATTGTTGTCCAACCTTCAGCACATGCTCCATGATTATTACAGGCGTTTTCCACCATCTGAGTCAGCGGATTCGGTACCACCTACACCTGTGGTTCAAGCTTCCACATCTGAATTCAGGTCGCCAACACCTCGTTCGCCAGAAGCTTCTCATCAACCTGAGGAACATCAGTCATCAGAAGATGAGGAGCGTGAGGAAGGGGAAGTGAATGACAGATCCTTGTTGTCGGAGTGGGATGACTATCAATTCCAGACACCTTCTTCTTCGCCTCCGGCTCCTGCTGATTCACCTCCTGTGGACATTGTGGTTTTCACCTTCTTATGGAAAGAGCGACTCAACGTTTCCATATCTCCATGGAAACTTCGAAGGAGGACTGTTTCCTCTGACTTCAAGGACCAGCCGAGGAGACAAGTAAAGACAATTCCAATTATTTCATTCATATGGAAAGAGGGCCTTAGGTGAGGTCTACTCCTGCATCTATCCCGCCAGTATTACCACGTATAGATAAAAAATATAAGGCTCCGGAAAAGACCCTAGCTTGCCTTATAGATCACCCCAAGACAGATTCGGTGATTGTACAAACTGCACAAAAGAAATCTGTCATCGCCGATTACAGCCCCGCCTGAAAGAGATGGCAGGAGTCTAGATTCTATTGGAAAAAAGGTATCTACAATGGCAGCGACAAGGGTCCGGGCTGCCAACTTCTTGGCCATTCTGGGTCGTTACGACTGGCAAATGTGGTCTGACAGCTCACCATACATTAATATGCTTCCTGAACCTGCTAAATCTGAAGCTCTTAAGATATTGCAGGAAGGAGAGAGAACATCAGCCGAGATTATAGACTGTGCAGTAGATGTGGCTTCTACGGGATTCAGGCAGCTAGCAGGGGCTGCCGTCCTACGGCGACAGGACTGGCTTAAGGCGACTTCTTTTCGCCAGGAGGTGCAAGCAAAGGTGTGGGATATGCCCTTCAATGGAGAAAATTTGTTTGGCCCACAGGTAGAAGACGCCTTGCAAACAATTAAGAAGGACACAGAAACAGCCAGGTACCTTGGCACCTTACAGTTTCGAAAGCCGCCCTTTCGGGGTGCGAGAGGACGTGGATCGTCCTCAAATAGAGCAAGTTATGGTCAACAGTCTTCCTACAGGTCTTATCAGCGAAATCAGCGCTACCAGTCCCAGCGTTACCAATCTTATGGCCAGCGCAACACTACTTACTCCCAGAATAAGAAGAAATCTGCCTACCGCGGAAAAGATTCCAATAAGAGGCAATGAGTGTCACCACCTGCCACCGCTACTGCCACAGTCCCATGTAAAAATTGGAGGAAGAATCTCAAAGTTTTACTCGAGTTGGTCCTCAATAACATCGGACAAGTGGGTCCTAGACATTGTGGCCAGGGGCCATGCTCTCGAGTACGTAAAATTTACTCCAAATGTCCCTCCAAAAGGTCCACCTCCAGCTCATCCCAAAGAGTTGTTTTCCCAAATCAATCTGATGTTCCAAAAAGGAGCGATCGAAAAAGTCCCTCAAGTACAGAGAGGAACAGGCTTCTATTCAAGGTTCTTTCTCATAAAGAATAAATCCAGAGAATGGCGTCCGATCCTAGACCTTCGTTCCCTCAACAAGTATTTGAAAAAGCTATAGTTTTGGATGCTATCGCTTCAGGAAATACTGCATCTTCTTTCGGCAGAATACATGGCCACCCTGGACCTTCAAGATGCGTACTTCCACGTTCCCATTTTACCCCGTCACAGGAAGTTCCTGTGTTTCAGAGTGGCTGGCAGGGATTTTCAGTTCAAAGTCCTGCCCTTTGGGCTACGATTGGCCCCCAGAGTGTTCACAAAGGTCTTCGCTCCGGTAGCAGCTTACCTCCGGCTGGAAGGAATTCAAATATTTCCCTACTTGGACGATTGCCTTATCAAGGAGAGTTCCTTCTTAAACACAAACCTCCATGTACAACGATGTCTCTCTCTCTTCCAGTCGTTGGGACTCTCTATCAAGGTCAACAAGTCACGCCTTGTTCCGTCCCAAAAACAGACATTCTTGGGAGCAATCTTGGACACACATCTGGTCCGTGCTTTCATATCGGACGAAAGACAAGAAAGAATACAAAACATGGCTCAAATGTTGTCAAGAAGGTCAGTTTTAGTCCGACAGTTCAAGTCTTTTCTGGGAATGATTTTTTCTTGCATCCCGGGGATTCCAAATTGTCGGCTCAGAATGAGGCCTCTGCAGGAAGAACTCAACATTCAATGGCTGCAAGTCTCGGGTTCATTCGAGGATCTTATTCACATCACTCCTCGGATGCGAGAAGCTTTTCTCTGGAGAATTCAAGACAAAAATCTGCTGAAGGGATGTGCGTTACTTCAAGACGCACCGAGTTACACGATTACCACAGATGCATCTCTCGAAGGTTGGAGAGCACATCTTCAGGGGCTGAAGGTCAGGCGGAGATGGAATCCTCAACAAAGGGCCTGGCACATCAACATGCTGGAGCTAAGAGCCATCTTCCTAGCTCTCCAATCCTTTCGAGCAATCATCCAAGGGGCCACAGTATTGGTGCGCACAGACAACACCATAAGTATGCACTACTTAAACAAACGGGGAGGAACGAGGTTGGCTCTTCTATCTCAGGAAGCCCAAGAAATATGGACATAAGCGATACAACACAAGATCAATCTCTTGGCTGGTCATGTGCCGGGAATTGCAAATGTGCTGGCGGACACCCTCAGCAGATCAACGGTGTCCACCCACGAATGGAAGCTACATCAAGCAACAGCGGATCGGATCTTCCAACAGTGGGGTCATCCCGATCTAGACCTCTTTGCGACCAAGAAAAACAGCAAATTCCTGTTCTTTGCAAGCCGGCATCCCTACAGAGACTCTCAGGGGAATGCTTTTTCGATCAACTGGTCTCAAATATTCGCTTACGCTTTTCCTCCGATCCCATTGGTTCCCAGTGTTCTTCGGAAAATGAAGAGAGAGCCATGTTGCCGGATTCTCAGCGCCCCCAGGTGGCCTCGCCAATACTGGTTCACCGAACTTCTTCTCCTCTCGGAGTGCGAACCAATACAGCTTCGACCAATACCGAATCTCCTCTCGATCCAGAATGGGCAGATCTGCCATCCGGATCCAGCCTCTCTGAAGTTAGCAGCTTGGCACCTGAACAACTTGAATTCGCACATCTGAGTATCTCTGTGGATTGTAAAGAGGTGCTAGCTAACACACGAGCTCCTGCAAACGATAAAAACATACAGACTTAAATGGAAAAGGTTCTGCATTTGGTGTCAATCTGCCGGGATTCACCCTTTTCAGGCAACGCCAGATCAGATATTGCCTTTCTTATTACAACTTGGAAGATCAGGTTTATCTCCTACAACGTTGAACGTTTTTCTGGCGGCCATTTCAAGGTACAGACAAGATGGGACCACTTCTCTTTATTCTTCAGGAATAATGCAACAGTTCTTTAAAGGACTATTCAGAATGTTCCCTCCAGTACGTCGTCCACCTCCTTCATGGCATCTTAATGTAGTGTTAGCGCAACTCATGCGCCATCCATTTGAGCCAATTCACAAAGTGGATTTCAAATTCCTTACAAGTAAGGTATCTCTTCTACTGGCATTGACTTCATCCAGAAGAGTCCGTGATGTTCAAGCCTTCACAGTCAAGTCCCCGTTCTTGCAATTCACATCCAATTCTGTGATACAACGTACAAACCCAAGGTTTATGCCTAAGGTGCCTTTGGATTTTCACCTAAACGAACCAGTTATCTTAAAGACGTTTTTTCCTGATCCGCAATCCCCTGCGGAGCGGACATTACATACCCTTGACATCAGAAGATGTTTGAAATTCTATTTGCAAAGGACCTCGGTCATCCGCAGATCTGATCAACTGTTTGTTGCCTATGGAATGATGCGACAGGGACAAGCAGTGTCTAAGCAAACCATAACTAGATGGATTTCAGCAGCTATTGACTTTTGCCATATACAAGCGGGAAGACCTTTACAAACCACCCCAAGAGCTAATTCTATAAGAGCTGTTTCTTCCTCGACTGCAGATCTGCAGAGCAGCGACCTGGTCCAGCAGACCTACGTTCACCAAGCATTACTGCTTGGATGATACCAGTGAGGCTGATTCTTCAGTGGGTCAAGCAGTTCTTCGCAATCTTTTCAGATAAGGTGAGCCTCTGTTTTCCCTCCTCCTCTATACTGCTTTCCAGACGCTTATTCCATGCCTTTTATTGAGTACATTCTCATGTGACTGCAAGTTGATTCATGCATATATGAATATTGGCATGTTATTATGTAACTGTATATACTGGCTATGTACAAACTATGCTACAAATGGCGTCTTCCAAGCATTATTTTGATACTGCTATCTACTCTGATTCAGGCATGTGAATCTATGAAAGACACCCCAATACTGGAGAAGAAGGATAGTTACTTACCTGTAATCTGTGGTTCTCCAGTATTTGTGTCTTTCATAGATTCACATGCAACCCGCCCACCACCCCTCAGAGGCTTTAGGCTTGGGAAGTTTTAGCTTTCCTCCTGTGCGAGAAAATCTGAGGGCCTGAGCCTCTGGCGAGAACATTCTGGTGGGTGCCGTCGCCTGATTGGCTGCAGTGTGGTCTATACAAAATGACTCGGATAGTCATGAGTGTGGAAGTTTTTTCTCTGGTAACTGGGGCTACTTTACTTCCTGGCTGGTTGTCACCAAGTTTTTCTATGGATATTATTGCATATTATTGCTTTTTTATGGACCGTGGCACTCCCACTCCGACGACGGGGAATGATTCAGGCATGTGAATCTATGAAAGACACCAATACTGGAGAACCACAGATTACAGGTAAGTAACTATTGTTCATCTTCAGTGTATTGTGCCATTGACAGGCACACATACACCCTGCATATGCATACAACACACATGGGGCTACACAATGGTACATACTAACCTGATGTAGCTCAAGGTTGAGTTAAGCACACAGCAGCAGAACTTTACATGAGTGAGCCTGTAGGCCTCACTCTAGTAACACAGATAGAAAGGCCTGTTACATTTTTACTAATTATGGCACGCTGCCACCACCTCGCTTCTTCTGCTTAACATCTGGCAAATGCAGTAGCCTTACACCAATATGAGGATATCTCTTTGGGCACCCCTCCTGGCCAAAAATTATGCAAGCGACAATGGACAACTGGTATGGTACACCCTACACAAATTCAGTGTGTTGGGCAAGGAATTTAATTATAAATTGCTTTCGATTGGTGCATGTACCCCACCAAGCTGCATAAATGCTGTCCTGCAGTGAATCCACTATGCTTATGAGTGTGGCAACTTTGGAGATATGATACATATATGGTGGTCATGCTTTAAGATTACACCCTTCTGGGAAGAGATTTAGAAAAACCATAGAGCAATATTGGGCTCTGCTCTCTGAGGATCTGTCATTTATCTTTTTTTGCGGGGGTGGGGAGTTCTATATAGCGTGAACTAGACCTGAAGGTATCCGAGCGCTTAACATGAGCACCAGTTGCGTTACTAACATACACATTAATTTTTTGTTAGGCACTGGAAGATTAGTGATTTGCCCAGATTCAAGGATGTTGAGCGTCCCTGCCGAGGCTCGAATCCGACTGCGGCGTTGACCGCTCAAGCAGTTAGGCCACATCCTTTCCCGAAATCTTTGGGGTGACTCCACAGGAATTACAATGCCAGACAATTTTCTGGAATTGCTTGAGTGCAGAGAAAAACAGCTATTGCAGCTTCCTGGAAAGCAAGTATACTGCCAGACATCGCCCAGTCGTACGTCCGGCTTTGACTTTTTATGGCTATGCAAAATCTCTCTTGGAACCTCACTGAGGACAACACTGTCATATTGGGGTCAGTTACCTAATTTCTTATCGAAACACCCTTTGATGGCCTTTCCTCCTGAACTAAAAGCCCACTCTTTTAATACATGATATTGCTCAACTTTTAAGCTAATGTAATTTTTTGCCCCACAATTCGATATGCACTTATAGCCCAGTGGTTGCAGGTGATACAATGACTAGTAGGCACTTTTACGGCTGCATCTTTCCAGGAGACAGGAAGGTAGGAGGGATGAGTTTGAAAGGGTGGTAATAGTTGAAGGATTTTTTTTCCTTCTCTTTATGATATGTTATGTTATTGACATTTTAATGCATACAGCTACTCCAAGGAGTGTCGAGGTGTGTGCCTAAAAGGTAGACTGGCCGCATCAGGTGAGCTTATCTGAAAAGAAATGTCTTCAGCTTCTACCTAAATAGGCTCGGGCACGGATAGCACGAATTTCCACCGTAAGTTGATTCCAAGCCATAGCACCACCGACCTCAGTTTGCATGTCCTAGGAACAATTGCCAGTAGGTTGTTAGAGGAACGAAGCTGCCTGGCAGGAGAGTAAAATCCAAATCTGGATTGAAGGTAGGCCAGGCTATGGCCATATAACGCAGAGTGAACTGTCACAAGGGCCTTGAACTTCACCCACTGGCAGCCAGTGCAGATCACGAAGATGAGGCCTGACATTTGCCCATTTGGAAAGGTTGAGCAGGAGTCTGGCTGCGGCTCTATGGATCACCTGCAATTTCTTAAGCAGGAAGGCTTGCAGACCGACTTAAAGATCGTTGGCATAATCTATGCAGGAGGTAATGAGGGCTTGGATGACTGTTTCCCCAGCGTTTATGGGGAGCAGTGGAAGGAATCTTTTGAGAGAATTCAGGAGAACTACATCCATTATTTACTAGATGTTTTGGGGCCTTGGCAGTGGGGCAGTAATGTGCTGATTTCATATCTATCTTGATAATAAACAATTTTCAGCAGTCTGATATTTAAGACCTCCTGCTTGGTAGTTTTTGCTAGTGCTAATTTCCTTGATTATTTTTTTTATCTTCTCTTTTAGGTTCAAAGATCATCCAACATTAAATGAACGATATTTATTGCTTCATCTATTAGGTCGAGGTGGCTTTAGTGAAGTATATAAGGTAAAGTTAATTTATTTATGCTACTCTTAACACGGGGCCCTCTTGTGTAAAAACAATGTAAATATTAGAAAATATGAAGATTTGTTTTACTTTGTCAATGTATTTTTTCAAGCCGGTTTTGTAAGTCCAACATATATTTCACATGCTAATGCTTTCATATACCACATTCAGGTTGCCAACTTGGGGGGAACATAAACCTGTTCTGTCCAAAACATGAAACTGTGTGTTCAAGGCTTATGAGCTGCAGATTGTACACTTATGCATAGATCGCCATCTGGTGTTGGGCTCGGATGATTGCATGTTTTTGTCTTCTAAGGAGTCTTGTAGTCACGAGGCTGGTGACTCCTCCTTCGGTGGACAGTGCTCATGGGCTTCGGCTCCATCGTTAGATTGTTTTTTTCCGCCATCGGGTTCTGATGTGACTTGCTGTGCTCCGGATCGGAATCGTTCTCGAAACCCCTTTGACGGGCAATCACTCTTACCGACGGTATTGTCTCGATCGCATGCCTTCGACGCGCACCCTCAACAACTTCCATTACTCTTAGACGCCTGCGAACCTCGATGTGGGCCCAAGAGCCTACCCGCGCCGATAAAGACTGATGTCGATGGAACGGGCTCCATTTAAAAAATGTCCACAGTGTGGTGCTAAATTGCCACACTCAGACCTCCATCCTGTCTGCAATCTGTGCCTCTCTCCTGAACATCGAGAGGACAATTGTGAAGCCTGCCTCTCATTTAAATCAAAAAAGGCTTACCGGGATTGTCGAGCTAGACGCCGCGACATGCAGCGAGGCACAGGCTCCATTCTGGACATCTTCAATCCAGGTCCAGATAACTTTCTAGAGCCAGAAGGGATCCCGGACTCCGAAGCAGACGTCTCCGATGCCGAAGATGACATCACCCCGGCTCAAAGGGACGTGAGTACTGAAACCACGGCCCAACCAAGCCCACACCAATGGCACTGGTAACACCTTCGCTTTTAGGCTCAGGTTTACACCGTACTAAGACTTCGAACGCCCCGCCCCCGGGCCCGGCACCGAAGGACAGACAAAAGACATCCGGCCACGCCCTCTTCTGCCGGAACCGGTGAAGCACTCGGCGCCGTAATCTATAAAAGACCCCTCGGCACCAAAGCACTTTGTTAAACATCGGCGTCAAAGCAACACGATAAAGCATCGACGCCAAAGCATCCGGATAAACCACCGGCACCGAAACACCCGGATAAAACCTCGGTCCCGAAGCAAACAGAAAAACCTTCGGAACCGGAGCACACGGAGACTTTGGTACCATCAAAACACAAGACACCAAAAACTTCGGAACTGGACAAAGCTGCCATACCGGACACTGTCCCAAAACATCCAAAAGCAGCTCCCAAGGACAACTCTTCAACGCCAAGCTAGTCTGTGGAGTCCGAAGAGGTTTTTTTTCACCGGACCCAAAGTAGACTACTATATTTAGTCACCCAAAGACAGGTCATATAGTCACCAAGCCACCTACAAAGAGGAAACCAGAACGTTTACCCCAAATTCCAGTTCCTCCACAGAAAATTCACATATCTACTAATACTTTACCACCTTCACCTCCACCTCCACCACCTGTTAACCCTAATTTAATTATTTCACCACCACACTCTCCAGATTTACAGGATAGTGAGGATTCACAGGGGCATGGACAATTAGATGAAGACATAATGCCATTAAGTCCTGATAATTCAACACAGGAACAGACCCATGGCATGATTATAATACTGATCCTGATCTAACAAATGATCCGATTCTACCCCTCAAAACCATCCCCACCAGATAACAATGTGGGATTTGCACAGTTTATCAACAGAGCAGCTGTATATCAAAAAGTCTAACTTCATTCAGACCCTGTAGAGGAAGACTTTTTATTGGAAAGTTTTGAAGAACCACAAAAATCTACTCCCGTCTTATCCATGCTACAAGGCCTTCTCAGACATGCTCCTGAGGTGTTTAAAGACCCAGTCAGAACTAGGGTTCTTTACTCCAGGGTTGATCAAAAATACTAGGCAGCTCCCAGTGACCCTATCTACAATAAGGGCCCACTTCCCTTAGATTCATTAGTAGTAGCCAATGCACGAAAAAGGGCAAACTCCCAAGGGTCAGGTGACACACTACCTCCTGACAAAGAATCTAAGTTATTAGACGCATCATGTAAACGTGTGGCGTCTCAGGCTGCTAATTCATGGAAAATAGCAAACACACAAGCCCTTCTAGCAAGATATGATAGGGCTCACTATGATGAACTAGAGAAGCTCATTTAACATCTGCCCCCAGAATATAAGGACAAAGCTGATGACCTTATACAGTAAGGCAAACTTATTACTAATACCAGTAGACACCGCGTCACGTGCTATAAATACGAGTGTTCTGCTACGTAGACACGCCTGGCTTAGGGTGTCTGGCTGTAAGCAAGAGGTGCAAAATACAATCCTTAATCAACCGGTTAATCTAGAGCACCTTTTTGGACCTGCAGTTGATGCATCTTTAGAGAAAATTAAAAAAGACACAGGAACAGCAAAGTCTATGGGGGCCTTACAAGTCACTATCTGCCAGAGGCTCCTTTTGTCACTCCTTTTATAGAGCAGGTTCCAAAACCAACACGTCAGAACACCCTACATTATCCTATAAAAGTCCCAACCAGGGCTCTTTTTCTAGGGGATACAATAGTGGAGGTTAGAGGTAACAACAAGGGTAGAGGCAGAGGTAATAACATCAGCAACTCCCCTAGCAGTGACTTCCTTACGCTTCCCCCCAATCATCCCACTCCTGTCGGGGGACGCATCTCACAGTTCTTACCTGTCTGGAATTCCAAACACAACAGACAAGTGGGTAAGATACATTATCCAGTATTGTTATTGCCTGGAACTCACTTCAACACCCCCCAACATTCCTCCAAACAGCATCCAAGGTCATTAGACCATCTAACGCTGCTCAAACAGGAAGTCTTGGTAATGTTACAAAAAGATGCAATAGAGCCAGTTCCTCTACTTCATCAAGGAACAGGAGTCTACTCCCTTTTTTTCCTAATCCCAAAAAAGGACGGCTCTCTAAGGCCAATACTGGACCTCAGACCGCTAAACATTTACATTCAATCAGACCACTTCCACATGGTCACTTTACAAGTGCTTCCACTACTGCAGCAATGTGACTTTCTCTCCGCTATAGATCTAAAAGACGCCTACTTTCACATTCCAATACATCCCGCTCACAGGAAGTATCTCCGATTTGTGGTAGATGGTCAACACTACCAGTTCAAGGTGCTCCCATTTGGAGTCACCACAGCACCCAGGGCTTTCACCAAATGCCTCAGTCGTTGCAGCCCATCTCAGAAGACAATACATTTATGTATTTCCCAACCTAGATGATTGGCCCATAAAAGCAAACTCCCAAAACAGCTGTGTTCAACACACACTTCAAACAATACAGTTGCTTCCCAGTCTGGGATTCACAGTAAATCTAGCCGAATCCCATCTCCCCCCGTTTACAATGCAACTCTCTCTAGGGGCAACAGTGAATACTCTCACAGCCCTAGCATATCCCAATCCCATCAGGATAAATGCTATACAAACACTAGTTCAACAATTTCAACAACACACTCTACCAGCAAGAGTGTTCATGCAGCTAATAGGAATGATGGCATCATGCATTTTTCTCGTACCTCATGCAAGACTGCAAATGCCACCATTACAAGAATGTCTAGCATGTCAGTGGAACCAGGCTCAAGGTCAACTAACAGATCTGGGGGTGTTGGACAACCTCACCCATCGCTCTCTGCAGTGGTGGACCACAAACAACCTTGCCAAAGGACAGTCGTTCCTCGAGCCACTTCCACAACTAATGCGAACAACAGATGCATTGCTCCCCGGCTGGGGAGCTCATCTCCAAAACCATACCACTCAAGGGTTATGGACCTCAACAAAATCAATTCCACATCAACTACCTGGAATTGTTAGCAATCTCTCTAGCATTGGAGTCGTTTCAACTGCAACTCCTCAACAAAGCTGTCCTAATCCGTACAGACAACATGACAGCAATGTATTACATACAAAAACAGGGAGGGGGGACATACTCCAGTTATCCCGGCTAGCACAAAGCATCTGGAGGTGGGCCATTCCACGAAACGTATACCTCCTAGTAGAACATCTTCCAGGAGTACACAATCAAATAGCGGATCTGCTCAGTCGTCAAACACAACAGATCCACGAATGGGAGCTTGATCTTCGAGTTCTTCTTCCATTCTTTTACATGTGGGGAAAGCCAGACATAGATCGGTTCGCCACACACCAAAACACAAAATGCCCAAACTTTGCATCCAGGTATCCACACCCATTGTCCAAAGGCAATGCGCTATGGATGAACTAGTCAGGCAGATTTGCTTACGCATTTCCGCCTCTCTCACTCATTCCATTGCTAGTGAGGAAGCTTCAACAGCATTCCCTTACAATGATCCTAGTTGCTCCAACATGGGCAAGGCAACCATGGTTCACAACTCTGTTGCAGCTATCAGTAGTACCACATCAAAAGCTGCACCTCTCGGGGGGAGGAGCCAAGATGGCGATCGGAACAGTCGCATAAACGCCTCGCTCCGAGATCCCTTCCTCCCTGCCACCTATCCTGTCTTTAATCCTGTTCGAGGGGTTCCGTATTCGGTTTACCAAGGAAGAGCCTTCACTTACCGTCTGTTTCCGGGGCTCTGGCGTGCAGTGGTTTCTGCGTTCTGCCCTTGTTATCTTGCTGGCCTTCCCGGCCCTGACGCCGGGGCCTCGAGTGCAGTGTCTGCCCGGAGGTGTTCGGAGTGCCGGCGGTCCGGAACCGGTGGAGAGACCCGATGGTGGGAGCCTGAGAGCCGCGAGCCGGTAGCGCCGGAGCGGGCCCACCCCCGACGGTGGGCCGCCCCGCATGCCCGATTGCCTGCCGG
The DNA here is from genome assembly GCF_964261635.1 of Lissotriton helveticus. NCBI lineage: Eukaryota > Metazoa > Chordata > Amphibia > Caudata > Salamandridae > Lissotriton > Lissotriton helveticus. Next base: position 1,039,623,154 of record NC_136061.1, read on the forward strand.
ACCGAAGAAGAGAAGCCGCGCTGTCCGGCGCCCCTCGGGTGAGACGCCCACTCCTGTTGATTGTCCCGCCTGGGATCCGGTGCAGGGCTCCCCCGAGTGTTGTGGGAGCACGCCCGTTCTTCTGGTGACTCTCCTTTCTCCGCCGAGCGCCATCCGCCGCGGATTGGCTGTGTGTCCTGGGGCCTCCGGCATTCATGGTGGACTTGGAGGCGGATGGGACGATGGCGGCGGGCGATGTGCTCAAGATGGCGGATGGCCCCTCGGAGTGTCTTCCTCTTGGAGACGGGGACGTTGCTACATTTGCTCTCCCCGGACCTCGTTTGCTTTGGGCGGCCCCTGCACGGAGTGCTGTCTTGCTTGCCCTGGCTACTCTGCGGATCGACCTGTCCTTGAAATGCCGGGACTTGGAGTTGCGGATCGCCGCTGTGGTTGCTCCGCCATTTTGTGACGCGGTGTCGTCTCCCCGAGTTGGTATTGTTGAGACTCCTCCAGCTGCTGTGCTGGGATCTCCGGCTGGGTGTTCGATTCTATGGGATCAAGTGGACCCGGTGCCGATGCTGCAGTGTTTCCTACATCCTGATTTCTTTGCTTTGTGCTGGACAGCCCAGATTTTGTGCTTGGCCACGTGGATATTTGGTGTACTTTTGCATTCTGACTGCTGCCGAGTTTTCCTGGTTGCTTCTTGTTGGCCGGGACGATGTTCCGCGAAGATCCCACTTGCTCTTCCTGACTGGTATGGGCCCACTGTATCATGCTGTTTCTTGGCCGTGCCGGGGTCTGGCAGCTCTGCTCTTCGTAGAAGTGGACAGGGGTGATCGTGTCTGGGTGCCTGCGGGACTTTCGTTTTGTTAATGGCATCTCCGGGCCTCATTATTTGGACAGTTCCTGTCTCCATCCTCTGTGTAGGCTTTTCTCAGTATCCTCTTTTGACCTCGATTATTGATCCGTTGTTGCGGGTGGGGAGGTGTTCTGTATTTCGATCGCCGGCCCCTCTCCTCTCTCTCTCTTCCCTTTCCTCTCTTTTTCTCTCTCCTTTTTCTTTCTCCGTTAATATTCTCTTTCTCTTTCTTCTATATTTTGGGTGACTCTGGGCGACAGACACGCTGTTTAGTGGGGTAGGCCATAGCCATTACGGTGATGTAGGGTGGGGGGGGTGTTTGTTATTTTAGTTTGTTTTATTCTATGGTCCCTTTTTGCTTCCTTTCCAGGGGGTGGGCTATGTCCCTTTGTTTTCTCTTCTCCTTCGTTTCGCAAGTGTCTGCACTTTCTCCTTTTCGGGGCGGGTGGGCTGTCTATGTGGCGTCCCATTCAATTGTTTGCTATGATTTGTCCTTTCTTTTTGAACCCTTTGATGGGCATAGGATGTCTTTGGGCCTTGCCCTACTGTGATTATCTGACTGCGTGGGGGGCTGTATCCCTCCCGTCCCCCCCCTCTTTTTCTGTATATGTTGCATGACACCTTGGTAGACATGGCTGCTGCCTTCTCTATAAATCATAAAATGAAACCTTTCTTATCCTGGCGCTTGCTATGTAGCGACTTTATTCCACGTCTATACTGTATTCATTTTACCGTACACATTGCTGTTGCTCTTTTTTGGCTCTCCTGACTTTGCGGCCGGCCCTTGTGGTTGTAGGCCTGCGCTTGTATTGATACGTGTCTCTCAATAAAGGTTTAAAAAAAAAAAAAAAAAAAAAAAAAAAAGCTGCACCTCTCCCAAGTTTCTCACTCAGAACCATGGAGAGATATGACACCCAGATCCCAATCAGCTCAACCTTGTGATCTGGCTCCTGAAATCCTAGAGTTTGGATATCGCAATCTTCCACCACAATGTATGCACGTTATCAAGGAAGTTAGACGTCCTACAACAAGTGCATGCTATGCTGCAAAATGGAAAAGGTTTGTCATTTATTGTTCCCACAATAAAATTGACCCATTGGAGGCTTCCATTCAAAACATCATCTGTTACCTTTTGCATCTACGACAATGTACCTAGCGTATACATCCATAAGATTACATCTAACTGCGATAGCAGCCTATAAAAGCTTTTATGGAAGGGCTGAAAAGGATAATTCCACCAAGCGTTCCACCCTCCCTAGTTTGGAATCTCAATATCGTCCTTATCAGACTAATGGGCCCTCCATTTGAACATCTACACAAATGTGAACTACAGTACCTTACTTGGAAAGTAGCATTTTTAGTCGCCATTACATCTCTCAGAAGAGTGAGCGAACTCCGGGCATTAATCATACAAGAACCATTTTTACAAATCCATCACAACAAAGTGGTTTTTAAAACAAATCCAACATTTCTACCCAAAGTAGTGTCTGCCTTCCATCTAAATCAGTCTGTTGAACTACCAGTATTCTTCCCTCAACCAGACTCAGTGCCGAGAGAGAGCGCTACACACTCTTGATGTTAAAAGAGCATTGCTCTATTACATCGAAAGAACAAAGCCCTTTAGAAAAACTAAACGCCTTTTCTGAGCTTTCTCCCCACCTCATAAAGGCAATCCTACATCTAAAACAGGAATTGCAAGGTGGATTGTAAAATGTATACAAATATGCTACCTTAAAGCCAAACGCACATTAACCATTCCCCCTAGAGCTCATTCCACACACAAACTAGGGCCATCTATGCATTCTTAGGGAACATTCCCCTATATGACATATGCAAAGCAGCAACTTGGGCCATGCCACACACCTTCACAAAACACTATTGTGTAGATGTGCAAGCAAAACAACAAGCTAGTGTGGGCCAGGCTGTATTAAAAACACTTTTTCAAACTACTACAGCAGATACAGGTACCCACCGCTAAGGAGGATACTGCTATATAGTCTATGCATAAGTGTACAATCTGCAACTCATATGCCTCGAACGGAAAATGCTACTTACCAGTATGCATCTGTTCTTTGCATGTAGAGCTGCTGAGTTGTACACGCCCAACCTCCTACCCTGATACCTCTACCTGATCCAGTGTTATCTTAATTAGATACATCACACATGGACACCTTTCTATTTCACACTACTCCATCTAACCCTACTGGCAAAACAATCGAACGATTGAGCCGAAGCCCTTGCGCACTGTCACCAGCCTCGTGACTACAAGACTTCTTCGAAGACGAAAACAACATGCAATCATCCGAGCTCAACACCAGATGGCGATCTATTCATAAGTGTACAACTCTGCAGCTCTACATGCCAAGAACAGATGCATACTGGTAAGTAGCATTTTCCTTACTGCCAACTGTGAATACAAGAGAACAAACTTGTACTGCTCTGCCATTTGGCCCTACCCCACCCCTCTTACCTACTGGATGCATCCTAGGGGAAGCGCCCTTTAGGACGAAACCGGAATCACTCTGTGCCTTCACAGCGCCGGCAACAGAACAAATGTGTCTTAAGCTGGCAATCGTTCAGCATGCAAGTTGTTACAACTTGCTTTCGGGGGACACAGTGGTGGACTGGTGTTGGAATTTAACCCATTCGACGCTCATGACGAGCTCAGCTCGTCATGAGTTACGCCTGTCGTACGCTCATGACGAGCTGAGCTCGTCATGATCCGCGGGATTTTAAAAAAGTCAGCACACAGCGGGAAAACGCGTAGCGCGCATGGGGTAAAAGTCCAACACCTTCCCTACTGTTGGGCAGACTGGAGTTTAAATAGTAAATTAAGTAATTCCAATATCCAGCACCCCCACTAAGGCAAGTCGTTAAAATGACTTGCATGCAGAACAAATGCGTGCTAGACGCATTTGTTCTAATGACGTAGTTCCTAAGGCATGCGTGAAAAACACATGCAAAATTCCGTCATACATTCGTATCCTAGATGTCAACCTTCACTGGAAATATTTGTTGCCCGCTGAACACTGCTTTGTGGTTCAAGTTTAGCTGTGTCGCAGGGCTACAAGATCATGTTTTCCTACTGATTCTTGCTTTCATGTTTAATTGTATTTGTGTAATGTGACCTAAATTAATATTTAGTTTCTCTTTAAGCAATGCCTGATTACTACCGCAGTGCTGCTTCTTGAAGTCCCATGCTGCTGCAGGCAGTTTTTGTTTAACTGCCCATTAATCTTCTATCTGTGGCTATAACCTTGAAAGTACACCCATTACGTTTTTTACACTGAGGTTCATTCCCTTGCTCCCATTGCCTGTTTTCTTTTCTTTGCATCTGTGTTCACGCCATGACTTCTGGTAATCGTCAATAGCCATCAACCTGTGCCTGAAAGTGTCTGTTCTGCAGCTGTGTCCCTAGAGATGATATGGTGTCTGAATGTGTTCGGTTACCCGGAATACTTCAGCAAGTATGGCATTTTGTTAAGCAGCCAGACAGATGAACCTGAGAGGAGGTTTCTCGGAAATAAAGCATCTCAATGACTCTTGATGTTGTTTTTTCAGCAGTCAGTCAAGCAGGTTCTGGATAAATTGTACCGCATAACTGTGCAACTCCCAGTATAAGGTCGTATTGCGGCATTTTGTCATTTATAATGTTATCTTTTCGAAACCTACACATACAAGGTTTCAGTAGAGAATATTTTCTCCATCTCTGTCTCTCTTGCTTTTCACCTCAAATGCTGTGACAACTTGATATGAGACTGGTCACACTGTGATATATGCAAATTATAAGAGAAATGCTGTTTTATATGACCCACCACTGTTACCTTTCTACCCGTGGTTGTAGGTTCTTTTAGGTCAAGCCTGGGCAGCGCATGCGCTGCTCTGCGAGGCATTCTGTATTAGAGTATAAACTTGAAGCTCTGCCCATATTTTTCATTGGCTTGTGTCATTGTCGTTTTGTAAATGCTGGCTTCAGATTCGTTAATAGGCTGGTTAGTCCCTCCTTAGTACTGCCTTGTCCTTATGTGTAATCTCCCATGAGGACTGACTCTTTTACTTCTGCTACACAGTATGACTTATTTAGTCGGAAAGCACTATTTTCTTTAATGAGTTTCTCCTACTGCAGGGAGGATCTGCTTTCCTGCAACATTCAGCGCTCCATGCATGCTTTAACTTATCAAGCAGCCCAGGACAATGGTGGCCACTTCTTTGAAATTAAATAGATCTCGCATTTACAAGAATTTGAGCCGTTGGCATTGTAAATAACAATGCCTTTTATTTATGTTTTTTTAAATCAAATAAGATAAATAAAAGGCATAGTCATTTACAATGCAATAACTTAAACTCTCGCAAATGCGAGACCTATTGCATTGCAAATGCTTGTTAGGTTTTTCCTACAGCACGCATGCTTGGTCAGCAAAAGCTATTGTATTTCAAAAAATTAAAAAGAAGCTTAGAAAAGGGTCTTAGAGCCCTTCCATTACATACCAATACACCCCATTAGTTGGCTTCCACTTCATTATGGTGCTACCTCCTGCTTCCTGCCAGCTACTCACCTCCTCCTGCAGTCTTCTTCGGCATCTGTACAACCCATATAGCATGGGCCCAGCACAGCTTCCTATTTGCAGTCACTGGCCACGTGCTGCTCCAGTTACTTAAAAAAAATCTTTTTTTATAACTTTTGGAACTGTACGATCTCCTCCAAACCGCATCATCCAATTTCCCTAACTCCCTGACCGTTTACCCACCACCGCCCTGCTACCCGTTTTACCCTACTGTCTACTTTGCGCAGTGGGGAATCCAGTATTTTAGTATAGTTTTCCTGGATGCACAATCTGCAATTCAGTGACTGTGCAATATTGCCTCCTCTTTCCTGTTTTATACTGAATATCTTGCTTGTTCTATTCTATTCAGGAATCACCAACAAATTCCTGAACTGGGTTCAGACTATACAAAACGCCACAGCAAGACTCAGTCTCAGCCTACTTTGTCACATCCACATGACCCCGCACCTGAGAGAACTGCACTGGCTTCCAATCCACAACTGAACTCAATTCAAACTGTTCTCACGCATTCAAATCGCTACACAACACCAGCCCTGCGTACCTCAACAGTCATATACACTTCTAAACACCTTCCTCACAACTCGCCTCAGCTGGACTCTCATTGGCACGCACACCCCGCATCCCCAAAACCTCAGCCAGTGGCTGCACCTTCTCATACCTCTCACCCAAAACATGGAACGACTTCCCTCACCACATCAGAGCCTTCTCTTCACTTCTCGAGTTCCGCATGAAGCTGAAGACCTGGCTCTTTGATTACCCTCACCAGGAGACAACTGCCCCTCACCTGCATAATGCCTGACATGTGATTAGCATGCTATATATAAACGGCAGTGCTAAACATCTGGTTAAACTAGGGAAAGACATTCCTAATATTGGGGGGCACCAATTGCCTATTTTATTATATGCTGAAGATGCCATTCTAATTGTGTGCACAGCAAATGGTCTGCAAATATTATTTGATGTTTTTTTAAGCTTTGTTTACATTGGTTCTTAAAATCCACTATGGTAAATGCTTTGGTTTGAGGCATGCGGGCTGCTGAATTCATATCTTGTGCATAGATCGCCGCCTAGTGTTGGGTCTGGATGATTGCACATTGTTGTCCTGGAAGAGTCTTCGAAGTATCACGAGATAGGTGGCTCCTCCCCCGGACTACAGTGCGCATGGGCATCCTCTCCATCCTCAGATTGTTTTTTTCCGCCATTGGGTTCGGATGTACTTTTCTTTACTCAAGTTCGGAAACTTTTCTGAAAGGCCAAAAGGCCTTCGGGGTCGTCGGTATTGTTATTTCGATCGGTGCCGAGTTATTGTTTCAGTTCTTTTCGAGCAGGACGTCGAAGAGAGCCGCTTGGCCTTTTCGACACCAGAGGCCCGATCGTCGATGGAACGGAGCCCGTTCAAACGATGCCCCCTTTGGAACTCTAAATACCCGCACATCGATGTACACCCGGTGTGCAACAAGTGCTTATCACCAGACCACAATGAGGACAACTGTCTAGCTTGTGCTCGATTCCGGTCAAAGAAGACGCTTAGGCTCCGACTTGCAGCGAGACAAACAATGACAAAGCCAGCGCCCGACCCGGTGAATATCTTCGATGAAGACGACGATGAGGTCGTCGAGACTGAGGTTCCAGAACGGCCGTCGGATCCAGGTTCGGAGCAGGACTCCAACTATTATGAAGACGACGAAGAAAACGTCGATGATGAAAACGTCGACGAGGTAACGGGACGACGCATCCCCCATCGGAGCCGTTGATGACGACTCGAGCAATTAACCAGGCCCAGCAGTGGGTACAGGGCCCACAAAAGACACTGAAAGACTTCCAAAGGCTCAGGTCGAGGCCTCGCTAAAAGGCCTTAGCCAAGATCATGACAAACAAACATTCTATAGCCCCGCGTCTCGGCCCGGCTAAGAATATATCACACGAGCCATCTGTCGAACTACTGAAAGCGAAACCGAAAGCCATCGAGTCAAAAACGAAACCGAAACTGCTGAAAACAGTCTTCGGATCGAAGAGTTCGAACACATCGGATTTGACGAAGAAAAAGTGTCGACGACCCTGCGGGGTACAAAAATAAAGGGTGTTGAGCCGAAGCTTGGTGCGCTAAAGTCCATCGCTAAAGCCAAGCACGTCGAACCGACGACGTCGACGGACAGCGACACAAACAAGGGACTTGAGTCTCGGAAGGTTCTCGATCCGAGGCAACGAGTCGACGGACCACAGCTCGTCAAAGCCCTCGAGCCAAAACCCAAAGGCGCCTCGAAGGAGCAAGTCGAATCGAGGCAAAAGAGCACGCCTCCGACGCAACAAGCACCGAAGTCGACGCACGGCCAGAAGCACGACGACAGGGCGAAGTCGGTCGGTCCTATATCGACGCCGGCCCAGAAGAAGGTCAGTCTGTCTACAGACGCTATGCCACCGATAAAATTCGGGCTGCCCCCGACTGCACGCCCTAAGGCGATCGATCCGAAAACCGGGGTCGAAACACCCAAGACTGTGTCAATTGGAAAAAGGAGTCATCCTCTGGAAGAGGACGTTATGTATCAGGAGCCCTCCTATGATGATCAGTCGAAGCTACATATCGACTCCGAATCGGGCAGACTTACTGTTTATCAATGAAAGATCAGGTCGGAAAATCCTCTGGAATCATATAAAATTCCACTCAAAAAGAAAAGGGATTCTTCTACATCGCCTCTCCTTTTTAAGACTGTAAGGTACCATGGCCAGGACACTTCTGCATACTCACCCACACGCTCTAATGAGGATATGGGGTATGACTATGATGAACAATATAATTACCCTGCGGACAATGATCAAGATGATCAGACTCAAGCCTGGTCAGACCCTATTGACCCGGGGGAGTCACAAACTATTCCTGATACTCCTTCTTATCCTGTCAAAACTTCGCCAACAGAAGATACAGCTGCGTTTAACGCATTAATAGAAAGGGCAGCACAAAATCATGATGTGGAAATGCATGCTGACCCAAATGAAGAGGACTTCTTGTTTGACACTTTCTCCACTTCAGAGAAATCAGTTAAAACATTGCCCATGTTAAAAGGTGTCCTTAAACACGCAGGAGACATTTTCAAGGAAACCACAAGAGCAAGGGTTGTTAACACAGAATTGAAAGAAAATACAGACCGGCGCCTGTGGACCCTACATACATTAAGGGACAGCTGCCGTTGGACTCTTTCGTGGTATCCAATGCTCGTAAAGGTGCCAACTCACAAACTACTGGTGATGCTCCTCCTCCAGACAAGGAGTCTAAAGTATTAGAAGCTTCCGGGAAAAGGGTAGCTGTTCATGCAGCTAATATCTGGATAATTTCCAACACACAGGCCCTATTAGCCAGATACGATAGGGCGCATTATGACACATTAGAGCAACTGCTACAACATTTGCCTGATGCCTACAAGGAGGGAGCAGAAACACTGATACAAGAAGGGAAACTGATATCCAACGCATCCATTAAATGTGCGCTGGACGCAGCAGACACCGCAGCCAGGGCCATCAACACAAGTGTCATGCTCAGAAGGCATGCTTGGTTGCGCATCTCTGGGTTCAAACCTGAGATTCAAACCACATTATTAAATCAGCCTGTGAACCCTGATTTTTTATTTGGTCCTAATGTGGACACAATCTTAGAGAAGATTAAAAAAGACACAGAGACAGCCAAATCTATGGGTGCCTTGCAGTCACAACAATTCAGAGGAGGCTCCTTTCGTCGCTCCGGTAACAGAGGAGCTACAAGAGGCCAGGCATCCCAGCAGACTCAATACAATAAAGGGAGCACGCAAACCACCTATAATAGAACAAGCAGAAGTGGATACCGTGGCAACAGCAGTAAAGGCAGAGGATGAGGGAATAACACCAGATCCTCCGCCAATACTAAACAGTGACGCCTGGTCACTGCCCCCGGACCATGTAACACCGGTCGGGGGCAGATTACAACAGTTCCTGCCAGTCTGGGAAAGCATTACCACAGACAGGTGGGTGAGACAACTTATTTAGCACGGCTATTGTCTAGAGCTAACCTCCACTCCACCCAACATACCCCCAAGACACCGTCCTATGTCCGCAGAGCACATACACTTATTGCAGCAAGAAGTCATCAGCATGCTGCAATAAGGGGCCATAGAACTCGTCCCTATACAGCAACAGGGTACAGGGGTGTACTCGCTGTACTTCTTAATCCCCAAAAAGGACGGGTCTCTCAGGCCAATACTGGACCTCAGGCCCCTAAACCAATACATCTTGTCAGAACACTTTCACATGCTCACTTTAAAGCAAGTTCTACCATTACTCAGTCAGGGAGACTTCCTCGCAACACTAGACCTAAAGGATGCGTATTTCCACATACCAATACATCCAGCGCACAGGAAGTATCTGAGGTTTACCATCCAAAATCAGCACTACCAGTTCAAGGTACTGCCTTTCGGGGTGACAACAGCCCCCAGGGTGTTTACCAAGTGCCTAGCGACAGTGGCGGCGCACCTACGGAGAAGCCATATTCACGTCTACCCCTATCTGGACGACTGGCTCATCCAAGCAAAGTCAGCCCAGCAATGTGCCAGCCACATGTCCTGCACTATTCACCTCCTACACAGCCTAGGATTCTCATTAAACTACCCAAAGTCTCATCTTCAGCCCGTCCACGTACAACAGTACCTGGGAGCAACAATAGACATTCCGGCGGCAAAGGCGCAGCCAAACTCAGCAAGAATCAACAGCATTCTATTACTGATTCGGAAATTCAGACCCCAACACTCGCTCACAGCAAGGGTGTTTATGCAGTTGATAGGCATGATGGCCTCCTGCATCTTCATAGTCCCTCACGCAAGACTACACATGCTTCCGCTTCAGGAGTGCTTAGCACGGCAGTGGAACCTGGCTCAGGGACAATTGAAGGACCTAGTGTTGGTGACCGGTTGCGCATACAGCTCTCTGCATTGGTGGAACCCACAAAACCTTTGCAGGGGACGACCGTTCCAAGAGCCTGTACCACGAATAGTGCTGACGACGGACGCATCTCTCCTAGGATGGGGAGCACATGTCCTCCATTACACAGTGCAGGGACTATGGACGACACAGCAAAAAAGGATGCACATCAACCTGCTGGAACTGATGGCAATCTTTATGGCAATGAAGGCGCTCAAAGTACATTTGTGCAACAAAGTCGTGTTGATCCGGATGGACAACATAACTGCCATGTACTACATACAGAAGCAGGGAGGGACACACTCCACAGTTGTCCCATCTAGCGCAAAGCATGTGAAAGTGGGCCATTCAGAGAAACATCTTCCTCATGGCAGAACACCTCCCAGGCAGGGACAACCAGATGGCGGATCTGCTCAGCAGACACAGCCACCAAATGCACGAGTGGGAGAAACATCCCTCAGTGCTGCAACCGTACTTCCAGCAGTGGAAAACGCAAAATGCCAAAGCTTCGCCGCCAGGTTTCCACATCCACAGTCTCAGGGCAATGCGGTATGAATAAATAGGTCAGGCAAGTTTACGTACGCTTTTCCCCCAGCCCCGCTCATACCACTAGTGGCACGCAAACTGCGACAACACTCGATGACACTCATCCTAGTTGCTCCAACGTGGGCACGGCAACCATGGTACACCACGTTCCTAGAACTTTCCGTGGTTCCTCATCAAAGGCTGCGATTAACACCCAGTCTTTTAACGCAGAGCCATGGCGACATTCAGCACCCAGATCCGCAACAGTTGAACCTTGCGATCTGGCTCCTGAAGTCATAGAGTTTGGTTACCTGACCTTGCCTCCTGACTGTATGAATATTATTAAAGATGCAAGAAGACCTACAACCAGAGCATGCTATGCGGCGAAGTGGAAACGATTTGACATCTATTGTAACAATAATGACATAAATCCGCTAGATGCATCTACTCAAAACATCATATGTTACCTGTTACATTTACGCAGATGCAATCTGGGTTACAGTTCCATACGTATACATTTTGCTGCGGTGGCAGCTTATCTTCAGAACAGGCAGCACCTTTCACTCTTCAGAGTACCTGCTATTAAAGCTTTCCTAGAGGGACTCAAACGAATCCTTTCTCCAAGACACCCACCTTCACCTGTCTGGAACCTAAACGTGGTTCTAACCAGACTAATGGGACCACCTTTTGAACCTCTACACTCGTGTGAGATACAATTCCTAACGTGGAAAGTTGCTTTTCTAGTGGCGATTACATCACCTAGAAGAGTTAGTGAGCTGCAAGCCCTAACTATTCAGGAGCCATTCATACAAATTCACGCAAATAGGGTAGTGCTGCAAACAAACCCTAAATTTATGGCAAAGGTGGTATCCCAGTTTCACATCAATCAAGCTATAGAACTGCCAGTATTCTTCCCGAATCCAGATTCCGTGGCAGAAAGAGCTCTACATACCCTAGACGTTAAAAGAGCTCTCCTGTACTATATAGACAGAAGAAAACTTTTCAGAAAAACTAAGCAACTGTTTGTTGCCTTTTCACCACAGCACAAAGGCAACCCCATTTCCAAATCCGGTATAGCCAGATGGATTGTTAAGTGCATACAAATTTGTTATCAAAAAGCTAAACGCACATTAACAGTTCCCCCAAGAGCGCATTCAACACGCAAGTTCGGGGCATCCATGGCTTTCCTAGGAAACATTCCTCTAGAAGACATATGTAAGGCAGCCACATGGACTACCATACATACATTTACCAAACACGACTGCGTAGATGTACACTCCAAACAGCAAGCAGCTGTAGGGCAGGCTGTACTCCAGACTCTTTTTCAGACTGCTGCAGCTGGCACGGGCAACCGCCGCTAGGGGGAGACTGCTATACATTCTATGCACAAGATATGAATTCAGCAGCCCACATGCCTCGAACGGAATATGCTACTTACCAGTATGCATCTGTTCTTGGCATGTAGGGCTGCTGACATTCATATCGCCCTCCCTCCTCCCCGGTGCCTGTCGCAGCTGTAGCACTCAGAATTAATCTCTAGCATGGACATCACTTACTGTATCATACTCCATCCCTGCCACAATGGCGAAAAACAATCTGAGGGTGGAGAGGATGCCCATGCGCACTGTAGTCCGGGGGAGGAGCCACCTATCTCGTGATACTTCGAAGACTCTTCCAGGACAACAAAGTGCAATCATCCGGACCCAACACTAGGCGGCGATCTATGCACAAGATATGAATGTCAGCAGCCTTACATGCCAAGAACAGATGCATACTGGTAAGTAGCTTATTCCTTATAACTTGTGGGCCACGAAATATGAAAACTAAAACTCAAGTGATGGGGAGCGCAGGACTGGAGAAAGTACAAAATGATATTATAGAATTTTATTCAGCTGTTCCTTGGCTTGGAACTATCTTTTAATTGTTAGGGCAAATTATTTTAAAAGTAACATTAAAGCAATTTTGAGATTCACCCAGAAAATGGGACAAAAACCTGTTAGAGATAATCCATTTCTATAAAACAAAATATGTTTCAGCAGGATCATACAGGTCCGGCCTATGGGAACATACAAATGTAGAACATATACAAAAAGTGGCCTTCCTTATTTGACGAATTCTCTAAGTCTCTCTCCTTTATTGGTATAGGTTAAGGTATGGTCTAATTCCGAGTCTTCTTTGGTGCGTGTATGCATATCCGATTGTCCAGGCTTAACCAGGTCGGTTGAGATTCCCTGGCTGATCTACCTAAAGACGTTTTTTGAATCGTTGGGCATGAAGGAACTGTATGAAAATCCCTCCAATATTACTGGAGATCTAGTAAAATGCAAATTTCTAGATCACTGCTGTAATATAAGATGAAGGAAAGCACAAAGCATGCTATCCACTGGTGGCAACAAGCGATATAGATACTGGGTCTGGGTGATGAACCCTCTTTATAGGTAGTAGCCATCCCTTTTTAGATTTTGCACGATCCATCTTGTTGTAGCCTTTCCCATCCAAAACTGTTGGTCCCCCCAATTTACTGTCATGTAGGTGTGACCAACTATCTGCACAAAATACATGCCATTTGTTCCTGTTTTGCTCTTTATAATGAGGCCCCAAGTTTTTAATACCAATTTTACTGAATATTAGATCTCATCTGGACAGCCTACGCTATTTACAGTGCCTGGAAAATTAAGATGTTTGCTGGGCAACCCATAATTGTTTTAAGGAAAAGTTTGTCACTTAGAAATATATATATATGAACAGGTCTCCCTGGGTTTATAAGTCAGGTCCACATAAACCATTTTAAGCTAGACCTGGCCGGTTCTAGGATTTGCGAGGCCCTGGGCTAAAATGGAATGTGCGAGGCCCCTCTAATGTAGATAAGTGGCCTCTTGCAAGGAGACCATTCACAGACACTGTGGGAGGCCCATTGTCCAGCATTTTGCGTCCCCCCACCCCCCCACAGTTTTAACTTTCAGCCCACAAGCATTTCTCACACCTTCAGTTGATAGGTGTGAGAATTGCTTGTGGGCTAAAAGTTAAAACTGTGGGGGCGCAAAAAATGCTGGATAATGGGCCTCCCACCGTGTATGTGAATGGGTCTCCTTGCAATTGAAGGGAGCTTCTCCCTCCCCATGCCTCCAGACACCATCCCTGAGAGTCCCGGGGAGAGGGGCCCCTCCGAAGGACCTTAATTGCAAGGCGACACCTCACCAGTGTGTGACCCCATGCTGGTGGGCTGAGTGCGAGGCCCTGGGCAGCTGCCCATGCCTAGCGCCGGCCCTGAAACTAGAGATCTGAGTGGAAGTTAAATAAGAACTTTAAATCCCCTTGTTTTATGTTAGTCTAAAAAATGAAATGTTGAAACTGTAGACTAAAATATTCAATCTCTTCAATGATAATGTTACTGTTATCGCCTTTGAATGCATCTTTCATCGAATCATAGCATTTATGCAGAGATGTTTTAAAATGAAATGTGATTTTGTGATGTAGTGCTCTTAAATCTGATGCTTTTATGGATTCATGCAAATCCGAATGAAGATTTTATGACTGACTGCTTTACAAATACGCATAACTTAACAAAAATAGTTGTCTTTTAAAGGCTAAATTCAATGCGCTGTAAATTAAGTATTCTAGCAGAAGAGGCATCAAGCGCTAAATGGGTGTACCCATTTACAAGAAATATGGTTAGATAACAACTGAAGCAAACCAGCTTTGATTTGTCTTGAAGGCAGACAAGTACAAAAGAAAATGCTAAAACAAGAACAAGTACAGCAATGAAGGCAATCACATAGATTAGCAATCATTTATATCGGCTATAACACAAAGTTAAGTTTTAGGCAGAACACTCTAAATGTTAAAATTGATGGCTTCTCCTGACATAACAATCCAAACAATTTCAGAGAACCCTACTCCTCAATGAAGACAGCAAACAAATGAGCAAACCGTGAGGTCGGCGGTTCTATGGCGCTTCCCCTGAAGTTACAAGCTGTCAGTGGGACTGATCTGGAGAATACATTACAATGTGTACACACACCATCACTTGCGTGTTTTGCTTTTGTATGCCTTTTCTAGTGGAAGATGTTCAAGGGAAAGTAAATGGGTTGGTCTTGATTTACTCGAATTCAGATCTTCGACCTTAAGGTCTCATTTGACTTTTACATCTGTAGATGTGCAACAGTGGTATATTTTATAAAGTATCATTCAGTCTGACTGCTGGCCTAAGCATGAAAGAAAAGTTCCCCAGGCTTAATTGATCTACAATGGATATGATTAATTCCAATGCAAAGGGACTGTGGGTTTATTAACATAATAAAAGTGGCACAGTTGTGGGTTACTTATCTTCATTAAGGTTTCTGTAGGCAGTCCCGATGACATTAATGATTGTATCTATTTTTGGCAGGCTTATTCCAGATCATAGCAACAGATGGCAGGGGATTGCAAGCTTCTGAAAAATACTCACATTACAAAGCGACTCCTTTGGTAAATCTCCTCATTTTGAGCCTAGTCTATAGTCTCCCTCAGATCACCATTGCCAAACATCTGTGTGACTTGGCAAAGATCAGCGTTGGTTATAAGATTTAAGAGCAAACACAGCAAATCATTAAAGTAAAACTTTACCCGGAGTGTCTAAGGCCATTCCTTCCAGTACCTTATGGAACCAGTTGTAATATCTCATTCAGTTTTTTTTTTTTTTCCTTTTCCTCCAGTTTTTCTTAAACTTCCACTTAAAAAGATAGAGCCACATAAAAGAGAAGCTCTTTTTTGTGGAGCTTTCATTTTGCCACATTATTTCTTTGCAGTAGTGCAGCGGCGCCTTTGACCCCGATCAGTTACTTTGTGGAACTGAAACTCTTTCTGCTATTGCAATTTTGCACGACTAGTAACTGTGTTCAATGCCCCGGGGTGTAATTGCATTTTAAACTGCGAGAATCCGATTTTAATCCTGTTTCACTGTGATTTTAATTGCCACTTTGCACTTCATTAAGGGGCTGCGTATATTGCTCCGGGGGGCTGAACAGCGATAGAATAGGTCAGCGCACTAGTCTTCAGATGCTGGCACACTAGCTCTGCATCAAAAAGGGCCGATGATGTGCCCGTCCGGGCCCAGAGGCCAGAACCCCTGCCGGTTTTCCGGGAGCACAGCATGTTTACACTACGGAGGAGGTTAAAACTTAGAGGAGCGCTTAAAAGTAAGTGCACACACTGTATGCCACCTGATAGCCTTATCAAGCACTGCCGCACCTGTCATGTCAAATTATGCCCGTGCTTGAACCCCCCCTCAGACCGGCTTACTAAGGAAGTTATTAAAATGTTTCTAGTAAACGGTCGCTCAATGTCCAAACATTCACTGGAAATCGACCTCCTATTAGAAGAAGAGAGCCCCGATGTCCTCTTTCTAACAGAAACCTGGTTGAACAAAGATGCTGACCCTCTAGGTATCCAAATTCTACCACCAGGCTATGCTATACAGAGACTGGACCGGGATGCAGGTAGAGGAGGTGGACTTGCCATTATCTATAAGGACAAATTTAATTGCCACATCGCTATAAACCTCCTACCAGACTGTGAAAGCATTTTTATTCAACTTGGGCATCTCCCATGTCAGGAACTTCTCAGGGATTCTGGTATATAGTCCTCCAGGCCCTTCAGGTAAATATTTTAAGGATCTTCCTGACATTGTAGGCAATCTAGCTAGTTCCCTTCCTAATTTTACCTTATTTGGGGATTTTAATCTTCATTTTTATGATTCCGTACTCCCTCCCATATTGAAATTAGTAGAGGGGTTGGAGACGCTTCAATTTATTCATTCAGTGGGCGGTCATACCCATTGTAAAGGCCATCTACTCAACCCTATCTTCTCAAATATCCTGGTCAAGGACTCTTTTTCTGTGCCTTGGTCGGACCATTAACTTATTCAATTTCTATGGATAACACAGGAGGACATCACTCCAGTTGCAACAACTAGCAAACAAGCACGGGTTAAGTCGAAATTGCCTTTAAAATCCTGGGTAACTTCCCTGGAAGATACCTTGCCCAACCTTGAAACTAACCCAACCACAGCGAATGATGACTTTGATAGCTGGTTAACACGGTCTCTTGATACTATTCTTCCTAAGAAATGGATCTACAGTAAAGTAGGAGCCAATCTAAATGCCTGGTACACACCGAAACTGCGGGAGCTCCGACAGTCCAGTTAAAAACTGGAAAGAAACTGGAGAAAATATCCCTCAGCAGCTAACAAAACCAAATATAGTGGTACGATAAAGACTTACAAATCTGAAATTAAAGCTGATAAAGCGCTCTATTATGAAGAGAGAATCACCTTGGCAGGCAATTGCCCACACAAAATATTTCGTATCACAAAATCACTTTTAACCCCACCTCCGCCCTCCATTGCTCTGGTGGACATCCCTCTACGTCTACGTGGCAACCAAATTGCGGATTTTTTTCTGATAAAATACAAAGCATTTATGAATCTTTTCCTCTGTCAACGGCTTCACAAACCTTATCCCCACTGGATGGGACAGCCCCAGTTGGAGATTGCTGGCTGGAGGTTATCCCCCCCTGAGTTTGACCTCCCTTCAAGGGCTTCTTAGTCATCTTAAATCGGGAGCACCATCAGATTTTGCCCCCCCTAACATTGTGAACATAATTTCAGATACTGTATCCCTAGTGATCCTAAATGTGATAAATGCCTCGTTGGCAATGGGTTAAGTGCCCTCCCGATGGAAACAAGCTATGGTTAGAGCACTCCTAAAAAAAACTAACCTAGATCCTGACGTGCTGGCAAACTATCGCCTTATCTCACTTTTACCAGGAATTGGAAAATTAGCTGAGAAGCACGTAAACTACACTCTTTCATCCTTTTTGGGAAACTACAATCGGCTTCATCCCTCACAGACCGGGTTTAGACCACAGCAAGGTACAGTGGTGGAAGAATTAGGGTGCTGCGCTGCGCTTACATTACTAGATCTCAGCGCAGCCTTCGACATGGTGAACCACCATCTTCTAATCCAAAGACTTAGGGAGGCAGGAGTTGCAGGAACAGCGCTAAAATGGCAACAGTCCTTTTAAGAGGACAGATTGTTTGTGGTTTTCGAAGAAGAAATCACCTCAAAGTGAATGCCCCTTAGATGTGGGGTTCCCCAGGGATCTTCCCTGAGCCCCACTCTAATCAATGTCTGTGAGTTCCCTGGCTGAAGTAGTAACACCTTTTGGCATTCAGATCATCACCTACGCTGACGATACCCAGTTGGTGGTTTCGCTTAATCAACAGGATGCTTCAGGCTCAGGGCTAGCCTTATGCCTTGAAAAGGTGTCGAGTTGGATGGACTGCTCCTGCCTAAAACTTAATAGAGCTAAGACTGAACTGATGCTCTTGAGTAACTCAACCTCGTTGAGCATAGGCTCATTCTGGCCTAGCTGTCTAGGGACACCACCTGTGCCTAAAGAACAAATTAAGAGTCTGGGTGTACGGCTGGACCGCAATCTTGATTTTAAAGACTAAGCATGTAAGGTTGCAGACTGCTGATTTGGGATTTTAAGGATGCTAGGAAAGATCCTTCCTGTGTTACCCTTAACTGTGAGAAGACTGCTGGTCCAAGCACTGATTTTGTCACGCCTGGATTATGCCAATGCATTATATTTGGGAGCCCTAGTCACCACTACCAAAACATTGCAGGTAGTGCAAAACTGTGCAGCACGTGTGCTTATGAACACTTCCAAGTGCCTGTCAGCTAAGCCTGCGCTTGCATCGCTTCACTGGCTACCTATCCCAAGAGAGAATCGAGTTCAAGGCTTTGTGTATCACACACAAAGTTCTCTCAGGTAAAGGCCCAATCAGCATCAGCTCCATTATTCAACCCTTTCGCTCTATAAGGTCTTTAAGGTCAGATAATAAACAATTGGCTGCAGTTCCAAAAATAAGAAAAACACAAAGCGGAGGCAGTTGCTTTTTGTACAATGCCGCTAAACTACAGAATCTTCTGCATCTTGGTATCCCTCTGGAGCCTAACTACCTGACATTTCGAAAGCAACTAAAAACGTACCGGTTCCGGTAACTCTGACCGTGGTTGAAGCAGCACCGCTACTAGCGCTGGGATGCCCCCAGGTAGCTATGCGCTCTAGAAATGCCTCTTCATTCATTCGTTCGTTCATTCATTCATCTAGGCTAAATTAATACATTGACTCAGAGTTAGTCTAATTAGTTTCGTTCATGGACTTTCCTTTCCTTCTCCTGTTTTCTTCAAACACAATGTAATCTCAGTGAGCATATTGTTTCGAACAGTCACGCTGGGTGCACGCTACTGTGGCAAGCTGGCAGTTAGGTGGGCATAGTGAAGTAAAAGATGCAAATTCAAGAAAAGCATACAGTTGAGGAAATTGCACCTTTTCATGGAATTAAAAGATGGAGATGAGTCTTACATTGTTTTATTTTCTCTTTTCCCTGTGGTCATCATTCCTTTCAGCTTGAATTCATTGCTTTGAGTTTTTATTGTTCAACTTTACCTTTTATCACTCCACTACTTTTGGGTGAGAGCTTTTCTGTGGAGGTTTCTGAGTCCCCTCTGAGCTTTCTCATTAGTCAATTTCACGCTTCTCTACAAATTTACAGGTTTAGCTGGAAGCCAAATTAAGTGCGGTCTTTTCAGGATTGTTACTGTAGACATGTGACAAACCCTTTAACCCCTTCCGTGGGAGCACTCCCTCCCCAGTGCTGCCAACGGCCGACGAAGCCCCGCCCACCCTTTAGAACTCCCGCATCGCGGCGGAAAAACCGCCGCTGCTAAGGCGTTAAGTAGTGATGGGGAAGATATTTCAGAGAAGTGCTTTGGCGACAGGGCATGAGAGCCTGCTTTTTGATGACTTTGTAGCCTTTTGTGATTCTAATGTGAGATGATGAGGATAACCTTAAGCTTGCTATGGCTGGCCAAGGGTCTTTATTTTTAAGGCAGTGTGATTACTTGCCATTCATGCATTTGTGCTTTCTTGTTTGATCATTATCACTGATGTTGTTAATTTATCTCTCCTTGTTTTAAATCCTTGACAACTATAAGTCTCTGTACTCTTTTTGTAGAGCGGGATTGATGTACCGCAATGATTATTCGGAAGAGATTATCATTAATGTGTGAGTGAGCATGTATTTAACATACCACAGAAGAAAAGTAGTGCTGTTTACTGAATTAAATAATAAATTAATGTTGATGAGGGTGTAAAGTGAAACTCGTTTTTGAGGCTGTTCCTCAGTAGCAAAGAGAGGAAAATGCGTTGCTACCCTGTGTGTGGTCTAATTGCAGACTTTGGCGCACAAATGATGGTGCCCCATATTGCGTAGCAGGTATCAATTCGAGGCAGTTCAAATGATGTATGCAATCAGCATTACAAAAACAGGAAACAAGGAGACTCGTGCAGTTTAAGAGCTTATAATTCAATAGTTCTTGAGGGATGTTTCATATAGAATTAAAGATAATACAGCACTATACAGAGGGAATCATGTGACAACCCGAAAGCACTTCGTGGATAGTGATATATATACAACTTGGTGAAAGGTGATGGTGCAAGTGCTAAACGTGAACAGCGTGAGACGGCGCAAAGTGACAAGGATACCTGCAGTGTAGGCTCAACAGGAATTGGTATTGGTCACTTTAGTCATAAATTAAACATTTTTCAGGAGCCAAGTGTAAAATGCGCCATGAAGTTGCGCTGTAATGTCGACGGCGTTTCGATCCCAATGAGTCGGGATCGTCTTCAGGACCAGGTTGTCAAGTAGAGGTGGTGCTTATCTGCATGATGGCAGGCCGCTGGGTGGTCACGGGTGGAGGCCGGTATAACAGCGGAACCCGTTTCTAAACGGGCCGATGGCCGCGGTGTTCCTGGGTCCAAAGGCGGGGGCAATTGATAGAAGGTCTGGGTATAAGACTCGAACCGGCGTGGGCAGATTTTGTTAGACAGCGCCTGAATTAATCTAGGCAACTGTATGCAGAAGTAGCTCTGGGCGGACGGGACGCTCGAAATGAGTAATTTCGAGCGTCCCGACCGCCCAGAGCTACTTCTGCATACAGTTAGTTGTATATATAGCTATCCACGAAGAGCTTTCGGGTTGTCACATGATTCCCTCTGTATAGTGCTGTATTATCTTTAATTCTATATGAAACATCCCTCAAGAACTATTGAATTATAAGCTCTTAAACTGCACGAGTCTCCTTGTTTCCTGTTTTTGTAATGCTGATTGCATACATCATTTGAACTGCCTTGAATTGATACCTGTTGGGAATTGTTTTTTATACACATCCTACACCCATCCCGACGTGGTATATGGGTTTAACTCCTGTTATTTCTTCACCATATTGCGTAGAGCATCACGGAACAGTAAGTTACACAGCATTTGGCTCTGATATCATCAGAAGTGGTGGCATCAAACTGGAATTACCTGGCTGAAAGTAGCATCTATGTTCGTGATAGTTCAGCTCTAACCTCACGTTCCTGAAAAGAAATGTCACCTTAAAATAAACCTAAGATGACCTCTGAGAATTCTGAAGTGACCTACTTTGTTGTTTAGAGCACATTGGGTGTCAGACAGTTATTGGAGTTGGATTTATACCCGAATAATAATCGCAAAAATGGTTTGGTTTGGTATTGTTAATCAGTTTTACGGATGGTGCATAATGCTGTAGAAGTTGGTCTGTACAGTGATTACTCGATGTATTGGTACTGTCGTGCATACACTTCATTATCCCCGTCTTTCTCTCTCATCCCACTGTTTACCCCTGCTCAGTCTGAGACTTTGGGCACAATCCATCTTAGCTCAAACAGTCCTTCACTTATGTTTTTTACATGCTAGTTCCTGTAGGGATCCCTTCTGTTGTGAATTATCCCTCTTTGTTTTCTGTCTTTTACAGTTACCTGATCCTTCGGCAATAATCCGCTGAAGTTCTGATTCTCTCCCGGCCCCCCAATTTCTACGCTCTTCTTTTTTGTTTCTATTGCCTCTCCAGTAGTATATCTTCTTATTTTGAAGGAAGATGCTGCCGTTCTTTAGTCCATCAGTGGCTTTCTGCAGTGTATGCTGCGGTTCGCTCGGTCTTATTCTAATTCGTGATTGAGTGTTCCCTTGCTCGTACAAGGAATGAAGAGAGATGCTCTTCTCTATTGTGCTTTATCTCTCAAAATATTTCTGTCTGGAAGTGCCTCTGCTCTTTAGTATGTCATCTCCTAACTTGTATTAGTTTCTTCCTTTGTCTCTTCTGCACTATCCCAGTTTTCCTTTCATTACCACTCTACTTTGTTTTTCTCTCCTGCACCCCTTCCCTTTTGTCTTGCAGTCGCTCTGATCCATAGTTCAGAGAACTGCTGTTTCACAATATGCTTACCCATCCCCCACACACACATTCTCTTCTCTAGCATCAGTTCCCTTTCTTCAGGAATATCTCTGATCTCCCGGACTAGTTATCTATTTTACACTCTCATCCAGTCTCTTTCCTTCCCTGCAGGAGACTTTCTGTCCCAAAGCAACTTTTTCCTGCATAGCCTTTGTTCCCTCTCCTCCATTGGCCTTGATTCACCCCACATGCAGCACTCTTAACCTCAAATAATGTCCACTTCTCTCCCTCAAGTTGCCTCTGCTCATTATTTTAAGAAGCCTGCCTCTGACATGCTTATTAGTTATTTTTGCACTGATTCTGTTGCCCCAGTTTGCTTAGTGTTAAGACCTTGCATTGACACTTTCTTCACAGTGCTCTAAGATTCATTGCAGTATGTAGCAGGCACCACATCCCTGACAGTAATGGTATCATTTCCTTTCTGTATTTATTAGTGATAAAGCACTGGATGTGACTGGTGAATTGAACACAGGAGCAGTGGTCTGGTCAAGCATTGTTTGCACACACTTTTTAATTTTTCTAAGGCATAAAAAGGATGGTACACATGAGAAGGTTGAAGGGACTTCTGTTTGAGGTGGCTAAATTATTTTAATTTTTTTTTTTAATTACTGTGATTTAAATTAGATTCTTTGTGTGCCGCAATGCTTTCCCTACGTTTTTGGAGGAAGTCAATGCAAACCTGAAATAAAGTGCCACACAACAAAGTAAACACAATTATTTATAATTGTTTTTTAAAAGCTTTCTTTTGCCCCTTCTGCTTGCAGCTTTTACTCTTCTGTCCTCAATGGGTGTCCAGTGCTGACACAAGTCATTCTCTTGGTATCACAGTTTAGGGCATCAGTAAAAGCAGCTTCCAGTCTATCACTAGTTGGATGTTTTGTCTTGTTGGTGGTCACTTGGCATCGCAGTGTAGTGCAACCGTAAATAATAATTTCTCAGTCTTTCTCAAGTTGACTGTTCTGGCATGTTGATAATAATCAACTCTATGGACTACTTCCAAGAGAAATTCGACTTGGTAACTGTTTACCTTCTTTTTTCAATGTATACATTAGCAAACCTTTATACTTATTAATGTTCTCAAACATTCTTATTTTTTAGGCTTTTGATCTTTATGAACAAAGATATGCTGCAGTAAAGATCCACCAGTTAAACAAGAGCTGGAGAGACGAGAAGAAGGAAAACTATCACAAGTAAATATATTTATAGATTTCGTATTTCATGCAGGTTCTGTTGATCTCAAATAAATTGTGATCTCTTTGTTTAGGCATGCCTGCAGAGAATATAGGATACACAAAGAACTGGATCATCCACGGATAGTTAAACTGTATGATTATTTTTCCCTGGATACCGATACGTAAGTTTACAACTGATCTGTTTAAACAGCAAATCATTAAGTTTGTAAATGTTTGCTTATGGCTTTAGTCTGTTACTCTTAAATTTTAGTTTCGCCATGCTTCATACCATAATTGGATATTTCCATGGCCAGGTTTTGATTTTGTGATGTAGATAACATGACAGACTTCTCTGTCGGAGTGTTGTTAAAACGTTCACATTTTTGGCAACATTTAACTTCTTGTGTCTCTTAACATTTTCATCTTTGAGGTAACCTAAGTGCAGATTAAAAGTGCACTTGGAGTCCGGGGATTGCAAACATTTTACAACATGTCCATTTCTCTCAAGAGGGCAGATGTTAACGGACAACAGACTCCAGATCACTTTGTTTTTGGAAGCCATATTCTAAGTTTATGTTTGTGTACGTACTTGTAGACCACTGTGGCAGAATCAGACCATCCCTTGTCAGCACACATCACTTGCCAGAAGTTGCTTTGCTTGCTAAAGTTGTATGCCATAATGAATCCCTTTCCCCCTCCAACAAAAAACGTATAAAGCATTACATAATGTAGGCCCAAATTGTTTACGTAACAGATTTGCCTGGTGTGCTCCATCAAGGAAACTTGCATCATCTGCAGCCAAGTTTTAGGTAGTGCCTAGGAGTAAACAAGCCTCGTGGGGAGGTAGAAGTTTCATTCTGGGAATGGCAAAACTGGAACCCCATAATGCTAAAGAATAGCCCTGATCTCTTGTCTTTCAGAAAACCACTTAAAACCTGGCTTTTCTGTAACTAGGTTTCTACAGTATTGGATATTTCATAGATTGACATGCTTGAATCGATGGGGAATGATTCAAGCATGTGACTCGATGAAGGATATCAATACTGGAGAACGGCAGTTACAAGGTTACAAGTAAGTAACTTATTTTCTTAGCAGCTCCTCTTCCTAAAGACAACAGCAGCGCAAAGACTCCTCAGGGTATTAGAGTGCTCTACAAAACCAAAAAGCAAATCATAAAACTTTTAAATTCATTTCTCTGTAATGTCATCTTTGTCATTGTTAATAATCATAAAATGTATCTTCCATGTGTGATATCCTATAAACGCTTAGTTCTAAGAGAACGCTATTTGATTTCACATCTTATGGCTAAAGAATCTTCCTCTCTTTTTAAATAGCAGTTGGACTTAAAACAAATTGTGAACCTTGTATGGGTAATTAATGTACTCAAATGCCCAGGTTGACTTTTGCTAGTCATTCTGTTTCGTACATGTCTTCCGGGAATTAGGGCAGTATGAATGAGCGGTCTGTTACATCTTGTAAATTAAAATAAAAAAGTTTGAAGTTTTAAAAAAAATGATCCTGTTCCTGAGAGTGTTTATTTAAAGTTTCTATTAATGCAATTACCTGAGTAGGTGGCATAGAACTTGCAAAGTGACCCCTTTTGGGGTTCAGTCTGTTATTCATTTATTTGGGTGGGCTCACCTGCTGATAATTTTGAACTCCATCACTGGGACTCTTCTATCCAGTTCCTAGTGTGTATGCTCTGCCCCCTCAAACATGTTAAAATTGGCTTCAAACTTGAGAGGGTTAATTTAACGTTCCTATCAGGTAATAGTGTATTGTGCAGAAATAAACCTGTGGCATAGAATATTAAATACTACTTGTAGGCTGCCGCATCTATTGTGCCATCCATGATAGTGGCAGTGAAAACATGGTTTCAGGCCTACCCAGTGTAGCCGGGCAGCAGCAGGTTGAACCTTGCTACAAAGATCTGTCAAAATCAACCTTTTGATGGGTAGGGAAACCTGATGTTCGCGGCATATGAGCTGCAGATTGTAAATGTATGCATAGATCGCCATCTGGTGTTGGGCTCGGATGATTGCATGTTGTTTTTGTCTTCGTAGAAGTCTTGTAGTTACGAGGCTGGTGACTCCTCCTTCGGTGGACAGTGCGCTTGGGCTTCGGCTCCATCGTTGGATTGTTTTTTTCCGCCATCGAGTTCGGATGTGACTTGCTGCGCTCCGGATCGGAATTGTTATCGAAACCCCTTAGACGCAAAACCACTCTTACCGACGGTATTGCCTCGATCGCGTGCCTCCGATGTGCACCCTCGACAACTCCATTACTCTTGGACGCCTGCGAACCTCGACGTGGGGCGTTGGTCCTACCAACGCCGATCAAGACAGACGTCGATGGAACGGACTCCATTTAAAAAATGTCCACAGTGTGGTTCTAAATTTCCACACTCTGACCTCCATCCTGTCTGCAATCTGTGCCTCTCTCCCCAACATCGAGAGAACAATTGTGAAGCCTGCATCTCATTTAAATAAAAAAAGACTATCCGGGATCGTCAAGCTAGACGCCGTGACATGCAACGAGGCACAGGCTCCATTCCGGATATCTTCAACCCAGGTCCCGATAACCTTCCGGAGCCAGAAGGGATCCCGGACTCTGAAGCAGACGTCGCCGACGCTGAAAATGACATCACCCCGGCTCAAAGGGACGCGAGTACTGAAACCCCGGCCCGATCAAGCCCACACCAATGGCACCGCTTACACCTTCAGGCTCAGGTTTACACCGTAGTAAGACTTCGAATACCCCAACCCCGGGCCAGGCACCGAAGGACAGACAAAAGCCATCCGGCTCAAGCCAACCATCCGGTACCGAGATATCACCCTCTGCACCGAAGGCCCAGCCGTCCAAGTTGCCACGCCCTCTTCTACTGGCACCGGCAAAGCACTCGGCACCGAAATTTATAAAAGACCCCTTGGCACCGAAGCACGCTGTTTAACATCGGCGCCAAAGCAACTCGATAAAGCATTGACGTCGAAGCAGCCGAATAAGCCACTGACACCGAAACACCCAGATAAATCCTCGGTCCCGAAGCAAACCGAAAAACCTTCGGCACCGAAGCACACGGAAAAGGCTTTTGTACCATCAAAACACAAGACACCAAAAACTTCGGAACCAGGCAAAGCTGCCATACCGGACACTGTCCCAAAACATCCAAAAGCAGCTCCCAAAGACAAATCTTTGACGCCAAGCAAGTCTGTGGAGTCCGAAGAGATTTTTTCACCACATCCAAAGCAGGCTACTATATTTATTCACCCAAAGACTGGTCATATAGTCACCAAGCCACCTACAAAGAGGAAACCAGAACATTTACCCCAAATTCCAGTTCCTCCAATGAAAATTCATATAGCTACTAATACTTCACCACCACCTTCACCACCTGTTAACCCTAATTTAATTATTTCACTACCACACTCTCCAGATTTACAGGATAGTGAGGTTTCACAGGGGCATGGATAATTAGATGAAGACATAATGCCATTAAGTCCTGATAATTCACCACAGGAAACAGACCCATGGTATGATTATAATACTGATCCTGATCTAATTAAAGATCCGGATTTCTACCCCTCAAAACCATCCCCACCAGATGACAATGTGGGGTTTGCACAGCTTATCAAAAGAGCAGCTGTATACCATAAAGTCAAACCTCAGTCAGAACCTGTAGAGGAAGATTTTTTATTGGAAACTTTTGCAGAACCACAAAAATCTACTCACGTCTTACCCATGCTACAAGGCCTTTCAGACATGCTCCTTAGGTATTTATAGACCCAGTAAGAGCTAGGGTTCTTAACCCATGGGTTGATAAAAAATACAAGGCAGCTCCCAGTGACCCTATCTACATTAAGGGCCAACCTCCCTTAGATTCATTAGTAGTAGCCAATGCACGAAAAAGGGCAAACACCCAAGGGTCAGGTGACACACCACCTCGTGACAAAGAATCTAAGTTATTAGACGCATCAGGTAAACGTATGGTGTCTCAGGCTGCTAATTCATGGAAAATAGCAAACACACAAGCCTTTCTAGCAAGATATGACAGGGTTCACTATGATGAGCTGGAGAAGCTCATTCAGCATCTGCCCCCAGATATAAGGACAAAGCTGATGACCTTATACAGGAAGGCAAACTTCTTACTAACACCTCCCTCAAATGTGCACTACACTGCATCACGTGCTACAAATACTAGTGTTCTGCTACGTAGACACACCTGGCTTAGGGTGTCTGGCTTTAAGCAAGAGGTGCAAAATACAATCCTTAATCAACCATTTGATCTAGAGCACGTTTTTGGACCTGCAGTTGACGCATCTTTAGAGAAACTTAAAAAAGACACAAACAGCAAAGTCTATGGGGGCCTTACAGTCACCATCTGCCAGAGGCTCCTTTCGTCGCTCCTTTTATAGAGCAGGTTCCAAAACCAACACGTCAGAACACACTACATCATCCTATAAAAGTCCCAACCAGGGCTCCTTTTCTAGGGGATACAATAGAGGAGGTTAGAGAGGCAACAACAATAAGGGTAGAGGCAGAGGTAATAACACCCGCAACTCCCCTAACAATAAGCAGTGACTTCCCTACGTTTACCCCCAATCATACCACTCCTGACGTGGGACGCATCTCACAGTTCGTACCTGTCTGGAATTCCATCACAACAGACAGGTGGGTAAGACAAATTATCCAGTATGGTTATTGCCTGGAACTCACTTCTACACCCCCAACATTCCTCCAAAACAGCGTCCAATGTCATTAGACCATCTAACGCTGCTCAAACAGGAAGTCTTGGCAATGTTACAAAAAGATGCAATAGAGCCAGTTCCTCTACTTCATGAAGGGACAGGAGTCTACTCCCTTTATTTCCTAATCCCAAAAAAGGACTGCTGCCTAAGGCCAAAACTGGACCTCAGACCGCTAAACTTTTACATTCAATCAGACCACTTCCACATGGTCACTTTACAACAAGTGCTTCCACTACTGCAGAAAGGCGACTTTCTCTCCACTATAGATCTAAAAGACGCCTATTTCCACATTCCAACACATTCCACTCACAGGAAGTATCTCATATTTGTGGTAGATGGTCAACACTACCAGTTCAAGTTGCTCCCATTCGAAGACACCACAACACCCAGAGTTTTCACCAAATACCTCGCAGTCGTTGCAGCCCATCTCAAAAGACAACAAATTCATGTCTTTCCCTACTTAGGCGATTAGCTCATAAAAGCAAACTCCCAAAACAGCTGTGTTCAACACACACTTCAAACAATACAGTTGCTTCCCAGTCTGGGATTCACAGTAAATCTAGCCAAATCCCATCTCCAACTGTATACAATGCAACAATATCTAGGGGCAACAGTGAATACTCTCACAGCACTAACCTATCCCAATCCCATCAGGATAAATGCTATACGAACACTAGTTCGAAAATGTCAACCACAACACACTTACCAACAAGAGTGTTCATGCAGCTAATAGGAATTATGGCATTGTGCATTATTCTCGTCCCTCATGCAAGACTGCATATGCGCCCATTACAAGAATGTTTAGCACATAAGTGGAACCACGCTCAAGGTCAACTAACAGATCTGGTGTTGGTGGACGACTGCGCCCATCGCTCTCTGCAGTGGTGGACCACAAAAAACCTTGCCAAAGGACGGTTGTTCCTCAAGCCACTTCCACAACTAGTGCTAACAACAGATACATTGCTCACCGGCTGGGGAGCGCATATCCAAAACCATACCACTTAAGGGTTATGGACCTCTCCAAAAGCAATTCCACTTGAACTACCTGGAATTGTTAGCAATCTCTCTAGCATTGGACTAGTTTCAACCGCAACTCCTCAACAAAGCTGCCCTAATCCGTACAGACAACATGACAGCAATGTGTTACATACAAAAACAGGGGGGGACACTCTCTCCAGTTATCCCGTCTAGCACAAAGCATCTGGAGGTGGGCCATTCCATGAAACATATACCTCCTAGTCGAACATCTTCCAGGAGTACACAATCAAATAGCGGATCTGCTCAGTCGTCAAACACAAAAGAGCCACGAATGGGAACTTCATCCTCAAGTTATTCTTCCATTCTTTCACATGTGGGGACAGCGAGACATAGATTGGTTCGCCACACACCAAAACACACAATGCCCAAACTTTGCATGCGGGTATCCACACCCATTGTCCAAAGACAATGCTCTATGGATGAACTGGTCAGGCAAATTTGCTTACGCTTTTCCGCCTCTCCCACTCATTTCATTGCTAGTGAGGAAGCTTCAACAGCATTCCCTTATAATGATCCTAGTTGCTCCAACATGGGCAAGGCAACCATGGTTCGCAGCTATCAGTAGTACCACATCAAAAGCTGCACCTCTCTCCCAAGTTTCTCACTTAGAACCATTGAGAGATAAGACACCCAGATCCCAATCGGCTCAACCTTGCGATCTGGCTCCTGAAATCCTAGAGTTTGGATACCTCATTCTTCCACCACAATGTATGAACGTTATCAAAAAAGCTAGACATCCTACAACAAAGGCATGCTATGCTGCAAAATGGAAAAGATTTGTCATTTATTGTTCCTACAATAAAATTTACCCATTAGATGCTTCCATTCAAAACATAGTCTGTTATCTTTGGCATCTACAACAATGTAACCTAGAGTATACATCCATAAGATTGCATCTAACTATCATAGCAGCCTATAAAAGCTTTTATGGAAGGGCTGAAAAGGATAATTCCACCAAGAGTTCCACCATCCCCAGTTTGGAATCTCAATATAATCCTTACCAGACTAATGGGCCCTCCATTTGAACCTCTACACAAATGTGAACTACAGTACCTTACTTGAAAAGTAGCATTTTTAGTCGCCATCACATCTCTCAGAAGAATGAGCGAACTCCCGGCATTAATCATTCAAGAACCATTTTTACAAATTCATCATAACAAAGTGGTTCTTAGAACAAATCCAACATTTTTACCCAAAGTAGAGTCTGCCTTCCATCTAAACCAGTTTGTTGAACTACCAGTATTCTTCCCTCAACCAGACTCAGTGGCAGAGAGAGCGCTACACACTCTTGATGTTAAACGAGCATTGCTCTATTACATCGAAAGAACAAAACCCTTTAGAAAAACCGAACAACTTTTCATAGCTTTCTCCCCACCTCATAAAGGCAATCCTATATCTAAAACGGGAATTGCAAGGTGGATTGTAAAATGTATACAAATATGCTACCTTAAAGCCAAACGCACATTAACCATTCCCCCTAGAGCTCATTCCACACGCAAACTAGGGACATCTATGGCATTCTTAAGGAACATTCCCCCAGATGACATATGCAAAGCAGCAACTTGGGCCATGCCACACACCTTCACAAAACACTATTGTGTAGATGTGCAAGCAAAACAACAAGCTAGTGTGGGCCAGGCTGTATTAAAAACACTTTTTCAAACTACTGCAGCAGATACAGGTACCCACCTCTAAGGAGAATACTGCTATATAGTCAATGCACAAGTGTATAATCTGCAGCTCATATGCCTCAAATGGAAAATGCTACTTACCAGTATGCATCTGTTCTTGGCATGTCGAGCTACAGAGATGTCCACACCCACCCTCCTCCCCGGATACCTCTATCTGATCCAGTATTATCTTAATTAGATATTTCACACATGTTCTCACCACTCCATCTAACCCTACTGGCAAAACAATCTAACGATGGAGCCGAAGCCCATGCGCACTGTCCACCGAAGGAGGAGTTACCAGCCTCGTGACTACAAGACTTGTACGAAGACAAAAACAACATGCAATCATCCGAGCCCAACACCAGATGGCGATCTATACTTAAGTGTACAACTCTGCAGCTCTACATGCCAAGAACAGATGCATCCTGGTAAGTAGCATTTTCCTTTCAATATTAACCAAGTCATCCCTAAACGCACCTTGCCGCCCACAATGTAGACTGCATAATATTTGAGTGGAACATATGACATTAAAAATGGCATGCTCCCCGAGTGACTAGGCCCAAAACGACATCACTGAAAATGCTGTAGCTGACGCATAGGAAAATTGAAAGTATAGATTAGTTCCTTCAAATACTTATTTTGATATTTAATCAAAATCCAGTCGAATTGTAAAGTCAGGTTTTTATTAAATATCTGGGAAATGTAGCATTCATAAAGCTACCTTTACCCCGCCTGAAGCCACTTGAAGCTGACTTGCATTATCTCTCCAGTAACTGCCCAGCCGAATAGTTTTTCTGAATAAGACGTGAGAGGTGTGAAATTCCTCCCATCAACTAAACTGTAGGTTGACCTAAATGGGCAAATATGACTCCTCTGAGCTCATCAGAATATGCAGGGTAGGGCTGGAACCTTTTGACACCACTGTGTCAAATCTTTTTCGACAGGTCTACTTGGAGCCACATGTAAAGCTATGGAGCAGTTGAGAGAAAGAGAGAACAGGATTCCAGGACGGTGCTTGTGTATCTCTTGTGTAGGTGCAGATGAGCTCTGCCTTTGTCCAACTAGACTTCTGTCTACTAGTTTGCTGTGGGTACAGGGCCTGATTCAAACTAAACTTTAGTCTTGTTTTTTTAAACTTAATTGTTCAGTTCATATCAAATAGCAAAACATAATAAATATTGCATAACCAATTATTCAGATTCGTAACACAATATATCAGGTCAAGACATAAAGCCAGATACTATAGCCAGGAAAGCAAAAAACAAAAAAGAGAAGTTATACAAATAAAACATTTTACCTAAGCCATACACTTAATTCAAATGTTCTATCCTCAGGACCCAAATCTGCATACCTAGCTTTTTACACTTCAGTGTTTTAAGAGAGTAAAGACTATATTCTAAATTAAAAATATTATAGAATTTAGCCTGCCACATCTTGAACGTAGGGGCTTTTCGCTGCAGCCACGCTAAAGCAATACATAAGCGTGTCACTGCTGCTGCTATGTAAATAATATATCTACATTTATATGTTGGCTGGCCTAATTGTACATTTTCACCTATACCTGTCAGCCTTATATCTCTTGTCAAGCAAACTTGTTGCCCAAGAATTTCCGACAAAAAATAGTCACATTGAAGCTTTAATTGCTGAAGCACATTACAATAAAAAAAATGTGAACCATCCCAGCTTTTTCCATACTGCATCTAAAGCATTTGCTGTCATTAGAAACCCCCCGCTTCATCATCTTCACAGGTGTGTGATACAAATCAAATGACTTCTTATGAATTTGTGCTTTCGTATTTGCAGCCAATAAAATCTTCCCCGCCATATCAATTGATTTGAACTGAATGTGGGAGGACACTCAGGATTACCATAGTGCACTCTCCGTCACACCCTCAACCCTGAGAGCCCTCGTTTATGATGGCAAAAAACGTAAAATCTTCGGGGTCCGGTAGAGGGAAGACATAGGTGCCGAGCGGGTGCCGAACGTCGAGGGCGGTGTGCCAATTACGTTCCCACCCCCCTCCTGAGACCCATGGTGAGAATTTCGAACTCCAGAAAAGTGCAGAAACGCTCAAGTCGGAAGCCTCCTAAACCAGGAGTTATTAGGTGGAATAATTACTTCTTCCTAATTATTTTTGCACTTTTTTCACCACTTTTGTTAATTTTCACTTTCACGTCCCTAGGTTGGGGTGGGCCTTAGCGCGTCCATTTCCGCCAGGGTTTATTTCACTGTAGTCCTGATGAATGCCAGGTAAAATCACACCGTTTCATGGCTGAAACATGTCGACTGATACCTAAGAAATTCCCACTCTATTAATTGTGGACGCAATTTCCAGACACATAATTTTAAGTCTTTCCCTAGTGATCATCCTAATAAAGTTATTATTTTTGATACACTACGGACTGTTTTTATCATTCAACACTCACTAGTTACTTTTACTTTCGCACAACACTGCCTGAACTCACTAAACCCGCTCCGCAGTAGATCTGGCATCGCAGCACACCGAAGAGACACTCGGTCTCTTTGGTGGGCCCAATGATGAAGCATGTCATCACTAGGTGGTGAGTGAGGGCTTTCTAATAACCACTGAAACGTCTTAAATTGAAGCTGTTGTTTTTGCTCCCCTTTTGTGGTCGTGCTTGAACCTATAGCATTTGACACTCTTCGTTTGTTTATTTGGCAAAAAACTTAAACCATATTGAAAATGCACTGACTCAAGGCAATTTGGGCCTGTTTACAGTAAGGCAAACAGAAACTACCTTTAAAGGTGGGCAGGATTACTACTGGGAACTTTTACCCAATTGGTTAGGGTGTGCCCAGGTGTCGCCACCACTCGCAGGTACCAGCCATAAATGTGGCATGCCCATGAACTCTCGGGAGAACACTTTCTTGACCTGTGGAAGAACAGAAGAGGACTGGACCGGTTGGCTGTGACCTGTGAGCAGCTCTGACTGACTGAACCAGCTCCCAGGCTTTTTTTTTTTCTCCCTTGAGTTTTATATAGCGCAAACTTGACCCGACTGTATCAGAGCACTTTACACGAGCACCAGTTGCATTGCACAAGGGCACATTAATTTTTGTTGTTCTGCACGGGGAGATGAAGTGATTTGCCTAAAATTACAGAATATTGAGCGTCGTTGCAGACACTCAAACCCAGTGTACTCCTAGGGTCAGTTTAATGACCTCCTGTGTGACTACAGGGACACAGAAAGCTGCAAGAGGCCTTTCCCCTACAATTGCTAGCTGACCAGTGGCAACTGGAACTTGGACTTTACTTTGCTGGTGGCCTCTCCTTCACAGGCTATGTGTGTCTAGGTGCCCCCACTAAGGTCCTGGGGGCTTAGCAGTACTTCTGATGTTGCTTGGGCATCAGTAAAAAGTTTGAAATATTTATAAACCTTTGCTCCAGAGGCAAGGAGACCTACAGCAAAAAATACCAGATTCGCGGAGTGGGAGACCAATATGGCGACCAATTGAACTCCGTCCAAGGCCCGGACGTAATTCTTACTTAATTGAGACTTCACTTCAGCGCAGATGACACTATAGAGACAGTGAAATCGGACACCCAGAGTACAGCCGTCCTACAATCGAAGCGTGGCTGCCACAGAGCTGGGAGCCGTCTGTTCCTGCGAGCACCAAGCGGATATTCCGGCGTGTGCGGCCTGGAGACCACAGCAAGCTGAGAGTTGGCCAGGGGATCTCAGCCCAAGAACACCCTCTGCAGACTTGCATGGTAGCCATGCGCACCCCTCGTTTACATGGCAAAGATGGTGAACCCCAAACCCGCCACAAAACCCCACCCAATGGGGATTTACCTGACCATGGTTCTGTTCAGGCATGAGGGCGGTAGAGTATTTAGCAACCTCAGTGCCACCCTAGACAATTAGACCGAATGCTGCAGGCAATCCTTGACACTAAAACCACCATACAGTCCAAAATAAATGCTGTATTCACAACCTATTCTGCGCGGACCATAGGGGGTTGCCTTAAGGGGGGGTGGGTGGGGAGGGGAGATATTGCGTGCTCTCTAACCACGATGTGGCCCCCATGATACAAGAACTCACAACCCAACTGCAAGGATTGAGGGCCAGCATATTCTCTTTACAGCGGAAGGCGAAAGATACAGAGGGTCTCAAGGTGCAAAAATGCCCACTTCTTAAGTTTCCTTGAGTGCTCCGAGGGACCGAGCATGGAACTCTTCCATGAACACTGTCTTATGTCCATGGTGCTGTCCGATAAGGTACCTCTGTTATCTCAGTAGCGAGAGCACACCGCCTACCAGGGAGACCTCTACCACCAAGAGCCCACGGACAGATTTGTTCCTCCGACTGTTTTAAATGAAAGGCCCCTAACAGTTCGAGGCAGCACCATCACTGCCTACCTGGATTTCACCATGGAGGTGCTAGCGGCTGCAGTCCCAATGCACCAGTCAAACACCACAGGCACGGATTGGGCCTGTAATATGCACTTTTTTTATCCAGCAAAATTCAAGGTGATGGAAGAAGAATCAGCCTACTTCCTCCTGACGTGTATGGGCCTGGCTGCTTGCTAAGGGCATAGTGGTGCAGTCAACAGCTGTTTAACGTACTGGGGAATCAATCCTGCGACGAGACTCAGAAGAGACTGCTCCTCAAACAGCGAAGAAATGAGCACAAGTGGTGGCAGAGGTGCTACACTAGAGCCGAAACCCATTTGTGGTTTTACGGTATGACCATACATTAGACACTAGAGCCGAGACCAATGACACTGCCACCTTTCCCAGAGGGGAGTGCTTTGACCTGGAGTTGATAACATGATTGGCGGATGATCTACTATGATTGGTAAGTATCACCTGTGTGAGTTGAGAGATAAGACCTGACAATGAGTGGCCTATTGGGACCTTGTTTGGGGAGTAGGGGACAGGGGGACAAGGGGTGGGTACAAAGACCACGGTTGAGAGCTCAAGTGTTTGTGAGCCATAGAGAAGAGCCCACCACTCACCTATGGTTACCATATTGGATTCTAACTTTGCTTTCAGATTCTGTATAGTTAATGTTCATATGTTGTCAACCCCCCCTCCCTGCCCGTACAGGGAAGGAGTGTTAATTATGTTGGTGTTACACAGTCTGAGATGCCTGGACACAACTGCCTGACATAACTCAACACCATTTCATGTTCACAAATATCAGGGGAAACATTGAGAATGAACCCACCCCATGGTACCACAGAGATCATGAGATACAAACCACTACTACAAGTAGGCATACTCAGTGGGCACACCCGAGTGTTCCACGACCCTTCGTTACAATTTCCTGACGTGAACCGTTAAGGGTATGGCCAACCCCACAAACCTATACCGTGTTGACACCTACCTTAAATGCCGTCATACACATGTAGCTTTCCTACAAGAGAAACACCTGATGCAAGTTGAACTACAAAAGTCCATGTCAAGTAGAGGCAGATATATGGTACTACTACTTGACGTGACGTCAGCGAGGTCACATAAGCCCCACCCCGGTGCGCCTACGTCAGTTTTTTCCTTTTCCGCGTGCAACACAGATCCGGTGTTGCTGCAAGCCTGTTTTGGGCCCTTTTTTCTACACCATTGTCTTTTCTCTCGGTGGAACAGTTTGCGAATGCCTTCGGGCTTCAAAACTTGCACGTTGTGTGGGCGTCCTGTGTCGGCGACGGGCCCTCACCTCATTTGTATGTGGTGTTTGGGGAAGGATCACGGCACCACTGATTGTGAGGCGTGTCAATAGTTGAAGTCGTGGCGGGAGCGCTGCATGAAACTTCTATCGGCGCACCTCTCCAGGTCGACCTCCTCCCCTCAATCAGCTTCGGCAGACCGCTTTAGATACGGCTGTGGTCGTCGTCCTTCTCCGATGGCGCGAGAGCGTCGCTCCCCGGTGGGTATGTGTTGCAGTTTGTCACCGGGGCTGGTGTTCGGCCTTTGGGGGGCGTGGGCTCTCCGTGGGTGATGCGGCCCGCGTGTCGTCCTCCTATCTACCGTTTCCCGGTGAGGGGGTGTTGAGAGTCCAGATAAAGACATACGCGGCGGCCTTGCGGGCCTCACTGGCGTCTCCTCCTTCTTCCCCTCCTGGGGCGTCGGCGGATCCCTCCGCGGTGCCCGCCAACCGGTACGGATCCAGGCTTGGAGGATGTGGTGCTGTTGGGGTGCGGCTCCTCTTGGGTACCTCCTTCAGGCCACGGCACCTTTGCCTTGCCGCAAACTCCAGCGGGAGACCCTGTGGTGCCGCGGGAGGTCGCCAGGGCTCCAGTTGCATCCCCGAGCCCTGCTCGGCCCTCTGGGCAGGCAAAGGACTCGTCCAAGGCTGAGCTGGTGCCGCCAAGGCGCCCGTGTCTGCTTCGGGCTGCGCCACAAGGGTCTGTGACCTCTCCTCGTCCCACTTTGGGTCGAGGTGGGGTGAGGACTCCTCGTCCCCCTCCGGGCCCTTCTCGTTCCTCCCCGCGGGTGGCTGCCTCGTCAGAGGGTGAGTGGGAGGTTGATTCGTCCCTGACGCCACCGCATGGGTCGCCGGACCACCTCTGCAACATTCTGGGCCGAGGCTGTCAGAGGACTTCGGGTCACTCCCCCGGTTCCTCTTGTCCCTCCACACAGGCAGCTGCCTCGGCGGAGGTAGAGTCAGCGCCGCCCCTTGGCCACTTCGGCTCCAGTCCCCGGTGTGACTTGGAGGAGCCCTATCCGGTCTCTCCTTCGGCGAGGGATGGTGCTGGCATCCTACCTCAGGGTGTGGACTCCACGGCTCCACATAGTTAGTGCAGCGGATTAGTCTTCGGACGCTCCCTCTTCTCCGGAGGCTGGCTGCATTTTGGTGTCCTCTTCCCCGGAGACTGGCTGCCGCGTGGTGTCTTTTTCGCCGGCGTCGTCGAAGGGTGGCTCCCCGCCTTTTCTGAGGCCGAGGCTCGTCTGAGGAGCAGCAGGTCCCCCATTCTTCAGTGCCTTCTAGCTTCCAGGTCTGGCGGTTGCCCCTCCCGCTTGGCTTTGGGGACGGCCGACCTATTCTGCAGCCGTCGCCCACAGAGGAACTGCTTTCTTCTCCGCGGGGCCCGACGGAGGTGGGTGCGGCCTTCGGTCACATCGTGTCCCCGGCTGAGGGCATTCTGCGCATGGGGGACCCTATTGCTCATTTCCCTGTGGACTATCTCTTGGATGTTCTCCACCTGGGCTCTTGTGGGAGGGAGGTCTTGCTCCCCTTTGAGGGTTTGCTCCTTTCTTCCCTGACTGGGGCTTGGAGGCGTCCCGCCTCGGGGGATTCGGTGCCTCAACATCTTCTGCACAGACACCTTCTGGCACCGCATGACCCAGCGTGCCTCTTGTGAGAAGTTGGCTTGATATATGATGCTCACTGGTTCTAGTGATCACCTTGTATCAGTCCAAACAACCCTTATGGTGATTGGTTGTAAGTCAACCTTATAGACCAGCTATCCTAATGGTAGCATGGACAAAGCAGTCTGAGGCTAAACTCTTTTGGCATGTGAAGCCAGCTGTTTTACCACATATAACCCCTTGAATACCAGATGAAAGGACACCACACAGGTTGTTATGAAAATAAACAATATATTTATTACTAACAAACATCTCTGAACTCTTTATGAGATCAGAGGGCTAAGCACATAACAATACTCTTAGGAAAAATACGATAGTGTAGAGGGGTGAGTGAGGGCTTGGGGACAGGGCCAGCTACTGCTGTTCTAGTTCTAGTGACTCGCTCCTCTCCCCCGAGTTGAGTGGTCGCTCCCCTGTGTCCCTCGAAGATATTGGTATTGTTGTGCCTCTCTGCTGCGCATTACTGCATAATCATTTGCTGCCTGCTGCTTGCCTGATCGCCGCCTAGCTCTACTTGCACGTTTATAGATAATATTGCCCATTTCAGCCTGTTTGCGCACTGTGCCGCTCTGCATTCATTTCTGCATTGTTGTTTCTGCCTGCCTGATCGCCGCTTAGCTTTGCCTGAAATTCTGGGTGCTATTTCCGCTGTTTTGACTCTGTTTGCTGCGCATTTACTGTACTCCCCCCCTCCGCCTCCATTTTGTTTGTTGTTGTCGTAGTCTCTAGCCCGCCCCGCCTCCCAGCTGAGACGCCCTCGCCCCTCCCCCCCCACCATCCATATATGACAGTTCTTCCCGCGCGCAGCGTTCACGCGCAGCGACCGCGCCCAATCCGCGCCGAAGGTGCGCCAAAGGTAAGCCCGTCTACGCCCGTCCGCGCCTGGACCGCGCCCAGCGCCAGACCCCCTGCTCCTCGCGCTGCCCAGCCCTCCCGCATTACCTACGATGCCGCCACCCTCCTAGCCCTTAACCCCGGTCGCGCCCCCAACTGCGTCCAAGCCGCTCCTGGACACACCCATGGACCTTTCTCTTGCTACTCCTGCAAATTCATCGGCACCGACAACATCTCCGCGACGACCACACCACAGATTCCCGACCCCAATCACCTACAATGCATCCTTCTCAACACCCGATCGGTCCACAGGCACGCCATTGACCTATGGAATCTACTAGACACCATCTCTCCAGACGTCGCCTTCCTAACAGAAACATGGATGAACGCTTCCTCCGCCCCAGACATCACCATTGCCATCCCTGAAAATTATAAGATCACACGCAAGGACCGTACCGGCCACACAGGAGGAGGAATCGCTATCGTCCACAAAAAATCAATCCGCATCTCAACCAGCTCTGACGCCAACCTCGCCAACTCCGAACACCTTCACTTCCAGATCCACATCGACCCCAAGACCACACTCAGAGGCACCCTCCTCTACAGACCACCAGGACCCCGCGCTAAATTCAGTGAAGACATCACAGACTTCATCACTCCACACGCGCTCCCCTCCAAAGACTACATCCTTCTGGGAGACCTCAACTTTCACCTTGAAAAGAACAACGACCGCAACACCACCACCCTCTTGGACAACCTCGCCAACCTCGGACTTAAACAACTGGTCACTTCCCCCACCCACATCGCAGGTCACACA
Organism: Lissotriton helveticus; assembly: GCF_964261635.1. NCBI lineage: Eukaryota > Metazoa > Chordata > Amphibia > Caudata > Salamandridae > Lissotriton > Lissotriton helveticus. The sequence continues at coordinate 1,039,662,999 of NC_136061.1, forward strand.
CTCGACCCCATCTTCACCTCCAGCAATCATGTCTCCTTCAGCCACACTACAGATCTCCTCTGGACTGACCACAGCTGCGTTCACTTCTCCTACAACAAGCCAAAACCCACCAACCACCTCCAACCAACTCTGCAAAGAAACTGGAACAAAATCACCATCGACCAGATCTCCTCATCGCTCCTTCTAAACACCCCAGCCCACTCTTCTAACCCAAACCAAGCCGCCGCCAACTTCACCCTATGGTTATCCAACACCGCCGACAACTTAGCACCACTGAAAAAACGTCAAAGCAAACCTGGCAGCAAGAAGGCCTCATGGTTCAACGACGATCTTAAGAAGTCCAAGAAACTCTGCCGCTCCCTTGAAAAGGCCTGGAAAAAAGACCCAACCATTAGCACCAAGGACGCCTTCAAAAACGCCACCCGCACACACCACCAACTAATCCGAAAGGCCAAGAAAACAGCATTCAAGGATCGACTTGACAACAACGCCCACAACAGCAAGGAACTTTTCAACATCGTCAAGGAATTTACCAATCCCTCGGCCAACTCCAACGACATCACCCCCTCTCAAGCCCTCTGCGACTCCCTAGCCTCATTCTTCCACAACAAAATTGCAGACAACCAACCCGGAGACCAACCCACCCAACCATTTGCTGAACATTCGCCCCCCTTGAACACCCTTAACGACTGGAACCCAATCTCCACTGAGGACACCATCCGCCTGATGAACTCCATCCACTCAGGATCCCCCACAGACCCATGTCCTCACCACATCTTCAACAAAGCAGACTCCGTCATAGCACCGCACCTCCGAGACGTCATCAACTGCTCCTTCAACTCCGCCACCTTCCCGGAAAGCTGAAAACACGCTGAACTCACCGCCCTTCTGAAAAAACCCACAGCGGACCCCACCGAACTCAAAAATTACCGCCCCATTTCGCTCCTTCCATTCCCGGCCAAAGTAATCGAGAAAGCTGTCAACAACCAGCTCGCCGCTTTCCTCGAAGCCAACAAATCCCTCGACTCCTCACAATCTGGCTTCCGAGCAAAACACAGCACTGAGACCGCCCTCATCGCAGCAACAGACGACATTCGAACTCTACTGGACAATGGAGACACAGTCGCCCTCATCCTCCTCGACCTCTCTGCAGCCTTCGACACAGTCTGCCACAGCACCCTTTTACAACGCCTCAGAAACATCGGAATACAAGGAAAAGCACTTGAATGGATCACCTCGTTCCTCACCGGAAGAACCCAGAGAGTCCGCCTTCCACCATTCAAGTCCGAGGCCACTGAAGTCATCTGTGGCATACCACAAGGATCCTCACTCAGTCCCACCCTCTTCAACGTATACATGAGCCCCCTCGCGACCATCGCCCGCCAACACAACCTCAACATCATCTCTTACGCGGATGACACTCAACTGATCCTCTCTCTCACCAATGACCCCAGCACCGCCAAAACTAACCTACACGAAGGAATGAAAGAAGTCGCCGAATGGATGAAACACAGCCGTCTGAAACTGAACTCAGATAAAACAGAAGTCCTCATCTTAGGTACTTCCCCCTCTGCATGGGACGACTCTTGGTGGCCGGAAGCCCTTGGAAAAGCACCCATCCCGACAGACCACGCACGGAACCTAGGAGTTATCCTGGATTCTTCACTCTCAATGAACAGACAAGTCAGCGCCGTATCCTCATCCTGTTTCAACATTCTTCGCATGCTCAAAAAAACATTTCGCTGGATCCCCACCGAAACCAGAAAAACAGTCACCCATGCTCTGGTCACGAGCCGACTGGACTACGGAAACACCCTCTACGCAGGCACTACCGCTAAACTCCAGAAGAAACTCCAACGAATCCAAAACGCCTCAGCCAGGATCATATTAGACATCCCGCGCAACGAACGCATCTCTGGTCACCTGAAAGACCTCCACTGGCTACCCGTCAATAAGAGGATCACTTTCCTACTGCTAACCCACGCACACAAATCACTCTACGACATCGGGCCAGAATGCCTCAACTCACGACTATCCTTCTACACCCCCTCCCGCCAACTACGTTCTTCCAGCCAAGCCCTCGCCACTGTACCTCGCATCAACAAGACCACCATGGGAGGCAGATCCTTCTCATACCTGGCTGCTAAAACCTGGAACTCACTCCCCACTTACCTTCGCCTTACCCAGAACCACCTAGCATTCAGAAAGCAACTTAAAACTTGGATATTTGACAAGTAATCCTCCTCCCCTCCCTAAGCGCCTTGAGACCCTCTGGGTAGGTAGTGCGCTATATAAATTCTTTGACTTGACTTGACTTGACTAGTTGAGGCCCTGAGGGACGGTTCCCCGGAAGGAGAGGCAGAGAACTTAAATAAGCTTTTCAAAGAGGGCTTTATTTGCGTGTAAGTCTTTCGCTGTCTGCTGGTGATGCGCTCTCGGGCAAAGGCTGCCGGATCGTAGGACGCTGACCGGGGAGGATCCAGGATGTCTCGGTCTCGGGTCCGGTCTTCACAGGAACCAGGGCGCCCCGTGTGGAAGAAGAGAAAGTAAGTATTAGGACCGTTCAGGCTCAAAAACTGTTAGGGGCCGTGAGTGAGGAAAACCAGTGCTCGAGTGTATTTACAAAAATAGAGCGACTCGTGAGGGTTTTGTGCAAGTGATGGCGGGGATGCAGGGCAGCTGTACACGGGTCTGTACACTTAGTCTACGGGAGGCAGGCTTCGTTGTCCCATCCAACCCGCCATACGACCCCGTACCTGTTGGAGCCACACTCCTCCCGTGGGAGTGTGGCGGGGCGGCTCGTGTTTCCGATGGCCTCCTGGCTACTCCGACTCCTCTCCGGGTCTCGATAGGTTCTCCTCGGCTTCGGTGTCACGGCTCACTCGCTCCTCGGCTCCACTCCTCTCCTGGGAAACGCTGTCCGTCGCTTCCTGCTTCCGGGGCTCTTTTGACGCCTGCGCGTCCGTCGATGGGGGCGAGGCTGTTGGTGAGTGTTCCCCTACCTTAAAGGCGTAGTGCAGGTTTCTGTCCCTCGTTGGCCACCAGTACTCCGGGTCTCCGGTGGTCCAGTCCTCTCCCTCGTGGCGGTCAGGGTGCTGCATAGAGGGAACTGAGGTACGTGAAACAGAGGAGGCTGACCACCAGTCCGTATGCTGAACCCCCTCGTCGGGAGCTTGCAACCCCACTCCGTCACAGATAGGTTGCACAAATTACAATGGTGCCCTAGGGGCACTACAAACCATATACTAAGTAAATGGTATAAGGACATCGATAGAGGAAATGGAGATGCCCAGAGGCTGTAGGATCGCTGGGACTACACTACTCTAACCTTAGGTAAGTAGCAGGAGGCCCACGGGACGCGTGTGCAGAGTGTGAACTCACACGCGAGATGCGGAACAAAGTCAATGGGCAGAACAAATTACGAAAAGGTAAGTAACAGACAGTTCCGACTAGTTAGGACTAAAACGACTGGATACCTGGACACTAGGAGAGTCAATCTACCTTTGAGCACCGAAATGCTCGTTACCTCACCCACAGGCTGCGGGTGCATAGGTGTCAGTGTGTCGGGTTTCCGCGTCAAAGTCTATGGAGCCCTGAAGAAAGATTCTGCAGGCGACCAGAAGGAAGATGTCCGGTGCGATCCACGGGTGGATCGAGGAAGAGGAGGACCTGAAAGCAGAGGGGACAGTGTTCAAAGTCACTAGCCAGTGACCGGTGTGGAACCAGGAAGGAACCAGATGCTGTCGTCGCGATCAGGTGAAGAGTGGACGCTTGTCTCTGCAGCCACGTGGACCAGGAGGTGTCTTCGACGACCAGGATGGAGGCACGAGCTGTCCCACGCAGGCTTTCGGTGTCGGATCCGGATTTGGAGTCAACAGGCCTTGGCAAAGGCAACCCACGCGGTGAGTGGAAACGGCGTCTGGTGCAGACCAGGAGGGTCTGGGGTGCTCCTCTTTTGGAAGGGAGCAAGGGCCAGTCTGGAGCAACCGGACCAGCAGTGTAGATTTCAAGGATCGTCATCTAGGAGGCCACTAGCCAGCCGGCAAGTGACCAGACAACGCGTCGAACAGCAGTCAAGCAAAAGGGCCCCACGCAAATCTTGTGGATGCTGTGCAGCTGGTCTTCGGTGCAGGAGCTGTTCGGGGCTGGGGCTTCTCAGTCCCCAAAGCACTTACTCGAGGATACCTCTGAAGTCGTGCTGGAAGCGAAGTGCAGTTTCTTCAAGATGGCCGGTCCCACGTGTCTCGTCGCACCCACGGATCTCAGCTGTGCTGCAGATGTAGGTTGAGGTCGGAGAGGTCTGGAAGTCCGGATCTCGTCGGGCTCTGAAGTCTGGTTCCGGCAGGAAGGACGACAAAGTGAACCGCTAGGACGCTTGATGGTGCCTGCAGTTGCAGGGTGGACACTCCTTGCCCACAAGGGAGATTCTTCAGTCTTCTGAGGAGCAGAACGTCGAAGTCCAGAGTTTCTTCTTGTAGAGTAGTTCAGGATAAATCTAATCTGGAATGGGACCAGCTCCTACCTTTATCCTGCTAAAGGGGGCTGTACTAGTGACTAGGTCCCTCCCATGGGTGGGACCAGGAAGGGGGGTGGTTACACCCCCTATCCTTTGTCCGGTTTCGCGCCAGAGCTGGGGCTGGAGTGCCCCAGCAACTGGTTTGAACCGGGCTATGCACAGGGACACCTTGTGTGCCCCAGGCATGTCTCATTCCTTTCAGCCCTCCCTATCTCAATACACAAAATCCTGTCTGGGGTGGTGCTAGCACCTCCCAAGACAGGAAACCCTTTGTCCAGGCCTCCCTCGCTGGAAGGACTCCCAGCAGCAGGAGGTCAGACTTGTGTCTGTGGTGGCAGCATCCATTTTGTGATGCTGAGGCTTCGTTTAACTTTAACCGGGGTTCACAGTTACATACATGTCGTGTCCCTCTAAAAGGGTGGAATGCTACCCCCGTCGCCAGAACTGGCGAGGGAGTAGTATTCCAATTCGTATGACACCTTACTCGACATGTTTTGATAATGCTATACCAAAGTTAGCAATAACCGCAAGGATTATAATGCACTTAAGAGTATATGGTATAGCGTTATCATGGAACAGCTATAAGGACTTGGTTCCGCAAGCTGCAGACAGGCTCAGCTCATGCTAGAGCACCATCTCACATAATTCCAAGCACTCTGCCTTCAGGATTGATAAGGCCTGCCATAGGGGTGACTGATAGGAATATGTGTGTCCATTTTGGGGTTAGATATAGGTATCCTATATCTACAGCAAAGGGTGATTACACCACCTTGCCCCAGCTGTCTTACCAGCCAGTTGTCTGTTTAGATGGCCAGCCAGGGGTGGCATAATACATGCTTCAGCCCCTGGTAGGCCTTGGGTTCACCTATGCCCTGGGTACCTAAGGTACACTATAGAGGGGCTGATAAGGTGTCCCAATACCAATTGGTAAATGTACCTAAAGTACATGGATGTCAATTTAGAGAGAGAACAGCTAGGCTGTGGGTCTGTTTAGCAGGCCCACAGCCAGGGAAAGTCGTAAACCAGTGAAGCAAAAAGCAGAAAATCTGGGGTGACCATAGGATTGCAGACCCTACTCTCCTACACCTCTCCCTCCACCCCTCTGCTGCCAGTCCACTTTTGCGGACCGCCTTTCCCTCCCTGCCACCACTGTTGACTCTGCCGTCCCTGGAGGCCCGCTGGCTGGACTCTTGGGGGCGCAACATGTTCACCTTGACCAGCGCTGCCCTGCAGGCCCTTAACATCTTGTGTGTATTGACGAGGGCCTCCTCTTGTTTGTGGGACTCTGCGGAGTCTCTGGAATCCGCGGCTTCCCAGGAGACTGCTCAGGTGGACTTATGGCATCATGCTTGGGCTGGCCAAGAGCGAGCAGCGTTTATTCTCTGCTCCGCTCTGAACATCGCGGAGGTGCTGGGCCGGACCATGGCTTCCTCAGTCGCCCTCCGTCGCCATGCTTGCCTCCGGGATGGTGTGTTCCCTGAGAATATTCTCAAGCGGCTCATTGATCTTCCGTTTGATGGCAGTCTGTTGTTCCATGCCCCGGCTGATTCTGCCATTCAGAGGTTCCTGGCTGGGCTCCGTCCTCCTCCTCCCCCTCCTCCGCCGCCGTATTCTCCTCCCCCCTCCTCAGTGACTGCTGAGTTGAGCTGGGTTTGGGCCTTTTGGATGCCCTTGCTATAGATGGTATTTGCTGGCCATTGAGTACTCCTTGATGGGACTTTGGCATTGTTGGCTGCCGGACGGCCCTTGTTGTCGTGGTGTGTGTGTGTGTGTTTTTTTTTTTTGGCAGGAATAGTTACACAGACTTGGCCCTGAGATTAGGCCTTCTGTATTCTTTGGGCTGATGTCAAGCCTTTTGCTGGGTTGTTTTTTCCCCGTGATGCTTTTGCTTTCTCCTCTGCTGCGGAAGTTCTTCCAAAGAGGGTTCCCGTGTTTTGGGACTTACCGTACCCTATGTAGGGTAGTGTTAGCTGTCATATAGCTATGCTCTGCTGGGGAGTGCTGGTTGCCTGCGGGTGCCTGTTCTCCATGGTGTTTCTGTATGTTGCTTTTGCTTCTTGAGGTTGTGCGCGCGGCCCTTGTAGTCGGTCTGGCCATTTCCTCTCCTGCCTACTCTTGTGCTGAGAGCTGGGATGCTTCAGTGTCCTTCATGCTTCTGGCGGCTTATGGTTATAGCTACCATTCTGGCTGGCCTGTTGCCTTCCCTCTGGGTGGGCTCGCCTCTTCCTTGGTTTCCCTTGGGCCCTCTGGGCTTCTTCTTGTTCCTCTGCCTGTCCTGGCGTTTGTTGGAAGCCCGGTTGCCCTGGGGTGGAGTGTGGTGCTTCGGCCTCTCTGGCTTGCCCTTGGTTCCTCTGTTGTGAGTGTATGGGCCTCCACTCTTCCTTCTTCCTCCTACATCCCTCCTGGGGCTTGCTGGCGTTTGGCTTGTGGGGGTCCTCTTGCCTGGTAGGGAGGAGGTTGCCTCCCTGGTCTACAGGTCTGGTCCCCTGTGGGCCTTCTGTCCTGTCCAGACTGGTGGGGTCCTTTCGCAGACCCTTCTTCCCCATGGGTATTGCTAGAGTATCTATTCTACGTGAAGGTATCTTCTGGTAGTAGTCTCTTTCAGATGTACGAGTTACTTATCTTTGGTAACGATGTATCTGGTAGAGACGATTCTAGCCGCAGATTCCTTCACGGCCTGCCCTTCCTCCCCGTTCTGCGAGGACCCCTGGGCTGGTCCTGGGTACTCTCCTCCCGGTGAGGGGCCATGTCCTCTGTGTGTACCTTCTTTTGCTCTTGACGGTGGCTCAGTTGGGTTTCTGTTCTTTTCTCCTCTTGGGTTCTGGGAAGGTGGGGTTCTGGTGCTCCCATGCCCCACTGCTCTGGCTGCTCCAGATCGGGGAGGTTGCATCCCATCTCTCCCTTCCTCCCTCTTGCTGCTAGGGGCCTGGCCCCTCTACCACCTCTGAGTTGGGGCCCTCTGGTCGTGCCTTACCCTTGTTTCTTGGGGGGTGGATGCCCTCTAGGCTGGGGTGGCTGGAGGCTGGTTGTTCCTGCCTGTTGGGACTGTCTCGCCTTCCTTGTTTCATCGTGTGGTTGTAGGCCTGCTACATGTGTCATGACGTTTACGCAGGTTCCCTGTCTCCGGGGAGAGGGGGAGTATTGCGGTATATGTATGGGCAGGGTGGCTGCTCAGGGCTCTGCTCTGTTCTTCCTCTCTCTGCCCTTGGACACTGCGGTGTTGCACTGTTTCTATGTGGTTTCTTTTTTGTATACTCTTTCGCACAGTGTTACCATGCTCCCACAGTTTATTTGGTGGCTCCGCTTTGTGGTGCGGAAAAGTTCTCCGAAGAAAACTGACGTAGGCGCGTCGAGGTGGGGCTTAAGTGACCTCGCTGACGTCACGTGATGTCGCCCCACCCCGGCGCGCAGGGATGCTGTGGCAAAAAGGTTTCAGGATCCAGTCTCACGCCTGGGGATAATTCTATGTGAAGGAATCTGCAGCTATAATCGTCTCTACTAGATACAGCGTTACCGAAGGTAAGTAACTCGTAAGTTCAGTAGTCACCCTAGTGGAGGTCACACCTCCCTTCCGCAATTATCTCCCTTCCGCAATTATCTTTGTTCCCTATTCCTGGGAGGGATTAACACTTCCTAGCAGGTGGGCAGCATGTTGTCTCAGGTGAGAAGTGCTGCTGCAGATAGTCAGGAAAGGCTACCAAAAGTGTTAAAATTTACCTTAGATCCCATATATCTGATAGACATCTAGCCTCAGATTCCTTACCTTAGAATTTCCCAGGCACCAGACGTGATCTGGAAGGTTTTTGCTCGAGCAATACCCTTGCGTGCCAGTAGTGGCGTTGGTTGGCTCCGCATGACGTCTGCGCCAGAAGTGAAGTCTGCGTCACCTCGACGTGCTGACATCGGTTGTTTTCCAGCACAGATCCGGGAAGAGAGCTACCCTCTGTCACTTTTTGACAGGCTTTTTTCAATGTTTTATCCCAAAAACATTTGGTGGGTAGGTTTTTCCATCATGTCAAAGAAGACCTCTGGATTCAAACTGTGCTGCGCCTGCCACCGTGCCATGCCTGTGACAGATCACACCTGATTTGTCTTTGGTGTTTTGAGTGCTATCACGGCTCGAAGTCATGTCCAAATGCTGGACTATGGCCCCTAAAGCTTTGGGAGAGCTGTCCTGAAAGCTGCTTGCGGCCCTACGCTCTGTAAAATGCTGTTCGCCCCCAGAGTTCTCGGTCGCGGTCGAGAGGATGGTCCGGACACCGCTCTGGTAGTCCTAAGTCCTTGACCTGCCCCTCGAAGAATTCGGGTCAGTCATGTAAGAGGCATACGAAACACAAGCAGTCAAAGCGTGCTTCACTTCTCCCCATCAGTCTCGATGCTCTAGGCCTCATTCCCAGAACCCCATGTGGTGTGGTTGTGAAAAATGCAAAGTGGAAAGTTAACAGGGCATAGATAAAGGAGATTACTCCCCTTGAAGATCCCACCCTCCGAACAACCCCTCTATGGGTGTCAATTCTCTGTTAGCTGCTGTTCTGATCTGAAGATGTTATGCCCGGTGCTTTAGCTGGAAATAGTGAAAATGTTCAGTGGAGGAAGTCCCGCTGACAACTTTCAAAAATTAAAATGTTGTAATTATGGAAGAGGTCCGACAATGTCAGACATCCCCCCTCCTGCCTGCCAAGTGTCAAAGGGGCCTGGGTGGATTGCTGGTGGGAAAGCCGGATTAAAATGACTCTGTGTATATGTGGAGGAAAAAGGTCTTCCATTCTACAGCCTTTGTGACCTCATCCCACACCCTTAGGGTGGTTTTCATGGAGGTACTCAGGTAAGCAATAGGGGATCAGACTTCCCTAGGCTTCCACAGCACGTTCCAAATAACCCGGCCTACTACTGCCCTATCCATATGCAGGCAATGCTTGTCCGATTCCCTTAAGGACCGCTCGACAATTACCATCGATTTTGCTGCCTTGTGGTAAAATTCAAAGTTAGTCAGAGCTAAGCCTCCTTCGTCTTTGGACTGTCTGATCAATTTAAAAGATAACTGAGCCCTTCCATTCTGCCATATAAAACGGGTGGTTAACGTGCGCAGCGTTGGGACAAGGCCTCAGTTCCTGTGGAAGGACAAATTCAAGATGCTCACTCTGACAAAGGTCCTTTCTGCTCTGGATTGAGGTAAATTTGTGGTACCATTGGACATGCAGAATGCTGCTTTCCATATTTCCGTCCTGCAGGCCCACAGGTATTCACTGCAGTTAAGAGTAGGCTGCAAGCATTATTAGTTTGCTATGCTCCCATTAGGCGTCACCAGTGTCCCCTTCAGTGTTCACAAAGGGGTTTACGATGATCACAGAGTACATTTTGAAGGTTGAGACTAGTATTCCTCCAAACTCAATGATTGGTTGTCAGTCAACAGTCCGTCATGAGGCACTACCAGATGACTGCGAGCCTTCTTACATCACTGAGGTTCATGATAAACGTGTGTAAGTCACACTGGACTCCTTCGCACTGGCTTCACTTCATATCCGCCATCCTGGATACAGTACACTTTTAAGCCTTCCCTCTGGACCGAGACCAGGACATTGGGACTACGACACTGCTGTTTCAGCCTCTGACCTGGGTTTCAGTGAGAATGGTCTGATTCTTTTAGGCCTTCTGGCCTCCTGCATACTGCTTGTCTGCTACGCCAGATGACACATGCAGGTTCTGCAGTGTGAGCTGAAGTCTCAGTGAGCCCAGCACCAAGGAAATCTGTCACATTCCATCCAGGTTTCATAGGAAACTGCTAAAGATCTGCATTGGTGGCAGCTCAACTGCAATTCAACTAGCGACCGGCCATTCTCCCTACTCCACTCTGAGATGACGGTGGTGATGGACGCATCGCTGCTGGGTTGGGGAGGTCATGTAGGAGAGGTGGCGATCAGAGGACTCTGGTCCACACTGGAAACCCAGCTCCTCATCAACTTTCAGGAGTTGCAAATTGCTTGGCATTGAAAGTTGGTCTACTGTCCATTAAGGGGAGACTGAGTCAGGTTCTCACAGACAACACTAACTTTGTGGTACTGCAACAGGCAGGGCAGGGTGAGGTCTAGGGTTCTGTACCAGGAGGTCTTGTGTATCATGACCTGGCTGAACCCTTAGGGCATCTCCTTGTTTGTAGACTTTCTGGCAAAATCCCGTAAAAATTGTGCACTTTGAACTTGCCGAAGGGCAACAGTAGTAGAACCTTGGTTTAATGGGGCAAGCTTAATGTGACATATTCCCAGAGCTATTCTTTCCAGTTGTTTTCTGAGGCTAACGCATTATGTGTTCTAACCCAAGAGACTCTGGTGTGCATTTTGAAGTAGTAGGACTTGGGCTTGGAACCAAATAATGCAGTCTGAGGTGGAGGTACTGTAGATTAAATAAGCTGTTGCACACTCTTTTTGGAAGCTGCAAAGACCTATCTCTTGGTGATACTTGTTTGCATTACATATGTGTATCTATATGATGCTTAGCTTCCCAAATCAAGCTTACCTGAGAGTGTCTTGTGCAACAGAGAAAGCAATTCTAGGCTGTACTGTGGCTTCATTATATGGTAATGCTGTGAGGTGCCCTGGGTGAAGCTAAATTATCTTCAACTGATTATCCCAAATAGGGAATTAAATAAATGCCTCTGTTGCAATGAATAAATTCTGCCTATGGAGAGTAAACGGCTCAAATACAAATGCCATTTCCCATGAACATTACAGGGAGAAATATTTGCCATTACCCCATTGGGTACCCAAAGCTTTTGGGACTTTATGCCTGCCTGTTTTACCCTCATCACCCTGCACTGATTGTAACTACACTGGCGTTGGCACACGGATAAGGATGAATAGTTAATTCCTGGGGTCTCCATGTTTTACTGAAGGGGAATGCACAAACTACCTTAGGAATTAGTGATATTTTTCAGTATTCGGTGGGGCAATTATCAAAAGTGCAATAGAATGTTGAAATACTGTTCCTGCGAGTAACCAAACCGTGCACTTCATTAGAAATGATCTAATGACAAATCAATTTTTAGGTCTCGCGCCTGCGATTGCAGGGCGAAGCCCTGCTGTCGCAAAGCGAGCTTATTGTGATCGTTTCTGCTTTCAAGGACAGGAGAGGACAAGAGACTGGCACGCGCACGCAGCCTGCCGGAATCGGATCAGGTCGCGCGCTCCGATTCCGGCATGCTGCCGACAGACAGACAGACACACACATCCCCTACCCGCACCCCACCCCTACAGGCACGCGATGTGCCGGTCTCCCTTGCAAACCTGCACAATGGCATTTTCCTCGCCCCACTAAAACTGGCTCCGACCAAGCCGCCCGCCGCCGAAGCCAGAAAGCTAGCCCATGAAGAGTGCAGGTGAGGACGGGGCATGAGCTGAATCGCACAGTATGAGGTGTGAATATCTTTGTATGTGTCGCATCTCGGGCGCTCCGACCGCGGTTTCGGTTTCGCGCCCGGCGATCCTCCGCTTGTGTCTAATGCCACTGAACATGCTGTTCAAATGTACTTGAAATGCGCCACGCTTTTCTGAGCGTCCTGACGGCTTAGAACAGTGAGGTCCTCGACATTTGCAGCGCACATTCCACCGGGTCGCGGTGTTACATTATGCATCAAGCCAAACAAAATGTGTGCAGCTTCGTGTGAATGTCTCCGTCAAACCAGCCCTCCTCGAGCGCCTCGCGCCGGCCCCAGGTTCCCTTCTGCAAAACTTTATTGTGGGTTCGGAGTGCTGTGCGCCCCATGCTTTACCTACCATGGTATTCTTGTCCAGGTACGTAGTAGGCGGGGTTCACCGCGATCTGCAGGGAGATGAGCACCTCTCCCTGCTCCCCGTCGCCCTGCAGCTCCCCGTGGTGGGTGCAGAGGAAGAAGAAGGGCGAGAACCGGGGGTAATAGCCCACGGCGCCAAGGACACACTCTATGCAAAGGGTAAGCGCGAGGAGCAGGACGGCCCAGCGAGCGCGGCAGCCCCTCTGCTCCATGCTGGGGTCCGTTGTCCTGGTCCGCGGAGCCCTGCACGTGCACCCGAGCCCGGCGTGTGCTCCTTGCTACGGCCACAGGCTAAGTGCGAACTTTGCTGCGAGCTCCGGCGCTGCCAGTCAGTCATCTGCACGAGCTCCGGCCTGACTGCTGCACGCGCACTAACGGACAGGACCTCTCCATCCCATATGCAGCCGCTCTTGACCCAGACACCTGCTTCTCCTCACACGAGTGCCCCGGCGCCTCCTGTTTATTTATGCGATTTTATATAGCGCAAACTTTACCCGAGGGTGTCAGAGCGCTTTACATAAGAACCAGTTAAGAAACATAAGGACTTAGGATTACATGCGTTACATAAAGGATACAAACAGAAAAATTGCAAATGTACAAGATGTAAAGTCACACAAGGAGGAGATACAAATGGATATACTCTCTGTTGGCAGTGGTTGGGAGACTGGGCACAACTGGCAGGGTCCGGACAGGCATGTAATGTAGGATGTTGCAGGGGGCTCTGCCCATGTCATCTGCAGGAAGCAAATCAGAGCCCCCCTTTCCTCTAAACCCTTGAATTGGGAGGAAATGTGAGGGATGCTCGGGTGGAATACCATCCTCGAGACGTCGCGGACGGCCTCCTCCTCCTGGGCCCGGCAGGAGTCCTCACTGGCATGTAGGGGGGATTCCCCCATCTGTTGCTTGTCATTTTTTCAGGGTGGGAGCGCTGCAGGGAGAAGAGGGTCGTAAATCCCTGGAGCAGACCACTGTGCGTCCCAGCGCGGGGGGGGGGGGGTGCCCTGCCAGAGCTAGGTGCCAGCCTCTGCTCTTCGCCTCGGTGGCACACATCCCTCTGCCCCCAGGTCTACCAGCTGCCTCTCTCCACCTTCCCTGAGCCAAAGTGAGTACTGAATAGTTTTGGAGCAGAAGTGATGAGGTTGGTGATGGGGAGGAGGTGAGGAAGACTAAGGGGAGGGGGTGTGAGTGTGCCGAGCATACTCAGTGTTTACTGTGCAGGAGTGAGTGATGTAGCTTAGCTGGGTCGTGTTTCTTGCGTGAACGATGATGCCGCAAACTGCATACCCCTATCACAGCAGCACCAGGGGTGTAGCTTGATTTAGTGTGGCAGGTGCAGTGGCACCAGGGTACAGAAGCCTGAGGACCCACTAAACCCTCATTATTTGAAGGACGCTCAGGAGGTTTGGCAATGGAACAAGTGTGTGTGCCGAAGTGTAATACTTTGTATGCACTGCCAGGTGAAAAGTAGCTTGCGCGTACATGGGTACACTGTGGTACACGCAACTGCCTCTGAAAGGCAAGTGGGGTCAGCGCATCACTTGTCAAGCACAAACTGACACTGCCCTAGATCTGTCGCAGTGTCTCAGTCCTCTTGTACAACCTCACCGTTAACTCGCTTCCACCTCTGCTCTCTCTGCTCTTTTTTCGTGTACCCTCCGTGATGACCTGATCATTTGACTATAGAAATCCCCGTCCCACCTACAAAGGGTTGCACAACTTTTCTTTAATTCTAGGGAGTGGTGAAGCGGGAAACTTGTGACCTCACAATAAAAAATACCATTCACAAACAATGTTTATATACCAATTGCAAATAAAAAATAAAGACATTTATGCAAAGCATTGTCATTTACAATGGCAGTAACTCAAACTTTAATGCTGCGAGACCTATTGTATTGTAAATACTTTTTTTGATTGGTGTTTATCTCAATTTCTTTTTTACGGATATAGTTGTAGATTTGTATGCTTTGTATTGGTGTAACATATTCAATATTATGCAATATGAAACAAACATCCATAAATGAATGTCGTTTTTTTTTCTTCATGCATGTAGTTTTGACATATTGCATATTAAAAAATCTTCTTTTTTAATTTGCTAGGTTTTGTACTGTGTTAGAATACTGTGAAGGCAACGATTTGGACTTCTATTTGAAGCAACATAAGTTAATGTCCGAGAAGGAAGCCAGATCTATAGTGATGCAGATAGTAAATGCACTACGGTATCTCAATGAGATAAAGCCGCCTATTATACACTATGACCTTAAGCCAGGTGAGTGAATTCCCACTTTTTATTTGAAATGTTGAAACTTTTTTTTGTAGTTGTGGTGTTTCCATGCTGATGTCTGAGCTTTTAGCTGGAATCTCAGTTATTGTAAGGTAGTCTTAATTATATATATATATATATATATATATTTGTCCACAACGTACAAAAACATGAAGTGAGTGCCTTAAAAGGAGTATAGTATAATTAAAAGTAGACATCCCATTCTTAAAGTTCCCACTAATAATTAGTATCCTTAAAAAGAACAATAACAAGCAATCTTGCAATGGTGGTACATAGATATCTTTAACTTACTATTTTCCGAGATGAAAAAGTAATCCTTCCTTAGCGAGTTTCTAGGTAGAAACCTCTTGTCTAAACAGGAAATTACAAAAACAAAAGCCTTGCAGAATGCATGCTGCTTATTTTTGCCACAAAACATTTCATATAGTTACACTGTTTTTCCTAATAGGAACATTGTGAATTGAAATTCAATATCCTCTTACAAAATTGAAGTTACACACTTTTGTACACGCATTCACTGCCCCTTTTTATTTTCTGTATTTGTGGGATTCTGTCATGTTTAATCACGTTCTTAGTTTCATATTGGTTGTATTTGTCAACCAATTCTAGTGCTGGGCTTCATTATAACCATTTAGCCTCCGTCTCTTAATAGCTCCTTTATTACTTTGTCGCCTCTCATTTTAGTGAAGACACTGTTTTCCATTCTTTTAGTTCATCTCAGTTCCATATATTGTTTTGTGTAGATCACAAGCCCCTCAATTTTCAATAATTAAATTACAGACTTCTAGGACTGGAAGAAAGAATTTCTTGTACTATGTGTGTGGCGAGACAATTACTGTTCAATGAAAGAAGTGCTGTTAGGTCTAACTGTTTCTTCCTGTTCCTGACACTAGGCATATAGAGCTTAAGGCAAACCTCAGTTTGAGATATGTGGTTCTCGGGCTAGGAATTACTTTGGAAGCAAAAAGTCACTTCACAGCGTAATAGAAAGAAAATTATGTTAACTCTAAAATCAGGGGTCACTTTCCTTCCTGTAAAGTGAGCTATTACTTTGTCTTGCTACTGGGAGGTCCAGTCATGTTTAAATCCTGAGAATATATATCCAAAAGGAGGGGAGGTATCGGATCAAAATCTGATCCAAGGGCTCAGATTACCATTCACGGAAAAGTGAGAATGAAAGGTCCAGCCACAGTCAGAGCCACAAGGCAATAACTAGCAAAAGCGAGTAGGCTGTTCCTAAGGAAACAAGAGGAAGGGGGAGAAAAAGGGGGAGAAAGCGGTCACGAGGGGGATAGGAATAGTGCTCAGTGGAGGACTAACCTGGGTATCCAATTTGTTGGATTTAAAGGCCTCACACACCCTTGCGAGTGTCATGCTTCATCATCGGCAGTGCTCCTCGTTGGACAGGCGGTGCATTGTCCAACGGGCTCACCTCAAAGAGGGGCTCTTTGGCGGAGATCTTTTATCCAACTGCCTATGGGTGAAGTGTGGGTGAGGGGCCAGGAGGAGGAGGATAGTGCGAGTGAGGTTAAAATGTGGCAAAAGGTACCGGAGATCAATTTATTCTGGTGGTCTCTTACCACAAGTAAAAACAAGAGAAAGCTCCTGTAATCGCAGGAAATTTAGGATTCCACGTCGCGATACACCTGTATGGTACTCCTCTTGCCTAGGGGGAGACAAAAGAGATCGTTACCAAAGAAATAGTGACAACAGGTGACCCTTTCGTGACTGTAAATCCTGAGAATCTCACCCTTTGCCTGCAGAGTTTGCTGCTTTTTTTTCTTTGTCCTAAAGGAGCAATCCCGGTGGAGGCCTGAGTGCCTCCAGATAGCGGGTGCAGGACCCCATACCACCCTGCTTCTTGTAGTACCGCATGGCAGTGCTGCTGTCTGTTAGGCCCTGCGTAGACCTGCCCTTGATGGAAGGCAGAAAGATTTTAAGGGATTGACTGATCGTTCCTAGATCCAACAAGTTGCTGTGGTATCGATGCTCCATCTAAGACCAAAGTCATTTCTTTTATGGCTCCCCCACCTTTGTCTGATTCTAATATTTGTTCCTGGAGTTCTTCAGCAGGAATCCCAACCTGCATTGATTTATTTTTGTTTCCCTGGAGTTGCTTTTAAACTGGAGCTGCTTAATGTCCTAGTTTGGTTGCCTTTTGCTGCTAATGGCCTAATCTGTTCCTCCTTTCGCTTCTGTAGTTAGAACTCTGATCTTGATAACATTCGCATTCTCTAGGCCTTAATTTTTCCAGTAAACAATACAACTTACAGGGAAAAGCGGGCATACAAATAGCCTCCATCCGGAATGTTCACCTCACATCTGCAGAAGCAAACGATAGCAAAGGCTACTTTATTACACAACCTTTGCACAAGGGGTGTTCATATGGCTTAGGCCTCAGGATACCTTTTCAGCCCACTTTCACATGCATAAACGAGGAAGGGTGATTTGTAATTATTGGTGGACAGTTGGAGGGAATAGAGATCGTGCTTATTAATGCTTATGTGTCTAATGTGGACCGGCTCACTTACCTAGATAATATGGCTGTACACCTTACAGAGGTGGTTCACCTCTGGGCAGATAATTGTGTAATGGACATTTGTTTGGATGCTAGTGGGGGATGGTCGACGCCTGGTGGGTACATAAACATCCCCAAAGGCAATATTGTTGTAATTTAGGGGGTGAACAACTTTAATATGCGCTTGGACAGATTCCTGCATTGAACGCTGAAGCATCACAGGGTAATTGGCGCACAATAACTTACTCAGACAGTAGACCCTCTTATTAATGTCTTTTAGCTTGACTGGCTCATAAGCCGTCATTTCAACCTGGAGGCTTAATGTAGACATGCTGGAGGAATTCTTGTTGAATACTGAAGTAAGGGAGACAATTAATAATACTTGGATAATGAGTATGGCAACAACAACAACTACTCTGATAGATTGGGAGGCATCCAAAGTCGTTATTAGAGCACACTGTATGGCAGCAAGTGTGGGTTACGGCCTGACTGTTAATGACCCCCAGACGACAGACTGGATGCAGAGCTTTTTTTTCGTACGCAGTACCCCTGCGCGTCAAATCTGATAGAGACTGCTAGCCGCAGATTCCTTCACGTAGAATTACTCCCAGGCGTGTTGATTTGTTGTTGGTTTAAAGGTCAATAGGGATAATAGCATTGTAGGGTCGTTAAACTGTACCTAGGACCCTCTTCTCCCTGTTTTGTTGGTGAGACTGCATCCGAAAACATTTTTGCCACAGTTTTGTGGGCGTCTTATGTCGACGGCGGACCCGCACCTCATTTGTATGTGGTGTTTGGGGGATGATCATGGCACCACTGACTGTGAGGCCTGTCAACAGTTGAAGCCGAAGTTGCGGCGGGAGCGCTGGATGAAACTTTTCTTGGCGCGTCTCTCCAGGACGACCTCCCCTCGGTCTGCTTCGGCGGACTTCTTCAGATACGTCCGTGGTAGTTGTCCTCACCCTTCTCCAATGTCACATGAGCGTCGCTCGCCGGTGGGTAAGTGTCGCAGTTTGTCCCCGGGGGCTGGTTTCCGGCCTGCCAGGAACGTGGACTTTCCACGGGTGACGCAGCCCCGTGTGTCATCCTATCCACCGTTTCTTGGTGTTGGGGCGTCGAAAGTCCAAATGGAGACATACGCGGCGGCTTTGCAGGCCTCGCTGGCGTCTCCTCCTCTTCCCCTCCTGGGGCTTCGGCGGACCCCTCGCCTTACGCAGGGCCCTCCGCGGGTTCGGATCCAGGCTTGGAGGATGTGGTACTGTTGGGGTGCGGCTCCTCCGGGGCACCTCCTTCAGGCCATGGCGCCTCTACCTCACCGCAAACTCCTGCAGAAGTCCCTGTGGTGTTGCGGTAGGTCGCCGGGGCGCGGTTTGCATCCCCGAGCCCCTCTCGGTCCTTTGACAGGGTGGTCCTGTCTAAGGCAGAGGTGACGCCGCTACGGCGCCTGCAGCAGCTGGACTGTGCAGAGCCACAGGGTCGAGGCCAGATGAGGACCCCTCGTCCCTCCCCAGGCCCCTCTCGTGCCTCCCCACGGGCGACTGCCTCATCGGAGGGCGAGTCAGAGGTTGGATCATTCTTGGCACCGCCACGTGGGTTGCCGAGCAATCTCAGCCTCATTCTGGGCCACGGCTGGCGAAGGGCTTTGTGTCACTCCCCAGGCCCATCTCGTTACCCCACGCAGGTGGCTGCCTCGACGGGAGTCTGATTGGCGCCAGATGGTGCCGACAACCTGCCTCAGGCGGCGGACTCTACGGCACCGCGCAGGAGTCGTACCGCGGATTCATCTTCGGACGCTCCTTCTTCTCCAGAGGCAGGTTGTATATTAGTGTCGTCCTTCCCGGAGACTGGTAGCCATGTGGTGTCTTTTTCTCCGGCGTCAAAGGGCGGCTACCTGCCCTTCCTGAGGCAGAGGTGTTCGTCGGAAGAGCGGCAGGTCCCTCATTCCTCAGCTCCTTATGACTTCCAGGTCTGGACCTTGCCCTTCCCGCTTGACCTCAGGGACGGGCGCCTTAGTTTGCAGCTTTCGCCCACGGAAGAGCTGCTTTCTCCACCGCGGGGGCCCTACGGAGGCGGGTGCGGCCTTTGCTCACGCAGTGTCCACGGCTGTGGGCATCCTGCGCATGGGTGATCCTGTGGCTCACTCTCCGGCGGACCATCTATTGGAGGTCCTCCACCAGGGCTCTGGTGAGAGAGAAATCTTACTTCCCTTGAAGGTTCCCTCCTCTCTTCCTTGACAGGGGCTTGGAGGCGTCCTGCCTCAGGGGACCCGGTGCCTCAACATCTTCTGCACCGGCACCTCCCGGTGCCGCGTGACCTGGCGTGCCTTTCCCTCCACCCCTCTGCTGCTAGTCCTCTTGTGCAGACTGCTTTTTCCTCCCTGCCGCAGCGGTTGACCCCGCCGCCCCGAGAGGCCCGCTTGCTGGACACTTGGGGGTGCAACATGTTCGCCTTGATCAGCGCTGCCCTGCGGGCCCTTAACACCTTGAGTGTCCTGGCTAGGGCCTCCTCCTGTTTGTGGGATTCTGCTGAGTCTCTGGGATCCGCAGCGACCCAGGAAGGGTGGTCAGGTGGATTTACGGCATCATGCGTTGGATGGCCGGGAGCTTGCAGCGCTTATTCTCCGCACTGCTCTGGACATCTCAGAGGTGCTGGGCCTTGCCATGGCTTCCTCGGTCGCTCTCCTTCGCCATGCTTGGCTTCGGGATGGAGTATTCCCTGAGAATATTCGGGAGCGACTTATCGACCGTCCATTTGATGGCAGCCTGTTCCATGCCCTGGCCAACTCCGCCATCCAAAGGCTCTTGGCAGGGCTCTGATCTCCTCCTCCTCCTTATCCTCCGTCCCCTCCTCAGTGACTCCTGAGTTGAGTTGATTCTGGGCCTTAGGCCGGTTGTTCTGGCTGTGGAGTGTGTTTTCTGGCCATTTGCGTCCTTCCTTGGGACTTTGGCATTGTTGGCTGCTGTACGGCCCCTTTTGTTGATTGTATGTGTGTTCTGCCCGACTTGTTGCGCAGACTTGGCCCGGAGATTAGGCCTTCTGCTTTGCTTGGGCTCTTTGTCAAGCCTTTCGCGGGGATGTTTTTTTCCCCGTGGCTCTTTTTTTTTCCTCTGCTGCGGAAGTTCTTTCAAAGAGGGTTCCCATATTTTGGGACTTATCGTACCCTAGGTGGGGTAGTTGTAGTTGTCATATGGTAGAGGGTTCTGGTCACCTTCGGGTGCCTGTTCTCCATGGCGTTATGTAGGTTGATTTTGCTCCTTGAGGTAGTGTGCGCGGTGTTGACACTACTGTGGGTGGTGGTGTTAGTCACTGTTTCTTTCCACATTTTCTGCTTTTCGCACACTGTTCCCATGCTTCCACAGTTTATCTGGTGGTTCCGCGTTGTGATGCGGAAAAGTTCTCCGAAGAAAATTGACGTAGGCGCGCCGGGGCGGGTCTTATGTGGCCTCGCTGACGTTACATGCGCGTACAACGCCTAGGCGGAGTCGCATGATGTTGCCCCGGCGTGCAGGGATGCTGTAGCAAAAAAGTTTCCAGATCCAGTCTCACACTTGGGAGTAATTCTACGTGAAGGAATCTGCGGCTAGAATAGTCTCTACCAGATACATCGTTACAAAAGGTAAGTAACTCGTACAGTGGCGTTGGTCGACTCCGTGTTTATCGTTGGCATTATGGTCACCGTAATGACGTTGCGGTACCTACTTAGATTCTGCCCTCGCTCGCTGACGTCATTGCTTTCTTTTTTCACTCCAGCCAGTGCAAATCCGGAGAGAGCGGTACCTCCAGTCACTTTTTGACTGACTTTTTTGCGACATTTGTCGACACCGTTTTTCGAGTCTATCGACTCTTGGTGCATGTTATGGATGCCCGGTTTCAAGGCTTGGGGTTCTGCTGAAAACTGGTGTCAGCGACGGATCCGCACAGTGTGTGCCTGTGGTTCCTCGAACGTGACCTTGATCCCAAGTCGTGTTCAGACTGCTGGACCATGATTCCTAAGTCTTTGCGGGAGCAGTCCCGAAAGCTTCTCAAGGCCCGGCAGTCTGCTCCGCTCAAGGTCCCGGTCGTGGGTAAGATCAAAGGACTGGTTGCGGAGCCACCACCACCACCACCTCCACTCATCCTCGAAGTCCTCGCACTACTCTGGTAAGTCGAAGAAACTTTGTCTCTCTTCGACTTCTCAACACCCGTCAACCGACACGAAGAGGGATGCGGGTGGTGTTCGAAGAGTCGACTCCAAGGTTCCCTCCTTTTCCGGGTCCCGGAGCGACCACTGCCCAGCTTAGAAGCTTTTACAAAACTACGCATGCCATCTTTGGGCAGCCCGGCTGTGCTGGCGCGCCTTCGGGCCCTGTGGACTCTGCTGGGGGCCCAGGTCCTTTGATGCCGGTGGCTGCGGCCCCGGTGCCACAGGGTCCCCTTGGATCCAAGGGACCCTGATCGGCACCAATTTCACCCTGGGCCTTTGATGCCGGTGGCTGCGGCCCCGGTGCCACAGGGTCCCCTTGGATCCAGGGGACCCTGATCGGCACCAATTTCACCGGTGGGTACCCTTTTTGGGGCTCCCCAAGTAGTACAGATCAGTGCACAAGCAGACACTGGTCTGGGAACGCGCGAGCCGCAGGGAACGCCAACGTGCGCGCTCACGGCGTCACGCTCCTGCCCTCACGCTCCTGCCCTCACGCTCCTGCCCTCACGCTCCTGCCCTCACGCTCCTGCCCTCACGCTCCTGCCCTCACGCTCCTGCCCTCACGCTCCTGCCCTCACGCTCCTGCCCTCACGCTCCTGCCCTCACGCTCCTGCCCTCACGCTCCTGCCCTCACGCTCCTGCCCTCACGCTCCTGCCCTCACGCTCCTGCCCTCACGCTCCTGCCCTCACGCTCCTGCCCTCACGCTCCTGCCCTCACGCTCCTGCCCTCACGCTCCTGCCCTCACGCTCCTGCCCTCACGCTCCTGCCCTCCCGCGTCTCTTCCAAGGCGCGCTCCAGGCCGACTTGTTTGAGTTGTAGTCGTCAGAGAAGGATGAAAGCGCGGGCGCGAAGCGGGCCGTCAGACGCCGCACGTCCCGCACCTTGGTCATGGAGAGGAAGGGCGGGCTCCACTGCAGGCTCCAGAGCGATGTCAGTTCGGCTGTTTTTCACCCTTGTTTTAGATGATTTTAGACATTCGACTGGGTATATACGGCCGGTTGGTAAAAGAGCGATCGTAAAGGTAACTGCGAGCCCTCTCCCGTCCTTTACGTGTATTTTCTGTCTGTCGAGGAAAGCTGAGCAGACTGCGCGAGCCTTTGTCCGGGGCCGGTGGAGGCGTCTCTCACTGGCGACTTTCACTCTGCATCACCGTCTGCACGTGCTGTACCTGCTGCATGTAGGTCGCGTGAGGTTTTGCATTCTTCCATTCTTTTAACGACATTCGTCCTCTGACTATTGTTCTTCTCCTGCTGAGGAAGCGTATTGTCACCTGCTCATCCCTTCTCTACCTGGCCTTGACTGCCCTCACCCCCTCCCTCCCTCCCTATCCTTCCTTTCTAGCCCTCCTCTGCTCCTCACCGGAAGTGGAGGCTGGACTCCTGTTGATAAGCGTTTCCCCCCATGATCTCCTACCTCTTTCCTTGACACTTCTCGACATCACTACATGTTCCAGAGGAAGGCCTGTAAACATTGTGTGCGCGCGGACTGTGGTTAGCCACGACGGTCTAACAAAGTGTTATTGGATTAGTTCATATAACCTGGATTAATTTAGAATCAGCAGGTTCCCTCTCCCATGTAAGTGATAAGTAGTTGGTTGGCCGTTAATAAAGATGATTGCATCGTTTTCATTTTTTTGAAGAAATAATATCCATCAAGGGAGTTTAACTAATAAAGCTACAATTTTAGTTTTGAAAGATGATTCACATTTTCTGTTACAAATGACGTTTTTCTGAATGAGGCAGTTACTTTGAGTTTTAAGTACCTGTCTGCTGAGAATGCTAGCGGAAAATCTTTGCACATAACAAAAGCAAACCCGTGCAAGTAAAATAAAACCAAGTTACTAACTGTTGTCTATCAGCAGCAAGGAAGTTATTGTTTTTCAAATAATGTTTCTCATTCATCTGGAGATAATAGTTAAGAAACCCACCAGAGATAAAATCTTTTCTGTGCAAGATTCCGTTTCACCGACCATTTTAAACCAGGACCTCAGAACACTAGTGCTAAGGTTGTCTTGCACATATCGTGAGAAGCAAAGCGCTTCTGGTAGTGCTCAGAACATAACATCAGAGAAGCCACTTCCCCATCCTGGTACCACAGCAGATGATTGTGTTACATTATGAAGCTTCAGATCGATTGCTGTGTCTTCATCCAGTGTTTTTATATCACTGATTGTTCGTAAATGCAGTTAATATAATCTTACAATGGTGCGGTGATCTAACGTCTCAGGCCAACTTGGTGTGGTTGCTGGGGTTAATATCTCCTCTGGAAATCTCCAATATCCAAGCTTCATATCTGTATTCCCACCTGAATCTTACGATCAGGGCCTGAAGGTTTTCTGCCAATATATACATCAAAGACGCTACTGGCTGTTAAGCTATGTCTGTACAGTACAAGCCGTCATTCTGTTTCAGGCACTTTCCGCAAACAAATCGAACACTTGTTCTACTGTATACTCTTAAAAACCCAGTTCATGGGCAGAATCATTGAATTGCTTCTTCAGTGAGGGCCTTATTGGTTCTTATGAGGTATTTGTTGTTTAGAGCCTCACAACGAAGCCTCACTTTTTGCAAGGCCTCCTTACAAAGTAAGAATATTAAAAATGATGAACGCTTAGTCCAGAGTTCTTTAAGATAATAGAGGAGCTTCGGATCCATATGAAGTTCCAGGATAATCTCTGACTGTGGAATGATTTTCATTTAGACTGATTGCATGCAAATTTATCCCATTTCAGGTTATAAATCTTACCCTGATCTGGACCTCTGGGATGTATGTTGGACATCCTTAGATGGCAGTTGGATTTGCACGAGACAGTCCTACATCTTTACTACAAGGATATTAAATTGCCAAAGAACAAGCGGAGTTCTCGAGAGCTGGTTGAGCAGCTCGATAAAGCTGTTAATTTGAAGTATAAAATGTAGTTACTTGGCTAGACCCCTGCTGGACTTGGTTTCAGGCCCTAAACCCGCCCAGGTAATGTCTGTCTGAGGGATGCTGTTGTGCAGTTGCATAGTTGGAAATGTTGAAAGGCAACATGAAAGGTCTTTAACTGATCATTCCTCACAGGCCTTTAGGAGCCAGACTTCTCAGACTGTTCCGTTGAGTGATAAAGCTTTCCATCATCGTGCGGAGCTCCCCCTTTGGAGTGTTCTAGTGCTGTCTCACTCAATCCATTTTTAGGTCTCCGCCTGCGAAAGACTGCTCACATGCGCAGTCAAGCTGGCGAGACTTAATGGGATGGAGAGAACATCACCTGCGAGGTTAAGTCCCGCCCCGCTTTTCCATTGGCTGGCCTCCTAAAGAGTGGCCAGCCATTGGAGAAGAGGTCCTGGTGACATTCTTCTTTCTATCTAAGCCCCGTCCTTTTCAGACTGGCGGGCGTGTTTTCCTGCTGAAGTAAAAGGTTTCTCACTTAAAGGCAGGTAGGTGGTGGGCCCGTACTTAGGGGCACCACGCGGTGTCAAGGGTAACCCGCCCCTCTTTCAGGTCAGAGGCTGCCTGGTACCCCCCACGGCACCCCCCTCGCGGGCAGGCCTCGGGAGCCGGGAACTTGCCTGCTGCAGCAGCAGGTCTTTAGCGGCAGGCCGGGATTGTCGCCGAGGGGGTCACTTCTCTAGCGCAGCAGTCTCCCCATGTAGCCCGATCTTACATGCGTGTAGACGCCATCTGCCCCTGGGTCTCGTCGGCACTGTAGCGGTGTGGGGCAGGGCCAGGGCATAGTTCAGAATTGATGCAGTGTGCTGGGGGTCTCCTGCTTGAAGCGGTCTTGCCGATCCGCTTGCACTATCTATGTCTGGATGTTCGAGGAGTGAGGCATGGCGGGGCCGGGTGGCTCGGGGCACAGCCGGGGGCGCAGGTTCCTTTAATTAAAGGGGCACTGTCTACTTTCGCCCCGTTTCCTCATTGTCCGAGGCCTTGCCTTCACATAGGGTTTGTAAGGACTCTTCACCATTTATGATCTACACGTTGAAGGTCTCGTGCTCCGCGGTGCCTCGTGCACATTGCCGACGGGAGTTTGCCCGGCAGGGAACGGGTGAATAGGGACATGTTGCCTATCATCTGCGAGAGTATGGCGCCCCGGTGTGGCCACAGACTTAGCCAGGTGTTGTGCGGCTGCGGGGGCAGCGGATATGGAGCAATTTAGAGGACACCCCGGAGTGGCTTGGGTTTTTGTGAGAGCGCACAAAAACAATATGTGTACTTATGCACATTTCTACAGTCACTGTTGTTGCGCTGTATAGAACCTCAGAGCGCCAGTGCTGGGCGGCATACTGGTGCTGGTGGCTGGAGTTCCACACACTATGGCCCTGCGGGAGATCTGTGACGTGGCTGAAGGAGCAGCGTTATATAGGAGACGGGTGGTTTGGTCACATTGCACGGCCCTGTGGAGATAGCGCTCTGGAAGGAAGGGCAGTGTTATAATAGAGGGCGCTAGATGGGAGGCAGGTGAAGTCTACACACTCTATGGTCCACCTAAAGAGCACAGTGAATGCAACAGCAGCGTTATATAGGGTGGGAGGGACTGCAAAATGCATAGCCCTGCGGAGATCAGCCCGATAGGTGTGTCTGTGTGTGGCTCTGTGTGTGTGTGGCTCTGTGTGTGTGTGGCTCTGTGTGTGTGTGTGTGTGTGGCTCTGTGTGTGTGTGTGTGGCTCTGTGTGTGTGTGTGTGGCTCTGTGTGTGTGTGTGTGGCTCTGTGTGTGTGTGTGTGGCTCTGTGTGTGTGTGTGTGTGTGGCTCTGTGTGTGTGTGTGTGGCTCTGTGTGTGTGTGTGTGGCTCTGTGTGTGTGTGGCTCTGTGTGTGTGTGGCTCTGTGTGTGTGTGGCTCTGTGTGTGTGTGGCTCTGTGTGTGTGTGGCTCTGTGTGTGTGGCTCTGTGTGTGTGGCTCTGTGTGTGTGGCTCTGTGTGTGTGGCTCTGTGTGTGTGGCTCTGTGTGTGGCTCTGTGTGTGGCTCTGTGTGTGGCTCTGTGTGTGGCTCTGTGTGTGGCTCTGTGTGTGGCTCTGTGTGTGGCTCTGTGTGTGGCTCTGTGTGTGTGTGTGTGGGGCTCTGTGTGTGGGGGGGCTCTGTGTGTGGGGGGGCTCTGTGTGTGGGGGGGCTCTGTGTGTGGGGGGGCTCTGTGTGTGGGGCTCTGTGTGTGGGGGCTCTGTGTGTGTGGGGGCTCTGTGTGTGTGGGGGCTCTGTGTGTGTGGGGGCTCTGTGTGTGTGGGGGCTCTGTGTGTGTGGGGGCTCTGTGTGTGTGGGGCTCTGTGTGTGTGGGGCTCTGTGTGTGTGGGGCTCTGTGTGTGTGGGGCTCTGTGTGTGTGGGGCTCTGTGTGTGTGGGGCTCTGTGTGTGGGGGGGCTCTGTGTGTGGGGGGGCTCTGTGTGTGGGGGGCTCTGTGTGTGGGGGGCTCTGTGTGTGGGGGGCTCTGTGTGTGGGGGGCTCTGTGTGTGGGGGGCTCTGTGTGTGGGGGGCTCTGTGTGTGGGGGGCTCTGTGTGTGGGGGGCTCTGTGTGGGGGGCTCTGTGTGTGGGGGGCTCTGTGTGTGGGGGGCTCTGTGTGTGGGGGGCTCTGTGTGTGGGGGGCTCTGTGTGTGGGGGGCTCTGTGTGTGGGGGGCTCTGTGTGTGGGGGGCTCTGTGTGTGGGGGGCTCTGTGTGTGTGTGGCTCTGTGTGTGTGTGTGTGGCTCTGTGTGTGTGTGTGTGGCTCTGTGTGTGTGTGGCTCTGTGTGTGTGTGGCTCTGTGTGTGTGTGGCTCTGTGTGTGTGGCTCTGTGTGTGTGGCTCTGTGTGTGTGGCTCTGTGTGTGGCTCTGTGTGGGGCTCTGTGTGTGTGTGTGTGTGGGGGCTCTGTGTGTGTGGGGGCTCTGTGTGTGTGGGGGCTCTGTGTGTGTGGGGGCTCTGTGTGTGTGGGGGCTCTGTGTGTGTGGGGGCTCTGTGTGTGTGGGGGCTCTGTGTGTGTGGGGCTCTGTGTGTGTGGGGCTCTGTGTGTGTGGGGCTCTGTGTGTGTGGGGCTCTGTGTGTGTGGGGCTCTGTGTGTGTGGGGCTCTGTGTGTGTGGGGCTCTGTGTGTGTGGGGCTCTGTGTGTGTGTGGGGCTCTGTGTGTGTGGGGCTCTGTGTGTGTGGGGCTCTGTGTGTGTGTGGGGCTCTGTGTGTGTGTGGGGCTCTGTGTGTGTGTGGGGCTCTGTGTGTGTGTGGGGCTCTGTGTGTGTGTGGGGCTCTGTGTGTGTGGGGCTCTGTGTGTGTGGGGCTCTGTGTGTGTGGGGCTCTGTGTGTGTGGGGCTCTGTGTGTGTGGGGCTCTGTGTGTGTGTGTGGCTCTCTGTGTGTGTGTGTGTGTGTGGCTCTGTGTGTGTGTGTGTGTGGGGCTCTCTGTGTGTGTGTGTGTGGGGCTCTCTGTGTGTGTGTGTGTGTGGGGCTCTCTGTGTGTGTGTGTGTGGGGCTCTCTGTGTGTGTGTGTGTGGGGCTCTCTGTGTGTGTGTGTGTGTGGGGCTCTCTGTGTGTGTGTGTGTGGGGGGCTCTGTGTGTGTGTGTGTGTGTGGGGGGCTCTCTGTGTGTGGGGCTCTCTGTGTGTGTGGGGCTCTCTGTGTGTGTGGGGCTCTCTGTGTGTGTGGGGCTCTCTGTGTGTGTGGGACTCTGTGTGGGTGGGGCTCTCTGTGTGGGTGGGGCTCTGTGTGGGTGGGGCTCTGTGTGGGTGGGGCTCTGTGTGGGTGGGTCTCTGTGTGGGTGGGGCTCTGTGTGGGTGGGGCTCTGTGTGGGTGTGTGGGGCTCTGTGTGTGTGGGTGGGGGGGGGCTCTGTGTGTGTGGGTGGGGGGGGGCTCTGTGTGTGTGTGGGTGGGGGGGGGCTCTGTGTGTGTGGGTGGGGGGGGGCTCTGTGTGTGTGTGTGGGGGGGGCTCTGTGTGTGTGTGCGGGGGGCTCTGTGTGTGTGTGGGGGGGGCTCTGTGTGTGGGGGGGGCTCTGTGTGTGTGTGGGGGGGGCTCTGTGTGTGTGTGGGGGGGGGGCTCTGTGTGTGTGTGGGGGGGGGGCTCTGTGTATGCGTGGGAGGGCTCTGTGTGTGCGTGGCTCTGTGTGTGGGGGGCTCTGTGTGTGGGGGGCTCTGTGTGTGGGGGGGCTCTGTGTGTGTGGGGGGCTCTGTGTGTGTGGGGGGCTCTGTGTGTGTGTGGGGGGCTCTGTGTGTGTGTGGGGGGCTCTGTGTGTGTGGGGGGCTCTGTGTGTGTGGGGGGCTCTGTGTGTGCGGGGGGCTCTGTGTGTGTGCGGGGGGCTCTGTGTGTGTGGGGGGGCTCTGTGTGTGTGGGGGGGCTCTGTGTGTGTGGGGGGGCTCTGTGTGTGTGGGGGGGCTCTGTGTGTGTGGGGGGGCTCTGTGTGTGTGGGGGGGCTCTGTGTGTGTGGGGGGCTGTGTGTGTGGGAGGGGGCTGTGTGTGTGGGAGGGGGCTGTGTGTGTGGGAGGGGGCTCTGTGTGTGGGGGGGGCTCTGTGTGTGGGGGGGGCTCTGTGTGTGTGTGGCTCTGTGTGTGTGGCTCTGTGTGTGTGGCTCTGTGTGTGTGGCTCTGTGTGTGTGGCTCTGTGTGTGTGGCTCTGTGTGTGTGGCTCTGTGTGTGTGGCTCTGTGTGTGTGGCTCTGTGTGTGTGGCTCTGTGTGTGGCTCTGTGTGTGTGGCTCTGTGTGTGTGGCTCTGTGTGTGTGGCTCTGTGTGTGTGTGTGGCTCTGTGTGTGTGTGTGTGTGTGTGGCTCTGTGTGTGTGTGTGGCTCTGTGTGTGTGTGTGTGTGTGGCTCTGTGTGTGTGTGTGTGTGTGGCTCTGTGTGTGTGTGTGTGTGTGGCTCTGTGTGTGTGTGTGTGTGGCTCTGTGTGTGTGTGGCTCTGTGTGTGTGTGGCTCTGTGTGTGTGTGGCTCTGTGTGTGTGTGGCTCTGTGTGTGTGTGGCTCTGTGTGTGTGTGTGTGTGTGTGTGTGGCTCTGTGTGTGTGTGTGTGTGTGTGGCTGTGTGTGTGTGTGTGTGTGTGTGTGTGTGTGTGTGGCTCTGTGTGTGTGTGTGTGTGTGTGTGGCTCTGTGTGTGTGTGTGTGTGTGTGTGTGGCTCTGTGTGTGTGTGTGTGGCTCTGTGTGTGTGGCTCTGTGTGTGTGTGTGTGGCTCTGTGTGTGTGTGTGTGTGGCTCTGTGTGTGTGTGTGTGGCTCTGTGTGTGTGTGTGTGGCTCTGTGTGTGTGTGTGTGGCTCTGTGTGTGTGTGTGTGGCTCTGTGTGTGTGTGTGTGGCTCTGTGTGTGTGTGTGTGGCTCTGTGTGTGGCTCTGTGTGTGGCTCTGTGTGTGTGGCTCTGTGTGTGTGGCTCTGTGTGTGTGGCTCTGTGTGTGTGTGTGGCTCTGTGTGTGTGTGGCTCTGTGTGTGTGTGGCTCGCTCTGTGTGTGTGTGGCTCTGTGTGTGTGTGGCTCGCTCTGTGTGTGTGTGGCTCGCTCTGTGTGTGTGTGGCTCGCTCTGTGTGTGTGTGGCTCTGTGTGTGTGTGTGGCTCTGTGTGTGTGTGTGGCTCTGTGTGTGTGTGTGGCTCTGTGTGTGTGTGGCTCTGTGTGTGGCTCTGTGTGTGTGTGTGGCTCTGTGTGTGTGTGTGGCTCTGTGTGTGTGTGTGTGGCTCTGTGTGTGTGTGTGGCTCTGTGTGTGTGTGTGGCTCTGTGTGTGTGTGTGTGGCTCTGTGTGTGTGTGTGTGGCTCTGTGTGTGTGTGTGTGGCTCTGTGTGTGTGTGTGTGGCTCTGTGTGTGTGTGTGTGGCTCTGTGTGTGTGTGTGTGGCTCTGTGTGTGTGTGTGTGGCTCTGTGTGTGTGTGTGTGTGTGGCTCTGTGTGTGTGTGGGGCTCTGTGTGTGGGGCTCTGTGTGTGGGGCTCTGTGTGTGGGGCTCTGTGTGTGGGGCTCTGTGTGTGGGGCTCTGTGTGTGGGGCTCTGTGTGTGGGGCTCTGTGTGTGGGGCTCTGTGTGTGGGGCTCTGTGTGTGGGGCTCTGTGGGCCATCTAAGTCGGTACCGACCCCGTCGGAGTCGTTGATGGATCCGGTGCCGAGGCGTGTAAAGGACAGGTCCAGAAGGGAAGCTCAACGTCTCTTGGAGGAACAAAGTTATGCCGACTCTCGCCCTGACTTAGAAGAGGGTGAGCTGGGAGAAGATTGTTTTGAAGAGCTGGCTGATGCCAGTGGCCTGGATTTTTCCCCGGAGTGGGAATTGCCCTCATGACATGATACGCCTTCAAAGGATGTCCAGCCATATCATGTGGTAATGAGGAAGGCTGCGGGACTTTTAAATTTAACATTACCAACAGTTGAATTGAAGTCAAACCTTCTAACAGAAGTTCTTCACTCTCCGAGTTCGGCTGTGGAGCCTTTACTTCCATTTAATGAGGCGTTAACTGAGCCCATTATGGAGGTGTGGAAGAAGCCGCTCTCTGCTCCTGCTGTATCCAAGAGTGTGGCTAGAAGGTATAGGGTAGCTCCAGAGGACCCTGCGTTCTTAACATCTCACCCTTCTCCAAAGAGCCTGGTGATTCAAGCTGCGTGTTCTAAGAAGTCTATAAGTGCTTTTCCCCAAGTTCCTGAGGACAAGGAGGCTAAAAAGCAAGATCAGGGGGCCAAGAAAACTTTCTCATCCGCTAGTATGGCCTTGAAGTCTACAAATGCCACTTGTCTCATGGGGAGGTATGTGCACGCACTTATGGACTCAATGCGTGCTTTGGCTCCTAAGATCCCTGAGGAGAACAGGAGTGATTTCGAGGAGGTGTTGTCTGACACCCAAGCAGCAGCACGCCAAGTAATTCAGAGCGGTCTTGACACAGCTGATTCTGTGGCTCGGATTATGGGTACTAGAGAGTGCTCCAGCATCTGCAGGATACAACTCAGTTGTTGTACCATTTGGGGTTTTCGATAAATGTACCCAAGTCTCACCTGGTGCCCTCCCATCGCAACCTGTTCATAGGTGTGGTACTGAACACTACTGTGTGTCGTGCATTCCCTCCTCCTCAAAGGATTCGCGACATACAGGAAATGATTCCTTTATTTTTCAATGGAGCGGTCGTTCCAGTCCTGAAGGTCCTTCGTCTGCTCGGCTGATGGCTTCATGCATTCTGCTGGACAACCATGCACGCTGGCATATGAGGGCGCTCCAGTGGTGCCTCCGCAGGCAGTGGTTTCAACACCAAGGGGACCTCAGGGAGTCAGTGAGGATCTCCAGAGAGACTGCAGCGGATGTATTTTAGTGGGGCGTGGAAGGCAATCTGTCACAAGGGAAGCCTTTCCATCTGTCTCCATCGGTGGCCACGGTGATAACGGATACATCCACTCTAGGGTGGGGTGCTCATCTGGGGGATCTGGAGGTCAAGGGTCTTTGGTCTCCAGAGGAAAGGTT
Organism: Lissotriton helveticus; assembly: GCF_964261635.1. NCBI lineage: Eukaryota > Metazoa > Chordata > Amphibia > Caudata > Salamandridae > Lissotriton > Lissotriton helveticus. The sequence continues at coordinate 1,039,694,622 of NC_136061.1, forward strand.
GCTTCACATCAACCTTCTAGAATTTCAGGCAATACGTTTGGCGCTCAAGGCCTTCCTCCCTTCCCTTCGCGGTCGGTCAGTGCAAGTCCTAACGGACAACACGACCGCGATGTGGTACATCAACAAGCAGGGAGGTGTAGGGTCGCAGTGTCTCTGCAGAGAGGCTCTGCGGCTCTGGTCTTGGGTTCAGGACCATCAGATTTGTCTGATGGCAAATCATCTGGCCGGGGTTCTGAACGTGCGAGCAGACAGTCTGAGTCGTCAGTTCTCGGCCGACCACGAGTGAAGGCTCCATCCAGAGGTTGTTCCCGACATCTTTCGGATGTGGGGAACTCCTCGGGTGGATCTGTTTGCCACTCGCGGGAATGCTCACTGCCCGTCGTTCTGCAGTCTCCAGTATGCGATGCAAGGAGCCTTGGGGGACGAGTTTCAGTTGAGTTGGGGAAATCAACTCCTTTACGCGTTTCCTCCCATACCCTTGATTCCTCGGGTTCTGAGGAAGATTCGCCAAGACCGGGCCCAAGTCATATTGGTCGCCCCGGGTTGGCCAAGAAGGGTGTGGTACACGGATCTTCTCCACCTCTCCTCTCTCCTGCCGCTCCGTCTCCCTCTCAGGGCAGACCTCCTCTCTCAGATGGAGGGGCAGGTTCTACACCCCCACCTCCAGACATTACACCTTCATGCTGGAGATTGAACGGGGCAACCTGATTTCCTTTTCTCTCCCGCCTGACGTGGTGGATGTCATCTTGTCAGCCAGGCGTGACTCCACTAAGTCCATCTATTCTTATAGATGGTCGAAATTTGTCACTTGGTGTGGGGAGAAATCTATAGACCCTTTGAGAGCCCATTTGTCTGATGTTCTCCAGTTTGCCCTTTCTCTGGCGCAGCAGGGGCTTGCTGTTGCCACAGTGAAGGGCTATCTTTCAGCGCTGTCGGCATTTCTCTGCTTGCCTGACCAGCCATCTCTTTTTAAATCTCCTGTAGTTTTAAGGTTTTTGAAGGGCCTCACAAATAAGTTTCCTCCAACTCCTTTTATTGTGCCTCAGTGGGACTTAAATCTTGTTTTGACCTTTTTAATGGGTGCTCCCTTTGAGCCTCTTCACAAATGTCCTATGAGGCTTTTGACTCTTAAAACCGTTTTCCTCGTTGCGATAACCTCGGCAAGGAGGGTAAGTGAGCTTCAAGCTCTTAGTTCCAAGCCCCCTTTCTTGACCATTCATACTGATCGTATTTGGTTCTTAGGACCAGGGCTGCTTTTCTGCCTAAGGTGGGGTCTCCTTTCCACCTTGGTCAATCCATTACCCTCCCTACCTTTTATCCTCCCCCTCACCCTTCCAAGGAGGAGGAGAGATTACACCGTCTGGACCCCAAAAGGGCGGTGTCCTTTTACCTGGACAGATCTAAAGACTGTCGGTTGGATGACCAGCTCTTCATTGGGTTTTCTGGCTGCAAGAGAGGAAGAGCGGTCCATAAAAGAACTTTGTCAAGATGGATCGTCCTCTGTATAAAGATCTGCTACTCTTTGGCCGGTAAGGCACCTCCAGAGGGTATAAGGGCTCATTCTATAAGAGCTAAATCTTCAACCTCTGCATTGGCTAGAGGTGTTCCTGTAGAGGACATTTGTAGGGCGGCAACTTGGTCATCCCTCCACACTTTCGCGAAGCATTACTGCTTGGATTCCGAAGTGAGGAGGGACGGCCACTTTGCGCGCTCTGTCCTTCAGGTTTTACTGGTTTAGAAGAGTGGACACCCTCCTCCGGGAGTGGGGACTGCTGTGGGACTCTATTCACAAGGTGAGGAATCCACACGGCAGATGTATCTATCAGAAGAACAAGTTACTTACCTTCGGTAACGCTTTTTCTGGTAGATACGGTATCTTCCTGTGGATTCCTCACTGACCCACCCGCCTCCCCGTTGTCCGCTCTTCTATACCAGAGAATCTGTGTTGTAAATATTTTATGGTCAAGGAAAATGTTTTATTTCAAATGTTTTCTTATATTTACTTTGCACTGTGTGTTTTACCTTGGCTATTGTATACTGTGTATACTATGTATATATCTACTGTCATTGGTCCGTCCGTGTGCCTCGAAGGCACGGAAAAAAGGGCGGAACTGATGTCATCACGCCGGCATGGGCCTATTATGGGCGTCAGCGGAGTCGCGAGAGATGCCGTGCCTCTATGACGTCCAAGTCCACATCTGCGCGAAGCTACGAAAAGAATTTCCGAATGTTGCTGACGCAAGGGGGATATTCGCAAGGTGAGGAATCCACAGGCAGATACTGTATCTACCAGAAAAAGCATTACCGAAGGCAAGTATCTTGTTCGGCAGTGCACAAATGGACCATCTCCAGATGGGTTGTTTTGTGCTTAAAAGTTTGCTACTCTTAGGCAAAGAAGGAGGCTCCAGTGGGACTGCGCGCCCATTCCACCAGGGCAACTGCAGCTACCTCTGCTTTGGGACAGGGAGTCCCCTCAATGACATCTGTCAGGCAGCTACGTGGGCATCTCTGCACACGTTAACTAAACACTACTGCCTGTACAGCCAAGTCCGGAGAGACTGGTTCTTTGGCCGTTATGTTCTCCCGGACTTTCTGGTGTGAACTTGGTTTGCAGACCCACCTACGGGGTTGGTATTGCTGCGGTATCTATTCACAAGGTAAGGAATCTATAACTAATGGGCTCTTTCAGATGAACAAGTTACTTACCTTCGGTAACAATATATCTGTTAGAGACAGAGATTAGTTATAGATTTCTTACTGCCCCACACATCCTCCCCTTTCTGCAAAGTGATTTCTAGGGTTAAGGACATCCTTTCAGCCCCCTAGTTTTGTGCACCAGTGGTCAGTGTCTTGCATGGCTCTGAACTCCTGGCGTGGGAAGTAGTGTACAGAACTGACGTCCGCTCGCGAGAGCGACGTCTAAGTAGATACTGTGACATCATTACAACGCCAACGACGAACGTGAAGTCAACCAACACCACCTTTCGACGCGCAGGGGTACTGCTGACAAAAAAATTCTCTGGATCCAGTCTGAAGGTATATTGGATATACGAACGCCATGAGGTGTTTTCTTGGAAGATTGAATTTGGAGTAAGGATGTTATAGCTCTTCTCCATTTAGCTATTCTGTTGGTGAAGGAGATTAGGTTGTTAACCAAAATACCTTTATTGGGACAAATGTAGGAATAAGAGATGTGTTTCAGAGTTCAAACACAAACTACTCAAATAGAAGTTCTTGGTTGCGTTTTTAGATCATTTGGGAGGGTAGTTTATCTTGAAGGCATTGCAGCCCACCTGTGCCAGTAAGATATCTCTGGTATTACGATTATATGGTTACATGGTGACTAAAGGTACAGGGGGTTAGTGGGATGAAATACTGCTCTTGATGTTTGGATAGATCCATTAGGGACATGAACTTGCTACAGAAAAGATGGCTGATTTATTGGGAGTAGAAGCAAGAGTGTGCAGCTGTCCGGGGATGTGTAAAGGGGATAGACGAAGGAGCCTAAGGCCCGGAGATCTTTCCAAATGCAGAGGAATATTCCAATGCAACAGTGGAGACTCAGATCCCACATTCCTAAAGACCGGATCATGAATTGCTAGGAGATGGCTATCAAATGAGGCCATTGAAAGCTCTTCTGATAGAACACTCTGAACCATTGTAAGATGGCTGCCCCATTAGGGATGCAGTAAGTGTGTATCACAGTCCTTAAGCTCCCAGGCGCCTTAAGCCATATTTTGATCATGATGCTGTTGAAATGGCCACAAATTTAGGGAATGGACCTTCGTGTGGGGAACCGGGGGGGATGAAAGAACCTCCAAGATGGAGGGCCAGCCAAGCCCGGTCAGGCCACCACTGTGACCATCATGCTCCAAAAACCTAGAGAGCCGCTGAAACACTTATGCATTGCCTAAATTGCAGAGAGGAGAAGGCTCTGCGAGTCAGAGCAAGCAGATCCCGAGACTGGCAAGGTTATGTCACTGGACCACTGGGGGAGCAGCATTCACACTGTCAGGTGTATATTGGGCACTAGGAAGCGAGGAATGCAGCGGGAGAGCACCAGTGTCAGCGGCAAGCAGGGCTTGCGCTTCGCAGTCCATGGGATACACACAGAGGATCCAGGATTTTAGGGGGCAGGGGAGGCTCTGTGTCCCTTGAACAAAGACAGTTCCTGCTCTCACAACCAGTCAGCTCTGGTGGGAGCTTCGATCCTCGGCTAAGGCAGTCTCAAGGCCCAAGCCTGCCAACAACCCAGACTTTATGGACCACAGTCAGTGGATCGCAGCACTCGTAGCAGAAGAGCCCAGCTCACCTCCAATGAGTGTGACTGGACTGGAACCCAAGCTAACCCCAAGCATCAGGTTGACCCCAGAGGGGGATTTGGCAGCAGCCCTCGCATTTTGGAGCCAGCCCTCACCACTGGTCGTCTCCTTTGAGGGGTGGTGGGGGTCAGTGGCTCTCGGTGGCAAAAGGCCTCGGGCCCGAGCCTGCGCAAGAGCCTGGCCTGCAGATTCAAGAGCAGCCCATGGCCGCCGCCCTCCACTGTCACAAGGAGCCCATCTCACCGTCCGATGGAGGCGAATTGGGTCCAGGCCGCCCTCAAACCCAGGTCAACAGCGGCCCTTGCAGGAGAGAGGCCTGAACCAGCCCACCAGTCGGGTACATCTGGTCCTGTTGCATGTTGTGGAAGCACCCAGATCACCCTCTGAGATCAAGTCACCAGTAGCTATAGGATTCCCCGCCTTTGGCATCAGGACGGGCGTCAGGTGGGTTATTGACTAGGGCAGGGCTTGACAGAGGAGCACTCAGCCGGCTAAGGCGCACATCAGCTATCTTCTGGGAGTTTCCTATGCCTGCAGCAGCGACTCACAGCTCCCTGTGGGATGAAAGGTCGTCAAATAGAGTGGCTACGGGGTGTCGTGAGGTTTGGTATACCCTCAGTCCCCAGTACAAGTAGAAAATCTTCCAAAATATGCATGCAAGTAGAGACCGATTCTATCTTCTTTTCAGTTGTATAGAGTAGAGTGGTAGATTGCAGAGTAATACAGGGATATTTGCAGATGGGTAATCCTCAACCTGAAAGCATCCTAAAGGAGCTCCGGCTCGGCAGCCATCTTGGGCTGTGTGGGCTGTGGGTCTGTTACCTCCTTCACCTGCAGAAGTGAGGTATAGCTTTTACTTCCATATGCTACCACTTAGCCGCTATTGCAGCGTACATGCAGAACAGAGAACACAATTCATTGTTTAGAATCCCTACCATCAAGGCTTTTATGGGAGGATGGGATCAAATGGGTCATTCCTTTCGCGGTCTGGAAATTTAATGTCATTCTTGCCATGCTCCTGGTCCCCTCTTTTGAAACACAACACTCCTACCCTTAACAGTTTATCTCTTGGAAGGTTGCCTTCCTTGTCCCTATTACTTCCCTATGGTGTGTATACAGTCTACAGACCCTTACTTAGAGGAACCCTTTCTCCAGGCCCAATCAATCAATCAATCAATGCATTTCTAAAGCGCGCTACATACCCGAGAGGGTGGTGTTGGGTTTGGTGGGGGCTGCTACTGATCGAAGACAGAGTTGTCTTCAGGACCAATCCCATGTTCCTCCAAAAAGTGGTATCCCTATTGCATCTCACTTAAGCTCTAGAGACTCAGTAGCAGAAAGGGCTCTTCCCACGCTTGATGTAATATGAGCCCTCATGCACTTCATTGACTGGATCAAACCTTTCCGCAAGACGGAACAACTTCAAATTTCATAATCTAGACCTCACAAAGGCCATCCTTTGTCAAAGGCAGGTATAGCCAGGTGGATTGTCCAGTGCATCCACGCCACCTATCTCAAAGCCAAGAGAACACTGCCTGCCCAGCCTAGGTTGCATTCCACCAGTAAGAAAGGGGCTACAGCTGCTTACCTTGGTAACATAACCATAGCTGACATTTGTAAAGCAGCTACGTTGTCCACTCCACACAAATTTACTAAGCACTACTGTATGGATACCCTAACTCGCCAACAAGCTAAAATTAAACAGACTGTATTAAAGACTTTGCTTCAAACATCTGACCAGTCAATGGGTTGACTGCTTTATAATTTGTGCAGCGCATGTGTATATACAGCCACACGTGCTATTAACAGAAATTTGTACTAACCCTGTTAGGATCTGTTCATCGTGAGTAGTGCTGTAAATTCATATGCACTCATCCATGTAATCAGGAGAAAGTGGTTGCTTCTTTCATTTACATATTTAACAGGTTATACTCATTTTCATGGATGGCCATCAATCTGTCCTACCTACTGCTCAAATACACGCACTTGCTGTGTGAAAAACAGTGTAACCATGGAGCCAATGCAAACGTCCGTGCCCTACAGTAGGTGGCAGGAGTATTCAGAGCATGTGAATCTACAGCACTACATGCGTCGAACACATGCTTACAAGATGAGTAACATTTTCCACACTTAATATGACGACAGGAACCAACGTGCAACTTCTAACTTTCCGAACTCTCACACAATCACAGAAGACCCAATGTCACCAAGGAGGACATTTTGGGATTCCACCACAAGTGAAATCACAACCTAGATCAGTGGTTCTTAGTCTGTGGTCAGTAGACTCCTGGGTATCTTTGAAGCCTACTCAGGGAGTCCGTGACTGCTTGGAAAACTAAAAAAGTATTAACAGATTAATAAAGTGTATAGAAATAAAGAAGCAAAATGTACTATTGAAAATTTTAAAATGTTCTGTAAATGCAAAAGAATTTAAAATTGGAGGTTTAAAAATGTATTTAGTATTCTCAGATTGGTACGTGAGAGCAGTGCAAGTGCATCAAGCAGAATATAGTATGGACAATGAGGGACCTCAATTGAATTTATTAAAGCTCAAAACTTCTTATTGAAATTAAAATGTTTTTTAATTTACTAGTTTTTGAATTATATAAAATATTTAATAATTTGTGTTTATTTAATGAATGCATGATTCTGTACTTTTTGTATATTATTTTGCAGGTAAATTATCAACAATGCTTAGGCTGGATGTCCCTGGATTCCAGTAATGATTCAGTGCGAATCTCCAGGTTTTAATAATGATTAAGTGGGGGTCCACAGAAGTCAAAAGATTACGAACTGCTGACCTAGACCATACAGTTTGGCCTTATAATTCAAAAGCACGATTTGTGAACATTTCCCCATGTGGCAAACACAGACTCACTCTTGACTCCTGTGGTTGCCCCATGGTGATTACCTCTTTCTGGTTTTTAATTTTTTAATTAGGGGTGCGCACCATGCTTTCTGCTCTCCTTCCCCACCTGCTGACAAGCGTTTTACTACCTACAACTGTAGTGCTGTTTTATTAGGCGCTGCAGTACAGGCGGCAAAATGTCAGTCTGAATACCCAAAAGCTTGTCTCATTTGGCGTTCTTACCTTAAAGTATGTATGAATGGATACGTTAGGGCAAGTATTATTAATTGGATGTATACAAGTCTACATCCTCTAGTGAGGCCTGGCAATGTGGGGTCCTATAGTTTGGGAGTCCTGAAAGAAAAGCAGTCTACTAAAGATAGGATATGTTGATGCAGAAATAGCAAACTGTTGTTTTTGGGTCTAAAACTACGTGATAGGACCTTGAGTTAATTATTTAATTATGTCTGATCACACAATGGCCTTGATGCTGGCCAAAATGATAGCTCTAAACTGAATGAGCTAGTGCTTCAAATGCAGTGAATAAATGTCTGCTGCTAAATGTTGCAAACTTTCATTAAAATGAGTGCCATCTTGAGAGAGTGTCTGCTGTATGGGGATTCAGGTGATGGTACCAAGAGATTACTCTATCAGCAGAGGTTATGTGATGTATATGAGGGATCTCGGCATGGTAGGCATTATTTTCATGACTATGAACTATCTGTCATAAAAAAATTAATATAAAAGTAAGAATATCGTGACATTGTAGAGCACAAAATAATCGTGTCCAGGTTTGTTTCCTATTTTTAACTGCAACTTTATTTCCTTAGGCAATATTCTTTTGGTAGATGGAACAGCATGTGGCGAAATAAAAATCACAGATTTTGGCCTGTCAAAAATCATGGACGATGATAGTTATGGTGTTGATGGAATGGATCTGACATCCCAAGGCGCAGGAACATATTGGTAATTTTAATATATTCTTTTTCAAATCAAAGCTGATGAGCTGAATAAGTTGCGTCTTAATTTGAGAACTGAATTTATTTTCTTTGACATTCATATACTTAAAAAATGTATTCTTTCCACGGCTTTGGAAATCCTAGGATCAGACTGGAGATTAGTGACCACTTTTATGCTACATAAATTTACAACACTCTCAATGAAAAATGGAATTCCCTTCTAGATATGCAGACTGAGGATGGGGAATTATCATTGGCAGTAAATAACCTCAATGATTGGAGTTAAAAAGATAAAGTTAACCTTTTGAAAAATGACTGTGATGGTAGTGGACTCCTCCATCCTCTTCCCAAAACACCATCCAAAGCTGGATTAATAGTCAACCGTAGATGCTGGAGAAGTAACCACTTGGATTGTGGGATGGTTCATCTCTTGTGTGTAAGGCAGCAAGCAGAAAAATGCCCTACAGAAAATAGCAGAGGTGGTCAAGCAAATAATGGCAGGTGAACCTACCCTGCTGTTCAGTGACACATGGGGCGTTTCAATGTTGGATAGACATAATTTGAAGTTGCTTATGATTGCTGTATTAATTATTAGGCCCATTATGGGCACTGATTAGAAGAAATGGCACAAATGCAGGTTTAAGAGAAAGTCATCTCTAGGATACCTTGCCTACAAAAATAATCTGCAAAAGCTTGGCGGCCTTTCCTAGATGATTTGAGTGCAACAAAAAAGGAAAGGTCACTAGCTGAGCACTAGTATTGAACAATTATTCGCTACTCGTACTCAAACATCACTGTAGGAAGCTGGCTCTCTATACACTATACCAAAAAGATGTATAGTGTGCAGAGAGTCCAGGGGATCCCCAGAGTCTTTACAGAGGCTGAAGTAGATAATACTAATGCTCTCTTTTGTGGTAGTGTGGGCGAGCAGTTAGGCTTGTCAGAGGGCATTGATCAGCATCTTTTGTACACACAGTGGCAATAAATGACACACTCAATGAATAAATCCGAGACCAATTCATACAAATACCTGGTTATATTTATTTTTCAGAACTACAGAACTTTGTCTTTGGTAAATACTTTTTGCAATAGAGATACTTTTCAATATCAAAAGTGGACACTTGGTGAAATGTTCAGACTTTGCAATGGTAACCTTTGGGAGGAAAAAAACATTTAGCATACCGATAGGTAACATCAACATACAAGACCGGTCTTAGGGAGTTAAGATCAGTATTGGCAAGGTTCCGTTCAGACCCCACAGTACACCACCAGCGGCACAGGGGTGGTCGGGTGCAAATACGGTATAGGGAGCCCAATACAACTCCATGAAGAATGGGCAATCTAACAGGGGCTGCTCACTGGTAAGTAGCAGCTGCTTGTGGGGCAAGTCTCAGAGGCTTGAAGCAAGCACGGGGCAGGGTCCAAAGCAGCACCAACACTACACCACCAGCGGCCCGGTTGACAGCAGGGTGTAGTGTGCCAACACAGCATTGTGTGCCCAATGAAAAGCAATAGAAAAAGGCCAAATCAGAAAAGGGCTGCAAGTTTGGGCCCACGATGGATTCTGGCCTGCATGCTTCCGGACACTGGCCTCCGCTCTCCACCTGGCCCGCCTATTTAGGTATCGGCATCCGTGGTGGACAGAAGGACGGCAGAAGTCCTTGACCTTCAGCTACTTTCAGCAAAGATCAAAATAAACATCCGCACAGATGTCCTGTAGTCAGGGCAGATCTCCTCAGAGCTGTTCCTCCATTTCACTAAATCCGAATTCCTTCCCAACTACTCTCCAGACACCGTCCAAAAGCATGGAGACCTTTGGGGGAAAAAGCTGATCTCCTGTGCCAGCCTTGCCCTCAGATCCGTGAGATCAGCTATCCTCCTGGGGCACCACAAGCATATTGTGGGACATGTGAGTGACATCTTGCCGTGATCCTTGATGACCTCCGAGCCAATCTTCAGCAGATGATGATACAAGATGGCCAATGTGCTGCAAAGTATGCTATTAAGTGAGGCCTAGACTCTCCTGACTGCTTCATTTGGCTAGTTGGTACCACTTTGGTGCTTAGATATGTCATGTGCCAGATCCACAGGTTTCTTTAGTGATGTCCAAGCATTGCTTAAGGGCATGACATTTGATGGCCCCATCTCTTGAAAAATAAGGTAGATGCTGCTCTGGAGAGCATTAAAGATAGTAAGGCTATATCACTCTCCCCGGGCTTCCAGCACCCATGCAGCAATTTCCAAGAAAGGCAATGTCAAATTCTGCATCAACAACCTCCCAAATTATTCGAGTTCGAGGTCTGGGATCGTGCAGAAAGCATCCTGGTTCTCTGGGCCAATGCAATAACCCATTCCTTGGCGCATTGAAACCACTTCAGTTTGCCTCTGGAAGCACATGGTCACCCTTTTGGAGGAAAGATACTTTTTTTCCCTCCATTCTACGGAAGTAAGTTCAATCCTTCATTGACGAGGGAGCCATAGACGGCATACCGGCATCAGAAATTTTTACTGGTAGCTACTCCTGTTATTTTCTAGTTCCGAAAAAGAACAGAGGGCTTCTGGGGAATACATCTGTGTGTGGATTCCTCACCTTTTGAGTTACCCCAATGCGCAGCATTTCACAGAAACTTTTCTCCTCAGCTCTCCCATGTTGGTGAGGACTTCACAATGGAACGTCTCCGCATACGACTCCGCGTGACGTCATCGGAGCCATAAGAAGACCTGATCTGCGTGCTGATGTCCGTTTCCTTTTTTCCGCACCGTCGACTCGTAATGGTTTTTCCCCAAGGCTCTCCATTTCTGGGAGTTTCTATGTTGAGGATTGTTGTGACTTTGTAGCATCAAGGATGGCTACTCAAAGAAAATCTGGTTTCAAGCCATGCAGGAAATGTGGGGGCCAATTGTCTATCACTGACTCCCATGAAGACTGTTTATGGTGTCTTTCATCGGACCACGACGTTGAGGAGTGCTCTTCATGCAGGCGCATGACTCTCAAAGCGCTGAAGGAGAGGGAGGCCAAATTATTCATGGCCAAGAAGCAGAAAAGGGGTTGAAGAAGATAGAGGTCCCTTTCCAAGTCACCGACTACACATACTTCGAGGTCGTTGAAGAAGCACGAGAAAAAGCAACGCCATGGGTCTCTGTGTCATTCGTCAAAGGTTGCTACTCTAAAGTCTGTGTCCCCAGGTCCCAGGCGTCATCGAAAAGATGAGGTCTCTCCTTCTCCTGACAGGACTCCATCCTCGTCTCCAGCTCTGGGAGCCATTACTCCAACGGCTCAGAGAGAAGCAATGCCTCCACAGTTGCCAAAGCCAACCACTCCATCTGTGGCTCCAGGGTCTCCGGCGCCACAGCCGGAACCAAATGTGCTGCCGTCTCGAGTGGCTTGAGAGCCTGCAGTGCCAGATCCGGTATATCCTACCTTCCCGACTGCGGGTACGGATCTGTTGCATTTTTTAAATGCGATGTTTGTCTTGTCCGCCAGAGCGGCAAACCGTACTGGTGTGCCTGTTGGCCCCATGGGTCCACTGGCATTTCCCCCTGGAGGTTTGCCACCTCGTTTCCTTCAGGCACCTATTATGCCGATGGCTCCAGGGAGTTTCCCTCTTGGGGCGCCAAGATTTTCTACGCCAGTACAATCTCTTGAGGGGCAAGCGCCACTGGATGGAAATTCCCCAGTGCCGTCTAGTTCTGAACTGGCGCCAACTCAACCTTAACTGGAATCCACTACTGTTCCAGTAGACCTCGCTTCAACGCCGATCCCGAAGTCACCGACGCCGCATCTGGCACCATCGTTGCCTATTTCTAGGATGAGGTTTCAGAGAGAGGTACAGAGATTATAAGAAGAGGAAGAATACCAGAAAGAGCATGGAGAAGCTGAGGAAGGGGAGATTGTGGATCCTGATCCGGATCTGGATTTTGAAGGTTTGCAGGAGGTTAGCAGCCTGAATTCCTCTCCTGAATGGGAGCGCTCATCTCCATTAGGTCTCCCGATGCAGGAGGTGGCCACTTATCACGCTTTGATCAAGAAGGTAGTGGATCTACTGGAATTTCCCCTCCCCACAGCGGAATTAAAAACTAATATTTTAACGGAGGGGCTCCATTCTCCTTCCTCTATCTCAGAGCCTCTACTTCCTTCTAACAATGCTTTTGCAGAGTGTGAGAAGTTGGCCTGATATGCAGTGTTCACTATTCTAGTGATCACTACGTATCAGTCCAAACTACCCTTATTGATGATTGGTTGTAAGTCAACCTGATAGACCAGCTATCCTAGTAGCATGGACAAGAGCAGTCTTTAGGCTAAACTCTAGAGGGCGTGTTAAGCCAGCTGTTTTACCATCACATTTACCCCTTGAACACCAAGTGAAAGGACACCACACAAGTTATGAAAATAAAGTATATTTATTTATAACAGTACTACCATGAACTCTTTGAGTCAGGGAGCTAAGCACAATACAAAACTCTTAAAGAAATACTGAAAGTCGCACAATTTACACAAATGCCCGAGGGGCACGAAAAACCATATACTACAAAAGTGGAATGCGAAATTACTAGCAGGTAAGTACTACTCTCAGAGACTTTAGAAACGCTGGGCCTACAATGCTGAACCCTTGGATTAGAAGCAGGAGGCCTAGGGACGTCGTGTGCAGAGTGGAAACTCTCACGCGTAATGCGGGACAAAGTCTATGGATACTAGTAAATGCAAAAGTTAGTGTTCTCGGGCGAACCCGACTAGGTAGGTCAAAAACGAAAGTGGATCTAGACACTTAGAGAGTGGGTCTACGCTGGAGCACCGTGGTACTCGGTTTACCTAGCCCAGGGGCTGCGGCTGCATAGGGTTCAAGTGTCGTCTGGAAACCTCGTTGACGAACCAGGAGCCTGAAGTAAGAGTTGCTGGCAGGCGACCAGTGAAGATGTTCCGGGCTGATCCAAGGACTGGATCAGTTGAAGAAGAGTACCTGTAAGCAGAGGGGACCAAGTTCTGAATCACTAGCCAGTGATTAGGTGGGCACCAGGATGGCACCGGACGAGGTCACTCAGCCAGGCGAAGAGGTGACACTGGATTCTGCTGCTGCACGGACCAGGGCGCTGATGTCGACCAGGCTGGAGGTCTGCGAGCTGTCCCACGTCGGATGTCTGCTGCTGGCGATGCTGGATCCGTTGAAGGAGGCAACAAGCCTTGGCTAAGGCAAGCCCACGTGGCAACACAAAATGGCGTCTGGAGTGGACCAGGAGGGTCCGAGGAAGTTCCCCTTCAAGAGGAGACAAGGGCCAGTCTAGTGGAGCTAGACCAGCGGTGAAACAAACGTAGGACGTCGTCTGGAGGGTCAATAGCCACCGGGCAAGTGACCGGACAACGTGGCAAGCAACACAGAAGCAAAAGGGCCCCACGCAGATCTGGTGGATGCTGGGGGGCTGGACTTCGGTGCTCGTGCTGCTTGGGGTTGGGGCTTCTCTTACCCCAGTGCACCCACTCGAGGGTCCCTCGGTGGTCGTGCTGGTTCAGTGTCGTGCTGGTTCTGATGGTCGCCGGGTCCTCTGGTCTCGTCGCACCCACGGTTCTCAGCTGTGCTGTAGAGGCAGGTTGAGGTCAGAGAGGGCAGGGAGTCCGGGTCTCGTCGTGCTGGTCAGTCTGGTTCCGGAGGAAGGACGTCTTAGCAAACCGCACGATACTTAGTTGGTGCCTGCTGCTGCAGGGTGACTACTCCTTAGTCACAAGGGAGAAATCTTGAGTAGAAGTCTTGAGTTCCTTTCGTAGAAAGTAGTTTCAGGATTCAAAGATGATCTGATTTGGAAGGGGGCCTGCTCCTACCTTTATCCTGAGAAAAGGGGCTGGCACGCGACTAAGTCCTGCCCTATGGGTGGGACTAGGAGGGGGGTGGTTACACCCCTCTCCTTTGTCCGGTCTCTCCCCAGCTCAGGGGCTGGTGTGCCCCAGGAACTGGTTTGAGCCGGCATATGCACAGTGAGCACCGGGGTGCCACTTGCAGTCACCTTCCTCTATAGCCCTGCCTACCTGAGATACACATAACCCTGTCTGGGATGGTGCTAGCACCGCCCCTGGCAGGAAACCCTTTGTTCAAGCCTCCCGCGCTGGAAGGACTCCCAGCAGCAGGAGGGCAGACTTGTGTCTCGGTGGCAGCATCCATTTTGTGGAGCTGAGGCTATGTTTAACTTTAACCGGGGTTACAGGCTACCAACATGTCTTCTCCCTCTAGAGGGGTGGAATGCTACGCCCGTCGCCAGAACTGGCGAGGGGGTAGTATTCCAAAGCATATGACACCTTACACGACATGTTTAGATAATGTCAGACCAAAGTTACCATAACCGCGAGGATTATAAGGCACTTAAGAGTATATGGTCTGACGCTATCATGGAAACGGCTAAGGGATAGATCCCGAAAGCCGCAGACAGGCTCAGCTCATGCCAGAGCACCATCTCACACGATTCCAAGCACTCTGCCTTCAGGATTGTTAAGGCCTGCCATAGGAGTGACTGATAGGAGATCTGTGTGCCCATTTTCAGTTTAGATATAGGTATACTATATCTAGAGCAGGGGTGATTACACCTCCTTGCCCCCAGCTGTCAAGCAGCCTGTTGTCTGTTTTAGTTAGTCAGCCCAGGGGTGGCATAATACATGCTGCAGCCCCTGGGAGACTTCTGGGTGCACCTCTGCCCTGGGTACAGGGACTTGGAGAGGGCCCAGTGCCAATTCAGTACCTGGGTACAATTTGGAATAGAGAGAACAGCTAGGCTGTGGGTCTGATTAGCAGGCCCACAGCCAGGGAAAGTCGTAAACCAGTGAAGCAAAAAGCAAAAATCTGGGTGATCATAGGATTGCAGACCCTACTCTCCTACACAGAGCATATTTCTGATGTCTGAAAAAAGTCGATGTCTGCTCCAACGGTGTCCTGGACTATGGCAAGGAGGTACAAGGTGGCTCTGGGGATCCTGCTTTTCTGTTTCACCCATCTCTCCCCGGAAAGCTTTGTCATCCAAGCTTCGTGCTCCTCAAGGCAGTCTGCAGGTTGCTTCCCATTTACACCTGCAGATAGGGAGTCTAAATACATGAAGCAAGCTGCGAAGAAGAGGCCAGGCAGTGTGGCCCTCAAGCCTTTTTTTTTGGGTCGCTACATCCACGCTCTTATGGACTCTGCCAGGGAGGTGGTCCCAAAACTGCCTGAGGAAGTTTAAGGGCATTTCTCTGAGGTACCGACGGATGCCCAAGCTGCCACCTACCAGGTCATACAGTCTGTTCTGGAAACTGCCGATTCAGTTGCCAGGACGATGGTATTGTCTGTGGCTACTAGGAGGCACACTTGGTTGCTAGGTTCAGGGTTCTCTCCTGATGGCCAAGCCACTCTGTTGGATCCTGTTGGATCTGCCATTTGATGGATCTCACCTGTTAGGGGCCAAAGCGGACTTGGCACTGCAGCACTTTAAAGTCAGTAGAGCCACAGAAGGTCTTTGGGACTTCAATCTCAGCCCAGGGGCTTCAGACAATATCGCAAGTTTTGTGGCTTTGAGAGGAACTTGCCCTTTTGTACCAGACAGCAGCCGTAGCAACAGTAGGCAAATCCCTTGACAGATCTTACAGGGGAAAGGACAGAGGTCATGTGCGAGGTGCAGCACAACAGCAAGTTTCCTCCTCCTCCGCCCCTCCAGCTGGTGCCGCTGGGAAACAATTCTAGGTCCACCATCCTAGAGCATGCTTGTCCCCTGGGAGAACGGGTGTCCCATTTTCTACAACATTGGAAGTCTATTACTACAGATCTCTGGGTGTTGAACATCATAGAGAATGGGTACGCCCTACACTTCCTGGAGTTTCCCCTTCCTTTCCCTCACTGTCGGGGTTTGTGCTTCTCCAGCAGGAGCTTCAGTCATTACTGCAAAAAGGTGCAATCGGGGGGGTGGCCAGGCAAGTTGGCCGGGTAGACGTGCTTTACCTCGGCTCCCAGTCCGCGCCGCATTCCAGAGCGCTTAAGTTCATCTATATGTCTCCAATTCGTGCCCCCTCAAGACCCTGAGGTGAAGCGGATCCCGTGTTGAGGGAAAGGGCGCCCCGTGGAGCTGATCTGACCCCCTGGGGAGCTGGTTCGAGATCCAGGAGAAGCTGCAAAGGGGTCCTACAAAATGGCGACTGCCATTAAATGTAAAAGATGTTGTGAGTAGCGTCGACTACCCACCAATCTGTGCGCTCAGTAAACGTTGAAACACTGAGGTTTCTTCAACCAAATAAAGTTTATTCATAAAGAATCTCGTAGTTTTTCAAAAATCAATTCTTATTTGAAAGATTTCAATGATTAATTTCGTCTGTTCATAATAACCATCTTATGATGCAAATTGCGACATGATTGAAATTATTCACATCCACCCAATGCATTTCGGGTCGTAAGGATAGGACCCTTCGTCAGGGGTCTGAAAATAAGGGTCAAAACAGGACCAAATTAGTTACTCCACTAGGATGATACATTTCTTAAAAAACTGAATTGCTCGATCATCATGCGGTTATCTGTGGGTTGCGTGCTGGGTAGGGAACTTGTGGGGAATAGGACTCCAGTGTATTGGCTATACAACGTGACGTGCCTAAAACTTGTGCGCTGTGTCCATGCTGACAATGGAAGCCCACTGCCCAGTGGTGAACGAGAACAGTGCAAGAGAAATAACCAAATACAACCTATCACCCAAACGTGAGGATACTTGAGCGTTGAAAAATTGGAATGGAAACGAATAAACACAAACACTCACGTTAGTGCCGCAACGAGCCGGATCTTCGAAATTCTCGAGTAATTAACGCGCGAATGCGTCGCGCTATGATTTGTGCGAGGTTAGTCACATGTGCCGTACTAGTGGACCAATAGGAAAGACGGTGTCTCAGTGAACCCTCACCATGTGACCGAGTACATCGGCTTCAAAACACGGAAGTGTGATCTAGTATCCTGTGTTAATTGTGTGATATAGTGACAACGAGCAATAAAATGAAGTGAAATAAAATAAAATAAATGCCTGAGAGGAGCCCGCTAATTACTGCAAGTGAGACACCAGCGCTCCCCCATTGTGGCCGGTCAGGAGCTGGGGAGCCCACCCCCTCCCTGGCAGAGTGTGCCGACTGAGGTGAGCTGCGCTGGTGATAGCTGGGGTCCGGGACCTCGATCTGAAGCACCACGAAATGGTGGCTGCGCTGCGGTGGGAGGATACTGAGCAACCGGTGTCCTCTCCCCTCCCAGCGCAAGCAATGCAGGGGCACCAGTCTAATTATGCCGACCCCCGCAGCTGAGGCACGAAGAACACTGCTGGCCATAGCGCGAGGGGAGCTGCTCGACGCCCAGAGCCACGTTGCCGGGTGACAGCAGAATACAAAGCGGGAAGCGGGCCCGCACTGAACGTCGAGCGCGGGCAGTCTAATGGTGCTGGGTGGCCCACCCTATGAAGGAAATACATGGAGCCCTGACGGTGCGAGCCACATTTGCCCACCAGCAACAGTCGAAGATTATGCCTGACTTGCCTGACCAGTGCCACACCGTCCGTTTGATTAGAGGAGAGCGCTCCAGAGGCAGCCCCCCCCACCCCAGAGGCAGCCCCCCCCACCCCACCCCCCAGGGCAGGTTTCCCTGTCTGGAGGCAGCAGCGCTGAAGTGAGGAGAGCGAGATCTGGTGCCCCCTGCGCGTCTGCCACATCTCAAGCACATTGAGGTGCCACAACCACCCTGCTGTACTGACCCCCCCCCCCAGTCCCCACCCCCCATAAGCTACTGACGCCGACTTGCTAACACTGATTGCTGGGGGACTAGGGGGTGTGAACGCCATCAAGAAGCTACGTTTGCTCAGCACGAGGGAGGAGGCAGCGATCACCCTTAGCAACCAGCGCGGAACGCACAGACACCTGGGGGTCTCTGGGGAAGCACTTATGCCACAAAAAGAAGAAGACAACCAGGGTCTCCAGCTTCTTTCCTCCCGTCGAAAAATGTCAACCGCCGCTGCAGGGGGCATCCACGGACACCATGGCATTCACGAGAGACGATCTGATGGCGTCTCTACGAGTTTAGGACCGAACTGCGTGCAGGGCTTAATCAAGACATCAAAGCATCCATTGAGCAACTCAAAGCGGACTTGACCACGCAGGTGGCCAAACTTCAACAAGATGTAGATTCGGTGGGCACAAGAGTGCTTGGCTTGGAAAGCCACACCCAGGACCTAGATAAACAGACCACGGACACGTGGGCACAGGTGCACGATCTCCAGAAGCAACTACAGCTCGCACTGCTGAAGTCGGAAGACTTCGAAAATAGGGCCCAGAGAGACAACATTCGGATCCGAGACCTGGAGGAGGGGGGGAGGACATGGAGGCCTTCGTTGAGGGCCTTTTCGCAGAGATCCTCAGCCCACGGCAGCTCAATATTAAGTTGGAGCGAGCTCACCGGGTAGAGGATCAACCTACTGGAGACTGACACGAGACGTCCTTGGGAAGTTTTACTCCTTCAAGGTAAAGAAAGCCGTCCTGGGAAAAAGTGTGACCTCTGCTTCCAGGGATTTCATTGTAGCATGTACCAAGATCTGGCTCCTGCGACGCTAGCGAGGAGACAACAATGCTGGCTTATCACCACGAAGCTGCGCGATAACCGCATCAAATGCAGGTGGACATACCCGTTCAGACTGAGTTTTGAGTACAACAATAAGCTGCGCCATGCCACGGACCTCGAGGAGGGCCTGCGGATGTTTGGCCTCACCTTTGGAGATGCCGGGGGCTCGCAGATCTCGCCGGAGGGGTTGGGGGGGGGAGCGAGAGAGACCGAGAACCATGCAGTGGAGCACAAGCCTGCAGGGAGGACATAAATGAAAGGCACTGCCGCTGGAATCTGCACATGAAATGCCAACGACCCCTGGAGCAGTAGACGGCATAGACTGGGTCTCCTCAATAGATTAATGAAACCTCAGGGGATATTATGCGGGCCGGGTCTGCCTTACACAGTGGAACACTCTCAAGTATGCAACCCACGGACTATCATCTCAGGATGGAGTGATTTTGTGTTCAGCTGGAGCACCATGGCCTGGACAGCTCGCCTCTTGGAGAACATTAGCTGAAGGCCTGATCACCTGACACAGCCGCACGCCCGCAACTGAGCACCACACGATGGAGAACGTTTCTGTAAAGTCGGGAGGGGCGTGGACGGGACTCCGGTCGAGTCACCCTCCAACATGCCCGGTTGTGGGGTGACCCACACAGTTGATGTTCCAATCTGGTACCACTGGATAATGGTATTGTGGGGTTATATTTTCAGGTTTTTCGGTGGGGGGGGGGCGTGGTGGTGGCTTGTTGGGAACAGTGTATCAGTGCACATTTTTACCTGTGGGGACCCTATGGGGGGGGGGGGGTGAGCGTACGGCTGTTCTCCTAGCCAGAGTTCATAGGCCGGTTACAACATTTGAGGCCTCAGCAGGCAGAGGAAGGGGAGAGAGACCTGACGTACAACCATGGTGATCTCCATAGTATCATAGAATGTTAAAAGTCTAAATTCTCCTCTCAAATGGCAAAACATCTGGAAATATCTTACCGATCACCGCTTTGAAATAGTGACTCTTCAGGAGACGCACTTAAAAAGAGAAGAGGAGCTGAACTGCGCCACAAACAATACCCCCTTATTTATCGCTCCTCCAACTACTATGCATCATGGGGTCGCATCACTCTGCCATAGCGCCTCTAAGTTTCAGCCGGTGGCCGTTAAGTCTGACAAGGACGGCTGGATGGTCATGGTAAAGGGTACACTCAGAGGCAGAATGTGCACTTGTATTGCAGCTTACGCACCTAATGTGGGTCAACCCACGTTTCTCACCACACTTTTAGAGCAGATTGGTGCATTTGCAGAGGGGCAGATGGTCTTTCTAGGGGATTTTAATCTCACGTGGCAGGCTTAACTAGATGGTACCCACCCTCACAGATCGATGGTCAGCTCCTTCCCATCAGTTATCAAACAAACTGTACACAACTTGGACCTTCGAGATGCATGGCGCGCGCTCTACTACTCTAGGCTGGATTATGTCTTTATCAGCCGGAGTCTGTTGGGCTCCCTCCAGGCAGTAAAGATCCTGCCCTTCTCTATCTCAGATCACTGCCCAGTCTCGATTTGTTTTCACTGGGGTCCGGTCACCTCTGGTCTTCCCAAGTGGTACTTCCCAGTGTCCCTCACACAGGACAGACTACTCCGAGCCTAACTGCAGGGAGCGATCAGTGAACTTTTTTAGATAAACTTGCCTCACAACACCGCGATTTTTTTTTTTTTTCAAAACAAATTTTATTAGGTTTTGGCAGTTGACAGCACAATAGAAATAATCCACCGCTCCCCTAGTAGCAGAGAGGCAGTGGGCATAGCAAAAACAGCATAATCAAATACAACCAGCTAATATTTCCCCAGTATCCACCCACCACTAACCCACCCGGATCCCACCCCGCACGGTGTCTGTATTGTCCATCTAGAGGAGCTTAGCAATCGTAGACGCTGCATGTGAGCCACGTCGCCCTAAGCCAGTTCAGACGCGGTCCGCGTCGGCAACCCGAGGCTCCGGGGGGTCCAGCAGAAGGCCTCTGTAGTCAGCCCATTTCTTCCAGATCTTATAATGTTTTGCAGGACACCCCCTCGCCTCAAATATCGGGCATTCTAGTCCCATGTTAAAGTCCAAACCTCGTTTCCACACCTCCAGCAGTGGGGCTCTAGTAGCCTTCCATGCTCTAGCAATGTCCCTCTTGGCCACTATGAGGCCCAATAGGAGCAAGTGCCGCTTGTACAAATTCCCCCCCACCTGTTCCATGACATGAAGAAGGCCTTACTTCGGCGAGCGGGGGAGCTCCCAGCCCAGCACCTCTTCCAGGCAGTCCCACACTCCTGACCAAAATCTCCGCAGTCTCACACACTCCCACACCGTGTGAAGAAAGGATCCCACAGCACTGCCGCACCTCAGACATTCCGGGGAGGCAATCAATCCCGCTTTCCACAACCGTTCCCTCGTATAGTACGCCCTATGGAGGTATTTGAATTGGATAAAGCGCAGGCGCACTGCAATCGCAGCCCCCCTAGGGGCCTCCAGGGCCTCCCTCCAATCCTCCTCTTCCAAACTCCCCAACTCTCCTTCCCACACCAACCGCAGTTTGTCAAGGGAGGGGGAACAATGGGTGACGAGCGTCTGGTATATACTAGAGATTTGTTTTGTGTCTAATTCCCCCATGAACAATTTAGCCTCAAGAGGACTAAATTCTGGCAGTGAAGTCAAGTTTGCTAAGGTAGGGGTCAGGGCATGTCGGAGCTGCAAGTATCGAAAGAATTGGGATTGGGGCATATCATACTCATCTCGCAGAGCCTGAAACGACTTGAGGACCGGGCCCTTCATAACCTGACCCAGCGCCGAGATGCCGATCGCGTCCCAGCCATCAAAGCCCCGCATGGAAGCCAAAGCCGGTAGCCTCCCATTATGCCACAGCGGGGTTTCCCCCGTCAGTCTGTTCCACCATCCCATACGGCGGAGCGCGTCGCGCCACACCCGGAACACCGTCTGTGTGACTGCCGGGAGTCTTTTGCGGAGTGCCGCCGAGTACAATATCGTATGTAGCGTGTGAGGGTCCATAAGGTACCTCTCCAGGGCGTAAGTCGGGTCGCCGCGATCCCCATACCACCACTCATTGAGGACCAGCAGGTGTGACGCCTGGTAATACGACAGAATGTCGGAGGCCGCTAAACCCCCACAGTACGTCGAGAGGAAACATGTGCGGAGCGCCACCCGCACTGCCCCTCCCGTCCACAAGAACCGGCCCAACACTGAATCCACCTGCCGAAACCATTGCCGCGATATCGGGTATGGATAATTTTGAAGCTGATAGAGGAGGCGAGGCAGGGCCACCATCTTAAAGATGGCCGAGCGTCCATATACATTCAGCGGCATCCTGGACCATATTTGTGTGTCCGATCGTATTCTATCCCACACGGGTAGAACATTGCGGGACCACGACACCCCTGGCACGTCCGTCAGAAAGACACCTAGATATTTAAGGCCTCCCTCCGCCTCCTGCAGGGCCGAAGCCCAAGGACCCAAGGCACTCCTATCTCCCAGGACCCACAATTTGGACTTCCGTACGTTCAGTGTGAGGCCGGACACGTCGCCGAAGATACGCATTATGTCTAGGACTCTGGGACCAGATCTGTTCAGGTCCGTAAGAAAGAAAAGGACATCATCGGCATAAAGCGCGATTCTGTCAGTCGGTCCACCCACCCATTCCACACCACGCAACTGCGCATCTATCCTCACCCAGGCCGCCAGTGGCTCCATCGCTAATGCAAACAGGTAGGGCGAGAGGGGGCACCCCTGCCGCGTGCCCCGACCTATCAGAAAGGAACCGGACACCGCGCCCGCAACCCGCACCGCCGCTGTCAAGTCAGTATAGAGTAAGTGAATATAGGACAGAAAACGGGGGCCTAGGTTGAGACGTAGAAGCAGCGCCCGAAGATATGGCCAGCTCAGGGAATCAAACGCGCTATCAATATCTGCCAGTAATAGGGCCGCCGGTATATCAGCCGCACGCGCCGCCTCCACCACCAACTGCGCCCTGCGAATATTATGTCTAGTCGCCCTGTGGGGCATAAAGCCGGCCTGGTCTGGGTGGACCAGGTCCGATATATAGGGAGAAAGGCGTTTCGCCAAGGCTTTCGCTAATATTTTTGCTTCGAAGTTCAGCAAGGAAATTGGACGATATGACTCAGGGCGATCCGGCGGCCGCCCAGGCTTGCAAAAAACAACTACCTCTGCGTGTCGCCAGTCCGCCGGAAGGCATCCGCATTCCCGAGCCGCCTCTAGTGCCTTCCTATAGCGCATCCCCAGTTGGAGATAAAACATTTTCATAAATTCGCAGGGGAAACCATTAGGCCCAGGGGCCTTTCCAGCGTTCAGTTCGCCCAAAGCCTCTCCCAGTTCCTCCGCAGACAAGGGGAGGTCCAGTCGGGCTCGGCCCTCATCCGAGAGCGCCCGAGGCGGGAGATCAGCCAGGAACTTGTCAATGTCCTCCGCCGCTAGAGACTCCCCCGGCGCGTACTGCGTCTCATAGTAACGAGCAAAGGTCTCAGCCAGGACCTCCGGGTCAGTGATAGGACTCCCCGCGTCGTCCCGGAGACCAGGCAATGGCTGGGCTTGAAAGGAACCCTGACATAACCTGTAGAGCATCGAGCCGGACTTATCCCCCCCTTGACAGATTCTACTCTGCATAGCCAGCCAGGTGTGGCGGGCTTCATCGAACAGTAAGGAATGATACATCTGTTGGAAATAGAGCAGTTGCCCCACCGCCGCGCCACCTTCTCCCGACGTGCAGACGGCCTCTTGGTCACTAACCCGAGTCGCCGCCTCCGCTATGGCCCGCCCGCGGGACCTACGATTCGCCGCGCACCACGCTATATCTACGCCTCTGAGCACCGGTTTTAGAGCCTCCCACAAGGTCACGGCGTCCGTATCTGGACCGTCGTTTTCGGTCAGGTAGTGCGCTATAGCCTCCCTCATGTGCGATTGGTAATCATCACGCTGTAAATGCCACATAGCCAGGCGCCAACGGAATGGTTGTCTCTTTGTGCTTAAAAGTAGTGTCAAGGAAACCGGGGAGTGATCCGACAGTCCCCTAGGGAGTATCGCGGTAGAACCCACTCGTCCTATCCAGGGCTGGGGGATAAAAAGGTAGTCGAGACGAGAAAAGGATTTGTGAACAGCTGACACATACGTGTATTCACGCCCACATGCATGTTGATATCGCCAGGCATCCACCCAATCCAGCCCCCGCACCAATCTGCTCAGTTTCGTCGAGGCCTCAGGCAACTGATCACCCCCGGGCCTACAGCGATCCAACCTCCCATTCATCACGTCATTCCAGTCACCTCCCACAATAGTTAAAACATGCGGGATCTCGGCCCATACATCAAACAGCCGCTCCAAAAGGGCATCCTGCAGAGGGGGCGGCGCATAGACACTGCCAAACACCACGGGCTCCTCCCCCACCTTTCCTTTGACCAATGCAAACCTGCCATGTGCATCCAGCCACTGCGTTTCATGCGAGTAGTTCACACGACGGTGTATCAATATTGCAACTCCTCTAGAGCCCCTCGTAAACCCTGCATGGAACACCTGATCATACCCATATCTCCGTAAGCTAAGGGTTTTGGTACCCATGAGATGGGTTTCCTGGAGGAGTAGAACATCTGCCTTCTCCTTCTTCCCCATACGCAAAACTGCTCCCCTCTTAATTCTGTCGAGCATCCCTCTTACATTCCAGCTCAAAATGCGCAGAGAAGCTCGTGGGGGTTCCGTCCCCCGTCCGTCAGTCGCCATCAGGGGGGCCAAAACTTTGGTTCGTCGGGCAACCGAGGCCACATACAGACTCTTACTATCCTCCAGACACTCGCATACACCGTGCTCACCCCAGGCCTACCCACTCCCACAACTCCCCCCCCCTGCCCCCCAACCCCCTACCCGTCCCCCCGCCAACCCCCCCGGACCCCAAACAATACCAACAACCCCCCCTCCAGCCCCCCACCCCATACCTCAGCAACATTGAAGTACCTGTCGCGGTGCAGGCGATCCCAGACCCCCAACGGGAGGTCGGAGACCCACAACACCAATGGATCCCTCCCAACTACCCACTAAGTGTCCAACTACCCTCTACCCAACGTGGGAACGAACTCCGGGAGAAGACCCGCTCTTTCTCGAGCGCCTCCCGACCCATGATCCACCCACGGACCACGATGTATGTAGCAGTAGTCCATATGGCCAGTCCGAAGTCCGGACCCGTCTGACCTGCACCTCTATGCACCGTCGCGGCCCCACGAGCCGGAAACACCTATCAGGGCCAGTACATCACAGGGACTCAAGACTTCAAGGGGGAAGAATCCGTCGCCTCAGTGTCCTCCACAGTCTTCTCTTGGGAAGGCAAGCGCTTCTTGGAGCGCGCTCTCCAGTTACTCCTGCTGCGTGACCTACGGGGCACCCTCTTGGGTTCCGATGTGGAGGACTTATCCGAGCCCCTCCTCGGAGGGGTGTGCACCTTGACCCGCACCGTCTCGTCCGTCCATTCAAATACATCCTCCGGAGAGTTAAAGAATTGAGTGCGAGATTGAAACACCACCCGCAAGCGGGCCGGGTAGAGCAGGGCATACGGGATCTTCAACTCACGAAGGCGCGCTTTCGCTGCCGTGAAGGATTGCCGTTGTTGTTGGACCAGCCTGGTGTAGTCCGGGAAGATCAGGATCTTGTGGCTTTCAAACATAATGGGGTCCTTAGCGCGGGCCTGACGTAGGATGGTGTCCCTGTCGTGATAGTTGAGCAGTTTGGCTATCACAGCCCGGGGGCGAGCCCCAGTGGGCGGCTTCGGAATCAAGGCCCGGTGGGCCCGCTCGATGATGAAGCAGCGCGAAAGGGATTCCGGTGGGAGCCACCCCTCCAGCCACTGAGTCAAGAAGGCCTCCATATTTCCCTTCTCGCAGTCTTCCGGAAAGCCCACAAAGCACAAGTTATTTCTTCTGGCCCGTCCTTCCGCATCCTCCACTCGCAACACCAGGCCCTTTTGGATTCCCTCCATGGCAGCTACCTTCTTCTTGAGGACCGCGACGTCGTCCTCTACCTCCGTGATCCTTGTCTCGGTTTCCGTGATGCGGGCGACAGCGTTGCGCAAATCCTGTCGCAGCAGGGTAACATCCGCTCCGACCGCACCGATCTTCGCGTCCAGCATATCTCTAGACTGCGTGATGGCCGCCATTAGTGCCGCATTATCCGGTCCCGAGCTCTGCTGTCCTCCTGTGGCTCCCGCACCCCCACTCGGCCCCGCAAATTTATCCATGGGGCCCTGCTTGGAAGAGCCGCCGCTGTTGTTCCCCCTAGTCATAGTTCTCGTGGGGCTCACGGTCGTTCACCGGGAATGGCGGGGTGCAGAGACCGCCCCAACCGACCTCGTAGCGTTCAATGAATAGCACCCCAAGCAGGCCCAGCGCGCAGCCCGACAGAAGGTGTCCCACGCCGCCGTACAACCAAGAGTCAAGCCACTTTAGGAGGGCCCCGTGGCGGAGTCAGGATCTCTGAAAGTGGCCGTGCCCACCAACACAGGAGAAGCCGAAGCCAGCCCCGGCCCCTTCGCGTGGCTCCCGGCAAAGACGGCCGTCAGCAATCCACCAGCGCCCAAGAGTGCCGTCGCAGTAGGCCAATATCCCCCACCGCGGTCCGGCCCGACCGCCGAGCAACCTGTAATGCCCCGAAGGCGCCCCTGGCACCGAGGGCTGGAGCAGGATCAATTGAAGGTGATTGGAGGAGGGGGGGGGGAGGGGGGTGGTTGGCGCTGCAATGGGGTGTAGTGAGAGAACGGGTAACTGTCGTCTCTCGACGCTCCGAGGGCCACAGACCCCGCGGTCCGACTCGGCCGCCGATCGGGCCAGGCACCTCCGCAGGAGCGTCCCCTCCCCCTCCAGGTCGCGCACCACGCGGCTCCCCCTTACCGCACCATTGGACGCTGGTCACACCGCCGGTGGGTCGCCGACACCGCTCCCTCCAAGCCAGCTGTGCTCCGCCGCGGCCCCACAGGTCGGGCGGGTCGGCTCCTCACACCCCAGCCGGTCCGGCGTTGCCTCACTTCCGGGCGGGGCACCCACCAATCCAGGCCCCGGCTCTGGTGCCCGATGAAGGCCGCACCGCGGTCCCTGGTCAGCGCTGCCGGAGGCGGCAGAGATCACGCCTCCGGGGCCCCAAAATCGCCGTCTGGCCGTCTCCCCCTGCTCCCGCGGACAGCCGCTCACTGCCGGGTGGACAGAGGTCGGGGCGACGCAGGATATGTGGAAGGATCACAGGCGGCGGGACGGAGCTCGCTCAAGCTGCGTCCGCCATGCTCGCCGTCTTGGCCACGCCCCAACACCGCGATTTTTAATAACTGGGACACATTTAAAGCGGTCGTTAGGGGTAAATGCATGGAGCTCAATGCCACCCTTAACAGGTAACGAGCGCGAGAGAAGGAGGGCATGGAAGCGGAATTGGAGGAGGCAGAAAAGGAGCACAGACGTTCACACCGTACACTCGCTGCACCAAGGGGGAAGCTCAAGGCAATATACAATAACAGGGCAGAACACACATTGCTGCGGCTCCGCCAGACATCCTATGCACAGGGGAGCAAAATACGGAGGCACTTGGCCAGGCAACTCAGAGAGAAAAAGAGAACGGAATACATCGGCGATATACAGGATGGGGAAGGGACTTTAGTATCCTCCTACACAGGTAAGGCCAGCATCTTCTGGGGTTTCTATGAGCGACTATACACGGGACACTGAGACCCAAAACTTGTACCTACAGACACTAAACTTTCCTAAAGTCACTCCGGCCTGGAATGCAAACCTTAGGAAACCCCTTCACTTAGGAGGAGGTGGGCGCAGCCAACGCATCCCTTAGGTCATCTGGGCCCCGGGGCCTTATTGGGTTTAACGGCACACTGTAACAAAACCTATGCACCTGACATCCTCCCACACCTCACGCAACTCCATGGCAGACGTGGTAATATCAGTGATCCCTAAACCTGGGAGGAATGCGCACCTATGCATCTTATCTGCCAATTGCACTATTAAATCTGGATACAAAGCTCTACTCTGCGATACTGGCAGGACGGTTGAATGCTCTCATGCCAGACCTTGTCCACCCGATCAGTCCGGTTTTATACAAGGACAGCAGACCCACGACAACATACGAAGAACAGTCCATCTGATCGAAAAGATAGCGAAACGTAAGATACCAGTGGTTTTCGTGGGTCTGGAGGCGAAGAAGGCATTTGACCCGGTGGAATGGTCGTTTCTTTTCAACACGCTCAAAGTTTCGGCTTTGAGGATAGCTTTATAAACCTAATCAGGGCCAACTAAATGCAACCCCGCTCTCTGGTGCAGGTCAATGGGAGTCTATCCACCAGATTCCCCCTCACCAGAGGAACACGACAGGGATGTCTTTTGTCTCCCTTGTTCGCTCTCAGCATCGAGCCGTTAGCAATTTGTATTAAGGAGAACCCAGAGATACGAGGGATCCCCTTTGGGGGGGGAGACATCCACAAAATCTCGTTATTCGCGGACGATATACTTTTATCCCTTACAGATCCATCCATTTCACTTCCAATCCTACGGAGAGAAATGGCCAGGTTTGAGGCAGTGGCGGGGTCTAAAGTCAACCTGGATAAATCTTCCATACTTAATCTCACCCTCCCAGAGGCCGTGGCTCAGCGTCTATGGGAACACACTCCCTTTCATTGGGCCGGCCGTTCCCTCCAATATCTGGGATTCCAACTGACTCCACAACTAGAGGGATTATACAAGGCCAACTTCCCACCTCTCCTCTTCCAACTTCAAAGGGATCTCAACCCCTGGAAACCTCTTTATTTCCTGGCTGTGGTGCATACATGCGATTAAGATGACTGTGCTCCCCAAATTTGTGTACCTCTTTCAAGCCCTACCCATTGA
Organism: Lissotriton helveticus; assembly: GCF_964261635.1. NCBI lineage: Eukaryota > Metazoa > Chordata > Amphibia > Caudata > Salamandridae > Lissotriton > Lissotriton helveticus. The sequence goes on from NC_136061.1 coordinate 1,039,723,243, forward strand.
GCTTGATGGGGAGCTCAAACCCAAAATTTGTTCTCTCATCACTCGGTTTATCTGGCAGGGCGGACGAGCCCGCCTGCCTTTTCATACCCTGAGACGACAGAGGGCGTAGGGACGGGTTGCCTTCCTGACTTGGCCTCTATTATAAGGCCGCCCAACTAAGAATAGTAGCAGAATGGTCCAAGCGCGAATCGGAAAACCACTTGCTCCATATGGATCGGGCCATTGTGGGTAGGACGATTTGGGACCTCATTTGGCGACCCGGGAAGGATAGACCTGCCAACACATTTATCAGAACTCCCACACGCACAACTCTGAAGGTAGGGACTCCATATCTTGGGGGGAGGAGTGAACTATGTTTCCCTCCCTGTACTCACCAATTCACTTCAACTCAGCTTTCCCCCCAGCACTTCACAAGGGCCCCTTTAATTGCTGGCAAGAAGGCGGATGTCTCATGTTGTCAGACCTCTTTCACAACTATGACATTTTAACATTCGAGAATTGCCGGAGGGAATTTAATTTGGAGCAAGATGAGCTTTTCCATTACATATAACTCTAAACATTGGGCACTCACCCCTCAGGTCCGTGATGCGGCCACATGAGAGCGGACGGGTTTTGAAAAGTTTGTTCAGAGGGTGGGCTTCATGAGAAGTGATCTCCTTCCTGTATAGCTCCTTGCTGGCTTCCACCAGATCCCCGCACCCTAGGTACATGACCATGTGGGAGGGTATAATTCAGAGGGACATCTCCAATAAAGAATGGACCAGACTGTGGTCGGATATTGCCAAATTCAATCACTCCCTTGAATTACACGAAGCCCACTTAAAAACGTTGATGGACTGGTATCTCTATCCAACACTTCTGACCTGTGTTAGAGAGGCTGCGGCCTCCTCTGTGACTTCCAACAGATCTGGTGGGACTGCCCCACAATCACACCCTTCTGGGAAGAAATCCTTGCACACATTAAACTCCTGTTGGGGTACCCCATACCATCATCTATGGCGTGAGTGCTGTTAGGCATTCGCGACCTATCCCTAGAACATCAAACTACAGCTGACAAGGCCATCTTGTGGACCTGTATTGGGGCTACTAAAGTGGCAATTGCAGCGGCCTGTAAGAAGAAGGCTCCCATCCTTGCCATGTGGCGCACTCTGCTCTGGAGGATACTCTGTCTTGAGCGTATGACGAATGTCTTCCAAGATGATTACAAAAACTCTGAATACAAATGGGGACCATTAGTCTCCTATCTTACCACAGGTTTACCCCTTGCGGTTTGCCCGCCCTCCATTAGAGACATGCACCTGTTCCAATTCTAGACCCTTTATTAACAGACCGCAGCCGCCCGTAGAGAAATGCTAGTAGAGAGACCTCAGACACAGTGCGACCCCTTCAATACAACGGGAGATAACTTCCACATGCCTCACAGACAGTGTGCGCCACATTTCAGCCACCACCTTTTTTGTTTGGGAGGGAAGGGGGATAGGTATGTTTAGAAAGGTTCTTCCATGTTGGAAGGGAAAAGGCTCTATACCCGTCGCATAAGAGAGAGGGGTGAAGCAGTTACTTTTTTTTTTCTTTCTTTCTTGAAACCAACTGGGCCTGTACAATGTTTGGAACTGTGCCTTACTCTGAATGACCTTATGGTGATCCATATATTTCATGCCCCCCACAGCATCACCTGAAAATTGCCGGTATCCGTTATAGATTTTGAAGACTCCACTGTCTACCTTATCCGAGGTTATTGAGGTGTGTAGCCATTAGATAACATTGAAGGTGTGCAGTAGTGTTTAGCCACTACATTTCACTGGTTCTTTTATTGAATGGTATCCCCATTTGTGTTACAGAAGGTCTTCCCACAGGACAGACCGGTATTTTTATGGTACAGGGGTCTCTTTGCAGTTATTTACGGTTTACTTCCACACTTGTTGTTTTCTCCAACCCACAGACTTTAGGTGAAGGGTTCTAACCACTTTTTTCACGTGTCCCTTTACTATCATTATTTTTATTATCATTACGTTTTTGGATATGTGGAGTACATTGGTTCCTTCTATATGTTCTACACATGGCTGTTTTATAGCATTGGTAATTTCTGATCACAATACCATCATTTAACCACGGACTTTTATGTACTTACGTGCAACTTTCTGCTGTTTTTTCCTCTCGCTGCGTATTCACGCAATTATGTTAAGTGATATATGTTCATTGTTTTCTTTGTAGATTGGCCCCTGAAGAAGGGACTCTCAGGTCCCGAAATGTATCGGGCCGACATTTAAAAAAAAAAAATCGTAAACAATTGATTATCTGTCTCTGTGTAAATGTTCTCAAGATACATGTATGAGGAATTCATGCTTTTGATTTCTATGTGAATGCAACTAAAAAATGATATCAATGTAAAAAAATGTTTTGGGGATTTCATCAATTACCTGTAAAGATTTACATTTACAAGTATATTTGCTATTCTTGTGATTTATTTTTGATATAGGGTTGTTAAATTGTATTCAATGACCTAGAGGGTCACTTTGTGACCATTTGTGGATATTGCGCAGTCTTGCGACCGTCTTGGTAGCATTTTTCCACTGAAGAGTGATAGGCCATGTTTTTTTGTTATTGGTAGCTGCTCGCCCGCAGCACAACTTTGTATACTTTAAATGGTCAATATCCTGAAGCTTCATATGTGATTGAATGTCAAGACGTGTATACTAAATGGTAATAAAAACAAGTTTGACACAAAAAAAGGTGCGACCAGGGTGGTTTCAGAGCAGGAAACGGGTCAAGGATGCTACTCCTTGTACTATCGATTCCCAAAAAGGACGGTCGCTTGAGGCAGATCCTAAACCTCAGGGTTTTTAATTTAGACCTCAAACAGGATAAATTCAAAATGTTGACACTGGCTCAGGTTCTTCTTGCACTGCAGAAGGAAGACTGGATGGTTTTGATCGATTTGCAGGATGCTTATTTTCCCATTCCCATCCGGAAGTCGCATCAGAAGTATCTTCGTTTTAAGGTGGGGACCCAATACTACCAGTTTGCGGTCCTTCCGTTCGGTCTTACTTCCGCACCTCAAGTCTTCACAAAGATGATGGCGGGAGTGGCAGCACATCTCAGAAGATCAGGGGTTCCTGTTTTCCGCTATCTGGACGACTGGCTGCTCGAAGTGAAGTTGCCAGAGATGGCACTGCATCATTTGCAAGTGACAACACAACTTTGCTTCAAATAGGAATTTTCGATAAATATACCCAAATCTCACCTGGTACCCTCTCCGTGCAACCTGTTCATAGGAGCAGTTCTGGGCACTACTGTAAGTCGTGCCTTCCCGCTCTACAGAGGATTCAAGACATCCAGGCAATGATCCCACTTTTTCAGAATGGCAGTCCTGAAGGTATTGCGCCTTCTCGGTCTATTCACTTCCTGCATGCTGTTGGTCATCCATGCACGTCAACATATGAGGACCTTCCAGTGGTCCCTCCGCAGGCCGTGGTTTCAACACAACAGAGATCATGAAGAGGTGGTCAGGATCTCCAGGGAGACTACCGTGGAGCTGTTATGGTGGAGAGTTCCTGGCAACCTGTCTCAGGGGAAGCCGTTTCAACCTCCCTCTCTGGTGGCCACAGTGATAACTTATTCCTCCACTCTAGGGTGGGGAGCGCATCTGGAGGTTGAAGGCCTTTGTTCTTCAGAAGAAAGATTATTTCACATCAATCTTTTGGAATTGCGGGAGATACATTTGGCTCTCAAGGTCTTTCTTACCTCCCTTCATGGTCAGTTGGTTTAGGTCCTGACGGACAACATTACCGCAATGTGGTACATCAACAAACAGGGCAGAGTAGGGTCGTATCTTCTTTGCGACTCTGGTCCCGGGCTCAGGACCGTCAGATTTGTGTGATAATGAATCATCTGGCCGGAGAAGTGAATATGCGTGTGTACAGTCTGTCGGCATTATTAGGCCGATCATGAGTGTCGTCTCTATCCAGAGGTGTTCCTTCACATTTTCAGGATGTGGGGGTTTCCTCAGTTGGACCTGTTTGCCACTCACGGGAACGCGCACTGCCCGTCGTTCGGCAGTCTCCAGTATCCAATGCAGTGAGCCTTGGGGGATGCTTTTCAGTTAGATTGGGGCTCACAGCTTCTTTACATGTTTCCTCTCATACCCTTGATTCCTGGAGTTCTGAGGAAGATTCGCCAAGACCGGGCCCAAGTCATATTAATCGCACCGGATTGGCCGCGAAGGGTGTGGAACACACACCTCCTTTACCTCTCGTTGCACACTCCACTCTGTCTCCCTCTGAGCGCAGACTTCCTCTTGCAGTGGCAGGGGCAGATTCTACACCCCCACCTCCAGAGCCTGCACCTTAATGCCCGGGTATTGAACAGGGCAACCTGAGCTTTTTCTCTCTCCCACCGGATGTGGTGGATGTTATTTTATCGTCCAGGAGACGCTCCACCAAATCTGTCATTCTGTTAGGTGGGCCAAGTTTGTTAAATGGTGTGGAGAGAGACTGATTGATCCTTTGCAGCCCATTTGTCTGATATTCTGAGTTTCTCTTTCCCTAGCACAACAGGGTTGTGCAGTAGCTACGGTTAAAGGCTACTTGTCGGCTTTTCTCTGTTTACCAGATCAACCCTCATTGTTCAAATCTCCCATAGTTATGAGATTTATTAAAGGTCTCACAAATAGGTTTCCTCCCACTCCTTTTATCAGGCCTCGTGGGTTTTGAATCAGATTCTCACTTTCTTGAAAGGTTCTCCCTTTGAACCACTACATAGTTGTCCCTTAAGGTTCCTAGCGTTTAAAACCATGTTTTTGGTTGCAATCACTTCCGCTAGGAGGGTGAGTTGTAGGCTCTTATCTCCAAGCCCCCTTTTACAACATTCTATGCAGATAAGATTGTTCTTAGGACCAGAGCTGCTTTCCTGCTTCAGGTGTTCACTCCTTTCCACCTAGCGCAGTCCATCACTTTACCCACTTTCTACCCTCCCCCTTCGAAGGAGGAGGAGAGACTTCATGGCCTCGACCCCAAGAGGGCGGTTGGCTTCTACCCGGAGAGAATGAAGGACTTCAGCCTTCATCGTATATGTGGGCAAGATGAAGGGCAAGGCTGTCCCCAAAAAACGCTGTCCAGTTAGATCATCATCTGTATCAAGATCTGCTACGCCTTGGTCAAGAAGGAGCCTTTTGAAGGTATTCAAGCTCATTCCACCAGAGCTAAGCCGTCATCTTTGGCTGTGGCTAGAGGTTTTCCTGTTGTAGACATCTGCAAGGTGGCAACTTGGGCCTCCCTCCACACTTTTGCGAAGCATTCCTGCTTAGACGTAGAGGTAAGGAGGGATGGCCACTTTGCACGTTCTGTGCTGTAGGATTTTTTGGTGTAGGCAGGCACCCTCCTCCGGGAACGGGACTGCTTGGGGATTCAATTCAAAAGGTGAGGAATCCACAGGTATATGTATCCATCAGAAGAACAAGTTGCTTAACTTCGGTAACGCTTTTTCTGGTGGATATAGTATCTACTTGTGGATTCCTCACTGACCCACCCACCTCCCTGTTGCCTGTCTGCTTACACCGAAAATTAATCAATGTATAGCTTATGTGATTTATTGTTGGAATCGTGTGATGTTTGGCACTAGAAACGGTCTACAATGAGGAACTCTCAGTTTTGGTTAGGTTATATTCGACACACATAACCTTTTTTAAGAATGTGGTTTCGTAGAGTTACTTTAGGTGGACAACTCTAGTAGGAAACCAGTCAGGGGGGACCAGCAAGGTCCACTGAAACGGGTATCTTGGAGTTTAAAGCACTTTTCAGTCAGTTCCTGACAGTTTTATAACTTTGCTATTGATTGCAATGGAAGTGCTCCTGATGCAAGGGATACAGGATGCGGAAGATGATCAAAGATGCTAGCGAATGCTGTAGATGTGATGTTGTCTATTAGGATCTTTCTGCGGCTACTCCTCGTACTCGGTGAGGCGGTCCTGACCACAGGGGTGGACATTCCTGAAAGTCCTTTTGGTCCTGTAGAAGTCCACTCACCTAGAATTGTGGTCCCAGCCAAATCCTTCCCTGAGTGAAAACTCGTTTTCTAAGCGACCGAGCTGCAATCTGTTATGTTATGTTACTCATATTTTTATTGCGCACAGCTGCCCCAGCTAAGGGGCGTCCTGGCGCATGGCAGGAAAATAAGCAACACCTCCAGAGAACACAACAGATAAAAAACGGGGAAAATTAATTAAAAGAGAAAAGTCTTTAAGGCTTTACGAAAAGCCAACAGATCATCTAACAACCGCAATTCAACTGGGAGGGAGTTCCAGAGTTCAGCTGCTCTGACCCGGAAGGAACAGCCACCCACTCGACACAACCTAAATCGAGGGATCACAGCCAGAGCTTGGCCCCCAGATCTCAGAGAGCGGGTAGGAACATACCAAGACAGAAGATCTGCAAGGATTTGCGGGCCGCCTCCCCTCAGGATCTTAAACGCCAAACAAAGCACTTTGAACTGGATGCGTGACTTAATGGGCAGCCAGTGCAGCGAACTCAGAGTGCCCGAAACGGAGCTAGTACGAGGTAGGCCCACAATGGCCCTCGCTGCAGCGTTCTGCAAGCGCTGGAGGCGGGTAGACTCCGCCCCATTGGTCCCTACCAGAAGGGAGCTTGCATAGTCCAGGCGAGATAACACAGTAGCCTGGACTATCAGCTGCCTGGTACCATGGTCAAAGAACTTCAGAATGGGACGTAGCGACCGCAAGATGCCAAAGCAGCAGGCCGCGATTTTCTTGGAGTGGGCCACAAAGCTAAGCGCCGGGTCCATCCAAACTCCCAAGTTCTTTAGTTCAGTGACCGGGCAGGGAACCGGCCCTAGCTCAGCCGGCCACCACCTATCCCCCCCACAGTTCCGTTCCCCTTCCGACGATCATGATCTCAGTTTTCTTAGCGTTGAGCTGGAGACAGTTGTTCTTCATCCAGCTTGCCACCGCCCTAAGTCCACTCTGAAACCTGGGGGCATCCCGCTCCGCATCCCCGCTGATCGTAACCGCTAGCTGAGTGTCGTCAGCATATGAGACCATAGTCATGTCCCATTGCTTGACGACCTCAGCCAGCGGCCTCACGTAAAGATTGAACAACGTGGGACTCAGCGAGGAGCCTTGCGGGACCCCCTGCTTCAGAGGATGGAAAGAGGATTGGAACGGTGGCAGGGCAACGCTAAAGAACCGATCGTCGAGGAAAGAACTGAACCACTGGAGGGCTGTACCACCCATCCCTATCTCTTCCAGGCGATGCAGCAGGATAGGATGGGAAACAGTATCAAAAGCAGTGCTCAGATCTAATAGAATGAGCGCTGCTGTTTGCCCCGCATCCATCACCGTGCGAAGATGTTCCGCCATGGCGAGAAGGGCGGTCTCCGTGCTGTGCCCAGCACGGAAGCCATTCTGGGTGGGGTCCAAGATGTTAGCCTGGATAAGGTGGGCCGAAAGAACTTTGTTGACATGGGCCTCCAACACCTTGGTGGGCCAAGGAAGCAGAGAGATAGGCCGATAGTTTTCAGGCTTATCTGGGTCCAAAGAAGGTTTCTTAAGGATGGGAGAAACCACCGCCCGCTTCCAGCTAAGGGGAACTGTGCCGGACTCCAATGAGATGTTAATCAAGGAGTGTACCACGGCACGTCCCACAAACGACTGATCTCTAAAGAGAGTCGCGCTGAGCGGGTCAGCGGGGGACCCAGATTTAACCCGCTTCGCCAAGATGTCAAACCCTTCAGATGTCAACAGGGGCAATGCGTGCAGTGCGGTCTCTCCGTAGATGTTAGACGGGGCCTCCCCAGGAGGACCTGTAGAGGGAAAGGACTTATAGATATTTTGGACCTTATCCTGAAAAAATGCAGCAAGGGCCTCACAGTGAGCTGTGGAACCAGTCATCGGGGCACAGGGGCGTTTAACCAAAAGATCCTTCAACAATTTGAAAATAGTTTTGGAGGGGTTAGAGCTGTTGCCAACTTCGGCAGTATAGTAAAGTGCCCGAGCACGGCAAACAGCCGTGACAATTCTCACAGATCCAGCCTGCTCAGTGCAACTTTTGGCATTGGGTCCTGGTCTCTGGTGCTGTACAACAGCAGTCTGAAGATTCTGAGCTACCAACTTGCACCAGCAGGCTTCTTCAGCTGTTGTGGTCCTGTGCTGCAAACAGGAGGTCAGTCAGTTGACCCTTGTAGTCTCTTGCTTCTGCTGGGCTCCGGGGATGACTTCTCCTGAAGCAGGATACAGCTGGCACAGTCCCTTCTCCCTTTCTTGCCACCTGGTTTAGCAGGTGCAGTTCACACCAGTGCAGCCTCATCATCTGAGTTGAACCGGAAAAAGCCATCTGCATTGGCATAGTCAGTTCCAGGTCTGTATTCCACTGCAAAGTCCATAACCTGTCGGGAAATGGACCACTTCAACAACTTTGGGTTCTCTCCTCTCATCTACATCAGCCATCTCCGTGTTCGGTGGTTACTTTGAACTCAGAAGTGAGTCCCAGACAGGTAGGGTCTCCACTTCTTTAAAGACCAAACCACAGCAAAGGCTTCTCTCTCATGGCAGTCCAAAGCTGCAGTCTAAGGAGGAGAATGAAGGCATCTGGCTGATCCTGGCCTAAACTATTCACTTGTGATAACTCTTCCCAAATCCCATGTTAAGAAGTATCTGTCTAAACAATTAATTTTTTACTGATGTCAGCTGCCTTCTTGACAGGTGCTGCGCACAGAGTATCATTGAGTGTGTCAACATTCTTTAGACTTTTCTGGGCTGTTTCTTAGAGGTCCGTTCAGTTAGTGGTGCCTGTATGGTGCCATAACCTTTCTCAACTCATCTGTAGTAACCAGTCAGGCCAAGAAAGGCCCTAACCTGGGTCTTTGTCTTAGCAGCTTCCCAGGCCAGAATTGTCTGGATCTTGGGTTGAAGAGTTTTTGTATGACCTTCATCATCTTGGCGGCCCAAGTACACAACCGAGCCTTGCCCTACCTGACACTTACTTTCCTTGATCTGCAGAGCCTGAATCCCTTCCTTGAGGTGGGCCTGGTGATCCTTCAGGTGGATCTATTTACAGCTATATCAAGATAAGCTGGACTGAAATTTTCCAGACCTGAAAGTACTCTATTCACCAACTTCTGGAAGGTGGCTTGTGCATTTTTCAACCCAAAGGGCATCACTTTAAACAAAGTGGCCTTCTGGTGTCGAAAAATAAAACTTCTCCTTAGTTCCTGGGCGGAGGGTTATCTGCCAATAACCGGATGTCAGGTCACAGGTACTCCGGTATTTAGCTGTCCCAACCTATCCATGAACTCATCAGCTCCTGGTATGGGGCGGGTGTCAGTCTTAGTGACTGCATTTACACCCATGTAGTCCACACAGAACTTCATCTGTCACGCCGCACCCCCACTCCTTTGGGATTAGACACCAATTCCACTGGGCTGGTCCATGTACTACTGAAGAGCTCAAACACCCTCAACTCCAACATTATGATTATCTCTGCCTTAATGCTGGCCTTGACCCAGTGAAACATTCTGCATATTTTGCATTTGACAGTATTTGGTGTGGATTACTCTGGCGGCTTTCTTTCCTAAGGTTCTTTCCTAAGGTTGTACTGCCCTACTATATTTGCCAATTAATAGCCTAGCCTTTGCTCTTCGATCCGCCTCGAAAGAGGTGGAGGCTTCATCAAATTGGTCGATGTAGAAGCTCAACAGCCTCTTTAGATCAAGCTGATAATCTACAGTAGGGCAGCTCTTCATCTGCTTAATAGGTGCAAAGAAGGGCAAGTCAGTACAAAGGAGGACCGTGCTAAGCTGGGTACTCCTCTGCATTACGATCTGCTGCTCACTGGTCAAACCCCCCCCCCCCCCCCCCCCCCCCCCCACTCCACCCTAAGGACCAGACAGCCCATTCTGCTAGGGCCAAGGCAGCTACAGCTGCTCTGGCACAAGTGGTGCTGGTTCTTTTTATATGCCAGCCTGCAACATAGGTATTGGTACTTAATTTCACAAAACACTACTTCCTTGATAGCCAGATTCTGACACGAAGGTAACTCTACTCCCTTGGTCCTTCTGGAACTTTTGGCCTGAGTCCACTCCCCAGATTCCACCTATGGGAAATACAGTATCTATTCTAAAGGTGCAGAATCTGTGGTTAGAAGTATCCATCAGAACAAGTAACTTATCTTTAGTAGCACTGTTTTGGTGGATCCTCTATTTAACTGTGGATTCCCCTCTAGCCCACCCGTCTTTCCATTCTATGAACTGGACACTTATCCATCTAAAAAGTTCCCAGTTTGGAGATCTGCTCACTGACCATGCCAGCTTGCCAATGTGTTGTATGTTGGAGGGCCAAAACACCATAAGAAAGAAACTATTGTCAACACTTATGGGCGGTGCTTATGATACTCCACTTGTCACTTTCGGAGGAGTGACCCTGGTGACAAGCTGCATAATGTCACAACCAACACACATAAGTACAGCTTTGAAGTTTCCGAATTAAGTTTGACGCTTGGAGAATCGTTACAGAAGGTAAGTAACTTGTTCTTCCGAGAGAGACTTCAAATCGCAAGTTCTTCACCGTTCAAATATTCCCTCGGCATCAGACTCTATCTGGAAGCTTTTCAGCAGTGGCTCAAGTCAGCTCCACACTGATGCTGGCCGGCTCCGGAAGTGACTTGGGGAAGCTAAATAAGTGCCACTCCCTTGCACTGTTGGTTCCATCTTTTCTTCACCAGCATTCGAAGATCCCAAACTACTACTAGCATCTTTGATACCCTTAACTTGATCATAAATTGTTTGACAGTGTGAACGGTCATGTCACCTCACAAAACAGCAGGTATCTGAAAGAAAAAGGTTAGTGTTCGATTCCTTACCTTAAAATATCCCCAGGTGTCAGGCTGGATCCGTCAGCAGTACCCTTGCGCGTCAGTAGGCGTCGTCTGCGTCCATCGTCGGGGTCGTGATCGACTGGATGACGTCATCGAAGTACTTAGAGGCCGCCGTCGCGCGCTGACGTCGGTTCTTTTTTCCGCGCCAGCTAGCGCAGACCTGGGAAGAGCAGTACTCTTAGTCATTTTTTGACGAACTTTTTGATCTGTTTTGGATCTCTTTTTCGAGTCTACTTCGACTCCTGGTGACGTAGGGATGCCTGGCTTCAAGCTGTGCGACGCCTGTCACCGCCTGATGACGGTGACCGACCCCCACCATCGGTGTCTCTTCTGCCTCGGGGCCGACCATGATGACTGCCGGGCCTTGACTTTGAAAGCTAGGCGGGAGCGGTCCCGCAAGCTACTCTAGATCCGGCAGTCTGCTCCGCGCTGGTCGAGGAGGAGGTCGAGGGGGCGGTTGCGGAGCTCCAGACGTCGCTTGTGGAGTCATCGTTAGCACTCGTCGGGCTCCAAGTCCTCCGGTATGTCGAGGCACTCAAAGAAGTCGAAGAGGCGACATCGCTCTCCAGACTCCGCTCGCACGACGCAGCTGAGGGTTCAGGCGACACCGCCCATACGGCTCCGTCGCAGGCGCCGCCTCCAGGCCCCTACCCCCCCTCCTTCCCGGTCCCTGGCCTGCGAGTGACGCCGGAGGAGATTTGTGATTTCCTCATTGCCATGAGGACTCACTTCCCCCTGTTGAGGCCTGCCGGTGCGCCTTCGGGCCCCGCAGACCCAACTTTGGACGTAGGCGGGCTGGTGGCTCTGGCTTCGGCCCCGGCGCCGTCGTCTACTTCGGTCCTGATAACGCCGGCCCTTGTGGGATCTGTCCCTGAATCCCGGTCGACGCCAGTTGACCTTACGACCCCTCCGCTGGTGCCGACCCCCATGGTGTCGCTCCCGGCGTCTTCCTCTGATGACGTCGGCCCCAGTTTCAGTCCGGGTCCGGAGCCGTCTCCAGCGTCGATGGGTGAGGCCTTCACCTACGACACGGCTCCGTCATTCCAGCCTGTTTACCAGGACACGGATGAAGGGGAGGACTGGGAGGGATCTAAGGACCCTCTGGCACAGCAGTGCCAGTTGAGCCAGGACTTGGCAGACGAGCTAGGGGAGGCCAGTGGTCTGGACACTTCGCCCGACACTGGATTCATCTCTCGTCGCTACGGAGGAGGGTGACACTAATGGTGTGGTGTTGCGCAGGGCAGCCATTGCCTTGGCTCTTGAGCTCCCTGCTGCGGCCGTGAAGACTAATCTCCTCACTGAGGTGCTTCAGCCGCCAGTAAGCTCCTCGGAGCCTCAACTGCCCTTCAATGAGGCCCTCACAGACGTTCTGTTGGGCACCTGATCCACAGTGCCCCCTGTGGATCGGCACATGGCCCAACGCCACCGCATGGCTCCGGGCGACCCTAGCTTTTTGTCAGTACACCCCACCCCAGAGAGCCTGGTGATCCAGGCCTCTAAGTCCCAGACCGCATTCCCGACCGCTCCCCCGGGTCGGTAATCCAAAAGGTTTGATCAGTTTGGGAAGAAACTGTTCTCCTCATTGAGTTTGGGGTTGCGGTCTATCAACACTGCTTGCCTTTTGGGCCGTTATACCCACTCTTTGTGGGACACGGTTCCTGACGAGCTGCCACAGTGCCTGGAGGAGGCCCAGGCCCGGCTCGCCCAAGACCTTGCGGCGCGTTATTCTATCAGGTGTGGACTGGATACCACAGACTCGCTGGGAAGGGAGATTTCCACGACTGTGGCGGTTCGCCGCGACACCTGGCTGAGGTCCGCCAATTTCTCGGGGGATGTCCAGGCCACGCTCATGGACATGCCCTTCGATGGCCGTCGCCTCTTTGGTGACAAAGCAGGCAGTGCGCTTGAGTGTTTCAAGGACTCCAGGGCTACAGCCAAGTCCTTGGGCCTGTCGGGGCAGCGCCAGCAAACTTCTACCTTTCGCCCCTTTCGTGGCCAAGGAAGGGGCACCGCCACTGTCCTGCCAGCCACAGGCCGCAGAACCAGCCTCAACGCGGACGACAACGGCAAGGTCAGTCCACATCTGCTCCCGCAGCATCTGCCTCAAAGCCTTCCTAGTCCGACCTTTCAGGCCCATTCGACGCCTGTTGGGGGCAGGGTCCGCCATCACCTCTCCACTGGCGCTCCATCACGTCAGACAGGTGGGTGCTGCAAAGCGTCCGAAGGGGCTACCCCTCCCCTTCGAGGCGAGCCCTCCAGCCATGCCACCGCATGTCAGGAGATCACTTGCAACTTCTGCAGGAGAAAGTTATGGCCCTCTTGGCCAAGGGGGCCATCGAGCACGTTCCTGGGCAAGAAGTAGGACGTAGTTGCTACTCCCACTACTTTCTGGTACCCAACAAGGGCAAAGGAGGCCTACGCCCTATCTTGGACCTCCGCAGCATCAACAACTTCCTCCGGAAGGAGAAGTTCAAGATGCTGACTTTAGCTCAGGTCCTTGCTACCCTAGACCCTTGAGACTGGATGGTAGCATTGGACTTGCAGGACGCATATTTCCACATTCCCATCCTGCTGGCCCACCGGCACTACCTGCGGTTCAAGGTAGGCCATGATCACTTTGTTTACCGTGCTCCCTTTCGGAATTACCAGCGCCCCTCTGGTGTTCACAAAAGTGATGGCGGTGGTCGCAGCTCATCTGCGCAGATCAGGGGTTCCAGTCTTCCCCTATCTTGACGACTGGTTGAAGGCAGGCTCGCCCCAAACAGTTGTTTCCCACCTCCAGACTATGGCCGACCTCCTGCACTTGCTGGTGTTCTCCATCAACGTGCCGAAGTGACACCTGTACCCCTCTCAGAAGCCCCTTTTCATCTGAGCGGTTCTGGACTCGGCGCAGTTTCAGGTTTATCCTCCCGAGCAGCGGGTTCGGCATATTCAGGCTCTAATTCCGATCTTTCAGCCTTTATCCCGAGTTTGGTCAGGTTAACGCTGCGGCTCCTGGGGCTGATGGCCTCCTGCATCCTTCTGGTGTATCACGCCAGGTGGCGGATGCGGGCTCTGCAGTGGGACTTGAAGTTTCAGTGGGCACAGCATCAGGGCAACCTGTCCGACCATGTCCTGATCTCCTAGGGCACTGCGAGTCAGTTACAGTGGTGGCTCACGAACCACGATTGGGTCAGCGGCAGATCCCTCTCCCTACCCCAACCGGAGCACGTAGTGGTGACGATGCGTCCCTCCTGGGATGGGGGGCCACATGGGAGAGGCGGAGATCAGAGGCCTCTGGTCTCCGGCGGAGTCCCGGCTCCATATCAACTTTCTGGAGCTGCGGGGGCGATCCGTCTTGCACTGAAGGCATTCCTTCCCTCTGTCCTGGGAAGTGTAGTGCAGGTGTTCACGGACAACACCACCGTCATATGGTACTGCAACAAACAAGGCGGGTGGTGTCGTGGACCCTCTGTCGGGAGGCTCTGCGCCTCTGGACTTGGCTGGAACACCAGGGCGTAACCCTAGGGGTTCAACACCTGGCAGGTTCCCTGAACGCCAGGGCGGACGAACTCAGCTGCAGGTGCATGATGGATCACGAATGGCGTCTGAACTCCGAAGTGGCGCATGGTCTCTTTCGGCAGTGGGGAGAGCCTTGGTTAGATCTATTCACCACCGAAGAGAACGCGCAATGTCATCAGTTCTGCGTGTTGGAATTTCCAAGGCGGCACTCGCTCGGAGAATCTTTTCGTCGCGAGTGGAGCTGTGGTATGTTGTACGCCTTTCCGCCGATACCACTTCTGCCCAGAGTGCTGAAGATGATCAGGCGAGACCGGGCCCAAGTCATCCTTGTGGCTCCGGACTGGGCACGAAGATACTGGTATCCCAAGCTACTCAGCATGTCAGTCGATTCCCCGATTCGTCTGCCTTTTCAGGGAGGACCTTCTGTTTCAGCAGCAGGGGACGGTCCTCCACATGAACCTGTCCAGTCTCCACCTACATGCGTGGAGATTGAGCGGCGACCGTTGAGGCCATTTGACTTGCCTCCTGAAGTCTGTGATGTGATTCTGGCAGCCAGGCGTCCCTCCACAAAATCGGTATACGCCTGCAGCTGGAACAAATTTGTGGCATGGTGCACAGCAAAGGCTGTGGATCCACTCTCTGCCCCCCTTTCAGAGGTTCTCTTCTTCTTTCTCTTGCCCAGCAGGGCTCTGCTCTGGGCACTATCAAGGGCTACCTCTCGGCCATATCAGCCTTCTTGAGGCTTCCTGATCAGTCTTCTCTTTTCAAGTCCCCTCTTGTAAATAGATTCTTAAAAGGCATCACGCACATGTTTCCTCCTGTTCCTTTCGTGATGCCTCAGTGGGACTTGAACCTTGTACTGACTTATCTGATGTGCGCTCCCTTTGAGCCACTTGATAACTGTCCTCTACGTCTTCTGACTCTTAAGACTGCATACCTGGTTGCCATCACCTCTGCCAGGAGAGTGAGTGAGCTCCAGGCTCTATCTTCTAAACTTCCTTTCCTCTCTGTCCATCCGGACAAGGTTGTTCTGAGGACTCGTCCTTCTTTCCTGCCCAAGGTGGTTACAGCCTTTCATATCGGGCAGTCTATCACCTTGCCCACCTTCTTTCCGCCTCCGCATCCCTCGAAAGAGGAAGAGAGGCTCCACCATTCCGTTCTCCAGGACTTTCTGGTGTGATCTTGGTTCGCAGACCCGCCACCGGGGTTGGTATTGCTGGGGTATCTATTCTAAGGTAAGAAATCTAACACCGACCGGTTTCTTTCAGATGCACATGTTACTTGCCTTCGGTAACGATAGATCTGTAAGAAACAGTAGTTAGTGTTAGATTCCTTACCGCCCCACCCATCCTCCCCATTCTGCCAACCGATATCTAGGGTTAAGTTATCTCCCTTGAAGGGCCCTAGTTTCTTGGCACCAGTATCGGTTTCTATCATGGCTCTGCGTTCCTGGCGCGGAAAGCTATGTACAGAACGGACGTCAGTGCGCGAGGGCGGCGTCTAAGTACTCCGACGTCATCCCGGCGATCATGACGCCGCCGACGGACCTGGAGCCGCAGACGACGCCTACCGATGCGCAAGGGTACTGCTGACAAACTTTCCGGATCCAGCCTGACGCCTGTGGATATTCTAAGGTAAGGAATCTAACACTAACTACTGTTTCTTACAGATATGTTGTTACCGAAGGTAAGTAACTTGTGCTTTAAGCCCTGTAAGGACTATTGCAAACAAATGTCCGTGACAGGTCCTCGACAAATGTGCCTGGGGTCGAGCCATCACTCTAACGCTTGTGGTGACTGCTAGTCAGTGAACCTGAAGGCCATACAAGACTACGCGGTGAAACTTTGTTGCCAAGCTCAAGAATACTTCTCAATAGGACCAGTCCAAATCCAAAGTTTGATCCAGAAGTCACCTGAGTCGTTCCAGGGGTTGGTGGTCTTCTCAGTCCAAATCTTCGAGTAGGTCAAAGAAAAAGATATAAAATCTAAGTGGAATTCGCCCCTTCCCACCACTCTTCTCTGAGAAGGAACTGGGTTGGCACCATACATATCAATCTTGGTCCTGAATTTGTTCAACTTCAGAGCTGATCCGGCAACTTGTTCTGGCCATCAACAATAGTTCCACACTCTGTGTTTGAGGGCATTCAAAAGAAAGACACGGAACTGATGTCAGCACACCAGAGTGGCTCTTATATGTGGCTCTTATATGCAGCTCTGCTCTGCCACATACAGGGTGGTAAGGAGCCAATGCAGGATGCACAACACAGCCAGCCAGCGTGTGGCAGATCCAGTTTGGCACCTAGAGATATTCTAAAGGTAAAGACTCTAGTTGGATTGTCCAGAGTGTCACAAAAGGTAAGTAACTTGTACTACAGGTAGAGCCGTACCACTTGCAGGAAAAGATTCCTGTTCAGTTGTTTCCAATGAGGCATTGTCGCAAGAATCAAACACCCTACCCTGCACTCTGTTTCAGCATATTTAGGAGCAATGTGTTGAAACATAAACTTAACGCAGAGGTAAAGAATCTCACATGTACCTATGTATGCATTTTCTCAAGTTGATATTTTGGCAGGGTGAACCTTTAACAGACCAGGTTCTACATGCTGGTTTTCTCCACTTGTAAAGTTGGCCTAAGTTAGGATAGTTAAATGTATATAGCGCACACCAGACATTGAAGTGTCTCCAGGCACTTGAAGCAGTTAATTGTACTATTGATCTAGGAAGGATTATGCACTGGGTTGGCCATGCTGAGTTTCAATACTGCAGGTTTCTAGGTTGTAGCTGACCCCATGGGTTGTCTCACTTAAACATCTGTAAAACCCACAATTTTTCTTTCGTTCATGATTCTGGTGCTGCATATTACAGGTGCTCACTTTCCTGAGTGCTTAAACCTCCTCACCCCCAGGCTTGATGCATTTCAGCACTAGGATTACTTTTCTAAAATACATTTAAGTAATCTATTAAAGATTAGTAATTTAAGGTTTACTAATACGCGAACATAAATCTGTCAAAGTACGTTAGAGTAATAAAATGCTTATTTGCTTGTCAGAATATTTTAAATTCCCTTTGTGTTTGTCTTTCTTCCTACTTGCTTAACTAGCAAATGTTAATTTATTGCATCCTTTCTTTGCTCAGAATCGGATTTATTGGGCACTGTTTAATAAATGTCCTTTCATAATCGAGTATCTGGTTGAACAGGAGTTTTGCATCTAATCAGTTTTACTCATATCTCCTCCTTATTTGCTTTTTACAGGTACTTGCCCCCTGAATGCTTTGTGGTAGGCAAAGAACCACCAAAGATTTCTAACAAAGTTGATGTGTGGTCCATTGGAGTGATATTCTTCCAGTGTCTTTACGGCAGGAAGGTAATAAACTTTAACATTAACCTCATCAGATAAAGCGGTGTGGAGATTTAGACATTCAATGGTAATATTGTTTTTCAGCCTTTTGGTCACAACCAATCACAACAAGACATCTTACAAGAAAACACAATATTAAAAGCTACAGAAGTTCAGTTTCCAGTCAAACCTGTTGCAAGCAATGAAGCAAAGGTATGTAACACTAAATACCTTTAACTGTAGCACCAGAAAAAAGTAAATTAAATATACCACTTGGTATTCTTATGTCTGCCCATCTTTTTCCAAACTGTTGAAAGCCACCTGGCCAATTATAATGTGTTCATAAAGGGCCTTAGTAGCTTACAAACGTATGATAAAACATTGTATGAGAAATGTATGGGTTTGCATACTCCTGCCATCTAGTGTTGGGCATGGCTGTGTTAAAGTTGTTTTTATTTTGGGTTTTTTCAAATACTTCACCTCAAGTCACGAGGTACAGTGACTCCACCTATTGCTGGTAATATGCATGGTCATCGGCTCCATTGTTGGATTACTTTCTTTCTGCTGTCTCGTTTGGACGCGTGTTGCCAAGCTCTGGGTTGCACCATTGTAGTGATCTCTTTGGTCCATCTTGGTTCCTTTTCCTTCAGTTGGTATTGATCTGATTGAGACTTTTGCTGCAGACTCCTTACTGTAGATTTATCCCCAGGCATCAGACTGAATCTGGAAATTTCTTGTGAGTAGTACCCCTGTGCGTAGCGGAGTATGGCTCTGTTGCATCTTTTGCATAGTCTACACCGGAAGTGATGTGAGCGGTGCCTATATATGCTCCACCCCAGTGCACTGACGTTGGTTATTTTCCATCTACACCAGTTAGTACAGATTTGGAAAAGTGCTACCCCTAGTCTTTTTTGACTGACCCTTTCTTGACTCTTTTTTTTTTTTTGTGAGACCGGTGTGAGAGTGCCCTCTTTCTGCATGGTTGCCCCCACTTTTTGATGAATTGCTGATGTGCTTTGACTGAGTGTGCCCTGGGCTCCTGCTAATCAGGTACCCAGGGCCTATGTTCTTTCCCTAAAACTGCATTGAAGCCTAAACCCAATTGGTTTCTCTGGCCACAGGTCAGCCCCTGGTAAATGGTACCACAGGTACTGTGACCAGAGAAGGCCTCGAAGGACTGCAGCAATTATTGCGCCACTCTTCGAGATCCTGTACCATTACACTCACGCACTGCCTGTGCAGGCTGCGTGTTTTAATGCAAAACAAAGTGAAGAGTCGACATGGCACACATCTGTGTGCCATGCCTACAACCCACTGCCCTGGTATAGGTCAGTCACCCCTCTAGCTGGGTCACTATACCAGTGGTGAGGGTACAGGTGCATGAGCCCTGTAACCCTACAGTGTCTAAGTCAATTATTAGACATTGTAAGTGCAGTGCTGCCATTAAGAGTTAATGGGGCTGGGAGTTTGTCCTTACGAACTCCACAGCACCATAATGTCTACACTGAAAACTGAGAAGTTTGGTATCAAACTTCTCAGCACATTAAACCCACACTGATGCCAGTGTGGGATTGAATGAAAAATGCACTCGGAGGGCATCTTAAAGATGCCCCTTGAAAACTGACCTATCAATAGTGTCCAGGCTGAGTGGCTGCTTTCAGCTGCCATCACCTGACCTGTTTCTGGACCCCTGGGTTGAGAGTATGCTGCGCCCTCGGGGCTAAAACAATGCCCATCCTGGGATGAGGTACCAAGCCTCCTCCCCCAGGATGGGCAGGGTTCACCAAGGGGAAGCTTCAAAGGCTTTGCCGCCTTTGTGAGGTTCCCCAGGCTCCTTGCTGCTTTCAGCAACTGGTCCCCACTGGTTCTGACGCCCACTTTGGGCAGGAGAACCAGCGGGAAAAACAAGTGAGTACGAGAGGTGTGCCTACCTCAGTCAACTCCACCTCTCAAGTGGGGGAGTCAAGGTGAAGCACAACTCTGTCCACGCCATCTTGAAGATGAGGGGACTCAGCCAACCAGGAACAGACTTGTGCCCCCTCCCACTGGAGGGTGGCATAATAGGGGGTGTTCCCACCACAGGGAAGGATCCCATTGGTCCCTGCCTCTTACCTACCTGTAACACCCCTAAAACTAGTATTTAGGGGCACCCCTGAACCTTGCTTCCTCAGACAAGAAGAAACTACAAGAAGAGGAAGTACACACACACAACAGCCGTGCGGCAGCTAACAAGAGGAAGATGTGAGAAAGTGCCATCTTTCCACATGTTATGCCCCAACTTTTTGCTGAATTGCTGATGTTCTTTGATTGAGTGTGCCCTGGGTTCCTGCTAATCAGGAGCCCAGAGAATCCAAGAAGGTGGACCATCTTGGGAAGATGTTTTCTTCCACCAGCTTATGACAGCGGTCGGTGAACACCGCATGTCTCTTGGCCCGTTACAAACACACTTTGTGGGATATAGGTGCGCATTGCTGCCGCAGTGCCCAGAGGAGGCCCGGGCTGTGCTCACCTGTGCTGTTGCTGAGGGTCGGGACGCAGCAAAGTTCACCATCCGGTGTGGGCTGGATGCCGCTGGATCCTTGGGCCTCGCTGCTACTTCTCGCCCCATCCAGTCTGCCTTTTGTGGCTGGATGGTAGCATTGCACTTGCAGGACGCTTATTTTCACATCCCCGTCCTGCCGGCCCACCCGCGTTACCTGCGGTTCATGGTAGGCCAGGAGCATTTTCAGTTTGCCGTGCTCTACTTCGGCTTTACCAGCGCCCCTCGGGTTTTCACGAAAGTGATGGCTGTGGTCGCAGCTCACCTGCGCAGGTCAGGGGTGTCAAGTCTTCCCCTACCTCCACAACTGGTTGTCGAAGGCGGGCTTGCCCCAAACAGTCGTCCGCCACCTTCAGACTACAGCCGACCTCCTGCACCTGCTGGGGTTCCTCATCAACATACCGATGTCGCACCTGAGTCCTTCTCAGAAGCTCCCCTTCATCGGAGTGGTTCGGGATTCAACACTGTTACGGGTTTATCCTTCCGTACAGCGAGTCCGGGATATTCAGGCTATGATTCTGATCTTTCGGCCTCTATCCTGGGTTTCAGTCAGGTTGACCTTCCGGCGTCTGGGCCTGATGGCCTCCTGCATCTTGCTGGTGTCACACACCAGATGGCATATGCCAGCTCTGCTGTGGGACCTGAAGTTCCAGTGGGCGCAGCATCAGGGCAACCTATCCGAACGTGTCCAGATCTCAGAGTGCACTGCTCAACAATTGCAGTGGTGGCTCACGAATCGAGATTGGGTCAGTGGCAGATCCCTCTCCCTTCCCCAACCAGAGCACACAGTGGTGATGGATGCGTCCATCCTGGGATGGGGAGGTCACTTGGGGGAGGCGGAGATTAGAGGCCTCTGGTCTCCGGCAGAGTCCTGGCTCCATATCAACCTTTTGGAGCTGCGGGTGATCCGCCTTGCACTGAAGGCATTCCTTTCCTCTGTCCGGAGTAGTGTGGGGCAGGTGTTCACAGACACCACCACCGCCATGTGGTATTGCAACAAACAGGGTAGGGTGGGGTCCTGGACCCTATGTCAGGAGGCTCTGTGCCTCTGGACATGGCTGGAACATCGTGGCATTACCTTGGTGGTTCAACACCTGGCAGGTTCTCTGGACGCCAGGGCGGACGAACTCAGCCGCTGGTGCTTGAGGGATCACAATGGCGTCTGAACTTGGACGTGGCGCGAGGTCTCTTTCAGCAGTGGGGAGAGCCTTGGTTAGATCTATTCGCTTCCGAAGAGAACGCGCAATGTCATCAGTTCTGCACGTTGGAATTTCCAAGGCGGCGCTCGCTCTGCAACGCTTTTCGTCGCAAGTGGAGTGGCGGTCTGTTGTACGCCTATACCACTTCTGCCCAGAGTGCTGAAGAAGAGATGGGGCGGCCGGGCCCAAGATATCCTTGTGGATCCGGATTGGGCACGAATATACAGGTATCCCGAGCTACTCTGCATGGCGGTCGATCCCCCGATCCGTCTGACTCTCCGGGAGGATCTTCTGTCGCAGCAGCAGAGGACGGTCCTCCACCCGAACCTGTCCAGCCTCCACCTTCATGTGTGGAGATTGAGCGGCGGCAGTTGACAGCTTTCGACCTTCCTCCTGAAGTCTGTAACGTTGCTGGTCAGCCAGGCGTCCCTCCACTAAAACGGTATACACCTGCAGGTGGAACAAATTTGTGGCATGGTGCACAGCAAAGGCTGTGGATCCCCTTTCTGCCCCTCTTTCCGAGGTCCTTCTGTTCCTTCTCTTTGGCCTGGCAGGGCTCTGCTCTGTGAACTATCAAAGGTTATCTTTCGGCCATCTTCGCCTTTCTACAGCTTCCAGATCAGCCTTCTCTTTTTAAGTCCACGGTTGTTTACCACTTCCTCAAAGACATTACGCATACGTTTCCACCCGTGCCTTTCATAATGCCTCAGTGGGACTTGAATCTTGTCTTGACCTTTCTGATGTGTGCTCCCTTTGAGCCCTTCATAACTGTCCCTTACGTCTTTTCACTCTCAAGACTTCTTTCCTGGTAGCTATCACCTCTGCCAGAAGGGTGAGTGAGCTCCAGGCTCTCTTCTAAACCTCCTTTCCTCTCTGTTCATCCGGACAAGGTGGTTCTGAGGACCCGTCCATCTCCCTGTGGGTTGTTCAGTGCATCAAAGCATGTTACTCCTTGGCTAAGAAGGAGCCTCCTCTGGGGCTGCGTGCCCATTCCACCAGGGCAACGGCAGTCACTACTGCCTTGGGACGCGGCGTTCCCTTGCAGGACATTTGTCAGGCAGCTACTTGGGCCTTGCTGCACACGTTTACCAAGCACTACTGCCTTGCCAATCTGATAGAGACTACTAGCCGCAGATTCCTTGACGTAGAATTATCTCCAGGCCTGAGACTGGATCCGGAATTTTTTTGCCCAGCATCCCTGCATGTTGTGTTTGGGGGAAGATCACAGCTCCAGTGATTGTGAGGCGTGCCAACAGTTGATGCCGAAGTCTCGGCAGGAGCGCTGGATGAAATTTCTCTTGGCTCTCATGTCAAGATCAGCTTCGTCACCTCGATCAGCTTAGTCACCTCGATCAGCTTCTGCGGAAGGTTTTCGACACAGCCTTCGTCGTTGTTGTCCTCATCCATCTCCTAAGCCGCAAGAGCGTTGCTCCCTTGTCGGTAAGTGTTGTAGCTTGTTCCCGAGGGCTGGTTTCTGGCCTGTTGGAGGCGTGGGCTCTCTGTGGGTGATGCGGCCCGAGTATCGTCCCCCTATCCACTGTTCCCCGGTGAGGGGGCATTGAGAACCCAGATGGAGACAAATGTCACGGCTTTGCAGGCCTCGCTGGCTTCTACTCCTCCTCCTCCTTCCCCTCCTGGGACGTCGACAGATCCCTTGCGTTGTGCGGGGCTCTCTGCGGCGTCGCCGGCCACTCCGTCCCGGCGCTGACTGGCTCGGCTCCAAACTTGGGGAATGTGGTGCCGTTGGGGTGCGGCCCTTCGGAGGTCTCTCCTTCGGACCACGGCACCTTTTTGTTACCACAAACTCCAGCGGGAGTCCCTGTGGTGTCGCGAGAGGTCGCCGGGGCTCGGGTCGCATCCCGAGCCCCTCTCGGCCCTATGGACAGGTGGTGGTCTTGTCTGAAGAAGAGGTGACGCCGCTACGGCACCGGGGGCTGCTGGCCCTGGCGGCACCACAGGGGTAGCCGGACGCCCCTTGTCCCATCATGGGTCGAAGCTGGCGGGGGACCCTGCGTCCCTCCCCGGGCCCTTCTCGTCCCTCCACGCAGGTGGCTGCCTCGTCGGAGGTCGAGTCGGCACCGTTCCAGCGCCGTCCCTTAGCCGCCTCGGCTCCGGCCCAGCCCCGGTCTCCTGCGCCGTTTGGTGTGGAGGAGTCCTATCAGGCGTCTTCTTTGGCGCTGGACGATGATGACGTCCTGCCTCAGGTTACGGTCTCTACGGCGCCGGACAGGCATCGGGTCGTGGACTCGTCCTCGGACACCCCCTCTTCCCCAGAGGTTGGGTGCCTGCTGGTGTCATCCTCGCCGGAGACGGGCCGCCGCGTCGCGGCTTTTTCCCCTACATCATCAAAGGACGGCTCCTCGCCGTTGCTGAGGTTTTTGCCGGAGGAGCCACAGGTCCTCTGTCTCTCTTTCTCCTTTCCGGACCTGGCCCTCCCCCACTCCGGTTGGCTTAGGAGATGGCCGCCTTCGTTTGCAGCTGTCTCCTACGGAGGAGCTACTTTTCCCACCCCGGGACCCTATGGAGGAGGGTGCGGCCTTTGCTCGCGCTGTTTCCAGGGCTGTGGGTATTTTTGTGCATGGGTGTTCTGATAGATACATCTGCCGTGTGGATTCCTCACCTTGTGAATACCCCTTGCGTCAGCAACATTCGGAAGTTCTTTTTGTAGCCTCGCGCCGACGTGGACTAGGACGTCATAGAGACACGACCTCGCTCGCGACTCCGCTGACGTCACCGACGCCTACAATAGGCCCACGCCGGCGTGATAACATCAGTTCCCTTTTTTCCGCGTCGTCGACGCTAACGGTTTCGGGATACTCTGTAGCTATTTAGTATATTGTTACTTTATTTCTTCGATTCTCCATTCTCTAACCTTTTGCTTCCGTTGTCATGTCGACAAAGAAGACAGGGTTTAAACCTTGTAGAGAATGTGGGAAGATGTCTGTTACGGACCCCCACCAAGACTGCATCTGGTGCTTGAGTTCGGATCACGACGTTGATGGATGTTCTTCATGTCAGAAGATGAATCCGAAGGCTCTTCGTGAAAGGGAGTCTAAGCTTCTTGTGGCCAAGCTTAAGGCGAGTAAAGTTAAAAGATCCTCGAAGCACTCGAAGAGGTCGAAGTCGAGATCCAGGTCGAGGTCTCGAGAGGCGTCGGCCTCGAAGTCTTCGTCTGATCACGCTTCCGGTTCTCGTAAGAAGCATAAGAAAAGGAGGCATGAATCCCGCCATCATTCAGGTGATAAGTCTGGTTCTAGATCGAAGTCTCCCAAGAGGATGAAATCGAAGGTAATTCCTCCGCAAGTGTCGGATCAAGAAGGTGAGGCTTCGCCTTCAGAGTCGATGGTCCATTCTCCGACTCCGGTTCCGGATCCGACACCGGCTCCATCTCCGACTCCGTCTCCGGCTCCAGGTGACATCGATGGAGTTCCTGTTGAGGAAGAGGTTTCGAATCCTGTTGAGGAAGCAGATTCAAACTTACCTCGAGATCGACCTGAGCATCCACCATTTCCGACTCCAGGTCAGGACCCCTCTGCGTTTTTAAACGCGATGTATGGTGTCTTCTCGATCGTGGTACCCCTCTGGTGCACCTTCGGGTCCCATGGGTCCAATGGCATTCAATTTGGGTGTTCCTCACTCATATGCTCCGGCACCCTTTATGTCATATATGCCAGCCCCGACTCCGCTGTGGCAGTACCAAGCTCCACCGAGGTCGATGCCGGTATCGACGCCGGCTCGGCCAAAGTCGACGACTCCGGTTCCGGCGTCACCGACTCCTGTTAATTCTATGGAGCAGCCTTCCAAGCCCTCGGATTCGATTCTGAAGTCGGCTCCGACGTCGTCGAATTCGGCGTTGGATTCGACTGCGCTTCGTGTCAAAATGAGATCTCGGAGAGAAGCTCAACGTCTTCTTGATGAACAGAGGGTTGATAAATCTTCTTCTGAAGTGGAGGAGGGCGAGCTGGATGGGAGTTGTTTTGAAGACCTGGCAGAGGCGAGTGGTCTCGAATTTTCTCCGGAGTGGTATTTGCCTTCAGGGCCTGATGCACCCTCCAAGGATGTGCAACCATATCATGTTGTCATGAAGAAGGCAGCAGGACTTTTGGGTTTGACCTTGCCCACTGTCGAATTTAAGTCGAATTTACTGACTGAGGTTCTTCATTCTCCAAGCTCAGCAGTGGAGCCTATACTTCCATTTAATGATGCTTTAAAAGATCCCATTATGGAGGTATGGAAAAGACCTTTTTCTGCTCCTGCAGTTTCAAAAAGTGTGGCTAGGAGGTATAGAGTGGCTCCTGAGGATCCTGCTTTTTTGTCTTCACATCCTTCTCCTGAGAGTTTGGTTATTTAGGCTGCTTGTTCTAAAAAATCAGTGGGTGCTTTTCCACAGGTGCC
The DNA here is from genome assembly GCF_964261635.1 of Lissotriton helveticus. Lineage (NCBI taxonomy): Eukaryota > Metazoa > Chordata > Amphibia > Caudata > Salamandridae > Lissotriton > Lissotriton helveticus. The sequence goes on from NC_136061.1 coordinate 1,039,749,097, forward strand.
TGGCGACAGAGGCCAAGAAACAGGACCAAATTGCAAAAAAGACTTTCTCTTCGGCTAGTATGGCGTTGAAGTCTTCTAATGCCACTTGCCTTATGGGCAGATATATTCATGCTCTTATGGACTTAATGCGTTCATTAATCCCTAAGGTCCCTGAGGATAGCAGAAAAGACTTTGAGGAAGCCTTGTCTGATTCTCAAGCGGCAGCCCGTCGGGTCATCCAAAGTGGGCTTGATACTACGGATTCTGTGGCAAGGATCATGGGCACGGCGGTTGCCACAAGGCGCTCAGCCTGGTTGAAGTCGTCTGATTTTTCGGCTGATGTGCAGTCGGCTTTGTTGGATTTGCCTTTTGATGGTGAGGGGCTCTTTGGAAAAAAAGCAGACACGGCCTTGGAAAGATTCAAGGACAGCAGGGCAACTGCTAGATCTCTTGGCCTTCAGGTCAGAGGTTCTACGACCAGGAAATTCAGAGGGTTTGGTCGCTCTTCCTTTCGTTCATATGGACAAGATCGGCAGCAGCAGCAGCAGCAGCAGCAGCAGAATACCTTGTATAAGTCATACAGGGGAAAGCAGAGAGCACGTCCTCGAGGACGTCAAGCCTCTTCCTCCTCCACTTCCTCCAACCCCCCAGCCACAGAGAAGCAGCCCTAGATCCGCCATTCAGGATCATGTAGGCCCAGTGGGGGGTCGGCTTACCCACTTTCTACGGGATTGGGAATCGGTTACATCAGATCTTTGGGTTCTCAATCTCGTAGAAACTGGGTATGCCCTTCCCTTTCTGGAATTCCCTCCCAATTACCCTCCTTGCCAGGGGTATTGCTCAGAGGAACATCTGTTACTCCTCCAGGAGGAAGTCCAAACTCTATTGAGAAAAGATGCGATAGAGGTGGTCCCAGAGCAGGAAAGGGGTCAGGGATGCTACTCCTGGTATTTCCTGATTCCCAAGAAAGATGGTCGTCTTCGTCCAATCCTGGATCTCAGGATCTTGAATTTTTATCTGAAGCAGGAGAAATTCAAGATGCTCACCCTTGCTCAGGTTCTTCAGGCTCTGCTGGAAGAAGACTGGATGGTGTCACTCGACTTGCAGGATGCGTATTTTCATATTCCAATCCTGAAGTCGCACAGGAGGTATCTCCGTTTTACGGTGGGGTCGCAGCACTACCAGTTTGCGGTCCTTCCGTTTGGACTTACTACTGCGCCTCGGGTCTTCACCAAGGTGATGGCAGTGGTGGCGGCGCATCTCAGAAGGTCAGGGATTCCTGTATTCCCGTATCTGGACGACTGGCTGATCAAAGCAGAGTCGTCAGAGACTGTGCTCCATCATCTGCAGGAGACAACCCAGTTGTTGTACAGGTTGGGTTTTCCGATAAATGTACCCAAATCTCACCTGGTGCCCTCCCAGCGCAACCTGTTCATAGGTGCTGTACTGGACACAACTGTATGTCGTGCATTCCCTCCTCAAAGGATTCGCGACATACAGGAAATGATTCCTTTGTTTTACAATGGAGCGGTCGTTCCAGTCCTGAAGGTCCTCCGCCTGCTCGGTCTGATGGCTTCTTGCATTCTGTTGGTCAACCATGCACGCTGGCACATGAGGGCACTCCAGTGGTGCCTCCGCAGGCAGTGGTATCAGCACAACTGAGATCTCAGGGAGTCAGTGAGGATCTCCAGAGAAGCTGCGGCGGATCTGTCTTGGTGGGGCGTGGAAGGCAATCTGTCTCAAGGAAAGCCTTTCCAGCTGCCTCCATCGGTAGCCACAGTGATAACGGATGCATCCACTCTAGGGTGGGGTGCTCATCTGGGGGATCTGGAGGTCAAGGGTCTTTGGTCTCCAGAGGAAAGGTTGCTTCATATCAACCTTCTAGAATTGCGGGCGATTCGTTTAGCGCTCTAGGCCTTCCTCCCTTCCCTTCACGGTCGTTCGGTCCAAGTCCTGACGGACAACACGACCGCGATGTTGTACATCAACAAACAGGGAGGAGTGGGGTCGCAGTGTCTCTGCAGAGAGGCTCTGCGCCTCTGGTCCTGGGTTCAGGACCATCAGATTTGTCTGATGGCGAATCATCTGGCCGGGGTTCTGAACGTGCGTGCAGACAGTCTCAGTCGGCAGTTCTCTGCCGACCACGAGTGGAGGCTTCACCCGGAGGTGGTTCACGACATCTTTCAGATGTGGGGAACTCCTCGGGTGGATCTGTTCGCCACTCGCGAGAATGCTCACTGCCTGTCGTTCTGCAGTCTCCAGTTTCCGATGCAAGGAGCTTTGGGGGACGCGTTTCAGTTGAGTTGGGGAAATCAGCTCCTTTACGCGTTTCCTCCCATACCCTTGATTCCTCGGGTTCTGAGGAAGATTCGCCAGGACCGGGCCCAAGTCATATTGGTCGCCCCGGACTGGCCAAGAAGGGTGTGGTATACAGATCTTCTCCACTTCTCCTCTCACCCGCCGCTCCGTCTCCCTCTCAGGGCAGACCTCCTCTCTCAGATGGAGGGGCAGGTTCTATACCCCCACCTCCAGACATTGCACCTTCATGCCTGGAGATTGAACGGGGCAACCTGAATTCCTTTTCCCTCCCGCCTGACGTTGTGGATGTCATCTTGTCAGCCAGGCGTGACTCCACTAAGTCCATTTATTCTTATAGATGGTCGAAATTTGTCACGTGGTGTGGGGAAAAGTCTATTGACCCGGTGAGAGCCCATTTGTCTGATGTTCTCCAGTTTGCCCTTTCTCTGGCGCAACAGGGGCTTGCTGTTGCCACAGTGAAGGGTTATCTTTCTGCGCTGTCGGCTTTTCTCTGCTTGCCTGACCAGCCATCTCTTTTTAAGTCTCCTGTGGTCTTAAGATTTTTGAAGGGCCTCACAAATAGGTTCCCTCCTTCTCCTTTTATTTTTATTGTGCCTCAGTGGGACTTAAATCTTGTTTTGACTTTTTTGATGGGTGCTCCTTTTGAGCCTCTTCACAAATGTCCCATGAGACTTTTAACCTTTAAAACAGTCTTCCTTGTTGCAATAACCTCGGCAAGGAGGGTAAGTGAGCTTCAAGCTCTTAGTTTCAAGCCCCCTTTCTTGACCATTCATGCTGATCGAATGGTCCTTTGGACCAGGGCTGCTTTTCTGCCTAAGGTGGTAACTCCTTTTCATCTGGGGCAGTCCATTGCCCTACCTACCTTCTATCCTCCCCCTCACCCTTCTAATTAGGAAGAGAGACTGCACCGTCTGGACCCTAAGAGGGCGGTGTCCTTTTACTTGGACAGATCCAAGGACTTTCGTTTGGAAGACCAACTCTTCATTGGCTTTGCTGGCTGCAAGAAAGGAAGAGCGGTCCATAAAAGAACCTTGTCAAGATGGATCGTCCTCTGCATTAAGATCTGCTACCCTTTGGCCGGTAAGGAACCACCAGAGGGTATAAGGGCTCATTCTACAAGGGCGAAGTCTTCGACCTCTGCATTGGCTAGGGGTGTGCCTGTAGAGGATATTTGTAGAGCGGCAACTTGGTCTTCCCTCCACACTTTCGCGAAGCATTACTGCTTGGATACCGAAGTGAGGAGGGACGGTCATTTTGCACGCTCTGTCCTTCAGGATTTCCTGGTATAGAGGAGTGGACACCCTCCTCCGGGAGTGGGGACTGCTGTGGGACTCTATTCACAAGGTGAGGAATCCACACGGCAGATGTATCTATCAGAAGAACAAGTTACTTACCTTCGGTAACGCTTTTTCTGGTAGATACAATATCTGCCTGTGGATTCCTCACATGCCCGCCCGCCTCCCCGTTGTCCACTCTTCTATACCAGTGTTACTGTAATGTAATATATATATATTTTGCTGTCATGGAAATGTTTCTATAGCTTTCCTGCTTTTGCTTTACACTGTGTGTTTTGCCTTTACTATTGTGTACTGTGTATACTGTATGCATTTCTACTGTCATTGGTCCGTCCGTGTGCCTCGATGGCACGGAAAAAAGGGCGGAACTGATGTCATCACGCCGGCGTGGGCCTATTGTAGGCGTCGGTGACGTCAGCGGAGTCGCGAGTGAGGTCGTGTCTCTATGACGTCCTAGTCCACGTCGGCGCGAGGCTACAAAAAGAACTTCCGAATGTTGCTGACGCAAGGGGTATTCACAAGGTGAGGAATCCACAGGCAGATATTGTATCTACCAGAAAAAGCGTTACCGAAGGGAAGTAACTTGTTCATCAGGCTGCACATTTCCCCACGATCATCTTCTGGAAGTTCTCCACCAGGGCTCTGGTTTGAGGGAGCTGCTGCTTCCCTTTGAGGATTCGCTCCATTCTTCTCGGATGGGGACTTGGGGGTGCCCGGCACGGGGGGGGATCTGTTGCCCCAACACCTACTGCACAGTTACCTTCCAGCACCGCGTGACCCGGTGTGTCTTTCCCTCCACCCCTCTGCCTCAAGCCCCCTTTTGCGGACTGCCTTTCCCTCCCTGCCGCCACTGTTGTCTCCACCGTCACTGGAGGCCCGCTGGCTGGACTCTTGGGGGCACAATATGTCTGCTTCGACCAGTGCAGCCCTGTGGGCCCTTAACACTTTGTGTGTTGTCTAGGGCCACCTCTTCCTTGTGGGACTCGGCAGAGTCCCTTGGATCTGCCGCTTCTCAGGAGGATGCTGGAGTTGATTTGCGGCACCATGCGTTGGAAGCCCGGGAGCTGGCAACGTTTATTCTTCGCTCCTCTCTGGACATCTGGGAGGTGCTTGGTCGTGCCATGGCTTCTTCGGTTGCCCTTTGCCGCCATCCTTGGCTTCGGGACAGTGTGTTCCTGGAGAATGTGCGGTAACAGTTGGTAGATCTTCCCTTCGACGGCACTCTTTTGTTTCATGTCCTGGCAGATTCGGCCATCCGGAGGATCTTGGCGGGGCTTCGTCCTCCTCCTCCTTCCCCCTCAATGACCTGTGAGTTAATCTGGTCTTTGGGTGCTGGTCTTTGGGTGCTGTTCTTTCGTTGTGCCGGGTCGCCCCAGTTGTGTGATCTGTGTGCTTCTTGTGCATTCGAGTCCTCTTGTAGGGACTGTGGTTCTGTTGGCTGCTGTCCGGCCCGTCTTCTTCACGGTGTTTTTGTTTTGGGTTATCTTACACCAAGTTGGCCCGGAGATTAGGCCTTCTGTTTTTCTCTTTGGCTGCTTGACAAGCCTTCTGCAGGTGGTTTTACCCGTGGCTCTTTCTGTTGTCCTGTGCTGCGGAAGTTTCTTCCTAAGATGGTTCGCATGTCTTGGGACTTAACATACCCTATGTGGGGTAGTGGTAGCTGTTATATAGCTTGTTCTATGCTGGGGAGTTGTGGTCGCCTTAGGGCCTCTGCTCTCCATGGTGCTTACGTATGTTGCAGGTTCAATTCCCTTATTGCTGGATTGCAATGTCTTGGTGACGCCCCGGGGTGTCCTTTTCTGGGGTCGCTGCGCTGTTCACCTGGTCTGCCTGCTGTCTGCCGCCTGGCATTTTGGCTCTGGTTCTACTTCTTTTTGGGTCGGTTGTGCGGGCCCCTCTCTGAGGTGTGTCCGGGCCCTTCTTCAACTCATGTTCTCTGTCCTGGGGGCTGAGATTGATTTTTGTTCCTCCCTCTTTTAGGCGCTGCCTGCCCGGTTTTCCTGGGTGCCCGGGCTGCTCTTTCTGCTTCCGACTACATTATTGCTGTCGGCGCCGTTCTGTCTAGTCTCTTGACTTCTGGCTATGGTGGGCTCAGCTGCCTTTTTCACGGGGTGTGGTCACGGGGAGGGGGCCTTGCCTTCTTTTTCCCTCGTCTCGTTAGAGCCTCTAGGTTGATCTTCCTCTTTCTTGCCTTGGATGGAGGTTCGGTTGCCTGGGGTGCTTCAGCCTTCCCTTGCCCTTGTTTCCTCTGTTGAGTGTGAACAGGCTTCCTCTTCTTTCTTCCCACACCCCCCTTGGGATCGCTGGTGTTTTGCTTGTAGGGGTTCCCTTGCCTGGGGGGGACGGGGCTCCTCGCCCTGTCTGTTGGACTGGCTGTTATGTCCAGGCTGGTGGGTTCCTCTCGCAGAACCTCCTTCCCTGTGGGTATGGCTAGGGTATCTATTCTACGTTAAGGAATCTGAGGCTAGTAGTCTCTATCGGATGTACGAGTTACTTACCTTCGGTAACAATGTATCTAGTAGAGACGATTTTAGCCGCAGATTCCTTCACGGTCCGCCCTTCCTCTGCATCTGCAAGGGCCTTTGGCTCGGTCTTCTGCACTTGCCACCCGGGGGGTGGCTGTGTCTTTTGGTAGTGCATCCCTTTGCTCTTTTTTATTTCAGAACAAAATCCCTTTGCTCTTTTTGACAGGATGATTCGTCTTGCTTCTTATTCCTTTCCCCCTCTATGGCACATTGGAGGATGGGTTTAGAGGTACTCCTGTTCCCCTCTGCTCTGGTTGCCCCGGGATTGGAGCTTGCCTTCACTCTCCCTCCCCTCCTTCTCCCCTTTTTTGTTGCTAGGGCTATGGCCCCTCTACTATTCTCTGGGTTGGGGTCCTCTGGCCGAGCCTGTGCCCTTTGTTTGTTTGAGGGGTTGTCCCACTCTGTGCTGGGTTTGTCGTGGAGGTTTGTCGTTTCTGCTTGTCTTGGAACTGGTTCCCCTTCATTGTTCTTGGTTGGGATTGTAGTCATGCTGCATGTTGTCATGACATTTTACATGTTTGCCTTGTCCCCAAGGGGGGGAGGTGACTGCTGTGTTTCTCTTTTTTTCCCTGCCTTTGGGTACTGCTGTGTTGACACTGCTCCTTATGGTGTTGTTCGTCACCATTCCTTTTTCCAATTTTTCTGCTCTTTCGCACACTGTTCCCATACTCCCACAGTTTTGTCTGATGGCTCCGCGTTGTGGCGCGGAAAAGTTCTCCGAAGAAAACTGATGTAGGCGTGCCGGGGTGGGACTCATGTGACATCGCTGACCTCATGAACGCGGACGACGCCTGGGCGGAGTCGCGTGATGCTATCCCCCGGCACGCAGGGATGCTGGGCAAAAAATTTCCAGATCCAGTCTCACGCCTGGGGATAATTCTACGTTAAGGAATCTGCGGCTAGAATAGTCTCTACCAGATACATCGTTACCGTAGGTAAGTAACTCGTAGGTCAAGTCCAGAGAGACGGCTTCTTTGGCCGTTCTGTTCTCCGTGACTTTCTGGTGTAATCTTGTTCGCAGACCCACCACCGGGGTTGGTATTGCTGGGGTATCTATTCTAAGGTAAGGAATCTATCACTAACGTGTCTCTTTCAGATGCACAAGTTTCTACTTGTGTAACGATATATCTGTAAGAGACATTAGTTAGTGATAAATTCCTTACGGTCCCACCCATCCCTCCAGTTCTGCGAACTGATTACTAGGGTTATGGTCATGCCTTTCAGGGCCCTAGTTTTATGCACCAATGGTCAGTATCTTGCATGGCTCTGCGTTCCTGGCGCGGAAAGTCGTGTACAGAACTGACCTTGGCGCGCATGGGTGGCGCTTAAGTAGTCTCCGTGACGTCATCTAGGCGCTTGCGATGCCAGTGACGGACGCCAGTCTGACGCCCGGGGATATTCTAAGGTAAGGAATCTACCACTAACTAATGTCTCTTACAGATCTATCGTTACACAAGTAGTAACTTGTGCTTCCATGCTAGAGCACTTCAAGAACAGCAGGGCTACGGCCTTGGGCATTTCCATGACCCCTCGCCAATCCCAGTCTGCCTTTCGCAGCCACGGAAGGGGCTTCCAGACTTGTCACTACTCCTCTCCCATGCCACCTACTTGCAACAGGATGACTGAGTACCACATATCCTTGCTCTGTCCGGAAGTGGCAGCCCTCTTGGCCAAGAGTGCTATAGAGAGGGTGTCTGAATCAGAAGCAAACCTGGTTGTTATTCTTGCTACTTACTGGTGCCCAAAAAGGACGTGGGCCTTCATCCTGTCCTAGACCTGCGCCATCCCAATTTCATCTTGAAAAAGGAAAAATTCCAAATACTGCTGCTCGCTTAAGTCCGGTCTGCCCTGGACCCTGTGAACTGGCTAGTATCAATGGACTTATTAGAACTCATACTTCCACATCCCCGCCCTGCCAGCCCACCCGTGTTACCTTTTATTTTCACGGAGGGGCACTAGCACTTTGTTTGCCTTGCTCCCCTTTGACCTTAACAGTGCCCTCAGTTGTTCACCAGGGTGATAGCGGTCGTTGCAGCTCACCTGCGATGATCAGGGGTGATAATCTTTCCCTATCTCGATGACTGGCTATTAAAGGCTGGCTTGCCCCAGGCAGTCGTCTCGCACTTGTAGACTATGGCAGACCTTCTGCTCTCGCTGGGGTTCACCATAAATGTGCCAAAGTCATATCTAACCCCTTCCCCAGTCATTCCCTTTCATCTGTTCCTGTTTTGGACACACTGCAGTTTCTGGCTTATCCTCCTGAGTGGCGAGTCCAGGCTATTCGGGCTTTGATTCCAAAGTTCAACCTCCTGCATCCTGCTTTTGACACATACCTGCTGTCATTTGTGGGCTCCGCAGTGGGACTTGAAGTTCCTGTTGACGCAGCATCAGGAACTCTCTCTGTCATGTTCCAGAACTCAGAGGGCACTACAAAGAATCTGCAGTTGTGGTTAACGAACAGAGATTGGCTCAGTGGCAGACCCCTCTCACTTCCCCATTTAGATAGGACAGTGGTGACGGATGCATCACTCCTGGGATGGGGCGGTCATCTGGTAGAGGTGGAGATCAGAGGCCTCTCCTGCGGAATCTGGACTCAATATCAACCTTCTGAAGCTCCGGGCGATCCAGCTGGTATTGGAAGTCTTTTACCCTCCGTCAAGGTAAAGCTAGTGCAGGTGCTCCCGGACAACACCACCACCATGTGGGACTGCAAAAAACAGGGTGGGGTGGGGTTGTAAGCCCTTCGTCAAGAAGCCCTGCGTCTTTGGACCTAGCTGGAACAATAGGACATATCTCTGGTGGTTCAACACCTGGTGGGCTTTCTGAACGCCATTGCAGACAAACTCATCCGAAGATGCCTAGCAGAGCACTGTGAGAAAGTGCCTCTTTTGCATGATTAGCCCCCACTTTTTGTCTGGTTTTGATGTGGTTTTCAAATGCAGTGCAGATGATCCTGCCAATTAGGTCCACTGTACCAGTGCTTCTTTCCTGACCACAAGCCCCCAATTGGTTCTTCTACCCTCGGTAAGTCCCTAGTAAATGGTATGGCCTTGTGTCCATGCCACTGCCTTGCAGCTTGCATGCCCTTGTGAGGGAAAAAACGACAGTCTGCATGGCACCCTGTCTGGATGCCATGCCAACTAGTACTGCCTGTAGATAAAGGTGAGTCACCTCTCTGGCAGGCCTCACAGCCCTAAGGCAGGGTGCACTATACCACAGGTGAGGGCATAACTGCATGAGCAGATATACCTCAACAATATTGAGGCCATTTTCCTAATATTGTACGTGCCAGGGAAGCCATAGAAAGTGCATGGGCCGGGAACTCGACTACTAGAGTTCCGCAGCACCATGATGGCTTCCCTGAACACGGTGTTTGGCACCAAACTACTCCTCACAATAAATCCCCACTGATGCCAGTGTGGGATTTATTGTACCATGTACTCAGAGGGCACCTGTCCTGGTGAGGTCTCTGACCGGCTGTAATTAACCAGACACCTGGATAGACATACACTACTCTTTGGGACAAGAAACAATGCACATCCTGGGATGTTATACCTGCTCCCCCAGGATGGGCCAATGCTCAAAGAGGGAAGCTTGAAAGGCCTGCCTCCTTTGTGAAGTGATCCCCAGCCTCTGCTGCTAACAGCAGATGGCAGCCCCGGTTTACAACCCCCCTTTGAATGGGAAAACCGGCTGGAAAAATTCAAAAGAATAGGATGTGTGCCCAACTCTGCCAATCCCACTCGTATGGTGGGGAAGGCGAGATGAAGCACAACTTTTAGTCCTCGCCATCTTGAAGATGAAGAGACCCTTCCAATCAGGACTTGGTCTGTTCCCCTTTCCCACAGGAGAGTGGCATAATAGTGTAGCCACCCCAGGTAAGGTGCCCATTGCCCCCTCCTGCTACTCCCCTAAAGTGCCTTCTAAATTTAGTATTTAGGTGGCTCCCCCAGACCTAGAAACTAGATCTGTGACGGCCTAAGAAGAAATAAATACTATGCAGAGAAGACTGAAGACGAGGACTGCCTTGGCCCCAGCTCTACCAGCTTGCCACCAGCTTCTGTGAACCTGCGACCATTCTTGCAGCCTGTGATCTCTGAAATCCCTGGGACTACTGGTGCCTTCGAAAAAGACTCCAATCTTCCGTGGACAGTGGACCTGTCCTGAAAAACTCAACTTGAAGGACTCAAGATCCAGCCAGATCTGCGCCTCCTGCCCTCTCTGCACCTGACGACCAAGGCCCGAATCTCAGTGGCTTACCTGTGCAGTTAAGACTCCTTGACGATCCTGACCTTGTGTCCAGCATTGGCTCACCTCTCCTGCCCTCCACAACAGCTCCTGCAGTGTTAATCCAGAGGCTCCCACTGACAGCGACTGGCTCCGGTAAGCAGACGTCGAAAAGCACCCCAGGAACCGGAGCCCCTTGGTCTTGGTAAGCTGAACCAATGGTGCCCCTACATCCCAACTTACCTCTGCTGACGGTCTTCCTCCTGCAACATCTGGTGGCTCATCTGCAGCCTCTTTGCCAAAAGAAGAATCCCTATTGAAAAGCATTGGGCGCCGATGTCGAATTTGCATTCTGCACCTGGCCGCCCCTGTACTGCTGGTGGTGTATGTCTCGTGCTGCTTTGTGGGTCCCCCGTGCTTGCCTAACCCCCAAAGCTAGGCCCCTGCAACCAATCTACTAACCTGCAAGTAGTGTGGCTCCAGGCACCCCCTGGCTCCGTTAGAAAGCATTGGTTCGAACTCTGATTTTGACCTCTGCACTTCTCCGCCCCTGTGCCGCTGGTGGTGCAGTTTTGGTACTTACCTGACCCCGTGCCGTTGCTGACTTTAGGCTTCGAAGACTGGGATTGTAAGTTTTTTACTTACCTGTTTAACCGCAATATTATTTTCCCCATAGGATAACATTGGACTGTTGAAAATTTGTCGATTTTTGAAAGTGAAAAGTATTTTTAATTAAAAACGTACTCACCTGATTATGAAGAACTTGGTCTTAAAATAAAATTCAAACAAAGTGTATTTTTTAAAGAGTTGTCTGGATCTCCTTCTTGAGTCGTGTGCCCATTATTGATTGTTGTTGTGCAATAAATGTTCAGCACTCCTCTTTTAGGCCTAAGGCTGTTCGCCCACACTACTACTAATAGAGCACTTTGGATTTTACATTGAGCCCTGTATACTTTTGGGGAACTCCTGGACTCTGTGCACAGTATTATCACCTAGTGGCAATATCATATACAGAGCCAGCTTCCTACTTCACGAATGGTGTTTCCTTCCGGAGGTGGTTCGAATTCTCTTTTTGCAGTGGCGAGAGATTAGTTATATGTGAGAACGAACAACGTCAGCAGTTCTGCTCGCTGGAGTTCCCAAGTTGGCACTTGCTCTAAGACTTTTTTCGTCTCGAGTAGAGCTCAGGCCTCCTGTAAGCCCATACCACTCCTGCCCAGAGTTCTCACAAAGATCAAGAAGACCAGAGACAAGTCATCCTTCTAATTCTGGACTGGGCTTGGTGAGTTTGGTATCCCAAGCTATTGAGCATGGCCATCAGTCCTCCCATCTGGCTGCCCCTTTGGGAAGATCTTCCATCGCAGCAACTGGGGCGGGTTCTCCACCCAAACCTGTCAATGCTTCGCCTTCTGGCGACAATTGACAGCTTTCAACCTTCCGCCCCAAGTCTAGACTGTTAACTTGGCAGCCAGGCATCCCCCCACCAAAACCATATATGCCTGTCGTAGGGGATAGTGTGTGGCGTGATGTGCAGATCCGGAATGTTTTTGCAGCAAATCTGCGCACCGGGAGACGGTGCCACACGACCCCGCCCTGACGTCGTCCAAGCACGAGACGTCAGTGAGGTCATATAAGTCCCTCCCGGCGAGCTGACGTCAGTTTCCTTCTTTTCCGGGTGCAACGTGGATCCGGAGTGAGCGCCTCTGGCCTGTTTTCAGGCCTCATTTTCGATGCTTTGCGTTGGGAACCGTGTGCAATGCCTTCGGGCTTTACATTTTGTATTTTCTGTTCGGGGTACATATCCGCGACAGACCCGTATCTATTTGTATGTGGTGTCTGGGCGAGCACCATGACTCCACGGACTGTGAAGCCTGCCAACTTCGGAAACCGAAGTCCCGGTGGGAGCGTCGTATGAACCTTCTCTCGGTACGGCTGTCCCGGTCGGAGTCGTCTCGCCCCCCGGCCTCTTCATCGACTGCAGCTCCCTCTACTGTTCGGTTCCGCCGTTGACTGCCCTCTGGGGTCCGGGGCCGTCGTTCTCCACTTGGTAAGTCAAGGCGTTTGTCGCCTAGTCTTCAACCTCACCACCTTCTGTTGTCAGGGGCACTGGTTCCCGGAACCTTCCGGACACGCACTCCAGAAGGTCGACCCCCTCTCCTCTATCCACCATTTCCGGGTGTTGGGGCGACTCTGGCCCAAATGGAGGCCTATGCTACAGCTTTGCAGGCCTCCCTTGGGTCCTCTCACGTTCCTGGGGCGTCCTCGGGACCTCCACTTCTTGTGGAGTCTCAGACGGCCTCGCTGGTGGGTTCGCCCCGGCGCCAATTGAGCCCTTGCCTCCCAGGAACGTAGGAGATGTGATGTCGTTAGGGCACTGCCCGGTTGGGTCCCCCTCTACGCTCCACAAGGAGTCGTTGGGGTGCGGCCCAGCTGGGTCCCCCTCTTCGACCCACGACGCCTAACATAGCCCCGCGGGGCTCCCTGTGGCGGTGCAGGTGGTTGCTGGTGCTCATAGCCCTGGACTGTGCTACGATCAGAAGAACAATTCAATGCACCACCATTGTTTTCATACCAGAGAGGTAACAACATTGCCAACCACCTCGTTTGTGCCATTACTTGGCCAACTTCCAGTACTGAGAAAAACACCATCACAGCGGCATGGGGCTTGCCCCCGGTCATCGGACATTTCAAATGCCAATCCTGCAGCGTGTGCGAGTTGACATTTAACACCAAAGAATTCATATTCAAGGGCCAGACACACCACCTTACCCATCAATCCAACTGCAAAACTCAAAACGTTATCTACGCTATCCGATGCCCGTGTGACCTGATCTACATCGGCCAGACAACCCAAATGGTAAAACAGCGGATCATACAACACAAAAGCAGAATTAACTGCAAGGTACTTACAGCACCCCTGGTCTCACACTTCATTGAGCACTCTCACACGGACTCGGATCTCAGATGGCAGGTCATTGAGAAACCCACCTTACCCCTCAGAGGAGGTAACATGACTGCCCTGCTCAACAGAGCCGAATGCAAATGGATTGCCAGGGTTGACTCGGTCAATCATGGGCTCAACACCCTTGACGAATGGACTAGTACTATTTCCATTTAAATTAAATTCCTTGTCCGGTTCTCCATTTCCTGCATTCACGCCCCACTGCCAACACGAATGGTCTAATATAACACCAGTACTGTGCCAAAACCTTCTGATCCACCAATGTTCTAGAATCCATAACAAAGTGCCCTTTCTCTAATTGGCTTCCAACACGTAATGTAACTCTGTAATTAACCGCCCGGTTTTATACCCTGACCGAGTTTATGTTAACCAATTGCTCAACTGTGATCTGCTACCGCCCAGCACTGTATTTGCAATACTTTTAATTTGTAGTGCTGATTTTGCACCACGCGATCCTTAATTGTTCCTTTATGCGCCAGCTGTATTCTGCTTCCTCTCAGTAATATACGATTATTATTAATGTGTAAATGCCTGTACTTTCTAATGCTTACATTGCACCCTACGAACCCCAACTTGGTCTTCTTTGCGTTTCCTTGAATATGTGACAAACGCACTTGTCTCCAACCCCTTGGACCCGTTACGACGCGCTCTCTCCAACGCGTCCGCCCGGGTTCTGAGACTTCCTATTTACTCTGGTCTCCTTAGGAACCCTCCACCTCCCTCTCCTTACCCCGCCCCCCGCTCATACCCACACCAATGGCCTCGCGACACCTCTGCATTCACTCGCAGATCCCGCCCCTGGCACACGCCCCCTTCCCCGCCTCCACCTCGCGGTAACCTGTATATCTCCCAGGACACAGGGAAGACGCGGTCTGTTATTGCATTTATTGCTGAACAGCCACGCCAGATGAGCTCTTGCCTTCTGCGCCCCTCATTTCTTCAGGTAAGAGTTTCTCCCTCGGTCAGAGGCTGCGCGCCTAGATCGCACTCCTAAAGTGCACGCCTGCTCCACCACGGTGGCATTTTCCCTGACTGACCGCGCGCTCTCTGTCTCCCTCATCTAGACGCTGCCCAACTACGTGAGCAGTCCCAGGACAAGTCGCTACCAGGTATTGATACCCCCAGCGCCAGTCTTGATATCACCAGTCACCCATGCGTCTTAAAACTAATAATTGCTTTTTCCTCCAGCAACCGGCGCACCGTTCCCCCGAATGCCACAAGCCACGCATCCCTGCTTGGCTTCCTGTAAGTGTTCTTCCAATTCGCTTGTGTGGAACACGACCCCACTTTGACAACTGACCTACCCTCCACACTAGGCACCCCAAACATCACTCTTCTTCCCTTTCCGGCCACCACCACCTCCACCCCTCCTTAAACACAGTAAACCTTTGCGAATTAGTCCCCTTGAGTGCTCCTTCACTCACCCCTCACCCCCCTCCTAGCCCTCTCGACCTGCCACGCTGATTACTACCCTTCCTTTATCCACAGCACTGTACTTATCGACAACCCCGTCCTGATGACGATCCCGACCAAAGGGGCTCGAAACGCCGTCGACCACACAGCCTGAATTAAATGACGCATATGACACTTTAAGCTCTTACAAGAAAATAACCTTTTTCCAAGTGACTGTAACTTGTTTTGTAATTGAAGCTGTAATTGATGTATATAATATATTCTATGCGCCACCATTGCTGTTTTTAAAGCACTTGCACTTTCACTTCACTTTAACTGTATATAGCACCTTGCACCAAGTGCCACTGGGTTGTCACAAGATCTAATCTTTACAGTGCTGTCTCAAACTGTAAATGTACATTGAATGCCCCTTGTCCTTGGTGAATAATACCACCTCTCTTCAAAATCCATTTGACTCCTTGTTTCTGTTCTTAGTAATGCCTAAAGGCATGCACAATTGAAACTGTCTCTTAATAATACCTGTTGGGAATTGTTTTTTGCTTACATAGCCCTGACTTGAGCACACCCCAGCATTCCGGGCAGGAAGCCGCCTGTCAGGAGCTGGGGTCGGCGAAGCCTCCTCGGCTCCGCCTCCGATCCTTTCTCCGGAATCGGAGCCTGTTCTGGATGAGGCGGAGTCAGCGCCGGAAGATTGCTTCGCCGGCCCCGGCGCCCTCTCCTTCTTCAGAGGGGGAGCTTGTCATAGTTTCGATGCCGGATGGCTCCGACTCAATGCCGGATGCTGCCGAGTCGGTGTCTGACTAGTCTGACACGTGTCGTTTCGGCGCCGTGTTTTGACGCCGGGTTCAGGACTCTTCTATAGAGGCCTCCAGAAAGAGTTTGGCACTTGTCTGCTTCTATGAGATGTCCTTGCTGATTGCGAGCTGCATATCTCGTAAAAGCAGACCAGTACTTCCAGGCTGCACGTGTGCTTAGTGTCTGTCATTTCTTCCACAGAGGTGAAGTTAATCGCCACCCTCTGCAGGTTCTATGCTATTTGTTTTAATCTTGGCCTGAACAGTCTCTAAGACTTAAAGTTCCAATGATAGGGTGGTCCATTTTTTATTTTGTTTTTCTTTATTTGCACTTTTGTTATCTGCAGTTGTTAGTGTTTATATAACATTCACATGATATATGTTTTAAGGAAATATAATGGGATCAAACATGTTGACTCAATACATTCTTATCGTGAAATATAAACAAATTACAGATGGAAGGAGAAAATTGGGAGTGTCATGTTTATACCAGAATCTTAAATAACCTTTTGCAATAGTTACCGTATACATGCATAAACCCGACAAGGAAACTCATAATTGACACTATTCCACTAAAGGTTGTGTTCCAAAATATATATGTAACAGTGTCTCAAACAAGGGTATTATTTTAAGGTCAAATACATGTAGGCACAATATAAGCATGTTGGACATATTAAACTTCATATGTGCAAGCCCATGAGACGGTAACACTGCGTTACATTAAATAATATGTAACCTACAAAATACTGTGCACAAGTGCTCATTGAGTCTTTTGACGGTGCAAGTGACGTGACGTGGTATATACAGCGATGGTGATGGGCGCGACGAGACAAGTGTGATTTAGAATTCTTTAAATATTTGGGATATCCAGGCAGTTAATGGTACATTAATACAAAAATTCAAATGAGTGGGGTATCCGCAGCCCATTTGCGCAGATTAGAGGGGACCGTCTTCCCCTATCTCGACGACTGGTTGTTGAAGGCGGGCTCGCCCCAAACAGTCGTCAGCCACCACCAGACTATGGCTGACCTCTTGCACCTGCTGCGGTTCTCCATCAATGTGCCGAAGTCACACCTGTGTCCCTCTCAGCTCTTCTTCATCGGAGCAGTTCTGGACTCTGCGCAGTTTCGGGTTTATCTTCCAGATCAGCGAGTTCGGGGTATTCAGGCTCTGATTCCAATCTTTTGGCCTTTATCTCGAGTCTCGGTAAGGTTGACGCTGGGGCTTCTGGGGCTGATGGCCTCCTGAATCTTTCTGGGGCATCACGCCCGGTGGTGGATGCCGGCTCTGCACTGGGACCTGAAGTTTCAGTGGGCCCAGCATCAGGGCAACCTGTCCGACCACGTCCTGATCTCGGAGGGCAGTGCGAGACAGTTGCAGTGGTGGCTCACGGACCGCGTTTGGGTCAACGGCAGATCCCTACCCCAACCGGAGCACGTAGTCCTGGGCTGGGGGGGCCATGGGAGAGGCGAAGATCAGAGGCTTCTGGTCTCAGGCCGAGTCCCGGCTCCATATCAACCTTCTGGAGCTGCGGGCGATCCGACTTGCAGTAAAGGCATTCCTTCCCTCTGTCCGGGGAAGTGTGGTGCAGGTGTTCACGGACAACACCACCGCCATGTGGTACTGCAACAAACAGGGCAGGGTGGTATTGTGGACCCTTTGTCAGGAGGCTCTGCACCTCTGGCAATGGCTAGAACACCAGGGCATCACCCTGGTGGTTCAACACCTGGCAGGTTCCCTGAACGCCAGGGCGGACTAACTCAGCCGCCGGTGCATGATGGATCACGAATGGCGTCTGAACTCTGACGTGGTGCAAGGCCTCTTTCAGCAGTGGGGAGAGCCTTGGTTAGATCTATTCGCCACCGAAGAGAACACACAATGTCATCAGTTCTGCGCGTTGGAATTTCCAAGGCGCCACTCGCACGGAGACGCTTTTCGTTACGAGTGGAGCTGCGATCTGTTGTACGCCTTTCCCCCTATTACACTTCAGCCCAGAGTGCTGAAGATCAGGCTCGACCGGGCCTAAGTAATCCTTGTGGCTTCGGACTGGGTTACGAAGATACTTGTATCTCGAACTATTCAGCATGTCAGTCGATCCCCAGATTCGTCTGCCTCTTCAGGACGACCTTCTGTCGCAGCAGCAGGGGACGGTCCTCCACCCGAACCTGTCCAGTCTCCACCTCCATGCGTGGAGATTGAGCAGCGACAGTTGAGGCCATTTGGCTTGCCTCTTGAGGTCTGTGATGTGATTCTGGCAGCCAGGCGTCCCTCCACAAAATCAGTATACGCCTGCAGGTGGAACAAATTTGTGGCATGGTGCACAGCAAAGACTGTGGATCCCCTTTCTGCCCCCCTTTCAGAGGTTCTCCTCCTTCTTTCTCTTGCCCAGCAGGGCTCTGCTCTGGGCACTATCAAGGGCTACCTCTCTGCCATTTCAGCCGTTTTAAGGCTACCTGATCAGCCTTCTCTTTTAAAGTCCCCTGTTGTAAATAGATTATTTAAGAGCATCACTCACATGTTTCCTCCTGTTCCTTTCGTGATGCCTCAGTGGGACATGAACCTTGTTCTTACTTATTTGATGTGCGCTCCTTTCAAGCCACTTCACAATTGCCCTCTTAGTCTTCTCACTCTTAAGACTGCTTTCCTGGTTGCCATCACCTCTGCCAGGAGAGTGAGTGAGCTCCAGGCTCTTTCGTCCAAACCTCCTTTCCTTTCTGTCCATTCGGACAAAGTTGTCTTGAGAACACGTCCCTCTTTCCTGCCCATGGTAGTCAGAGCCTTCCACATCGGGCAGTCCATCACCTTGCCCACCTTCTTTCCGCCTCCGCATCCCTCGAAAGAGGAAGAGAGGCTCCAACGTCTGGACCCAAAACATGCGCTCTCATTCTATCTGGACCGCACACGCCAGTTCCGGGTGGACGACCATCTCTTTGTTGGTTACGTGGGCGCTAAGAAGGGAAAGGCGGTCCACAAGCGGACCATCTCTCGGTGGATCATCTTGTGTATCCAGGCATGTTACTCCTTGGCTAAGAAGGAGCCCCCCTGTTGGATTGCGGGCTCATTCCACTCGGGCCACGGCGACTACCACTGCCCTGGGCCGAGGAGTGCCATTGCAGGACATTTGCCAGGCAGCTACGTGGGCCTCGCTGCACATGTTTGCACGACACTACTGCCTGGACAGCCAAGTCCGGAGGGATGGCTTCTTTGGCCGTTCCGTCCTCCAGGACTTTCTGGTGTGATTATTGGTTCGCAGACCCACCACCGGGGTTGATATTGCTGGGGTATCTATTCTAAGGTAAGGAATCTATCACTAACGTGTCTCTTTCAGATGCACAAGTTTCTACTTGTGTAACGATATATCTGTAAGAGACGTTAGTTAGTGAAAGATTCCTTACCGACCCACCCATCCTCCCCGTTCTGCGAACCGATATCTAGGCTTAAGGTCATCCCCTTTCAGGGCCCTAGTTTCATGGCACCAGTGTTGGTTCTATCATGGCTCTGCGTATCTGGCGCGGAAAAGCTGTGTATCAGAACTGACGTCAGCGCGCATGGGCTGCGTCTAAGTACTCCGACGTCATTCCAGCGCTAACAATGCCGACGACGGACGCGGAGCCACGGACGACGCCTGCCTGCGCGCAGGGGTATTGCTATGCTAAATTTTCCGGATCCAGTCTGACGCCTGGGGATATTCTAAGGTAAGGAATCTATCACTAACTAATGTCTCTTACAGATATATCATTACACAAGTAGTAACTTGTGCGATTTGACTAATTGTAATTGTTCAGTACATGTTTGTACGTCTTTGTAATTCATATTGTCAGAACATTCACATGCAAGTTTAATCTTTTATCTGGAACAGTGGTCAAAGGACATTAACCAGCCCTTGTCACCCCCATAAATCGGATCATGAAAGTGCTTGAAAACTTCACAAGTAACATTTCAGAGTCTAAAATTATTTAGCTAATTGAAATGAAAACTGGAATATGAAATGCACTTTCTGATGGATAGTTCTGACCACAGATTTCTCACCTTGTGACCATCCCCTGGTGCCAGACTACTTCCGGAAAATTCAAAGCAGTGCTCCTGTGCACAGGCAAGTGGTGCCATGCGACTCCGCTCCAATGCCATTTTGCTCCATATTTGATGAACGGATCCACATATAAATGGCACTCACACACACGGACGTCAGTTCCTTTCTTGCTGCCCCTTAAGACACTGATCTGGAGTGCACTCTTTTAAAAAAAAACTTTTTCTTCACTTGTGGTGATCACTTTTTCCTACACATTTTCCAGTGCGCAAAAGGTTTTGCCACCCATTAATACTACTGGATGTACGCCTTGTACATCTGATTCTTTCAAACAGATATAGGTCTGTGTCAGATTCCCATGAGGTATGCTTTTGGTGTAAGTCGCTCAACTTCAAAGCCTTCTGCAGCTGTGCCCAGATTAACCTGAAAGACATCGGAGATCTGAACCCACCTCAAGTTCTGTACAGCATCGAGGTCAGTGACGAAAAAATGCACCAGCCCCTCATTCATTGACAAGGGGACCTACTCTGGAGAAGGATGTCCAACCCAGCTGGCTTTTACTCTACCAAGACCATGTCCACATCTTAAAGTGTCACAGCATATTTTGAACTCCTCAAACTCAAATCTAATCCCTCTACCTCGTGGCTGTGCACATACCCTGCATCAGCTTTTTGTCTCATTGTTTTCAGAGCCAGCCATGTGAAGGGGGCAAGGAAGAGCTTCTCTCTCCTTATGTTGCAGACTACCAGTATATGAAATTATAGGAGGCCAGTGAACTAGAAATCTCACTTGATTTCAAAAAGCTTTTTTCGAATTGCACAGACAAATTCATAAAAGCATATAGATAAAAATGACATTTAGTAAACCACAAATCTAATGAGACTTATTTAACTTCATATTACATAGACATTTAAAAAGAATTAAAAAAATCTGTTTAAGAAATTTAAAAAAGATAAAAAGGATAATAAAATACGCATGACTGATATAGAAATTGATGTTGAGTTGCATCCATTCCAACTTCTGGTGACGTAAAAGAACAGTATTCACTTTACATCGTGTTTCTATACCTCACGACTGCTCTCAGGAAGGAGGATACAGTACTAATAGTGAGCTCGTTATCTAAAATTCTCAATTTGTCATATGCCGCTTTATATGACCTCAGGCCCCATGTAACAAGGAGAGGTTTCAGAAATGTCCTCCTTGGATGGCTATAAAAAGTGCAGAAAAGAATACAATGTATATTTGACTGAAATGAAACATCATCACAAGGACAAGTTCTTTTTTCCCTTGACCAGTCATTGCACTGTGGGATGGTAACAAGTCTATAAAAAATATCCAAACGGAAATAGGTCAGGAGCATACGGTGGTAAGGGGGTTGTTCAACCAAAAGGTACAATTGTGTGCCCTCATGAACTGTTATCGAATCATGCTCCATGACCGTTTTCTTCGATCTTACTTCCCGCCATCTTTTATTCTCAAGATGTTGTAGAAGGGACTTCTTTAAGGCAGTTCTGGACACTCTCTCCATACTGGGTGGGTTGGAGAAATATTCAGGATGTCCAATTTCATGCAACAAATTTTTAACATAAGTGAACCATTTGATGTTAATAGCTCCATCACAGGCCAAACAATCTTTTAACATCTCTCTGTTCAGACTGGTACATGTATTAACCCACACATTGTGCCATAATAAGACCGGGGCAGATTTAATGATGTCCGACACATACCGGAGGGCCACTTCCGTATGAATCGCATAGGTTGCGGTGCTCTTTGGGGCGGCCAGTAGGTACCATAAGAATCGATTTTCAATGCGTTGTATAACATTCACTGGCTCAATCCCCCAGAGACCCGCCCCATATGTCCCGGTAGAGACACATTTGGCCTTAAAAATCTGCAGCATCTCCCTTACTGGTCTGCCACCTAGTTTTTGGGCAAAATTTACCAGGGCACCAGAGGCTCTGGTAAACGCAAGAGCCCTGGCATTTATCGCAGGTTTCCATGAGCCCTTTCTCTCAAGGTGTACACCCAAATAACAGAATCTATCCGCAAGTTCTAACCGCCTACCATCCAAAGAGATCAAACAGGGTGTTCTGTGATTCTTGGGACCGCAAAACATAGTATACGTCTTTGATACGTTTACATGGAGACCCTTATTTTTCATAAATTGCGAGAATTTCTGCACCGCTATTTGTAGGCCAACCTTAGTCTGGGAGAGAATTGCCGCATTGTCGGCGTAGAGAAATATGGGAATGGGAGTCCCATTTACAGTGGGGTAATCGTGATAGTCTTCAGTAAGGATGGATCTGACATTGTTTATTAGGTTACGCCCTGCGAATCGATCGCAAAGCGATCGTCGCAGCCAAACCTATTATGATCGTTTCTGCTTTCAGGGAGTCAAGGGAGACAAGTGATGTGCGCGCGCAACCTTCTGAACTGGGATCAGGTTGCGCACGCTTCCTGTCTCCCATGGCTCCTTGGAAGCAGACATACACACACACTCACACACACATACAGACCCCCCCCACCGCCGCGCATACACACAGTCACACACACACACACACAGAGATCCCGCCAACCCCCCCGCCCCGCCGCCGCACACACACGCACGCACACCACATAGAGAAGCCGCCGCGCATACACACACGCGCACACACACACACACACACACACACATTGCGCGAGCAAGTATGACTTTTGAAATGACAAAACAGTATAATTAATAAAATGCTCACGTTACGACTTGAAAGACTGGTGCTGAATACCTGCGCCTGATACACCGCTGCTGAAATAAATGTTAAACCCTCCTCTTCACGAAACAGAGCAGGTCACAGTCGAGGAGGAGGCAGAAAGCACACACTTGTATTTTGCGTTTTCATTTTAATCTGCACGGTAGCAGTTTTCACGGGATGTGCTTATGTTATTGAGTGAGTGCTACAACTAATTTCTATAGGTGCTGGATCGTCGCCGCTCCATTCCCGGGCAGCTGCTGGGCGCGCCATGCTGTACTCTTTGCTGACTTTGTATACACTGCTTCCCTCTCCTCTTCCGGGCAGCCGCTGCCTAAGAGTCCCGCCAGCTATTGGGCACGCCGTGCAGGCAGACTCGAACCGTTGTACTCTGTGTTTGTAGATTGGTGCATTGACTACATGAGTTACTCACACTTGGGCTTGTGACACGTGAGAGGTCTTTGTCACCTAGCAAACCCGCCCATATCCATGGAAGCTTCTTCTGCCCAGTGTTGTTTAAGAGCAAGTTTGGTTTGACCGTGTTTTGCCAAGACCCACGGTGAATCTGCCGGTGCTAGAGTTGTAGCAGACATCTTCCTTAAGATTTCCAGCTCTGGTCTCTTTACAAAGGACACAAGTGATGGGCGGGGAAGGGGTTTGCACAATGTCCCTGTAGGGTCTGAGATAACCTCCTTCAATGAATTGGTTCGTGTTTGTTTGCTTTGTGTCCTCGTAACATGGGCTGCGGTTTTGTAAACAGACATCCATTCCTTTCATCTTGCAGAGCCCACTGACTTCTAATGTTTGCTATTTATTTATTTACTTATTTATTTAAAGTTTTATAGAGCGCGAACTTGACCCGTGAGGGTATCAGAGCGCTTTACAGGTTGAAGGAGTAATACAGAGAGAATAGCAATAAGTCAGGGAGGTAAATAGCGATGAGGGTCCTATGGTAGGCAGGGAGTCGAAGGGGTATGTACAAGGAAGGAGGGGGTGAAAAGGTACAAGGAGCATTTTACAGAATAAATAATTATACGTTAGGGAGGAAAGTGCAGGGGTGCTTTACGTTAACACAGTGATCAAGGATCATACATACATCATCATACATCATACAAACAGGGTATCACAAAGGTGATAAGTCTCTCGGTGCTAGTGGCACGGGTTAGTCAAGGAATTAAGCCATGAGGAAGGATTTAGCCTCCTAAGCGATGTTTAGGGTGAGGCGTTTTCACAGTAAATGAATTAACAAGAACACATTTATTTACTTTAAAAGCATTTAACTAGGCAGGGCACTGTTGTGGTAGCATGGCGACACTGACCTTTTAATCCATGGGCATTTCCCCAGTCGGCAGGAGCCCTTGGAGATTGGTTTTGAAATTAAAAGTTCCAAACCTTCGCTTTCCTTTTAAAAATCATTTTTTTCAGGTGTGTCTCCACCTTATTTCATGAAAAGCAAATCAAACTGCCTCTCCAGAGAAGTGGAACTTTTGAAAGAAAATGTGAAGTCTTCCTTAACTAAAATGTTGCAAGATTTCCGTTTTAATGTCTGGTCAGTTTCCATAGGTTAAACAAGTGTTTGCAATGCAATAGGTCTCACATTTATGCGAGTTTAAGCCATTGACATTGTAAATGACAATGGCTTTTATTTATGTTTTCAAAACAAATACGTAAATAAAAGGCATTGTCATTTACAATGCCAATGGCTCAAATTCTCACAAATGCGAAACCTATTGCATTGTAAATGCTTGTATATAAAGTAAAGAGCAGGGGAGCAAGTATGCACCCCTGTCTTACTCCTCTGTGGATACGAAACAAGTCGGAGCACTCTCCCATCCTACCGTATCTAACACACGCACTAGCCCCATTATAGAGCTCTTTAATAAAAGTGAGGATTTGATTGTCCAGGCCTATATCCTTTAGAGTTTGCCAGAGCATACCATGGTCAACACAATCCAATGCAGAGCTGAGGTCTACAAATGTTATGAAGAGAATTCTTTTTTTGGCATGAATATATTTGGATGTAAATAATGCCAAGTTTAGTCCTTGCTCGACTGTCCCTCTTCCTGTCCTGAACCCATATTGAAGGTTGGAAAGTATCTCTTGTTCTTCGAACCAGTCCTGTATTCGGGCTAGAATGATCCTGCCTGCGACCTTCATGAGGCCATGAAGTAAAGAAATTGGCCGGTAGCAGGCAGGATCATTCCTGTCCCCCTTTTTGTAAATCGGGACAACTACTGCCTCCGACCAAGTGGGAATAAAGCCAATTTTATTAGAGGAGTTCAGTACTCCGGTAAGTAAGGGTGCCCAAAGGTCAGGTACACTTTTGAAGATGTCAATTGGGACACAGTCAGGCCCTGGAGCCTAACCTGTAGGACTTTCTGATAGAGCCTTAATCACTTCCAAGTGAAACTGGATACCCAGTGGAAAAGAAGTACATGTTTCCCCAACCATCAGTGTCACAGGCTCAAATAGAGATCTACCTGGGAGGGCTATTTCATTATACAGACCCTGGAAGTGGTTAACCCAGTCCTGTGAGGTAATGGCATTGTCTATCTGGGGGCCCTCATGTGGTTGAAGGAATGGGGCATTAACAGCCTTCCAAAAGGCGGTATTGTCTTTTAACTCAGAAGCTACATGGAGAGCTGACCACGCCTGCGATTTGAGCTCTTTCTTTCTATTTGATAAAGCAATACGGTATGTACGCCTTGCTAACTGGATGTTATTTCTGGATTGCGGGGAAGAATGAAGAACTTTTTTCAGGGCAGCAAGTGCCTTGGTACAGTTGCCATCAAACCATCCCTGAGACCCCTTAAGAGGATTACGTGATGTTCTGGTCAACAGTTGTTTTATAGTTGAGGACATTTTTGTAAATGATCCAAGAATGGCATAGGGTTCCTCTACAGATGAAAGGCAGATTTTAATATCCTCATACACATTTTTAACAAGTTTATCTAGGAAATTCATAGGTGTGACCTTTTCCCATTTGATGCAAAATCCATTTTTTGCCGAAAGAATTGGATTTAAGTCATATTTGACATTTTATTTGCAGCTTAAATCACCATCCTTAAGGTTAAGTGTTACAGAAATAGGATAATGGTCACTAAATCCAGTAACAATAGTCTCCCAGTTAGTCATCATGCCAGCATAGCGCGTCGGAAAAAGAATAAAATCAATGATTGAATTTGCCCCCCTTCCATTGAAAGTTTGTCTGAATACTTTTGGAGGGCTACAAAGTTCATTTATGAAAGCAAGAGAAAAGTGGGCTGATATGTTGTTAAACATATCCCCTAGCTTGGTGTGGGTAAAGTGACTCATGGCCCCCACATTATCGTCATCCATACCACACACACCCAGTGTACATCGAGGGCACAGTGAACAGTTAAAATCCCCCACCCACAACAGAGCCATGTCTCCTGGGATACGCTCTTCAATTTTGATCAGGTCCTTTAAAAGATTATTAATGACATGCTCTCTTTGTACGGGAGGGATATTATTATAAAAATTTACTATCACCAGAATTTGCAAATGACCCCAAGATATAATTAAAATTTGATAGTAATTATTATCAGTGGAAAATTTAACTTTGGAGGGTCCAGTGGTAATTGACATATACGTACATAGTCCGCCCTTGTGTCTTCCACTTTGACTAGGTGTGGCCGGGGTGAAAAAGGTTTTATAACCCAGCAAGTGTAGTTCTTCATTAGCCCATGTTTCTTGCAGGCATATAATGCTGTGGGTCAAGATCAGCAATTGCCAAGTTGGATCATTGATTTTAGAGGACAGGCCTGCCACATTCCAGGTTATAACACTTCTAGGGAATACAGATTCCAGAGAAGTGTTTAGTTTCAGTTGGTGGCAAGGGAATACATTTTTCGCTAGCTGCTGACGGGACAGGGCAGACAGAGTGTCTGCGGCCTGATGGGGTTTCTATGGCATTGTTTACAGTTGGGTGGGATACATACCACTTACATTTCTCCCGTGAGTTAAGTGCTTGGGGACAATGACCCAGGTTTGTTAGAGGAGTCAGAGTATTTGTAGGGGCTAATTCCTGGGTTTGAATGGCATAATCCAGTTAATAGCTTTGGTAAGATGTGATTTTGCATTAACATGAGTACTTTCATTTAGTTCCTCATTAGTCTGTGGTTGAACAGGCGACCAATCCCTATGGTCTTGTGAGCATGGATTCACAGATTTGTCTTGGTTAAGTCAATCTACTCCATCTAATCCTGTGAAGACATCAAATCTATTAGCAACCGGGATTTGATAAGTAGTGGGCCCTTGAGTTCTCTGATAGGCATAATTCGATATAGGTTGATGGAGTAGTAGGGACCTAGGATAGAAGTAGCTTAAATTTCGAATCTGTATCCCAGCCCCTCCGCTCTCATGGTACCAGTCATTTAAATACGGGATGACCCTACGGTCTCTAAAATTGATTATTACCACATCACCTTTTTTGTCTTTGGGCCTCTGTCCCACCCAATCCAGCCTTCTCGCAAAGAGGATTTCCCCATTTATATTAGGGGGTAGCGGTCTGTTAGTTTTCAGCCAATAGATGACCTTATTTTTGAGTTCCCTATACCCTTCAGTTTTTCCTATTGGTAGTTCAGGGACACTAGTTAATACGGCAACGTAGGGGGCTGACTCTGGAGGAAGGTCAATTTGAACAATTGAGCGGATATTTTTACTACTCTCAGAGTGAGGTCTTGGATTTTTTACTCGTGTTGTCACTAACCCAGTTTCGTGGCCCAGTGATCCCTCTATCCTTAATGGATTACTTCTGCCTGTATCTGTCTTTGTTGACGCAGGCCTGGTTTCCTTTCCCTCACCGCCCTCTACTCTCATCGTTGTTTTAGTAGGGAATGGAATCTGAGTTTTCTCTACCAGTGAGTGTGTGTGTTCTGGGTTGTTAGTCCTCTTGGTGGTATTAATATTAGTTCTCCCAGTATCAATAATCATAGGTTTAGTAGGTACATTATTTGGTAGATCCCTTAATAAGCCTGTATTTAATTTAACAGCTGCCTCAATAGTATCCAGTTGCTCAGCTATCCTTTTAATTCTTTCAACAATTGGGAGAATTAGAGATTTTACCAGGACTACAATGTTTCCTATAAGTTTGTGTGTTGCAACAGAGGGCATTGTGACCTGACCTGAATTTGCCTCTGTTGAAGTGATCTGAATTCCTGCAACCTGCTGTTGAGGAGGATATAGATCAGACTTAGTTAATTTCGCCTGTCTACCCCCATGGCTTTTATCACCTCTTTTCCTCTTTAGTGTGTGTACTTTTGAG
The DNA here is from genome assembly GCF_964261635.1 of Lissotriton helveticus. Taxonomy (NCBI): domain Eukaryota; kingdom Metazoa; phylum Chordata; class Amphibia; order Caudata; family Salamandridae; genus Lissotriton; species Lissotriton helveticus. The sequence continues at coordinate 1,039,776,651 of NC_136061.1, forward strand.
GGAATTTGGGGGACAAGGTTTCTTAATTACTATAGGGTCTCGAAGTTTCTGTTTGGGGGGTTCATCTGATATTATTTCCAAGGGATGCTCTGTACTTGAATCATTAATACTATTTGATCTATTGGGCTCCGAAGCATTTGTGAGATCTTTGAGCTGGGGGGGGGGGGGAGTTCTAATATTACTGGGGGGGGGGGGGGAGTTCTAATATTACTATGCCAGGAACTCTCATTATCTGTATTATGTGTCGGAGTAGTAGCTAGCTTAAGGGGTCCTAAGGATGAGCGTTTATTTTGGAGCTCGGTTGAGATACGACGCTCGGTGATAATTATCTCGTGCTCGAGCAGGGAAGCCGCTCTGGTGATAAATTGATCGAGCGTCCCCCTCACGGACGTACCCACTAGTGATTTCCTTCCCCTCGAGGCCCTTGGAGACATGATCAGCAATATATGGTCTGATTATACTTAGGTTTCTAAATAATGTACACGTAGAGTCCAGAGGCTAATACAAATACCGTTTTACAAGAATGTCAATAGAAGGCTGGAGCGAGATGTAACTGTTGTTGCCCAGCCCAGCCTCTGAGGGCCACGGAGGGCCCGCCCTTTGCCTGGGCTTAGCCCGGCGCTGCCCACGCGCTCCCGCGACACGGGGGATGGGGCTGTTATTTATGCGCCTCCTGGCGCGCTTGTCCCGTGCTCGGCTTCCGGCCGCACAGGCTGCTGGGAGCTGTAGTCCCCAGAGCTGCTCTCCACACGGCGGCCGCACTCGAGTTGGAAGAGTTTGCGGCGGCGGGAGGCAGGCGTGTGCGGGAGCCCAAACGAGAAGAATGCAAAGAGTTTGTGGCAGCAGTTAGGGCCTCAAGGACCTTCAGCAAATAATTTCAAGTTCCCCGCTCCTCGGCGGGTGCGGCTGTTATTTATGCGCCTCCTGGCGCGCTTGTCCCGTGCTCCGCTTCTGGACGCACAGGCTGCTGGGAGCTGTAGTCCCCAGAGCTGCTCTCCACACGGCGGCCGCACTCGAGTTGGAAGAGTGTGCGGCGGCGGGAGGCAGGCGTGTGCGGGAGCCCAAACGAGAAGAAGGCAAAGAGTTTGTGGCAGCAGGTAGGGCCTCACGGACCTTCAGCAAATAATTTCAAGTTCCCCGCTCCTCCGGGGGTGGGGCTGTTATTTATGCTTCTCCTGGCGCGCTTGTCCCGGCGCGCTTGTCCCGTGCTCGGCTTCCGGCCGCACAAGCTGCTGGGAGCTGTAGTCCCCAGAGCTGCTCTCCACATGGCGGCCGCACTCGAGTTGGAAGAGTGTGCGGCGGCGGGAGGCAGGCGTGTGCGGGAGCCCAAACGAGAATAAGGCAAAGAGTTTGTGGCAGCAGGTAGGGCCTCCCGGACCTTCAGCAAATAATTTCAAGTTCCCCCTTGATACCGGGTTGGTTGTCCCCTGGTCCAGGACCAGAGTAGAGTTATTCCTTCGCCAAGGTAATCAGAAGGGCTACAGAGGTCCTTGATCTCGTCCTTCACCTCAAAACTAAGGAGGTTAAAACTAATGTTATTGCAGAGGTCCTACAGCCTGGTCAGGGACTGACCAAACCTCTTACCATTTAATAGGCCCTTATTGACACACTGTTGGGCACTTGGGTTCTGCCCCCACCCCATCCCCAGCCAATCAACAATTCGCCGGTCAGCTTTTATGCTCAGGTGACCGAGATGTTTTGACCCAGTATCCAACACAGGGTACTCACATTAACTGACCTCTGTGCTATAGGCGTCCACCAATAAAATAAATTCTAATGCTTTTCCAACCACTCCCCAAGACAGCGATTCGAAACTAATGGATGCTTTTGGCAAGTGTATGTTTTCCTCCATCCGTCTAGCCTTGAGGTCAGTTAAGTTGAGCTGCCTACTATGGTGCTATACCAATGTACTTTGGGACATAGTTGGTGAGACCTTACCTGTGGTGCCAGAAGACCTGACTCTCTCACTAGCCCACACGTTCAAAGATGGGGTGAAAGTCCAAATCTGCTCGGGCCTAGACACCACAGATTGTGAATGAAAACTGCGGCTTCACCGGAGACGTCCAGGCATCCTTAACGGAAATGCCTTTTGATGGCTCCCACCTGTGTCGCAAAATGGCAGACTTGACCTTGGACATTTTCAAAGAAAGCCGAGCCATGGCACTGTCTATGGGCCTCTCGGCTCCGGTCCAGCAACTTTGTTGTTTATGGGGTGTGCCAGCATCCTGGCATATCAACAGCACCAGTTCCTACCTCTTCACAACAGGCTCTGCTCTGTTGAGGTCCGGCTGTGAGGTAGTGGAGAGCATTCCTCCCAATCTTCTGCCCCTCCAGCAACAACTGCGAAACCTCTTTAGTGCTCCCTTAGTACCGCAAAGCCATCCAGTGAGAGGCAGGATCAACCACTTAGTGTAGGGTTGATGAAACAAAACATCTAGCAAGTGGGTCCTACAGATTGTCCCACTGTGTTCCGCCCTTCCATTCTTTTTTGATCCATCACACCTGCAACCTACAGCGGAACGCCTGTCGGAGGGCTACCTCTCTAGCTAGTGCAGGCTGTTTTACCCAAAGGAGCCATAAAGAGGTTATCAGCCTGGGAAGTGGGGACTAGGTGTTATTCCCGCTACTTCCTTGTGCCGATAAAGGGTAGAGGCCTCTGCCCTATACTGAATCTTCAACCCCCTCAATGCTTTTGCACCAAGAGAAATTCAAGATGCTCATCCTAGCCCTGTTCCAATCTGCCCTGGAGAATGGCTGGTGGTCCTGGCCCTGAAGGGAGCATATTTCCATATCCCGGTCTGGCAGGCTCACAGTTGCTAACTGCAGTTCAAGGTGGACCATGCACACTTTGTTTGCTACTGTTCCTTTTGCCTCATCAGAGCCCCTTAAGTTCACAAAGGTGATGGGGGATGTCCCTGCCCATCTGCAAAGGTGGGGGTACCGGTCCTCCCCTACCTAGATGGCTGGCTGTTGAAGGTGGATTCACCACAGCCAATTGCTGACGGACGACCTCCAGATGATGGTGAACCTCTTGACATCATTTGGGGTCTCCGTCAACCTGATGAAGTCACACCTGACTTTTTCACAGAAGCTTCCTTCAGAGCTAACCATACTAGATATGGTGTGCTTTTGAGCTATGATCCCTATGTTAGAGACTCTGTTCAGGGTGGAGCCAGCTCGCCAGCCATGCCAAATGGCACATGCGAGCTTTCCAGTGGGACCTGAAGCCCCAGCACTATGGGAACCTGTTATATTCCATCCAAGTGTTAGAGGAGACTGAAAAAGATCTACAGTGGGGGCCTCATGACCAGAGTTGGACCAGCACAGCACCCCTCTTCCTGCTCCACCCACTTAATAGTGGTGATAGGTGCATCACTGCAGTGTTGGATAGGTTATGTGGGAGAGTTAGGGATCAAAGACCCGTCTACACATCAGTTTGGTGGAGTTGCTTAGCTTTAAAGGCCTTCCTGCCAAGCATCGAAGGGAGGCTGGTGCAGATTCCCACAAACAATACCACCACCATGTGGTACTGCAGGAAGCCGGGCAGGGTGGGGTCCAGACTCCTGTACCAGTAGGCTATACGCCTCTGTCGTTTGCTGTATCATTTGAGGATTTCCCCGGTGGTGTATCATCCGGTGGGATGTTTAAACACCAGGGCAGACTAAATTTGTTGGCGACACATAGCAGATCATGAATGGCAATTGTATCGGGAGGTGGCACAGGGCATCTTCCAACCCTGGGAAGAAACCTTGCTAAATTTGTTTGCCTCTGCTGTGAACACACAATGTTTACCCTATTGTGTGCTGAAGTTCCCCAGATGTGAACACACAATGTTTACCCTATTGCGTGCTGAAGTTCCCCAGAAGCTCTCTTTGAGATGCATTCCGTAAAGAATGGAGCATTGGACTACTGTATTCCTTCCAACTGCTACATTTCCTGCCCCTAGTTCTAAAGATTCTGTATTTACCAGGCCCAAGTTGTCCTGGTGGCACCTGTACTCCTTGGGCTTGAGCAACTGCCCTGCGATCAGGCTTCTGCTGCGGTATGATCTCCTGTTGCAGCAGTAGGGCTTTGCACCCGAGCCAGTGTAAACTGCCCCTCCATGCGTGGGGATGGAGTGGTGGCAGCTGTGTTCTTTTTCTCCTGATGTTGTCATCCTGGCAATCAGGCACCCTTTTACGAAACCCGTATACGCAGGCTGCTGGGACAAGTTTGTGTCATGGTGTGGTACCCGATAGTTTTACCGGTTTAAGGTAAAACTGTTGAATGTATTGTATTGTAATTGCATTTATATAGTGCTTACTATCCCTGACGTTGCGTCAAAGCACTTTTTCGGTGAGTAGCACGCTACTCCGGAACCCTTAGAGAATTAGTGTTGAATTAGTATATTGAAATATGAAAGTAATTTGAGTGGTGGATATGTTAGTTATTTGAATTCAGAAGGATAGTAGAGGGATAGAAGAGGGGAAAAGGATTGCATTTATATAGAGTTTGTTATCCCTGATGGGGTGTTGAAACCACTGAATTGCCATCTGCAATAGACTAGGAGTCCCACACAGTCATGGTTGCCTGTATGTATACCTAGGGAGGTAATGTGTTGTTTGCTTTGTTTTTGGCCCTGCAAGTCACAGTTAAAGGTTACCTGTCTGTTTTTTCAAAATGGTTTACATTTGCCTTACCAACCATCCTTTCCCATATCACTGGTGGTGATGTTTTTTCTAAAAGGTTTGCAACATTCATTTCCGCCAACATCTTTTGTAATACAGCTGTGGGACAACATTTTAGTCCTCACCTTTCCAATGTGCACCCCTTTCAAATCAATGCACAGTTGCATATTGCACCTGTTCGCCTTAAAAACAGTCTTCCTGGTGGTGATAATAGTCACATGCTGGGCAAGTAACCTTCAAGACCTTTTTGTCCAGCTTCTTTAGACCCACTTTTTTCCTGGTCAAACTGATGCTAAGAACTTGAGCTGTGTTCCTATGAAAGGTCTTTTCACATCAAACAAGTTATCACCGTGCCTACCTTATTTGCTTCACCTCCACCCTCGAAAGAGAATGAGACTCCATTGTTTGGATTCCAAGATAGCACTTACCTTTTTACTTTGATCTACTAAAGCACAAAGGTGGAGAATCTGCTCTTTGTGCGATGCTCTGGGGGCATAGAAGGGCAAGGCGGTGCAGAAAAATGCCTTCTCTTGATAGTTTGTCCTCTGCATTAAGATCTGCTACACATTGCTTGGTGACTAATTCCACCAGAACCAAAGTTGCTACCACTGCAGAGTGCCTGTCCTGGATATTTGTCAGGCATCTATGTGGGCATCAGTACACACGTTCACAAAGTACTACTGCCTCGACAGTAAGGCCTTATGAGAAGAGTATTTGGCCCGCAGGTGCCGCAGGACTTAAGTTTGAGCCATTCCAAAGGCTCACCCCCTTTGCAGGTACTGCTTTCGTATCTGTTCATAAGGTTTGGAATCTGTGGTTAGAAGTATCCATCAGAAGAAGAATTTACTTGTAGAGTTGGCAGCAGGGGTCGGTACAAGGCCACTTTATTAAAACTTCATCCACTGACCTCTTCCATTAACAGCTGGAGTTGCTTTCCAATAACATTCTAAGAATTCCAGCAGCTGACTACAGAGCAAAACAGTGCCCAATATACCACACATTTTTATACACATTTAGCATACTACATAACGGAGTTCAAGATATTTAGGAATATACAGCGGAGTAATAGACTGTCGCCAAAAAGACAAGGGAAGACTACAGAAGAAGTAAACATAGAACTGTAACCAAAGGCCCACCTCTCACTCACCAATACAAAACAAGTACCTCAAAGTGAAAGATACAAGTTCACAACCAGTAACATAATACCCAAAATCCCCTTCTGACAACGCTTAACAGAAGGTTATAAAGAACCTTTTATCAGCAGTTGTAGACTCTATCTCAGCTAAATTAGGTTGGGGCATATCAATCAACTACGTCTTTGTTTAAACCTCAGTGTTCAACACATACCCTGACTGCCCTGCCAGCTTTTCCTTCAACTATCAAGGGCACTAATGACTGAGTAGCTTCAACAGGTTCTATTACCATTTTCACATTACATTTCAAGTTCTCCACTCTCGATTTTGTTGTACATACAATTGAATTCTCCGAACTTTACATGTCCACAGAATAGTATCTATTTTTAGTTTTGTTTTGTGAGCATAAACGTGAAGGCAACCAACCTTGTCACCTAAACCTTCTGATAACAAGTTTGGAAATCTTCACATTCGCTCATCACGTGATGCATGCAAATCTGAGGTTCCACACTAGGATCTAAATTAATACATAGCATAGACCTCTATCCTATGGCCATCCAAAGATATTTTCTCCTTTAATCGCTACATATTTGCTCTCTGCACAATGCCCTATGAACTCGGTAAGAGCATGAAAATAACCAATCCGTTTTATGGACTGGCCCCATAACCTTCTGGTCTTATATCCATTTTGTGAAACACCACTCGATCTTCAAAATGTTTCTTATAAATTTGCATAAAACAATATTTAATTTGGAACATTGATCAAATAACCTATTTACTCTAATTTCATTTACTTAAACTAGATTAGCAGGATGTTCATATGGTCCACCTCTCACCATCAAAATACTTTCCTCACAGATTTCCTTCACCTTATTCACTAGTTTACTAATAGACTTATAGCATTTTGAGAACTTTTTTTTGTCTCGCATTTATTGCATGAGACCATCAAAGCTAGACAATGCTTCCTTGATGCAAGATACAGTAGATGCCCTTAGCTAAAACTAGAGCCTTTACATTGACTTGACATTCAACTACTATTCTTGTTCTCTACTGCATTGACATTTATACTGCCTCCACTGTTCTCTCTCTTCAACTAAGCCACACAGGACTTCATAGGTTCAGCTCGCTAAGCGATGATCCATACATCATACTCTTATTTTGTCGGTCTTGCACCACAAAACAAATTGGTCTCTAATTCTTTCTTCAACTAACTCTTCAAAGAAGCAGTAAGTTTTCTGAGTGAAGCGATGTAATCCTCCACAGATTCACCTGGTAGTTGAACGCATTTCCAAAATGATAGTATTCAAATAGGGTACTAATTCTGGGTAGATAAATCCTGTTATGTTTTCTTCTTTTAACATAATCATATTCCTGTAGACTATTTGCATCTTCCGGACTAAGTTTGAAAGATTATTTAACACTCTGTACCTACACAATGAGCCTAGAGCTAATTTTTTTTCAGCACCTAAATTAGCTCCACGAACTTGGGCATCATTTAGAAAACATTTTTTCCATCTAGCCCACTGTCCATGGAGGTCGGGAAATATTTTGCATAGTAGTCTCCGGATCACCTTGCTCTGTTGCAAAGATGAAGAAACAAATAATATACTCAAGTCAAATATGAATACTAGATTGTTTAAACACTATCAAAATGGAAAGAAATACTGTTTGCGGACACAATGTCAAGTTAGAGTGAAAATGTAGACTCTAGAAAATACTAGTAGTCTTACTATCCAGTATGGTAAGAATAACCACAACATTGTAATTTCTCTGAGAATTCCATAAAGGTACAACAACTCTGCAAGGGTTCCCACCACTGGTTGTGTGCATTTAATTTTGATGAAGCTAATACTATAGACCTTGGTCGAGCCCAGCATCAGCAATAGCACAAATGGAGGATTGATAAATTGGAGTGGGCGGTGGCTGAGAAGTGTCTGCTCCAGAGGGTCCGATAGTATAGGGCAGGACCAAGAGATCTGGTGAGCAATGGTAGACCTTTTGGGACATGATGGGGAGGCAGTGGTCATGCCTCTGCCCAAAACTCACCAGGGAGAGCAATGGTGGCCCCCAGTGTGGTAGTGGAAGACCGAATTGGATCCCAGCTGACCAGCATATGTAATATCCGACCATCTACATAGCCACAACCTCTGAGTCGACATTAGCACCTTTATTTCCGCACATTCCAAAGCCTATTCGAAGCACATACCCTCAAATTCTGGCAGACCCGAAAGAAATTTGATAAAAAAAATTCCATTGTGCAAGGGACATGTACCTTCCAAAATCGACAGGGTTCCACCATGTAAGTATTGTCACAAGCAGATGTCAGTGATGGACTTCCATGAGGTGTGTCTCTGGGTTCCAAGCATGATTCTATGTTGTGCTAAAGTGTGCGCAGATTTACCCAAAGGTCATTTGCTACCACAGAACCAATCTTTACTTTATTAACACAGTTGGAAGTCAAACAAAGCCCTGTCTCCATTGAAGTCAACAGCGCAGAAGGGCTCCAGAGATTGATTCCGTGAATGATCATCTTCGAGATCAAAGTCTCAAGGTAAATCAAAGAAGCATGCGAATTCAAAGCACAGCTCCTCTTCGCCCTGCGGCTTCCAACATGAGAAGCTGTGCAACATCCTCTAGGCCGCAAACTGTCTGTCCTCAGAAACAGTTCTGACTGTCATTTCCATGTGCCCCAATTTCCTGGATCCAGTGGCAATGCTGCTGCAACTATGCAAATTCAAGAAGGCCATGGACAAAAGTTTCAATATTTCATTGGGTCCCTATGGTGCGCATTTGGGCCCCAAGGATCTGAAGTTACCTCAAGTCGTTCTACCGCCGACCGATTCGTCCCCAATGTAGACTGTGGCACTCTACTTCGCCACAAGGTCAGCCTAAAATTCGGGGGTGTTGATAAATCCCACATCTCTTAAGATGTCACAACCTACCCCACAACTCCATACATCAACACCGGCACCAACGCAGGTGGTGGAAGGGGGTTGGTACTTCGGTCCTCTCCGATTCAGAAACCGATCGAGAGCAACCTCCATCGATGTCGCACCAACCTTGAGTTCTCTCACTTCGATCCCAAAACTCAGTGCCATGAATATGATCCTGATGGTAACAATAGTCATTTATTTGACGAGGAGAACCTATTTCTTGACTTGCAGGATGCCAGTGGGCTGGATACTTATCCTTACACTGGCCTTCACTCACCTTTAGCGGCTGTGGCAAGCAAAGATTCTGTCTCCTTTGCCACTGTCATTCAGAGAGCAGTATAGGTGCTAGACCTAACATTACCCACTACTGAGGACAAGACAAACGTCCTGATTGAGGTGCTTTATCCAGGCCAGGGTTCCCATGTTCCCATGTTCTTGGGACGTAACATGCCCTATGTGGGGTAATGGTAGCTATTATATAGCTCTATCATGTGCTGGGGATGTGTGGTCATCCTTTGGGCCTCTGCTCTCTATGGCGTTACGGTATGTTCCAGGTGCGATCCTCTTGCTGATAGTTTGCCTTGTGCCGCGGCCCGTCCTTCTCCTCCATCGCTGTGTCGCCAGCCTGGTCTGGCCTGCTGTCTGCGGCCTTTCGTTGTAGCTCTGACTGGTTCCACTTCATTCGTGGGTCCGTGTGTGCCGGCCTCTCCCTTGGGCCGTGTCTTGGCCCTTCTTGGCCTTTCCTGGCCTCTACCTTCGGCTGGCGTCTGGCTTGTCCTGGGTGCACCGTTCCGTGGTGTTGTCTGCTGCTGGCTGTACATGCCAATGTGGGCCTGGTGTTCTTCTAGGCCATTGTGCCTTTCTTCTTCCATCTGCCCTTTTAGCAGTGCAGCCGTCCCCGTCTTGTCCGCTGCTTGCGGCTGGGGTGTGTTCGGCTTTTCTTCAAGTGGGCCCTGCCTCCGGTTCCTTCTTTTCTCCCTAGTGGTTGAGGTGGTCCTTGTGTTCCTTGAGGCTCTTAGGGCGCTGTCTGCCCCTGCGGGGTGTTGGGCAGGTCTCCTTTGGTGGGGCTTAGGTTATCCTGCCTTTCCCTACTTGTCCCTGTGGCATGTCCCCTGCTGGGGCCCTGTGTCTCTCTTGGTGGGTAGGCTCTCTCGCAGGCCCTCCTCCCTCTTGGGTATGGCTAGAATATCTATTCTACGTTAAGGAATCTGCGGCTAGTAGTCTCTATCAGATGTACAAGTTACTTACCTTCGGTAACGATGTATCTGGTAGAGACGATTCTAGCGCAGATTCCTTCACAACCCACCCTTCCTCCCCATTCTGCGAGGACCCTCTGCTTGGGCTACTGCAGTCTCCTCCCTCTTGGTGCCTTGTCTTCTGTGGGTGTCCTCTTTGTTTTCTTCCGGTCAGGCATCCCTCCAGCTGGTTTCTCTCCAGCGTGAGGGCCTTCTTTTGCGGTTTCCCTCTGTTGTTAGAGTTTCTGATCCCCAACTGGTCTTCTTCGTTGGGGGTTCTTTTACCTGTCCTTGGCCTCCTGTTCCTTTCAGGTGGCACTGTAGTCTGCAGATGGATTACCTGTCCTTGCCCTCCTCCTCCTTTCAGGAGGTATGGCCATCCTTGGCATTGTAATCTGGGGATAGATTACTGTTTCTCCTCTGTTCCGGGCTTGTGACCCTTCCCCTTGTGGTTGTGGTTGCAGACTCTTTCTCTCTCTCTCGTTCTGTCATGGTGCTTTCACATGCTTGTGCCTCCAGGATGGCTCTTGCCTTGTCTGGCAAGGTGTTTCCACGGAGTGGTGCTTTGCGCTTTTCTTGCTATGGCTTTGCTGCTCTGGCCTTCTGGTGCTTTACTGCCACCTGGTGCTTTCGCCTTGGCTTGCACAAGTTGTTCCTCAGAGTGGTGCTCTGCTACTTTCCTGCTCTGGCCTGCTGTTGTCGCCTTGTGGTGCCTTGGTGCCACCTGGTGGTGTTTCTCACCTTTTGTTTCTCTTTAGTTTCTCTCTGGTTTTTTCGCACACTGTTAACATGCTCTCCTCAGTTTTGTTGTGATGGCTCCGCGTTGTAGCGCGGAAAAATTCTCCAAAGCAAACTGACGTCCGCGCGCGAAGGTGGGGTTTTTGTGACCTTGCTGATGTCACGCCCGCGGAAGACGTCGGGCAAGTGGCGTAGTACCGCCCCTCATATCCACCGTTTCCAGATGAGGGGGGCGTCAAGAGTCCAGATGGAGACATACGCGGCGGCCTTGCGGGCCTCGCTGGGGTCACCTCCTCCTTCCCCTCCGGGGGCGTTGTTGGATCGCTTGCCTCGCAAGGGGCCCTCCGCGGTGGCGGCTCCGGCCCCGGCGCTGACTGATTCCGGTCAAGCTTGGAGGATGTGGTGCTGTTGGGGTTCGGCCCCTCAGGGATCCCTCCTTCAGGCCACGGTGCCTCTGCCTCGCCGCAAACTCCCGCGGAAGTCCCTGTGGTGTTGCGGGAGATAGACAGGGCTCATGTTGCATCCCCGAGCCCCGCTCCGCCCTCTGGGCAGGCGAAGTCCTCGTCCAAGGCTGAGCTGACGCCCCCTAGGCGCCGGTGTCTGCTTCGGGCAGCGCCACAGGGGTCGGTGACCTCTCCTCATCCGCTCTGGGTTGAGGTGGGGACTCCTCGTCCCCCTCTGCGCCCTTCTCGTTCCTTCCCCCGTGTGGCTGCCTCATCGGAGGGCGATTGGGAGGTTGATTCGTCCCTGGCATCACCGCATGGATCGACGGACCGCCTCCGCAACATTCTGGGCCGAGGCTGGCGGAGGACATCGGGTCACTCCCCAGGTCCCTCTCGTCCCTCCACGCAGGCGGCTGTCTCGGCGGAGGTTGAATCTGCAACGTTCCAGCGCCTCCGCTTGTCTACTTCGGCTCCTGCCCCACTCCGGTTCCCGGTGTGGTGCGACTTGGAGGAGCCCTATCTGGTCTCACCTTCAGCGCCGGATGGTGCTGGCGTCCTACTTCACGGTGCGGACTCAACGGCTCCACACAGAGGTCGTGCAGCAGATTTGTCTTCGGACGCTCCCTCTTCTCTGGAGGCTGGCTGCATTTTGGTGTTCTCTTCCCCGGAGACTCGCCGCAGTGTGGTGTCTTTTTTGCCGTCGAAGGGTGACTACCCGCCTTTTCTGAGGCAGAGGTGCTCGTCGGAGGAGCGGCAGGTCCCCCATTCTTCAGTGCCTTCTGGCTTCCAGGTCAGGCCTTTGCCCTTCCCGCTTGGCTTCGGGAACGGCCGACTTAGTCTGCAGCCGTCTCCCACAGAGGAACTGCTTTCTTCTCTGCAGGGCCCGACGGAGGTGGGTGCGGCCTTCGCTCACGCGGTGTCCACAGCTGTGGGCATTGTGCGCATGGGGGATCAGATTGCTCATTTCCCGGCGGTCCATCTCTTGGAGGTTCTCCACCAGGGCTCTGGTGGGAGGGAGATCTTGCTCCCCTTTGAGGGTTCGCTCCTTTCTTCCCTGACGGGGGCTTGTGGCGTCACGCCTCGGAGGATCCGGTGCCTCAACACCTTCTGCACCGACACCTTCCAGCACCGCGTGACCCAGCGTGCCTCTCCCTCCACCCCTCTGCTGCCAGTCGACTTTTGCGGACCGCCTTCCCCTCCCTGCTGCCACTGTTGACTTTGCCGCCCCGGGAGGCCCGCTGGCTGGACTCTTCGGGGCCCACCATGGTTGCCTCTACCAGCGCTGCCCTGCGGGCTCTTAACACCTTGTGTGTAGTGACGAGGGCCTCCTCTTGTTTGTGGGACTTGGTTGAGTCTCTGGGATCCGTGGCTTCCCAGGAGACTGTTCAGGTGGACTTGCGGCATCATGCTTTGGATGGACGGGAGCTAGCGGCGTTTATTCTCCGCTTCGCTCTGAACATCTCAGAGGTGCTGGGCCGGGCCATGGCTTCCTCTGTCGCCATGCTTTGGGGCGGCGTGTTCCCTGAGAATATTCGGGAGCGGCTCATTGATCTTCGGTTTGGTGGCAGCCTGTTGTTCCATGCCTGGCTAATTATGCCATCCAGAGGTTCTTGGCGGGGCGCCGTCCTCCTCCTCCGCCTTATTCTCCTCCTCCTCCTCCTCCTCAGTGGCTGCTGAGTTGAGCTGGGTTTGGGCCTTTTGGATGCTCTTGCTATAGATGGTATTTGCTGGCCTTTAAGTCCTCCTTGATTGGATTTTGGCATTGTTGGCTGCTGGACGGCCTTAGTTGCCTGTATGTGTGTGTGTGTTTTTGCTAGAATAGTTACGCAGACTTGGCCCTGAGATTAGGCCTTTTGTTTTCTTTGGCCTGATGTCAAACCTTCCACCGGGTTGTTTTTTTCCCCGTGACGCTTTTGCTTTCGCCTCTGCTGCGGAAGTTCTTCCAAAAAGGTTTTCCATGTTTTGGGACTTTCCGTACCCTATGTGGGGTAGTGGTAGCTGTTGTATAGCTATGCTCTGCTGCGGAGTTTCTGTATGTTGCTATTGCTTCTTGAGGTTGTGTGCGCGGCCCTTGTTGTAGAAGGTCTGGCCATTTCCTCTCCTTCCTGCTCTTGTGCTGGGAGCTGGGATGCTTCAGTGTCCTTCATGCTTCTGGCGGCTTATGGTTATAGCTACTGTTCTGGCTGGCCTGTTGCCTTCCCTCTGGGTTGGCTCGCCTCTTCCTTGGTTTTCCTTGGGCCCTTTGGGCTTCTTCTTGTTCCTCTGACTGTCCTGGCGTTGGGTGGAAGACCGGTTGCCCTGGGGGTGGAGTGTGGTGCTTCGGCCTCTCCGGCCTTGCCCTTGGTTCCTCTGTTGTGAGTGTATGGGACTCCACTCTTCCTTCTTCCTCCTACATCCCTTCTGGGGCTGCTGGCATTTGGCTTGTGGGGGTCCTCTTACCTGGTAGGGACGAGGTTGCCTCCCTGGTCTACAGGTCTGGTCCCCTGTGGGCCTTGTGCCCTGTCCAGACTGGGGGGGGGAGTCCTTTCGCAGACCCTCCTTCCCCGTATGTATTTCTAGGGTATCTATTATACATGAAGGAATCTGCGGCTGGTAGTCTCTATCAGATGTATGAGTTACTTACCTTTGGTAACGATGTATCTGGTAGAGACTATTCTAGCCGCAGATTCCTTCACGGCCTGCCCTTCCTCCCCGTTCTGCAAGGACCCCTGGGCTGGTCCTTGGTACTCGCCTCCCGGTGGGGGGCCATGTTCTCTGGGAGTACCTTCTTTTGCTCTTGACGGTGGCTCCGTCTGGTTGTTGTTCTTCCCTCCTCTTTGGTTCTGGAAAGGTGGGGTTCTGGTGCTCCTATGTCCCACTGCTCTGGCTGCTCCAGGTCGGGGAGGTTGCCTCCCATCTCTCCATTCCTCTTACTGCTATGGGCTTTGCCCCTTTACTACCTCTGAGTTGGGGTCCTCTGGTTGTGCCCTACCCTTGTTTCTGGGGGGGTTGAAGCCCTCTAGGCTGGGGTGGCTGAAGTTTGGTTATTCCTTCCTGTTGGGACTGTCTCCTTTCTTGTTTCGGGGTGTGGTTGTAGGCCTGCTACACGTCATGACTTTTACGCAGGTTCCCTGTCTCCGGGGGACAGGGGGGGGATTGCCGTCTATGTATGGGCAGGGTGGCTGCTCAGGGCTCTGCTCTGTTCTTCCTCTCTCTGCCCTTGGACACTGCGGTGTTGCACTGTTTCTATGTGGTTTCTTTTTTGTATATTATTTCGCACACTGTTCCCATGCTCCCACAGTTTTTTATTTGGTGGCTCTGCGTTGTGGTGCGGAAAATTCTCCAAAGAAAACTGACGTAGGCACGCCAGGGTGTAGCTTATGTGACCTTGCTGACGTCATGTACGCGGATGACGCCTGGGCGGAGTCGCATGATGTCGCCCCACCCCTGGCGTGTAGAGATGCTTTGGCTAAAAAGTTTCCGGACCCAGTCTCACGCGTGGGGCTAATTCTACGTAAAGGAATCTGCGGCTAGAATAATCTCTACCAGATACATCGTTACCGAAGGTAAGTAACTCGTACTTCAGGTTGTCCCCCTTCTATAAATAACACACATTCCACTAAAATGCAGGCACATGTACATAAACAAATGCATTTCTTACAAAGTGCACAAACAACACTTGTTTATTTTTTATATTTTGCACAATCCGATGGTATTGGAGAGCTCACTCCGTCCTCAGTCTTTCCATAGCCTGTACACGTGCCAATGGTATTGGAGTGCTATAAGTGCGCACTAGTTACATTCCACAATGAGCCATTCATTTTTGTCACCGATCCGGTTTCAATTAAGGTACCCCCTTCCCCTTCATTGTTGCTTCCTCCCTCCTTCTTCCGTTGTTGCTTGCCCTCCTCCCCACCCCCCTCCTGCTTCCCTGCTTGACCCGTCCCTCAACTACCTCCCTCGTCGCTGCTGCTTACATTTTTATGCTGCACGATCCGAAGGTATTGGAGCTTTTGTTCTGTCATCCATCTTACCATCGTGCTAACACCAGCCAATGGTATTGGAGCACTTTAAGTGCTCACCAGTTATATTTAACACTGACACATTCATTGTTGTGCCCAGGGGAAAGTGTAAGTGATTCACCCAGAATTACAAACTGTTCAGCCAACCCTGAGATTTGAGTTCTCCTGTTGGCAGCTCTGGGTGTTACGCCGTATACTCGCTTAATTTCAAAGCTCCTCAGCTGTTTCTCACTATCACTTCCACATTCGCTCAGTAAGATCCTGTCAAAACTGAACAAGCATTGGCAAAGCCAATAGATCTTGGCAGTACTGAACTATTGGCCTTGACAATGTGAATGTCTTTTAGCCATGTTGTCTGACAGCACATCTGATGTTCAGCATGGCTCAAAGTCACTGAAAAACTGCTATGATGTGGCCTGCACAGGCCACTTCATGGTGCTTTTGTGTTAGGAGGGGCCGGACAATATCCTCCACATGGGATGCAAAGATAGACTGCGCTGGCTCAACATCTTGTGATTCTGGGCTTTTTACGACTTTCAGCCATGCTGAAGAGCAGATTTATTGCTAGACAATATGGCTAAAAGCCATTAACATTGACAAGGCCAATAGCTCGGGCATTGCAAGGGCCTATTGGTTTTGCCAATGTTTATTTATTTTTGCTTGGGCTATTCCTTGAAGATGTTTTCCAAGAGATGAAAAGAGAAAAGCAACCAGGACAGTGTTAGCTTTTCGAAATGATAATATTGGAGGGGATATAGAGAGTGAATATAAAGAGATTATCTAAATCTTACGTTTTTAGTATCGCTCCATGGTGCTGGCATTCCGTCCTGCACAATCTAAATCCTATGTACAGGTCAGATTTTAGTTAGTTTTTTTTCAACAACCTATCTTCTGCCTTATGCTGCTAGAAAGAGAACAATCTCCCTGTATATCAGAAGTGCTGAACAAATCTAAACAATAAGCTTATTTAACCAGTCAAACTATGCTATGGTTATATCTCTTTAGTTTTACCTCCCTGGAATCACTGACCTGTTTGCTGGACCTTGTGGTGGTATTTGGTGGCACTGTCATCCACTACTCCCTCTGTGGCGTTGTAGTTGACCAGATTCATCTCCTGGAGCTGCACCGCCTGTAGGAATGTAGCACCAGCACTCGTACAGCTAGAATTCAGAAGGGGACTGGACAATCGCAAAGTATTTGGTCTGTGATGAGGATGAGTAGCCTGGGTTAGGGGGTAGCATGGTAACCAACGGGGAGGGAGCAAACTGTCTTCAGTGGACCCAGTATCAGAAATGTAACTTCATACCACCTTTCTTTTCATATGTTCTGAAAGAAGATATTGGTGTTACTTAGCACTTCCATACAGCTCAAGCTGCTGATCTCATCGCAGCATGTTCAGTTCTTGGAATTACTTTCCAAGTGACTCTGGGGTTTCTATTGCATACCCAGAGTCTGAGCAGGTTCCTGATATTGATTTGAAGTGCAGTCTACTGCCACTTAGGCCTCTCTCCATGCACGTTTTTTTATATTTCAAATTGATGTTCCTGGTGTCCTGTGGGGCCTTCAGTCTTTCCGTCTTCAAGTCAAAATATTGTTGTTTGTTGACCCTGGGATCTCCCTCTCTGGTGAGCTGTAAGGGAAGCAGGGGTGGGGAATTCCTATCTCCCGACGCCCGAGACATCTAGATTTCTTAGGAGGGCAAGAGGTTTTAATCTGCATTTTGTCCAAGGAGCAAGTTGACAGTTTTATAGTAATACGATACACAGCTGTTCAACCCTGTAGGTCACAGTCAGTAAATAAGTTGCTCTGAGCAGTTTATTGGCAGTGAAAGAGTCAATGCAAAAGCTGGGGCCTGCACTTTAATTTCCCCAGAGCAAAACAACAAAATGATAAAGCAGAGCTCAAAGTTGGAGCCAGCTCGATAAGCTCCTGTGGCTTCCAGTCCCTCCCCTGGTCCTTTTATTTTCTTCAAGCATGAGACACACATCGAGCTTCTGAGCTCCAGTACACTCGCAGCAATGGCATGTAAGAGGCTGCTTTTTGTGCCTCTTGGCCCCTTGCTCTGACTTGAACTGTATGACCCCTGCCTTGTATTCTCTGCTCCACTCCTGGGCCTCATAGGGCTCCAATATCCCTGCTCATCTTTAACTCAATTTGATTTCCCTTCTCATGCACCCCCTCCTTGGCACTGTGCGTTTCCTGTACACCTTATGTTACACCCGGTGCCTGAACCTGCTAACTCCACCCTCCACTGCACTCTGACATCCCTGGCCCGCTCCCCTTGACCTCTCCTATCTTACTTCTGAGGGGCTTTCATGCAGGCCTAAGGCCACCCCCAATTCTGTCCTTGCTCTAGGCCTCTCATCTCACTTTGTGCCTGCACCAGGGGCATTGTGAACACACCGCTGTAGCAACTACAGCAGCTGTAGAGTTTTTGATGGGCCTCTTCAGTCTGCAGGTCCGCAGACAAAGGCCCATAATGGACTTGAAAGGGTGGGTGGGAGAGTGAGTGAATGGGTGGATGAATAGATGCATGGATGAATAGTGAAAGAGTGGGTGGATAGATGCATGTATGAATAAGTGAAAGGGTGGATGTATAGATGCATGGATGAATACATGCAAGAGTGGATGATAGATGCATACATTAAAGAGTGAAAGGGTGAATGGATAGATGCATGTATGAATAAGTGAACGGGTGGATATATAAATGCATGGATGAATACGTGCAAGAGTGAATGATAGATGCATAAATTAATGAGTGAAAGGGTGAATGGATAGATGCATGGATGAATAAGTGAAAGGGTGGATGGATAGTTGGATGAATGAGTGGAGTGAAAGGGTGGATGTTTAGATGCATAAATGAATGTATGAGTGAAAGGGTGGATGGATAGATGCATGGATGAAAGAGTGGATGGATAGATGCATGTCTGAATAAGTGAAAGGTTGGGTGTATAGATGCATGGATGAATACGTGCAAGAGTGGATGATAGATGCATACATTAATGAGTGAAAGGGTGAATGGATAGATGCATGGATAAATGAGTGAAAGGCTGGATGGATAGATGTATGAATGAGTGGAGTGAAAGGGTAGATACATGGATGAATGAGTGGATGGATGTAAGGATGAATGTTTGAAAGAATGGTAGGATAAGTGCAAGGGTGAATGAAGGGATGGGTGAGTAGATGGATAGGTTGAAAGTGGATTGATGAGTGAAAGGATGGACGGCTTATTGAAAGGGTGGATTAATGGGTGAGAGAGTAGATGAATATATGGCTGAGTGGGTGGGGATAGATGGCTGAGTGGGCAGGGATGGATGGATGAGTGGCTGGGTGGAAGGGTTGATGGATGGCTGGACAGTTGAGTGTAAAGGTGGATGGAGGGATTAGTGAAAGGGTGGATGGATATGTGATCAAAACGGAAGATGGACAGGTGAAAGGGTGGATGGATGAGCAAAAGCATAAATCGAGGAAGTGAAAGGATAGATGAATAGGAGTGAAGAGGAGGATGTGTGGAGTGAAAGGATGGATGGATGAGCAAAAGGATGGATGAGTGAAAGGAAGGCGGGATGGATCAGTTGGATCGATAGGTTTGGAGATGGCAGGATAGGTTTGAACAGGGGCTTCGTGAACGCCCCACTTTAGCAGCTACAGTAGTGGTGGAGCTCTTGATGGGCCTCTTCTGTCTGCAGCTCGGCAGACAAAGATTCGTCATTAATGTGAAAGGATGAATGGATGTGTGGGTGAAAGGATGAGTGAGTGAAAGTGTGGCTGGCTAGATGGATGGATGGATGAATGAGTGACCGGGATGGTTGAGTGACGGGAATGGTGGATGGATTACAGGGTGTAAGGATTAGAGAGCGAAAGGATGGATGAGTGTAAAGGATAAATGGATGGATGAGTGGAAGGATGGATTGATGGATGGGTCGAAGGGTGGGTGGAAGGATGAGTGAAAGGGAGGGTGGATAGATGAGTGAAAGGGAGGGTGTATGGATGAGTAGATGGATGGATGGATGGATGGATGGATGGTTGAAATGGATAGGTTTGGAGATGGATGGGTAGGTTTGGAAATGGATGAGCGGGTGGACTGACAGACGAACAGATTGGTGAAAGGTTAATGAATAAAAGGATGAATGGGTGCCAATGTAAAGGTGAAATGCTAGTTATCAGTGGGTGAAAGGATGAATGGATAGATGCTTAGATGGAAGAGACAAGAGAGCTATTCTGGGGAGGATTCCAATGACTTTTTTCGCTTGCTTGGTATCATAAGAACTTTGGATCAACGTGGTGGGTATTTTAATTTTCTGGTTACTCACTTGGCCTACACTATGCTCCTTTCTCTACCTTGGGATTATCAGGTAGGCGTGGTGCTATATGCCAGCGCGTTCTTACTAGACCGCTAGTATTTGGTCTCATAAAGGCCATATTGCTATAGAAATTCCTGGCACTGATCAAAACTACTTTGTAAAAGAGCAGAATGCTGTGTCACACAATGAAGCCAGCTCTCAGATAGGAAGAGATAGCATTTTAATAAAAACACAAGGTCTTGGTTAACTCAGATTTAATTAGGGGCTCAAATGTTAAAGTCACAAAAGTGCACCCATGATATGTCTTTGTATTAATGCATATTTACGTTTTTCATGAATTCACATGAATTTCCTTAAGTAGGCTAGGAAACCGTAGTCCTAGAAAATATTTGTGAATTGCATCTTAGCATGAGCAAATAGGAATATGCCCCAGCGGAAATCTGTTGACTGTTTACAAGTTCACTTTTTCTCCTACCACATTTGTCCTAGCCATGGAAGAAACTTTACTTCTGCCATTGTCAGGGGTAAATTGCCGACCTTTCTCAGTGAAAAACTCCAAAATTCAAATCCTTCTACAGTAATAGCCTGACATAACCAGAGAGGCTATTATCAGAGCTCTTCTATAAAGAGATTGCAGCCAATATTTCACGGCGCACTACATGGCACCAAAGGGACAAGTGGATTTTGTTACAGGACATGTAGATTTATGAAGCTACTTGTCCCATGGACAAGTACATATTTCATAAAATTCCACACCCCTGGGGAAGGCATTCTCCTACCTACTTCTGTAGTAGGGGATCTCTGTTTATAGTCATAATCTAGTGAATAGTCCCGCCCATGTGCGGGGACCCCGCAGCAATCAAAAATAATCTCTTAAGCTGTCTTCTTTGCAGTCCTGCATAGACACTTAAGAGAAAATCAAAGACAAATAATGCTGCCTATAATTACAAGGCTACACTGGCCAGTACTTCAACTTAAAGTGAAAAGGATAGCCAAATAAAATCAAATTTTACACATAGTGCCACGTTTCACCCATAGAGAACCTTCCCTTCACCAAAATCCTTGAAATGATAGAGAGGAAGGGTTGGACAGACAAGACCCCATAGACTGCCATTATGTGTCTGGAAAAGGGATACCGTGCCTTTAAGGAACTCTCCAGAGACCATCGGTATCCCAGGATGCACAGCCAAAGTCCTTTTACTTTCAGTTTTTTTCCGTCTCCTGCTAGCAGGACCCTGGAGCATTGAGCTCTCCCTTTTTGGGTATTTCTTAAATTTTGGGCACTTTTCCAGTGTTTTGAGTGTTTCACCCGGCGTCTGGGGTCTTCCTCTTCCATTTGCTGTGTTTTTTAACCTGTTTTATCACCTCTTTCTGTCGAAAATGCCAGCTCTATTCGACAAGTGCCCTGAGTGTGGTAGGAAGAAGGCTAAATCTGACCCCCCACAGAGCATGCATACTCTGTCTCCCTTCCACCCATATCCCTGACTCCTGTGATATCTGTCACTCTTTCTCCAGGATGACCCTGCGTGACAGGGAGAAGATTTGTCTCCAAAAGCTTCCAGGGCTTGAACAGAGGAGACATGAAGAACCTGGTGGGACTTCTGGACATGGAGGGACTCGGTCATCATCCTCTGCCCGTGCTTCGGCCTCTGGAGGGCTCCCCAGTCAAGAAAAGGCACAGATTCCGGTCGACGTCGATAGGTATGACCACCATCTACTTTCCGTTGACCCAGGGCTCTGGGTCCAAGCAGCGTCGCCGCTCGACGTCGAGGGGCAGGACGTCGTGACCTCGGACGAGGTCGACATAGAGGACGAGGTCGAGAGGAGTCCAGGAGGCGATGGCGTTCGCTGTCGAGGCTGTACCGCCGTCGACACGACGGTCGACGTCAAGAAGAGGCAAGTCGACGTCGAAGAGAAGACATTCGACGTTGAGTGCGCCGACGTCTAGAAGATCAACGAGAAGTAGAAAGTCGAAGAGGTCGACGTCGAGGAAGGAGAAATCGACGTCAAGGAGACGTTCAAGGACTAGGACAGTGTCCCTGCCTCAGTGGTCAGTCTGTCGTCTTCATCGGCGAGCTGCCGGTCGCGGCGGCGCCGGCGCTCGGCCAAAAAGTGGGCTGCCTCCGGAACATCTTCTTTGAGGCCTGCTCAGAAGAAGAGGAGAGTGGTGAGGTCATCGGAATCAGAGTATTCACGGACCTACTCACCTTCTAGGCCCAGGATGCCTACACTTCCACCGATTCCTCCTCCTCCTCTGCCACTTCCACCACCTCCTACACCACCCCTGCCTCCTCATCCACCGACTCCCCGACCTCCACAACCTCGGCCTGAGGTTCCGGCTCCAACTCCTCCGCTTCCGCTTCCGCCTCCTCGAAGACCGGTGGCTCCAAGGTCAAGGTCTAGAGGGAGGGATCGCACTCGCAGTAGACACCGCTCCTCCTCAAGGTCTCGTCACTGCCATCGGAGAGACAGGTCGCGGTCCCGGTACACGGGCTCTTCGAGTGACCCGGAGGTATTCTCCTACATTATCGGATTCCCCTCCTACGAGGGTGTCACCTATGGACGATATTGTGACGTTCCAGGAGGTGCTGCTGAGGGGGGCAGCGAAGTTGGGGATCACATTGACGGTACCCACACCATCTACCCCTGTGATCTTTGAGACTTTGCACAAACGGCATCTTTCTCGCCCTTTGTTGCCAGGACTTGAGGAACCAGCCATGGAGCTGTTTCTGGCCCCGGCTTTGGTGAAGTCTGCTCCATCTCGGCTGCAAAAGAAGTACAGTCCCCCGGATTCTGATCCGGCGTTCTTGAGGTCAGATCCTGTACCGGATTCTGTCATCGTGACAGCAGCCAAGAAACAGCATGCTACTGCTCCGTCTTCTACGGTGCCTCCGGACAAGGAGAGCCGTCAGATGAATTCAGCCGGCCGGAAGGATTGCGGTACGGCTGCCACATCAATGAAAGCGGCGAGTACCTCGGCACACTTGGGTCAATATGACCGCGCTTTGTGGGAGTCTCTGCAACAGTTTATCGAGCTCCTCCCGTGGGATAGGAGGGAAGATTTCCAGGAGATATTGAACGAAGGCATGATGGTCTCCAATCAAGTCGTCAGCTCTGCGGCGGACGCCTCTCTCCTGGCGGCTCATGGTTATTGCCATGGCATTAATTTAAGACTCCATTCCTGGTTGCGCCTTACCTCTCTCAAACCGGAGGCGCAGCAGAGAGTCGCAAATTTGCCGTTCTCTGGATCGACGCTCTTCGGGCTGCAAGCGGATGAGGAGATGGCCCGCATGAAGGCGGTAGTAGAGACTTTGAAGGCCATTGGTTTGGAGAAACCAAAGGAACAACGGAAGTCCTTCCGTCTGTTCCAGAGGAGATATGGTTCCCAGAAGCGAGGACAAGGTCGTCAAGCTAGCCAGCAGCAACAACAGCAGCAGCAGTACCAGCGGCAGCCATTACAGAAGCGTCAGAGGGGCAGAGGCGGCCAGCAGTCCTTCTCGGCGAACAAGGGCCCGGCTGGGTCTAAGCCCTAAGGTGCTACTTCCCCCTAGTCCGATACCCGCTCCGGTGGGGGGAGCATACAAAATTACCTGGCAGAGTGGAGAAAAATTACTCAGGACAAGTGGGTGCTGAATATTGTTTGCAATGGATAGTCTTCGTTTTTTCAGCCCTCCTCCAGAAATTCCACCAGTTCGCTCGCAGTTCCAGCTGCGCGAGCTCCAAGCGGAGGCCGATACCCTGTTAAGAAAAAGGGCGATAGAAGACGTCCCTTTGTCTCAAAGGGGAAAGGGCCTTTACTCGCGGTTCTTCCTGGTGGGCAAGAAGGACAAGAACGAGTTCAGGCCCATTCTGGATTTGCGACAAGCAAACAAAGAGATTCGCAGGGAGAAATTTTGCATGCTGTCTTTGCACCAGATTTATCCTCAGCTACAAAGAGGAGACTGGCTTTGCGCAATAGATCTACAGGATGCGTACTTCCATGTGCCCATTGCACGGAAACACCGGAAGTTCCAACGCTTTCTAGTCGGCGCCAATCACTTTCAGTACACCTTACTACAGTTTGGACTGAAGTGTGCACCCAGGACTTTTTCAAAGTGCATTGCGGTGGTGGCAGCACACCTGAGAAAGAACAAGGTGTTTGTCTACCCGTACCTGGGCGACTGGTTGATCAAAGCCTCCACTTTCCAGGAAGCGCAATTGCACTTCAATAGGACAGCCCTTCTGCTGAACCAACTGGGGTTGCACATAAACATGTCCAAGTCTGTTCCGACTCCTGTCCAGTGCCTACAGTACTTGGGAGCCTCCATCAATACTCTTTCAGCAAGCGTGTCTCCTTCGGAGGAGCGACGCTTATCGATCCTTCGGAAGGCTCAGGCTCTCACAGCTGTTCCATCTACAACAGTGAGGACGGTGTCTTCTCTACTGGGGTCGATGGCCTCTTGCATCTTCCTCACGCCACACGCACGCCTCCACATGAGGCCACTGCAGGAATGTCTGGAGGATCAGTGGGACCAGAAGCAGGGGAGCTGGGACGACAGGATCCGACTGTCCCTTCACACTCGACAGTCCCTGCCATGGTGGTGCTCAGCACAGAATCTCCTCAAAGGGGTTCCATTCCCATTCAGACTATCGTCACGGATGCTTCTCTCCACGGCTGGGCAGCGCATTCAGCCCATCTACAGATCCAGGGAACGTGGTCCTCGGCAGAATCCACGTATCACATCAATTTCCTGGAACTCAGCGCTGTTCACTTGGCACTGAAGGCCTTTCATCCGTCCTTCCAGACCAACTCCTTGCTTGTACAGACGGACAATACGACCACAATGTATTACCTCAACAAGCAGGGGGGCTCGAGATCGTGCACACTGTCACAAGAAGCGCAGGCGATTTGGCACTGGCTGCTGGCCAGAGGACTAACGATAACGGCTACCTATCTGCCAGGTGTGCAGAATGCTCAGGCGGAGGCACTCAGCAGGCTGGTGCAAGAAAACCACAAGTGGGTTCTAAACGACTAAGTGCTAGGAAACATCTTCGACAGGTGGGGCATTCCAGATGTAGATCTTTTCGCCACCGCCGAAAACAGAAAATGCCGAGACTTCGCCTCCAGGTATTACCAACTGGGGACTCTGGGGAACGCGCTATGGATCAGCTGGTCGAACAGCTTTCTGTATGCTTTTCCACCCATTCCCCTGATTCCGGCGGTACTCATCAAGCTGTCTCAGTCCAGAGCACGGATGATCCTCATTGCTCCGGAGTGGCCCTGACAGTGCTGGTTCACGGACCTGCTTCACAGGTCTCTCCTACCCCACCTGCGGCTGCCGTGTCGGCCGGACCTTTTCACGAAGTTCGGGGGGCAGATGGTGCACCCCAACCTCTCATCGTTGAGTTTGGCGGCATGGCTACTGAGATAGTGCAATATGGGCACCTGAATCTGCCTGACGATTGCATGAATATACTCAAGGAGGCTAAGCGACCTTCCACTAGGACTTCCTATGGCTACAAGTGGAAGAGGTTCTGCATCTGGTGCACTTCCAAGAACTATGATCCGACGGCCTGCAAGGAAGATGTCATTCTTCCATACCTTTTGCATTTGGCTCAGTCTGGCCTTAGTTTTCATTCTATTAAGGTTCACCTTGCAGCATTAACTGCGTATAGGAAATGCCCTTCACAGACATCCTTCTTCCAGATCCCTGTGATTAAAGATTTTTTGGAAGGATTGAAAAAAGTGTTTCCTCCTGTTCAGCGTCCTTCACCTTCATGGGAGCGGAATGTGGTGCTGTCCAGGTTGATGAAGGAACCTTTTGAACTTATTCATAAGGCTTCACTGCAGCACTTATCGTGGAAGGCGGCTTTCCTCGTGGCCATTACATCGGCCCGCAGGGTGAGTGAAATTCAGGCATTGTGTTGCCAAGAATCTTATACTGTATTTCATGCTGCTAAGGTTGTGATGCGTACTCACCCTAAGTTACTTCCTAAGGTGATTTCTGATTTCCATGTCAATCAGACTATAACTTTACCTACGTTTTTCCAAAATCCTTCCACTCCAGTGGAAAGGTCTCTGCATTCCCTGGATGTCAGAAGGGTGTTGAAATTCTACTTGGATAAGACCAAGGACATTCATAGGTCAGACCAATTGTTTGTCAATTATGGGTCGGTCAGGACTGGTCTTGCCACCTCAAAACAGTCCATCTTGAGGTGAATTGTGTCCTGTATCCAGTTATGTTATCAGAAAGCTAACAAGACCTTAGGGGGTAAGCATAAGGCTCATTCTACCAGGGGCAAAGCAGCGACAATGGCTTTGCTACATAATGTTCCCATTCCAGATATCTGCAGGGCTGCCACTTGGAAGTTGGTCCATACCTTTGCTAAGCACCACTGTCTGGACTCTGATGCCAGGGCATATGCTCAGGTTGGGCAGGCTTCGTTAAGAAATCTGTTTGCACAGTAGTGGTGTTGTCTTTTTCCTCCACCGCCGGATTGGTTGTTGGGATGGGCTTCCCATTCTATTCACTAGATTATGACTATACACAGAGATCCCCTACTACAGAAGGAGTAGTTTCTTATCTGTAACTCCAGTTCTGTAGTAGGGGTATCTGTTATAGTCATAAGCGCCCACCCTCCTCCCCGGTGGAGAAAATGATAATGTACTGTATGCTACAGGCCTTGCTTTATACACCTTAAAAAATAACAAAGTAAAAGGACTTTGGCTGTGCATCCTGGGATACCGAGGGTCTCTGGAGAGTTCCTTAAAGGCACGGTATCCCTTTTCCAGACACATAATGGCAGCCTATGGGGGATTATCTGTCCAACCCTTCCTCTCTATCATTTCAAGTATTTTGGTGAAGGGAAGTTTCTCTATGGGTGAAACTTGGCAATATGTGTAAAATTTGATTTTTTGGCTATCCTTTTCACTTTAAGTTGAAGTACTGGCCAGTGTAGCCTTGTAATTATAGGCTGCATTATTTGTCTTTGATTTTCTCTTAAGTGTCTATGCAGGACTGTAAAGAAGACAGCTTAAGAGATTATTTTTGATTGCTCCGGGGTCCCCGCACATGGGCGGGACTATTCACTAGGTTATGACTATAACAGAGATACCCCTACTACAGAACTGGAGTTACAGGTAGGAAACGACTCCTTCTCTGATGTCTAACGGAAAGAATACCTGCTAGGTATCTTGATTCCCAAGAAGCTGCCTACTTGGGGAAAACGCTGTTAAGAGAAGTATCCCTTCTACAACCCCGGCACCCCTGTCCTCACTGATGCCAAGAAACAAAGTAGATTTGTTGTGACTGCACTCGAGCATTTCTGGGACACTGAAGCAGCAGTGGTCTAATAAAGCCTAATGAAGTCAACTTCCATTATTGTCCTCAGTTCGTCAGGAAAGGAGAGACTTAAAGGAATGTGAAGTGATTCGGCTACAAGCCACAGTTGTTGGGAAGAGAGAGGAGTTTCTACACCCTTCCAACTGCAATTCCAAATCTCCCTAGCCTGGTGCTAGTTTCTCGAGAAGAGCATATCCCTATCGGCCTGTGTACCATGTCCGTGCAGTCGTTCATTCTTGCAATCAGATGAGGGAGTGGCTCATTTTTAGTCAGCACATAGACCATTTCCTCTTCTTGTTCGACTAGTTTTTCTGTGCCAATTTCGAACATTTTGATTTTTTACCTAATTGATTTAACAGATTTTAATCATGATATCTAGTGTTTTGAGTTTAAATTATCTGGTTCCCTGATACTTTGCGCTTTTGGGTTCATGCACGTGGAAAATTTAGAATATGCCGTGAAAAACAAAAAAGAAAAGAAAAACGGTCCTAACGTAGTAGCAACACAAATAATTGTCAGTAAACAAGTGTAAAAAAGAAAAGAAAAAGAATTTGGACTGAAGAAAGTGTGTTAGTCTTTCTTTACCTTTTACCGCAATCTGTGTAGGAAGGGGACTGGTCGGTCAAACTAAATCACCAAACTTTTAAGTAGAAATGGGAGGGGGAAAAATTGGTGTGTAGAATCATGTGTAGGAGGCTTAAGGATAGGGAAGATTGATGGTTGAAAAATAGACCCATAAAAAAATTAAGAAAACCAGACACACATTTGTGTGCTTAACCAGTCACTCCTAACCTCTGTAAGCTTGCACCTTGTTTGCTATGCATGCATTAAACATATGATAAATTAATATACATTCTTCACCAGGCATGTCAAAAGTTGAATGTTTCACTTGATCTGGTGACCCCTTAAAATATAAAAGTATTTAAATATTATTTTCAATAGTTGATCACAACGTGAAACCTTTTTTTCTTTTTTTCAGGCCTTCATAAGACGTTGTCTAGCATACCGCAAAGAAGATCGGTTTGATGTCCATCAACTTGCAAACGACGCTTATCTTCTACCTCACATGAGGAGGTCCAATTCATCTGGAAATTTGCATATGACTGGGATTGTTGCATCACCTGCACCACCTGCTTCAACCATTATTTCATACTGAAATATCATGTCAGCACTGACTTAATAGTCTTTGACTAGCTTTCAGTTGCACACTTTAGTTTGAGACGTTTGGCTGTTTTTACATGAAACAAGTTACAAGATACTGTAGTTGTGTGTTGTTCAAACCGAGGGTCCTTCTCTGTTGTGTCATTTGTATGTGAGAGTGGATCATGGACTGTGAATTAATTAATCCTTCTGACTGGAACATGAATTATTGAAGGATGTCGTTGCCTGCAACACACAAAGCTGGCTACGTTTATGGTTAACAAGATGACTTTTGGGGAACACTGTAAATATTTTTTGTAATAATTAAATATGTTTAGCTGATACCGTAGGTTCTAATAAGAAGGGCAGTTTTCATTATTTAAAAAGCATGTAGATAGAATGTTAGATGTAATTAAAAAGAAATGGAAAATTGTCTGCCTTGGCAGAGGCAGCCTCACCCCCCACTTAGAAGTTAGTTCTGAAACCAAAGGAGGATATTAACGGGGTTCACATGTTTGATTATGTTGTTTTACTAGCTCTTTTTGGATAAATTGTAAGTAGTAGTTTGCCTTTCCAGTTGCTGCATTTGAAAAACTGTACGATAATTTTACAATCCTCAGGTTCGACCTAGAAAGCCATATTTGTTCCTTCATTGGTTGTAGATTTCAAAAGATTACTCCACACTTATACATTTTTCAGATTTTCATGTATTGATTTTTTGAGCCAACTAATTTATTTAAACTGTAATAATGCAATTGCAGTGTTTTAAGAATGTACTGCTGCTTTTAGATTCAAACTGGTGTTTCCGGATTGTGTTCTTGGTGTACTGACATCAGTCTGCTCCAACTGCAGTTTCGTGTAAAAAAATAGCCTATGCAGGATAATGATAAATGCCCTTCTGACTCAATTGTATAATACTGTACAGACGTCGTTTTCATTTTTTAAATTTCAGCAGCTTGTTTCTGTACAAATGTTTAAAGTATTGCTTTTTTCTAATTTGATATTGTACTTTTCCTTAACTTCTTGAAGGCGCTTTTAATTGCTGCTACAAAATGTTGTTTTTGTCTTTTTGCAAAAGACAGAATGACCTGAAAAAGTACAGGTTGGTGATGTTAGAGATATTTAAATTGGGTGATTAACAATCAAGGCGTGCATAACATCTGTTATCATATACAGTACCGTTCAAGTCGATTTCTTCAGTTCAGAATTTGGAGGGCATTTTTACGCTACGGTATACCGCGGAATTGTTCATTACCATTCTGTTTTGGAACTTGCTATCTGCTGAGTAAGAGGATGTTTCTGAATAGAAATATTTTTGTGGCTCTCGTCCAGTTATTGTAAAACATGAAACATTTTCTAACTGCCATGTACGGTGGAAACAGTTTTGCCCATAATTCATTTTTTCTATAAATAATTTCTTTCACTGTAACATTTATGATGTTAAATTCATATAAGTAATTTTGCTAATTTTGCAGAAAAGGAGACTACGTTACCACAGGTGTTCATTTAATATTGTACAGTTATCTGTGGCTCTTGTTTCTGATGTTGCAGACTATTTCCTTTGTTGTTGTACATAAAGATACATTAATTGTCTCTTGAAATGCTGCTGAAATGTAGAGAATGTAGCCAAAACAGTAATAAACTATGACAGTTGAAATTTAAATTGTGCTTCAAGCTCTTTACATAGTCTCATGGGTACTTTCCCTTTTGTGTTCTTAACACTTAAGTAATGTTTAATCTGCTATAGACTGGTAGCTGCAGATTACTTACCAAGTAGAAGTCGAAGCGAATTTCCTCTTCACCTCTGCTGTCATCTGACAACGAAAGAGATAAGGCGCACCTATGCTCTAGGCACGGTTCTGCGGAGCCGGAGCCAGGTTCGACTTCACGCCTCCCTCCCTTTCCGGGAGCGACCCCCGCACAATTTAAAGAATTTTACGCGTATTTGAGCTGGCCGATTCCTCTGGTGAGCCCTCGGGCCCCACTGTCGGAAGGGGCCCCATTGGGTTTGACGCCATTGGTTCCGGCCACTATGCCAGTGGGGCCACGTGGTTCCGATCTCTGAACCTGGTCAACTCTGGTCGTGCCATCGCAACCTCTTCCGGCGTCAGACCCGAGGTAGGTGCCGCCAGTGCCCACCGGCGGCACCAGCCCCATGCTTTTCCCAACCACAATGAGTCAGAACGACGTCGTTCAACGCAGATTGAACCCAGGGGTTCTATGTTGTCACTTGAGCACTTTGAGGCTGTGTTAGGCTTGGGAGAGGAATGGGAGAGGTCTATGAACCCTTTGGAACACCAGAATGACTCTACA
The DNA here is from genome assembly GCF_964261635.1 of Lissotriton helveticus. Lineage (NCBI taxonomy): Eukaryota > Metazoa > Chordata > Amphibia > Caudata > Salamandridae > Lissotriton > Lissotriton helveticus. The sequence goes on from NC_136061.1 coordinate 1,039,806,880, forward strand.
ACTTTGCAGGACAGTTGAACTGGTATGGGGAACTTAGGGAAGCCATTGGACTGGACACTTCTCCAGATACTGGCATGCTCTCTCTGCCAACTGTGGCTACGGAGGAGGGAGCATCCTATGCCATGGTGGTTAAAAGGGCAGCTGAGTTCCTCGGACTAGAGCTGCCCTCTGTGCAGGTCGGGACTAATCTCCTGGCGGAAGTGCTTCAACCTGGGGCTTTCACCGCCGAACCACTTTTTCCCTTTAATGAGGTACTCACAGACATCCTTCTAGGCACATGGTCCAAGCCTAGCACCGGGGCTCCTGTGAGTAGGGCAATTGCATGCAGCCATTACCCTGCGAAGGGCGACTGAGTTCCTTAGTCAACACCCCACCCCTGAAAGTTTTGTGGTGCATGCCTCTACATCCCAGGTCCCGTTCCCTTCCACACCTCAAGATAGGAAATCCAAGAGGCTAGATTCATTTGGAAAGATTGGTCTTCCTCCAGCCTGGCATTGCGGTTGGTGAATACTGCATTCCTTTTGGGATGTTTCTCCCACTCCCTTTGGGAGATGGTTGCACAAGTGCTGCCACAAGTCCCGGAGGAGGCCCAGGCTGTGCTCTCCCAAGCAGTTAAGGACAGGAGAGATGCAGCAAAATTCACCATACGGTGTGTCTTGATACTACTGATTCGCTGGGCAGATCGATTTCCACGAAAGTGGCCTTGAGGGGCCACGACTGCCTTCTTGGGCGATGTCCAGCCCAATTTGATCGACATGTCCTTTGATGGAACTGGTCTTTTTAGGGAAAAGGCAGATTCTGACCTAGTGGGGTTCAAGGACTCCTGAGTTAAGGCCACATCCTTGGGCATTTCTTCTCCTCATGGCCAGTCTACCTTTCACCCCTTTCTTGGCTAGACCCCTGACCCTCGGCCAGAGATCAGCTCTTCCCCCGCAGCTCCTCCATGCTGTCATCTGCCTGCGGTCCTGCCAGGCAGGGTTTGAGTCTGCACCTTGCGGGTGCCTGTTACCGGTACTGGTTTTTTCTCCCCTCGCATTTCTGCTGTTATTGTGATATTGTTTTGGTTTTGTCCAGATTGTATTTGTTTGTTTTTGTTTTTGACTTGATTGTATTTGTTTTTGCCCCTGCTGACTCCTCTCTGTGTCCCCCTACATCCATTCCCGCCCACGCTGCTCTCGCCTCCCAGCTGCTCCTCCCTCCCCCGCCCCTACTAAATGGAGAGCGCTGCAGGGAGCGCGAGTTAGACCCTTGACTCTCAGACAGAGATCAACTCTTCCCACGCAGCTCCTCCGTGCTGTCCTCTGCCTCGCATTTCTGCTCTTATTGTGACATTGTTTTGGTTTTGTCTGGATTGTATTTGTTTGTTTCTGATGGATACATCTGCCAGTGAATTCCTCACCTTGTGAATATACCATGCGCCAGCCAAATTCGGAAATTTTTCGTAGCTCTTCACGCCGACGAGGGGAACGTCAAAGAAGCATGGCTCCGCTCGCAGCTCCGCTGACGTCACCGGAGCCATAAAAGAGCCTTGTCGGCGTGATGTCAGTTTATTCCGCGCTGTCCACGCTAACGGTTCTTTGGGACTCTCCGTAGTTACATTGCTTTTCTGGTTGTTTCTAGTCTTCTCTTGTTTCTTTCTTGAAGTTGTCGTCAAGGAAGTCGGTTCAAGCCCTGTAGGGAGTGCGGAGGACATATGTCCATCAAGGATCCCCACGAAGATTGTGTTTGGTGCCTGTCATCGGATCACGACGTCGAGGGTTGCGCTTGCTGTCGCAAGATGAACCCGAAGGCTTTAAAGGAGGGAGAGGCCAAGCTGTTCATGGCGAAGATGAGGAAGGAGAAGAGAGGTCGAAGAAGATCAAGGTCGGGTTCAAATCGACGTCGGGTCAAGCTTCAAAATCAAAGAAGCAGAAGAAGAAGAAGAAGAGGCACGTCTCAACGCCATTCAGATAAGGACACGGCTCTTCCCTTTCGGGAATTCCCTCCGAATTACCCTCCTTGCCAAGGGTCATGTTTGGAGGACCACCTTCTTCTGCAGGAGGAAGTCCTTACATTACTGAAAAAAGGTGCGAAAGAGGTGTTCTGGAGCAGGAAAGGGGTCAGGGATGCTACTCCCGGTATTTCCTGATGCCCAAAAAGGATGGCAGGTTACATCCAATCCTGGATCTCAGGATCTTGAATCTTTTTCTCAAGCAGGAGAAGTTCAAGATACTCACCCTTGCGCAGATTCTTCAGGCGCTGCAACAGGAAGACCGGATGGTGTCGATCGACTTGCAGGATGCATATCCCGATCCTGAAGTCACACAAGAAGTATCTCCGTTTTACGGTAGGGTCGCAGCTTTATCAGTTTGCGGTTCTCCCGTTTGGACTTACTACTGCACCTCGAGTCTTCACCAAGGTGATGGCAGCCCATCTCAGGAGATAGGGGAAAACTGGAATCCCCGATCTGGACGACTGGCTGATCAAGGCAGAGTCGTCAGAGAAGGTGCTTTATCATCTTCAGGTTACAACTCAGTTGTTGTACAAATTGGGTTTCTCGATAAACATGCCCAAGTCTCAACTGGTGCACTCTCAGCGCATCCTGTTCATAGGGGCCGTACTGGACACTACTGTGTCGAGCATTCTCAACTCCACAAATGATTCTCGACATTCAGGAAATGATTCCCTTGTTTTACAATGGAGCGGTCGTTCCAGTCCTGAAGGTCCTTCGCCTGCTCAGTCTGTTTGCTTCCTGCATTCTGTTGGTCAATCATGCACGCTGGCACATGAGGGTGCTCCAGTGGTGCCTCCGCAGGCAGTGGCATCAGCACAACGGAGATCTCAGGGAGTCTGTGAGGATCGCCAGAGAAGCTTCAGCGGATCTGTCTTGGAGAGTGGAAGGCAATCTGTCTCAAGGGAAGCCCTTTCATCTACCTCCATCGGTGGCCACAGTGAATAACGGGTACATCCACTTTAGGGCGGGGTGCTCATCTGGGGGACCTAGAGATCAAGGGTCTTTGGTCTCCAGAGGAAAGGTTGCTTCACAGGCTCCAGGCCTTCCTCCCTTCCCTTCCCGGTAAGTCGGTTCAAGTCCTGACAGACAACACTGCTGCGATGTGGTATGTCAACAAGCAGGGAGGAGTGGGGGTCACATTGACACTGCAGAGAGGCTCTGCGTCTTTGGACCTGGGTTCAGGACCATCAGATTTGCCTGATGGCAAATCATCTGGCCGGAGTTCTGTGCGTGCAGACAGTCTCAGTCGGCAGTTCTCTGCTGACCACAAGTGGAGGCTTCATCCGGAGGTGGTTCATCACGTCTTTCGGATTCGGGTAACTCCTCGGGTGGACCTGTTTGCCACTCACGAGAACGCTCACTGCCCGTCATTCTGCAGTCTCCAGTATCTGATGCAGGGAGCTTTGGGGGCCGCGTTTCAGTTGAGATAGGACTCACAATTCCTTTACGTGTTCCTCCCTTACCCTTGATTCCTCTGATTCTGAGGAAGATTCACCAAGACCGGGCCCAAGTCATTTTGATCGCCCCAGATTGGCCAAGAAGGGGTGTGGTATACAGATCTTCCCCACCTCTCTTCGTGCCCTCCGCTCCCTCTCAGGGCCGACCTCCTCTCGCAGTCGCTGGGGCAGGTTCTACACACCCACCTCCAGAGCTTACACCTTCATGCCTGGAGATTGAACGGGGCAACCTGAATTCTTTTTCTCTCTCGCCTGACGTGATGGACGTTATTTTGTCTGCCAGGCGTCACTCCACCAAGTCTATCTATTCTTATAGGTGGTCCAAATTTGTCATTTGGTGTGGGTAGAATTCTATTGACCCTTTGAGGGCTCGTTTATCCAACATCCTTCAGTTTGCTCTCTCTAGCCCAGCAGGGCTTTGCTGTGGCTACTGTAAAGGGCTATTTATCGGCTTTGTCGGCGTTCATTTGCTTGCCGGATCAGCCATCTTTGTTCAAGTCACCCATTGTGTTAAGGTTCATTAAGTTTCCGCCCACTCCTTTTATTGTTCCTCAATGGGACTTAAATCTTGTCTTAACCTACTTGATGGGTTCTCCCTTTAAACCCTTGCACAAGTGTCCCTTGAGACTATTGTCTTTTAAAACAGTATTTCTTATTGCCATTACCTCGGCAAGGAGGGTAAGTGAGCTTCAAGCTCTGTGTTTGAAACCCCCGTTCTTGATAGTTCACGCTGATAGAATGGTACTGAGTCCCAGGGCTGCTTTTCTGCCTAAGGTGGTAACTCCCTTCCATCTGGGGCAGTCCATTACCCTTCCTACCTTCTTTCCTCCCCCCTCATCCTTCCAAGGAGGAGGAGCGACTTCACCGTTTGGACCCTAAAAGGGCGGTGAGTTTTTACCTTGATAGGACTAAAGACTTTCGAGTGGATGACCAGCTTTTCGTGGGCTTCATTGGCTGCAGAAAATGCAGAGCGGTCCACAAGCGCACCCTGTCCAGATGGATTATCTTGTGCATCAAGATCTGTTACTCTTTGGCCTGTAAGGAACCTCCAGAGGGTATAAGAGCTCACGCTACCAGGGCAAAGTCTTCTACATCTGCCTTATCTAGAGGTGTTCATTTGGAGGACATTTGTACAGCGGCAACTTGGGCCTTCCTCCACACTTTCGCGAAGCATTACTGCTTAGATTCTGAAGTGAAGAGGGACGGTCACTTTGCCTGTACAGGACTTTTTGGTATAAAAGGGTGGACACCCTCCTCCGGGAGTGGGGACTGCTGTGGGACTCTATTCACAAGGTGAGGAATCCACTGGCAGATGTGTCCATCAGAAGAACAAGTTACTTCCCTTCGGTAACGCTTTTTCTGGTGGATACAGTATCTGCCTGTGGGTTCCTCGCTGACCCACCCGCCTCCCCGTTGTCCACCCTTGTATACCAGCAATGGTGATAGTTTCTATCTGTTTCTTTTAATGGAATTGTATTATTCTTTTTGCTTTAATGTATTGATTTCACACTGTGTGTGTTGGTTTAAATACTGTGTACTATGTATGCTGTCTATATTTGTGTCGGTCCCTCCGTGTGCGTCGAAGGCATGGGAAAAAAGTGCAGAACTGACGTCATCACGCCGACGAGGCTCTCTTATGGCTCCGGTGACATTAGCGGAGCTGCGAGCAGAGCCATGCTTCTGTGACGTCATCCTTGTCGGCGTGGAGAACTACGAAAGTATTTTTAATGCTGCTGGCACAGGGGATATTCACAAGGTGAGCAATCAACAGGCAGATACTGTATCCACCAGAAAAAGCGTTACCGAAGGTAAGTAACTGGTTCTTTTGGTTTTGTCTTGTTGTATTTGTTTTTGCCCCCGCTCACTCCTCTGTGTCCCACTATGTCCATTTCGCCCTCTGCTTCCCGCCCACGCTGCTACTGCCTCCCAGCTGCTCCTGTACTACTCCCTGCCCCTACTTAATGGAGACTGCTGTGCGGTCGCACCGAAGGCAAGCCCGTCTGCGCCCGTCCGTGCCTAGCGCCAGAGCCCCTGGCCCCCGCGAGCGCCACAACACTGGACGCCGATACAACGCCAACTCCCTCCACGCACTCAACGCCGGCCGAAACTCCACCTTCTTCCAGGCCGCCCAAAGCTCACACACGGACCCTTCACCTGCGAAACTGCAGCTACACCAGCCAAGGGCGTCCTGCCCATCCCAACAAAGCAGGCCACACCAGTCTGCGATGCATACTACTCAACACCCGCTCAGTCCACAAGCACGCCTTCAAACTCTGGGACCTTCTCGATTCTTCCTCCCCGAAAGTCGCCTGGACGTACACCTCCTCGGCGCCCGACATAGCCATAGCCATCCCGGACGGTTACAAGATCACCCGCAGGGACCGAAACAACAAACCGGGAGGAGGAATGGCCATCGTCCACAGGACCACCATCAGAATTTCGACCAACACCGAAGATTCCCTCAGCATGGCCGAACATCTACTCTTCCAGATCCACGTCATTAACAACACCACCCTCAGAGGAACCCTTGTCTACAGACCCCCGGGCCCCGACCACAGTTCAGCGACTCTATTGCCGACCTTGTCGGCACGCACGCCCTCGCCTCCAGACTACATCCTCCTTGGAGACCTGAACTTCTACCTTAAGAACGCCAATGACAACTCTATAACCCTGATCGACATCCTCGCCAACCTCTGACTCAAACAGCTAGTCACAACTCCCACCCACTCTGCCGGACACACGCTTGACCCCATCTTCTCCGCCAGCAATCACGTCACCTTCAGCCACACCACCAAACTCCACTGGACCGACCACCACTGCATCCACTTCTTCTACGAGAAACACACCGCGCACAGCCAACCGCAACAAATCCCACACCGCAGCTGGAACAAAGTCACCAGAGACCAGCTCCTCACCTCCCTCGCCGAAGACCCTCTATCCGAGCCCACTAACACCAACGCAGCGGCCCACAACTTCAGACAATGGATTGACAACTGCACCTGCTCAGTAAACCCTCAAACAGGCATACCGACACGAGCCATCTGGTTCAACGCCGACCTCCAGGCTTCCATGCAACCCTGCCGGAGACTCGAGGAGCAGTTGCACCAAGAACAGACACCAGACAACCACACAACCCTCAAGGACTCCAGACGCAAGCACCACCAAATCATCCGATCTGCTAAAAGGACCTTCTTTAAGGAACGCATCGACAAAAACGCACACAACAGCAAAGAGCTCTTTAGCAGCGTGAAAGAATTTGCCTCCCCAACTCCAGCTCCGACATCCCTCCCTCGCAAGAACTCTGCAACTCCCTGGCCACTTTCTTCCACGCAAGATCAGACATCCACAACAGCTTCTACACCCAGACATCAACGACCTCCTGTTCTCCTGGAACAACGTCAACGACGAAGACACCATCAAAATCATGAACACATCCACTCGGCTCACCCTCCGACCCTTGCCCCAACCACATCTTCAACAAAGCAAGCTCCACCATCGCACCCCAACTCCGAAAGATCGTCAACAGCTCCTTCGAATCCGCCACCTTCCCGGAGAGCTGGAAACACGCCGAAATTGAGAAGACCGCAAACCGACAACTGACCCACTTCCTGGAGGAGAACAACATCCTGGAGTCCTCCCAATCCAGTTCCTGCAGCAACCGCGGCACAGAAACTGCCCTCATCGCTGCCACAGATGACATCAGGTCCCTGCTGGACAACAGCGAAACAGCAGCCCTCATCCTCCTAGACCCCTCGCCGCCATCTGCCACCACACCCTGCGCACACGCCTCCACGATGCAGGGATCCGTGACAAAACCCTGAACTGGATCACCTCTTTCCTCACCGGCAGAACCCAGAGTCTCTGCCTCCCCCATTTCGATCCGAAGCCTCCACGATCACCTGCGGCATACCCCAAGGATCATCCCTCAGCACGACCCTTTTCAACATCTACATGGCACCGCTCGATGACATCGTCCGAGTGCACCACCTCAACATCATCTCATACGCGGATGACACCCAGCTGATCCTCTCTCACCAAGGACCCAGCCACCGCCCAATCCAACCTTCACGAGGGAATGAAGGCTGTCGCAGAGTGGATGAAGACCAGCCCTCTGAAACTGAACTCTGACAAAACAGAGGTCTTCATCCTCGGCCCCACCCCTGCGCATGGGATGACTCCTGGTGGCCGACCACGTTGGGAGCTGCCCCAATACCCACCAACCACGCACGCAACCTGTGATTCATCCAGGACTCAACGCTCTCTATGATCCAGCAAGTCAACGCTGTTTCCTCCTGCTTTAACACCCTCTGCGTGCGCCGCAAGATCTACAGATGGATCCCCCCCGAAACCAGAAGGACGGTCACCTAAGCCCTTGTCAGCAGCAGGCTGGACTACGGCAACGCCCTCTGTGCAGGAACCACGGCCAAACTCCAAAAACGACTCCCAGCGCATACAAAACACCTCTGCAAACCTCATCCTCGGAATCCCTCGCCACAGCCACATCACCGCCCACCTGAGACCTGCACTGGCTCCCGATCAACAAAAGGATCACCTTCAAGCTCCTCACCCACGCTCACAAAGCTCTCCAACGCCGGACCAGCCTACCTCAACAAACGACTCACCTTCTATACCCCGAACCGTCAGCTTTGCTCTGCTGACCTCGCCCTAGCCACCATTTCACGCATCTGCCGAACAACCACCGGCAGCAGGTCCTTCTCCCACCTCGCTGCCAAGACATGGAACACCCTCCCCATCCACCTGTGACAGACCCAGGACCTGCTGACCTTCAGGAGACTTCTCAAAACCTGGCTGTTCCATCACTAGCTGCGTCATCCCCCACCCCCTTCAGCGCCTTGAGAGCCTCACATGTGAGTAGCACGCTCTACAAATGTTTTGATTGATTTGGTAACAGAAGGGGTTTCCAACCGCGTCAGCCTTATCCCTGTCACCGTCCTGTGCAGACTTCGCAAGCCCTGCAGAGATGTGGACGACCTAGGAATGGAAGTCAGAAGTCATCTGCCCTTGGCAGCCCCAGCCTCCAAGCACTCCTAATCTTAATCTGCAAGACAGTACCACTCCAGTTGGCAAGAGAATCCATCACCTCTCGCTGGAGGTCCATAACACTAGAAAAGTGGGTCTTGCAGATCATTCAGGAGGGCTATTCTCTCTCTTTCCTTTCTTTTTCTCCTCCCATTTGACCAAATCAGGAACTGCTGACGGAGGATCATCTGAAATTGCTCCAGGAGGAAGTTTCAGCTCTCTTGGCCAAAAGTAGGCCGTGGCTATTACTCCCCCTACTTTCTGATTCCAAAGAAAAACAAAGGGTTGCGGCACATTTTAGATCTTCGGACCGTCAATCTCTCTCTCTCTCTCTCTCTCGCTCTCTCGCAAGAAACGGTTCAAGATGCTCACTCTAGCTCAGGTCTTGTCTGCCCTGGAACAAGAAGACTGGATGGTTACGGTGAACCTGCAGAATATGTACATGCCCATCCTGCCGGGCCACATGCGTTACCTACCGTTCAAGGTAAGCCGCAAGCACATTCAGTTTACTGTGCTCCCCTTCGGCCTTACCAGTGCCCCTCGGGTGTTCACCAAAGTGATGCCGCTAGTCGCAGCTTATCTACGTAGATTAGGGGTGTTGGTCTTACCCTACCACAGACTTCCTACCGACTACAGCGGACCTCCTGCATTCGCTGAGCCTCTCTATAAACGTGCCAAAGTCACACCTGACTCCTTCTCAGAAGCTCACTTTCATCGGAGCGGTTCTGAACACAGTGCAGTTCAGGCCTCTCCTCCCCAGCAGCGAGTCAAGGATATTCAGGTTATGATTCCAATGTTTCAGCCTCTATCCTGGATTTTGGAGAGATTGACTCTGAGGCTGTTGAGCCTCCTGGCCTCCTGCATCCTGTTGGTGAAGGGGTCTGCAGTGAGACCTGAAGTTCTAGTGTTCACAGCATCAAGGAAATCTCACCAACATGGTCCAGATCTAAGAAGGAACTTCGAGAGATCTGCAGTGGTGGTTGACGAACCACAGTTGGGTCAACGGCAGACCCCTCTCCCTTCCCCCAACCAGAGCTTAGCCATGATGGATGTGTCACTTCTAGAATGGGGCGGCCATCTGGGAGAGGTGGAGATCAAGGGACACTGGTCTCTGGCGGAGTCGGAGCTCCACATAAATTTGTTGGAGCTTCAAGCGATTCGATTGGTGTTGAAAGCATTTCTTCCCTCTGTCAAGGGGCAGGTGTTCACTAACAACGCCACCGCCATGTGGTACGGCAACAAGCAAGACAGGATGGGGTCTTAGACCCTTTGTCGAGAGGCTCTGCGTCTCTGGACATTGCTGGAACAGCATGGCATAACCCGGTGGTTCATCACCTGGCAGGTTCTCTGAACGCCAGGGTGGACTAACTCAGCTGTTGATGCCTAGTGGATCACGAATGGCATCTCCAGTTGGAGGTGTTGCAAGGTCTTTCATCAGTGGAGAGATCCTTGGTTAGATTTCTCCGCCTCTGAAGAGAACTTGCAATGTCAGCAATACTGCGTGCTAGAGTTTCCAAGATGGCTACCGCTCAGCGACTCCTTTCATCGTGAGTAGAGCTCAGGCCTGATGTGCGCCTTTCCACCCATACCACTCCTGCCAAAGGGTACTGATCAGGAGTGACCGGGCCCAACTCATCCTTGTGGCTCTGTACTGGGCAAGGAGAGTCTGGTATCTGAAGATGAGCCTCAACCCTCCGATCTGGATGCCCCATCGGGAGGATCTTCTGTTGCAGCTCCTGGGAAGAGTCCTTAACCCGAACCTGTCAACTTTGAGCCTCCATGTGTGGAGATTGACCGGCGGATGACTCTTGACCTTCCGCCCGAAGTATGTAACATTATTTTGGCGGCCAGACATCCCTCCACTAAGACACTATACGCTTGCCGTTGGACGAAATTTGTATTATACTGTACAGAAAGGTCTATTGACCGTCTTTCTGGTTCTCTTTCTACTGTCCTTCTATTAATTCTAACCCTTGCCCAACTGGGCTTTGCCTTGGGAACTCACAGGTTATTTCTCTGCTCTTTCTGATTTTTTGCGGCTGTATGACCAACCCTCTCTATTCAAGTCTCCTATTGTACTTAGATTTCTAAAAGGGCTGGCTCACTTGTTTCCACCCATTCCCTTTGTTATGCCACAGTGGGACCTTAATTTGGTCCTCACCTACCTGACGTGTGCTCCCTTTGACCCTTTACATAATGGTCTCCTCCAGCCGTTGACCATCAAGGCAACCTTCTTAGTGGCAATTACATCGGCCCGGAGGGTGAGCAAGTTGCAGGCGCTAGCTTGCTCGCCTCCCTATCTAATGTCCTTTCCGGATAAGTGGTGCTTTGCACCTGGGCTTCCTTTTTGCCAAAAATTCTGACTCCATTCCATCTGGGTCAATCCATCACATTGCCCACCTTCTTTGCTCCCCCTCATCCCTCTAAAGAAGAGGAGCCTCTCCACCGACTGGACCCAGAAAGAGCATTGTCGTTCTACCTTAACCGCACAAAAGAGTTCCGGGTGGACAACTACCTCTTTGTGTGGTACGTGGGAGCAAAGAATGGAAGGGCAGTGCAGAAAAGGATCATCTCTCGCTGGGCCGTTCTCTGCATTAAGATCTGCTATGCCCCAGAAAAGAAGCAGCCCCCTGAGTGATTAATGGCCCATTCCACCAGAGGAAAGGCTGCGACTACGGCCTTGGATTGGGGGTGTCCCAGTCCGACATCTCTCGGGCAGCAAAGTGGGCATCATTGCACCTGTTTGCAAAACACTACTCCTTGGACTGTCCGGTCCGTAGAGACAGGCACTTTGCCCGCTCGGTCCTGCAGGACTTTCTAGTTTAAGGTATTGCTCCGCAGCCCATTGCCGGGATAGTATGGCTTGGGTATCTAATTCAAAGGTAAGGAAATTGCAGCTACAAGTCTCTGTCAGATGAACAAGTTACTTGTCTTCGGTAACGCATTATCTGGTAGAGAGACGATCTAGCTGCAGATTCCTTACAGACCCTTCCATGCCTCCCGCTTTGTGGACTAATATTGTAGGGCTAGGATTACTCCACCTTTCAGGGCCCTAGTTTTGCTCACGACTGCTTCAGTTACTTCGTGGCTCTGCGCTTCTGGCGTGGAACAAATGAAAAGTACGTGATTACTGACGCTGTCACACAGAGCCGAATGGTGCCTCCCGGCGGCGAACGCAAGGTGTACTGCTCAGCAAAAGTTTCCAGATGCAGCCTCTGAAATTCAAATGTAAGTAATCTGCAGCTATATAGTCTCTACCAGGTAATGTGTTACCGAAGGTAAGTAACTTGTTCATTTATTATACACACTAACTTGTTGGTATATCTCACATCCTGCAATATAAACATAATACAAACAATATTTTACAAGGAGAACAGGTAAGTAGCACAAATACACAGTGGTCTCTAGGGGGAGACCAGAACATATACTAAAAGTGGAATGTGAACTGTGACCGAAGTAGAGACTTGACCCAGAAGACTTAGAAGAGCTGGGGACCCAAGGAACTACCCAAGTTAAGTACTCGGGAACCCCACAGAGGCTGTGTTCAGAGTGGAAACACAGGCACATATTCAATGCAAGCCAAAAGTCTTGGTTACAGTGTTCAAGTGGGCCCTTCTCAGAGGACACTGAAGAAACCCCATGGAAGATGGGAAGTTTGGAGAGTCAGCCCACCTGTGGATACCCCAGGAACTAGGATACCTACACTAGAGAGTCTGGTGCAAAGGTGCACAGTGATGTTGGAAACCGCTCTATAGATCACAAAGAAGGACTTCAGTGAAGATGCTGCTGGCGAGGAAGGGGAAAGAGTCTGGTGGAATACAAGGGTGGATTCTTAAAAAGGAGTACCTGCAAGCAGAGGGGAGAGAGCGTATGCCATACATTAGTGACCAGGAGGCACGGCAGACCTATGACCACTGATGACAAAAGATGCAGGAGAGTTGACAGTGACCTTGTTGCTGCAGCTGTGATGACCAGGCGATGCTGTGGAAGACCAAGAGCTGTTCACAAGCTGTCCCAGGTCTGAAGTAGAGAACCAGGGCGTCTGTGTCTGGCGGTAGCACCAGCAAGACTTGGCAGCAGCAACAGACGTGGAAACGAAGAAGGGGCAGTGTCAGGACCAGCAAGGTCCATGGGTCTCACCAAGTGCAGGAGTCAGAGCAGGCCCGAGCAAACCGGAGCCCACTGGAACTAAAGACGATCCTCAAGAGGACCCACAGGCTTCAAGCACAGGAGTCACAAGAGGACCTCGAGCAGTTCACAAAAGATGCAAGCCCACAGTGCAGAGGATGCGGTAAGGGCAAATATCTTGGCAGGAAGAGATGCTGGAAGCTGGAGCTTCATGAAGCCCAAAGATCTCTGGAGAAGAGAGCCAACAAGCCTTGGCAACAGCAAGTTTACGCAGCGCACAGGGGTGCTGTTCCAACGGTTCTGACGACGGATACTGGTCTCAATCTCTGTTAGAAGACTTTGCAGGCCTCAAGGGAGTTGCAGAACCACCACTTACGTTGCTGGGCCTTTCAAAGCCCGGAGGACTTCAGGAGCAGCTGACCTGTCAGCTTAGTTGCGCTGCCTGCAGATGCAGGAGTGGCTCCTTCAATCCAATGGAGATTCTTCAAGTGTCAATGATGCCCACAGGCCAGGAAAAGAACTTGGATGAAGCACAGATGACGCAGAAGACTGGCAGGACGACGAGACCAGGAGCAGCAGGAGTCTTTCCAGTTGCAGTCCCGGTTCCCCAAGGTGAAGTCCAACGAAGTCCAAAGTGCCCAGATGCTGGAAGTAGAAGTGGTTTGGTCTCTGAATCGTGCCCCATGACTAATCTGAAGAGCTACCTACAGGTAAGCCCTTAAGGTAATAAGGTAGTAAGATGGCCGCTGGGTCAAGAGCTCCGAATTCAAGCTCCGGGCACGGACACAAACAATTACTATTCTAGCAGGCACAGGTGAAATGCGCCGGCGCTAATCCCTGGCGACCTGACTCCTGCCTTCTCCGGCCACCCAGCAGCCCCTTCCTAAGAACTACACCTCCACCCTCCCGCACCTGACCTATAATGGCGGACCAATAAGGACTGTCCAGCCCGAGGATTCCAGCTATACTGATCCACAGGACTCCGCAGCACAGATACAGGTGAGCCGCGCCGGCGTTCAGCCCTGGCGACTGGAACTCTACTCTCTCCCTCCACCCCTAGCAGCCCCCAGTCTCATCTTGCCACCCCGTTCTCATCCCGTCACCTTCCCCCACACGTGCACCCCGCCGGTCACTATACCGTCACAATGGCTCGTGACTCGCCATCCCTTCCCACCCAAGCCCTAACTCCCCATCTAATACCCTACAGCCGGAACTCTTTCACCATCTTCTTCCCCCCCTCACCTCTCTACAAAAATGAGACGCCTCTTCAAACAGAAACTTAGCCGCCAACACAAAGAAACCCTAATCACAGACATCTACCACTCGGCCTCCAATGGCCCGACTAAGATGGACCTGATATTCCACACTGAGAGACTGGAAGACTGGATCTCCTTGATCGAAAGGCAACTGTATATCGCCAAAACCACATCCACTTCCCACAGTTGCAAACTAACCTCTATACTCCCTATAAGCTCGGTTGGAAGAGGGTACATATCCGTGACCATCTACACGAACGGCACGGTCCTCATTCAGGCTAACAATAAGAACCTTGAAGCCTTCGACTCCCTATTTCCCACATTAAGATCAGCCCTCCCATCCCTACCGCACCCCGCCCCTGTCCGCACCTCGCCCACATCCACTACCAACAGAGAAGCCTTTTTCCCTCCCTTCCGCGATACCGACACGGCCCTTCCCGCTCCTCCTCTCCCCGCCACATTCCAATGCACGCTCACAGTCAACCGACCACAACAGAAAACTCTAACCACATCCTCAATTCCCCATGCCAGCCATCCTACTTCCCACACCTACCATATCCCTCAGCTCCGTACGGATAACGATACCCCGCCTCCGTATGGGATCCCTCCCCAGCAAACCCACAGATGTGATATGCCGTCAGGGACCACCCTCCCCACGAGCCTCATCCCAGCTCTCAGACACTCAAAACCTTTCACTGTCCCTTCCCCTCCTCTATCTCCGACCTCTCGTTCCCGAGTAAGGATAACCTGACTTGTTCTACCATTAAGAGACCTTAACCTGAACGACAACACCCTAGATGCCCCCAACTCCTCCCTCGATTCCGTGTCACAGCGTCTCGCGGCTCTTGAAAGCCAGATAGACGTAATCTCCCGGGGCCTAATGGAAATCCTCTCCAACCTAGGTATAGCCCGTAAACACCTGAAATCCCCATCCGGGTCTCCCCACTCCGTCAGCACCAACCGCCCCCCTGGGCTCTCAGAATCCACTAGTACCCATCTGTTCGGTCCCCCCGACTGGGTCCCGGAATCATATGCACTTAAGGCCCCAAAAACCGGAGCCCCCTTCCCGAAGACCAAGATCCATACTCACTCAGATACAAAACTCCCGACCTCAAGGCCCTCCAGAACAGAAGCACCAATGTCAGACTGTGAAGCAGCCCTTCTAGCTGCTGCATACCACACTCCCGCCTCAGACTCTCCTAAATCCAAAATTCAAGTGATCACAGGACACCGGAAAGACCTTCCCTGCACCAAACCACTGAGACTTCCTGTCCTGACCGCCATACGGAGGGCGACTAAAGATAGAACTACCAGAAATCAGATACCTTCCACTAACTGCCAACTAATCAACTGCAGATCGGCCTCACTACACGCAACGGAACTAGCCGAGGCTATCCTCACTCATGATATTGACATTGCGTTCCTCACGGAGACCTGGTTGAATAAGTTATCTCCTCCCGGTCTAGACATGCTCGTACCACCTGGCTTCTCCCTCATCACCAAAGACAGGATAGAGCAGCAAGGAGGAGGGGTAGCTATCATCCACAAGGATATTTTGGCCATCTCGGAAACCACCTCGTTCGACTACGATTCCTTTGAATGTCTATCCGCCATCATCAAGACCAAAGACAATGATTCTTTACCATGTCACCTGCTCTACCACCCCCCAGGCAGAAACAACGCTTTTGGACAACAACTATCTGACCTGATAACACAAGGTGCACTCGGCGACTCCAATAGCCTAATTCTTGGGGACCTGAATCTACGATGGAACGAGACACACAACCCTCTAATCCAATCGCTATCTAGCCTCCTCGAGGATAACAATCTTAAACAACACTGCATTGAGGAAACTCATTGCAAAGGAGCCACATTGGATGCCATCATTTCGCAAAAGAACTCTATCACGATCAACCACATACTTCATATCAATCACCCCACTATCTCCTACCAACCTCCACAAGACCCCCCCAAATGGATGAGAAACATATCCCAAGTACCCCTGGATACCCTGGTAGCGCAGTTAAGCTCACTCCTCCCGGACAACAAAGCCCACCTCTCCACCAAAGATCTCACTGATCAGTACAATTCCGAGCTAGGGTCCATTCTCGACAAGCTAGCTCCACTAAAGCTCAAATGAAGCAGAACCACTCCTTCTAGAACTTGGTTCAACGATGACCTCAACACAGAAAGGAGAATCCTAAGAGCCAAAGAAAGAAAATGGAGAAATAACCCGACTGCCATCCTTCGTGACCAACTGAAATCAGCCCGTAGGAAGTACAACAACCACATCAAAAATAAGAAATCCAACTTCTTCCGCGAGGCACTGGACAAGGCCAAAAACAGACCGAAGGAACTCTACAGCATCATCAGACAACAAACCTCCAAACCAGTGTCCTCATCTGTACAGGCATCCAAAGAACTCTGTGATAACTTTGCTCATTTCTTCAACGATAAGATAGCAAGAATCGAACTATCACTAGACATCAATGAATCGCTCCCTAAGAAGAGCAGCTCGGCTGTACCCCCTGCCCTCTATCCTGGCTCTTCTCTCACCCCCTGGCTCAGCTTTCGTCCCGTTCTAGAAACAGAGATAATCTCGCTGATCGCTTCCTTCAAACCATCAGCCCACATCTCTGATCCCATTCCTCCCCTACTAATCAAGAAATTGAAACACGCTTTTGCACCTATTTGGGGCAAAATCATAAACAGCTCCTTAAAAATTGGAGTGGTCCCTGATTGCCTAAAAATGGGACAAGTCACCCCCCTGCTGAAAAAACCCGGTCTAGACTCCACAGATCTGAACAATTTCAGACCTATATCTAACCTCCCCTTGCTCTCAAAAACACTTGAACGCTGCGTTCTTCATCAACTGACACAACACCTGGACAACATCAACCTTCTAGACCCCCACCAGTCTGGCTTTAGAAAAGGCTGCAGCACAGAAACCGCGATGCTGAACATCATAGATGACATCCATGGTTCTCTAGACTCCGACAAATGCTGCCTCCTCATTCTCCTTGACCTCTAGGCAGCATTTGACACAGTGGACCACAAACTCCTCATCAAAGCTCTCCAAGAAAGAGCTAGCCTCGGCGAGGTAGTTCTCAAGTGGTTCTCCTCCTTTATACACAACCGCACCCAATTAATAAAAATCAAGAACTTCACCTCCGAAACCCAGCAAGTTAACAAGGGCGTCCCCCAAGGATGGGTGCTCTCTCCACAGCTTTTTAACATCTATATGGAACCGCTCGCCAAACTACTCAATAAAACCAACATCCGCCTCCACCTCTACACGGATGACACGCAGATCTATCTGGAAACCTCCTCTCTCACTGACATCCAAAGACTAAATGATGTCCTGAAAGATGTTCAAGAATGGCTAACAAACAACCATCTGAAACTAAATCCAGACAAGACTGAGACACTCCTCATCTCGAACAAGGATGACAACCCTCAAATCACTGAATGGCTAAAGGCAATCGATGCGCTCAAAGGGAATCTTACTCTAGCAGACTCTGTTAAATCTCTTGGCATCACCCTGGACCCAAAACTAAACATGATGAAACACATTAAGAGCTCTGCCAAAAGTGCATTCTTTAACCTCAAACTTCTGAACAAAATCAAACCCTACATTCATAACAAGGATCTCAAACTGGCCACTCAATCCCTGGTACTGTCAAGACTGGACTATGGGAACGCAATCCTAACAGGTATTCCTAAATCACACCTGGCACCGATCAAAAGAACATTACATGCGGCAGCCAGAATGATCACCGGCATCAAAAAATCTGATCACATCTCCCCAGCACTCAAAGAACTCAAATGGCTACCAGTAGAAATGCGAAGTAACTTCAGGACGGCCTGCCTAACCCACAAAGCCCTCCATACCGGCAAACCCGAATACCTGGCAAAAAAACTCAAAAAAGCTGGTCAAGCCAGGAATCTGAGAAGCTCTAACTCCCTCCTGCTCATCATACCTAAAACCAGAAAGAAAAGAACAGCGGACTGCTCTTTCACGGGAAACGCCCCTAAAATTTGGAACTCCATCCCCACACACATCAGAACCATACCGTCCTTTGTGGAATTTAAAACACAACTCAAGTCCTTGTTCCTCATCCGTTCTCTTGGCTGTGGATAAGATGTAACAGACTGCAACACCAGAACTTTGTGCCCGCTTGGTACCTTGATACCAAAGAAGCTCTGCAGTACATTTATGCAGCTCTTACTGTTACTCGCGAATAGTCAATACCTTTCTTATGTCATGCCTTTGGTGATTATCTGCGATTCTGTAAAGTGTATTGAACCCTTGAAACCAAAGAAGCTCTGCAGTACACATATGCAGCGCTCATTGTGACACTCGTGGATTGTCGAAAACCCTTCATATGTCATGCTTTTGTTGATTATATGCTATTCTCTACTGTAAAGCGCTCTGTTACCTCTGGGTCTTGACAGCGCTATAGAAAACGTCATAAATAAATAAGTGCCCAAAGAAAAGGGTTGGGACGATTCAGGGGTACCTCCCAGAGGAGGGGTTGATCAGAGGGGAGGATACTCCCATGTCCTTTGTCCAGTTTTGTGCCAGAGTGACGTTGGCTCCCTGAACTGGTTTCAACTGGAGTATGCAAGGAGGGCACCAAAGGTGCCCTTCAAAGGAGTCTGGTGGCACTGGCAGGTGCCTCCACCCCAGCCCAATACACTAAGTCCTGTCTGGGAGATGGTCAAACCTCCCTGTGACAGAAAACCTATTGTTCTACCTTCCTCTCTTCGAGCCTGACTCAGCAGCAGGAGGGCAAAATCGTGTCTCTGGTCAGCAGCAGCATTAGCTTGCTGTTAGACCATGAAAGGCTGGTTCCGGTAATACAGGGGGCTCCCTTGGGGAGGCCCCCAGTACATGGGTTACTTCGTCCAACACTGTAATTGTTGTTCGGGTAGGATTCCAACATGTTTGTTACCAATACAAAATTATGGTAACCAGGTACAATTTCAGGTGCACAGCATTAGTATAGGCAGAGTAATAACACCATTAAATAAAGGTGCTACCAAGCGAGAAGGATAGGTTACCAAACTATCCCGCACGACCCAAAGAAAACTCCGGGAACTATGGAAACAAAAGGTTCTCACTGAGCACTCCACAACAAGATACACAAGTCATAAATTATTAGGGAAAGAATGTCAGCAAGTCCGAATAGTAAGAATCTGGTCATCAAATAATCCTGAGCAAGTTGAGATCCACTCGATTAGTATCCTGTAGTAAAGGGACACCGGGGCTCAATATTCAATCAATGTCATAGAGCCATGTGAAATTGTATTGGTAATTCTCCATATCAAATGATATTCTCAGCAGCCAACACGTGTTTCGTCAAGCATTGTAAAAATGCACCTTTAACTTCATCAGGGCTGCAACCCAAGAAGAGGTAAAAAAGTATTCACTAAAATTATATAAATCACAATTATACACAAGTCTCATCACCCTCGGAGTACTGGAAATGATTATAAAAAGTGTAATCCACAACCTACTACAGATGACTACTTGGGCTCTTTTATACGGGCACTATGGGGTGCACTATAATTTTGGTGACTTCTCTTTAATTTCACAACTTTGGGACTTTATTTAATGAACCTGTAGTAGGTTGTGTGACATACTTGCGTTATAATTTATGACTTATGTTTGTTACCAAACATGACTGGGTTTGGTGCAGCCAATATATAGTTAGACATCTTGTAATTGACTTGATGCCCACTATAGGTATAAAATGGCTGACCACTCTTACAAAGCCTGGAGAATTGACTCCTGGGTTTTTTAGGGGGTGCCCTGCTCATGCAGAGCACCTTCACACTTGTAACCTAGCACCCTGCTTTCAGAATTGAAAGGCCTACCTTAGGGGCGACTTGTAAGTTTTAAGTGCAGTGACCTCCAATATAAGGAAACTTACATCTGAGGTGAGTAGAGCTACACCAGCTCTGACATGCTGCAATGGCAGGCCTATAGTTACAGTTTGAGTGGTCTCTCATAGGTGGCATAATGCAGGTTGCAGGTTATATATGTCGGCAAGCCTTGTTAAATGTGACGTATGCATCAAGACGTCTGTTCTTATTTTGAAACATTTTTGAGATTATAATACATAAATGCATGACATTTAAAGTCTTTACTTGTTTTGCACACATACTGTATGCACTTTGTCCGCCAATCGTTTAAAAAACACTTGTATTCTAATAAAGCCATGTGCAACATTAACTTCTCACGTTGGTTTAGCCACTATAAGATGGCGGCCATAGTCGCGGCTGTTTAGAGCATATACCTACGCGCAAGTGAACACAGCTGATGCAGCTTCGCGGGCTATTTAAACCCGTGAATTTCTGCTCACATTTCTGAACCCTGGTATCGAGTGAGACGGCGGACACAGCGCACAATCGAAGTAAGTAGTACAAGGGGCTTTTAGATATTTGTTAACCTGGGGGAGGCTTTGCTCGTAATAATGACGAGACGCTACCCGCTAGAGAGATCCTGCTTATTTTAGATATGCCGTCCCATGGCTATGCCTCTCCCCACGAATATGCCTGTCATCCGGCTACATAGCTTTGAGGCTGCGGTCTTTGCCACTAATTGCAATGAGATGCATACATTTAAACTAAAAGTAAAATTACTTGTCTCATGTGTCAATTACCATGGAAATCTAAAAAATGCTTATATGAAACACATTTTTAATAAAATACAAGTCGGTGCCACAATGTTTACTGGGGTAATTTATATGGGGAAGCATGATGAGAATACCTTGCACCTCTTAGAATGCTACCGTATTTCCACCACATACTGCCCCAGCAACTTTTGCATGCTTTAGAATGCTACTGCATTTCTATTATGCATTGCCCTAACATCTAAAAAAGCACTTTTGAAGACAACTATTGAGGATTGTTGCGTCACATTATCTAAATGCTCTAGAAAAAAGGCAAGATGTCTCTTTCTAAATGCATGACAAATACTGTTAAGATACAAGTAAACTCTTATTTTCATGCTATAAATAAAATAAAAAAATTCTCACCACAGAAATGATGGGGTGTGGACATTGAATAGATGCGTTCCACATGAACAGAGTTCAGTGCACACGGAAGGATTTGACGGTCATCCTTTTTTGCGAGGTATGTGTCAACATTAAACAAACTGGCTATCCAAATCCACGCTCGCTCACTACGTGATTTTTAATAACACATGACCATATTCTGCTCTTTATTTCCTTTTCCATCAGGCCACTTATGCCTTGTATATCCTTGATGCTGAACAAATTAGAAAAGAATAAACAAAGACAAATATTATTTTTCAAAATAGTCACATAGGAACAGGTTTGTGTTAATGATACTAATAGTGCTTACACTACCAGGACATGATCATATATGTACTATCACAAATCGCTGTATTTTCTTTGTCAATAGATCATTACTGACAAAACCTAAACGGTGATGGCAATTTCCCGATAAAAAGATCTGTGTGATAACATTGAAATCCGCAAAAAACTTTCCGGTAAGAACATATCCGATGTTGATATTAGCTCCATCTATCCTCTCATCTGTCAAAAAAATCACAGTATAGGGTCCTCATACAGTCCAGTTCCTTCCTTTTTTGTCCTAAGTTAAATGCAGACCATGACCAGCCTCATCACCATAATGATGGAAATTTTGCTAATGTAATCTCTATGACTGCCTTTGATAAAGAAAAACTTTATGTCACCAAAAGGATACTCAAATAAATTAGTGAATAAATTGATCTAAAATCTGTCGTCCTCCACTCTTCAAGAAACCCACAAAATGTCACCAAATCACTCAGTTCAGTAGGACAATTATGAAATAACATGTGATGTGAGTCAACTGTTTTTATAAAATGTATCATGAATCTATGTTTTAAAGTGTAAATAGCTTTTTGTATAATATATGTATCTGTATGTTTGTTTATTGTAGCCCTGAAGAAGTCCTACGGACGAAACGCGTTGGCTACGTTTCCTCTTTTTAAACTGAAAATTGTCAATAAAAGCAAAGAAAAAAAGAATCTCCAGTTCTACTGAAATGTTTCTTCAAAGAATGCACTTAATGTTGTTGTAAAAGATATATTGTGTGGGGTGCTGTACCATTGTGTTGCTTTGAATAATGCAGGCTGCAGCCTATGGGAGACCCCTGGGGTAGCTTAGTACCAAATACTAACTAGGGACTTAGAAGGGTACATCAGTAGCCAATTAGGGTGGTACCAAAGTACTTAAAGTAGTCCAATGTAGGGGGAGAGCACAGTGACGGGGGTCCTGAGTAGCAGGATCCTAGTCAGAAACCAGAATGACACCAGTAAAAAGTGGGGGTAACCATGAAAGCAGATCCTAATTTCCTACAGTACCTCTTTAGATGGAGGGAGGAGCTTTGATTTCATCAGTCGAGGAATATAATGGTTATATTATTTTCCACCCACTTACAACTGCAAGACACTTCTGCTCAGGGTTGTTCGCCAAATGCCAAACCCGCAATCATTTTTTTATTGTTTTTGTACTCAAGTGAGGCACAAGGTGAGGAAAGGTGCCAGCGGCAATGACAAGCATTACACATCTACTCTTCAATAGTGGAGGTCCTCGCCCTAATCTGGTCTCCTTGCACTCTACCTATTTGCTTAGTGCCAGGAAAATTTGTGTCCTGATGAATATTCATGAATCACAAGTAAGTAAAAACATGTCGGCACATGAAATTGAACGGGTATATAACAAATCTTTGTAGGTTTTTACTCACATTAAAGGGGAGGTACTAACAAAAAGAAAATACTATAAACAGCCCCTGCACATTTTTAAACCTCAAGTTCTTATTGTAAATAACATCGTACGGGAGTGGGGAAATGGGGTGGAGGGGGTCTGTTAAGCAGATAATTAAACAATAGAGGAAAAGTCCACCCCACCGCTATTAAATTGGTCATTTGAATACAATGGGGTGTACAAGATCCCACGGGGCTCTCAACAGGAGGCCATTGTGAGCAAAAATTGGTCACAGTGAGGAGGAACCTAATGACGTAAGCTAGGGCTTCAGTCCTTTTTTTGTATTAATTTTTAAATAAACAATGAAACATCACAGTCCTTTTTAATAAACCATGAAACATCACAGTCCTTGGTGGGGGGGCCATCCATATCCCTGTCCCCCTCTATTCCTCATCCTTCCGCTGTGGTTATGTTGGTTCCAGGTGTGGTTTTTACGGATGTATGACATTACAACGCATACTTTTACATCGCATGCCTTTACAACGCGGTTTTTACATCGCATACCTTTACAACACATAGCGCTTTGGGGTGCTGGATAGTGAATAGTTTAATTTACTATTCCAACTCCAGTCCCCGTGGACACTAGGGAAGGTGTTGGACAGTAAATTAAACTTATTCCCTATCCTAGAGCGCCCCCCAGCGCAATGCGTTGTAATGGTTTGCGTTGTAAAAGTTGCGTCGTAAAGGCACTGCGTGGTAAAAGTTGCGGTGTAAAGGATGTTTCCCGGTTTTTACGGCTGTATCCGTTGTCTGAGCCGGTATCTGAGCCATCTGTGTCGGTGATATACCCTGGGTTCCTCCCTGATGGGTTGAGAGGACCCCTATGATGAAGCATGCCACCAAGGGAAAACCCTGGTGGGTGAGGGGCCTCTAGTGGGAAAGATTTCTTTCTGGATATGAGGTTTTCTACTCTAAAATAGTGAAGCCACGTTTTCTCCCATGGTTAGGTTCTTTATTCCGGAATTCCTTGTTTTGTGTTTCTACATTAAGTAAGGAAGGTGGACCTAACCACTACTTTTACCTATTTTTTGATGGTCTTTAAATCAAATACTCACTAAGGATCTGAGGGAGATGCCCCTAGAGAGAGCGTACCACTTCCTATCAATGTAATGAACTCACAAATGATACGTTCTCATGAAAAATGTTGTGGTGATATTTGCTAAATTGCAGCTACCTGTGACCAGGGTCTCTATAAAGTGGGGGTTAAAGGAAGACCTTTTCTTTAAGGATGAGAACCCCCTCTCACCCGAAGGTGACTTGCTTCATCATAGGGCTCCATCCTCACACTGGGCCACAAGGTCCCAGGTGTGGCTCCACAAAAAATATTTTATGAAGAGGAACTGAGGTGTTTTCAGTAGGAGAGACTGAATAAGTTGGTGAGTGAGGGGCAAGGTGCAAATGAAATAAGGAAATGTTAAAACTGTCTTAAGGGACATAATAACTTTATTCAGTGGTACCCTCATACAGGATTAAAAGTGAAGAGGACTAGGGGTTTAATCAATCAATCAAATAATTTGTAAAGCGCACTACATACCCGCGAGGGTTTCAAGGTGCCGAAGGGAGGGGAGGAAGGGGGTGCTGTTGCTACTGGTCGAACAGCCAGGTCTTGTGTTGTCTCCTGAAGGATAGAAGGTCTTCGGTTTGTCTTAGGATGAGGGGGAGGGTGTTCCAGGTCTTGGTGGTGCGGTGGGAGAAGGATTTGCCTCTGGTTTTACGGATGCGTGGGACGGAAGCCAGGGAGAGGTCTGCGGAGCGGAGTTTCCTGTTTGGTACGTAGAAGGAGAGTTGGCTGTTAAGAGCAAATATACCCCTGCTAGAGGTCAACATATTTCTGCCTTAACTTGACTCCATCTTGTTGCTTGGAAATACAATTTAAATGTTACATTATTTCAGGTTTTCTTAGGAGCACATTCGTTAAGGAATTTGGAAAAAATACTTGTCTATCAAACACTGATTTTATTTTAAACACAGTATACAAGTGCTGGGACGGTGGACAATCAATATGATAGAATATTTAGAAGACCGTGCCCACACTCTGAGGCAGCTTGTACAGACGCAATGACGTTCAGGGTGGAGGCGTCCTTCTGCTTTGGCGACTCATATTAGTTTTATAGTAAATACCTGTTCTTCTTAAGCATGGTTATTCTTAGTAGACAGTTGTGTCCTTGAATCAATGATGAAAGGTTAAGCTTTAGTGAAAACACATTGTAAGGATTTAGCACTTAAATTGGCATTGTGTGCATATGGAAAGAGAAAAGTCAGATGAACTGAAAATTAATCCTTGGAAAAGGATCTCCATAATGTGAACATGTTGTGAGCTGGGGGAGATCCGAAGCGGCGGTGCCGGATCTCATTATATGGCTGTTCTGGGATATGTGGACCAAAGGTATAGGAGTAGTTGACCAACCTGAACACAAAAACGTCCACTGTTCAAAATTCTACTCTGCTGGACTCCACTTCAGAGACCTTGTAACTCGCTTCACATTAGACTATTCTTGTTACTGTCCATTTAGGTACCAACTGGGCCAACCCTATACCTCACATTCCACTTGATGGGTATTCTCATCATCGCTGCTGTCACTCAATAGCAGCTGTACATTTGACCTTCCCTAGTGTTGTGACCTAATTGTAGTTCCCTGAAGACAAGGTGCTTCAAAGGAGGCGGCAGTAGGGTTAGGAAGTAGGAAACAGTAACCAAAATGGAAGGAGGAGGGCTCACCACAGAGGTTTTGATTAGGGCCAGGGACTGCGTACACACTTCACAGAGCCTTTATTGAGCATTTGTCCAGCAAGTACTAAACACGTCGCCCACCCCATGTTGAGGAGAGTTAGAAGGGGAGATGCCTGGAGGTATTAAAAGATCCACCCGTCAATCCCAGAGTTCTCGTGGAAGGAAGTGAATGTAAATAAACAAGCCTTCCTTTCTTTTCCACAAGCTAGTGCGTTAGATGCTTATGAGATAGTGATAGGTGAGGTACATTACGGGGTTGTGGTCTGTCGTCTCCTTGGCGATTATGTCCATCATTCTCTAAGGACCTTGTATTTTTCTCCCTGGTTTATACCAAATATATGTTCTTCCAGCAGTTCTATGTATTATAAGTAAGCATGTAATAAAGTAAGTACCTCAAAATAACAGTTGGTGCTTTTCAGGATGCTAAAATGAATAAATACTCCTGCCACTAACTCCTGTATTATAATTGACTGTATTGATAAAACCGAGGCACTCCCTGGTGCATCCTCCATACACATCACTCTGAGCAGAAAAGGGCCAATCAATTGAGGATAAATCTTGCAGCAACCTCCACCCTTCATTTGCTTCCAGACTCTAATCATCCGCGGGTAGAAAATGCTTTAAAAAAAATCAAGGAATTTGCAGGAAATGAATAAATCTAGGGCTACCCTAAAGCTCCCACATCCTAATACCACTAACATCAAAAATGCATTATTTTCAGGTATACATCCGTGGGCACTCAACACCCTTCCGCAGTACCTATACTCACACCTCTAACAACAAATGCGCACACATCAGATTGATACTTCTTCCTGCAGCTATCTTACTGTATGAGTATCTTCAAGGCACTAGACTGGATCAGGAAACGTTACCTCCAGAAATAGCTTTCCAGCATCAGCTGTCACTCAGCCTTCCTCAAATGTGAGTGTTGGGGTATGTGCAGTGCCAACCAGCAAACTGGACTCCGTTCTTTTTCACCCTTCATCAAGGTGGATTCAGGCCTCTTCCCGATGATTCATGAGTTTTCTCAGCTTTTTAGTAGCAACCAGGTCAAATATCTCCTTCAAAAATTCAGACTTTAAAACCTCACCTGCGCTTTGATTCACCCGAAGGCCTTCATGCAGTGGGAGGCAAGTCTCCTTTTGACTAACGCCTGCAGGAAACAAGCATTTGCAATGCAATAGGTCTTGCATTAGGAACGTTCGAGCTATTGGTATTGTAAATGAGACATTTTTTATTTGTTTTGTTTTTGAAAATAGCGAAATTAATAGCTTTGTCATTTACAATGCCAATATAACTTTTGCAAATGTGACACCTATAGCATTTGTAATGCAATATGTGTTGTATTTACGTGACTTACATGTATTGATATTACAAATAACAATGGCTTTTAATTTTTTTTATTAATGAATACTTAAATAAAAGCTATTGTAATTTATAATGGCAATAGCTTAAACTTTTGTAAATAACTTTTGTGAAGATTATGTTCAGTGTATTTTATTGTGACGAAAATCCAAGAACAGAAGTGAAATATTAACATCTTTTTGTTACATTTGTAATAAAGCTTGAAACATTGAGAGAACATATTTGAACCAGATGTTGTTGAATGGTTGCACAGATCGATGCTGTGGTGGCGCTGAGTGATGTTGTGGTGGCGAACGAGTGATGCTGTGGCATTCAATAATGTTGTGGTAGCGCATAGTGATGCTGTGGTGCCCCTGAGTGATGCTGTGGTGATGCTGAGTGATGTTGTGTGCTATGCTATGTTTTGTTTTGCTATGCTATGCTTTGTTGTGTTTGGTATGCTATGTTTTGCTATGCTATTATGTTTTGTTTTGCTATGCTATGTTTTGTTAAGCTATGCTATGTTTTGTTGTGCTATGTGTTGTTGTGTTTTGTTATGCTATGTTTTGTTATGCTATGTTTTGTTATGCTAGGTTTTGTTATGCTAGGTTTTGTTATGCTAGGTTTTGTTAAGCTATGCTATGCTTTGTTTTGTTATGCTATGTTTAGTTTTGCTATCCTATGCTTTGTTTTGTTATGCTTTGTTTTGTTATGCTATGTTTTGTTATGCTATGTTTTGTTATGCTATGTTTTGTTATGCTATGTTTTGTTATGCTATGTTTTGTTATGCTATGTTTTGTTATGCTATGTTTTGTTATGCTATGTTTTGTTATGCTATGTTTTGTTATGCTATGTTTTGTTATGCTATGTTTTGTTATGCTATGTTTTGTTATGCTATGTTTTGTTATGCTATGTTTTGTTATGCTATGTTTTGTTATGCTATGTTTGGTTTTGCTATCCTATGCTTTGTTATGCTATGTTTTGCTATCCTATGCTTTGTTATGCTATGTTTTGCTATCCTATGCTTTGTTATGCTATGTTTTGCTATGCTTTGCTATGCTATGTTTTGTTATGTATGCTATGTTTTGGTGTGTTTTGTTATGCTATTCTTTGTTGTGTTATGCTATGCTTTGTTTTGTTATGCTTTGTTTTGTTATGCTTTGTTTTGTTATGCTATGTTTTGTTATGCTATGTTTTGTTATACTATGCTATGTTTTGTTATGCTTTGTTATGTTATGCTATGCTTTGTGTTTTGCTATGCTATGTTTTGTTATGCTATGCTTTTTTGTTATGCTATGCTATGTTTTGTTATGCTATGCTGTTTTGTTATGCTATGCTGGTGAGGGTGCGTGAGGGGGTGTGAGGGTGAGGGGGTGTGAGGATGAGGGGGTGTGAGGGTGAGGGAGGCTGAGGGGGTGTGAGGGTGAGGTGTGAGTGAGTGAAGGTGTGTGAGGGTGAGGGGGTGTGTGAGGGTGAGAGGGGGTGTGTGAGGGTGAGAGCGGGTGAGTGAGGGTGTGTGAGGGTGAAGGGGTGTGTGAGGGGTGTATGAGGGTGAAGGGGTGTATGAGGCTGAGGGGGTGTGAGGGTGTTGGGGTGTGAGGGTGTTGGGGTGTAAGGGTGGGGGGGTGGGAGGGTGAGGGGGGGTGACGGTGAAGGGGTGTGACGGTGAGGGGTTGTGAAGGTGAAGGTGGGTGAGGGGGATTGAGGGTGAGGGGGTGTGAGGGCGAGCTGCAATCTGCACCAGGGGTGGCATGGTAAAATATAATTGATGTGCCGCTTCTTGAAGTACACAACAATATTCTGGCGTTGCTCAAGTCAAGAGTGACGTCATCTCCCGACCACCACCAGATCTCACAAGGAGTTGGGACCCTATGGACAGAGAATTACACGGCCACTGTGGCAGAAGAAAACCTGCATGATGCTGGTAGAGAGCACACGCGTCATCTGTACACATGACATGCTAGAGAGAATATAAAACACTGAACACCATCTGTTGTTACAGCGCAGCTATCCCTGGTGCAAGTTCGCGCTTCCGGAGATCATAGGTCTCCAACACGCATCAAAGGTCACGCTGCCAGAAACAAATAACACATTTCTATACTACCCACCCTCAGACGGCTGATGAAAATACACATCTCCAAGGCACAGCAATGCAGGCAGGCAGGCAGGACACGCATTGACAATGCAGAGCCCACGACGTCCCATATAATGTGCATCACTGACTCGCACAGCGAGGAGCCATAAAGGACAAACATTACTGATGCACAAACAACCCAGGCGACTAGAAAGAACATGCAGCCTCCTTGCAGTCACTGTCAGAAAATGTGCACACATGAGAAGGATGAGAGAGACGGGAAGCAGGGGAACAAAAGAGACAGGGCAAAAAAGAGACAGAGAAAAGGAGGCAACGAAAGAGGGGAACAAGTGGAAGAAGGAGACGGAAAATTAGTATCGCGGGAGCAGGGCTTCAAAAGGAGGGTGAAAATGATATAGTGGCGTTTTAAGAGAGAAATGAGGAAACAAAAAATAAGCGCGGAGGCAAAGGGAAAGATTAACGTTGGTGAGAGGGTGAAAACAAGGCCAGTAGGAAATCTGTCGCCAGCAGAAGGGTCTCGCAAAACAGCCCAGTAAACCATGTGTCTGTTTATCTGGAATACACAAAACTTCTGCTGGGTACGAGCACAGCATGCGACGTACTTTGAGCCTGAGGCTGCTCTGTGGTGGGGGAGAGGGAGGGGCTGGTGTGAGCGGCAGGAAAAGCAGATGGCCACAAAGGAATGCAGGAAGAGCAGAAGCGCTGTTTAGCTCGACCTTAAAAAAAAAAAAAAAAGCTCTCGGCATTGCTGTGGCGGGGGCGTGCATTCCTTTCAAGTCTGGTGCGGGGGAGCGGCAGCCTTTGAAGTCTGATGCAGAGGCACAGACAAATGGTGATGTGTGATGTGGCTGGCGATGATGTGCACACGCCTTGCTCACATGAACGGTACGCGATCCGCAGCTAGGTAGACTTTTCGGACCACCTACTATAATCTCGCCTATTCAATCCCTACGGGATAGAATAGGCGAGACCTAAAAAGCTGACATGTTCCCCCTTCTACCTAGGGAAAGAGCCCAGACAAGGAATAATCTCCCCAAAAAAACAAAAGAAATACCATAGGATGGAGCAATCTTACTTTCCACTCCCACAACTGTTTGGAGTCTTGGTGCCGCTCCCTAATGTAGAGGTTTTGCTCATTATTGGAGCGGATTCAGATGCTGGAAAACTGATGAATATGGAGTTTCTGAATCCCATCTACCTTTGCTGGCAGGTAATTCCTACTAGCTAGCTATGCTGGATCTCTTCAGGACTGCTCCTTTACCTCTCAGGGCCTCTCCTCAAGAGTTAACTTAATGTGGTGGGTCTCATGATTCCGATGAAATCTGTACCTTTCCCCACCCCTCCACCTGGCACCTACAAAGAAGTACGTATCCTTTAAGGTGCTGTACCCTGTGCCTACTGTGCTGCCCTCAGAAATCTCTTTTGCTGTTACCCTCAAACCCATTAGGGTCAGAAAATCATCTATATGTCAAAAGAGAAAATTAAGGTCTGTTTTGATCAGGAGCATTCTCAGGTCTTTGGCTCAGATCTTTTTCAAGGTTCAGAGATTTGCCAGGTTGAAAGAACTCTTTGTCTCTGACTCTGTTACTCTTGCCATGCCTGGTAATAGTTATGAAAGAAGTTGAAGTCTCAAAGGCTGATAAACCTCCTCCCTTCTTAAAACATTGACACATTTACCTATATCTTGCAAGCAGTGTGGAAACCTTTCTAGGGGATATCCTGGTCCATTCTCGTACTCTTTTGGATGAAGCCTCTTCGTTCACTTTGGTGGTACAATAAGCAGAAGAGGCAAAATCTAACATTTTTACCGAGATCTTGCATCCCTCCTCCACAATTTCAAAGTCTGTGCTACCCTTCAAAAACATGTTATTATATCTAGTCCTGACTAATTGGGGAAAACCCTGCTCAGGCCCACAGTTTACAGACTGAATGGCTAGAAGAAACCTAGTTACCCCATGTGATCTGAAGTTCTTGTTACACGATTCAGCTGAAACTACAGAGGTTCAAGCTTCCCCTACAATAGTTAACCCAAATGTCTTCATCATGACCCCTCGAGCCAGAGTCTAAAAGACTCAACTGTATGGGACTGAAAGTATTTGCTTCAGGCAACCTTGCTCTCTGCGCGATGAAAACAGATTGCTTTCTAGCTATGTACTCACCCCTGTTAGAGCTGGCAAAATTAAAATTTCTGAGAGATGCTTCTAACTGCAGATTCCTCACCCTCATAATATCCCCAGGCTCTAGACTGGATCTAGAGAATTTCCTCAGCAGTGCTCCCACACACTAATATGTGGTGCAAGTGATGGAATACCAATATTGCGTTGACACCCGTTGCTTTTTTTCTCCATGGTTTTTGGCACAGATCCTGAGCTCCTTTCCCAACCTTGTTGGTTTTCTGGTGACTTCTAAATTACATCAAACAATGTACCAGGGTCAATATCTCATTCAAACAGGCGGGATTCAACCTGTGCCTTGAATGGCAAGAGCGATTTGGGTCACAGACCCACACGACGTGTGCTTCTGGTGCTTGCGATCCGGGCATGTATCAAATAAATGTGCCTTCATGCACTTAAATGCGATCCAGGAGCAGAAGGTGAAACTATGTTGCGAAACATAAGAAGCGATAGCGATCTACATGCATATCTTGTTCCGCTTGAAGTCTTCCAGTAAGTTAAAGAAGTGCCATATGCACAAGATGGCAAAGCAGGACTTGACTTCAGCCACCAACTAATAATGATGCTGAGAAGGCGTCAATGGAAAGGTCATACCCCTGAAGAATATTCGAACTCCAATCTGTTGGTCCTTGCATGCTTCAATTTTTCTGGGCCTTCGTCGAACCAGCAGCAGATTGTGGTTATGAAGGCGGCCATGCTACAGTTCTTTCAGGTGCTTTTGGCTCCTTCTGGAGTGCCTTTAGGTCTCACAGATCCGTGAGTGGCTCCAGTTGGACTTCTGCTGGTGGGGCTTCCATCTAGCCAACTGACGTCATGGGACTAGTACCTAGGCTTGTTCTGACACCGGTTCATACATCTCAGGCGCCATGGTTCAAGTCAGACACTTCAGTACCAACACTTACTATGCCAGCGCTGACACAGGACCCGATAATGATGCAAGTCTCTGACGCTGACCATTGTGGCCGTAGGGCCACTTGGTACAAGCCTTGCTCTGGGCCTTTAGTCAGTCAACCTGTTACCAGGCAACATAGGCTAATCCCCAGTTATTTTCATTTTCTGATGTAACATCATGCGCCTGAAAGTCTGTTGGTATAGACATTCACTAGAATAATCGCTCCTAATACCTTTCTGCCCAAACCTTCAGATAGTGGCTCAAAACTCATTGATACCTTTCGAAAAAAGACCGTTGTCTTTGGGTAGTTTAGCCTTAAGATCCTTGAATGCTGTGTGGCTTCTGGGCAGGTACATCCGTGCTTTATGGTACATGCCTAGCAAGGTCTTGCCAGCCGTGATGGAAGAACTCTGCCCTCTCTGCACTCAGACAATGCATAATCCCAGACCACAGCGAGCATTTATTGCATGCTGGATTGTACACCAAGACTTTATGGGCATAGCTATTGGCAGCAGTCTAATGCTTAGAAGTCATCCCTGGATACAACCAACTGAGCTCTCCGGCGATGTCCGTGGATCCCTGGTGGACATGCATTTGTCTCCAGAAGCTGAAAGATTCTGTTTGCTCTACTTTCTCATACCGATGGAAGACAGAGGAGCTTGTAGGTATGTATTTTTGTATACCTATCTGCAGTTCACAGTGGAGGTTAGAATACATCCATTTTGATATGCTAATTTTCTCCCTTAATTCAGCCCCTCGGGTGTTCATGAAAGTGATGGCATGGTCACTGCCTAACTTCGGAGCCCGGGAATATGTATTACCATACTTTGATGACGGGCTGCTCAAAGCAGGTCTGCTGCAGTCGGTTGTAGACCACCTCCAAAACACACAACTTTCTGACATCTTTGAGGTTCTCCATCTATTGCCCGAAGTCCAACGCAGTGGATTTCCTATATGGGGCTGTTCTGGACATGGTGGCGTTCAAGGCCTTTCCACCACTGCAGTGAGCTCAGTACTTTCCGAATATGATCCTAATGTTGCAGGTTCATTCCTGGTGAGAGAGACTCCAAGTCTTCTTGCATTCTGAGCGTCATGCATACACTTCATCATGAATGCCAAATGGCATATGGGGTCCTTTAGAGGAACCTCAAGTATTTAATAGAGACATCTAGTCGCAGATTCCTTCTCCTTCTGTGAAATCTCCCCAGGCTTCTGCCCAGATCGGGAAATTTTTCAGCAATACCTCTGCACGCCAGGGGGTGGAGTTGTACGGCTCCATGATGACATCAATTCCGGTTATGACGTTAGTGAAGCCATACGCGCATACGTCAGAGTCTTCTTTTCCGGCATGTAACGCTGATCCGGAGAAGCACATCTCTTGTTGTTTTTCTGCCTGCCGTGATGATTTTTTTCATCTGAAACAGTGGGCCAGCTCTCTATGCCTTCTGGGTTTAAATCCTGTGGGTCTTGTGCGCGACAGATGTCTGAGACGGATCCTCAATCCATAGGTATGTGGTGCTTGGGCGAGCACCACGACACCGAATAATGCAATGCCTGCCAATGGCTAAAACCAAAGGCGTTGCAGGAGTAAAAGATGAAGCTCCTGACGGCGCAGTTCTCCCAAAAGTCAATCAACTGTGGTTCGGCAATCGGAGTCACTCCAGAGGCCTGTCTCATGCACCTTGCTCTTCATCCAGGGAATTTATCTTGAGAAATACGTATATATAGTTCATTATTCCAGAAAGAAGAAATACAATTCTTATTCCTTTCAAAATTATTCAATATTTTGTCATTTATTGACACAGCGTGAGATGAAGCGGCTATTGCTTGAATGCAAGTCTCTAGATCAGATATGTTTTTCACAGGAAAATTATTGGAAGAAAAATCCAGGATGGAACTACATAAACATTCGTATGGCAGGATACATTTTTGTTGCAGTTCTTCAAAAGTTAAAAAGATGTTGTTATGATGTATATTTATTAAGTAAAAAAAATACCTGGGTTTATCCAAGATGGCCACATTTTTATATCTCAATTAAGTTTTAACAAGTGATTATACCATAAGGACATATTTAAGGTATGGGAAATAGGTTTTTGAAAGAGAGTCTCAATCCTGCAATATTGTTTTTTTAGATTTTAGTAGTCAGTAATGCAAGTAACCGAAACGGTGTTATCAAATTTTTTTCAATGAGAAGCCATGAAGATGCATTTTGAATGTCTGTATTGTGAACCACAAGGTGCTTTGTTTTAAAATAAACACTTTAAGATCATTTGAAAAAATCTGATAAACCAAAACCACCACTACATTTTGCAATTTTTAATCTATTATAGCTTATCCTGGGTGTTTTGTTATCCGAAATAAATTTAGATATATGTTTATCTAAAGATTTATAAAACGTAAGAGGAAGTTAAGTAGGTATCAAAGATAAGTAATAAAAATATTTTTGGAGAAATAACTATATTAATAGAGTCAACTTTTCCTGACCAGTATAAGTGTAAAATAGACCACTTATGAATGTTGTCTTTGATATGATTAATAATATATTCACACCCTTTTCTTTTAACTGCGGAGCTGACTTGGGATTGCAGAGGAATCACCGCCCTAAAGCTACTCAGCTACAGCGGCCAACGAGACCAACCTCGCTGGACCCGCTTCGCGGGTCCCGCAGCGCCTCATGTCCCTGAGGAGGCTGACTGTGTGGGTGCTGGGAAGAGGAGGCGCGGGCAGGTGAGAGTGCGGGCGGGGCTGCGAGCACGCAGGCAGGGACTCCATTGTCCAGGAGCCCCTGCGCGCCCATTCAACACACCTGGGCTGCTCTCCCCGCTGGCCACGCCCCCCGCTTGACTGCCTCTTAAGCCATTCTCTCCACATACCATTGGGAACCCTTTTCTTTTAACTGCGGAGCTGACTTGGGATTGCAGAGGAATCACCGCCCTAAAGCTACTCGGCTACAGCGGCCAACGAGACCAACCTCGCCGGACCCGCTTCGCGGGTCCCGCAGCGCCTCGTGTCCCTGAGGCTGACTGTGTGGGTGCTGGGAAGAGGAGGCGCGGGCAGGTGAGAGTGCCGGCGGGGCTGCGAGCACGCAGGCAGGGACTCCATTGTCCAGGAGCCCCTGCGCGCCCATGACAAAAACCTGACAAAAGCCCTGATTTCTGGGGATCCTTTGCTGGTTAGAGCGGCCAGGAAGGATTACCTGAAAGCATTATCACTGGCCAAACGCGAGTGGGAGGAACAGCATTGGCAGGACCTATCCAATGCCGTGAGTAGTAGGAACCCGAACCTTTTTTGGGATTTGATTAATAGAACTAGACAGAGGAAATCGCAACCATTGGCTGCACACATAACTAGTCAGCAATGGTTTGATCATTTCTCATCCCTGTATGGAGGCATCGAGGAAACAGCCAGCCCTGGGGCAAATAGTTTGGGTGATGGGGATTCCTTAGGGTTGGACGACCTTCCATTTACGACCACAGAGGTAGTGGCGGCGATTAGACATCTAACCCCCAAGAAAGCAGCCGGGCAGGATGGGATTCCTGGAGATCTGTTGATAGTGGAGCCACAGGCTTGGGCCAAATTAATAGCCATAATAATGAATTTGATTACTAGGGGCCACCAGGTGCCAGATTCTTGGAAAGGTGCAGAGGTAGTAACCGTGTTCAAGAAGGGGGCAAGAGAGGACCCTGCAAACTACAGACCTATCAGTTTGATAGACATAATTCAGAAAGTGGTTGGCAGGGTCATCATCTCAAGAGTAGGAGATTGGATGGAGGAGGCCAGTATTCTTTCACACCTACAAGCGGGTTTTAGAAGAAAGGGAGGGACGATGGACCAGGTCTTTCGCTTTTTTGTTATCTATTGGAAGGCAGTTACCATCAAGAAAGGCAGTTTATATATGGTCTTCATAGATCTCAAAACAGCTTTCGACCTGGTCCCTCGCGCAAAATTATGGGAAATCCTAGGAGAGATGGGATTTCCCAGTGGTCTCCTTAACCTAATCGTAAAGCTCCACGAGGGGAATTACGCGAGGGTCAGATGGGGATCCCAGGGACAGTTAACAGATAGGGTCCCTGTGAGGAGAGGAGTACGCCAGGGCTGTGTTATGGCTCCGACCCTTTTCTCCCTATTCGTGAATGGAGTGGTGGACCATCTGAAGGGGGAGGAGGCGGATGCCCCATCCCTGGCGGGGGAAAGAATTCCCACTTTACTCTTCGCCGACGACACCTTATTAATCTCCAAATCCCCAGTGGGTCTGCAAAAACTCTTGAACCGGTTTAGCTCCTTCTGTACCATCCGAGGCTTAACCATCAACACTTCAAAAACTAAATTGATGGCACTCTCCCCCTCTAAAAGATTCAAAAATAATTTCCTGCTCAATGGCGTTCCTCTGGAGTTGGTTGAGTCTTTTGATTATCTTGGTGTCCGGATAAACAGTCGCATGACCTGGAAGAATCATTTGGCCAAAATGCTACTCAGTCACCGAAGAGTATCTGGGGTGACTTTGAGGGAGCTCCGTGAATCACGTAGTAAACCTGTCTCCCCGGCCGTGGCCATTTATGAGGGCCAGATTCTTCCTGCGGCATTATATGGCTCTGAACTCTGGGGGTTTGAAAAAGTTTCAGAGCTATCGACAGCGGAAAACAACTTTCTAAGGAAGGTGGTGGCTATTCCTACTTCCACCCCACTGATCCCCCTGAGACTAGATCTGGGCAGAAGAGCACTAAAGGACTTGGTAAGGCTACGCCCGTTGCTCTTTTGGACTCGTTTGAGAAGAACTGCGGAGCTTGCAAAATATGCTGAAGGGCTGGATGATCTTCTGCTACTGGATACGGGTAAAAAAATAGGATGGTTGAATAAATTGAAAGACCTGGCTCTTAACCTGGGGTTAAGGGATGCATGGGAGTCACAATCGCCACCACCCAAGGAAGTGATCAAAAAGCTATATTGGGACTGGGTACAGAGTAATGCGCTGAGGGTTACGGATGGGGGCTCACTCACGGATCAATTTTTGTTATTTAAATGTGTGAGAAAATTGGAGCCCTTCCTCGACCTGATAACCAAACCTCTAGATCGAGCGCTATATCTAAAACTGCGATATGGGACGCTTCCGGTGCATGATTTCACGGTGAGGTGGTCAAACTCTGGTGCCCCCCTGCGTTCATGCCCTGGCTGTGTAGCACCAAAGGAGTCTGTGGCCCATCTATTTTTTGCCTGCCCAGCTTACAAAGGGGCGCGGAAATTTTGGTTGAAACCGGTTTGCAGGGAACTGGGGCTGAGGTGTCATAGCCAGGCACTACGTGTACTTTCTACGGACACTTCATCTTCCATCATGATTTGCGGGGTGGCAAAATTCTTGGGTAGTGCGTGGATGACGCACTCCCGATTACTGAAATTGTATCCGGGGGGCCCTACGGTCTGATGCTGCATTCGCTGGTAGCAAACTAGTGACTGTTGTGTACCTCTTTCTTTTATTTGTTTTAATAATTTTTCTGGAGAATTGGAAAATGTATATTGCATATGTATTCTTTTATGGTGATTAATTTGCCGAATAAAGATATTAAATGGGATATATTCACAGTTCAATGTAATCAATTGTTTAATAGTATGAGAGAATAGGATACCAAGATATTTTAGTTTTTCCTTTTGCCATATTATTTCATTATTGGGAAGCATATCAGGGGTACAATGGACATTTAAAGGAAAACAATCTGTCTAATTAGTGTTTAGAGAGTAACCTGAAATCTAGGTGTATCTTTGAATTAAGTTAAATAGAGGAAGAATAGAAGAATCAAGATTTCTTATATATAATAATACATCATCGGCATAAGGTGAAATTTTTATAGCAACATCATTAAAAGTAATACCTTTTATTTTCATGCAATATCTGATAGCAATGAGCAAAGGTCCAATATCAAGGTGGAAAAGTAAAGGTGACAAGGGACAACCTTGACGAGTGCCTCTAAATGGGAAAACTTTATTAGAGAGTTGGCCATTAATTAAATGTCTAACGGGTGAACCAGAATAGAGTGCTGAAATCATATGAATAAAGGATTTGTCAAAATGAAATGAAGATAAAGTTCTAAGTAGATACTGCCAATGAACTTTGTCAAATGCTTTTTCGGCATCTAATGCTGCGACACCAGCAGGTAGATGCAAAGATAACATAGCTTCAATTACATGAAATAATGAATCTAGTGTTATTTACAGAATGTCTATGTGTAGGAAAGGGACCTTTTTTTTTGCATGGCTACCTCCCACTTTGCCGGCAATCTGATGCACTTTGACTGAATGTGCACTGGGTTCTTGTCAATCAGGTTCCCAGTGCCTGTGTACTTTGCCAAAACTATACCTTTGTTTCCACAATTGGCAAACTCTGGCTCACATGTAAGTTCCTTTGTAACATTTACCAGTGGTGCCAAGGGCATTGTGACCTGAGAGGGTCTCTAAAGGCTGCAGCTTGTATTGTGCTACCCTCAGAGACCCCTCAACAAACACATACACACTGCCATTGTAGATTGTGTTTTGGTGCAGACAAAACATAAGAGGCAACATGACACACATCCCTGTGTGCCATGCCCACCAACCACTCCCTGTGGCATAGGTAAGTCACCCCTCTAGCAGCCCTCACAGCCCTCAGGCAGGGTGCACTATACTGCAGGTGAGGGCACAGGTGCATGAGCAATGTGCCCCTACAGTCTCTGTGCCATTCACAGACCATTTAAGTGCAGTGGAACCATATTGAGTACATGGGCTGGGAGTTTGTCATTTGGAACTTCACAGCACCATGATGGCTTTACTGAATCAAACTCCTCAGCATAATAACCCAAACTGATGTCAGTGTTTGATTTCTTACAAAATGCATTCAGAGGGCATCTTAGAGATGCTCTCTGAAAAAGGACCTACTCCCTTGTGTCTAGCTGACTTGTTGGCACCAGCCTGCACACACAAACATGTTTCTGATCCTCTAAGGTGGGATTCCTTGTGTTCTTGTTGGTCTGGGAGAAAGGCTGTTTGGGGTGGAGGTGTTTCACAGCTACCCCCAAGCAGGAACAGCACTCAAAGGCTTCCTGCTCCTTGATATGCTAGCCAGGGTCTCTCCAGCTAGTGGAGATGCCCGCCTCCTTGACCAAACCTCACTTTTGGTAGCAAGGTCGGTGGGAAAATTAGTAGTCAGGAGAGGTGTGTCCCCTCTCTGCCAGGACCACCACTAAAGTGCCCTGGTCAGAGGTCACCCCCTCAGGAGATCCTCCACCTTGAATGGAAGGATTTGACCCAATCCGGTAAGGGGGTTGCCCCCTTCCCAAAGGGAGGGAACATTCAAAGGATGTAGTCACCCTAAAGGCAAGTAGCCCATTGGTTACCATCTGTCAGTACCCGTAACGTCCCTAAATTCAGATTTTAGGGGCAACCCTGAACCATGATCCAAGAAGAAGAGGACGAAGAAGAAGCCGTGCAGCAGAGCCTGAAAGAAGACTACTGATTTGGCCCCAGCCCTGCCGGCCTATCTACTGCTCAAAGACATTGTAAAGAAGACAATGCCTGTCCCATGGCCAGGGACTTCCAAGAACCCCAGGAAGACTGCCACTCTTCAGCCAAGACCAGATCTTGTGAGGACAACGGCCTT
Organism: Lissotriton helveticus; assembly: GCF_964261635.1. NCBI lineage: Eukaryota > Metazoa > Chordata > Amphibia > Caudata > Salamandridae > Lissotriton > Lissotriton helveticus. The sequence continues at coordinate 1,039,846,394 of NC_136061.1, forward strand.
GTCCAGAAAAGCAATACTTCAAAGATTCTGTATCCAAGCGGACCCGCCACTCCTGCCCACTATTCACCCGACGCTCATGGCCCAAGTCTGAGTTGCTTGCGTGTCCAGTGACATTTCCCCAGTGATCCAGACTTTGACTCCATCGGTGGCTGATGTAGTGTCCCTGCATCACAACTGGCTCCCAAGGACTGCACACAGACGCAAGTCGGTGAGGTGCTTCGCTTCTCTTTATTGTTCGTACTCTCGGGCTGCAGGCAGGCACCCCTGTCCACTTCCCCAACTCCCAAGCAATGCCCTGCCCCCCTCCCTGACCGGAAGTGGTGTCAGGTGGCTCCTCCTTCCTTCGTCTTGTGCAGGGTCCTAGTGCCCCTCTGCACATCATTCTGACATCTTCCCCTTTTGTAGAAGAAATATAATGACTGGTGATAGAGAAAATGAAAAGCAAGAAAATGAAGAATGAAACGAGAAGAGAACAAAGACAGAACACAGGAAAAGAAAACTTGAAAACACTGTCACTACTGACACACACTCATCGTTCTGACAACTGTTGTCATTTTGCTCTGTTTCTTATGGTGGCAGCTTGCTGTTCCATCTCTATAGTTCCACAATGAGCCATTTTGACTTTCTGCTCACTCTCTTTGGGCAGGTTGTCTCTGTTCCCTCTTTCGATATCTCTCTTGTTTTTCCAGCTCTGTCCAGTCCTTCATTGCTGTGCGGCATCCTTTCTGTGCCGTCCTGGTCTTCCTCTTTTACTGTTATTTCATAGTGCCTTGGTGCTGCATCTCCTTATGTGTTTTCTGATGTCTTAAATCCCCTGAAGTGTGAGCTGTTTCTGGTGATGCAGTGCGGACCTGCTTCCACCCTTTGGAGAACCGGGCCTTATGGGTCCAGCGGCGCAGGGCACGCCTAATATCTCCGGGTTCTCCAGCCTTGTCAGACAGAGACACGAGACACTCTGTTAGGCGTAGAAAATCAGGTTTATTAGCTGCAGCTAAGCACAGTGGTCCTAGAAGTACACCAGTGGTAAATTCTCAGGAGACTGCCACTTAATTCCGTGGCGCACAATCTATTATAGTACACAGATTTACAATGCCCACTCCCAAACATACAAAACTGACGAATAGGAATAGTTCTAAAACAAGTTATCGAATGTCCAAAACACACCCTTCTTTAAGACCCTGTGTGCTCCCCTCCCCTCAAGTTAATCAACACTAGTGCCCGTAATTCAATTTGCAGGTGGTAGAACATGTTTGAATGCTTCAATGGAGAAGTATGGCTCAATGGTTAGAGCGGCAGACCCTGATGCAGAGGTCTAGCCCGGGACCAGGGTTCAATTCCCCGCCTCGGCGGGTCTTGGGCTCAAAAAATTCCACGGACCTGATAATTCTCGCCTCGGTGCCTATTCCAATCATGGAGTTCCACTCTGCAACTCTGGGCAATAGCTTGCTTAATCTCCACAACGGCCCCCACAACGCTAAGGATGCCTGGCCTCCACCTTGGGGGTGCCCAGGAGTGGACACCTCACAGGGAAAGCCAGGATGGGTTCCACAGCGGTATTCGTACAAGCGCCTTGAGACCCTTGCGGGTGAGTAGTGCGCTATACAAGTATCAATTTACATTTTACATTTTATGTAACAAGAGAATACACGAAGAGAATAGCGAAGGCCAGTCAAATAAGATAAAGTCAGGAAGAATAGTGAGAGCCAAACAGTCAGTCGAGACAGGGATCAATCAGCCTAGACATGGATTAGTGGACTCGGCCAGACCCTGACATCGGGTTCGTAAACAAGGGCAGGGGGGTTTACTCTTTAACAGACAAGACACGTAGCAGCTGAAAAGGGCAAAAACACCGTGCCCGCCGTGCTGCCTGAGTGAGGCAACACAAAATGGCGGTTAGACACAAAATGGCAGCTAGATACGAAGCGGAGTCGAAAACTACGTAACCTCAGGCCCTCCTTTTGCCATACTCAGGCAAAGCACAAAAGACTCATGCTAGTCTGAGTCAATGTCAATGGTCATGAGGTCATTGAGCTGTTGCTGTAACATCATTCTAATATTCTCTGTTTTCTGTGACACTGGTTTTGGAACGCATACAGTGGCACAAAGTCCACAGATGGCTGGGCCACACTGTAAACAGAGGCAACAAGAAAAGATGATCGCTAGAATCGCTCCAAGGAAAGTTAATACTTTCCATCCCCATGTGGACAGTAGTCCCCAAAACCATCCCATCACAGACCAACCTCCAGTATCCTGATGAATGGACTCGGAGATGATATGTAGTTCAGAAATGGCTTGGTATACTGTAGGGGCATTATCAGGAACGTAAACGCAGCAACTAGACCCAATTAATTTACAGACTCCTCCTCTATCTGCAAGGACGATATCTAAAACCATCCTGTTTTGTAAAGTAATAAGACGATCCGCCTGAAGTTCCACTTTGAGAATATTCAATGCTCCAGAAGTTACGTTTATGGTAGCATCGACCACACGGACTAGACGTCTGATGTTACTGCTATTTACTATTGGACCCCAAAAGGGAAGGAACCCTTTCAGAAAATCTCCTCCCTCTTGTCCAGCTGTGTCTTCAGCATCGATAACCCCTCTACTAGATCTCTTTCTATGGTGATCTGCAGGAGCAGTATATGTCGGAGGAAGAAGGAAAGCTATATATCTGAAAGATACACGTTAGTGATAGATTCCTTACCTTAGAATATCCCCAGGCGTCAGACTGGATCCGGAATTTTTTTGCATAGCAGTACCCTTGCGCGTCGGTAGGCGTCGTCTGCGGCTCCACTTCCATCGTCGGTGTCGTGGGCGCCGTGATGACGTCGTCAGAGTACTTAGACGCCGCCTCCGCGTGCTGACGTCAGTTCTTCTTTTTTCAGCGCCAGCAGCGCAGATCCAGAAAAAGTGGTACCTTAGTCACTTTTTGACTATAACTTTTTTAATCTTTTGATCATCCTTTTTCGAAGTCTTCGACTCCGAACTGTGCCAGTAGGGATGCCAGGTTTTAAGCCCTGTGAGGATTGGGACCGGCTGATGTCGGTCACCGACCCTCACCGTCGGTGTCTCCACTGTCTCGGCGTCGATCACGACGACAAGACCTGTTCCGACTGTCGGGCCCTGACTTCGAAGGCTAGGCGGGAGCGGTCCTGTAAGCGGCTCGAACTCCGGCAGTCGGCCCCGCGCCGAGAGAGGTCCCGGTCCGGACGGAGGTCGACGGACCGGTCGCGGGAGAGGAGCCAGCGGAGCTCCGGGAGTCGACATCACTCCTCAGGGTCAAAGTTGTCAGGTAAGCACAAGAAGTCAGAGAGACGTCATCGCTCTTCCGACTCCCCGCTCGCGTGACGCGGCCCGATGGTTCTGGTGACACCGCCCACGCGGCTCCGTCGGAGTCGCAGGTGCCGCGTCCGGCCTCAAACCCTCCGGTCCCTGGGCCTAACGCGGCGCCGGAGGAGATCGAGCGGTTCCTCATGGCCATGAGGTCCCTCTCTCCTCCGACGGGCTCCGCGGCACCTTCGGGCCCAGTGGACCCGTCTGGGGGGCCTAGCGGGTCGGGGGCTTCGGTCCCAACGCCGTCTGCTGCTTCCGCTCCGACGCCGCCGGCGCCTTCGTGCCTGGTGCCGCAGGGCCCTGCTGGATCCGGTTCCGGATCCGGGTCGTCGCCGGTGGACTTAACGGCCTCCCCGGTGCCGGAGCGGCGCCGCTGGGCACCGCCGCTTCAGACGCCGTTCGGAGAGTTTACTTTCCATGAACCGCCCCCATCATATTCTAACCCTGAGTACCAGGACATGGGTGATAAGGAGGATTGGGAGGGCTCTGAGGACCCTCTGGCACGTGAATGCCAGTCTCTTGAGGACTGGGCAGGTGAACTTGGAGAGGCCAGTGGTATTGACACTTGGCCAGACACTGGCTTTGTCTCACCTCCTACCGTGGCTACGGAGGAGGGGGCAACCTATAGTGTGGTGTTGATGAGGGCGGCCAAGGCCTTGGGCCTTGAGCTCCCCGTCGCGGCCGTGAGGACTAACCTCCTCACTGAGGTCCTTAAGCCGCAGTCATGCTCAGCCGAGCCTCTGCTGCCGTTTAACGAGGCCTTGACCAACGTTCTTTTGGGCACTTGGTCCAGGCCCGCTACAGGTTCGCCTGTAGATAGGAACGTGGCAAGACGCTACCGCCTGGCCCCGGGCGACCCTTGTTTCCTGTCCACCCACCCCTCTCCAGAGAGCCTGGTGATCCAGGCCTCAAATTCCCAGACCGCAATCCCGTCTGCGCCGCCTGACAGGGAATCCAAGAGGTACGAGCAATACGGCAAGAAGGTATTCTTTTCCCTGAGTCTGGGACTGCGGTCTTCCAACACCGCGTGCCTCTTGGGCCATTAAACCCACTCTCTGTGGGACACGGTCGCGGACGTGCTGCCAGAATGCCCGTTGGAGGTACGGGCTAAACTCGGCCAAGCCCTTGTGGAGGGCCGAGATGCAGCACGTTATTCGATCCGGTGTGGACTGGATACCACCGACTCTCTGGGCAGAGCGATGGCAACGACGGTGGCGATTCGTCGCCGCACCTGGTTGAGGTCCGCCAATTTCTCGGCTGATTTCCAGAATACACTCATGGACATGCCGTTTGATGGCCGTCGCCTATTTGGCGACAAGGCAGACCATGCGCTTGAGCGCTTTAAGGACTCCAGGGCTACGGCCAAGTCCTTGGGCCTCTCGGCCCCGCGCCAGCAATCGGCTGCCTTTCACTCCTTTCGTGGCCACGGAAGGGGTGTACCCACACGTGCTGCCAGCCACGCTCCACAGTGTAATACCCAACGCGGTGGCGGCCGTGGAAACCGCCGTGGCGGCGGTTGGGGACAACGGCGAGGTCAGTCCACACCTTCCCCCGCAGCATCCGCTTCAAAACCCTCCTAGTCCGTGCTTTCAGGCCCATGTGACGCCAGTGGGGGGCAGGGTTCGCCATCACCACCACCACTGGCGCACTGTCACGTCGGACAGGTGGGTGCTGCAAAACGTCCGAAGGGGCTACTCCCTACCCTTCGAGGCGACCCCTCCAGCCATGCCACCGCGTGTCGGGGGATCATTTGCGGCTTCTGCAAGAGGAAGTTACGGCCTTCTTGGCCAAGGGGGCCATTGAGCGCGTTCCTGGGCCAGAAGTAGGGTGTGGTTGCTACTCCCACAACTTTCTGGTACCCAAGAAGGGCAAAGGGGGCCTACGCCCTATCTTGGACCTAAGGAACGTCAACGGCTTCCTCCGGAAGGAGAAGTTCAAAATGCTGACACTGGCTCGGGTCTTAGCTGCCCTGCCCTGGACCCAGGAGACTGGATGGTAGCGTTGGACTTGCAGGACGCTTATTTCCACATCCCTGTCCTGCCGGCCCACCGGCGCTACCTGCGGTTCACGGTTGGCCACAAGCACTTTCAGTATACCGTGCTCCCCTTCGGCCTTACCAGCGCCCCACGGGTGTTCACAAAGGTGATGGCGGTGGTCGCAGCTCATCTGCGCAGGTTTGGGGTTTCAGTCTTCCCCTACCTCGACAACTGGTTGTTGAAGGCGGGCTTGCCCCAAACAGTCGTCAGCCACCTCCAGACGACGACAGACCTCCTGCACAAGCTGGGGTTCTCCCTCAATGTGCCGAAGTCACACCTGTGTCCCTCTCAGAAGCTCCTCTTCATCGGAGCGGTTCTGGACTCAGCGCAGTTTCGGGTTTATCCTCCCGAGCAGCGGGTTCGGGATATTCAGGCTTTGATTCCGATCTTTCAGCCTTTATCCCGAGTCTCGGTCAGGTTGACGCTGCGGCTTCTGGGGCTGATGGCCTCCTGCATCCTTCTGGTGCATCACGCCAGGTGGCGGATGCGGGCTTTGCAGTGGGACCTGAAGTTTCAGTGGGCCCAGCATCAGTGCAACCTGTCCGACCACGTCCTGATCTCGGAGGGCACTGCGAGACAACTGCAGTGGTGACTCACGGACTGCAATTGGGTCAGCGGCAGATCCCTCTCCCTTCCCCAACCGGAGCACGTAGTTGTGACGGATGCATCCCTCCAGGGCTGGGGAGGCCACATGGGAGAAGCGGAGATCAGAGGCCTCTGGTCTCCGGCAGAGCCCCGGCTCCACATCAACCTTTTGGAGTTGCGGGCGATTCGTCTAGCACTAAAGGCATTCCTCCCCTCTGTCTGGGGGAGTGTAGTGCAGGTGTTCACGGACAACATCACCGCCATGTGGTACTGCAACAAACAGGGCGGGGTGGGGTCGTGGACCCTTTGCCAGGAAGCTCTGCGCCTCTGGCAGTGGCTAGAACGCCAGGGCGTGACCCTGGTGGCTCAACACCTGGCAGGTTCCCTGAACGCCAGGGCGGACGAGCTCAGCCGTCGGTGCATGATGGATCACGAATGGCGTCTGAACTCGGACATGGCACAAGGCCTCTTTCTGCTATGGGGAGAGCCTTGGTTAGATCTATTCGCCACCGAAGAGAACGCGCAATGTCATCAGTTCTGCGCGTTGTAATTTCCAAGGCGGCACTCACTCGGAGACGCTGTTTGTCGCGAGTGGAGTTGCGGTCTGTTGTACGCCTTTCCGCCTATACCACTTCTGCCCAGAGTGCTGAAGAAGATCAAGCACGACTGGGCACAAGTCATCCTTGTGGCTCCGGACTGGGCACGAAGGTACTGGTATCCAGAGCTACTCAGTATGTCAGTCGATCCCCCGGTTCGTCTGCCTCTTCAGGAGGACCTTCTGTCGCAGCAGCAGGGGACTGTCCTCTACCCGAACCTGTCCAGTCTCCACCTCCATGCTTGGAGATTGAGCGGCGACAGTGGAGGCCATTTGACTTGCCTCCTGAAGACTGTAACGTCATTCTGGCAGCCAGGCGTCCCTCCACAAAGTCGGTATACGCCTGCAGGTGTAACAGATTTGTAGCATGGTGCACAGCAAAGGCTGTGGATCCTCTTGCTGCCCCTCTCTCTGAGGTTCTTCTTTTCCTTCTTTCTCTTGACTAGCAGGGCTCTGCTCTGGGCACTATCAAGGGCTATCTTTCTGCCCTTTCAGCCTTTCTAAGGCTGCCTGATCAACCTTCTTTGTTCAAGTCCCCTATTGTAAGTCGTTTTCTTAAGGGCATCACACACACGTTTCCTCCTGTTCCGTTTGTGATGCCTCAGTGGGACTTGAACCTTGTCCTTACGTTTCTGATGTGCGCTCCCTTTGAGCCACTTCACAACTGTCCACTCCGCCTTCTTACTTTGAAGACTGCTTTCCTGGTTGCCATCACCTCTGCCAGGAGAGTGAGTGAGCTCCAGGCCCTTTCTTGTACTCCTCCTTTCCTTTCTGTCCATCCGGACAAGGTTGTGTTGCGTACTAAGCCATCTTTCCTGCCCAAGGTTGTCACAGCCTTCCACAGCGGGCAGTCTATCACCTTGCCAACCTTCTTCCCGCCACCGCATCCCTCTAAAGAGGAAGAGCGGCTCCACCGTCTGGACCCAAAACGTGCGCTCTCATTCTATTTGGATCACACACGCCAGGTCCGGGTGGATGACCAACTCTTTGTTGGTTACTTGGGCGCTAAGAAGGGGAAAGCAGTGCACAAGAGGACCATCTCCCGGTGGATCAACTTGTGTATCCAGGCATGTTACTCCTTGGCTAAAAAGGAGCCCCCTGTTGGATTGCGGGCTCATTTCACCCGAGCCACGGCGACTACAATTGCCCTGGGCCGGGGAGTACCCTTACAAGACATCTGTCAGGCAGCTACGTGGGCCTCGCTGCACACGTTTGCAAGACACTACTGCCTGGACAGCCAAGTCCGGAGGGATGGCTTCTTTGGCCGTTCTGTCCTCCGGGACTTTCTGGTGTGATTATTGGTTCGCAGACCCACCACCGGGGTTGGTATTGCTGGGGTATCTATTCTAAGGTAAGGAATCTATCACTAACGTGTCTCTTTCAGATGCACAAGTTACTACTTGTGTAACGATATATCTGTAAGAGACATTAGTTAGTGATAGATTCCTTACCGACCCACCCAGCCTCCCCGTTCTGCGAACCAATATCTAGGGTTAGGGTTATCCCCTTTCAGGGCCCTAGTTTCAAAAGCACCAGTGTTGGTTTTTAACATTGCTCATCGCTTCTGGCGCGGAAAAGCTGTGTCTAAGAACTGATGTCCGCACGCGGAGGCGGCGTCTAAGTACTCCGACAACGTCATCACGGCTGGTTGAATAAATTGAAAGACCTGGCTCTTAACCTGGGGTTAAGGGATGCATGGGAGTCACAATCGCCACCACCCAAGGAAGTGATCAAAAAGCTATATTGGGACTGGGTACAGAGTAATGCGCTGAGGGTTACGGATGGGGGCTCACTCACGGATCAATTTTTGTTATTTAAATGTGTGAGAAAATTGGAGCCCTTCCTCGACCTGATAACCAAACCTCTAGATCGAGCGCTATATCTAAAACTGCGATATGGGACGCTTCCGGTGCATGATTTCACGGTGAGGTGGTCAAACTCTGGTGCCCCCCTGCGTTCATGCCCTGGCTGTGTAGCACCAAAGGAGTCTGTGGCCCATCTATTTTTTGCCTGCCCAGCTTACAAAGGGGCGCGGAAATTTTGGTTGAAACCGGTTTGCAGGGAACTGGGGCTGAGGTGTCATAGCCAGGCACTACGTGTACTTTCTACGGACACTTCATCTTCCATCATGATTTGCGGGGTGGCAAAATTCTTGGGTAGTGCGTGGATGACGCACTCCCGATTACTGAAATTGTATCCGGGGGGCCCTACGGTCTGATGCTGCATTCGCTGGTAGCAAACTAGTGACTGTTGTGTACCTCTTTCTTTTATTTGTTTTAATAATTTTTCTGGAGAATTGGAAAATGTATATTGCATATGTATTCTTTTATGGTGATTAATTTGCCGAATAAAGATATTAAATGGGATATATTCACAGTTCAATGTAATCAATTGTTTAATAGTATGAGAGAATAGGATACCAAGATATTTTAGTTTTTCCTTTTGCCATATTATTTCATTATTGGGAAGCATATCAGGGGTACAATGGACATTTAAAGGAAAACAATCTGTCTAATTAGTGTTTAGAGAGTAACCTGAAATCTAGGTGTATCTTTGAATTAAGTTAAATAGAGGAAGAATAGAAGAATCAAGATTTCTTATATATAATAATACATCATCGGCATAAGGTGAAATTTTTATAGCAACATCATTAAAAGTAATACCTTTTATTTTCATGCAATATCTGATAGCAATGAGCAAAGGTCCAATATCAAGGTGGAAAAGTAAAGGTGACAAGGGACAACCTTGACGAGTGCCTCTAAATGGGAAAACTTTATTAGAGAGTTGGCCATTAATTAAATGTCTAACGGGTGAACCAGAATAGAGTGCTGAAATCATATGAATAAAGGATTTGTCAAAATGAAATGAAGATAAAGTTCTAAGTAGATACTGCCAATGAACTTTGTCAAATGCTTTTTCGGCATCTAATGCTGCGACACCAGCAGGTAGATGCAAAGATAACATAGCTTCAATTACATGAAATAATGAATCTAGTGTTATTTACAGAATGTCTATGTGTAGGAAAGGGACCTTTTTTTTTGCATGGCTACCTCCCACTTTGCCGGCAATCTGATGCACTTTGACTGAATGTGCACTGGGTTCTTGTCAATCAGGTTCCCAGTGCCTGTGTACTTTGCCAAAACTATACCTTTGTTTCCACAATTGGCAAACTCTGGCTCACATGTAAGTTCCTTTGTAACATTTACCAGTGGTGCCAAGGGCATTGTGACCTGAGAGGGTCTCTAAAGGCTGCAGCTTGTATTGTGCTACCCTCAGAGACCCCTCAACAAACACATACACACTGCCATTGTAGATTGTGTTTTGGTGCAGACAAAACATAAGAGGCAACATGACACACATCCCTGTGTGCCATGCCCACCAACCACTCCCTGTGGCATAGGTAAGTCACCCCTCTAGCAGCCCTCACAGCCCTCAGGCAGGGTGCACTATACTGCAGGTGAGGGCACAGGTGCATGAGCAATGTGCCCCTACAGTCTCTGTGCCATTCACAGACCATTTAAGTGCAGTGGAACCATATTGAGTACATGGGCTGGGAGTTTGTCATTTGGAACTTCACAGCACCATGATGGCTTTACTGAATCAAACTCCTCAGCATAATAACCCAAACTGATGTCAGTGTTTGATTTCTTACAAAATGCATTCAGAGGGCATCTTAGAGATGCTCTCTGAAAAAGGACCTACTCCCTTGTGTCTAGCTGACTTGTTGGCACCAGCCTGCACACACAAACATGTTTCTGATCCTCTAAGGTGGGATTCCTTGTGTTCTTGTTGGTCTGGGAGAAAGGCTGTTTGGGGTGGAGGTGTTTCACAGCTACCCCCAAGCAGGAACAGCACTCAAAGGCTTCCTGCTCCTTGATATGCTAGCCAGGGTCTCTCCAGCTAGTGGAGATGCCCGCCTCCTTGACCAAACCTCACTTTTGGTAGCAAGGTCGGTGGGAAAATTAGTAGTCAGGAGAGGTGTGTCCCCTCTCTGCCAGGACCACCACTAAAGTGCCCTGGTCAGAGGTCACCCCCTCAGGAGATCCTCCACCTTGAATGGAAGGATTTGACCCAATCCGGTAAGGGGGTTGCCCCCTTCCCAAAGGGAGGGAACATTCAAAGGATGTAGTCACCCTAAAGGCAAGTAGCCCATTGGTTACCATCTGTCAGTACCCGTAACGTCCCTAAATTCAGATTTTAGGGGCAACCCTGAACCATGATCCAAGAAGAAGAGGACGAAGAAGAAGCCGTGCAGCAGAGCCTGAAAGAAGACTACTGATTTGGCCCCAGCCCTGCCGGCCTATCTACTGCTCAAAGACATTGTAAAGAAGACAATGCCTGTCCCATGACCAGGGACTTCCAAGAACCCCAGGAAGACTGCCACTCTTCAGCCAAGACCAGATCTTGTGAGGACAACGGCCTTGTCCAGAAAAGCAATACTTCAAAGATTCTGTATCCAAGCGGACCCGCCACTCCTGCCCACTATTCACCCGACGCTCATGGCCCAAGTCTGAGTTGCTTGCATGTCCAGTGACATTTCCCCAGTGATCCAGACTTTGACTCCATCGGTGGCTGATGTAGTGTCCCTGCATCACAACTGGCTCCCAAGGACTGCACACAGACGCAAGTCGGTGAGGTGCTTCGCTTCTCTTTATTGTTCGTACTCTCGGGCTGCAGGCAGGCACCCCTGTCCACTTCCCCAACTCCCAAGCAATGCCCTGCCCCCCTCCCTGACCGGAAGTGGTGTCAGGTGGCTCCTCCTTCCTTCGTCTTGTGCAGGGTCCTAGTGCCCCTCTGCACATCATTCTGACATCTTCCCCTTTTGTAGAAGAAATATGATGACTGGTGATAGAGAAAATGAAAAGCAAGAAAATGAAGAATGAAACGAGAAGAGAACAAAGACAGAACACAGGAAAAGAAAACTTGAAAACACTGTCACTACTGACACACACTCATCGTTCTGACAACTGTTGTCATTTTGCTCTGTTTCTTATGGTGGCAGCTTGCTGTTCCATCTCTATAGTTCCACAATGAGCCATTTTGACTTTCTGCTCACTCTCTTTGGGCAGGTTGTCTCTGTTCCCTCTTTCGATATCTCTCTTGTTTTTCCAGCTCTGTCCAGTCCTTCATTGCTGTGCGACATCCTTTCTGTGCCGTCCTGGTCTTCCTCTTTTACTGTTATTTCATAGTGCCTTGGTGCTGCATCTCCTTATGTGTTTTCTGATGTCTTAAATCCCCTGAAGTGTGAGCTGTTTCTGGTGATGCAGTGCGGACCTGCTTCCACCCTTTGGAGAACCGGGCCTTATGGGTCCAGCGGCGCAGGGCACGCCTAATATCTCCGGGTTCTCCAGCCTTGTCAGACAGAGACACGAGACACTCTGTTAGGCGTAGAAAATCAGGTTTATTAGCTGCAGCTAAGCACAGTGGTCCTAGAAGTACACCAGTGGTAAATTCTCAGGAGACTGCCACTTAATTCCGTGGCGCACAATCTATTATAGTACACAGATTTACAATGCCCACTCCCAAACATACAAAACTGACGAATAGGAATAGTTCTAAAACAAGTTATCGAATGTCCAAAACACACCCTTCTTTAAGACCCTGTGTGCTCCCCTCCCCTCAAGTTAATCAACACTAGTGCCCGTAATTCAATTTGCAGGTGGTAGAACATGTTTGAATGCTTCAATGGAGAAGTATGGCTCAATGGTTAGAGCGGCAGACCCTGATGCAGAGGTCTAGCCCGGGACCAGGGTTCAATTCCCCGCCTCGGCGGGTCTTGGGCTCAAAAAATTCCACGGACCTGATAATTCTCGCCTCGGTGCCTATTCCAATCATGGAGTTCCACTCTGCAACTCTGGGCAATAGCTTGCTTAATCTCCACAACGGCCCCCACAACGCTAAGGATGCCTGGCCTCCACCTTGGGGGTGCCCAGGAGTGGACACCTCACAGGGAAAGCCAGGATGGGTTCCACAGCGGTATTCGTACAAGCGCCTTGAGACCCTTGCGGGTGAGTAGTGCGCTATACAAGTATCAATTTACATTTTACATTTTATGTAACAAGAGAATACACGAAGAGAATAGCGAAGGCCAGTCAAATAAGATAAAGTCAGGAAGAATAGTGAGAGCCAAACAGTCAGTCGAGACAGGGATCAATCAGCCTAGACATGGATTAGTGGACTCGGCCAGACCCTGACATCGGGTTCGTAAACAAGGGCAGGGGGGTTTACTCTTTAACAGACAAGACACGTAGCAGCTGAAAAGGGCAAAAACACCGTGCCCGCCGTGCTGCCTGAGTGAGGCAACACAAAATGGCGGTTAGACACAAAATGGCAGCTAGATACGAAGCGGAGTCGAAAACTACGTAACCTCAGGCCCTCCTTTTGCCATACTCAGGCAAAGCACAAAAGACTCATGCTAGTCTGAGTCAATGTCAATGGTCATGAGGTCATTGAGCTGTTGCTGTAACATCATTCTAATATTCTCTGTTTTCTGTGACACTGGTTTTGGAACGCATACAGTGGCACAAAGTCCACAGATGGCTGGGCCACACTGTAAACAGAGGCAACAAGAAAAGATGATCGCTAGAATCGCTCCAAGGAAAGTTAATACTTTCCATCCCCATGTGAACAGTAGTCCCCAAAACCATCCCATCACAGACCAACCTCCAGTATCCTGATGAATGGACTCGGAGATGATATGTAGTTCAGAAATGGCTTGGTATACTGTAGGGGCATTATCAGGAACGTAAACGCAGCAACTAGACCCAATTAATTTACAGACTCCTCCTCTATCTGCAAGGACGATATCTAAAACCATCCTGTTTTGTAAAGTAATAAGACGATCCGCCTGAAGTTCCACTTTGAGAATATTCAATGCTCCAGAAGTTACGTTTATGGTAGCATCGACCACACGGACTAGACGTCTGATGTTACTGCTATTTACTATTGGACCCCAAAAGGGAAGGAACCCTTTCAGAAAATCTCCTCCCTCTTGTCCAGCTGTGTCTTCAGCATCGATAACCCCTCTACTAGATCTCTTTCTATGGTGATCTGCAGGAGCAGTATATGTCGGAGGAAGAAGGAAAGCTATATATCTGAAAGATACACGTTAGTGATAGATTCCTTACCTTAGAATATCCCCAGGCGTCAGACTGGATCCGGAATTTTTTTGCATAGCAGTACCCTTGCGCGTCGGTAGGCGTCGTCTGCGGCTCCACTTCCATCGTCGGTGTCGTGGGCGCCGTGATGACGTCGTCAGAGTACTTAGACGCCGCCTCCGCGTGCTGACGTCAGTTCTTCTTTTTTCAGCGCCAGCAGCGCAGATCCAGAAAAAGTGGTACCTTAGTCACTTTTTGACTATAACTTTTTTAATCTTTTGATCATCCTTTTTCGAAGTCTTCGACTCCGAACTGTGCCAGTAGGGATGCCAGGTTTTAAGCCCTGTGAGGATTGGGACCGGCTGATGTCGGTCACCGACCCTCACCGTCGGTGTCTCCACTGTCTCGGCGTCGATCACGACGACAAGACCTGTTCCGACTGTCGGGCCCTGACTTCGAAGGCTAGGCGGGAGCGGTCCTGTAAGCGGCTCGAACTCCGGCAGTCGGCCCCGCGCCGAGAGAGGTCCCGGTCCGGACGGAGGTCGACGGACCGGTCGCGGGAGAGGAGCCAGCGGAGCTCCGGGAGTCGACATCACTCCTCAGGGTCAAAGTTGTCAGGTAAGCACAAGAAGTCAGAGAGACGTCATCGCTCTTCTGACTCCCCGCTCGCGTGACGCGGCCCGATGGTTCTGGTGACACCGCCCACGCGGCTCCGTCGGAGTCGCAGGTGCCGCGTCCGGCCTCAAACCCTCCGGTCCCTGGGCCTAACGCGGCGCCGGAGGAGATCGAGCGGTTCCTCATGGCCATGAGGTCCCTCTCTCCTCCGACGGGCTCCGCGGCACCTTCGGGCCCAGTGGACCCGTCTGGGGGGCCTAGCGGGTCGGGGGCTTCGGTCCCAACGCCGTCTGCTGCTTCCGCTCCGACGCCGCCGGCGCCTTCGTGCCTGGTGCCGCAGGGCCCTGCTGGATCCGGTTCCGGATCCGGGTCGTCGCCGGTGGACTTAACGGCCTCCCCGGTGCCGGAGCGGCGCCGCTGGGCACCGCCGCTTCAGACGCCGTTCGGAGAGTTTACTTTCCATGAACCGCCCCCATCATATTCTAACCCTGAGTACCAGGACATGGGTGATAAGGAGGATTGGGAGGGCTCTGAGGACCCTCTGGCACGTGAATGCCAGTCTCTTGAGGACTGGGCAGGTGAACTTGGAGAGGCCAGTGGTATTGACACTTGGCCAGACACTGGCTTTGTCTCACCTCCTACCGTGGCTACGGAGGAGGGGGCAACCTATAGTGTGGTGTTGATGAGGGCGGCCAAGGCCTTGGGCCTTGAGCTCCCCGTCGCGGCCGTGAGGACTAACCTCCTCACTGAGGTCCTTAAGCCGCAGTCATGCTCAGCCGAGCCTCTGCTGCCGTTTAACGAGGCCTTGACCAACGTTCTTTTGGGCACTTGGTCCAGGCCCGCTACAGGTTCGCCTGTAGATAGGAACGTGGCAAGACGCTACCGCCTGGCCCCGGGCGACCCTTGTTTCCTGTCCACCCACCCCTCTCCAGAGAGCCTGGTGATCCAGGCCTCAAATTCCCAGACCGCAATCCCGTCTGCGCCGCCTGACAGGGAATCCAAGAGGTACGAGCAATACGGCAAGAAGGTATTCTTTTCCCTGAGTCTGGGACTGCGGTCTTCCAACACCGCGTGCCTCTTGGGCCATTAAACCCACTCTCTGTGGGACACGGTCGCGGACGTGCTGCCAGAATGCCCGTTGGAGGTACGGGCTAAACTCGGCCAAGCCCTTGTGGAGGGCCGAGATGCAGCACGTTATTCGATCCGGTGTGGACTGGATACCACCGACTCTCTGGGCAGAGCGATGGCAACGACGGTGGCGATTCGTCGCCGCACCTGGTTGAGGTCCGCCAATTTCTCGGCTGATTTCCAGAATACACTCATGGACATGCCGTTTGATGGCCGTCGCCTATTTGGCGACAAGGCAGACCATGCGCTTGAGCGCTTTAAGGACTCCAGGGCTACGGCCAAGTCCTTGGGCCTCTCGGCCCCGCGCCAGCAATCGGCTGCCTTTCACTCCTTTCGTGGCCACGGAAGGGGTGTACCCACACGTGCTGCCAGCCACGCTCCACAGTGTAATACCCAACGCGGTGGCGGCCGTGGAAACCGCCGTGGCGGCGGTTGGGGACAACGGCGAGGTCAGTCCACACCTTCCCCCGCAGCATCCGCTTCAAAACCCTCCTAGTCCGTGCTTTCAGGCCCATGTGACGCCAGTGGGGGGCAGGGTTCGCCATCACCACCACCACTGGCGCACTGTCACGTCGGACAGGTGGGTGCTGCAAAACGTCCGAAGGGGCTACTCCCTACCCTTCGAGGCGACCCCTCCAGCCATGCCACCGCGTGTCGGGGGATCATTTGCGGCTTCTGCAAGAGGAAGTTACGGCCTTCTTGGCCAAGGGGGCCATTGAGCGCGTTCCTGGGCCAGAAGTAGGGTGTGGTTGCTACTCCCACAACTTTCTGGTACCCAAGAAGGGCAAAGGGGGCCTACGCCCTATCTTGGACCTAAGGAACGTCAACGGCTTCCTCCGGAAGGAGAAGTTCAAAATGCTGACACTGGCTCGGGTCTTAGCTGCCCTGCCCTGGACCCAGGAGACTGGATGGTAGCGTTGGACTTGCAGGACGCTTATTTCCACATCCCTGTCCTGCCGGCCCACCGGCGCTACCTGCGGTTCACGGTTGGCCACAAGCACTTTCAGTATACCGTGCTCCCCTTCGGCCTTACCAGCGCCCCACGGGTGTTCACAAAGGTGATGGCGGTGGTCGCAGCTCATCTGCGCAGGTTTGGGGTTTCAGTCTTCCCCTACCTCGACAACTGGTTGTTGAAGGCGGGCTTGCCCCAAACAGTCGTCAGCCACCTCCAGACGACGACAGACCTCCTGCACAAGCTGGGGTTCTCCCTCAATGTGCCGAAGTCACACCTGTGTCCCTCTCAGAAGCTCCTCTTCATCGGAGCGGTTCTGGACTCAGCGCAGTTTCGGGTTTATCCTCCCGAGCAGCGGGTTCGGGATATTCAGGCTTTGATTCCGATCTTTCAGCCTTTATCCCGAGTCTCGGTCAGGTTGACGCTGCGGCTTCTGGGGCTGATGGCCTCCTGCATCCTTCTGGTGCATCACGCCAGGTGGCGGATGCGGGCTTTGCAGTGGGACCTGAAGTTTCAGTGGGCCCAGCATCAGTGCAACCTGTCCGACCACGTCCTGATCTCGGAGGGCACTGCGAGACAACTGCAGTGGTGACTCACGGACTGCAATTGGGTCAGCGGCAGATCCCTCTCCCTTCCCCAACCGGAGCACGTAGTTGTGACGGATGCATCCCTCCAGGGCTGGGGAGGCCACATGGGAGAAGCGGAGATCAGAGGCCTCTGGTCTCCGGCAGAGCCCCGGCTCCACATCAACCTTTTGGAGTTGCGGGCGATTCGTCTAGCACTAAAGGCATTCCTCCCCTCTGTCTGGGGGAGTGTAGTGCAGGTGTTCACGGACAACATCACCGCCATGTGGTACTGCAACAAACAGGGCGGGGTGGGGTCGTGGACCCTTTGCCAGGAAGCTCTGCGCCTCTGGCAGTGGCTAGAACGCCAGGGCGTGACCCTGGTGGCTCAACACCTGGCAGGTTCCCTGAACGCCAGGGCGGACGAGCTCAGCCGTCGGTGCATGATGGATCACGAATGGCGTCTGAACTCGGACGTGGCACAAGGCCTCTTTCTGCTATGGGGAGAGCCTTGGTTAGATCTATTCGCCACCGAAGAGAACGCGCAATGTCATCAGTTCTGCGCGTTGGAATTTCCAAGGCGGCACTCACTCGGAGACGCTGTTTGTCGCGAGTGGAGTTGCGGTCTGTTGTACGCCTTTCCGCCTATACCACTTCTGCCCAGAGTGCTGAAGAAGATCAAGCACGACTGGGCACAAGTCATCCTTGTGGCTCCGGACTGGGCACGAAGGTACTGGTATCCAGAGCTACTCAGTATGTCAGTCGATCCCCCGGTTCGTCTGCCTCTTCAGGAGGACCTTCTGTCGCAGCAGCAGGGGACTGTCCTCTACCCGAACCTGTCCAGTCTCCACCTCCATGCTTGGAGATTGAGCGGCGACAGTGGAGGCCATTTGACTTGCCTCCTGAAGACTGTAACGTCATTCTGGCAGCCAGGCGTCCCTCCACAAAGTCGGTATACGCCTGCAGGTGTAACAGATTTGTAGCATGGTGCACAGCAAAGGCTGTGGATCCTCTTGCTGCCCCTCTCTCTGAGGTTCTTCTTTTTCTTCTTTCTCTTGACTAGCAGGGCTCTGCTCTGGGCACTATCAAGGGCTATCTTTCTGCCCTTTCAGCCTTTCTAAGGCTGCCTGATCAACCTTCTTTGTTCAAGTCCCCTATTGTAAGTCGTTTTCTTAAGGGCATCACACACACGTTTCCTCCTGTTCCGTTTGTGATGCCTCAGTGGGACTTGAACCTTGTCCTTACGTTTCTGATGTGCGCTCCCTTTGAGCCACTTCACAACTGTCCACTCCGCCTTCTTACTTTGAAGACTGCTTTCCTGGTTGCCATCACCTCTGCCAGGAGAGTGAGTGAGCTCCAGGCCCTTTCTTGTACTCCTCCTTTCCTTTCTGTCCATCCGGACAAGGTTGTGTTGCGTACTAAGCCATCTTTCCTGCCCAAGGTTGTCACAGCCTTCCACAGCGGGCAGTCTATCACCTTGCCAACCTTCTTCCCGCCACCGCATCCCTCTAAAGAGGAAGAGCGGCTCCACCGTCTGGACCCAAAACGTGCGCTCTCATTCTATTTGGATCACACACGCCAGGTCCGGGTGGATGACCAACTCTTTGTTGGTTACTTGGGCGCTAAGAAGGGGAAAGCAGTGCACAAGAGGACCATCTCCCGGTGGATCAACTTGTGTATCCAGGCATGTTACTCCTTGGCTAAAAAGGAGCCCCCTGTTGGATTGCGGGCTCATTTCACCCGAGCCACGGCGACTACAATTGCCCTGGGCCGGGGAGTACCCTTACAAGACATCTGTCAGGCAGCTACGTGGGCCTCGCTGCACACGTTTGCAAGACACTACTGCCTGGACAGCCAAGTCCGGAGGGATGGCTTCTTTGGCCGTTCTGTCCTCCGGGACTTTCTGGTGTGATTATTGGTTCGCAGACCCACCACCGGGGTTGGTATTGCTGGGGTATCTATTCTAAGGTAAGGAATCTATCACTAACGTGTCTCTTTCAGATGCACAAGTTACTACTTGTGTAACGATATATCTGTAAGAGACATTAGTTAGTGATAGATTCCTTACCGACCCACCCAGCCTCCCCGTTCTGCGAACCAATATCTAGGGTTAGGGTTATCCCCTTTCAGGGCCCTAGTTTCAAAAGCACCAGTGTTGGTTTTTAACATTGCTCAGCGCTTCTGGCGCGGAAAAGCTGTGTCTAAGAACTGATGTCCGCACGCGGAGGCGGCGTCTAAGTACTCCGACAACGTCATCACGGCGCCGACGACGTACGCAGAGCCGCAGACGACGCCTACCGACGCGCAAGGGTACTGCTACGCAAAAAATTTCCGGATCCAGTCTGACGCCTGGAGATATTCTAAGGTAAGGAATCTATCACTAACTAATGTCTCTTACAGATATATCGTTACACAAGTAGTAACTTGTGCAACATGTTCCCGAGAAATATGTAGGAAGCCATGTATAGGCTCTGTCAAGGCAGATAAAATATGTACCTTGAAATGGTACTAACGGTGAAGAAACAGAGGGTGTGTAAACATATGTATGGGAGCAATTACTCTTTTCCTGCCTGTTTTTAGTATTCTGGCCATTTATTTGTGAACACAAATTACCTTTATGAGGTATAGTCCAAATCGGTGAAGATCTTTTCTGTTTAATCTTGTCAGTGAGGCTAGTGATATAGCGAGTCACATTCCACCCATCATATGCTTGCTTCTCATCCTTGGGAATTTTATTAATGTCAGCTATTTTTGCCATTGTTACTATTCCCTTTATCAAAGGATTGTGGCTAAAATCCTCTCCACCATTATAGGACCCACCAGGAGGATATCGAAGTTGATTCTGGTATGCATTAGAAAACCTAGCCAGATAAGCCCAAGCAGAACCTTCATATGAAAATGGGAGAACTAGATACGGCATCCCTCTCTCTGTATTGTGGGGCATGAGCCCACAGACCCGTCAGTTGTATTTACTACCAATTGATGCTGATGTAACAATTGGATAAATGAATCGTTGAGATATTCCGTTCTCCTCATCTGCTCATGGTCTGGGAGTGCATAGAATTTGTGCGGAGAAATAGTGGTAGAAGAAATCAAAGAGACAGAAGTAGGGGCAGGTGCTGGCTGCATAATGTGTACAATCCATCTTGCACATGCTAATAAACTGCATAAACGTACTAATATGCATAATGCTACGCCACAACGACTAAACAATAATTTCTTATAATGGTTTCTTTTCATCATTTTAATATCACCCCCTCCCATTTCATTATCCATTACTCTAAAGGCGTTGGTCACGATAATCCTCCTTAATCACTTGGCTGTGATTGTTAGCCGTCCTATGACACTGCAACTAGTGAGCATCTGATCACTGGTGTTGACCTAGTCACTATGCAGGTTACAGCCTAAGACTCCTACCGTGACCCTGCAACTTGATGGATAAATGGAAAAAGGAATGTTTTTTATTTATTATAAAAAACAAAATTACAAAACACAAAGTTCAATTGTCCTTCGTCAATCGTTGTCGTAGGTTGTACCGCGTCTTGCCAGGTATAGTTTGGTCTTTAAACAAAGTTTTTGGATCTGACTTATTCAGACGCAAGTGCGATGGTACAGCTTCCTGCAAAACGTCGTCGTCTTCTTTTTCAGAATTTGTCCAGTCCAGGCGTGCACTACTGAATGGTACAAATCTGGGTACTTTTTCACACTTGCTGTCACCAACACTTTCTCGGACCCACTGGTCATAAGGTAACGGCAATGGTACCCTTTTGCAGTGCACGCCGTGGATCCAGTTCTTCTTCCCCACAACCTTCACTGCTGTACGAGTGGTTAGTAAGACTTGTCTCGGCGGCCCCCAATGAGGTTCCAGGTTCTTTTTCCTCTGGATGTTTTTCAAGCAAACCCAGTCCCCAGGTTGAATGGAGTGTCATGGATCTGAGGAGACCTCCGGTGTGAGAAGTTGGCCTGATATATGATGCTCACTAGTTCTAGTGATCACCTTGTATCAGTCCAAACAACCCTTATGGTGATTGGTTGTAAGTCAACCTTATAGACCAGCTATCCTAATGGTAGCATGGACAAAGCAGTCTTAGGCTAAACTCTTTTGGCATGTGAAGCCAGCTGTTTTACCACAATATAACCCCTTGAATACCAGATGAAAGGACACCACACAGGTTGTTATAAAAATAAACAATATATTTATTAATAACAAACACCTTTGAACTCTTTATGAGATCAGAGGGCTAAGCACATGACAATCTCTTAGGAAAAATACGATAAGTTGCACAAAATTACAATGGTGCCCTAGGGGCACGGCTAACCATATACTAAGTAAATGGTATAAGGAAATCGATAGAAGGAATGGAGCTGTCCAGAGGCTGTAAGATCGCTGGGACTACACTACCCTAATTTTAGGTAAGTAATAGGAGGCCCACGGGATGCGTGTGCAGAGTGTGAACTCACACGCGAGATGCGTAACAACGTCTATGGACAGTACAGTTCAAGAAAAAGGTGCGTACGGACAATCCTGGCTGGTTAGGACTAAAACGACTGTGAATCTGGACACTAGGAGAGTTGATCTACCCTTGAGCAACGGAATGCTCGTGTTACCTCACCCACGGGCTGCGGGTGCATAGGTGCGAAGTCGTGTCGGGTTTCTGCGTTGAAGTCTATGGAGCCTGAAAGAAAAGATGCTGCAGGCGACCAGAAGGAAGATGTCCGGTGTGATCCAAGGGTGGATCAGGGATGCTGATGACCTGAAAGCAGAGGGGACAATGTTCAAAGTCACTAGCCAGTGACTGGAGTGGAACCAGGAGGGAACCAGATGTCGTTGTCGCGATCAGGTGAAGAGTGGACGCTTGTCTCTGCAGCCACGTGGACCAAGAGGTGTCTTCGACAACCAAGATGGAGGCACGAGCTGTCCCACGCAGGCTCTCGCTGTCGGCAGTGTCGAATCCCGATTTGGAGTCAACAGGCCTTGGCAAAGGCAACCCACGCGGTGAAGGGAAAAGACGTCTGGTGCGGACTAGGAGAGTCCGGGGTGCCCCTCGTTTGGAAGGGAGCAAGGGCCAGTCTGGAGCAACCAGACCAGCAGCAAAGATTTCAAAGTTCGTCGTCTAGGAGGCCACTAGCCAGCCGGCAAGTGACCAGACAACGCGTTGAGCAGCAAACAAGCAGAAGGGCCCCACGCAGATCTCGTGGAAGCTGGAGGGCTGATCTTCGGTGCAGGGGCTGCCCGGGGCTGGGGCTTCTCAATCCCCAAAGCACTTGGTCGAGTTTACCTCGGGAGTCGTGCTGGAAGCAAAGTGCAGGTTTGTTCAAGATGGCCGGTCCCACGTGTCTCGTCGCACCCACGGGTCTCAGCTTTGCTGCAGATGTGAGTTGAGGTCGGAGAGGTCTGGGAATCTGGGTCTCGTTGGGCTCTGAAGTCTGGATCCTCGAGGGAAGACGACAAAGTGAAGTCGCTGGACGCTTGATGGTGCCTGCAGTTGCAGGGTGGACACTCCTTGTCCACAAGGGAGATTCTTCAGTATTCTGTGGAGCAGAACGTCGAAGTCCAGAGTTTCTTCTTGTAGAATTGTTCAGGATAATCTAATTTGGAATGGGACCAGCTCCTACCTTTATTCTCCTAAAGGGGGCTGCACTACTGACTAGGTCCCTCCCCTGGGTGGGACCAGGAAGGGGGGTGGCTACACCCCCTATCCTTTGTCCGGTTTCCCGCCAGAGCTGGGGCAGGGATGCCCCAGCAACTGGTTTGAACCGGTGTATGCACAGGACACCTTTGTGCCCCAGGCATGTCTCATTCCTTTCAGGCCTGTCCTACCCAATACACAAAATCCTGTCTGGGGTGGTGCTAGCACCTCCCAAGGCAGGAAACCCTTTGTCCAAGCCTCCCTCGCTGGAAGGACTCCCAGCAGCAGGAGGTCAGACTTGTGTCTGTGGTGGCAGCATCCATTTTGTGATGCCAAGGCTCGAGATAACTTTAACCGGGGTTCTCAGTTACATACATGTCGTGTCCCTCTAGAAGGGTGGAATGCTACCCCCATCTCCAGAATTGGCGAGGGGGTAGTATTCCAATTTGTATGACACCTTACTCGACATGTTTTGATAATGCTATACCAAAGTTAGCAATAACCGCGAGGATTATAATGCACTTAAGAGTATATGGTATAGCGTTATCATGGAAACAGCTAAAGGACTGGGTTCCGAAAGCTGTAGACAGGCTCAGCTCATGCTAGAGCACCATCTCACATAATTCCAAGCACTCTGCCTTCAGGATTGATAAGGCCTGCCATAGGAGAGGATATGATAGGAGTATATGTGTCCATTTTGGGGTTAGATATAGGTATACTATATCTATAGCAAAGGGTGATTACACCACCTTGCCCCAGCTGTCTTAGCAGCCAGTTGTGTCAGTTTGGATGGCCAGCCAGGGGTGGCATAATACATTCTGCAGCCCCTGGTAGGCCCTGGGTACACCTATGCCCTGGGTACCTAAGGTACACTGTACAGGGACTGATAAGGTGACCCAGTATCCAATTAGATATGTACCTAAGGTACATGGACTCCATTTTAACAGAGAGAGCAGGAAGCCTGGGGTCCTGAATACCAGGATCCCAGGCCAACTAAGTCAAAAACCAGCAAAACACTAGGCAAAAAGTTGGGGGTAACCATAGTCAGATATCCACCTTCCTACATCCGGCAAAGCGTTTTTGACCTGTTGACGAATAACACATAATTTAGTGGTAAGGTCATGAAGATAATCAACCAACAATGGGTACGGAATGTCCGAGTATTTCTTGGGTCGAGGGACTCCCCAAACATTGGCTGGGCGTCCAAAAACAATTTCGTATGGGCTAAGCCCCAAACGAGAATGAACTGTCGTTCTTGTTGAAAGGAGACCAAAGGCAAGGCGTCAGGCCAGGAGAGGCCAGTGCTGGCCTGTATCTTTGCCAGTTTAAGCTTGAGAGTGCCATTATAACACTCTACCAAACCCGCTGACTGAGGGTGGTTTGCCGCATGGAATTTTTGTCTAATACCAAGACCCACACACACCTTCTGCATAATTTGTTCTACAAATTCACTCCCATTGTCACTCCAGACAATGCGCGGCAAACCAAACCTCGGGAAAAATTCCTTCAAAAGAACTTTGGCAGTGGACAAAGCAGTATTGTCTTTTAGGGGGCAAGCCTCTATCCATCTGGAAAAGGCACAGACCACCACCAAAACATACTTGAGGTTGTTAAAACGTTCCATATGAATATAGTCTATCTGTAAGACCTCAAAAGGATACGTAGGGGGAGCAAAATGACCTGCCGGAGTTGGTGTTCCCTTTCCTGGATTGTGCATCAAACAGACAATACAATGCTTCACCACATTTTCTTCACATTTGGGAATACCTTCATTCTGCCATACTGGAGCCAGAGGTTTACATATACCCCTTGCATTGATATGGGCTGGTCCATGTGCCATAGTAACTACAGGTAGTACATACGCATCTGGTAACAACCATCGCTGATGGTCTGATAATTCCGTCCAACATCCCATTGTATCCAACATTCCCGTACTCTCTCTCCACTTACTCAATTCTTTCTCAGTCGCTTCCTTCTGAATCATTTTTACGCTTTCTACTGTGTCTTCACACATACCTCCTTCTGCGACCCATCTTGCGGGGCCCGCAACATACATGTGACTTTCAACATCTTTCGCTGTTTCCCTCGCTACTTCAACCGCAAATGCATTCCCTTGACCCACATCATCAGTAATCCTCTTATGTGCACTGCACTTCACAATCGCTACTTGAGCAGGCAAAACAAGTGATTCAAGAAGGTCAGTTACCAACTGACCATGCTGTATTTTAGTGCCGTGGGAGGTAAAGAATCCTCTTCCCCTCCACAAACGGCCAAAACTGTGAGCAACGCCAAAAGCATATTGGCTGTCTGTATAAATGGTCACTCTCTTGCCTTTCGCCAACACACATGCTCTTGTTAATGCAATTAACTCTGCAGCTTGCGCTGAATTCTGTGTAATGCGTGCAGTTTCTACTACTGTATGCAAAGTTGTAACAGCATAAGCTGCTGTCGTCTCGCCATTAGGAAGCTTAAAACAAGATCCATCTACCCATAGAATTCCATCAGGATCCGCAAGTGGTGTATCTTTTAAATCAACTCGACCTTTAGTTTCTTTTTCTGTATGAAGGAAACAATCATGCTGGTCTTGTACATTCTTCTCATCTAAAACAGGTAACAATGTTGCTGTGTTTAAAACATTACATCTCTTGATATGTATGTGACTAGCTAAAACCGTCAACTCCTATCCAGACAAACGAGCACTCGTTAAATGCTGTGTCTTTGTTCTGTTCAAAAGGGTATCTACTGCATGTGGCACCATAACATTAAGAGTATGATCTAACACTAATCCAGCAGATTGACGAATGGAAATCGCCGCTGCTGCTGTTGCTCTGAGACAACCAGGCAATGCCTTGGCTACTGGATCCAAATTAGCCGAAAAATAGGCACATGGCCTTTGTTTGTCTCCAAATGGTTGTGTCAGAGCTGACAACGCGCAACCTTCTCTCTCATGAACATAGAGTGTGAAAGGCTTACTATAGTCTGGAGTACCCAACACCGGAGCAGAACACAAAGCATCACGTAAATCAGAAAAACTCTTCTGACATTCATCAGTCCAAGGAAGAGGTTGGGGTGTGTCTTTCAAGGTAAGTGCCAACAAAGGTTTGGCCAATAAGGAAAAATTCGGGATCCATTGTCTACAATAAGAGGTAATACCTAAGAAAGCACGTACCTCTCTTTGTGTGGATGGCACATACATTCGTGCAATTGCATGGATACGTTCTGGGGTCAATCGCCTTCCCTCCTTTGACGAGAGATGACCTAAATAGGTAACCTTTTGGCAACAATATTGTAACTTAGAAGGTGACACCTTATGATGTAAGTCAGACAAATGACGCAAAAGCGAAACAGTCGCATTTTTACAAACATCTTCTGAATCGGCAGCCACTAACAAATCATCCACATATTTTATAAGAGTGGCACCTGGAGGCAAAGAAAAAGTGTCAAGCTGAGATTTCAAAGCCTGACTATAGATGGAGGGACTCTCACAATAGCCTTGAGGTGCACGCTTAAATCGGAAGCTTCGGCCTCCGAGGGAGAAACCAAAGAGATCCCTACTCTGCTCAGCAATAGGAATGCTAAAGAAAGCATTTTTGAGATCAATAACCGAAAACCAAGCTGCCGAAGAAGGAATCATAGTGAGAAAAGCAGTAATATAACAGTAAGACAACAGGAAACTGAGGGACAACAATTTTGTTGACCTCTCGGAGATCAATTAAGAAACCATACACAGGTGGCTGAGAAGGATCAGTACGTTTAAGAACAGGCAAAACAGGACTATTGCAAACATTTCCTCTGGTCTCTTCAACCACGCCCTTCTGAACCAAGTCATAAACAATCGCCAACAAAGCTCTCTCACCATCATTAGAGATCTTGTATTGAGGAATGCGTGGCAACTTAACATCAGGCTTAACAGTAATCACATAAGGTGGAATTTGAAGCAAACCAACATCATTCGGACCTGTAGCCCAAAGCATAGCAGGAAGTGAACGCAATTCAAGTGGCAGCTGGTCTTTAGATGCGTACATCGGAGAAGTCAATTTGTCACCCAAAGTAAGATGTACACCAGAGGGGGAACAATACAATGTAGCATGCAAACGTTTTAACAAATCCAAACCCAATAAATTCCCTCCGCAACCCGTCGTCAAAAGAAGTGGAGCTTCTAAATCATACGGACCAATAGAAATGGGCAAAGGACAAGAAATAGGGTTAGCAACTGGGGCGCCAGAAAATCCTACAGAAACATTTGTTAAGCCAGACAAAGATGCCCCAGGGAGTTTGGAATGTATAATAGAACTTCTCATTGCACCAGTATCCAAAAGATATGGTTCTGTAACACCCAATGCTACAACATCAACATAAGGTCCATTCTGATCCACTGGAACTGATACGACTCCCTTACTTTGTCTATGGCTGTCCTAGCTAGTGTGAAAATCAGGACTTTCACTCTCTACGTAATAATCGTCATTATAATATTGCGCAGACTGAGATTTCTGCTGATCAAAATAATTCATAGTATTCTGCGAAGGTAAGGAACGCTGTTCTTGAGACACGGCACCTCGCCCTCTACCTCTAGGCGCTTGCTGAAAACCACCACGACCTCGTGGCACAGATTGTCCACCAGTACGTTGTTGTAAAACCGGACAATTAATCTTAAACCGACCTTCCTCTTTACAGTAGGCGCATTGATTAGGACCCAACTGAGATCGCGGAACGAAAGGTGTAGGTTTCTGCAATAACCTTTGAAACTGTGAAGGCTGTTGCGATTGGGGCTGATCGGAACGAGGGGGATAAGCCTGTTGCAAAAGAATCTTCGTTTTCAATTCTTTAGACTTTTTCTCTGCTTTTTCCTTTTCTTCCTTATCCCTATTCTCATAATACTGAGCAGTAGCTAATATTTGGGCAGTCGACGAAACAGCCCATGAACTCTCTGATTGTTTCAATTTATGTGATAGTTCTGGAAACAAATTAAAGACAACTTTATCTACAAATAATCGCTGTCCACCTTCAGTACTCATATCTTGACCACTATGGTCGATGAAAGTTTCTTCGAAACGAGTAAAGAAATCGGAGACACTTTCATCTGTCTTTTGCTTACATGCCGCTAACTTATCCCAGTTAACGCGTACAGCAGGCATCATGGTTTTCATGAGAGCTATTATTCTACCGGGTAATTCCGTGATCAAATCATCGGGTTTGGCACCACCTATTTGTCCTGCATCTGCGGCTACTATAGCAGCCCAAGCACCACCTAACGCTTGATCATGATCTTCTCTACGAATTTTAGCCCATATAGCCTGTGGGACTACATTGCCCATCAGTAAATCAATATCTGCCAAATTCATGATACATGCATCAACAGTCTGAGACAACTCTTTATAATACCTAGCAGGATTCTTACGAGGGTCCGGTAAGGACTGTTTAAGTGCCAACACTTCCGATCTTTTCCAAGGATCATGTACCCATATACGCTGAAAATGAGCTGGAATAGCTGGATTAGCACCTGCTTGAGGAACTTCATCTCTCCATATTGGAGGAACTTCTCGCATAGGATATTGTTTTATTCTACGGCGAACCGCAGGATCAGGTTCAAGAGAATCTTGAGAGAAAAAGGAAGACTTGAAAGTAATAAGCTGATGAACAGCATGCTCTACATCAGGACCCACAATAATAATAATAATAATAATAATAATAATAATAATAATAATAATAATACAGATTTTTCTATAGCGCAAACAGCTACCTCCACAAGGAGGTGTCCCGGCGCTGTGAGAGCAAAACGGGTCAGGAGCCCTGGGAAAGATGTCTAACGTTCCTGTGAGAAGAGCCAGGTTTTCAGCTGTTTTCTAAAAATAGTCCCTTATCAAATTTATTCTGTATCTCAAACAAACCCTGCGGAGGTAAATCCAAATCCATATCTCCCCATGCTTTGATAAGAGTATTACACATAACATTAAAGACATATCTCTGCGTAGGCGCATTCCATTGAAGAAAGGTGTCTAAGATATCACGCACACTATACTGTAGACTACTCATAATCCAATTACGAGCGAGAGAATGTAACTTAGTCTGTTCTTCTAGATCTGGAACCTGACTACAAGATTGCCTTCGAGATGAAGCAGGAGAAAAAGAAAGAGGCCCAAGAAAAGATGACAAGAGACCAGAGACAGTATTAACTAACCGTTGTCGAGCTGTAGGGTAATCCGATACTAGAACAGGAGACAATGTATTCTGTACGGCAGGAGAAGAGCTAGTAGCAAGAGAAACTGACGGCAAGGAAGACTGAGGCATAGAAAACTGAGGAACAAAAGCCGGTGGCAAAGGAGGCGGAGGTGGAATCACTGGAAGAGGCAAATGTGCGGGAACCAGAAGAACTGGATTAGCAGCAGGTTGTAATGGGGGTGCATTAGCACCTAATACATAAGGTGGAGGTAATGTCAATAGATGGGACATGAAAGGATCCTCGTCAGTAACTTTACTCTTTGAGGAAGTAGGCAACACAGGATAACACCTATCTATTGCCATACGATGCTGTCGTTCTGAAACTTCAATAAACAAATAAAGAGTGTCTTATGGTTGTACTTAAACCACTTATAGGAGCAAAGAGAAGGTAGAGGAACGGCCTCACTTAGGACGTTAGAGAAAGCCCTCACTCACCACCTGGTGATGACATGCTTCATCATCGGGCTCCACCAAGGGGACCGAGTGTCTCCTTGGTGTGCTACAACACCAGATCTACTGCGGAGCAGGTTAGTGAGATTAGCACGTGTTGGTGCAAAATAAACTAGTGAGTGGTGAAGGTATAAAAAGTCTGTAGTGTATCACAAGGAACATTTTATTCTATGATCACTAAAGACATGGCATTAAAATTCTATGTGTTTGGAAGCAGTCCACATTTAGTTGAGTGGCAGATTCCTAGTCATCAGTCGACATGTTTCTTGCCGTGAAACGGTGTAAATTTACCAGGCAATTCTTCAGGACTATTAAGGTGTGCTAAACCCTGGCGGTATGGGCACGCTAAGGCCCACCCTGACCTAGGGACGTGAGTGTGAAAATTAAGAAGAAAATGAAAAAGTGCAAAAAATCAGGAAGAAACAATTAATCTCCGATTACTCCTGGTTTAGGAGGCTTCGACTTTTCGGTTTCTGCACCTGCAAAAACAAAAGGACAAACATATAGAACACGACATACATTAATTCTCTGTTCTGATGGTATCCATGGCTATCTGGTGCTCCTAAAGGTGGTCCAGAGACAATAGCGGTGATGTATAATAGTACAGTTATCACCACCGATAGCCCCTGGGTTTAGCTACTATCCGGAAGGAAGTGCTACGTGCTATACGTGATATGTGCTAGGTTATAAAAACATTAAAAACAAAGGTATTGCTTCCGAGTGGCGATCAAGTTAATAGTAGAAGTCGATCGCGTGAAATTGGGTAATTAAAATGTCTCACTTAGTTGGTGTTAAGGAAGAACACCATGGGTCACATGAGGGGGGTGGGAACGTATTTGGCACACCCTGCGTGTTTGTAAAAAGGAAGGAAAACATACGATGGGTCATTTGGTTTTTCAGAATCGGTACTTAGCTTAGCTTTGCATTCTGCCGTTCGTGGAATCTCTGGATCTACTCACGCCCTCGACGCTCGGCACCCTCAGTGTACCTGCATCACCCTCTACTGGACCCCGAAGATGAAGACGAGGGGTCCAAACAGCGTATATAAATGAATAGTAACGCGGGACGAATCATTTCCGGGGTGGCGTGGTCAGGGGAGGGACTGGCTATTACGTCCAGGAGTGAGCCAATCACGCCGAAGTGACGTTATGTTACTGTTGCTCGGCAACCGCGAGCTTTCTGAAGTAATGTGCGCTCCACGAATGAAACACGGGTTTTGGGCAGAGGCCAGCGGATTGTAGCCGCTAGGATGGAAGACTCAGGCGTGTTGGTTCTAGAACGCCCTGACATGCCGATCTAAAAACGGCAGCCTGCCGCATAGGTGTTTCGCGTGTAAAGACACACTTTAGAATGGAAGGAATTAGAATTGGAGTTCACAGTGACTCACAGTCCTCTAGTCAGTCACCCGAATCTGGTACTTTCTGTTAGTGCGAATGGTCATACGCACTACATAATCATTCTCTTTAATTATCCTCTAGCATCAGCCCTAACGTGCGTCTCACACGGCTAAAACATCATTAATAATATCACATGGGCTCACTATCCAAAAATTGTTATTACGCCCAAGAGCCAGCAACCCCAATTCTAATTCCTTCCATTCTAAAGTGTGTCTTTACACGCGAAACACCTATGCGCCAGGCTGCCTTTTTTTAGATCAGCATGTCAGGGCGTTCTAGAACCAACACGCCTGAGTCTTCCATCCTAGCGGCTACAATCCGCTGGCCTCTGCCCAAAACCCGTGTTTCATTCGTGGAGCGCACATTACTTCAGAAAGCTCGCGGTTGCCGAGCAACAGTAACCATAACGTCACTTCGGCGTGATTGGCTCACTCCTGGACGTCATCGCCAGTCCCTCCCCTGATCACGCCCACCCCGGAAATGATTCGTCCCGCGTTACTATTCATTTATATACGCTGTTTGGACCCCGCGTCTTCATCTTCGGGGTCCAGTAGAGGGTGATGCAGGTACACTGAGGGTGCCGAGCGTCGAGGGCGTGAGTAGATCCAGAGATTCCACGAACGGCAGAATGCAAAGCTAAGCTAATTACCGATTCTGAAAAACCTAATGACCCATCGTATGTTTTCCTTCCTTTTGACAAACACGCAGGGTGTGCCAAATACATTCCCACCCCCCTCTTGTGACCCATGGTGTTCTTCCTTAACACCAACTAAGTGAGACATTTTAATTACCCAATTTCACGCGATCGACTTCTACTATTAACTTGATCGCCACTTGGAAGCAATACCTTCGTTTTTAATGTTTTTATAACCTAGCACATATCACGTATAACACGTAGCACTTCCTTCCGGATAGTAGCTAAACCCAGGGGCTATCGGTGGTGATAACTGTACTATTATACTTTACCGCTATTGTCTCTGGACCACCTTTAGGAGCACCAGATAGCCATGGATACCATCAGAGCAGAGAATTAATGTATGTCGTGTTCTATATGTTTGACCTTGTATTTTTGTTTTTGCAGGTGCAGAAACCGAAAAGTCGAAGCCTCCTAAACCAGGAGTAATCAGGGAGATTAATTGTTTCTTCCTGATTTTTTGCCCTTTTTCTCATTTTCTTCTTAATTTTCACACTCACGTCCCTAGGTCAGGGTGGGCCTTAGCTTGCCCATACCGCCAGGGTTTAGCACACCTTAATAGTCCTGAAGAATTGCCTGGTAAATTTACACCATTTCACGGCAAGAAACATGTTGACTGATGTCTAGGAATCTGTCACTCAACTAAATGTGGACTGCTTCCAAACACATAGAATTTTAATGCCATGTCTTTAGTGATCATAGAATAAAATTTTCCTTGTGATACACTACAGACTTTTTATACCTTCACCACTCACTAGTTTATTTTGCACCAACACGTCCTAATCTCACTAACCTGCTCCGCAGTAGATCTGGCGTTGTAGCACACCAAGGAGACACTCGGTCCCCTTGGTGGAGCCCGATGATGAAGCATGTCATCACCAGGTGGTGAGTGAGGGCTTTCTCTAACGTCCTAAGTGAGGCCGTTCCTCTACCTTCTCTTTGCTCCTATAAGTGGTTTAAGTACAACCATAAGACACTCTTTATTTGTTTATTGATTATAACCGGGGAATAAGAGTGTCAGTCTACTCTCCCTGTCTCTCTTTTTGTTTATGGGTTCTGAAACTTCAATCAGCTGATCAGTCTCATCATTATTAAACTGTTGGGCAGCCTGTAATATCGTCATGTCTTGCATTTTTTTAATCTTTTTTAGCTTGTTTAATTTCTTTCTGCTTGGCTTCCTTACGCCAGAGGCGGAAAGAGTCAAACATTGCCGGCCGGGCTTTTCTTTTAAACAAAATTGCTTCCAAATTATTTAATATGTCAGGCTCAAAGCTACCATTTTGTGGCCACTGTAAAACACCATCTTTCTTTGTGTACCGGATCCATGTTTCATTAAAAATAATAGGACCAAGACCATGCTTCGAATAGAGCGCATAAGTGGGAGTTCCAACCGGAGGAATCGGACAAGAATCCTCTAGCCGGGAATCCCTAGAACAACCAAAACAAAAAAAAATCCTAAACTTACTAAATCCAGGCATTTCGTAACGAAATGGATTTATTCCAAACGTCAAGAGGTTTGAGGACAATATAGTCACAGCACAAGCGTACTTACCCCTTGGCTTCGATTAGTGCACTACTCGAATAACAAAAAACAAAACAAAGAGTGGGCGCTACCCACGAATACTTAACTAAATATTTTCTTACGCCAACAGATGTCCGTCTAACGTCTCGCAATACCAATCATCACCAGAGGGCCAAGGCAGGGCGACAGTCAGGGCAGCAGTCGTCAGCAGCCGTCGGAAAGGAGTAGCCGCGCTTCAAAAGACTTTCGGTCCACTTCAACATACAGGGGTCGCTCACGTGGTTCGCAAATCCTCCAGAATTTTCTTGCGAAGCTCCTCACGATCTTTGGGCTGAACCACTACCACTGAAGTCGCCCACACGTTGGGTGCCAATTGTAGAACCGGGCCTTATGGATCCAGCGGCGCAGGGCACGCCTAATATCTCCGGGTTCACCTGCCTTGTCAGACAGAGACACGAGACACTCTGTTAGGCGTAGAAAATCAGGTTTATTAGCTGCAGCTAAGCACAGTGGTCCTAGAAGTACACCAGTGGTAAATTCTCAGGAGACTGCCACTTAATTCCGAGGCACACAATCTATTATAGTACACAGATTTACAATGCCCACTCCCAAACATACAAAACTGACGAATAGGAATAGTTCGAAAACAAGTTATCGAATGTCCAAAACACACCCTTCTTTCAGACCCCGTGTGCTCTCTTCCCCTCAAGTTAATCAACACTAGTGCCCGTAATTCAATTTGCAGGTGGTAGAACATGTTTGAATGCTTCAAAGGATAGTTTATGTAACAAGAGAATACACAAAGAGAATAGCGAAGGCCAGTCAAATAAGATAAAGTCAGGAAGAATAGTGAGAGCCAAACAGTCAGTCGAGACAGGGATCAATCAGCCTAGACATGGATTAGTGGACTAGGCCAGACCCTGACATCGGGTTCGTAAACAAGGGCAGGGGGGTTTACTCTTTAACAGACAAGACACGTAGCAGCTGAAAAGGGCAAAAACACCGTGTCCGCCGTGCTGCCTGAGTGAAGCAACACAAAATGGCGGTTAGACACAAAATGGCGGCTAGATACGAAGCGGAGTCGAAAACTACGTAACCTCAGCTTATCATGGGCACTTTCACATTTGTTATTGTTAGCGGTTCACTCGACTTCCTTGACTGCCATTGACGCACCAGCACTAAGTCCCCTTGCTTCAGCTCAGATGCTGTGGCATGCCGGTGTGAGTCTACGTACTGCTTCATTTTCCTCTTGGCCTTGCGATCTCTTTCAGCAATGCAGCTGTGTTCAGCGGGTGCTTTTGCCTCTAGCTGTGGCAACCTTGTTCTGTTTGGCATCTCTCTGTGGAACCTTGTGGGGTGTTTCAGTAGTCCCACAGCACTTGGCACAGTGCTTGATCCACTGTGATCTGCGCCAGTTTGGCACATCGGATGGCCTTCTTGATGTTTCCCATGAATCTTTCTACCATGCTGTTTGCTTGTGGTCAAAGAGGCATTATTTTCATGTGATGTATTCTCCGGTACGCCATGAATCAGCGAAACTCTTCTCCTGAGAATGGTGGCCATTGTCTGTCTTCATAGTTTGTGGTGCTCCCCACGCTGCAAATATGTCATCCAGTATTGGCAACATGGCTGTTGCTGTTTTCTTATTTTTTTATTGGCATTTTCAAGAAACCAACAATACAACCAGTTGCAAAAACAGCCAGCCGATATATAGTCCCAATAACACGGTAGGTATTGCCATTATAAAGGATGCAGCAGTGTCGTCAACACATTAAATCATAGCAGAACATTTCATATCTAAAACCATAAAATATGAAAGGCGTATAACATAATGAGGCACTTTTTGGCTGTTGCTGATGTTGATGACACTTGTCTTACTATGGGGAACTGTAAGTATTTGTCAATGACTACCAGCAAGTAGCCTTCAGTTTCCAGCGGTCCATAAAAGTCAGAAGCCAGGGTCGTCCACACTGCCCCAGGGAGATCGGACATCTGTAGTTGCTCTGGCTCGTTATCTGGCATAGGTGACAGTTCATTTTTGTGTCTTCAACCAGGCGATCAAGACCCGGGAACCATACCTTTTCCCTTGGCATCTTTTTGGTTGCCGCTATGCCCCCGTTGGACTCATGGGCCGGACTCCCGGTCTGCAGTCATAGAGTTTCTGGTATTACTATCCTAGTTCCTCGTAGTAGAATGCCTCTTTCCATTTCCGATAGCTCCTCCTGTATGTGCTTGAATGTTAGCATTTCCTCCCTTCTCACTCCTTCAGTCATTGGACTGCTAACATTCACATGTCTCCACCTCTGTTGCCGTGTTGTTGTTTTGACTGCTTGTAGGGTGGCATCGGCCACTGTCTCTTGCTCCAGTTCCTCAATTGTTATTGGATCAGGGGTGTTTTGTCGCAACATGAAGTTGAGGCATTCCTCCTCCATGGATGAGATCTCTGGTGCCCGTGGTAGCGGATGCCTTGACATGTAATCAGCAGGGTTGTGTTCCTTCCCAGGTTTGTGCACTATTTTGAAGTCATAGTCCATGAGGCCTATCCCCCACCTTTCAATGCATGGTTGAATTTTTGCATTGGGGTTTCCATATGTCATGATGGTAAATGGCTTCCTATATGTGAACATCTCTGGTTGCCAGTATGCCCTTTCTATATCTGATAGACTCTTGCTTCCATATGCAACAATCTGTCTGGGTGAGTCTCTTAGTGGTATGTGCTGTGAAAGAAAGGCTCCTAGCCCCACCGGGCTAGCATCAACAGAGAGCTTGGGGCATAGCGAAGGGTTGAAGTAGGCAAGATGGTCCACTGCTGTGACTGCATGCCGGATGGCTTCAAACGCTTTGTCACATTCTGTGGTCCAGAGAAATGTCCGGCCATTTTTGTTAATTCACGTAGTGCTGTGCTCACTGTTGCAACATCTTTGATGTAGTAAGCACAGTTGCTCATCAGCCCAAGGAACAACCTCACTTCTGCTGCATCTGCTGGAGGCCTTGCTCTCTGCAGTGTTTTTACTTTGCTGGGATCAGGTCTCATTCTGTTCTTTGAGAAGATGTGCTGAAAGAACACAAGTTCTCCCTTTCCCAGCTCACATTTGTCCTCATTCAGGGTAAGGCTGGTGAGTTCCAGCTGGTTGCAGACTTCACTTAGGGCCTTGTCATGCTCCTCATCTGAGCGGCCGAATACCAGGATGTCATTGCTGTAATTTAGGCTGTTCTCGTTGGGCCTTACCACCTGCCTCACTGTCTCTTGAATGATTTCTACTGCGGATGATATTCCAAAGCTAAGTCGCTTGTAGCAATAGAGACCCATGTGAGTGGAGAACGTTGTGATGTAGTGTGATTGCAGATCAAGCTCCGGTTGATTTTTTTTTTTTTTTTTTTAAAGACCTTTATTACACGTAGTCAGTTATACACAGCCATGTGCCTACAACCCTGGGGCCGGCTGCTAAAACATCTTATACACGTTATCGAGATAGTAAACAGATATATCCAGCCCAGTGTATATGAACCCAGCATTCAGTTTTGCAAGTCTTAAGGTCATAAATTTCCAGTTTGAACAGTAACTTGACAGTAGTGGACTCAGAACTACCCACAGTAGTAACAAAAGAAAATTGAGACTTCTACATTCCAGCCAATTTAGTAACAATATGCCGTTGAGTGATGCTGGACCATGACCCAAGGGCCCCAATGCTGTACCAATTCCCACGATCAAAACCACCTCCCACTCAACCCTCTTCGTCTGTGTTCCGTGACAGTAAATATGCCGTGAGATAGCACCAGAAGTCTTTGGGCCTAGATCTTGCCGGTAACTCTTCCTCATAAGTCTGTAGCTTGTCTCTACAACTGGTCATATCCAGTAGCCACCTGCTCGTTGTGGGTTTTAGTCTGCTGTGCCAGCATTGTGCGATCTGTCTCTTGGCCAATAACAGTGCTATCGCACAAAATGTACGCCTTGTAGCCCTTAAGTGTGGAATTACTCCCAGTAAACAAACACGAATAGAGCATTCCATCTCAACTTCCAACATGGCAGCCAGTGTAGTAGTGACCTCCTCCCAGTAGGTTTGTACCGCTGCACAGTCCCATGCCAGGTGTGTGAACCCCGCTCCCCCTACATTACACCGTTTACATCTGTCATTATCCTGAAGGCCAAATCTATACATACGCGCCGGTGTGTAGTATGCCTGATGAATAAATTTGTAATGAATAATACGTAGATTACCGTTTGGCGTGAGAATTTGTGTTAGCGCACATGTTTGTTGCCATTCCTCCTCCGTCAGTGAT
The DNA here is from genome assembly GCF_964261635.1 of Lissotriton helveticus. NCBI lineage: Eukaryota > Metazoa > Chordata > Amphibia > Caudata > Salamandridae > Lissotriton > Lissotriton helveticus. The sequence goes on from NC_136061.1 coordinate 1,039,883,491, forward strand.
GTCTCCAACACCTCGTCCCATCTTTCCTTTGCTCTGTCCCCCGCCCCCGGTATCTCAGTCTGCGCTGTTGTGTACAATCTAGACACCAGGTGTGAAGTGTCTGATGAGGTGATGATCATTTGTAGTGAGTGCAGGCTCTCTGGTTCCTCCGGAAATGTTGGGAAAAATGTTTGCATAGCCCGCTTTAACCGGTAATGTGTGAATAGGAACAGTAGTGTTTTATTCTGAATATACCCCAAGTCTCCTGCTTCTACAAAGCGTCCCTCATGGAACATGTCTCCCATTTTTCCAATTCCTACCTGTTGCAATAACGACATTCCCACCTTCTCCCCCGTTACTGATAGCGCCTGGTGGCAGGGTAGTGGCATCGCTGGTGCGTATAATGGCTCTTTGTGTGCTAACCTTGCCAGTTTTCTCCAAGCCTTAACAGTGGTGTCAATTGTGTTGATATCTCGATTATGCAGAGGTTGGCGTGTGTGGGACAGCATCGACGACAGCGGGATGGGCGCCGCATCTCCCTCTTCAATGGCCGTGTGTGTTAAATATGGTATTTCGTGGAACCAGTATGCCGCATATTGTGCCTGAGCACATAAATAATACAACAGAAAATCAGGCACTCTGAAACCCCCTCTGTTGTACGGCAATGTGAGTGTATGTAAGGGCACGCGTGCTTGTTTTCCCGCCCAGATCAGTTTTAAAACCAGGGACTTAATGTTGCTGAATACTGCAGCTAGTGGCTCAATAGGGATGTTATTAAAGAGGTACAGTAGCTTTGGCAGGACATTCATTTTTACGATCGCTATTCGATCCGCCAATGACAAAGGCAGTTGTATCCAGCGCGATACTTTATCGTCCAATTTGGACATAGCTGTACCATAGTTCGATCTAATCACCACTTCAGGATCTCTGTGGTACATTACTCCCAGATACCGCACCGGGTCTGATTGCCACTCCAACGGGTAGTCTGTATCTTGCGAGGTCGTCGTGTCCGTTAAAGGAATAACAGAGGATTTGGTCCAGTTTATCGTCAAACCGGAGTGTCCTCCGAATCTTATATATTCTCGCATTATGGGGTTTAAATGGGTGTAAGGGTCGCGTATATATAAAAGCATGTCGTCCGCATACAATGAGATATGCAGAGGTCTGGATGGGAACTGCAAGGCCGAAGTCTTGTAATTTTGCCGTATTATACAAGCCACAGGTTCTAGAGCTAGTGCAAATAGTAGCGGTGAGAGCGGGCACCCTTGTCTAGTGCCCCGCTGAATCTTAAAGACCTCCGATATATACCCATTAACGCGCACCCTTGCACATGGATTAGTGTATATTAGTGTGACCCATTGTACAAATCTCTTGGGGAACCCCATTCTGAGCAGAATAGTGAGTAAATAATCCCATTCGATGGAATCGAAAGCCTTGGCGGCATCTAACATGACCGCCACAGCTTTGGTTGATGGTTGGAGATAGTGAGATAATGCAAACAATGATCTAGTGTTGTGGGCAGTGGAGCGTGTAGGTATAAATCCCGCCTGATCTGGTAAAACCAAACTCGTCATAAGCGGCTTCAGACGTATCGCTAATAACTTCGCCAGTATTTTAGAGTCAGTATTTATAAGTGAAAGTGGTCTATAAGACTCACAGATCTCCGAGTCCTTACCAGGTTTGAGGAGCGCTATGATAGCCGCCTCACGCAATGTTGGTGGAAGTTCTGATTTCTCGAACGCTGCACCAAACATGCACACCATGTGTGGGGCAAGGAGGTCAGCATACTGTTTGTAGAATTCATTAGTAAACCCGTCCGGGCCCGGCGCTTTACCGTTAGGAAGCGATGTGATTATGTCCGTTACTTCCTCAACTGTTATTGGTGATGCCAACATTTCCCTCTGGCCATCTGAGAGCCATCCTATCGCCACATTATCTAAATAGGTAAACGTGTCTTCTCGGGATGCAATCGGCCTCGATTTGTACAGTTCCTCGTATTCCACAGCGAAGCACTCCACAATAGCAGTGGCCTGTGTGTGTGTCGTGCCATCCTTTGCCTTAACACGCAAAACAGGTTTATGGCTCTTACCCTCACAGATTTTGGCTGCCAACCTATTGCCTGGTCTGCCACCTTCCCCATACGATCTGGCTGATATCCTCCTATCAAGGTATTTGATCTCGTCCTCGACAAAGGACTGATGTTCAGAATGTAGAGTTCTCAACTCGCCCAGGTGTGTAACGTTGTGTGTGGTTTCATAAGCTTGTTCTAGCTCCCTCATGCGTGTTTCACATCTCGTAATTTGCCGTCGGATATCTTTTAAGATGCCGATCGTCGTGCTCATGCACACCCCACGTATTGTGGCCTTGAATGCTTCCCACAAAAGACCTGGGTCTTTCACCGTAGGTTTGTTTATTAGGAAATACTCCTTGATCGCCTTGTGGATAGTGTCTGCATAGACCGTGTCTGTAAGTGCGCGTGAGTTGAATCTCCAATGAAAGGGAGGAGTGATATAGTTCGGCAGTGCCAATGTCAGTCTCACAGGATTATGATCCGACAGAGTTCTCGGCAGGACTTTAATCTCTGTCGTCCACAATGTAATGGCATCCGAACCCAGCCAGTAGTCTAAACGTGACCAGCTGTTATGAGCTGCAGAAATGTGTGTTGCGCCCGGAATATCTGGGAATTTGAGTCTCCAGATGTCTGTCAGTGACAGGTCGGAAATCATGTGAAGTAGCTTAGCCCTGGCCTGTTTGTGTGGTTCTAGGGAGTTCGAGGAGCGGTCTACCCCTTCCACCATTGTTACATTCCAGTCCCCACCACAGATTAAGTGTGTATCCGGTAGCATTTGAATATGTGACCACAATTCCTGGTAAAAGCCCGGGGTGTCAGTGTTGGGGCCATATACATTTAGAAGTGTTATTTTTTGACCACGAAGTGTGCCTGTCAGAATGACATATCTACCACATGTGTCACAGATCACCTTATCTACCGTGAAGTTTACTCCTTTCCGTATCAGCGTGATCACCCCCCTCGCGTAGGTGGAGTAGTTAGCCATGTATGAGGATTCCGCCCACCTACCCCCAATCTGAGTACGTGTGTGTGGTGCAATATGAGTTTCCTGTAGTACCGCTATATCTATTTCCCATCTTTTCAGGTAAGCGAACACTTGTCGAATTTTTTTTGGTTGAGTCAGCCCCCGTACATTCCACGTTAAGAGGTTAATGTGATTCCTGCTGTGGCCTCCTGTTACCTGCGCCATGAGTTGAAGTGAATTGGCAATCTCGATACTGGAAGTTTATGTCGTGCAACATAGTACTGCATCACCCACCCGCAATCTAGGGGGGCCACTTCGGTTCCCAGCCCACCAACACTCCATAAGTACACTCGTGTTATCCGTCTCAGTCTCAAAACTTCAACAACCCCCCCCTTCACCCCTCCCCCACCCACTCCAGCAACCCAATTCTGCCGAAGCCATTGACCCATTTTTAAACTTATACAACTAACCGTACTATACGATCAACTTTGGTGGGGTGTACCCTTTTGGAGGACCGCCTGGGGCACAACTCTACACCCACAATAGTGGATGCAGACGACTCACATTGTGATTATATGTCCATGTGTATTATTTGTGTCCTTCCCATCCCTCCCCGCTGACCCCGGACAACAACATACAATACTTGTCAGTAGTCAACCTCATTCTCGTTACCCTCCTTCGATTCAAGTCCTCGCCCCTGTGGTCTGGTCTGCAAGGTCCATTCAGCAAGCTCCGTTGTGCTTGTTCGTGTGCCGTCTTGTACCTCCACCTCGTGACTCAACACAAGCAGGCTCAATGTCCCACACCCAACGTTTCAGGTGTCTTGCATGCTCATATCAGTAAATAGCATTATCCGGGCCTGAAAGGAGTAGAGTATCCAGGTGCATGTAATGTTTATCCCGTCTTCCTCAAGGTCTGTCCAGGTCACCTGCACGTGCACCATCAGATCACAAGGCTGCAACTAGCATGTGCTTTGTAGGTGGAATCACCGGGATATGAAGAGAGAGAACTGCATGTCTGTCCACAAGGCGGGGTTATTTTCCGTGCAAAGTCACTCCTCTACCTCCGAGTCCTCGTGTTGCTCCTCTCGTACGCGTTGTTTGTTGTGCTGTATAATTTTTTTGACGAAGTCCTGTGCTGCTTTCGGTGACTGTAATATCACTATCTTGTCCTTCCATGTCACTCGGAGCTTCGCTGGATACAGCATGGAGTACTTCACGTTCAGGTCCCTGAGTTTAGTCTTTACAGATGCAAATTCTTTCCTCGCCTGTTGGACCGCCATGGTGTGATCTGGGTAGAACTCCAGATTGTTTCCTTGGTGTGTGATTTTGCCCTTCTCGCGCGCAAGACGCAGTATTGTGTCTCTATCGCGGTAGTTGAGTATTCTCGCCACAATTGGTCGTGGTGTCGCTCCAGCTTTGGGTTTGGGTGCCAGCGATCTGTGGGCTCTTTCAACTATGAAGATATGGGATAGGGCTTCTGCTCCGAAAATGTCTCTGCATAGCTGCTCTATGTAGGTCTCCATTTTGCCCGTGTTGGTTGTCTCCGGCAGGCCAGCAATGCGTACATTATTACGTCTGGAGCGGGCTTCCAAATCCTCCTCCCGTGCCTTGATCACCTCCAGAATACGCTCCATACCGTTACATTTGCTAGTCGTGGCGTGTGATTCGTCCTCCACCGCTGATATTCGTGATTCGGCTTCATCCAGTCTTTCATCATGTTTTTCTAGTTTGCTCGTCATCCCGTCCATTCTACAAGTAAGACTGTCTAATTTACCGTTAATATCCTGCACATTAGCTTGTATGGACAGCAATATTTTTTCCATGGTGGAAGTAGGTTCCGCCATCATTGCTCCTTCTCCTTCTGGCGCCTGGTCCGTGCCTTTCGAAGTTTTCTTGTGTTCAAAAGAGATTTTCGGCTGTTGTCTATCTGGTTTCCCCATTACTGGTGTTGTCAGAGGATTCTTATTCTGCGGCTTCGTCGTTTGCTCTACGGGCCTGAGGAACGCTGCTGCGGCTGTACTTCTTGCAGTGATCCTTGTGGAAGATCTTGTGGGTCCGCGGGCGTCCAGCTTCCCTGTACCCCTCACACTCGATCTTAGATGTGTAACACCGTGTTCGTTGTCTTCCCGCTTGAGGGCTGTTGCTCATACCCGTGTGTGAACTACGAATACCTCCATCACATACCCCGGCAGGGCTATGGTGCACTTTTGGCCACTAATGCGTTTGGTAGGGCCGCTCCACCGTGCAGTGCTGAAAGTGATTATTCCATACGTTAGCAAGCACTCTACTTGTCAGGGACCTTGGCCCACGTTTGGCAACGCCGCCATATGGCACGATAACTCGGTGTACCCCGTGAGACTGTTGCAGGACCGCGCTGAAATCTCTCTATGGTGTACTTGGCAGCTTCCGCCTGTCTATCTCTCTGCAGTTTTCACCACAAACCTTCCTCTGAGATCGGCGACGGATTTCGGGTTCTGGTTGCGGGTTACTCCGTTCTCACTTTCCCGCCAATTCTCTCTCCTCGTTATGGCCCCAACATGGAGACACTCCACTGCACGTCCAGACCAGGACCGCAGGAATCCTCAATACGCAAGCAGGGGGGATGGTCCGCCGAGGTCTTTCACCCGCGTCTTCTGCGTGTGTTCCAGCCTGCCCGGTGTATCACGCACTCCTCCCTTCTCACACCGCAGTTGTTTTCAGTCCCTATGGACACGCGGCAGGTCGTCTCACACGCAGACATGTACAGGCGTGCTCCGTTTCTTATCACCGCTCCGCTCACCCCGTCTGGGAAATGGGCGCCGCCATTTTGAGCGCGACTGATCCGTTTCAATTAAAGGGGCCGTGTCGAAATGCGCTGTAATGGAGCACAGTTATTTTTCCATTTTCCCCCAAAGTCCATCTGGGTCGCACCTCCCCGTTCACTGCTCACCTGGCGTTCATAGTAAAAGCAGTCGCCAGGGCTACGGGGGTCTTAGCTGTGCATAGAGCGCCCAGCGTACTCGGCGCCCGCCGCCATTTTGCGAGATCCTGCCCGGAGCATCCGCGATCCTCACCGTCTTATGAGCGATTAAGCTCAGCTCTGCAGTCGGTGTCTGCGTTATTCGGTGCCCGGGATCTTCACATCACCAATGTTGTGTTTGCCAGCAGTTGGGGTGGTCAACACGGACACTTAACGTGCATGTCCGTGAGCCGTCTGGCGGAGCTGTGTAGTTACCCAGCCATTCCGCTGTGCGCCCCCTAGCGCCTCCCAAGCTCCGGTTGATGGTATCCTTTGCATAGACCTAGCTTTGAAAATATGCATGCTCCAGTGAGACAGCTGATCATGTCATTCAGATGAGGGCCTGTGTGTCTTTCTCTTCCAATTGGCATGTTTGGGATGCTTATGTCGACACAGATGCAAATTTTGTAGGTGTTTTTCTTGGGTACCACCACTAGCCGAGATACCCTTGGAGTTGGTCCATCTGTTGGCTCTATGAAGTCTTGCGTCAGTAGGCTCTTTAGTTCTTCTACGTGTAGTTGTGGGTATACAGGCACTCTTCTGTGTTGCTGAGCCACTGGCTTGACTGCTTCGTTGATGTGCAGCGTTATTTGCTTGTCTTTCAGCTTCCCTAGCCCTCGTAGTATTGCAGGACGTTCTCTCAGAATGATGTAGCATGGGTGATGCTCTGACATGTGGTACTTCATGACTAGGAGGCCCCTCACCTGAGCAGTGACTTTGCTTAGTAGACACGGTGCTGGGATGTCTCCGCGTAGGACATGCATTTCTTCTTTTACCAACCCTTTTTTGATGATCACTGTACTTTGCTTGACTCTAAAATGGCCACCAGGGCCTTCCTGCAGCTTATTGGCTCTTCTGCCTGGTCCTAAGATGGCCGCTGAAGTTTCACGAGAGCGAGATTTTTTGTTCCTCTTTTGCTGCCTGACTCTAGAATGGCTGCCAGTACTCCCTGCCTCACTATTGGCTGGCACGCCTGATTCCTTAATGGCTGCTGAGGTCTTGAGAAATTTCAGTTTCCACTTGAAATCTCAGCTGTAGTTGGGCTGGTGGGCAGCTGTGGACTGCTTGCTTGTTGAAGGTCGCCCGGTACTTTTGCTCCCCGTTCGTCAACTGTTCCCCACAAATTAAGGGAGTGCCTGCCCTTGATTATCTTTCTTAGGAACCGACTGAAGTATGCCTTAACTGGAGATGAGGTCAATAAGATTTGCATGCAGCGGTTCATCCGGATTGACGGCAAGGTTCGCACTAACATCACTTACCCAGCTGGATTTATGGGTAAGTGTGAACTTAACACTATTCAAATCATCTGAAATACAAGCTAGCTTATAGGTGACTCCTCAGTAAAATTAGGTCTGGGCTTAGGAGGTACAGTGGCAGTCTCTATTCCAGACTCTCTAGCCATTAACACTGCATTGCCACTGACACTGACAATTATTAAGCTGAAACAAACTCTTTGACTTATCCACAATGAGATTTGTCATCACGCCGCTTTATCATCACTTCACTATACCATTTCAATCAATCATTTATATAGCCCAGTGGATCACCCGTGAGGGTCTCAAGATGGTGGAGAGGCAGGTTGCTGAGTGATGGTTTAATTCGAACATCCAGATCTTGAGGTCTTTCCTGAATTGCTGGTGCAGTCCTGAGGTGTAGGGAGAGGTTGGTCCAAGCCTTGGCAGCTAGTTGCAAGAAGAACGTCACCGATGTGTGTTTGGCGGATCCAGGGAGTCTCTATGTGGAAGAGAGAAGCTGATCATAGGTGTTGTCGGCTGGTGGAAAGTCAGGTGTTTGTTGATGTATTCAGCTCCTTTGTGGTGTAATGCATAGGTCAGCGTCTTGAACTGGTGTCTCTTCTGGATCGGGAGTCAGTGTAGGTTTCTGAGGTGGGATGTGATGTGGGACTTCTAGGGAGGCCGAGTCTTGCCTCTGAGATTTGTTTTGTCTATCGTCTCTTCAAGAGGTGAGCAGTGGTTCCTACGTAGGATGTGTTCCCGTAGTCTAGTCTGCTGGTGACTAGGGTCAGGGGGACGGTCCTTCTGGTGTTCACTGGGAGCCATCTGAAGATCTTTTGCAGCATACTTGGGGTGTGGTAGCAAGTGGATGACACAGTATTGACCTGTTTCTGTCTAGGATTATACAGAGGTTGCAGGCATGTACTGTTGGGGTGGGCCACCATGTGTCATACCAGGGTGAGGTGTTCCCAAAGATGACTTCTGTCTTGTCTGTGTGTTTAAGGCAGTTGTCCTTCATCCAGTCACCTACGTTTCTCAAACATCTGTGGAAGTTGGCTCGGTGGTGGAGGGGTCTTTGATAGTGAGGGTTTCAGGGTAAGGTTGGAGGCAGTTACCTTGTGTGATCCCAAAAACATGCTAATACACGATTTGAATCATAAAGCTAGCATGGGGTGTCCCCACTTGCTAGGCACACTGGCTTGTCTTTTAGGCCTTATGCTTTATTTACTTAGCAAATCGGATGCATTTTTATAAAATTAAATGTTGCTGGCACTTATTTTGCATGGCGAGAGGTTGGCTAATCTATAAGGTTTAGTTTAGACGGTGGTACTTGACACAGTTTGTAAGAATAAGCAACACAGCAGGCTAATGAAATACGTTCACAACAGCAATCCTAGATGGGCGTACGTACAACCAGAAAAATTCCCGAAAACAACATTTTTACAATGTGAGTGTACCAGCTGAATACTGAATAACAGATAAACCAGCCACTGAAGTTTTTTTTAAGGGCTTGCATTTGAAGATTCGAGTAATTTTAAATAAAAGTGTAAATCCTTCTAATGGTATGATTTTTTAGACCTCAAGTCTTTTGACAATGGGGAGAAATGGGAGTGTGCTTGGGAAGGGTTGCATAGTGTTCTTGTAGCAAAGTTTAAGACCATGTCTAGTGAGGGAAAAAAATTAGGGAGGTCCACTGGTAGCTTGATATCTTAATGCAGTTTAGTGGAAACAAGTGAGTTTATTGATGTTTTTGGCTGCTGGGAATGTGGTGAAAGGACAGCCAGCTATGTGTATTTGTAAAGCACACTATCGCCTGCAACGGTATATTACGCTTAGCAGATGTGTGTGTGTGTGCTGAGTCCTGCCTATGGTAGGTTGGTTAGTAAAAAAAAGTCAGATCTTCAGCTTCTTGCAGAATTTAAGACGAGAGGAGGAGGCTCTGATGTGGAGTGGGAGCATTTGCATCTTAAGGCGCGATGAAAGAGTAGCAGTACTCCCGATCTGATTTTGTTTATGCATGAGCTGTGTGTGAGTAGGAGTGGAGCGGAGGTGTCTTGGTGGTTGATGGAAGGAGATGCGATTGTTCAGGTAGGTGGGAGCCTAAGTTGTGTAGTGCCTTGAATGTATGTGTGAGAGGAGTTTGAAATAGGCATGTTTGCGCATCTGGATCCAGTGGAGCTCCCTGAGGTGTGGTGTGATGAGTTCTGTGTGGGAGGTTGAGGATGAGTCTGGTGGCCGAGTTCTGAGTGTTTTGTAGCCTTCTAGTGACTGTCTTGATGATCCTGGCCTAGAGGATGTGCCTGTAATTAAACTTGGTGACTAGAGTGAGTGGCCCTTCTTCTAGTTTTGCTTGCCAGCCATTTGAAGATCTTACTCAGCATCTCGAGGGTGTGGAAGCAGGATGCAGTAATGGCGCTGACTGGTGTGTTTTTGTCCAGTTTGCGCTAAGTGCTTATTCCATGGATCATGGTGTGGCTGCTGGGCGTTGGCCTGAGCTCAGCTGGCCACCTTTTGGAGTCTCATTGTGAGATGATCTTGCTGAAGATCACTACCTCTGTCTTGTTGTGTAGGGCTTGGTGTTGGCTTTTATCCAGTTAACAACTTCGGTTCTGCAGACCATGAGCATGTTTTTAGTTTTGGGTGCCTTGTCCGAGAAGGAGAGTTTTTGTTGCATGTCATCGGTGTAGGGGAGAATGTTGATGTGTGTGGATAAAGTTGATCAGAGGGATTACGTATTCGTTAAAGAGGTTGGGGCTGAACGATTAACTTTGAGGCACTGTAGATTTTGTGGCTTTCTGGGGACTAAGGTGCCAGGCTGACAGCTCATGTTCTACCCATTAAGAAGGAGCAGATTCAGCTGAGTGTCAATCCATGGATGGCCATCTCCATGCAGGTGCTTGATGAGGTGTGAGACTGTTAAATGCTGCAGGGTTCTAGGAGTCTAAGGACTGCGGTGTCTCCTATGCCAAGGTTCATACAGATGTCTGTGGTGGCTATAAGTGTTTCTGCACTTTGATTCATACATTCAATACTTGGTATTGTGTGTCTGATGAGAAGTTAATGGGAAGTAATATGCACACACAATGAGCTTTGTTTTGGAAGAGTTGCTCAAACAAGCTTAACCCCATTCCGAGTGGGCCTGGAGGAAAACTCTAGAAGATCAAGAAATAATCCTATATAAAATAAGTATTAAGGAATACAAGCTTGCATTAATGGAAGAAAAGTCTAAATATTGCACCCATAAAATTGGAAATTCATCCTCCGCTTAAGCACTTTTTAGGCTTTCGCCCTTTCAACCTATTGGCTCTATCCTGGATCTTATCATCTCCAAAGCTGACTCTATCCAACTCGAGTCAATCCAACCCTGTGACTGGTCTGACCACTTCATTATCACTTTCTTCATTACTGAAAAAATGAAGCTTATCCCTTCTCAATCCACCAGACCTAAGGTCTGGAAGAGAGATTTGAAGAAACTCAACCCCAACTCTCTTCCCTCCCTCAACCACAATCTTCTCTTACCTCCCATTGGCGTTGTTGACGTACAGGTCCTTACCGATCACTACCTCAATTCGATGTCCTCTATTATCAACGCAGCTGCCCCCCTTCAATTAAAGAATGTTTCCTCAAAAATCTCTAAACCATGGTATGACGGGTTTCTGAATGACAACAGACGAGCGATGATACAGGCAGAACGTAACTGGAGATCTGTCCCATCTGCTTTGCACCTCAAAACACTTAAGAAAAAAAGAAACGCTTACTTCAGAAAAGTCAAACGCTCAAAAACTGCTTTCTTTAGCCTCTAGCTTGATCAAGCAAAAAACCGACCAAAAAAACTGTTTGAGTTAATAAAAACACAATCCAGAGATGCCCCTCAATCTCTTTCAAACTCCTCTAACGCACTGCCGTCATGTGAAGAATTCTCTTCCTTCTTTAACTTAAAGACAGACAACATCAAGAATGGCCTCCTTATTGATCTAAATCTCTACTCTAGTGCACACACTAAAACGCCCACTGAGTTAAAAGACAATGCTTCATGGTCATCCTTTGAAATGTATTCAGAAGAAAATATTGCCAAGATTCTCAGCACACTGAAGCCCTCCAATCACCTATCTGACCCTCTACCCGCAAACGCCGTAAAGGACTTTATACCATTACTTCTCCCCTTTGGACCAAAATCATTAATTGCTCACTTCAACAAGGATGCATCCCGGACTCCCTCAAAGTGGGACAGGTCTCACCCATTTTAAAGAAACCCACAGCTGACCCCTCTGAACTTAACAACTATCGCCCTATCACGAATATCCCTACCCTAGCCAAACTACTAGAAAAATGCGTGCACCTTCAATTGACTAAACACATCGAGCACTTTCACCTCCTCAACCCATACCAATCAGGCTTCCGAGCAGGCCACAGTACTGAATCTGCCATGACCCACATTATTGATGATGCACTTCAAGTACTGGATCAGAATGGCTCCTGCCTACTCATACTACTCGATCTCTCCTCAGCTTTCGATACGGTCAAACATGAGAATCTAATTGATCTGTTGAATCTCAGAATGGGTATCTCAGGTACAGTTCTCAATTGGTTCACCTCCTTTCTGCACAACAGGACCCACAAATTCAAAATTAATAACACTATGTCCTCTCCAGTTCCTGTTACTCTGGGTGTCCCTCAAGGATCCTCCCTCTCCCCTACTTTGTTTAATCTTGTCATGGAACCACTTACCGCACTACTCCAAGCAACCAATGTTCAATTCCACATGTACGCTGATGATACCCAACTCTACCTCAAAATAAACAACGTCGACGACATCAAATTACTCAACACAACGCTTAGGAACACACAGACCTGGCTAGCAGAGAACCACCTCAAACTCAACGCATCAAAAACAGAATTCCTCCTAATAGCACCTCTCTCCAAAGTCCACATCGTTCAGCCCTGGCTCAATCACTTCACTGCTCTCAACGTTCAACGAACTATTGTGGACTCCGCGAAATCTTTAGGCATAACCCTCGACTGCAATCTCAACATGCAACGTCACATCAGCAATGCAACGAAGGGAGCTAATTTCCACATCAACACATTGCACAAATTGAAACCTTTCCTTCCTCCCAAGGATTTCAAAACTGCAGTCCAAGCCTTGGGCATCCCAAGAGTGGAATATGGCAGTGTTGCACTCTGTGGTCTCCCCCTATCATCTATAGCACCATTAAAAGCCTCTATCAATGCTGCAGCCAGACTTATCACAGGATCGAAAAAAAGATCACACATCACTCCTGATCTAAAAGCTCTAAACTGGCTTCCCTACGAAGCCAGAATACATCTGAAAATCGCCTGTATGACCCACAAAGCTTTACACCACAATTCCCCCAGTTATCTCGCACAGAAACTCACAATATCTGGTGGATCAAGAGCGACAGGAAGCGCAGACAATCTTCCCTTAAAACCTAAGAGATTCCACAAGAAAAAACCTACAAACGGTCCTTTTCATGGCGCCCAGCAAACGAAATGCCCTCCCTTCAGAAATCAGACTTATCTCATCTACAGCATCCTTCAAAAAAGAAGTAAAAGCTCTCCTCCTAGCCAAATTTACATGAACTCTGACTATTGTAATCTGGCAACTCAATACTTCCCCCCCCTTAGACTATTTTGATTGTATTTTTGCTTATAATCTGGTAACTCAATACTTCCTTCATGAGACTATTTTAGATTGTATTTTGTATGTCTATTGGCCTCCTGCATCTTTATCCTCCATACATTGTTTTTATTTATATTGTAACCATTTAATTGTTTCAGTTTTTTGCTTAATCTTTAGTCATCTGCATGTTTAGTCACACTCTGTCTGTAAAGCGCTCTGATATCCGTAAGGATCTTGTTCGCGCTCTATAAAACTTTCAAAATAAATAAATAAACCTAGCGCAAAGCCAGAGACTTCACAAGCATTTTGTAACCAGCAAACAACCTTTTTCCACTCTATAATCAAAGACATGTACACAGGTTTTGTCCCTAACCTTATGCTGCCCCGCCACTCAGTTGCCTCCCGTTGGCCCACTAAAACGACACAAGAGATGACATCTGATTCTACCCCAGAGATCAAAGGTCTCTCCATCTTCTTTAGTCTTTCGCCCAAGCTGGCCGCACAAGATCTCATGAAAACCTATGCAGGATCACCTCTAGAAGCATGCCCTCCAGCAGTTCTTCATATGGCGTCCAACATTATAGCCAAGCCACTTTGTAAATAAATGAATAATAAGATCCTATCCAGATTGTATCCTCAAAGTTGGAAGCCAGCTTTCATCAGGCCTCTTCTAAAAAAAAGGGAAAAAAACGTATCTAGACCCCACAGATTGTAAGAACTACCACCCTAGCTCCTTGCTTCCTGTTCCTGCAAAGATTTTGGAGATGCATCTTAACATCTAGCTGATGGAAACTGCGGAACACCAACCTTGGCTGAAGGACTCCCAGTTTGGTTTTAGGAAACACCATGGGACAGAAACTGCCTTAATATCAGCCACCGACTATATTAGGCACACAGTGGATGAAGGACAAGGGGTGGCGTTGATACTCCTGGATCTATCAGCAGCATTTGATACCATCTCGCCAACGCTGCTGCTCGATAGACTCCAAGGTCTTGGCATCTCTCATCAAGCATTAGCCCGCTTGTCCTCATTGCTTAAGGAAAAATCCTGAAGGGTGAAATTACAGCACTTCCACTCAAAAGCCTTTTTCTTAGCTTGTGGAGTGCCACAGGACGCATCATTGAGCTCTACAATTTTCAACCTTTATGTGGCACCCTTAGCGGCTGTTATCCATTCTTTTGGATTGGAGGTTGTCGTATGCAGACGTCACTCAGATCATGGAGTTGATTCCCAAGAACTCATGCTTGACAGCAGAGAACATCTTTGGATGCATGACAAAAGTGGCAGAATGGATGTCAAGTATCTTTTTGAAACTCAATGGGGACAAGACGAAAGTTATGATATTCGGCCCCAGGGACATCAAGTTGGAACAGTAACTGCTGGCCACATTCCTTAGGAATCTGTCCTGCTCCGGGTAAGAAGGCTAAGAACCTTGGAGTATTGATGGACACTGAACTTAACTTTATTGTGTAAATTAATCGTACTATTTCTACCTGCACCTGGATCATAAGGATGCTTAAGAAAACCTGTCCTCTTATCCAGCGGCAGGCACATAAGCAGATAGCTCTTGCCCTTGTAATGTCCAGACATGACCACTGTAACTTGTTGTACCTGGATTCAAACAAAAACACGCAGTATAAACTCCAGGTGTTGCAGAATGCCTTGACGAGACCTGTTTTGGACAGAAGGCAGTTTGCTGGGAAGGGACTAGAAACCCTGCACTGGCTCCCTATTAATAAATGCATTAGCTTGAAATCACTCTGCATGGTACACCAGGCGCTTCATCTTCCATATCCAACAAGATTAAAAACCATGTTCAGTTGGCATTCACCAGGCAGACCTCCCTGTTCATCTCCAACTGCGGCTCGCGGTACCGAGAACCAAAAAAACAAAATGGAGCGATAGAACATTTTCAACGGCCGCAAGTAAACTCTGGAACTCCCCTCCACTAAATATAAGGGCCAGCCCACTGCTCTTGCCCTTTAGGAAGGCTCTTAAGACATGGATACTCTCCATGTAATGTTCCTTCTGAAGCTGGTATATTAGTGGACCTCCTCCGGGCAGTGATCAATAGCGCCTTGATGCACTTGCGTAATTGCTTCGCTCTCTGAATTTCAAATCAAACAGAGGGTGGGTTCAAACAGTTGATGAGGTTTAAGTAGCCTCATTTTTTTTATTATCTAGAATTGGCAGTTTTTTTTTTACCAGTTAACGAATTTGCATTTATTTTAGTGACATTTGCTGAGTGACACTACTATTTCTTTTTAGAAGGCATATCTTATGCAACCACAAAGGTTGTGCGTGGGAAGCAGAGGGGAGGATGTTTGCAGAGGGCACTATTCAGGGAAACATTAAATTAATCTAATGACATGGAATAATGCAAATCAAAAGGTTTCTTTTGCAGATGAACGTTGGAAGTGAATTAGGTGAGATTCATTTTATAAACTGGAATAGGGACACAGAGTGGCTAGGAAGCTACTGATCCTTATATAAGAAGGTACTGTCATAGGATGATGGATTGATACTAGACTAGGATTGGGTTAATATATCTGGTACAAATAACTCTAGGAATTTTTTTGGGTTGCATGGGGTTGAGGGTGAGTGAATCGTGACCTAGAACTGAGAGAACAAGATGTTTTGTAGTTTGTCCAAACTTAAGTTAAAGTACCAGAGTTAAAAAAAAAAGATTTTCCTTACCTGTGATTGCATCATCTTATTTTTTTCTTTTTACATTTCTTTACCTGTCTTTGCCTGTGGTTGTTACAGTTTAAAATTTTAGTTTTAACCTGCCAGTGATTGCATAATTTATCCCATGTGTTTGTGTCTAAACTTGTGGTTTTTCCTACCTGTGACTACTTCCATTTAACCTGTTGAATTGTGGGATCTGCAGTCCTAACTCTGTAGTTTTTCCCTCTCACTATCAGTTTTTTCCCTCCAAATGTCTCCTTTGCTTTGTGCTAAGACCTGTATGTTAAGCAGTGCACCCCCAGCAACCATTTTGTGTTAACAAGTCAGTGAAAACAGCCCCCATTCCCCCCTGAGACAGTTTAAACAGCTTACAGCAGATTACTGCTGTGTTTAATAGGGACTGTGCACTTCGTTTTTTGGCCAGGAGAGGGAGTAAAGCTTTATACAAATAGTGTTGTAGGAGGACAAGTTTGTTAGGACCCTACCTGCAGAAGTCCAAAGTGTGGATTGAGCCTGCCTGTCTCCTAGGTTAAGTTTAAGTTTATTAAGCATAGTTAATTAAAACCAGTGAAAAAACGATTTACGAAACAGTAGAAAAAGACTTTAAAATATCATAAAATGTGTACATTGTAATCGTCAGTAATAAGCATGCACCTAAGAACCCAGTCTGATTGACCAGGAACATTTATCTTAGGGCGAGGCAGCGTGTTCCCTTAAATCCTGTAGGCCGCCTACTTGTTGCCTATGTCACTGATCGAAAGTTTTTGTTTTGACAGTTTTTGCTCGATCATTGCAAGGAACTTAACGTATCTACAGTATAGTTTCATATTCAAAGGGTTCAGGCAGGCGAGCACTGCTTGCCTTCTCGTGCAGGTCCCTAGCTGCTTGAGCTGGTCCTTTAGGAGCTGTTGGCGGGCTGGCTGTAGCTCTTCGCAGAGACAGGTCAGATGGAGTATGTCGCCCTTATCTATGTTGCAAAACGGAAAAACCTCGTGGCCGTTACTCCTGAGCCATGGTGGAAGATGCTCACTGCAGGGCAAGACCCTTAGTCTGTATTTCAAGAACTTCAGTTTTGTGGTCTTAGGATAACCCTGACTGAAGTATGGTTGTGGTGTCAGCGATTTATACGAATTTAATGTCATCCAGGCATGTTTTCTTTTGGCGAATGTGGCCTTATCCTCTAGTAAGGATAGAGTTTTGACAGGTTTCCCGCTAGTTTTTTGAATGGGTTATGCCCAAGTTGCATGTCCCAAATCGCAGTTAGATTGGTGGCCCCCAGGGCTTCCTGCAGGTAGGATCTTGCGTGAGATGTGTCCCTGTTTTGAATATCTTGCCATAGCAGCGAGTTTAGAGTGTTGGTGGTAGCCAAGCAAAGTTTGTGGCAGCAGATGATGTATGCTCCCTGTCTAGCAAGAACTTGCTTTTGCAATCCAAGTTCCAGCCTTAGTTGGGCAGGCGATGTATAGGACGGGAGCGAAAACATTATTCGATAGGCTTTTGTCTGGATTGTGTCCAGGTTCTTGGAGTCTCTCCCACGAAGCGCCATGCTTCCGTAGCAGATAGACGGGAGTAGCTTAGCCTGAATAGCTCTCAGATAAGGGGTTAGAATTGGCCCCATCAGTTGATTGGCTATGTTTTTTAGTGTGACGGCAATGCACGCCCCTCTCCTTTTTACTTCCTGCTTATGCTGTGCAAAAGTGCCATCTCTATCAAAGAGGACTCCCAGGTATTTGTAGGCAAGTGCAGACTCTATTTTTTGGCCGCCTAGGGCCCATGACTTCTGAAGCTTCTTCTTGGTGTTGATCGACATGGTGCGTGTCTTGCTCAGATTTATTTTAAGTTTGTTTTCCATTGCGTAGCTGTTCATTTGGATTAGAAGCTGCTGGAGGCCGATGTAAGTGTGGCTCAGTAACACAACGTCATCCGCGTACAACAGGTTACTCAAAGTTTTCCCTCCAAACCTCGGGGAATGGGAAGTGCATGTGTTGAGTAAACCTGATAGATATGCCATAAACAGATTAAACAGTATCGGGGCAAGCACGCACCCTTGCTTGAGGCCTTTAGTGGTGCGAACTTTAGATGACAAATGTGTGCCGCCTCCTAGCTTCACCTGCACCCAGGTATCAGAGTGTAGAAGCTTCAGCATGCTTAAAATCGGCTGCAGTATTCCCCATTGGGCCAGTTTCCCCCAAAGTCTACCTCTCTCAATGTTGTCAAACGCTGCACTAAAATCAATGTAGCACATATGCAGCGGCAGTATTTTTGTTTTTGCTGCATCGATCATTAGAGAGATGGCCAGAATGTTGGTAGCTGTTCCGGTGTTTTTCCGGAAACCGGTCTGGTTCAATGGTATGATCTGATTTGAATCCGCCCAAAGTACAATCTCCTCTAAGAGGGTTCCCGCAAAGTATTTTGCGTCATTATCGAGGAGGGCTACTAGTCGGTAGTTGTTAGGGTCCATTTTGTCACCTTTTTTGAATATAGGGACAATCGTTGACCCTCTCCAAGATTCTGGGATTTTGTTTAAGAGTCTGACTTCCGCGAATAGCAGTTGCATGTTGATAGCCCATTCTGTGATCTTTTCCTTAAATAGGGCTGGCGGAATACCGTTTGGTCCCGGAGCACCTTCCTTTCTGCCCTTACGGATCTGCTTTTTTATTAAAGCTATTTGCTGGCCGGCTGTTGTATCCGGTATGTTTTTAGGTATGCCTAGCTCTCTCTCGGTCAGGGTCTTCAGCGTGAACATTATGAAATTGGGCTCTCTGATGTTAATTTTTTGCGCTCCTGCGTATTCCGGTAAGTCATTAAAGTGGCTAGAGAGGTAATCAATCCATAACTCTTCCACAATGTGCGAGCCTAGGTCTTTATGCTGTGGTCGTAGGATCCGGTTTGCTGATTTCCAGAAACGTGAGCTGTTACTACTTTTAATGTCATGTAATAATTTTGCCCATATCTCATTTTCAGCGTCTTTTTTTATGTTCCATTTTATACATTTGAGCTCAGTTCTTTGTTTCTTCAGCACTGTCCGAAGCTGCGCGTTGTCGGGGGCTGATCTTAGCTTTCGTAGGGTCGAGTTTACTAATCTTTTGTGCTGCCTTAATTCTGCCCTCGGTCCTTTTTTTAAGTTGGTTTTGCTCTTCTCTTTATGCAAGTTAATTTTTGGGGGGGATCTTGGTTGCCAGTTCTTTTAGCAAAGATCCTGTGTATTGCTCCCAGTGGGGGATATGCCCAGCTGCATTTAGTTTTTGTGTGTTATATCGTTGAAGGGCAGTATCGGCCAGAGTTGTTAGGTTAGTTGGCGTGCATTTGATCCTTTTTTGATTGATGGTATAGATCGCCCCTAGCGTTTTGTCTGGCCTGATTGCAATTGGCGGCTTTGATGTCAGATAGCATTCCTGGGGGCGGTGGTCGCTTTCGCCCTTGTCCCCCATTCTAAATTCCAAGATGTGGGGGAAAAGTGCCAGACTGACGAATGTGTAGTCCAAAATGGAGCTAGCTGTTTGTGAGTAGAATGTTTCTACTGGAGGACGATCTGTCGTGAATCTTCCATTTAATGTCCGAAGATTTAGGTGTTCTAAGTCATTGAGTAGGGCATTGTGTGGATGCTCTTTCCTGGGGAGCTTTGCGGTGGTATTGTGTAAATTATATTTAGAGCCAGGACCTCTTCTTCTACTGATGAGCCAAGCAGGTTTTGGTTGAAGTCCCCTGACAGGAGGAAGAGTGGCTTTTCCATCTGAGTCATATACTCCGCAAGTTGTTTAGTAATTATGTTGCAGTCGTTACCTCTATGTTTAGGGTGGACGTATGCATTGACAAGGCATATCTCTTCTTCTTTGTTACAGAGTTTTAATTTTATTTTTACTGTTAAGGTTGAGGATGTGGAGGAGTTCATGAGAACTGCTGAGGATATTGTTGTGTTGGATATGTATGTAGCCAAGCCTCCTGACTGGTGGCCAAATCTGTTGATTCTGACTGCTGCTGTTGAATAGCAGGTAAAGCCCGTAATGTGTTGTGTGGAGGTGAGACAGGTTTCCTGCAGCATTACTATGTCAAATAAAGAGAGGTACTTCTGAAAGTCTGGGTCGTCCATTTTTGAAGTTAGGCCATTTATATTCCAAGAGCAAATGCCTATGGTTGGCACCTTACCCTTTATATCGTCTCTCATTTGTTGATGGCATCAGTCCTCTTCAGGACGTATGAAGATTGTTCGAGAGAGAGTTTCTCTTGTTAATGTTCGATTTTGATGTGGTGCCCCCCTTGAGCTCGCTTCTGTCCATCCCCGGGGACTGCGTGTGTTTTTGTTTGGCGGACTTCCTTTCAGGGACTTGGTAGTGGAAAGCGTGAGGATCTGATGGTCCTTTAGCACTGAGCTTCTCCCGCTTGATGTGGGCGCTAATTCGAAACCAGCTACCACCCTCAGCCTGTCTTCCGGACGCTGCCAGGGTATATTCTCTCTTTTTTTGGGCAAACTTCCCAAGGCACCTTTGAGAACACTAAGGGTGTTTTCCTGTCTAGCCTCTGATTTTGAGATTGTCCTTCTCTGAAGGGGAGAGGGGTAAGCTGGTTTTAGTATGGGGGCTAGCTTAATGCCCCAGATCTTAAATTGCTCTGCTTCTGCTGCAATAGAATCTGCAACATTATTAGAAGACCAGGTGGACTTGGTCCCCTCCGGGCTGTTTGGATTTGCGGCAGGCAAGAATTCAACTGAGATTAAGTCCTTAGTACTTATCCCCTCCAGGCTGGGAATATGTTCCATTAGTTTGAGAATATTGCCACGATTCAGCGTGTCGTGCTGCCCTTGTGACTTGTCTTCTGGAAGAAAGACCAGCATCTCTGTTGATTGTTTGGTACTTCCTGCCTCATTGTATTTTTTTGATAAGTGATATACTTGAACTGATGAGCCATGACCTGTAGGAGCTTCATGAGATGCCGGGGTAGAGCCTTCACCTGGCATATTGGCGATAAGTGACGATGCTGAAAATGAAGGTGTTTGCTTTGATGTTGTTCGTGGTTTAGATGGCCGTTTAGCTTGGGGGCGCTCAGTTTGACTAGAGACAGGGTGGATAGTAAAGTCCAATGTGTCAGTGACATGGGCTTCATGAGTTTGGCTTAGCATTGAGCCAAGTTTTCCAGTCCTGTTCCCTACCTCAGAGTTTGGCCTGAGTGGATGATTGCTTGCATCTACTGATGGTGTATCTTGGTTGGTAGTTGGTTCTGATGTTACCCTTTCCATTTCTAGAGGAGGCTCCTTGTTTTGCATTGTTGAGTCTCACGCTTGATCCTCAGAGGCCCTTACAGTCTTGATCTTGGCACAGTTTGGCAGTATAAGATGTTTAATCTTTACTGCCTCCTATCTCCGTCAGTTTGTTCCGTTCGATCTCTTGCCGGTGGTCCTGGGGGCCCTTGCCCTTCTTGATTCGGCTAGCTGCTATTTATTTTGTACTGCTGCGAATTTGAGCCTGAGGGCAAGTGGTTTTCGCAATCTGTGGGGTTAGCATTGTTGGTATTATCCGAGAAATTATCCTTTGTGTCGTAGAAGATGGGGAAGTATTTAGACGTGGATGTTTCAGATTTTTTCTTACGCCCTTTTCTTTTTTGTTGACGCCGTTGTTTGGCGTTGAGTTTTTGCGAGTGCTCCTGTCCCGTGTGGCTTGTCTCTTCGTTTGTGGGTACAAGATGGACGGTTGGCTCTGCTGCGGTTCCGGATGCTTCGCTCCTGATGTCTCCTTCTTCAGGGTTGGTAGGGCCCATTTCTTTAGTTGCATATCCTCTGTGTAGAATCTTTATATCTCCTATTAGATCAGTTAGCATTGAAGGCAATGTGGCTACTTTGTCTAATGCCTGGCTTCAGTTGCAGCTCAGATAGGTATTTGATTGTGCTCTCAGTATAAGGTTGTTTAGGTTGCCTAGCTTGTCGTCAATCCCAGCTGTGATGACTGCCAATGTATTGAGAAGATTAAGTTGGAGCTCCATTTTCTCAGATTGGTATTGCAGGGTGTCTACTGCTAGTTGGATTGTATTTAGCAGTGAATTCCACGTTCCGATGTTTTGTTCCTTTCTCTGCTCATTCTCTTTAAAGTCGTTGGCGGGCATGTTTATGTATTTGGCTGCCAAAGGTGAGTCAGGGGCGTGGGTCTCTTTGTGATCAGGTGTTTGAGTGGCTAACATGTCTTCCCATTCTTATGTGTTGTGGTAGGACACTAATGCGCTTGCTTCGGCTTTGCTGCTGCTGGAGTCATGGGGACATGCTGCCTCCCTGCCAGAGGCGCTTCTTGCTAAGTCGTGGGTTTCCTGGTCTATAGGTGGTGGAGTGCGTTCATCCGTTAGTTGAGACTTGATGGGTGTGCTATGAGTGTGGCTCATAGGTTGCAAATCCAGCGCCGGACTAGGTGCTGTTTCTTTTGTTAAAGCCGGCGTTGGTGTCTCTAGGCCTGCCCCAGAAGCCCTTTCAATTGGACAACTGTCTGGTTTGTCAGCTGGTTTTTGCCCTGGGATGAGATTCTCGCTCACTTTGGCTTTAAGATCAACCAGTGGGGGTGATAAGATGTTTTCCCGGCTGCAAAGGGCCAAGCCAGCTGGATGAGCAGGTAGAGGGTTCTGGTTAAGGACAACGGAGTTAAAAGGTTTCCCTCTTACGCTTGAGGCCTCCAGAGGAATGCTTGTCTGACCGTGCTCTGAGGTGCTGCTCTGCGAAAAATCCAACGTAAAGCCCCCTAGGGGCGACGGACTTACGGATGTATGCAGAGGTGGTAAAGAGCGAGCTGGTCCCGAGACAGCGGGAAGCAGTGGTGTTTGTAAACCGGGCAGGTGACCGTTGCTCGAAAATATAGCTGCTCTCGCGTCCTTTAGGAATTCAAACTATGTGTATATTTTATGCTGATACATTTTTTTTGCGGTTTGTGGTGCACTTGCTACGGTCTCTGGTATCAAGGCCGTTAGAGATCCCTGCTCTGTTGTAGCTCAGCCCTAGATCCTGCTCCAATGTAGAGAGATTCGGCTCCATGCCGGTGGTCGAATTTGCGCTCGTTTTCCTTTTCTTTTTTTTGTGCCCTTTCCTATTTCCCAGTTTTGCGTCTGTTTTTGCTGTGGGCTTCCAGGGGTCGCCTAACCTTTCCTGACCTCATGTCGTTAGTAGCGATGATGGTGGGCTCTCTAGTTTTCTGTCTAGGAGTTGAAGGTGCCGTCCCGCTCTCTCTCTGGAGCAGCTGTCACCTCTCTCTCCTCTCCTGGAAACGTGGGCTAGCACCCGATAGGTTGAGCGTGCTGACACGATGCAGCGAGGGCGGTAGGAGCCGCTTGGGAGCGCCTGCACCTGAAACTCTCTAGTAGGTGTGGTTTCTGGTGTACTGGCCACTGGTGTATAGATGTAGCGGGGATCACGGGGGATGGCTGGTTGTGAGTGGCTTTACCGAAAAGCTGGCTGGATATGAGCAGGCTGGTTGTAAGCAGAGCGGAGCACGCAAAAGGGGCCGTAGGTCAGTCAGACCTAGTCGGACTGCCTTTCAGACCCCCCCGGGCTCTTACTTTGCGGCCGCCTCTACCGGCAGCCGCGCTCGCGCTTGTGCTCTCGGCTTCCTCCGGAAGACCTTGTGCCTCACTGATGGTCGCTGGTCGATGGTCAATGATGGTGAGTTGGGAGACAAGTGGAAGGATCCCAAGTACGCAGCTATACTCCTCCCCCGCACCGCTTCTCCTCCTCCGCGCCGGGCAAGTGAGCAGAGCAGAGCGAGGCGGTTATCGGAGTTGCCGGAGTTGCCAGAGTCCCGAGAACGGAGCAGAACAGAGAGAAGCCTCCAGGAGGATCCCCCAGGAGACCGTCGACAAAAGACAGCAAACAACCGCTGCCTCCGCAGTCCCCCGCTCACCTCCTTGCCCCTGCTCCTTGCCCCTGCTCCTTGCTCCTCGCTTGTTTATATTTCCCCCCTTGGATCTCACAGCAATGGTAGCTGTAAAGCTGCTGCCGAGGTCCCCCGCTGCTGCCGAGGTCCCCGCTGAAACTGCTTGCTGCACCCCCGGTCTCTTTCCCCCCTAGCTCGGCGTGGGGCTCTATGAGTGGCGCTGAGGGGAGACCGGCAGCTTGCTGCTTCGACTTTTGCGGGAATGGCGGTCAGCGTCTCTGGCGTTCTGGCTCTCTGCTGCTCTCTCGTGGCGGAGAAGCCTGTCTGTCTCCTAGGAGATTCCTGAATAGAGGAGCAGCTTCCAACTTCCTGGCCAGCAAACCTTGTCTGAGGTAGCTGGGACCTTATATAGTCCGATATTGTTTGGTAGATGTGTACACTGATTGGTGGTTGTATCTGATGTTTCTATTGGATTAGGGTTACTGTCCTCATTGGTTTGGTATTTGAGGGTTCTGATTGGTTTCTGGGTCTGTGATTCAATCAATGTAGGGTTGGGACTAGGGCTAGGGTTAGGATTTCTATTGGAAGTAGGGACTAGGGCTTCCTCTTGCCGTTGGTTGTTTGGACTAGGGTTGGGACTACTGGTAGGGCTAGTGCCTCTATTGGATGTAGAGATCAGGGTTTTTTAAACTGATTGGGTGCTTGGACTAGGGCTAAGATTGGCTGTAAGGCCCTGATCTCCTATTGATTCGCGATTGTAGGGCTAGTGTTGTGATTGGATAGTGTTAGGGCTAGGGTTCTCATTGGCTAAAGGGGTCACCTGACTACTAGGGCTATAAACGGCTATGGCTTAGGGTGTCAAGGCTATGGGTGGAGAGGACAAGGGTGAGTGCCTGTCTGAGCCTGTTTGAGACTGGTCGGGACCTGGGCCAGAAATGCTGCCCATTTTCCCATTCATTAATACCCACCCTATGTATGTGTCCCTCTGTATATAATCATTCATTGCACTATAGATATGTACCTATCTTTGTGTATTGCTTTGTATAAACATGTAGAATAATTATGTTGTTATAAAAACAACAAAAAACACACACAAAAATCATCTTTGGTCTACATGTACTTGCTTCCATTGTGCATCTATGTATCTCCATGTACTTGGATTTGCGTGTCTGTTACTTTTCTCCTGAAAAAGCATATCCAATGCACTACCCTGTTTCTCATCCTGTACCACTAACAATATATTTAATCTGCATATGCTTACCTCCTTTATGCATCTATATACGTTCAATGTACTTATGGATCTATATCTTAATTACTTTCTTCTAATTTAGCATTTCCAATCCACTGCCCTTTTTCTCAGCCTATACCTCTCTCAATATATCTTCTACCCCAACTTTCTGACTCATCTCAAACTTCTTTCTACTACTCTTTCCAATGCACTACCCTATCTCTCACCCTATACATCTATCATTACATCCTCTACACCCTAATTTATCCCAAACCCCATACCACTACCATGTTCCCCAAAATAACCCTTTATTAACTCTCTCCTACTCTATCCCTCCTTGCATCATCTGACACTTCTTTTACAATACCGATACCCCAAAACAAACCTTTCTAAACTCTTCCCTCTGACTCTTCCCCTCCAAAAACCCTTTTTACTCATCCAAAAGCCTCCTCCTATTTATTTTTATTTAAAAGAGTTTTATATAGCGCTGGCTAGACCCGAAGGTATCAGAGCGCTTTACATTAGAATCAACAATGTAACAGAACAAGTTCAACAAATTACACAATACATAAAAAAATAAGCAATACAATTAGGAGGGGAGAGAAAGGAGAGATAGAAGTAGTGGAGGGGGCAGGGGAGGTGAGAAAGGGAGGATAAGGGAAGAGACAATAAGGAGAGATGAAAGGAAGTCTGTCTAAAGACCGACTGGGTAGGTGACGACCAAGGAGGGAATCCACGGCCCATCTCCTCTATAGCTAAACCAGGTAGCTCCATCGGGCGTCAGACAAAATAGTTCAGTCTCAATACATTGAGAGAGGAGAGAAGGAGAGACATAAAATAGAGGGAGGATGCGGGAGGAGAGGACAGGAGAGACTAAAGGAAGTGGAACAATGTGGTTCAACAATATAACAGAAAAAGATCAACAATTACACGATACATCAAACAATCAGCAATACATTAGGAGAGGAGAGAAAGGAGAGAGAAAAGTAGTGGGGGGTAGGGGAGGTGAGAAAGTGAGGATAAGGGAACAGACAACCGTAGAGACGAAAGGAAGTCTGTCTGAAGACCGACTGGGTAGGTGACGACGAAGGAGGGAATCCATGGCCCATCTCCCCTATAGCTAAACCAGGTAGCTCCATCGGGCATCAGACAAAATAGTTCGGTCTCAAGTGTCGAGGGAAGAGGTTCACTGAGAAACCGGGTGGGGACAAGGAGCAGGGGCAGGTGATGGCAGAGGACAGAAGAAAGAGTAGGAGCGGAGAGGGGAGAGGGTTGGGGGAAGAGAGATGGGGAAGATAAGGTCAGGAGAGATGCGGGAGCGTTTGCCCGAAGTCCGGCTAGATGGGTGATAGTCAAAAGAGGGAGTCTAAAGTTAATCTCCCCTATGGTTCGCGAGGTAGCTCCACTGGGCATCATAAAAAGGTAGCTTTAGAGTGTAGTGACGCAGGCTCCCGTCACCGCCCACTGGAGTGAACACTGTTGTTATGTCGTCTTCTTCACTTCACTGTGGCACCCCTTAGGCTGTCCCGTGTCTAAGGCGGTTTCGGTTTCACTTTTCCTCCCAGCTGCTTGTGAGGGTGTTCTTTTCTATTGCTGCCTCCGTCACCACTCCTTCAAATCCCCATATGTTGGACCCTAAGTCTGTGTGGTTTAGTGTTTTGAGTAAGACTGGCGTCACTTTGTTCGGCCGGGTGTCAGCTCCACGGGTCAGCTCCACGGGGCCCAGAAGCGAAAGCTCCGCGCCAGCACGTCTGCAGGTAGACTCCCCAGGGGGTTGCCTGTGCCGAAGGGTATGGAAGAGGAGGACTCCCCGTCCCAGAGTTAACCGTGTTATGTTATGTTATGTTATGTTAAAATCATTTGTACCGCGCACGGTCACCCAGCGGTTTCATGGCGCTCAAACAAATACGGGAGACAGGTGCAGGAGTTACTCAAAGGTTTGCTGAAAGAGGAGAGTTTTAAGCGTTTTGCGGAAACAGTCATAGCTAAAGCAGAGTCGAAGGGATATCGGAAGGGAATTCCAGAACTTGGGAGCTAAAAAAGAAAAACACAGCCCGCCGTGCTTTTTTCGTTTGAATTTAGGGACAACCAATAGGTTGTGGGAAGTGGAGCGGAGATCTCTCTGAGGCACATAGCACTTCAAGCTAGAAGAGATAAAGGCAGGAGCTTGACCAGACTGGGCCTTGAAGATCGTACAGCCAAGTTTGAACATGCAACGCTTAGCCGCAGGGAGCCAATGAAGGCTCCTAAGCAGCGGCGAAACATGTTGATGTTTAGGCTGGTGAAAAACCAGTCTAGCTGCCTGGTTTTGCACCAGCTGCAGGCGGTGAAGATGGTAGGCATGGATCCCAACATAGAGAGTGTTGGCGTAGTCAATACGGGACGTGATGAGAGCCATGATAACAAGAATAAGCGCATCTGTGGTGAGAAACCTGCTGATTTTACGAATCCTGCGAAGATGGAAGAAGCAGGATGACGTGACTGCATTAATTTGAGGCCTCATAGACAGATCGCTGGATATAATTATACCAAGGCTCTTTACCGAATTGACAGGGCTAGGCAGGGACCCAAGAGAGGGGGGCCAAAAGTTGGTATTCCAGGGGTTGGCCAGCCCGCCTGTCAGCACTAGCTCGGTCTTGGTGGGATTAAGTTTCAGCTGGCTGTGGTACTTCCACTCCGAGATGTCAAGCATGGTGGATTGAAAATTGACACAGGAGGATAGGGAAGAGTCAATGGGGAAGATCAACTGCAGATCATCGGCGTAGTTAAAGATGGTAACCGGGGTATTATGGAGGGAAGCTATGAGAGGTTGCATATACAAATTAAATAAGAGCGGCGACAGGGCGGAGCCCTGCGGAACTCCGCAGGATAAGGGGGAGTAAGAAGCAGAAAAGGTGGACAAGTGCACAGCCTGAGACCGCCGATGTAAAAAAGATCTAACCCACTTAAGGGCCAAGCCTTGAATGCCCGCATTGTTGACACGGTCGATCAATATCGCATGATCGACCGTGTCAAAAGCTGCCGACAAATCCAACAGGACAAGTACCTGGGAGATGTTCTTGTCGGCACCTTTCCTCAATGTGTCCATCACGGCCACAATGACCGCCTCAGTAGAGTGGGCTGGCCTAAAGCCAGCTTGCTGATCATCCAAAAAGGACGAGCTCTCAATGAACGCACTCAGGCAACGAGTGACGTATGTCTCCAGAATTTTCCCTAAATAAGGAAGAAGGGAGATTGGCCTAAAATTACTCAGGATCGTGGGGTCGGCATTAGTTTTTTTCAGTATAGGGACCACGACCGCCTGTTTAAAGAGATCCGGGACTATGTCGGTAGCGAGGGAGTTATTAAGCAATGCTAGCGGAGGATCAGGGCAGGCCAAGAAAGCATCTTTAAGAATTTGGGGAGGACAGCAATCATTGGGAGAACCAGAGCTCACCTTATGTAGCAGAGAAATGAACTCCATGGGAGAAATGGGAGAAAAGGCATCCAGACGGCGAGGGTTCATGGGGGGTAATGACAGGGGAGTAAAGGAAGAGGGGGAAGGGATATTGTTTTTAATGGTAATAATTTTATCAACAAAATAAGTTAAGGGAATCGCACAGTGTAGGTTGAGGTTGGGGGGTTACCCGATCAGGTAAGGAGAGCTCGTTAACAATGGAAAAGATGTCCTTCGCCTTCGAGGCTGAATCCATTATTTTCTGTGAGAAGTAGGTGGTTTTAGCCAGCAGGATAGATTTTTTGTAGACTTTCAGACGGTCTACATACACGATTTTTAATTGCTGATCATAGTTACATCTCCAGCGGCGCTCGTCTTGGCGAAGAGCCAGTTTGTCCAATTTTAATTGATCCGTGAACCACTGCTGGGCGTCATGGCGACGCTTTGTTTTTAAGATTTTCAGCGGGGCCTCTTTATTGCTGGCAGACAACAGCCATTGTTCAAGGTCGGAGGCCTGGCAGGCCACCGGGCCGGGCCCTTGGGGGCAGTAGTGGCCAGTATAGAATGAAATTCGACCAAATTGGCTCTTTTCCAATTGTGGGCAGAAAAGTTGGTGATTGAAATGGGACAACTAGGTGAGATAAGGTTAAGGGAAAATGAGATAAAACAGTGATCGGACGAAGGGCAGGGGGACACTATAGGGGAAGAAATATCAAGATTAGCAGTCCAAACTTGGTCCAGGATATGGCCTCTGCTGTGTGTGGGGACTTTGACATGCTGGCAGCAATTCATTCCAGACAAGAAGTCGGAGAATTCCTCAGAAAGATGACTTTCCCGAGTATCTAATGGCCAATAGTTAAAATCTCCGATGATAATGACATTAGCATGGTTAATAATAAGTTGGGAGATTAGGTCACCAAATTGTTGGGGAAAGAGAGGCAAGTGATCAGGGGGTCTATAAACAAGGACACAAATAAAAGAGAACCTAGAAGAGGAAAATTTAAGAGTAAGACTGTCAGTTTTAGGAAGCGTAGCAGTAACCAACGCTGTAAATTTATGCTGAGAACGAATGGTGGCTTCGACCCCACCACCGGCTTTCCCAGAAGGTCGATTGGCTTGCAGAATATAAAAGCCGGCGGGGATAGCAGCAAGGATATTTGGGGCAGAGTCGTCAGTCAGCCAGGTTAACCGTTATTCTGGCAGGAGCGTTATGGCTAACAGAGCGGCCAAATCGCCATATCTCCCCTCAGACATGCTCTCCCTGGGGGCTCAGGCATTTATTTGCAGGGAAGGAAGATGTTTAGGGTGATGCGCCGCCATGAAGAGGCCTCGCGGCCGCCATGTCAGATTGAGTGTTCAGACCAGCTAGCCCCTTCCAATATGGCCGCATATTTGCTTACTATGGAAATCTAACTATGGTAGTCCTATTTTTGTTTCTATGCACCGATGTCGGAGGTCTTCTTTCCTTTTCTATGTATTATCAGCCATTTTGGACGAAATGTAGCTCTATCGACTAGCTAGCTTTCATGAGACCAAGGATTGTCCACTTTCTCTTTCTTTTAATCTTTTAGACCTTCGTTTCCGGTTGTTTCGAAATTCAGTTCTTTAAAATGTCCTTATTCTTTTTCTGTATACTTCGTTCTTAACCTCATAAGCCTTTATTCCTCGGTGACCCGGGAGTGTAGGGGTGGGTAAGAGGCATGTGCTCTTATTCTAGCGCTCACCTCCTGCCTCGGACACACTCCCCTGCTCCATGTATAGCCACCTGATAAACTTCTTCCATCCATGGCTCGCTCAGCTTCCACTCCTCCTCCGCTTCTTATCACTTGTGTGGAGAGGAGCCCCGAACTTCACCACAGCAGCGGAAGTCCGGCGAGCTACTCGGAGTCTCCCTCTCTGCTCCAGCCGTGCCGCTCAGCTTTCTCTGACTCCATGTCTCACTTTGACATATGGAGTGATGTACGGTAGCTGCTGGGAGCTTCAGGGACTGGTCGCAGAACCGGAGCCACTCTCTGCCCTCCTCGAGTCCGATGAATAATCTCCTTCCCCCGTCGTGTGTTAGTCAGCTACCATTTGCCCCCTATGTTCACCGTGATATCCAACTGCTCAGGCCGGTAAGCATTTTTCGTCCGATTTGTTTCCCTCTAATTTTCTTCCTTTCGCATGGCTAATTTGGGATTAATGCAATAAATTGCTATCCCTAGCTCCCTCCACTATCCTTTTCAATAAAAATATCAGACTAACATATTCACTTCTCTAATTCCATATTACACTATACTAATTCACTACGAATCCTTATGGGTTCCAGAGTAGCGTGCTACTCGCCAACAAAGCGTTTCAACACCTCATCAGGGTTATAAGCGCTATATAAATGCAAACCTTTCTCCCTTTTTTACCCCTCTCCAACCCTTCTCAATCCAAATAATTGACTAACATATCCACCTCTTAAATTACTTCATATTTCACTATACTAATTTTCAACACTAATCCTTTATGGGTTACGGAGTAGTCTGCTACTCGCCAGAGAAGCGCTTCAACACCCCACCAGTGGTAACAGACGCTATATGAATGCAAACCTTTCGGGCGTGGCTTCGGCGCTGATGGGGATGGCGGCGTGAGCTCGGAGCTCCGCACCTGACCCCCGCAATTATCCTGTTTCCACTCTGACTCGAACCCAGAAAAGTGGCCTAATCAATCCCAGACTATCGGAGAACGGAATTGGCTGCCCGGAAGCGGCCGGGACCCATCTGAGACCGGCAAGAGGAGCAAGTTGGACATCGGTGTTCCCAAACCGAGTCAAACCGAGCAAAATGGCGGCCACCCCTGGCTGATGAGGGAGAAGACCCGCGAGTGACCGGCGTGGGCTACGGTGGCGGTGGCAGCCTCTGGCGAACATTTCCAGCTGACCGAGAGGCACCCGCTTGGGGACGCCGTGGGAGTAGCGAGAGGGACGCCATCTGCCGAGCCTAGGGGAGCAGCGTGGAATCGGGAGCTTCGGCTTCAAGATGGCGGGCCCTGACCATCAGCGCGACTGCTGTGGAGGAGGCGGCACTACTGGGAGTGCAAGAGGAGATCCGCCGCGGACGAGCGGTAGGTCGGGCCGCCTGGAAACTGCTGCCCGACGACATGAGGCTGGACGCGGCTGACTTGGACGGGAGGTGCTGGCGGCGAGCACCGCTGAGCGGAGCCCTCGGTTGGCGATCGGGAGGCGCCTGGCCGACCGTTCAGAGTTGCGGAGCGGAGAAGTGGCGGAAGCGCTGCTGGCGGCGGAGGGCACTGACTGCGGGATCCCGGTGAGTGGGGCGCGGCTGACCTGGGCCCTCTACAGTAGTGGCGGGAGCGGGGGGCCGGGGGGCTGCGTCCTGTGAACTGGGGGAGGCGGGCCGGGGGTCCTGACTGCCCCTAGCGGGAGCCTTGGTAGACGGGGACGCCAGTGCGACGACGGCTGAAGCTAAGGGCGACCTGAAGCGGTCCAGTGGACACCATACTGCACGGGGGCAGGGAGCGAAACCACGTGCGCAGGGCACATCACGGCGCCCCCCATTGCAAGGGTGAGGTAGAAGCAGTGCCTACAGGCAGGATCCTACGGACAGCGGGCCTCACCGGACTCCTGGCGCCATACAAGGGGATTACTTATGGCGGTCCGCTGAATAGAGTTCAGTCGCTTCGGGGCAGGGCTGGGCCACTGGCCAGATTGCGGTCATCCTGATGCGGAAAGCAGACTGCTAAACACGCAGGGGGAGACGGAGGAAGCGACTGCGGCGCCGTGAGAAACTGAAGCGAAGCATTACATACTGGCAAGGCACGGCCGGGCTAGTTGAGGCTGCTTGCTGCGGACATTGACGTATAATGGAGGAGGAATGCGGATCACAAGTTGGACAATAGCAAAGGTTGCCCACAGTAAAGACATTGGTGAGGGGAGGATTACTTGTTGTCGAGGCCTCATTCTGATAGGATGTACTACCGGTGGCACTGTGGAACTGTGGTGCAAGTGTAGGGTACGGCGGAGAGTATTGCAGACAACTGTTTCGACGAACGCAGCTCCTTCTGGCCGAGGCCCGGTGCAGGCTCAAACAACCATGGGCAAGCCCAAGGGGAAGCAGGAGGGGACCATGGACCCTGAGACGTAGGAGCAGACGCCGCAGGGGCTTGTGGACTTGCAGCTACAGCTGAACCGCATACTGGAGGCCATTTCCGCGACACGAGAGACATTACGACAAGATATTGCCCAGGTAGCCACAGGTCTTGGGCTGTTGCGAGCGGACCACACTAAACTCGCCGACAGGGTGAAAACCACTGAGGGCACGCTGCAGGATCTGGCCCCGGCTCATGCAGCTTTGGAAGGCAAGATGGCGAACGCTCTGGAGCGAATACAGGCCCTGGAAAAGAGGGCTGAGGAAGCGGAGGGCAGGAATAGGCGTAACAACATACGCGTGGTGAGCCTACCTGAAAAAATAGAGGGGAGTGACATGATAGGCTACCTGGAACCATGGCTGCAAACAGGGCCCCAGGGGGCCTCTCTGCCTTCTTTACGCTTGAGCAGGCGCACCGTGTCCCTGCGCGATCCCTGAAACCGGGCTGCCCGCCAAGACCAGTGGTGGCGCGGCTACTGCATTACAAAGATAGAGACCTCTTGCTCCAAAAGGCACGTCGAGATGGACCATTTGAAGTGGATAACAGTAAAGTGACTATATTCCCGGACTACACCTATGAGACTCAGCGGCTTAGGGAATCCTTCGTATCTGTTAAGCGGGAACTCAGGGCTGAAGGACTACAGTATTCATTGCTCTTTCCAGCCAAGCTGCGGGTCATATTGGATGGAACTACGCACTTCTTTGGATCGCCTGACGAGGCATGGGCGTGGCTGGAAACTTATAAAGCGGGGACGGATCGCACGGAGCGCCATGCCCTGGAGCAACAGATGATCCGCTCAAGTCCGAAAGTCACAGCGAATACGCCGACGACGACAGGGCTCGCAGAAACCTTCGACTTCCCAGACAGGCGAGGAGAGACAAGCAGCATTGCAAGCGGTGAAGGCGCTTTCTGGGACGCAACGCAGTGGGTCGCTGCGGGGAACTGAATCGGAGGGGCACAAAACGTGTTCGGAAACTGAATTGTCAGAGACAGACAGTGTCAAGGGACCGAAAGTCATGCCAAGCACTGCAGACGGGGTCTTGGATGCCTGAACTGGTGCAGTCCAATTAAGCTGGTGGAGGGTGGGGTTACCGGCTATGTTGGGTTGATGGACTCCTGATAACTGATTGTGAGGTTCGGATGCTTTGGACTTCCGTGATGGGGTCGTGGCGGTGGGGCGGGGGGCTGGCGTAGCTGCCTGTTGGGCCGGAGTTATGCCCCACTAGCCCTTAAGGCTCATCTGCAGTGGCTACTGCGGAAAGTTATTGAGTGTTTGATTTGTGTGCCTGTGTTTGGATGGGGACTGATATTTTGATGTTAGGTCCTGTTCTGGGGGGGGAGGGAGGGAGGGAGGGTCGAGGATGTTGGTTTGCAGAGGGGAAAGTTTGGTGTGGGTGTGTACATGACACTGATTGAAGGGAGTTGGTCCATCAGCGATGGGGGCATTACCTGAATTGCTTTGCATTTCCTGGAATGTGCGCGGCCTGCACACAATGACAATGCGGCACAAAGTTCATGCGTACTTAGTTAGGAGGGAAGTCCAGATAGCCTTCCTCCAGGAGACTCACCTTACCAAAGCGGAAGGGCAGGCGCTGCAGCGTAGGTGGAGGGGCCAGGTCTTCTATACATCATACTTGGCATTTGTGCGAGGTGCATTGATATGGGTCCGGGCTGGGGTCCCTTTTCAGGTTACACGGAAGCTGGTGGATCCGGGAGGTAGATATGTGGCGGTGGAGGGCCGACTGAACGGGAGGGACATCGCGCTATGTAGTATTTATGCACCAAACACTGACCAGGCACACTTCTTTGAGTACCTGTCGGGAGCTCTAGCGCACTGTTTCACGATCCCAATATTGGTAGGCGTTGATTTTAATTCTATGACGGATGTCGACCTGGATAGATCTCACCCTCCGCTGCTGGATTCACCAGTGCGCCGGTTGACACGGACTAGGGTGGACTGGCAAGTCAGGTGGGAATTAGTGGACGTTTGGCGTAGTCAGCACCGCCGCCACCGAGACTATTCCTTTTTTTCGGCTCTTCATGAGCTCCACGTTCGCATAGACGCGATTCTGTGCTCAGGGTCGATGGCCCCTTTGGTGGGACGCTCAGAGTACCTTACTAGGACATTATCAGACCATAATCCATTGTTGATCTCTCTTAAGTGGGAGCCGGAAAGATCGTCCATTCCAACATGGCGGTTACGTCCGGAGGCCCTGGAGGACCAAGTCTACCAGGCTGCGATACGGGAAGGCGTGGAACAATACTTTGCGAAGAATGCGGGAACGGCGTCGACCAGAGCAATAGAGTGGGACGCCTTTAAGGTTGTGACCCTAGGGATGTGTATTAGCAAATATTCAGGGATGAGGAAGGTATTGTTGGCGGACATAGTCACAGCGGAAGGGAAGTTGAGAGTCCTGGAACAACTAAGGCCAGAACAGCTGGCGCTGCAACCACAACTACTTGAAGCAAAGGAACAAGTGGCGGTGGAGGTGGAAAGATTACGTAGCTTTGACTACAAAAAATACATGGAGAAGATACATGCAAAGGGAGACAAGGCGGGGGCGCTGCTGGCATGGCTGGCGGACCCGAGGGAGGGCCCTATATTAGCGATAGCGACGGACCCTCATACCGTGGTGTACACCCAGCACGAGATTATGACATGCTTCCGGGATTATTACAGGATATTATATGAAAGTGGCTTGCGAGCGGAAAGCGACGGGCTAGTTGAGTACCTGGAGGAATGTCAGATTCCACGAGTGGAAGAAGAACAGGCTGAACTACTGGGAGGAGACATTACGATGGCGGAGGTACGAAGTGCGATCAAACATATGGCTCAGAACAAAACTCCAGGAGCGGACGGGCTCCCGGTGGAGTTCTATGCACAATACATTGATCTTCTTGCCCCGCGACTCTTGGAAGTCTATAAGGAGGCTAAAGAACAAGGTCGTCTGCCATCCTCTATGCGGGAAGCACTGATTATCCCCCTTTTAAAGCCGGGCAGGGACGGCATGGATGTCACGTCTTATAGGCCGTTATCTATGTTGACGACGGACTATTAGATATTGAGTAAGATCTTAGCGAATAGGCTCCTGCCATACATGACCGCTCTCGTGCACCCGGATCAGGTCGTATTTATCCCAACCAGAAACACTTCCATGAATATACGCCGGCTTATGGGGATATTGGGCGCGGACCACAACGGACTGGACGCACCAGCGGTGCTCTCCGTTGACATAGAAAAGGCCTTTGATAGCCTGGAATGGCACTATCTCTATGCAGTGCTGGACAGATTTGGTCTGGGCCTGCAATTTGGAGCTTGGGTCAGGGTTCTCTACTCTTCGGCGGTGGCTAGAGTAAGGCTGGGGCGACTGATATCTGATCAATATCCGGTTGAGAGGGGGACGAGGCAGAGGTGCTCGCTGTCCCCGCTGCTGTTTGCTTTGGCGATAGAGCCCCTGGCTATACGGGCAAGGTCTGGACAGTGCTATGATGGGCTCTGGCGGAATTCCATATCGCACCGCATTTCGTTATACGCTGATTATCTCTTACTATATCTGGAGAACACGGGAGCGGCATTGCGGGAAGCAATTGCATTATTGACCCGGTTTGGAGACCTATCAGGGCTCAGAGTGAACTGGAGGAAGACGAGCCTTCTGCCAGTCCGCCCGAATGTGGAGATTCCAGCCCTTCCCCAGGAAATACAGTGGGAACCAAGCTGCATCACATATTTAGGAGTCCGGGTATACCATGACGCCGCGAATGTCTTGGAGGGGAATGTAGGACGGTGCATACGAGCTTTGAAGGGTAGCATGGCATTCTGGTCCACGCTCCCGCTGTCCGTCATGGGAAGGATAGCCTTACTTAAAATGGTGGCGTTGCCGTGGCTCCTTTATTATTTCCGGACACTTCCGGTGTGGGTTCCGCCGGCAATGTTCAAGGGACTAAGATCAATGGTCATAGGCTTTCTATGGGGTGCAGGCAGGAGACGTGCTGCCCTGGATAAATTGTTACGGCCTAAGCTGGAGGGGGGGCTGGCGGTCCCAGACTTTGAAAATTTACTATCTGGCGGCGCAGCTGCGGTCCTTACGCAGGCGGTTGCTGCGGAGTTCCGGGGCCCGGACCAGGTGCGAGTTACAGGGATACAAAGACATGTTCTCTCGTATATCATACTACAGCAGGTGCTCCACCCTAGGGATCTATCCCTGGAAGAGACTACGCTGAGGGCATGCTGGAACCGTAGCCAACGTAAAGCAGGAGTATTACATCCATATGCTCCGGAGATCCCGCTGGGAGTGCTGACTGCGCTTCCTCACAGGAGTGACTGGTCTGCTCTGGAGGAATGGGAGCGGCTGGGCCTCCAGATGGTAGGAGATTTGTACGAGGAGGGTGAATTGCTGTCCTTTGAGGCTTTGCGAGAGAGATATGGCCTGCCACAGGGTGACTTCCTGGTCCATGCCGCAGTGGTGACGGCGATCAGGAAGCATTGGCGGGAGGGCAACACTGAACCGAAAACGACATTGGCATGTCAGTATGTGGTAATGGCGGCGGGGACTGTGAAGGCAGTCACCTGCCTCCATTCCAGGATATTGCATGAGGGGATGCAGCCGTTGACAGCTTTAAAGTCCAAATGAGAGGAGGGGATAGGTAAACCCATACCGGACACGACATGGGGTAGTATTATCCAACGAACATGGAAGGGCACACGGAATGCGAGGCTGCAATTAATACAGTTCTTTATCCTGCACCGGGCCTACCTGACACCAGGGAACATTCAGAAATATTTCCAGGTGCAAGAAGCGGCATGCTCCAGGTGCTTACTGGAAGGGGCGGACCTGGACCATATGCTCTGGAACTGCCCAAGGTTGGAGGATTATTGGGTACAAGTGGGTGAATTGTTAAACGAAGTCACAAGTAGGGAGTTAACTTATGATATGGCCACATATCTGTTGCTCTGGTTCCCCCATACGCCTAAAACGAAAATAACGAGTAAGTTTATAGATTTGGGGCTCATATTGGCGAAGTGGGAGATTACCCTACACTGGAAGTCGAAGGAGGGCCCGTCCTATCAACGATGGAAGGCGGACCTTACTAAATGGGCGAAGAGTGAGAGCGCTGCTCGGCTGAGACAGGCACAACGTTCAGGCCAAGACAAGATTTTGGAACATGCGAGGGCATGGGAGGTGTTAACACAGGCTCTATCTGTTCAGCTGCACGAAGATGAAGATTAGGAGCAGAGTAGCGCACTTACCATTTACAACTATCCTTAGGATGCGTACTCATAGCTGTCGGCCACACAATACTTGATATATCCTCATGATTATGCACACCCACACCACCTGGTGAGGGAGGGGGGCAACACAGTTGGGGTAGGTTGAGGTGTTGTTGAAGGGCAGTATATCGCTTGAGTGTATTGAATACTGTAGTTTTGATGTATGCTGCCATACCTTCAATAACATGGGTTTACAGGGTTCGTGGGGAGAAAAAGAAAAGACTGTGGCATATCATTATTGCATATCATTGTTCTGTGATAATCTGTTTTTCCGTAGTCGCTAATAAACAGTTTTAAAAAAAAAAAAATGAATGCAAACCTTTCTTTACCTTCTATCCCTCCGCTATCCTTCTCACTCCAAATAACTGACTAATATCCACCACTCAAATTACTTTCATATTTCACCATACAGAGCATCCAACATGCTGCAGCTAGACTGGTCTTACAACTCCCCAGAAGGTCATCTGGGTCTTCAGCCTTGAATTCGCTCCATTGGATGCCACTGCATAAACGAATCCTTTTCAAACTGCTCCTCACAGTCTTCAAAACCATGCAAAACACAGGACCCCGCTATTTTGTTAACCGATTTACGCGCTATAACCCCTCGCGTTGCTTGAGATCCTCTGGGACAAATTTGGTTCAAATTCCCAGATTCAAATATAAGACCAAGGGCGGAAAATCCTTTAATGTTCTGGCGGCTAAAGCCTGGAACACCCTACCCGCCAATCTCAGAGCCATAGATAATGAGAACAACTTTAGAAAACTCCTCAAGACATGGGTCTACAAATTACCAGACTCCTCTGTCCTGGCGGCTATTTAGTTCTCTCTCACTTTTACTCCACTTTCTCAGGTATTTCTCTGTAGCTCGCCTAGCGCCATGATGCTCCCCTGGGAGCGAACGTTAGCGCTTTACAAATGCTCATAAATATCAAATATCAAATATCAAATACTAATTCACCACTAATCCTTAATGGGTTTCCGGAGTAGCGTGCTACTCGCCAAAAGAAAACGGTTCAACACCACATCAGGGGTAAGAAGCGTTATATAAATACAAACCTTTTTTCCTCTTCTATCCTTCTGCTATCCTTCCGAATCCAAATAACTGACTAACCTATCCACCACTTAACGTTCACTGGCATGTTTCACTATACTAATTTAACACTAATCCTCTATGGGTCCCGGAGTAGCAGACTACTCGCTGAAAACCGCTTCGATGCCTCGTCAAGGGTAGTAAGAGCTATACAAATCTAATTACAATACAATATAGCCTTGGCATGTATTGCAGTCGGGGTGGGCTCCCGATGTTGTTTCTTCCCTCCTGCTGATCAAGGTGGGCTCCTGGCTCCGTAGTTCTTTGTGGTAGGGGGCTCCCAAAGTCGCTTCTCTTTTTCAATGGATCAGGGTGCTGACGGACCAGGGTGGGCTCCTTGCTCTGTTTCTTTATTTGTCGCAGGGACACGGACACACATGTTTGGGGGCTGTTTGGAATCCCACCTTTGAGTTGTCAGTTGTAGTGTCCCTGCGTAGCCCCAGGCTCCCAAGCTCTGCACAGAGACGTGAGTTGCTTCGCTTCTCTTTATTGTTCACTCTCGGGCTGCATGCAGGCTACCCCTCCCTTTGTCCTGTGCAGGGTCCTTGTGCCCCTCTGCACATCATTCCGACAGCTAACCTCTCCTGGATCTCACGAAGTCACCAGCAGCCTCAACACGAAGGGTCCCCCCGACTGGCTCTAGTGAAAGAAAAATGACACCAAAAAGCACCTGCATCCTCCGTCCGCCCCATGACTTTGGGGAGCCCCACTGACAGTGCGCAGGTGTCCAGCAACCCTCAAACTTACCTGCCCAGCCGGTGGTCACCTTCATCCAGCCTCCTGGACCAAGCCTTCAGCCTCTTTGTGAAACCAAAATTCCCCGTTGGGATCCCGATGCTGATTTTGCACCCTGCACCCATCTGCCCCTGTGCCGCTGCTGGTGTAGCTTTGGTGCTGCCTTTTGGCTCTCCGCAGGCACCTACCTGCAATCTGCACCTTGTTCGGTGCCCCCAGTCTTCATTGACTAACATTGGGCCCAGTGACCTCTGCAGCTGGCTGCCCCAGTGCCGATGATGGTACAATACCTACCTTGAATTGAACCTTGCCCAGTGTTGGTCTAAACCCCCAAAGACTGGAAGAGTTAGTTGTGTACTTGCCTGTTAATGCATTTACCTGTTTTCCTCCCAAAGGAATGCATTGCATTTTTTCCTATTGCATTTAACTGTCTATGTTATTTATTTTTGTATAAGGTTTACAATCCTGGTTAATTATAGAGATAGGGCAGTAATCTTAAACAATAGTTGGATCTTTATTGGGTTATGGAAGAACTATAATCGAAGTTTCATTAAAGGATCCTGAAGTTGATCCTGACATACTTAAGTGAGTGAATAACTTAAGCAAGTGAGGTAGCAGGTAAGGAGAAAATTATTTATAAAATTCAGCAGGTATTCCATCTGGTCCAGGTGATTTACCCTGTTTAAGAAATTTAATAGTTGCATTAATTTCTTATAAAGAAATTGGTATATCCAATTTTCTCACTGATTTTAGGTAAATCACAGAATTGCAAAAAATTCTCAATATTAAACGTATGTGTAGCTAGTGGATTATTGTATAAATTTGAATAGTAGTTTAAAAATTAATTGACTATTTTTTTAATACGGAGATAATTTGCCAACAGTTGTCCAGATCTATTAGCTTTTAAATAAAATGTAGCCTTATTATTTGAAATTTGTATGCCAGCTCTTCTGCTTAACAGA
Organism: Lissotriton helveticus; assembly: GCF_964261635.1. Lineage (NCBI taxonomy): Eukaryota > Metazoa > Chordata > Amphibia > Caudata > Salamandridae > Lissotriton > Lissotriton helveticus. The sequence continues at coordinate 1,039,923,762 of NC_136061.1, forward strand.
CTTTAATTCATATCTAAATTTCTGTAATTGTCTCTTATATTTAATATCATTAGATGTAATAAAGAGCCGTTCATATTTTGGTATCTGTTTATCTAATTCTTCAAGTTTAGCCTTAAAAGTTTTGTTATCATAAGCCATAATTGATATTATTACCCCTCTGACATATGGGTTAAATGCATCCCAATGATTTACAAGTGAAGTAAAGCCTTCTGGTTTGAAAGAAAAATAATCATGTAATGCTGACAAAAGTTTTAATTTATAATTGTTATTAAGAAGAATATTCGTAAATATTTTATAATCTACATTTAATAGACTAATGGGGAGGAATGCACTATGATCGTTAGGATGCTTATCTTTCTTAAGAAAGCAAACCACCACCGCTTCTTCAAAGTGTTTAGATATAGGATCACTATTTTTTATCAGATTATAAAATTATATGGAGAAAGGGCAAAAGCAGAGGCTCCAAGGTCTTAAAAAGTCAACGTGGATGTCATCATTACCTGCGGCTTTTGCATTAGCTATAGTTTTTAATATATGTCTAACCTCGGTTTGTGAGATAGGTTTATGGAAGGAGTCACTTATGCTCTTTGAGTTAGAGGGCAATTGTAGAGATTCAAAATATTTTGTGTGAGTGAAGCTAGACTCATTTCCTGTTTCCTCATGAATAGTTTTAAAATGTTGCAGAAAAACGTTTGCAATTTTATCCTTTGAGTCTACAACTATACCCGTATCCGAATCTCTGATCTGAGTGACTACATTTGGTCCATTCTGGATTTTTGTAGCCCAGGTTAAATATCGTCCTATATGTTTACTTTCCTCATAGAGTTTTTGTTTATAAGCCTTACTCCCCTTAATAACCTGTAGATTAAAAAAATGCCTCAGCTTGCCTCAGCTAGCTGCCACTAGGTCTTGGAGAAAGGCCTTTTGGGGGGATTCTGACCTAGCCTTGAAGCTATCACAAGCTTTTTCGACTGCTGACTGGAGCAAGAGTATCTCTTGGAATCATAGTTACTCGCCACAGACGTATATGCTATTACCTGGCCTCTGAAGGCTGCATTAAAAGCCTCCCTGACAAAAAAACTGATTTCAAAGAAGTGCTTAGTAAAAAGCTGCATTGCAGTGATCCAATCCACATCTTCAAGAAGGGGAAGGGATTTATCGAAGTACCACTGCTTAATACTTCCAGACCACATTTTGTTCAGATGAATTATCATAGAAATAGCTGAATGATCAGACAAGGAGTTGAAAATTATATTAGACTCCCCTCTGAAATAGCAAGTTGTCAATTTAAAAAAAAGGTATTCAGGAGGCAGTCTTGTACCTAGAGGAATAGCAAGTTTAGGGTGACTGCCCTGGGTGTCTTTGGCACCACGGATCCAACAAAGCAAAATCTTGTTTTATCCTGTTGATCAACTTAGTTGATTTGGGTTTTAATTGCTTCTTAGCTAGATTTGAAGTGTCTGGGTGGATATCCTGTATATAGTTGAAATATCCCTCCCCCCAAACTATTGAACCCTCAGAAACAGCCCATAAATCATAGATTTGGAGCAAAGTGAAATGTAATTGAATATAGGGCCATAATAGTTCAAGGGATTAAACAATACACCTCCAAGCTTAATTTTTCTAAAAAAACATTGGCCTTGAACATCTCGACTAACTTTTAGTACTTCAAAATTGCAATTATTAGAAAATATAATAGCTACCCCGCGAACAGACATATCCGGAAGTAAAATAAGCTTGATAACACCCCTTGAGAATAATTAATTTAGGTGTGTTTGACTTAAAATGAGTTTCCTGAATGAACAGAACCTGGGGGGAAAAGACAGCATACACAACAAATATTTGGTGGAGGGTCTCAGGGCGGGTTTAGCGACCAACCAGGTACATGCCCCAAACAATACTATCACAACACAAAATACCTGGGGGTCAAAAAATATAAGTCAATCAGAAAGGATCTCAACACCGATACTACACCAATAACACCCGTGAGAACATTGTGCATGTTAAAGGTGCCGGCCAAATCAAGGCTCAAGAGCATATGGAGAGAATGATTCCCATCAGAAGCCACACTTGACCGCCCTCTTTCTCATCATTTGGGTTCTCCTTACCCAGGAGGCAATAACGGCTGGTCAGATGTAACCGTAGCCGATAAATGTGACAAGTGGGAGGTATGTTGTGCAAAAAATTAAAGAGGCTCCTGAATAAAGCAGTGTATGGTGATAATGGTGAAAAGTGAAAGGTAGTCGTAAAATTAGGTGAATTGGGTAGAAAAACAAAATTTATTAGTATCTCCCAATCCCTAAGGTTAAAAAGCAAGTGTAAGTGCGGGTTTGAAATAATAACCGTACTTAATAGTGGTCAACATGTTTCTGCATGTAAATAGAACAAAGTTTCCAATGCATTCGTCAGGACCTTTGATGGTTAACACTACTGCTTGTAATAAAATATGAAAAAATATCACCTGAAAGTCCCAGGTGTGTACTCAACCGTATACTGTTATTGCGTTGCATCAGACGGTATTGGATCCAAACAGAAAGACAAAGACACAAAAACAACAAGAAACATGAATAAATCATATTCTCAGGGTTTTTTGCAATACAAACCCCGTGTGATGGAAACCCATTCACAACTATTCGGACATAACGTTCCAAATGACACTCACCCATAAGTGTTGGTTGAGAGGCTTCACCCCACCTGGCTGCAGCTCAGGTTGAAGGAGCACCGCTCTAAAAACAATATTATTTTGCTTTTAGAATTGATAAAACACCAATATGAAAGAAATTAGAAAAAAAGGTTTAGGCAGAGGTCAAGTATGGTTTTTTGTTACTCCATCGCTATTTTCCGTGGGTGCCCCACTATCACGATCCCCCAGCACTCGTACCAGAGTGGAATATTCCGCTGAAGTAACCATCCAGGCGGAATCAAATGGCAAATTACAAATGCAGGGAGCGAGTACGCTTTCAAAGGTTAACACAGCTCTTTAGAGCGCGTGTAGCTTCTGATCATTCAAACGCGTGTTGTTGGCTTAGCTTAATGCGCGTTTGAAAAGTAAGGCGCGCTGACTCTATTGCGCAAAAATAACCATAGAGGCGAAATCAGATGGCAAATTACAAATGCAGGGAGCGAGTGCGCTCTTAAAGGTTAGCACAGCTCTTTAGAGCGCGTATAACTTCAGATCTTTTAGACGCGTTTTGTTGACTTTGCTGGAAGCGCGTTTGAAATGTAAGGCGCGCTGACAAGTCAAAGCGGGACGCCCGCCGCAATACACGGAGCGAGGCAGTTACCGCTCTCTGGCATACGCGGGTTTGGAAACAAGCAGGCATACGCGAGTTTGTAAACAAGCAGGCGAGGCGGCCGCTTACCTTTCCGTCGGTGTCTCCGGGCAGTCGTCTGTACTGTCTGGGGGGGCACCGACGATCGGAAAGAACAGATGTTTGTATCTTCGGATCACGTGATTAGAAAGCAGTCACGTGATGCCGGGCATGCTGGAACAAGTAGTTCCAACTGCGTTTTCAGCAAAATTCATGTATATTTTTTAATAAATACATATCTAGATGTGCAGAAGTACATTGTAGTATTACTCAGATACATGACTAGGCCCTCCGATTAAAGAGGATATTTGCAAGTGGTCTTAAATAGAATTGATTTATTGAGCCAGGGACTTAAAATACATTGTATGTTGACTCAGATAAGTCACCAAGCCCTCTAATTGAAGAAGATATTTGCAAGGAATTTTAAATAAATTTTATTTATTGAGCCAAGAGAACTATAGAGAGGTCTGGAATGGAACTAAAGTCTATCTAATGGTGTAGGATTCATTTAAAGTGGTACTGATAGTCATTACGAGGATTAGAGGGAACTCCAGGGTATTGGCTCGTTCAAACCCTCCTTATCACAGTTCAATCGGTAGACCCATTTTTGTTCTATTTTGAACAGGAAACGACTGATGTCAGTGCAGGACTCCGGAATGTGAGGTTGTTCCAGGACTGTCCAACAAAAATCATCCGGGCCATGCCCTTTCTCCAGGAAGTGTGCAGTGAGACGGGTGGCTTGCTTACGGCAACGCACAGTACTTTTGTGCTCTTGTATGCGTGTCCTTATCTTCCTAGTCGTCATACCGACATATCGTAATGGGCATGGACATGTTATCTGGTAGATTAAGTTACTGCTGTTGCAGTTTGTAAATCTCTTTTGTGTCCAAGGGCGATTTGTCCCTATGTCCACCACAGTTGATTTACAAGTTTGGGGGCAGACTGTACATGATCCACAAGGGTGGTGTCCGACCACAGGGGGTAGGTCCCACAGTGTGCCAACTTGTCTGGGTTCCTTATTTCGTGGGCGTGTATGAATTAGCTGATCTTTTATATTTTGTCCTCTCTTGAAGGCAAAGATTGGTAAGGCTATGTCGTCCCCGCCAGTTTTCAGGATAGACCAGTGTTTCTTTATGATCCGTTGCACTTGGTTAGATCGACAGTTGAATGTGTTGACAAAGGCAATGCGGTTGGTCTTCTCTTTGGGAGGATGTATCTCCAGGAGGGACTCCCTGTTATTATTGGAAGCCCTCTTCTTAGACTGGCGGATAATCTTCTTTGGATAACTGGAGGTGGTAGGTGCTTTGCTGGAGCAGAGTGACCACCAGTCTATCACTCCAATACGTTTCATTATGCATTTAGCAGAAATTGCGATGAAGGAGAACTATTTTCGCTTTGAGGACACCATTTACCTGCAGGTGTCCGGGACCAGCATGGGCAGCGTTTTTGCGCCGAGCCTGGCGAATCTTTACGTCCATAATTTTGAACAACAAGTAGTCCTGACACCTGCCAACCCCTATATGACATCACTACACGTATGGAAACGTTACATCGACGATATCCTGGTGGTGTGGCGAGGGACAGAAGAAGATCTCGTGTCTTTCCACGGATGGTTGAATAGTAAGAACGTTTATCTCAAATTCACCATCGAGTATAGTCGAACATCTTTGGCTTTCCTGGACCTGAGGTTACATGCAACTCCAACTGGAATCGAATCAGAGCTCTATCGGAAGCCTATGGCAAGAAACGCGCTCTTGCGATATGATAGCTGCCATCCACGGGCTCTGAGGGACAACCTGCCCTTCGGGCAATTCCTCAGAGTCCAAAGGAACTGTTCCAGTAAGGAAGCCTTCAAGACCCATTCACAAAATCTGGAATGTCAACTGATTGCAAAAAGTTATCCAAAGAAGATTATCCGCCAGTCTAAGAAGAGGGCTTCCAATAATAACAGGGAGTCCCTCCTGGAGATACATCCTCCCAAAGAGAAGACCAACCGCATTGCCTTTGTCAACACATTCAACTGTCGATCTAACCAAGTGCAACGGATCATAAAGAAACACTGGTCTATCCTGAAAACTGGCGGGGACGACATAGCCTTACCAATCTTTGCCTTCAAGAGAGGACAAAATATAAAAGATCAGCTAATTCATACACGCCCACGAAATAAGGAACCCAGACAAGTTGGCACACTGTGGGACCTACCCCCTGTGGTCGGACACCACCCTTGTGGATCATGTACAGTCTGCCCCCAAACTTGTAAATCAACTGTGGTGGACATAGGGACAAATCGCCCTTGGACACAAAAGAGATTTACAAACTGCAACAGCAGTAACTTAATCTACCAGATAACATGTCCATGCCCATTACGATATGTCGGGATGACGACTAGGAAGATAAGGACACGCATACAAGAGCACAAAAGTACTGTGCGTTGCCGTAAGCAAGCCACCCGTCTCACTGCACACTTCCTGGAGAAAGGGCATGGCCCGGATGATTTTTGTTGGACAGTCCTGGAACAACCTCACATTCCGGAGTCCTGCACTGACATCAGTCGTTTCCTGTTCAAAATAGAACAAAAATGGGTCTACCGATTGAACTGTGATAAGGAGGGTTTGAACGAGCCAATACCCTGGAGTTCCCTCTAATCCTCGTAATGACTATCAGTACCACTTTAAATGGATCCTACACCATTAGATAGACTTTAGTTCCATTCCAGACCTCTCTATAGTTCTCTTGGCTCAATAAATACAATTTATTTAAAATTCCTTGCAAATATCTTCTTCAATTAGAGGGCTTGGTGACTTATCTGAGTCAACATACAATGTATTTTAAGTCCCTGGCTCAATAAATCAATTCTATTTAAGACCACTTGCAAATATCCTCTTTAATCGGAGGTCCTAGTCATGTATCTGAGTAATACTACAATGTACTTCTGCACATCTAGATATGTATTTATTAAAAAATATACATGAATTTTGCTGAAAACGCAGTTGGAACTACTTGTTCCAGCATGCCCGGCATCACGTGACTGCTTTCTAATCACGTGATCCGAAGATACAAACATCTGTTCTTTCCGATCGTCGGTGCCCCCCCAGACAGTACAGACGACTGCCCGGAGACACCGACGGAAAGGTAAGCGGCCGCCTCGCCTGCTTGTTTACAAACTCGCGTATGCCTGCTTGTTTCCAAACCCGCGTATGCCAGAGAGCGGTAACTGCCTCGCTCCGTGTATTGCGGCGGGCGTCCTGCTTTGACTTGTCAGCGCGCCTTACATTTCAAACGCGCTTCCAGCAAAGTCAACAAAACGCGTCTAAAAGATCTGAAGTTATACGCGCTCTAAAGAGCTGTGCTAACCTTTGAGAGCGCACTCGCTCCCTGCATTTGTAATTTGCCATCTGATTTCGCCTGTATGGTTATTTTTGCGCAATAGAGTCAGCGCGCCTTACTTTTCAAACGCGCATTAAGCTAAGCCAACAACACGCGTTTGAATGATCAGAAGCTACACGCGCTCTAAAGAGCTGTGTTAACCTTTGAAAGCGTACTCGCTCCCTGCATTTGTAATTTGCCATTTGATTCCGCCTGGATGGTTACTTCAGCGGAATATTCCACTCTGGTACGAGTGCTGGGGGATCGTGATAGTGGGGCACCCACGGAAAATAGCGATGGAGTAACAAAAAACCATACTTGACCTCTGCCTAAACCTTTTTTTCTAATTTCTTTCATATTGGTGTTTTATCAATTCCAAAAGCAAAATAATATTGTTTTTAGAGCGGTGCTCCTTCAACCTGAGCTGCAGCCAGGTGGGGTGAAGCCTCTCAACCAACACTTATGGGTGAGTGTCATTTGGAACGTTATGTCCGAATAGTTGTGAATGGGTTTCCATCACACGGGGTTTGTATTGCAAAAAACCCTGAGAATATGATTTATTCATGTTTCTTGTTGTTTTTGTGTCTTTGTCTTTCTGTTTGGATCCAATACCGTCTGATGCAACGCAATAACAGTATACGGTTGAGTACACACCTGGGACTTTCAGGTGATATTTTTTCATATTTTATTACAAGCAGTAGTGTTAACCATCAAAGGTCCTGACGAATGCATTGGAAACTTTGTTCTATTTACATGCAGAAACATGTTGACCACTATTAAGTACGGTTATTATTTCAAACCCGCACTTACACTTGCTTTTTAACCTTAGGGATTGGGAGATACTAATAAATTTTGTTTTTCTACCCAATTCACCTAATTTTACGACTACCTTTCACTTTTCACCATTATCACCATACACTGCTTTATTCAGGAGCCTCTTTAATTTTTTGCACAACATACCTCCCACTTGTCACATTTATCGGCTACGGTTACATCTGACCAGCCGTTATTGCCTCCTGGGTAAGGAGAACCCAAATGATGAGAAAGAGGGCGGTCAAGTGTGGCTTCTGATGGGAATCATTCTCTCCATATGCTCTTGAGCCTTGATTTGGCCGGCACCTTTAACATGCACAATGTTCTCACGGGTGTTGTTGGTGTAGTATCGGTGTTGAGATCCTTTCTGATTGACTTATATTTTTTGACCCCCAGGTATTTTGTGTTGTGATGGGAAAAGACAGCAGCCAAGTCAACATAGCACTTGCTTTTCTTGAATTCAACTATCCATTCGCATTGCACAAAATTATTTTGATACTATCCATTTATTATGAAAATCATAGCTTTTCATAGCACCAAAAGACACAGAGGCTTAAACATAGAAAACCCAAAAAATAAAGGCAAATAAATATGAAGAAAACATTACTTTGATCGCACCATCGCACCACGCGGGATCCCTATCTGATAGGATGCCATGGAATTGCATCCTTGCCTGTCAAAATCGCCCCCTCCAACCCACCCACCCACCCTCATCCCCCGTAAGCACACTTAAGAAGGCCTGCCCCCCCCCCAAAAGAACAAAAGAAGAAAAGAAAGGATTCATTCCAATTATAAATACATCTTTAGTTTCTAATAGACTTTAGAAAATCCTTGGCTTTAAAGATTAAAGATCTTGATTTATCCTTCCCAAAGAACCTTGGGGCATATTACCAAGGGCAAGTATCGCCGCTTTCTCAGCGAATTGTGCCGAGAAAGCGGCTATACTGCCAGAGCCCTATTCACAAGGACATTTTAAAGCCTGCCCCAAGTCCACTTTGCATGTCGGCGATAAACATCGCGATAAACATCGCTAATGACATGCAAAGTGGGCGTTCCCACGTCCAACCACATGATAAATGTGGTTGGAGGTGGGAACACCCTATTACCAAGGAAAGCGATGGGAGGAAAAGACCTGCGATAAATGAGTTTATCGCAGGTCTGCCAATGCCTGCTCTGACCAGGTGTTAGGCATTGATAACATGGGGGTGTGGATCATAAAGCTGAATCCACCCCCTATATTATCAAGGCCCACATTAGCGCATGAAAACAACGTTTGTTTTCATGCGCTAATGTGTCATATCGCCGACTATTGCCGGATTTCTATTCGCCTGCCTGATGCGCATTGATAATTGCGCGCTAAAAAGGCGATGAAATCCGGCGATACGGGAATGTGCATGTGCGTTTTCCAACGCACTCCTCGGTAATATGCCCCCTTGAGTTTTCGTGGATTGAACTAAGGCGGCCTGGGCACCTATCAACCTATCAACCTAAATTTAAAGGCTGGTTGTTGAAAGGTCTTTTTCCGCCTAGCTGAGGCCACAGAAAGATCAGAAAAAATCTTCAAGGAAACGTTTTGCAGGACTGTGAACATTTTCTGCTGAATTGCTCCTGAAAGTACTTGTTCCTTGATCCAGAAATCCGAAAAGTTGACCAAGATAGTTCGTGGCTATTTAGCCCTTGGTGGCTGATGGAAAGGAACTCTGGGGCATATTATCAAGGACAGGCGATACATTATCGCCGCATTTATCGGCAGGAAACTGCCGATAAAGCGGCGATAATGGCCTTGATAATATGCTCTATGAATTCCAATCGAAGCCCATGTTAGATGTGTTCACATCTAACATGGGCTTCGATTGGAATTCATAGAGCATATTATCAAGGCCATTATCGCCGCTTTATCAGCAGTTTCCTGCCGATAAAAGCGGCGATAATGTATCGCCTGTCCTTGATAATATGCCCCTTTGTGTGCCCACATACTTGTCAAATCTTCAGGGGCGGATGGTAAAAGATGATCTTTAATCAACATATTGATGAGCTGAGGAACTGACTATATTTGACCCTGGGATTTTCTTCCTTCTCGAATTTCTTTGAACCTGAGATTGGAGCGTCTTGCATGATTCCAGTGATTCTAATTTCATCTCCAATTCTGCAATTTTCGCAAACTCACGTGTAGAACGAGATTGCAGAAGCACTAGTTTATCTTCAGTATCTGAGATTTTTAACTCGGCTACCTGTAGCTGTTTTGGAAGTGCCAATAAGGTTTCCTCCATCTTAGTAAGTCTTTGATTTAAGAACTCCTGGGCAGATTTACAAGCACCTTGCGCCACTTTTGCGTCACTTTTCCCATGTTGAAAGTGACGCAAAAGTGGCGCAAGACGCTGGTAAATCTGCTCCTCCGTATCTAAAACTTGCTGTACCTTTAGCCCGCGAATCTTCGCCAAAATTATATAGAGCACCTTTTTAACAGACTCCGACAGAAACTCCTGCAGCGTGCTGGAATTTTCAAGGCAGGATGCTCGCGAGTGAGCATTAGGCTCAAAAGTGGCAATCGCTTAAGAGCCAAAACTCTGTACTGTAGAGGGCCCAGAAGGAAGTTCAGCTGTGATCAGGAGGACAGCTAGAGTGCTACAATTTGGCCTCTCCCTCATTTTGAGAGTCGCCCCCCTCAGTTGTTACCGGCGTTGATCCATCTGATGGCATATTGCCATAGGAGTTGCCTGGCGTTGACCCCATTCTGGTCTCAGCATGGCCCTCCACACAGGCAGGCTTACGCCCTAAATTTTGAAATAGGGGAAAACTTTTAACTTTTAGAGTCGGACGGCTCTCTTCATTTTTATCGTGGTCTGTGCTTGTCGCCAATAGAGCTGGCGCTGGAGAAGGAGTGACGTTTCCTGAGCCACCAGAAATTGAAAAGGAGGCGCATGCTGCTTCTGCTTGAGCATCTGCAGTGCTTAACTTGTGCAGGAGTAAACCCCCAACTGCGCCCTTGCCCTCCTCTTCCAGCATCTGGCCAGGATTAAAAGAGAAAACCGGGGCACCTGCCGCAATCCCCATCTGTGTCTCGCCATCCGGCAACTCTGCTTTGAGAAGCTTTCTTACGTTGTTTTTGGGGGACAAGAGGGGCTGGAGAAGCAATTTTAGTGCAAAGTTGTTGCAAGACAGTAGGGCGCATATAATGTCAATACATATATGAATCACCTACGCTGCAGAATATTTACAATAATGACAGGCAACCCTCTCTAGGCAAGAACCAGCGAGGAGCACACATACCTTGAGGGTTGCCTTGCCGCATCCTTTCCCAGAAAACAGCCATGGGTACTCCTATCTAGTCCTGAATAATCGTAGGCAGAAATTGTAGGCAAAAGAAATCCTGATGGATGACAGAGCAATCCTAGCTCCGGCGCCTGCACGAATCCTGATGGATGACAAGGACCAGAATTGGTCAATCCTTAAGGCAGCAACACGCAGGCAGAACCTCAGCAAAACCTAGGCTGCAGCTTCCTAGGCTCTTTTTCAGGGCCGGACTGGCTACCGGGCGTTTTGGCATGCTGCAGAGCTGGGGGCTGATTTCGTTGATGGGGACCTGCGTGTGCTGAACGAAATTAATTTTGCTTTGTTTATTTCGAAGCACACGGAGGTCTCCATCAACGAAATTAGCCCGGGCCATGCGACCGGCTCCTTCAGCTTTCGGATCCATCAGCAAGCAAGCAGAATGTTATGATTATATGCGTGTGTCTCACTTAGGGACACTGTTTCAGTAAATGCTTTCTATTGTCCCTGTGCGGACACCATACCACCGGTGAGGTCACCAGCTGTGAACTGTCGCGATGCCAGTTGACAGCTGATCGCCGAACTGACTGAAAGTACTTACGCTCCGAACTATGTAAGAGCCAGTGTTGGTGCATTTAATTAACCCCTTTGCTGCGGCTGCAATTCCGCCGCAGCGCTAGTGGGAAGGGGGGCCGTGCGGCGCTCCCATACTCGTGACGGAACCGCTCCGTCACGAGCCTCGGGCGTGCTGTGCTTGTGACGGAGCGGACGGAGCGCATGCGTGGCTCAATAGAACGCGCCGCGCATGTGCGAAATCAGCTCTGCACAGGCACGCCGAGCGGGCCGTGACGGAACCGCTCCGTCAACAGCACAGCGCGACCGAGGCTGGTGACGGAGCGGTTCCGTCACCAGCATGGAAGGGGTTAAAGAACTCACTTCAACTCAATATCCGCGTTTGGAGTTCTTCACACAGAACCACAACAAACCCGTGGTGGCAGCTCCCAAGGCTCTTTTAGCCGTATCGCTTGCTTTTTCAGCTTTCCAACTCCATCACTGCCAAAGTTCCGCGTGTGGAGACAAACGCCAGCGACTGACGGAGGAAGAGGGCGGGGCCAGGGAAAGCCGATTCCGCTGACGTCATCAGCAGGGCATTGAAAAATATGATTTACATTTTCACAGTGCTTCCTGTCACAGATTGGGACCTCATAGCACTAAACATACACAAGTCCCTATTCTCCACTGTCCCTACCAGGATTCAATTATGTGGCTCTCTGGTAACCCAGACCTCTGCAGTGCATTAACTAATTGATGTTTCATATTGTAAGCTGTGGTTTATTTTATATGTTGTTACCTGAAGGTGAAAGACCGAAAAAAGTTATAGAATATTTTGGGCCTTTTTTTAGCCACACCTTTGACCTCGCCCACATTTGCAAGCAGCCTCAGAGTGCTCATACTTTTTTTTAATGTGCTTTGATTGCTGGCTGTGGGTCCCTAATATGGCAATCTGTCAACAACTTCTGGAAAATAAAAACATGCATCTGACCCCAGAAAAAAAATACAAAAACAGAAGATGCTGCAGACAAAAGGATGCTGCAAACTTGTGTTGGTTGCATCTAGCTTTCAAACCAACAATGACCAGACGAGGGGCAAGAGAGAAAGTGAAACCTGGCACTGTATGCCCTGTGAGCACTTTGAGCTCTGAGTGAAAAGCTTACGATGTAATTTGTGTTCTGAAAATGTAATTTTTCATATGCCTGTGCTGAGAAAAATTCTGAAAATAATAGAATTTGCAAAAATTGTAACATTAAAGTAGAAAGTTCATGAGTTGCAAGAAAACTTTCATATTCAGTTTCAGCGGCACACTGTTTCTGAAAGTAAAACTGAAAAAGCGTTCCGACATCTGGTTTGTGTGCAAAACGTTTCCCACAAGCACAATTGCACGAAAAACTTTTGAGATCTAGGCCTCGATTTATCCTACTTTAAGGAAGTGCAACACAGCAAGCCACCTTGCTGCACTGCTCTGCGTGGAAGGGAAAGGGCAGGAATGTATTCAACATCATACGGCGCATTCTTGTCCTTTCCTTGCACTGGCACACAATGTGTTGCCATACGCCAATGCAGGCATCCTTGCGTCATGGTGCCAGCATTGAAGGCAAGATTGTTTTTGTGCATTAAGGGACACCTTTCTGAACAAAAACAATCCTCAGAGGCATTTTCCTGTTTCTACGTGTGCTGCCGAATGAGGAGAAATAAAGATATTTCTCCTTGTTACACCTCACCTGGGGAGGCGTAGCATTTTGACGCATTCCCAGGTCTACCATTAATGGCAAATCTAGGAATGTGCCAAAATCCATGGGTGGATGCTTGGGAACACAGATGCTCCAGCCATGGATCGCTTACCTGGGGCAGAGTAACGCAAGGCAGCAATTTGCTTTACCTTAATCTAGATTTATCAAGCCATGCAGGACCATGCATGGTGACATGCATGGCTTGATAAATCTGAGTTTAGTGTTGTATTGCCTAGTGCAAGGGCGATGCAACACTGGTAAATCTGGCTCCCAGTTTCAGACAAACCTGCTTCTATTTTGGTTGCGGCTCATAAAAACATTCATGAACATCCCATTTTAGTTAAAAACTGTAAATTGTTAGGAATAATTGAATGAAGCGTGAATAATCCTGCCACTATGGCCTCTGAGAAAACAAATAGCTTCCAGATGTGTGCATCCAAGAAGTTTATACAACCGTGGTCGATTAAATCATTCATATTGAGAAATTTGTGATCCTTGCAGTCCGCAGGTGCCATCTGCATCAGCTGAGTACTCGTGTACAAGGTAGTCTCATGAATCAAATCTCTTTCCAAGAACATTCTTAAAAAGTTGCCTATCATTAACAAAGGGCCAAAAAAAGAAGATAGAATTGTATTGTAAGAGGAGGTCAAACCTATAACAAGGCCTTGCAAGTTCATGCAAAGCTTAAATAGATTTCGACCCTTGTTCAACACGACTTTCTTTATCTATCACTGATCGTCAGATTAACATGTATCTGAAATTATCAGACCATTTCAACATTAACTCCTGTTTGTACTGCTAAAAGGATTTCATGTAGCCTTTCATGAAATTCTCCTCTTACTATCCTACACCTCGCACTCCTAACGTGACTGAAGTTTTTACCTCTGGGTTTGTGATCGATACATTTAACTACAGATTCCTCACCTGTAGAATATTCCCCAGGTGCCAAACTGGAACCAAAAGGTTTCATAGCAGTGCTCCCACGTGCTGCTGATGGAGCAAGGACTTGTAGAAAAGAGACTTGCTCGGAAGCAATCCTCTCATATAACTCTTAACGCTATACTTATCTTGTTTCGTGTAATTAATATGCACTACATGACATTTATGTAGCATAAGAGAAGCTTGTGTACGTGTTTTATTAACAAGTAACTCGAGTGAAGTCTAAAATGGCCGGTAATGGGGGAAATTGCATTGCGCATGTGTCGTCGACGTAGTGATGACAAGCTTTTGCTTGCAGGGAATTTTCTGCACCTGCCCAGACGCATCTAAAATGGCCGCTTGAAACTCACATGCTAAGCATCTGCTTTGCTTAAACTAAATGATGCTATTTTAGTAATTGCTAAAGCAGGGAGAGCATTTATAAGTAAATGGGATTAGAGAAGAGATAGGTGGTATACAGTGAAATCATTTTACTTTGAAATTAATATTATTCTTTTTGACTTTTCTTATTAGTTCGTATTTGGGCCTCTGTCAGAGTCTGAAATCTAAATCCCATGTGACCTTAAGACATGCGCAGTCTAAGAGTCAGAAGCCGCATGTAAATCCTTGAACCCCATCCAAGAATAATGAAAGGCAACATACCCTGGGAAACCAGTTCAATGTCTTGAGAAAGGAAAAATGATGTTCGAAAATGTATACTTTATGTTGATTAAAATGTGAATACGGGTGGGAATAAAGTTGTATGAATAAAAATTAAGGGGCAGGATCATTAGACAATGACCTAAAGAGATAATGAAGAACCATAGCATGGTGTGATGATCATCCCTTTCGCCTGGCCAATCAGAGTTAGGAATTCTATGAAAAAGAAACATTAAGGGGTGGTACATGACATTAGGAAAGTATAATTGAGGTAGTTAGTTAGTTAAGATGCGCAGAGAGACCGGAATGCTGCAGAGCTCGGGATGCTGTCGGAGTGACAAGCGAATGCTGAAGAAGACTCATATTGCAGACTTAAACATTAATCAAAATTAAATTAGAAGAAGATCGCGGAAGAATTGAGGATGGAGATAGGCCAAATAATTAGAAGAGGATCGCTGAAGAATCGAGGAGGAAGATAGTGTCAGAGAGGGGTAAGACCCAGGCGTCGGATATAGAAGAGGTCACCTATCCTTTCCTGAATCCTGTCCTGTACCTGATGCGGTTGTTTCCTGTCCTGTTCTGGGGTACCTTTCCCGATTCCTTGGCTGAGGGGCTGATTTTCACACCATCCTAGGTAAATATAATGCTCTGTAGATTTAACTTGTGCTGGTCTGTCTATCCTCTCTTTTCAAAGTACCAACATTAAAAGTCTTTTTAATTGTAACTTTTCCTTCCATGTTTGACAGAGGTCGTTCTGTATTTTGACTTGGCTTACATGAACTTTATTTAGATAAACATTTAAAACTTTCCAGAGTCTGGTTATTTCATTACAGAGACATCAGAATGTAGTTATGTCAATTTATCATCAACTAGTTCAACTAATGGTTCATTGATCAGAGGAAAGAACTTTTTGATCTGTGAAAGAATTGTTAAAATGTCAAATAACTGATCTTGGACGAAGTATTATAAAATTTAGTCCAGTGGGTTTAATCGGTCTCTGTGAGTGTTTATGGGCCCAAGGTGAGTATGAGTTATTAGAGAATCCGAGGCTCGTTTACATGCTGGATCACTGCTATGTGGCACTGTGCGACTTGGTGTTGGTTTCATTCCAACTCGCGAAGCTGTATATAAGTGCCACACCGACATCAGTTCCTTAATTTACGGGCCTTATAATCCGGAACCGGAGGACTGCTTCCACTTTCTTTAGTCTTTCAATGACTGTTTAAACAAATCCAATGTGCAAGGGAGTGATGTCCCCACCTAATGGACCTGCACGAGAATGGTCTTTGGTGCTTGGGTTCAGGACATGACTCAAAGACGCTTGACGAGTGCTCTCTTTGCACCCGAAAGAGATTCGGAACTGCGAAGCAAAGTAAAGCTGTACATCGACAAACACAGGAATATGTCATGGACCTTGAACAAGTCCTGCTCCAAGTCGAGGGTGGGGACCTGCTCCCACTCCTAAGGGTAATCCCATGAAAGGTCTGGTTTGCAGTCAAAGTCATCAGGGAAGTCGAAGAGAAAACATAATATGGTGAAGTGGTACTGAACTCCATCCTGGCCCTCTCTATTTAAAGAGAAGTCTGTGAGGGCATTGAGGTGCCACTCAATCTCGTCCCCCACCCCTAATTGAAGCACTGATTCCACAATTGGTTCCAATCAGCCCAAGTTGTTCGGGCCATTAGCAATGCAGCAAGAGTAGTTTGAGGCTTTAAGGAAGCCATACTGCACATTTTTTTGCACTTTTCAGGCTTCCTCTGGCAAGCCTTCAGGCTTGAGGATCCGCACGGACCTCCAGTCAGGTTACTGCAGGCAGATTCATTTTTTGTGCTGTCCGAGCCCCTGGAGCCCTTCGTTGTGTTCCAGACCACCTCCAGTGCAGACTTCTACTCCAGCTCCGAGAGCTGTGCCAGTCCCTATCATCGGTGCCAGAACCTATGTCACTGAAGGGGGATCCAATGCTGATTCTGATGTCCAACCCCTGCTCAAGGTCATGCTCCAACTACACTCCTGTGCACCTGCTACCAGTGCAGCCTGATTCTGACAATGTACCTCTGTTATTGTGGAGCCGTCCTCAGAGGCTCCAGTACCTTTTTAGTCCCGCCTCTGATCATACTTTATCACCAAACGGAGATGACAATGTTAGTGATTGGGAGACTTACACCCACATTAGGATGATAACAGTTTATATACGGATTTGCAGGATGTTGGAAGGCGGTTTATTAGTAGGTCAGGTAAATGCATACAACTAGTAAAACCACCACAATCGCAAATAAGGTCCAGTCAAGTCTCAATAAATCAATACTTGCTAAACCCTTGGTAGTTTGTCAGGCTTAACTTGGGAGACAGGTGTCTAAAACATTTAATATCACAAAAAACAGTAAATAAATAAGACACAAAACCCAATAAAAATCCAACACCAAATTTGTAAGAAGAGAGAATATTTTTATCTTTCAAGTGACAACAAAAATCCAATTTAAGGAACGACAAATATGAATTTTTAAAGACTAAATGCAAAAATGTGCTTTCTAGTGCCTAAAAGTGAAAAGCACCAACAGTTGCTATTTGGTTGTGCTGGATGAGGACCAAGTCAGTGTTTCAGGCTGCCCAGGATGGAGTGTGGGTCAGATACATCAAATGGTTGGGGCTGGTCAACTTTTTATCTTCACACATAGCCACTTTTTTGGAGCTATTTCTCCCAACGCTGAGCGATCGGTTTAGTCAATCAAGAGTTCAGTTCGACAATGGCAGTCTGCTGCAGAGGAGTGCCTCTGTGAATCCTGGAGGACTTTGTCTTTTGATGTCGAAGAGTTCTGGAGCTTTCAGCTGGGCAAACCTGCACGGTCAGGCCGAGTCTTGGTTCGATGTCACTGGTTTGACTCTAGTCACCGGTCAATCTTTTTAGGGAGCTTTTTACTAAAAGTTGTCAAAAAGATCCCAAACTTTCAGAATTCCTTCTGAAAAGTTCCTCGGTGGTCAGAAAGGGTCCACAATACCAGCCCAGGGTCCAGAAGCTCTGATTTACCGCTATTGGTCTGGGACTCCAAATCCTGCAATGCACCTGGTCAAACCAAGTTAAGTCCAGGTGCCGCTGGTCAGCTAGGCTTGTACTTGTGTTAAATGATGCAGGTGACTAATTCCACCACTTTCCTTCCTGTTACTGATCAGGGAGTCCACTTCTTGATACTTTAAGACAGGCAAAGTCTTCTCTTGTGAAGCCTCGAGAGTGCAGCAGGTGCAGTCCTTATGAGTGCAATCCTCTCTTTGTGCAGTCCAAGGGTCCAGCAGGGCAGTCCTTCTCCAGATGTTCCAAGCAGGGAATCTGAGGTGCTGTGCAGCTCTTCCAGATTCTGAGCAGGCAAGAGGGGGGCACCCCCAAACAATGGTGGTTCAAGTTGCCACCCTCTGTGATGGCCACTTGCTTAGAAGTGTGGCATCTTTTTTCCCAGAATGTACATCTCAGTTCAAATCAAAATTGAGAAAATCTCTCTTGGGAGTTCAGGTCTGGCTAACCCAATCCACAGGTGTGGGTAATGTTTCCCTACACTCCCCCTCAAGCCCATCTCCAAATCTAATTAGAGGGGCTCCCAGCTGGCCTGGGGTGTAGGAAGTGGGGGTGGGCCTGTTTCCTGTGCATTACTGTACTTCACTCTTTGAAGACCAGTTTGGCTACCCAGCCCCCTTCATGTCCTGGCGTCTGCAGGTAGCACATCTCCTCCCGCCAGATGGCTGCATTGTTTCAGCCAAATCCACTTCACACGTAATCAGGAGCAGTTTGGCTCAGCCTGTCAAAGGCTGGCCAATCAGAAGAGGCTGCTACAGGTCTGCTTTAGGTAACTTCAGGAATGAAAGTTCTAAAACTACTTTCCTGCAATATTTATAATAAATCCGACCTTGACAAGTTGTTAGATTTATTGTAACTATTATTTTGATACTTTGAATTATTGATTTAGCTCACGACTGTCAAAAGTTAGACTTTATTCAAGTTTAATAAAGCCTTCCCATGTTAGCCTATGGAGCAAACAACACTACAATGGGGAAACAATTAAATGGGTAGTTGTTCCATCACCAGGGTAGATAAAACATATTCCATAATGTCCCTGCTTTTAATGAAAATGCACCTTACCCTTGCGGCACCAAGGACAGACCTCATGGGTGAGTTATCTGTAATAAAAGGGTAGTTTTAGACTTTAGAAGTACTTTTAAGTTCAAAATCAAATTTGGACATAGTTTTATTTTAAAACCAGCCTGCCAGGCAGAGCTGGATTTAAAATGACAGCAGACACCCCAGTGGTGCACATTTGTGTGCATTAAATTCACTCAGATCTCTAAAATTGCATGCAAAACCATATACTAGGGATTTAGAGTTAGGTTGTCTGAACCAATTGTAATTACACCTAATTACTGTATACCTTTTAAACAGAACACTACTACGGCTGACCCAAACAGTCCTAGACTCCTGTCTGATGAAGCCATGCCTTATATGTGTTCACATTTGCGGCCTCCCCTGCCCTGACATGGGATCCCATACAACATACCCTTTATTATTTCACTCCTTCTCTCTTCTTTCCTTTCTAGTTCCGCTCTTCTTTTTCTATATTTGGTTTAATTTTCACATTCCCCCACCGGCCAATGGATGTAGGTGGGAATTGTTGTACTTGTTGAAATACCTAAATAAAGAGATCTTAAACCTAAACAGAACACTGGCCATGGTTAGCAGAGCGGAGGACACATTCAGAGTCACTAATTACCAGTATCAGTCAGAAAATGGGGGTGATCAGGACAAAAAGGATGACTTTCTCACACAGGACCTCAGTGAGCTTGATACGGGGGTGATTTCCCATCTGGGTAGAGATATGGTACAGAGTGCCTCTTTTGCAGTGGTAATTCTACATGTGGCTGAAGTACAGTAAGACAAAACATCCTCACAGAAGCCCTGCAACCTGGGCCCGCTTCCTCTGAGCCCCGACAACTATTCAATGAAGTCTTAAACAACAATCTGATGGGCACATGGTGCTTTTCTCTTGACCACCAGTTAACAGGTAAGTGGCCTGATGCCCTAGTGCCTGCAACAACAGAGCGACATGGCATGATGGTGCAGGGAGACTCTCCACAGGCGAATCCAGCATGAGTAAAGCAGTGCCTGGCCAGACGAGAGATGAGAAAGGAATCAGACCTCACTTCAGCAACCAAAAAACCAAAAGGCACACAGAGCACTGGAGCAAGTGAAGTAAGTGCAGCAGCAGATATAAGACTTATTTGTTAAAAGAAAGTGTCTTACACAGTCAACAGGCCTTGCCTTAGAGGACCCCAGGCCGAAAAGATTGCGACCTATGTGGAGCAGCAGTACAGGACTATGCATTTGATATGTATCTGCCTGGGGTTAGGGCGCAGCCGCCAGGATTTGCTCAGGAGGAAGTTTAATGAAAAAGGCATTCACACCTGCAGATCGGCAATATTAACGATTATGGACTCAAAGGACTCACAATTAATTTGTCAAATATTCAAATTTTCACATTTTTAACTTGCCTTGAGAAATTGAAGAAAGAATAATGTCTCAATATTTGCGGATCGTGTTAAATTGCAAATTAACTTTTAAACTTGATATTTATTGAATACATTTGATCTTTTTTATAGTATGTGATGGTAATATGTATAATATTTTATGTTTTGGAAAATTGTAATGGTTTTAATTAACTACACAATATACTATTTACAGTCATCAGGCTACTGCCCTGAGGAAGACCTCCAACAATTGCTTATGTCTCTTATTTGAGGAGGTCGAAATGCATTAGCACAGCATGTACAGCTTGTGGAGGAGTAAGGATTAAATAAGAGACATCCCACACTTGCCATAGGAAATCTAAATCAGTCCATTCTTGAGGACAGTGGGGTTACATTGAATAAACATAACCTTCTACTGGGTCAGCATGGGCTTTGTGATGGAATAATAGCCTACACAACACAAAGGACTATTATTAACAGTAGATGTGTGTTGGATGGACTCTTATAAATGTTGCTTTTTTAATTTTTTATTAATGTAGTGCTGTTCAGATAATTGTAAGTCCATAAGTGTTTCTGATTTAATTTTATGTGCTTGGTTCATAAAGTGTCTTATGATTTGCTATATTTAACAATATATCTTAATGCACAATGATTCATGACTTTGTTTTTATATTTACAACATGCTGTGAATCTAAGGCTAGTGGGCGGTCCTCATATAGTTTACAAACAACACCATAGACTGACACCTGGTGACCCAGATTTTCTTATGCAGCATCCTACTCCTGAGAGTGGAGGTGGTCCAGGCTTCAACCAGCAAGGATAATCCCAATTCTTTCCGTATCCTCCTCCTCTCGCTACCCACCAGACAGGTAGTCGAAAGAGATTGAGACATTCAGGAAACAAACGTTCTGTTCTGCTAGCTTAGCATTAAGGTCAGTCAGTGTGGTTTGCCTACAAAGAAGGTTATATGTATGCCCACTGGAACATGGCCAGTGAGATCTTACCGGAAGTCCTGGAGGAATTTAGGAACTCCTTGACTCAAACCATTCATGATGCAACCAAATATGTGATTTGTGCTGACTTGAATACTTCTGATTGCTTTGGTCATAGTAGTCAGAACTAGTGTTGTGCTCTCTCTGATGCCATTTAGGTTTCAGAGGAGACTAGATTAGCACTAGATCCACAGTGGTGGCTGCTTAACTGCAATTGGACTAGTGGCAAGCCGTTCTACCCTCCCCACGCCCAGCTTGCATGGTAGAAACAAGGGGGTATTAACTACATACTTTTCAACCAATGTAGGATCCACAGATGTAAAGTTCACATCCACAGAGTTTTACCAAATTATTGTCACCTCCTGGGGAGCCTTAAAAACGTAACGTTGGTAAATTTTTATAACAACATTCCAACCTCATTAACTTAAATAGTTGTTATTAACCTTAGGTTAAACCTATTAAAAATAGAGGAGCATATGGACGGAGATATGGCCCTGTTATGGGCAGGGGATTTCAACTGCCCTTCATGTCCTCGGGGTGAGGCGGGCATTTGCGGCCTGGGCGACAACAAGGAAGATTTTCCTACCCACTTTTTATCAGTCTAAATTAGGGGATCTTCTGAACACTCTGACCTCCCATTTTGTTCTGTCATATGACAACGAATTATACTCTCCAATTAAGCCTTTTCGACCCACCTTTAATGGGAGAGGATGTAATTCAACCATTGATTTTATACTTTCATCATCAAGATACTCAGGGTGGGATAATACTTAACTGGGATACATTGGACATCGTCCTAAGTGACCATTATCCTATCTCTGTCACCCTAAAATCTAACGATACGGTATCAATTACAATAAATAATACCTTACACAATCCGCCATTAAAGCTAGCCAGCACCAATGGGTATTGCATCAAATGGGACAAAGTGGTGCCTGCGGATTTCTTACAAACTCTAGTTAAAAATACCTACGAGGACATCCAGACATGCCTATCGAATAATGGCCAGCACCAGATAGTTACTGACTCGTTTATTAAAATCTTATCAGAGATAAAAAAGACTTACCGAGGGTGCCTAGACACGCCCCACATAATACTGAAGGCTGGTTCGACGAGAGCTGCACAAAGGCACTTACTGTATTAAAAGAGGCCGTACATTTCATCCCAAGATAACAGGAAAAAATCCAGATAGCCAGGCATTCTTACCGTGCTGCTTTAACAAATAGGAAAAAACAATTAAAGAAGGATGCATGGTTGGCCCTTCAGGAAGCATCTGAGAGGAGGGACAATATAGCATTTTGGAAGGCAGTAAACGCCCCCTTCCTGCAAAGCAAGCAGGCTGCTGAAATAGATCTAGCAATCCCGGGTGACACCTGGGTCACACACTTTAGTAGCCTATACGACAAAGCTGAGCCTGTGGATTCTGGATACACACAGAGTAACGACTATAGTACATCTGTGGGGCATAAATCACCTAGTGCCTTCCCTTTAGGCCAGCCGCGGCCCGTGGAGGGAGGCGGGGAGGGGGAGGGGTGGGGTTTAGGGTGCTAAAAACCGGCATATGGATAATTGCAGGTAAGTAAACAATTTAATTAATAAAACAAATTTCGTAGCGTGCACTGCATCGCATTTAGCGATGCAAGGCGCGCTACCAAATTTGTTTTATTAATTAAATGTCCTCAGGGCATTGAAAGAAAGCCCTTCGGGGAAGGCTCCCAGCCCGGATTGTGTCCCCATAGACGTATATAAATCAGAGATTGATCTATGGGCACCCCTGCTCACCAACGTGCTCAATTCCTTAAATATTGCCGGATTCATTCCAACTTGGCCAGAGGCTATCGTTGTGCCGATTTACAAGAAAGGTGACAGGAATGACCCTTCCTGTTACCACCCAATTTAGCTACTCGACGCCCTGATGAAGGTTACCGGGAGGATTATTTTAAACAGAATTCAGGACTGGACGGAAGAGCACGATGTTATCTCAAATTTACAATATGGTTTTAGAGCAGGTAAAGGCATTATAGAACAAGGTTTAAACCTAGCCCTAATAATAGCTAAATACACCCAGGCTAAAAAAGGCAACCTTTTTGTGACCTTCGTGAACTTAAGTTCCGCATTTGATTGCGTAGACCATGAGTCGCTCTGGGCGATACTCTCTGAGATCGACCTAGACAAACAAATCCTCCTGTTTATAAAAGAACTTTATAGGGGGGCAGGAGCACGAGTCAGATATGGAAGGAGGGGCGAGTGCTCCGATAAGTTCCAGATCCGCAGAGGAGTAAGGCAGGGGTGCATTTTAGCACCTCTGCTCTTCACTCTATATATTAACGCAATTGGCCAACATCTCACTGAAGCATACCATGACTACCCCACAATTAATGGGACCCCAATACCTATACTCCTATATGCGGACGATGCCTCTATAATGTCCCAAACAAGGATAGGACTGCAAAGGGCAGTAGGGAAGTTTACTGACTTTATGAAAAACAGAGGTCTACACGTCAACGTTTCAAAAACTTTCACCATATCCTGTGGAACTGGGACTAGAACGAAACAATGCCCAATTTTCCTGGACGGGAAAAAAGTGGAGAACACAGATAGGTTTTCATATCTTGGTATCAATTTTGATAGAAGGGGCACCTGGCAGGCGGCTGTAATGGCAAGGGGCCTAGGGTTCTCTAGGGCCATGGGCGCACTGACCAACTTTGTGACAAAATTGGGAGGAAGACCGGTTAGGGCATTCTTACAGATCTATAAAGCCAAATGCATATCAATTGGCACATATGGAGCTGGTATCTGGGGGACTGAGCATGTAGATAACCTCCAACGTTCTGAGAACTTCTTCACAGTGAATTAAGCCTCCTACACATTACGGACATTATAAAATCTTCACCCATTTTACTGTGGCACAATGTTTGGGTAAAGCAGGAGACAAGCCTGAACAGAGATATAGTGAATTATATTGAAGAAATCGTAAATGGCACCACGGATATGGAATGTCATCATGCCAGCATCGAGTGAGATGCCCGCCACCCTGCCGTTCGGTTTCTTATCATGGAATTTTCGACCGGTCGGTGCACAAGGATATTTTTTGTGACCTTGTCAAATTGCTCTCTATGAGTGGTGCCATTTACGATTTCTTCAATATAATTAGGGCTCCCAGTTTTCCGTTTTTACTGATTTTTGCAGATAATTGCAGACAGAAAACTATTTGTTTCCTGTCTGTATTTATTTTTAAATACAGAAAAATACGGAAAATATGTCTTCTTTGGATGTTTTTTTCTACTGTCAATCATGAGTGCCAGGTCAGTAAGTGTATAGATTGAGAGGTAGGGCAGATGAAAAAAGACAATACATTTCCTAATTAAGCTTAATTAAGTGCAGATCTACAGTTATATATGCTATTCTGCAATGCAAGTGTTTTCAGATAATGCCAGTGCACTGTATACTGCTGAAACATTTTGGACATTCAAATGCGAATGTACATGTATCAATCAAATAAATGTGGAAAAATACCCATGGCAGCTTCATTTATACGGAAAACACAAAATAGAAATGGATAAATACAGATAAAATAAGCAATAAATAAATATGGATAAATACAGACGGAAATGTAGAAAAAATAAATACCATAAAACCGGGAGCCCTAAATATAATTCACTATATCCTTTTCAACCTTTGGGAACTTGAAGAGTGGCTCCAACTAGCTTTGAACTTATTATACTGCTGAAATCCTTATATTTATATATCATTACACTTCTGCGTGAATTCTGAAGTATGCAATCCAGAAACTTTGCTTCTAACGTGACGGGTGCTTTCGGCACTTCAATCCGGACACACACTGTGTTTGAGTCGCACTTGACAATCCAATTGCCTATTAAAATATCAAGCCCTGACGAAGTTCCCAAGGCACGGGGGAACGAAACGCGTTGGCTGTGTGCCGCTGTTTTGTCCAAAAGAAATGGAATATTAAAGAAGAATTTGTAAAGATTCATCACTTGTTTGATTTGTTCAGTGCACCTTCTTTTTGTCCTTTTACACATGTATATAAGGAAGACAATCCTAGACCCTCATTGTCAATCTCAACAATGCCATGGAGGTACTACTCTTACATCTTTCGAGCCCCAAGACCACCACCACCACCGAGGCAGCACCGCAAAAGAGAGCGGGTCTACCGCCAAAGGATCACCCTGATACACCTCCAGCCAGAGGAGGTGATAGACCATTACAGGCTAAAAAGGTCCTCCATCCTACGCCTACTCAACCAGATAGCACCACAGCTGCAGGCCCTATCCCCGTGCAGCACGAACATTGCTCCACAGACCAAGCTACTTGCTGTGCTGCACATATTGGCCTCAGGAAGCTTCCAACCAACCACTGCCAGATTGGCTGGAGTCTCCCAGGCATCCTTCCCAAGATTCCACCCCACTGTCTTGGATGCAATCATCAGCCTGACACCACGGCACCTACGCTTCCCTAACACTGCGCAAGAACTACTTGCCAACAAGCAAGGCTTCTATGCCATTGCTGGTTTTCCGCATGTGTTGGTGGCAATTGACTGCACCCATGTGCAGCTTGTGCCTCTTGCAGACACTGCACACCTATACAGTAACAAGAAGCACACATACTCGATGAATGTGCAGGCAATTGTGGACCATCTTGGCCTGTTCAATAATGTCGTCGCCACGTTTACAGGCAGTATTCATGACTCATGCATCTTCCGCCAATCTGTCATCAACTAGCGGTTGCAGAATGGCATGTATGGAAATGGACTGCTTGTTGGTAAGTATAAAATG
Organism: Lissotriton helveticus; assembly: GCF_964261635.1. Classification (NCBI taxonomy): domain Eukaryota; kingdom Metazoa; phylum Chordata; class Amphibia; order Caudata; family Salamandridae; genus Lissotriton; species Lissotriton helveticus. The sequence goes on from NC_136061.1 coordinate 1,039,949,681, forward strand.
AACATAGCACATATCTCAAGTCACCAATCATGTAGCTCAACTATGTGAGAATGCACATGTAGCAAATTGAATCAGGCATACATTGTAACTAGGCCAACTAGTATACACAAACACCTAATGCCAAAGAACAACATATATGTAAATAGGCCAACAAGGGAGCAGGCTAGAAATACTCACACAAACACTAAGTCACTCTAGGAATACAGATTTTGCAGAACTCTTCAGACAAACATTGCTAGGAATAAATGCAGTATGTGCTACAAGACATATGCTTGCACTGTGCTGCATTAATTCTGAAACAAAGACATGTGCCATTTGTACAACAAGATGACAATTCACTCTGCTATCCCCTGCGCTGGTGCACAATTAGCTGACAAGCACAAACACAGGCCCCCATGCACCATGGTGCAAGGGTGCATGCGTCATGGGGAGAAAAATATTTCTGCATGAAGGGACGCCTAACTGCAAACAAACAATCACAAGGGTGGAATTAGCTTTACTCTGGGTCGTGTCAGAATGTATTATGCATTGAAAGAGCATACAAACAAGAGAAATGTAAATCTCACTGCATGTTGCGCATCCCTATGCCTCCCCTGGTGAGGTGATCAATCCGATACATTTCCAGGTGTATAATTAGTACCAGATGCACAAATGTAGCCAAATAAATGTGTGTAGAGTGGGAAAACACAGGGCAATATCCATGTCCTGTCCCCAACAGGCATACAAGCAGATTAACAGTTATCATATGCCCAAGGACATAAAGTGACGTGCGTTGTCTTGACAATTCCCAGTAAGCTGAGTGCATCTGGTAGCAGGGCTACTGCGTCTCAAAGAGTGACCCACCTGGGTTGAAAGGGGGCTGTAACTAACCTACAATCAGTACAACATTTAGCATCCAAGTACTTCCGGTGCCGGCTACACTCAGTACAATAACTCACAATGAAGTATCTTTCTGATGCATATACATAGTAATGTGCCAAAAGGGGCTCCTTTACAAGCCCCATGTGCCACTTATTTTTAATATGTGCAAAAGTGACGTACTGGTGGTGAAAGGGGCTTGTAAATAACCCCAAAGGTGTTCTGAGGTACCCAGACATCCTGACAGTTACAACATGGAGGTAATACACAGGACCTGTCCAATGGCATCATTGTGATGTTTAGGCTGTAAACTGTAGGCAATTCAATGTCAGCGATGCAGGTCAATTGTATGTACCACAACATGATGGAGTAGAAAGTCCAAAGCTGCACAATGGACACTGAATAAAAAAAGCCTACTTTGCAAACACATCAAGCCTAAATACTAATGGACACTTCACTCAATTTTCTGTTTCAGTTGATCAAGTATATACTTGTCACCATGGCTGATGACTCCCATCAAACTGACCCACACACAGGCCCAGAGAGACTACAGTGTGGCACTGGGACATACAAGGGCCATCGTGGAATGCACCTTTCGTAGTTCTGAAATCAAGGTTCCGGTACCTTCAAATTTCAGGGGAAAGACTCTTGTACAGGCCTGAACTTGTCAGCAAAATCATACTGGCAAGTTGCATTTTGTACAACATCTGTGTATGGGCTAACAAACCACTGATAGAAGACCAGAAGGAGCAGGACAATCTGGAAAATGGGCTGGCCGAAGAAGGTGCACCACAGCTTCAGCAGCTGGAACAACAAGGAGGGATGCCATAATCTGAAACTTTTTTTCCATAATTCCTATTTATTTATTTAAAGAGTTTTATATAGCGCTGGCTAGACCCGAAGGTATCAGACCGCTTTACATAAGGTTCAACAATGTAACAGAAAATGATCAACAATTACACATAACGTCAAAAAAGAAGCAATACATTAAGAGAGGAGAGAAAGGAGAGAGAAAAGTAGTGGAGGGGGGAAAGGTGAGAAGAGGGAAGATGAGGGAAGAGACAACAGGAGAGATGAAAGGAAGTCTGTCTAAAAACCGACTGGGTAGATGACGTCCAAAAAGGGAATCCACGGCCCGTCTCCCCTTTAGCTAACCCAGGTAGCTCCATCGGGCATTAGACAAAATAGTTCGGTCTCAAGTGGCGAGGGAAGAAGTTAACAGAAAAACAGGGTGGGGGAAAAAGGGCAAGGACAGGTGAGGGCAAAGATCAGAAACTGGAAAGAGTAAGAGCGGAGAGGGGTGAGATGTGGGGGAAGGGAAAGGGGGGAGATAAGGTCAGGAGAGACGCGGGAGAGTTTGCCCAAAGTCCGGCTCGGTAGGTGATGGTCAAGGAGGGAGTCCAAAGTCCATCTCCCCTTTAGCTCACGGGGTAGCTCCACCGGGCATCAGACAAAAATATCTAGGTCTCAGCTGTCTAGGGAAGTTTGCAGGGTAAAGGTCCTGGTGGGTGGGCGGAGACAGGGACAGGTGAAGACTGGTTGAGGTCCCGAAGGTGATCAATGAATATAGACCATGTGAGGAAAGAGCATCGCAGAGGTTCTCACTGATTCAGCCATCTAGAACTCAGGCAGGGGGTACGAGTCAATTGCAAGTTCGGATTCAGTCATGAATCTCTATGGCCCAGAAGGGAAGTGTTAGGGCGGCCATCTTAAGATCCGATCGAAAACGCTGGGTCTGAGCCATTTGCAATATAAAGCTCGTCATGGAGACAAAAACGGCCCTACAATGATAGCATCTCCCAATCAGTGGGCACAGGTACTGCAACGATCATCCAGCACGCCCAGGTCTCCTCGCGCAGCACCCCAAGATAGGATGAGATGCTCTGAATAGTCCTCTTTTTGCCGCCATTTTAGGGGCAGGCACCATCCACGAGGAGATCGTCGAGGAGACGAAAAACCGCCTCACAATGAAGCGCTCCTCACAGCCAACTGACCAAAATCGCCCAGACTTCATCGACAGTACAGTGAGAGCGCGCCCCTTCCCCTCCCCCGGCACTGGGGGGGATCTCACCTCTGTTGGACTCGGTGTAACCTCCAGGTGTCCCGCTCGTCATGCAGTCAGTTGACCACAGTGAGTAGCCCCCCCCGCTCAAGAGGAGGACCCAGGGAGAGGGAACTGTTAGATGGGCAAACACGGAAGCCGGTGGTCACACAGTGCAGCTCCCATGGCACTGGGCAAGACCTCACAGCTCGGCAGACGCCATCTTGGCCTCTTCATCGGCGGGGACATCAAGGCTTGTTTCTCTGAGAAGTCAGACCGGAGAAAGGCGCTAGCGATCTTCTTGTATTCAGCCCGCATTCCGGTCGCACAAACACTGTTTAGGTGAGAAAAAAGCGCAGCGGGATGCCCGCTCGGGAAGTCAAGGAGAAGGTTCAGCACGGAGCATCAGCTCCGCGCGGCCATGATGGGCTGGCTCCTCCTACTCCCAAATGTCTTGTCACAAACATTTCTTTCAACCAAAGTTTATACCTTGTGAGTTTGCAAAATAAAATATCACTACAACAATGTCTTTTATGCTTGGTTTGTGACTTCAGAAGGTGAACAATCAAGTAAAGTCACGATAACAAAACAACAGTGTCACACAGATCAATCACCTAGCAGGGGATATGACAGCAATTAAAGAAAGAATGGGACAATGTATTGGGCATCTGAACTTATGGCTGTGCATGCTTTCTCATTGAGAATCAAAAACTGTGTGTTGTGTTTTCACAGGAGCCCAATCAGGTCTGTTCACAGTAGCATAGTACAACATACAGTGTGTGTCTGATGCATCATTGTAGCTGGGGCTACACAGCTCTAAACCACTATAAAAATTGAACACAACATCTGTGTGAATTCTGTGCCGCGGGAAAAAAGGTAACTGACAATTGTCACAAAGATACATGGCAATTGTGGACTGGATCCACTTGCGGGTGTGGAGGATGAAGATTCAAAGGATAGTACAGCCAGACTAACGGATGTATCAATACACTGCTTCTAACACCAAGCATACCCATTCATTCAACATGAGCAAGTGACACTACCTCCCTAGCTGACACGTGTTACTGTAATTACATGTAAGAAGATTTTCTGCATCACTAACAATGTGCATGATTCATCCTTCAAAACTGCACTGATCTAACAATACTATTGTTTCATAAGCAAAACCAATGACACATAGGTCAGCCATGGGACAACTGGCAAGGATTTAGCAATCAACAATGTGGTAAGACTATAGACATGGCAATGCAATGGCAAGAAAGTGTTGAAGTAACATGCACAACAACATGAGTGTGGCATGGTAATAAAGGTGGGGAATTGGCTAAATCCTCAGCAAATAACACTTACTCTGTGTTGACACCCCCCAAGACAGAGAACAGACATGCACATGAGTGAAGTGCAACAGGTAAAACATGCAAGTAGTAAACAACCAATTACATCAGGAATGGACATTGAATTAGATTAGATGGACCTAGATAAAAATGGTAGCACCATGAAGTTGCACCACCTCTCTCTGCATGGTCACTACAAGTTTACTATTGCCAAATGCAAGATGTGTGTAATTCAGGGATTATTCACAAGGACACCAATCAAAACAGCCACACATCTGCAGGCACAGCTGACCACTGTTACAACCATACATCTAAAAAGAAATGTCAATGTCACATATTGTTGTATCTCTCAAAGAATGTACAACATACTCATGAAAACACATTGTTGCGCTAGATGGCACATGTTGCAGTTCAGTGTGGCCAACCACCCATTCCCTCAACTCCAGTCAGGTGTATGCTAGTCAGAAATCTCTGTCCGAATAAAACCAAGGGAAATCCACTGTGCACCCAAGAGCTCAATAACATGCCCAGGTAAAGCAGCACCCCCCAGTTGCCTAATGGATGCCAACTTTGGCAAGCAGATTGCTTGTACAACCCATAGTTACAGGGGGTATGTTGAACATGTCGTGTGCCCATGGCTTTCGAGCAGATACCACCCGTGGGCCTCCCTCTGCTTCACACGCAACCATCTCCCAACCTGGACAACAACACCAGGCTTCAAATTGCACTGCCCTTTCCAAATCAGTGACTCAGCCAGCTGAATCTTCTGTCAGTTTGGATTACACAAGCCTGGGTACAGCAGGGTACTCAGAGTATGCAGGGGAACCGAAACCCACAGGTACAGGAGATGCAAATGGCCCCTCTAATTTCCCCCGTCACAGGTTCGCTGCTACACATAATTTGTCCAGGTCGGCGGCTCACTATTGTGTTGGTGCGTGTCATGCAATGCAGACTTCCCTTTGTTCCTGATCAGGAGCACCTTTATTGTCCACCACTACAAGGTGCACCGTGTGGGCTTCTCATGTCAGCAATGTGTCCACAACTGACATGCCAGATTTTGCCACCAGGTAAGGGTCATTGCTGAAAACCTTCCTGCACAAATCAATCACGAAGAGGGTTTTTCCTCTTTCTATGTGTGCTGCAGAATACAGCACACATAGAGAAAGAGGAGGCGTACATTTTTGGCTCTGCCTCAGAGTTACGATTTCTCATAAATCTGGGAAGTGTCAATAAGCCACGGATGTTGCTGGGAACGCCTCCCTGCAACACCCATGGCATGCCCCTTTAACACAGAAAACTGTGTTAAAGTGAACAATATTTACAAGATAGCATTAAGCCAAAAAAAGTTGTTTAGTGCTGCCTGGTAAATATAGAGCAGGCTCCTGTGCCATCGGAGCTTCACAAAAAGTGATGTACCGGCAGCTCAAGGGGCTTATAAATATGCCCCTCATCATCCAGTTGGCTCTGTCATTATAACCGTCCTGTCCTCATCTTGTATTCGGCCATACCACATCTCCATACTTGTCCTCTCTTTAATTCCCACTTCAATTATCATCTAAAGATGTACCTGCCACCAATGCCCGATAAATATGGCATAGTGGGCCAAAATATGATAGACTGGAACGCGGCCCAGAGTAATTACCAGTGATAAAGATTAATTCAAATATTCCATCCATTATTTTATTTTTTTGTATCTGTAAATCCTGGCATAAACCCTTTTACAGAATAGTCCCGTAATTTGTTATGTTATGTTAAATGAATTTTTAAAGCACACATACACCAAACAGTTTCATGGCGCTGTAGTCCAGGGGATACTGCCACTTAACAGGTTTATTCATATCCCTGGCAGAAAAGCCAGGTCTTTAAAAGTTTCCTAAACTGAGTGTAGGAGGTCAGTGATCTAATATCCGGAGGGAGAGAGTTCCAGAAGCGGGGGGCCAAGGCCACAAATCTTAGTCCTCTAAGTTTCTCGGGTTTAAAGGATGGGACAACCAGAAGATTCAGATTAGAAAACCTGAGATCCCAAGAAGGGAGGTAACACTGAACCCAAAAGGATATAAACGCCGGGCTGTTGCCATAAAGAGCTTTGAAGGTAATACACCCCGGCTTAAATGCGCAACGTTTGGCTACCCGAAGCCAGTGTAATCTTTTCATCAGTGGCGTAACATGGTGCCACTTAGGCGAAGGTAGATTAGTCTGGCTGCCTGGTTTTGCGCCAGTTGCAATCGTTTTAATTGATATGCCAACATAAAGTGAGTTGGCATAGCCAATGTGGGAGGTGACTAAGGCCAGTACTACTTGGGTCAGGGCATCTCTAGTAAGGAATCTGCTGATCTTCCTGATCCTTCGAAGCTGAAAGAAACAGGAAGAAACCACTGTCCCAATCTGGGCTTTCATAGATAGACCATTGTCGATGGTGATGCCCAGACGTTTGATTGAGCGCACAGGGAGTGGTGGATTTCCCAATTCAGTTGGCTAGAAGTTGGAGTTCCAGGGGTTAGTTGGCCCGCCAATTAGGATCAGCTCTGTTTTATCGAGGTACAATTTCAGATAGTTAATATCAGAGGCGCAACTAGAGCCAAATTGTGGGGGGGGGGTTTGGGAGGGGGATAGGCTAAGAAAAAATTTCGGGGGGGTGGGCTAATTGTTCCAACAGTAGGAAGTGTGGAGATGCAGGGGCTCCAAGAAGGAGTGAAAAAAACGACAAAGCCTCATTAACATGCAAATGGTCTTTTAAAGACCTGTGAAGTATTCAGGTGCAGCTGTGTTTGTGCCCAGGAAGCTGTCTCAGCCCGGCTGACACACACGACGGGGGGTGGGGTGGGGGGGGGGGCTGAAGGCCTTTGAGCCCAATGGGAGTTGCACGCCTGGTGTACTATTCATCCACTCATAAATCACATGGTGGACTGAAAATTGGAAACAGAAGATACCGACTGATCAATATCAAATATCAGTAGGAGATCGTCAGCGTAGTTGAAGGTACCAACCTTCCCTTCCCTGAGGGAGCGAATAAGGGCAGTAAGTACAGTTTAAAAAGAAGCGGAGAGAGAGAAGAGCCCTGCGGCACCCCACAGGCTAGTTTAACTTTTTGTTGGAGGAGAGGTGGGCAAGGCGGACAGCTTGAGAACGGTCTTTCAGAAAGGATAAGAGACACTTAATTTAAATTACCAAAGTGCACGGAATTTGCTGGTAAATTACATTAATCAATACCACAGTAACTTTGTTACCTGTGTATCAGTCTACAAGTAACCTAGGCTAGTGATTGGCCGCTATGTTTAGTCACAATTTTGCCTTCTTCTCTATGAGACGAGATTAGAGGTTTGGGAAAAATGAAACCTAGCATGGACCACCTAGATAAAATCAACGTTTCCAATTGTAAACTGGCAACAATAAGATGCACGAAAGTGTATAAAGAGGGTGTCCAATGCGGATCAGTCTGCATTTTGTGAGCTATCCTGATATTTCTCAATTTTCCGTGTTTCAATGTGTGGCACCTTTTTTGTTATGTCATTGTACTTACTGCTTGGCCTACTTTCTTGATGTTATGCGTTGAAGAAGTGGGGAAAAAAGATTTCAAGACACCAATGCAAGCTGCACTTCTGGCATAATTGGTAAATAACGCGCAGCCTTTTCCCCCACAGTGTGGGCCCGGACCACGCCAAGTCCGTTTGAGCCCGTCAGTGTGGCTGGGCTATTCCCCTTGAGAATCAATCCCCCACGAGGCGCAACTGGAACATTCCCATCTGAAAGGAGTTAAATTGCAGACAGGGTTTCAAGTTGGAAATTGGGAATCTTTTTAAGGTTCTGTCGTGTTTTGTTTTTTTGGGGACTTTTTGAAATTGTAATATGAGCTGAGGGGCTAAGGAATTGTTTTTGGCGGAGAGAAAGGAGACTTACCAGCGCACTCTGCGCTTAGCACCAGGACCCTTGCTTGCTGTTTGGTTTCCCACCGCCGCCGCCGACATCGTGGGCGGCCGCCGAGCGGGGGAAATCGAACTACATTACCCACAAGCCGTGCGGACCACGCCCCCACACTACCACGTGACCAGGGGGGCACAAAAGACCACGAGTTCTCCCGCGTCGCGGGACGCGCGCGGGCGAAGACCGGCCCAAGGGCGGGCCCGTTTAAGCCCGTTAAAGACCGGGTAAGACTGGACTGGGTCACCCCTTTTACACCTGCATTCTGCATTATTGACATTATTTACTCTGTACTTTGCTGGGCATATATTATCCTCTGCCTTCCCTATATTGTTATAACACCGATATCAGCTACTTACCAATCATGTCTACCAGAGGTAGTAGGAGCAAAACGGCACTGGGAAATGCACTCATAACCGGTCCAATTGACCAATACATAACCAGGGCAAACGAGGCGATTGACCAGGGCATAATCCTACTCGAACGCAGGGTATCGATGGATTTGGTCCTGGCCAAGCAATCGTCGCTGGGTTCCCTGGCTACAGCTAACACACCCATACAGCATGCGGAAGTTGGGCCCTTATTGGAAGTGCATGCTGAATTTCACGCAGAAGCACACACAGTGCCAAGTGTGGTTGATCTGTCTGCCTCCCTTGAGTTATCGGACTCTCAATCATCTTTGATGCTAGAAAAAAAACCCGTCCTCTTTGCAAGCCCGACCCGGGAGGATCCTAGTTTAGCTCCTAGTAGGGGTTTGAGGGAGGGTGCTATCCCCAAACAAAAAATTAAAAAGAAATTGTATAAAGCTAAACACCCTAAGAAACATCTGAAGCACAAAGATTTACCCAGAACTCACTCAGTAGGACAAGTTAGTCCAACAATGAGAGAGCTAAATACCATACCTATTGAAACTATTAATCTCTCCTTGAATACTGCAAATCTTAGTGCAAATGTGTGAGACAAATAACCAACTCCTAATCAGATTAGGTGCCTTAATTAAAACTTACCTGCAACCCATCAAACTGTCCCTCATTAACCTAGAAAAGCAGTTAGCCGCCCTGCCCAAAATCCCAAATTTTAATAAGGGGGAGGGATTGGCTCAATCAGGGGGACTACCAGTGTGTACTAAAACTTCAAAGGTAGGGGTGCAAGCCACAAAAACCCCTGCTGACATACCAATTGCAAAATCGAAGCCTCCACCAGTAGGGGTGAAGAAAACCCCAATGACAGCAAAAACCCCAGTGATAACAAAACCCCCAGTGTCAACAAAAATTCCTGAGGCATCTAAAACTCCAGACCCCCCCACTACTTTGAAACATAACCCAACCAAGTCTTCAGGAGTAAAAACCACCAACACCAGATCGAGGGGGAGGGGCGGGTACCCAGTACACTTGCCACCAGAAGCAAGTTCCTTCGTGGTTATTATGACCGGGGTTCCCGACCTGAGTGCCAATGCGGAGGAACCTGAATGGTCTCTAAAAAACAAGGTGCTGCACTGGCTATCCACTAACCGACCATTACCACCGTACTCTACATGTAGAGTTACAACGGTCCGTCGGGTACCGTGGATAGGCAGTGAGCCGAAAAGAATCCCCGGCGACTGCGTCATAGTCAACTTTGATGATCCTTTCACAGTTGAGCACATTTGCTCCTGGGGTACGCAAGCCGACAACGACGGGGTCGATATAAAAAGTCTCGCTTACTTTTACCCCCCAATACCTCGCTATAATGATAGCATACCCTGGAACTGGACCCATGTAGGAAACTGGGATAGGCGAAGAGACAGGGTTAACTGGTCAGGATATGGTGGCAGAGATATAGCCCCGTCCACAAGTTGGAGAGGACTATCAGTTGCCAATAGATTTGATTGTCTAGAATTGGTCGACTGACCACTATTTGCTACTGATCAGAGATTTAAGGGCCAACTGCCCATAAGATACAAAACCCCATCTCCACTTATAAAATCTGTAAGAGCCTCTCGTCCAAGCATAGCTTCTGAGTCGATGAAGGGTTTACACCTACCTACTCCTCAAACAGCTCCTGATTCCCAACAGTCCCACGCTGCTATAAATGTACCAAACGAGCCGCCTGGTAACGCGGGGAAGTTGGTCTTCGCGAGTGTAGTAGAAGTAGGTTTACCTTGTGCGACTCCATCTACACTTAATGACCCAGCTAATATCCTACCTACAGTTTCGTGGCATGATCTGCTTCCCCCGCCTGGCACAAGAGCCTGTAATGTTTCCCCCGATACCACCGCCCTGACAAGTCCATCACCGACCCTACCAGTTTTGTTTTGGAACGTTGCTGGTCTTCGTTCCAAGACAAAACTTAAACCTTGGTCGGATGTGGTTAACGCGCACCAAATAGCATGCTTTCAGGAAACCTGGGCTATTGAACCAATACACATCTTAGGCTATAAAACTTATTATGTCCCAGTTAGCTCCAAATCCTCGGGCAGACCCAAAGGTGGCCTTGCAATATATATTTCCAATAACCTTTAGGAAATGGATGTAACTGTCCTATTGTTTGGTGATAACTTTCTGATTTTAAACGTTCTACTTAATCAATGTATGTTGTTTTTCCTGGTCAATTTTTATAATAACCTCCACCCCAATGATTGTGTTAATATTTTATCTGAGATTACATCGTACTTAATGGAACAGAGGAATAGGTTTAACACTCCTACCTCGTATGTGATCTGGGGGGGGGAGATTTTAATGCACCGTTATGTAACATTTATAAGAACGGTACATGTGGCCTCCAGGACGATAACGGTTGTCCTATGACTCACTTTACCCATACGAAGCTAGGAAATTGTCTAAACGACTGCCTGTTTTCCTTGGAACTAGAATATGCGAATGACCTTGTAGACCCACCCGTTGACTTTACACCAACTTTTCATGGTAGGGGTCTTTCAAGTGTCATCGATTATATTCTATGTTCACAGATAATAAAGGGTCAACTTAAAAACTTTAACACAGGCTCTGATATTTCAAGCGATCACTTTCCCATCAGTATTAGTGTAATACTTAATAATCCTCTTCATCATACATCAAGGGATAGCCTATTGAATCAACAATCCTTGTCTATGGATAGAGTAAATGGCTTCTCTGTAAAGTGGTCTAAAACTGACCCAGAAGCACTAACTAGTAAAGTGGTAAATAGAGCTCTACCATGGATGAACAATTGTCTAGCATTAGACTCTTCTCCCCAGCTGATTTTAAGCAGCTTTCTGGAAATTATTAAAATCATACGAGACGAGTTGTTTCGCAAACAAAAATCCAGAAACCTAGAAATTAAAGGCTGGTTTGATTCTACCTGCCGTATAGCCCTAACTAACTTAAAAAAAGCGGCTCATAACCATGTTAGAGATCGCGCTGAAATTACTAAACTTAGAAAGGTCTATAACCTAGCGCTAAATAATCGCAGAAAAGAAATTAAAAAGAACTTGTGGGCCCAACTACATGAGAGCTGCCTTCACAAAGACAGCTCATTGTTCTGGCGTACAGTAAAATCTCCCTTTCTGTTAGATGCCTCATCTCCTCAGCACCTAGACGTGGCAGTGACAGCAGATGAATGGGTGGCTCACTTTTCAAAGATTTTCAGTGGCCCCTCAGAGGTTACTAGTGTTGAGGCTTGTTTTTTGGGTAACGCCTCTGCGGAACCCATATTCCCTATCGATCTCCTTTTCGACCACAACGAGGTCATTTCCGCGTTGTCATCTTCAAAAACTGGTTAAGCCCCTGGACCGGACGGGGTTCCGCTGGATATCTTTACACATAATCCAGAACTCTGGACACCCCTTATTACCCAGGTCATGTCAGCAACTAAAAAAACTGGCTTAATAGATTCATGGTCCACCTCTATTCTGCTCCCTATATTTAAGAAGGGTGATCGTAACAACCCCGCTTGCTACAGGCCTATCTCCCTCCTGGATTCCTTGGGGAAAGTCGCTGGCCGGCTGGTCCTGGAACGCCTCCAGGATTGGGCATCCTCTAATAACATCTTGACCGATCTCCAGTATGGTTTTCAGGAGGGCCTCGGCACTGTAGAGCAAGCGTTGAATTTGGCTCTTCTAATTGGTAAATATGTGGGGGCTAAAAAAGGCAACCTTTAGCTAGTCTATGTTGACCTTAGTTCAGCATTTGACTGCGTTATCCATTCCAAGCTGTGGTCTATTCTTGGCAATTTGGGAGTAGATCCCCCTCTCATTCGATTTCTCCGCGAACTCTACTCTGACGCTACCACGTGCGTCAGATATGGGATCGGCAGAGAATTAACACCTTCATTTCCTGTTGTCAAAGGAGTCAGACAGGGCTGTGTCCTGGCCCCCTTCCTTTTTAATTTATACACTAACGGCCTGGAAGTTGCCATGCTTGAAGGCTGCCAGGACCTTCCATCTATCAAACAACGCCCCATTCCCGCTTTGTTATACGCGGATGATTCAGTAATCCTAGCCAGAACATTAAACCAGCTACAGAAACAGCTAAATAAGTATTGCCACTTCATGCTCTCCCTTGGCCTTGAAGTAAATAAAAACAAAACTTTCGTAATGCATCTTGGCCCCAAGGCGAAGAACCCTAAGTCAATTTTTATAGACCAAGTCAGGTTGGAACGCACTAGAGTATACCCCTATTTAGGAATTTTAGTTGACGACAAACTTTCTTGGAAACAAGCCATGTTAAGTAAAAAGCTACTCTTCCAAAGAGCAACCTCCGCCCTAGTTTCCTTTTATAGGAAACTGGGTAAACCAGCCCCAGGAGAGTTGCTAAAAATTTACCATGCCAAATGTCACAGCGTAGCCACCTATGGAGCAGGGGTATGGGGCTACGCTGCTACAGCCACTCTCCAGACAGTCCAGAATGGGTTTTTAAAATATCTTTTGGCTCTACCACAAAGTGCGCCAACGTACGGTTGCCATGTCGAGCTAGGTATTGATTACCTGACAGGTAACATCAAATGCCAGCCGATTCTGTTATGGCATCGTATTTTGTCTAAAGAGCAATGTCATCTTACCCGTTCTCTGATAACTGACTGTTTGTCCTTGGCAAACTGGAATAAAATCCCCTGGCTTTTTTATGTCTCTAACTTCCTTAAAGACTTGAATCGTACATCTTATTTCTCAGACCCTTGCTCACTGGTAGATATTACCAGGAAAGATCTGAAAAAACGGTGTTTAAGCCATCTGAGAGATCTACGCCTTACACAGGAAGTCATGAAAACTTCAAATGTACAGATTCTGTCTGTCCAGACTGTTTTGGGAATTCAGCCATATTTATCTTACCACCTAACTAACCACGAAAAGTACGTATTGACTAGGTTTCGCTTTGATTCCTTTTTCCGCCTAGTTACTTTTCCAACAGCAAAGGACTGGTCGCATACCCCCATGAAATGCCCTTGCGATGGTATATCATCTCAATCATCAATTCATGTAATACTGTTTTGCAGATATTATGAGATCCCTCGCAAGCGCTGGATCATCCCTTTACTTCGGAAACTGGGATTGAGACATTGTCGGCCAGCTTATTTAGCTTTGCAGTTCCTGGACTCTCAATATTCTGCCAAATGCGTTGCCTGCTTCTTAAAATCATGTCTAAAAATTCGCTGTAATCTCTGAAGTATTTTAGTACATTTGTATTGTATCCCAATGAACTGTTTTTAAAATTTGGTTTTAATGTATTCTTACTGTTTTTAATGCAACATGCATTTGATTTTTAATATGTACTACAATATTTTATTCCTGTACTTTTTATGGTTACATGATTTGTTACCGAATAAAAGTTTATGAAACGAAACGGTAAATACTATGAAACAATAAGTAGGGCTACGGAAATAGTCGGAAGTTTCAAAATTGTGGGTCGGCGGAATCGGATAAATTCTAAAAGTAATTGTTCAAATATTTTTGATAACATTTCCCACCACCCTCTCCATGCCGGCATGATTGCATCCTTTTCAAGAGGGTATTCCTCGGGTTTTTTTTTGCCCCGAGCTTTACCTTCCATATATGGAGGAAAAACAGATTGAATCTCATTCCTGAAATATCTTTCACTACAGTACTTGCTTAAAATAGCCGCATGATGGCAGCATAGGATAAGTTTAAACTGAGGCCTGACCTCCTCTCCTTTATCCAAAGTTGACGGGAAGCCAACGAAAACATACGCAGTTAAATTCTTTCGTTACATAACGATTTCAACATCAGAAATTGGTAGAACTGACTGTAAATGAATCGGACATAGAATGTCCATTTGCTCTCTGCTTTTATTCAGTTATATTTTGCAAAGGCAGACGTCTTATGTATTGGAAGTGGAAGGAAAGGTAATAACTGCACGTGCTAACTGCTATAAAGGGGCAGATCCCCATAACGAAAGGATATTAAACAAGCACTGGCAAAGTCAATGTCATGCTGGTACACTTTTTTTGGTAACGTGACGCGTGATTTGAAAGTAAAACCACATTTGCCGCCACTTAAATGGGGCAATCATAGCCATATAATAAATATTTGTAATTTAAAAAGCTTTCTTTGATGTGGCTGTTCTACTAGTAATGTATTTTATTCCTTTTCAAATAAGAAGCCTTCCAATTGCGCCATGCATTGTATTATTCTTTGGGAAGGCGAAACGAAGAATTTACCACCCAACCGTGCCCTCAAACAGTAGTGCGCTACAAAGCTACAAATGCACTTGTACTCATAATAGAGATGCAGTTTTAAGGCTCTCTGCCGGCCCATCAAGCATTGCATGGACTGGGGCCAGCCCATTTCAGAGAGAAACTCAATTGGTACATCCCAGCTCGGACACTACACTGAACCTGATTGTTCCTTCTTTCAGGAGAACTAACTGGGGTGGAAAGAGCTTCTTCAGGGCCACATCTGTACTCTGGAACAGCCTCCCAATGACACTGAAAGCTGCTCCCTCCCTACTTACTTTCAGAAAAGCCTTAAAGACCTGGTTGTTCCCAAAGGAGGGGGAACATCGTGTACAACTAAACTTTTACCACGCACTACCATTACAACGCAGGAGTTACAACGACTTTCGCTGGAGGGCGCTGTTGGATAGGGAATAGTTTAATTTTCTATCCAACACCTTCCCTACTATCCACGGGGCCTGGAGTTGGAATAGAAAATTAAACTATTCCACTATCCAGCGCCCCTAACGACTTGCGTTGTAATACCTGCGTTGTAAAGGCATGCGTGGTAAAAGCATGCGTTGAAACGTCATACATCCCCAAAGGAGAGATAAAGCAACCGGCCCTGGCCAAACTCGCAGCGGACATCTGTTTCAGCAACTTTATCTGTTCCTACCGCGGCAAGACATCTATCGGCAGTAGTTGCGCTTTATAAATTATATATAAAAAAATAAATAGCAACTTTAAAAATCAGTGAGGAAATTAAGCACCATCCAACTGGGCACCTGAAGTGCAGGCAGAACAAATTTTAAAATAATTTAGAGCAAGCTTTGCCCGTGTACAGAAAGGAACTATTATTGCCAGTGTAAGCCCAGATATGGTCTGCGCTACTAGAACCAAGCTCCACCCAACTGAAGAGCCTCAATTAGGGCAAAACGGGTCTTGAGTTGCTTATATTCAGGTTAAGAGAGATCCTGGCCTGGCTGTTCGTGCTAGACTGGTTCTATTGGAGGAAGGTCAAGAATGATTTGAAAAAAGCTGGGTCCAAACTGAGGTAGCATCTTAGTAGGGTTACCAGAATTTTAAAGCCAAAAACCGGGACATTTCACAAAAATAGAAGGACTGCAATTTTACTTCAACTGAGCACATTAAATGACAGTAAAGGCAGTAAGAGCATAATGAATTGCAATTTTTAAAGCCAGTATTATGCCTGTTAACCGCTTAACCGCTGCGGCAATTCCGCCGCGGTGCAGTGGTTTAGCGCAGTGGGCGGGGCCGCGTCTGCCAGCAGACGTGCGCAGCACTACGGAGGTAGTGCGCCCAATGGCCGTTGGCCGTCAGAAGCAGCGAAGGTGTTAATTAGATTGTTTGATTATAACAGTTGATAACTGTCCCTGCTTTGCAAAACATAAAAAGACACCTCCCTCCGTTCTCATTAGACCCTCTAAAAACCTGGACCAGACCTAAATTTACCAAAATCTGCGGGGCCAGGTGGTGAAAACCCAGGACTGTCCTGGCAAATCCAGGACGCCTGGTCACCCTACATCTTGGACAAAACAAGTATAGGTTGGAATGCCAATCGAGCGATTGCCAGTGGTTATACGAATGGCAAGCATCCGTCCATCACCTTTGGTTTGTTTGGGTTTGCAGCCCCTGCTCTCGGTGGCTCCTGCACAGTTTTTATCTGGTCTATCGGATGAGATGGACAATGCTCTATTTTTTAAAGTCATCGTTAGGTTGAGAGATTACCCTGTGCCAGTGCCTATTTGGTAAGAGTTCTGCCTTGCTAGTAACCAAGGTTCCCCGGTACCTAAACTTTCAGGAGGGCGTCATCTTGAGTCTTCTGGTGCTATGGAGGACTTACCTCGATTTAAATGTTCTTTTTCTGTTTAACAATGTTCACTAAGTGATTCATATACAAGTCAAATATCAGAAATCAGGGCTACTCCGCCCACTTGCGTACCAATATGGACACTGTATATAAACTGTAGATATTTAAAATTAAAAAAACCTGATTAAATAGGAACCAAATCAAAATGGGGTTAAGAAGTTGCAAATAAGTCACCATCTCACCCTGTCAAGGGCTTTTTCTGCATCCATTGTCTTTATCAGCAGAAAGTGCTGAATCGAGAGTACCGCATTTATCAAAGTAATTAATTGTTCCAGTAACTCCGTTCCATTAATACAATTACTCAGAACTTTTGAACCTAATTTCTAGTCTAGGATAATAGAGATCAGATGGTATGATGGACAGTAGTCTGCACAGCTGTTTTTCAAGATCAAATTTATTTCGTAAGATTAAGTTTTTGTAAACAGTTATTTACATTTCACAGGTAGCCTATTGGGACATGTTACCTCCCCATTTGTATACTTTGGATAATTTCAAATCTTTGTTAAAGATACTTCTTGTTCTGGGGGTGAGGCCAAGTGGGCCAAGATGGTGGACGATATGGCTTGAACTCCCCCATCTATATGGGCCTAACGACGATTGAGGTGCTGATAGACACCTCATTGTAGTGCCTGCTGATCTAGTCTCATGCCCTTAGCCTTGGAGAACTATTGGCATTCAGGGCAAAGGCTTGTCCGTGGCACCGGAGAGCTGAAACAGACGGACACCACTGGTGACAGAACAGCAAGATGCTTGGCGCGGCTTGCTGAAGTTACTGTAACAGCCGAGAATTGTTCTTCTCTTGCTGCGAAGAGACGCTTGACTGCTGCCCTAAAGCCGGAGCGGCACTACACAGCCCCTGTGAGTGGGGAGTGAGGAGCGGTCCCCGGGGCCTATGGTGCCAAGCATCTTGATTGGACCAATCAGGCCCGCCTCAACCCTGCACCTTGACGCAGCCCTCAGGGTAACGGATTGGATCAATGAGGTGGAAAGCTGCATCTTGGACGTGAAGGAGCTTACATCAATGGTATACCGCCTCTCAGCCATGTCGAACACTCAAAGATCGGGTGGAGGACACTAAAAGCAGGGAGATCCTATCTGAGGGATCAAGAGAGGGTGAAGTACCAACACATAACTTACCTAGAGACTGACGTTCTGAAATTAGAATGCACCAACCAAGGTTGTCCCACTGAGCAAGTACAATGCCGCTTGGCTATTACCAAGGCATCCCTACGACAACTGACCCTTGATGAGGCCAGTCAATGCGGGATGGCATCAGTGAGAAGGGTGTATGACAGAGATAGTTAGTCAAATAAACTAATGCATTTGCGGACAACAAAAGATATTGCTCACAAATGGTTGCATTTTGTCCAGGTACTAAGGGGAAAAAATTGGTGATGCCATGGGCGTAGCAGCAGCATTTACACCATGCAATTGCCCGCTGTATGTGGCACATGAAGTCCCCCACAAGAAACCTCCGTGCCACTTATTGAAGACCTCACCCTTTCTTGCAATGCACTCGAGTGACTGTCTAGCATCCCTACGGCCAGACGAAATCTGGCTTGTTGTTCAAGGCCGGACTGTCAGGAAAAGCCCCAGGACCTGACAGCTACCCAGAAGAATGTTATCGACGGTTTGTGATGATCCCAATATCCCACTTCTCAATATGTACCAAGAGACAATCTCCAAGGGGCACTCCCCACCACAACTGGACTTCGCCCCCATCATGGTATTCCATAAATCAAGCCACCACCCTCCCCCCATCCACTTCAATGCAGAACTCAAGATTTACACCAAACTCCTGGCTAAATAGGCTTCTCCCTTTGATGTCACACCTAGTTCACTCCGATTAATGTGGGTTCATCTCTCACCCCAGTATTAGACACTACTTTTAATGGGTCCAGAAAGCGCTGGCTTACCTGACTTGCATGATTGTACCGCTGGGATGCCAATCAACTTCAAAAAGGACTTCAATTTAGTTGACTGTCTTTTATCGAGAAAGTACTTATGAAATTGGGCATGGGCCCGAAAATTCAATCATATGTTTCGATCATATAATCACACCCACCGGTGCAGGTCTGAGTCAGTGGTATCCTTTCAGACATCTTCCTAAATAGACAGGAACCCATCAAGGATGCCCTCTATCACAGCAACGTGAGTCTGGCGCGACACCTAGGTCTGTGTCTCCGACTGGGGCGTTAGCAGTGAAAGACAGCATGGCACTTGGCGTAAACTATATTCTACTGGTCCTTGCACAGCCCTCCCTCATGGCCCGCAGCTTGCTCCAGCTACTGACTCTCTAAGGGGAAGCATCCATTCTGTGGATTCATTTGACCAAATCCCTCTTGGTACCCTTAAATGGAGACTTGAGCACTGTGGACTGGCAGACACAGCTGCTAGTCCCCAAACTGAGCGTTGAAAATCTGGGAGTGCATGTTGATTAGAACCAAATCTTGCATAGAATTTAAAGCTAGGCCCCTAAATGACAAAACAGACAGTGCCCCTTACCCCATGGTCAAATCTACCTCTGAGAATGCTGGCTGAGTTGCATTATTCAACATGATCATGCTTCCACACATACCTTACACCATTCAGAACTTCCTGCTGCCGATAACCGATCGTTGTCTTTTGCTGAACTGACCCCCAAGGATGGCATTTGGCAAATGTATCCAGTCGCTGTAGGAAACTAGGATTTGCTTCATGGTTACCCCAACTTTTTGCTGGTGTCAGAATGTTTTTTGACAAGCCTGGCTGCAATCCTGTTAATCAGGACCGCAACCACTGTGCTTTCTCCCTAAATTTGACATTGAAAGTACTTTGGTACCTCCACAATTGGCTACTGATATACCCTTATTAGTCCCTATTATATGGTAATAAGGTACCCAAGGCATAGGTACTGTCGTGTATTTCTATAGGTTCTGAATCGATCCCCCTATTCCTGACCCTATTCTGGTTAAACTAACTATCAAGTTAACTAACAGTCAGCCCATGAGGCAAGAAATCCCCCATGATGCAGATACCGTTATCTGACGCAGTCACACTACGGCACAGGAACGTGTTATCTGATTAGGTCATAACGCTTGAGATCTAATTAGACAAGCGACATTCCTCCAGCCCCTGATAAGGCATACGACGTTCTCATAACAAATCAAACCTATGACAACCTGGATAATCCGTGCGGCCATTGTTTTGATTTCACAGAGAACTTTTGCAAAAGAATGTGCTAACGAGCAAGTCGTATGACATCTTTATTGACGTACCTATGTCCATCCTTACGTCAATCTCGGCACCTTTAAGGTATAAATATTGCCGACCTTGCCCTATGCAAACACACGCGTGGTGACAAGACGGAGCAGCCATACTTGCCGAAGCCGAGAGCAGAAGCAGACCCCGCTGGCAGCAGCCCCGCCTTCCTGACGCGCTGAGAGACGCGCTGCTATCTCAAGCCGAGAGACCCAGCACCGGCGCTTCTGGGCAGCCCTCGCAGGCAGCCTGGAATATCGAGAGCAGAGAAAGAGATACCATTCCTCATTCATCCTAACTTCCAGGTACAGAACTGAATAACCCCTCACAGAGAATTCTTTAGTTATTCACTTGGCAAAAACAAACTTAACTTAAACTATAACTTTCTATTCCCGCCCATGCATTAGACTTAGGTCAGGTACACGGGGTAGGCATATTTAGAAACACCAGTTGAGTACGTTTAGTCAAATGTATATGTGTATGTAAATATATTTTAATCATTTTAAACATCATATGGCTCAGAAACCATATCAATGTTTTTACAGTATTATTTTATACTATTGCTTTTAATGTATGCACTTTACTTAACTATAAGTATTGCAATAATATCGATCCATTTCTCTTGTACGAGAAAAGAGACTGATCAATAAATAACACCTTTTTATTGAACACGCCCGTCTCTTCCTTTTCTCTACATTCTGATGAGACTAAGAATGCACGTACTGACTGAGTAAAATAATTGCCTTGTGCTCACACGACTCTTGAGATTGACTCTTGATTAGGGGAGAGCAAAGTTGTCATGTTCTATGGTTGTCAGAAACTAAATACCTTCTTGTCTAATCAGTGAAGTTAATCCTTCCTTGAACATTCGAGAAAGTTTCTAGCGAACTCTGAGCTTAGCTGGCAAACCCAAAAATTAAGTCTAGCATCGACAGTAGTAGACCTAGTTAACGTCTGGCCTAGGCCTTTACTGCTGTAGGTACTATTCCAATGCGCAGAGCCTATTGGGAAAATAGGAGCTACACTACATGGCGCCCAACGCGTTTGGAAAGGGCGATAAAACTAACGTAAGACATTTAGAGTAACTCAGTCGTGCTTTCTCACTCAGACCCCTTTTCCCGAATACTCCAAAGACGTCTGGAGTGGGTGAAAGGTTATATCCTCCAAAACCTCGCAGGAGGGAACTCCTATGTATGGTTCTTGGTCAAGTCAACGTTGAAGGATAAAACAGTTCCGAAATATTGTGTATCTAATCTCTGTTTCCATAAAGAAACCTGATCTGCAAATAAACATAATACCATCCTGTCAGTAAAATGGGAGACAGTGATGAAGAAAGAGAAGCAGTTAGATTAGCAGCTGAAATAGCAGCAGCTGATACTACAGCACTCGAAGCAGACCCGGATATAATACTCATCCAGGTCGCCAAAAGGAGATCTATAACCTTAAAACTTATAGAAAATGGACTGACACCTAGAGGTGGCACAGTCATATTCGTAATTGAGGCACACGAATATCGGCAGACAGAGGTATACTATTCATGGATACATTTTCCAGCAGCAAATGCTGTAACAAAGTACTTCCACTATTACAAAGTAGAGGAACCTCCTGAAACGTACACTCCTTTCGAGGAGGTGGAAGTACCACTCAAATTCCAAGAGCATTTGCTCTTATTTGATGGCGCCCTAAAACATAACAATCACATTACAAGGCTCGGTCCTTTAGGAAGACCAGGAGCAACGTGGCCGGTCTTAGCCGGATACACACCACATCCAGACATCGAAAGAATGCCTGCAGCAGAGCTGTTAATACAGCTAAAACAACTACTAAAAATTCATAGACAATTAGTTCAGTATGTAATGCGGACTTCAACAATTCAGCCAGCGATTAAACTTCCACAGCTGACCCCTCACCAGGGGAACACAAATAAAATTACACCACAGAACATCCAATCCTGCCTAGGTAAAGTTCCAGCTAAACGGGAACAAATACCATTCTGGTTGGCACAGAAAATTACCCAAATAGAGGCGGTGTTTCCTGACACCACCCCATTAGAAAAACACAGGATTCTGACTATATGTCTCCCAATGGGAATCGCACCACACATTGAGGACTGTGACACTTGGGGTACAGTCTTTGCTTCCATCTACACAAAAACGCACGGTGTTCCATCCATTTCGGTAATACCAGATGTGCTAAAACAAATTCAAGATGAATACGGTCCAGAACCTGCTTTAACTCTTGGTATGAAATTACTAAAAGACTTCAAACAGGTTTCGGCTATATTACTAGCCAACATAAAAGGTGAAGCAGCAAACGTGGCGATCCGCCAGAGGTTAAAAGAGACAGATATAGCAGACCAACCAGCTGAAATTGCCAGAATCATAGAAAAATCGTATGAAGAACTAGGCAGAGATAGTCTAGGTGGAATACCAGTAAAACCGCAACTGACTACAAGTCCAGAAAAAATATTTTTTAATAATAATAATTCACCAAAAAAGAACTGGGATGGAAACAAACAATCCAATCCTAAAGAAAAGAAATTCCAGTCCAGAGGAAGGTCTCCTAGGCGAAGAGAGAAATCTCCAAACCAAAGACAGAGGTCACCGCAGAGTGACCCCTCTGGGAATAGATATAACCTTAGAAATAGGGATAATATTAAAAAACCTGATAGATATCAAGACATTGATACACGTCCCTCTCAATCTTTTCAGACTTCCTCGCAGAAATCGGAAAGAAGAGGACGATCAGAAGAGCACGCCAAGTCCAAAGACAAGGAACCTGCTCAACTAAAAAAGAAATTACAATTTCCAAAAAAGAAGGTAGCCAGTATCAAGGTAGTTAAAAATGCCGAGAATACTGAGGACACAACTGAAAAACGGAGAGTGGGCTCAGACAATGCTAGACAGCGCAGCAGAGGTGAGCATAGCTCGCAAAGTCCTTATGAATCATCTGGAGACAGTGGACACGAATGAATACCTTCAAGTGGAAACTGCAGACACCAGAGTTAGCAAGCCCCACAAGATATACGAGATAACATTACGTATAGAGGGAGATAAGACTAGGAAAATAAGGGGACTATTTTGGGATAACCTCTCCAAAGGCTATGACATCCTTCTAGCTGAAAAAGACTGGCCACCAGAGTTTGTCAGGGAGTGCCCTCATGGCGAAGAAGTAATTATGCCTGCCTTCTCGAATCAAATACCGATTCATAAAAAATACACACTTGCTAGAAAGTGGGCAGTGGCCTTAGCACCTGCTTTATATAAAAATCATGTAGGATGGGATGAGGATTCTCCTCCTCACAAAATCCAGTTAAAATCACAACCAACTGCACAAAGGCAGTACCCAATTAAGCAAGAAGCTAAAAAACAAGTAAATGAAATACTAGATCAGCTAGAATACCAGGGGGTGATTGAAACTTGCACCTCACAAATGAACAATCCTTTGTTTCCGGTCTCCAAACCAGACAATTCGTACCGTCTAGTTTTGGATTACCGACACCTTAACACATGTTGCAAAACCTTTGCAGTGCAAAACTCACACAGTGCTGCACTAATGAATAACATAGTGCGCAAAAAATACAAAACAACCTTGGACATCTCCAATGGATTCTTTTGTCAAAATATAGCACCAGAGAGCAGATATTTAACTGCATTCTCAGTAAATGGCACTCAAAAACAATTCTGTCGGTTAGCCCAGGGGTACAAGAACAGCCCAGGGGTATTCTCAGCGAGAGTAACAGAATTACTACAACTATATGATGATGAAGCATTATCTTATGTCGATGACATTTACTTAACAGATGATGACTTGGAGACTCACTTGAAAAGGGTGAACACCATAATACTTGGGTTCGCTGCAGAGGGTTACAAATTCAACTTCAAAAAGTCCAGAATTGCCCATCTGACGGTCCTATTCTTAGGATATGAGTTATCAAGTGAAGGTAAAAGCCTGGCAGACAATTTCCTAGAGAAATGTGCCGTAATCCAAGCTCCTAAAACACTAAAAAACCTACAGTCAATTCTAGGCTTCCTAAATTTCGGAAGAACATACATTGCAAATTACGCAGAAAGGGTCAAACCCCTTTATGATCTAATTAAACCAGACTTTAAAAGATCCAATTGGACTCAAACACACACAGAAATTTTGAGATCCTTACAAACAGACATGCTAATTAAAACAAAATTAGAAACCCGTGATAATACACGCAACCTTGTGATCCGAATCATCCCAGGGAGATGCGGATTCACATACCTGACCTCTAATGAGGGAGAAAAGGTACCAATTGCATTCAAATCACACTTGTACACAGAAGCTGAACAGAAATTCAGTAATACAGAAAAAATCATTCGTGCAGTTCAAACCGCAATAGCTAGAGAAAAAGACATAGCTGACGGTAGACATATCACAGTCAGAACAGCAGAATCAGCCTTTGAGGCACTAACAGCACCGTGTAATTTACCAACAACAACATTGAATCCGGAATGGATACAATGGGTGAATTCAATCACAATGGACAAAGTATACTACTTCTTTGATCCATAACTAGAAGAATTAAAAAATCTAAAATATGAAAAGACGTATCCTCTGCCAATCGACATTCTTCCTCTACGACATTACGCCTGTGTAATCTACACAGACGGACATGCCCAACCGTCCGTTTGGGGAGAACATGCATACAATCCCACATGTGAGATTACAAAAGAAGTGTGGCGCGGAGGTAAACTAAGACCTCTATTAACAAAATCACACTCAGTAGAAACTAATTCAGAACTACAAACTGAAATAATAGCTTTGAAAATGGCGCTAGATAATGCGGATCGCGAATTCCCGACACTTATAGTGTCAGATTCATATTACTGCGTCAAAGCATATAACAAGGATTTGCAGACATGGATTCAGAAAGGTTACAAAGATGACACAGATGCACTAATAAAGCAGAAACTGCTCTGGGAACAAGTAGCTCTTTTGAAAAAAGAACTACCAAAGACTCACGTGACACACTCACTGAGTCATCAGCATGATGGCGTTCACGTTGTGGGGAATTCATTGGCTGAAACAGCCGCAGCGGCAGCCACTAAATCGGCTCCCGTAGATCGAAAAAAGCGTACATTAAAATACATTGACGGTGAAACAATGCTGGCGGTGAAAACGTCATCAAAAGGCGACTGCTCAGCGATACCGATCAACTATCCACTCAATTATACATACATAATCGATGCAAACTCCGTCCCTTTTGCTCGAATCCCTGGAGTGGGGGATAGAGTGATTCCAAACATGGACAGGAGAAACTTGTTAATCGCAGACGCACACATGGGCGAGGGTCTCAGACACCTTAAATTAAAAGATTCTCTGGAAGAATTACAATCACGGTACTGGTGGCCAGGCATGAGCCTGCACTACACCATGTTTGTAAAAAACTGCCCAAACTGCAACAGAGATCGCAGTGGGGAGAGAAGCAGTTTAATACCTCGTCGAATCAAGGCAGATAATATTACCAGCAAAAAGAATGGCTTGCGATTAACATATACAGGCTAGTTTCCACTTATAATGTAGATCACCAGCACTCGGCTGACGTCCGGACTATTATACAAGATTTGCGAGTCTAAATGGCATATACGCTAAGAGCATGCTACGTTCGACCATTGTTTTCACTCAGGCAATCCAGCCTGGGGGGGAAACATGGCCAAATGAGCACAGTCCAGCGGGAATCTTCTCACTTCCTTCCTGAGGGTACGGGATGGTGTAAAGAAAAAACCAAGGCAGAAAGCAATCTATAATAGAAAGGATATTAGGTTCGGGACCTGGGTGGGTCAAACATCTAATAAGTGTCCAACGTAGTCTAAATAACTTGCCAAGAAATTCTCTGAAGGGATTCAGTCCGTACGAATTATTATTCGGAACTAGGATGTTGATCTCTGACCTTGATAGTCAGACTTCAGTGGTAATAGAAAAAACCTTTGATGTCAAAGACCGTTTGGCTATTTTGCAGGACTTAAACAAAACAAGAAAAGACCTGAGCAACATACAGTTGAAACAACAGCCAACGACCACTGAAGAATCACCACCTGTCCCAGCAAGACCTGTCTGGATTCCAAAAGTCGGGGATCTAGTCAGGGAGAAGATCGCGGTAAAGAAGGAATTTGGGCCTTCTTACAGAAAAGCAGTTCCTGTCTTGTCTGTCAACGGGACAAGATCAGTTGTACTACCGCCACTTGCTGGTAAAAAGGAGAACCGAGTTGTATCCATCGACCTGGTAAAACCACAACATGTGGCCAATAACAAACAGTAGGCCAAGTGGACTCCCAATAAGTAGCAGAACACCAAGGTTTGCTACCAGCACAGAGGTCCTAACAAAAAGGCTCATCACATTCGAAACGCCTACAGAAGAACAAGAAGGACTATGCAACAATGCAATAGAACTCAGACCTCTGAAAACCCAAATAAAGACATTTAGCAGAGACACACCAATCTATACTGAAGTACCAAGTGAAAATGCAAGGAACAAAAATCCTGAAGCAATTGGAACAATTGACAGAACTGCATCCGGTTACTTCATCAACTTCGATGATTCCTCTGACGGCTTCAGTGAATCAAAGACACAGCCATCATCAAAATCCTTTAAAGACAAAGCTAAGGAACTTTTGAAACATCTGAAAGAAACATATCTGGTTTCTCCATGGATTGAATTTTGGGTGGGTTTTGGTGCATTTATCCTCATACTTTGGCTCATCATGGTATTTACTTTGGGACGCTTCATTGAGGGAAAATATGCTAAAATGGACACAGCAAGTCAGAACATCAACTTGGTCCTCAAACCACACACATCTTCACACATCGAGAAAAGAGAACTTTCTTCAGCCAACTTCACAGCCAATCCTATACCTGGTGGGGTAGCCTGGGACAACACTGACTATGAAATTTATGGTCCGGTCGAGATCCTGAAATATCCACACCAAATCAAGATCTCTTTGAGTGACTTTGCAAAACCAAACTCATTTGCTGATGATTGGGACTTCGAAAGTATTAACAATATGATGTCTGATTTAGTAATGTCTGCTAAATTTACAAAACATGATTATTTGCAAGGTTCTACAAATTATGATAGTATGTATTGCTATAACCATTATGGTAACCATTTTTTACATAAATCTGCACAACCTAGAAATGTTTTAAATTATAATCAATGGGAACATTTTGCTACGCCTCCAAAAGGAAGCTCTAGAACCGTTTACGACAAATATTCATATTTTTCAGGTTTTAACACAAGTAATGCTGAAACATTTTATTTTAAATTGTCAAACAAGACAGGGATGAAAACCATGATAACCAACACAAAATTGATATATTCAGATTCGTTCTTTGAAAAAATGAATACTTTTGGATTTGATTATTGGGACAAAAATGTTGATTTGAAAAGTGTTTGGGGTACAAAAGAATGGCAAGTACAGGGTTTAGAAGCTTTGTTTAGAGCCTGCATGATCCCAGAACAAATGATATTTTTAAATGACACTGTTCAACAAACCACCTGTCTTGGCTTAGCCAAAATCAAAGATTTAAATAACCCGTCTATTCCAAAGCCAACAATGTTTAGCAATAGCTCTGATACAGATGAAGAGATAGACGTAAACCATATACTTAACCAAAACAGAACACATCCTGATTGGAAACAATGGTTGATCTGGCCCACAGATACAAATAACTGTCAAGATAGATTCCTGAATAAAACACAGGGTTTCAAAATGACCAGGCCAGACCCTAGATATCCCCAAAGACATCACCCAGGGATAATAACAACCTACAGTGTGGGCAAATTATGCCTTCAATGGCTACAGACTTCCACACTGCCTGAAATTAAGCAACACCTAACTTTACTTACTGATGGTGCTGACTTGCGTGATTTCATACTGGGACCACGCAAACAGCGTCAAAAGCGTTTCATAGCAGCCTCTGTATATGCAGCATACAATGAGGCCTGGAAGGTTACTCAAATTGAGACAGCAGAAAGAATACGGGAAATTGACCGTATCAATTTGGAAAAATCACTTTCTGTAGTGGACAATGGGTTAATGACTCTGTCCTCCAGAATTTTTTCATTGGACAGCATTGTGTCTTCAGCAATCGATATATTATCGCAAGACTTACTGTTATTACAACATGGTCAGTCACAATTGCGTTCCATTGTACAGCTTGGCTGGACGTTACAAAATCTGCGTTCAGGCTATGTGCCTTGGCGTTTAATCAACACAACGTCACTATTCCAAATCTTTAACCTTACTGATAGACAAATCGGTATGGCGCAAAAGGGTGCTGATTATACAATCTTGAGCATTGAAAAACTAGAAAGATTACCAATGACAATGTCAGAACGACCTGTCAGTGAATGGATAATCCACGGAATCATAAATATTCCAATCTCAACCTTCAGGTTTCAATACTGCCAAAAATATATACAGGCTGGCATGTACGAGAAATTGGGAAAGGGGTACCTTAAAACAACTTGGAACCTGCCCTATTCACATGCATGTGTCAGTAATAAAGGACAGAAAGTGTTTCTTAGTGGCAACAATTGTGATATGTCACTAAGCGGCACGCTTCTGTGTAACGGAATTAGTTTGCACGGAGCCTGTGAAGGGAATTCATACAACCTTTCATGTCACCAGCAAGGCGCACCTGCAACAGAAATAGAACCATTCTTTCAAAGACTCTATAATGGGAGTTACATTCTTATTGTAGACCGCAGATGTTGCAGTCTTATGCCCGGGACTCCTTATCTAGTAACTACAACGGCAAGGTCAAGTGCTGTGGACGTTCTTTATTCCCCAGCTCCTTTCCAGACAGGGAGGCAAGGGCATGGCCCAGTTTGAAAATTACTTCTATTCGAATAGACACTTTAAGCAGAATGAAAACAGTGCTTCTTCAGACGCCTACAAGGCTCACGTCATCAAAAGAAACGTATGATCTACAAGTCGCAAGGACGACTGCAGAGATACATACATTATTATCAACTAATTCCCCCGTACATTTCGCGGAAATCCTGAGCGAAATCTTAAATATTTCTGATACCACTGGGGTCTCAAAGGTATTTAAGACAGTATTTTCGATGGCATTAACACCATTCAAAGCCATACTGGGTATTTTTCCAGATTTCGTCCATTCGATTTTTGGCGGACTTCCCCTGATCCTGGGACTAATTGCAGGAATCCTATTCCTAGTCCTTATTTTTCGTTATGGCAACCCATGTCACAGATCAAACTCTCGCGACAATGGAAGATACGATCCTAGCCATTGGATACCGGGACCGGATATCAAAAATCCTGGGACTCTCCCGGCTTAGAGACCTAAACATGACTTGGTTTCTATCATTTCGACCAATGTGGCAAAGGTGTGTTTTACCTGTACTAAGGTGTCTGCTATGCGGAGAAGAATGCGTGTTAGACACCTGTCTGACGCTACAATCGGATGCGCCAGTGGATGCAGATACACTGTTGGTTCCTACCAAGGTTCACGCTTTGTGCTGCCCTCAAAGGCTGCCAATCCTGATGACGGCATTCCTGGAATCTTCACCACTACGATTGAAGAGTAGTGAAGTTCAAGATGAAAGCAACATCGAACAGGTACGACCTTCTGTCAGCAATGCAAATCAGAATGTCAATGGAGACAATCATGCGCACGAATGCATGGTTACCCCTATTTCCGACTTAGTGGAACTTTCCCATGAAGCTGTTGACAGTTTTTTCGAAAGCCTGAATGATATGATGTTCTCTCCAGAACAGAAATAGAGACTTTTGAGTAAACTCGCACACGGCGTTCCCTGAATTCGGCCTTCAACTTTAAAAATAAAGTTACATGAACAATTTCACTCCAGTTCACGGACAGCGATTTTTTCAGCAAGCCCCTAAAATATTTTTCTTCCTATATTTTTTCCGGGACACTGATCTTCTGCTTAAAGTAAGAAACTATTCCTAGAGAACTAAGATTTCTATTTTTAGATACTTTATATAGACTTTAGCTGCCCGCTGGTAGGTTCACAAATATTTTATTATGTGATGAAATGGTCTCGGACTTCCTTTCTGTATAGCCGTATTAAGAGCCATTTCATGTGTATTTCTCATATACCAAAAAGCAATAATGCATAACAATGCGTGTTTACTTTTGCATTTAATTCATAGCTTAAGTGCATACAATATATATGACTGCAATTTTTCAGTATATTTGAAAATTTCAAAATGCATTTATGTATTTTGGGGTGGTAAGGTATACACTATACTCTATAGTATGTTGTACTATGTTATACTATGCATAGATTAGTAGATATGACCATAGTTAGCGTGGAGTGGGTGTCGTGTATTTCTATAGGTTCTGAATCGATCCCCCTATTCCTGACCCTATTCTGGTTAAACTAACTATCAAGTTAACTAACAGTCAGCCCATGAGGCAAGAAATCCCCCATGATGCAGATACCGTTATCTGACGCAGTCACACTACGGCACAGGAACGTGTTATCTGATTAGGTCATAACGCTTGAGATCTAATTAGACAAGCGACATTCCTCCAGCCCCTGATAAGGCATACGACGTTCTCATAACAAATCAAACCTATGACAACCTGGATAATCCGTGCGGCCATTGTTTTGATTTCACAGAGAACTTTTGCAAAAGAATGTGCTAACGAGCAAGTCGTATGACATCTTTATTGACGTACCTATGTCCATCCTTACGTCAATCTCGGCACCTTTAAGGTATAAATATTGCCGACCTTGCCCTATGCAAACACACGCGTGGTGACAAGACGGAGCAGCCATACTTGCCGAAGCCGAGAGCAGAAGCAGACCCCGCTGGCAGCAGCCCCGCCTTCCTGACGCGCTGAGAGACGCGCTGCTATCTCAAGCCGAGAGACCCAGCACCGGCGCTTCTGGGCAGCCCTCGCAGGCAGCCTGGAATATCGAGAGCAGAGAAAGAGATACCATTCCTCATTCATCCTAACTTCCAGGTACAGAACTGAATAACCCCTCACAGAGAATTCTTTAGTTATTCACTTGGCAAAAACAAACTTAACTTAAACTGTAACTTTCTATTCCCGCCCACGCATTAGACTTAGGTCAGGTACACGGGGTAGGCGTATTTAGAAACACCAGTTGAGTACGTTTAGTCAAATGTATATGTGTATGTAAATATATTTTAATCATTTTAAACATCATATGGCTCAGAAACCATATCAATGTTTTTACAGTATTATTTTATACTATTGCTTTTAATGTATGCACTTTACTTAACTATAAGTATTGCAATAATATCGATCCATTTCTCTTGTACGAGAAAAGAGACTGATCAATAAATAACACCTTTTTATTGAACACGCCCGTCTCTTCCTTTTCTCTACATTCTGATGAGACTAAGAATGCACGTACTGACTGAGTAAAATAATTGCCTTGTGCTCACACGACTCTTGAGATTGACTCTTGATTAGGGGAGAGCAAAGTTGTCATGTTCTATGGTTGTCAGAAACTAAATCCCTTCTTGTCTAATCAGGGAAGTTAATCCTTCCTTGAACATTCGAGAAAGTTTCTAGCGAACTCTGAGCTTAGCTGGCAAACCCAAAAATTAAGTCTAGCATCGACAGTAGTAGACCTAGTTAACGTCTGGCCTAGGCCTTTACTGCTGTAGGTACTATTCCAATGCGCAGAGCCTATTGGGAAAATAGGAGCTACACTACAGTACACTAGGGGTCACCTATGGGCTGCAGCACGTATTATGCCACCCATGAGAGACCACTCATACTATGACTACAATCCTGTTTAAGCCGGTGCTAACCCTGTGTAAACTGGTGCTAGCACCACTTATGACAGATATAAGTTTTCTTATATCTGAGGTCACTACACTTAAAACCTATAAGTCACCCCTAAAGTAGGCCTTTCAATCCTGAAGACAGGGTGCTGGGTTATAAGTGGGATGGTGCCCTGCATGAGCAGGACCCCCCTACAAACCCCAAAGTCGGTCAGCCATTTTGATATATAGTGGCCATGCGTCATTACGCGGTGGCTAACTGTATATTGGCTGTGCCGAACCTGGGAATGTTTGGTATCAAACATGTTGGAATCCTACTCCAACACCGTTACTGGTGTTGGAGGTATGACTCCATGCACTAGAGGGCTCCTCCAGAAAGCCCCAAGTTCTCGCGGTACAAGCCTTCCAGGGTCTGCCAGAAAACTAGTGTTGCTGCCGACCCCAGACACGATTCTGTCCTCCTGCAACTGAGGTGAGCTCGAGCTGAGGAAGGTAGAACAATAAGGTTCCTCTCACAGGGAAGTGTGAACACCTCCCAGACAGGACATGGTGATGGTAAGCGCACCCAGCCCAATAGACTATCAGACTGTTTAGGAGGGCACGTTGGGTGTTCATAATTTTAAGTCTGTAAAAAGAGAAGTAGCAATTGGAGTTCAGATTAGGGAAATTCAGCAACAATGGAAACTGTAGAAGACATTATACCCTCAAATGCAGTTTGGGAAGCAACAACAGGTTTAGAGAAGAAAAACAGTGAGGACGAACTACAAGAACATAAATATAGAAAGA
Source organism: Lissotriton helveticus (assembly GCF_964261635.1). NCBI lineage: Eukaryota > Metazoa > Chordata > Amphibia > Caudata > Salamandridae > Lissotriton > Lissotriton helveticus. Next base: position 1,039,982,156 of record NC_136061.1, read on the forward strand.
ATATACATATAAGGGAACTCATATTAAACAGAGATGATTAAGATGCTGTAACAAATGAGGACATTTTCAATACAGATGGTGAGGATGTAACCAAATGTGCAAAGATAATGGTCAAAAGAATTTCCAAGAGACTTCAAAAGTGCTGACAAATCAACAAGCTTTAAACAAAAAGAAACAAAATCAAACATCTACAACAGAGGAAATTAAGAAAGAAGAGAAACAAATGAAGATGTACAATCTATAGGCAAATTAGAGCATTGGAAAGAAGCATCTGAGGAATTTGTATGAGGGAACACAACATGGAATAAAGCTGTTTCCAAGTTGCTGGAAACAAAGGAAAATGGGAATTCCACAACTGAGACAATGGAGTGTCACTTTAAAGGCCTGCATGTGTTCTTGAATAGTATATATGAATAATTTTAATACACTCATGCTATGTAGCTTGGATGAAAGTGAAGCTGCATTTGTTGGGGTTCCAAGCCAGTGCTGCAAACAGCACTCTAAAAACAGATCATAAGGTGTGGTCAAGATGGTGGACAATAGAGAGGCGTCTCTCCGTCTGAAGCTCCAGGCCCACTCATCTTAAAGCTTCTGAGAGCTGTAATGGGGGATTGAGTCGAGCAGTAGCAGTAGTCCCGGAGCCTCCCTGAGCACAGCAGGGGTGATCCCCTAAAACCAATCACACTGGAATAAGAGGACAGCAGCATTGCCACGAGACTAGACCTGGCGCTGCTAAAGAGCGGCTGCCCTGTGGCCCTGGCTCCCCGGCCCCTGCTGATCCGCTCTGCAGGAGGAATACGACCGCGTTTGAGGTGAGGTGGTGTGGTGCGGGACCCAAACATTAGGACCAGGCTTCTGAGTGACACAGTCCCCCAGCCCCCCAGAGAGTTTCTGAAAGCTGTGGTGTGCTTTACGTAACACCTTTGGCGGAGATAGCGGAAGGTTTTGGACTCAGGGTTGTCTCATATGCCGATGACACCCAGCTGGTGATCTCCCTATCACGGGCACCGGATTTGGCAGCTTCTAATTTCAGGGCATGCATGCAGGAGCTTTCCTCCTGGATGGCTAAGAACTGCCTGAAACTTAATGGTAGCAAAACCGAGGTGCTTGTGGTGGGGGGTGCTCCGTCGGTCTGGATGTCCGCTTGGTGGCCTTCGAGCCTAGGTCCCACCCCCACACCTTGCACCCAGGTGAAGAACCTGGGTGTATGGTTGGACTCCAATCTCTCGTATGAAACCCATACCAGATGTGTAGTGGGGACGTGTTTTGGTGTTCTTAAAAGTCTGCGGAAAACGATGGATCTCCTCCCTATAGAGGCGAGGAAGACATTGGTGCATGCCCTCATTACCTCTCGCCTAGACTATGGTAATATACTATATCTGGGCACCACAGCTAAATGTTTCAGTTGACTTCAGGTGTTGCAGAATGCAGCCGCACGGCTGGTGCTCATGAAAACAAGGAGGACTGCCTCCAAAAGAGCCTTGGACACTTTGCACTGGCTTCCAGTGAGGAAAAGATTGATGTTTAAGACGCTCTGCATATGCCATCGTATCATCCTGGGCACGGGCCCCTCCTATTCGAGGAATCTTCTCACCCGCTATATGCCCGCAAGGTCCCTTAGATCATGTGGGACTGGCTTGCTGCTAGTACCTAAGGTCAAGAAGGCCAGGATGGGAGGCAGGTCCTTTCGGTTTCTGGCGGCTCAGAGTTGGAATAAACTCCCCCTGAGCCTCCGGATGGAAACTTCCGAGGTGAAGTTTAGGAAGGCTCTCAAAACCCATCTGTTTTCATGTTAATTTGGTTTTGTTGCTGGACATGGCTCTCGGCGTTCTTTCCTCCACTCACCTTAGCGCGGGGACACACCGCTATGGCGTAACCAGGCGCTTTATACATTTTCTTTATTATTATATTATTTTTTTGTGGTGTGCTTCATACAGCACAGATGACCCAGTGCGGCCCAACTGACAGACGCCACAGAAGGAGTTGCTGGCCCCGGTGCCACGTGAAAGACAGATAAGTGCCTCTCACCATGCCACCACACAAGGCTTCCCGCTCCCACCCAGACTATGCTACTGAGTGCAGGCTGATTGCCGGGGCGTCCCTCTGAATCTGGCACTGAAGCAGAGGTAGGGGTGCCACGACTCCGCGCATCCCCTCCTTCACAACCCATACCTGCTCAGATGGCATTGCCCTCATCTCCTGCTATGGAGTGACAGCTAACTATACTGCTTTCTGCATCCAGGGATTCTCGACCTCGCAAGGCTGGTTGCAGACCACCCCGCCTGCCATTGGGGTCCTGAACACCACACTTTGACCTGGATATAGAGCACAATTCTCAGACGTGTAAAGATCTCTACACCACCTATGCTAATTTTACATTGCTACTTCCAGCATCATAGCCACAGGGAGGGGGAAGAAGTACTGCTCTGTAAAAGACAAGCTACTAAATACCCCTGGCTCTCAGGTGGAGGGCCCCATGCTGACCTCAGGTGTGGCAGACATAGCAGAACCTGACAGACTGGAGGCCCCGCTAAATTGCTCCTTCATCGAGGCCCTGTTTAGATCCCTGCGGGAAGACCTCCAGATAATGAAAAAGGAGCTTTCAAATGATCTTAAAGAAGTCTGTTGAGATCTCGACGCCCTCAGAGACAAGGTATCTACATTGGAGGACCATAGGGTGAGCCGGGAGAAGGAGATTGAGAAAATCCAGCAGGAAGTCCTTCGTCTCCGCGATTAACACCTGGACCTGCAGGCCCACGCGGGGGACTTGCAGAATCAGTCTCACCTTAATAATAGCCATATTAGGATTATTCCATCTGGTGCAGAAGGCTCTGACATTACTGCATTTGTGGCTGATCTTTCCACAATCCTGGCTGAGCCATCAGAATTTGAGATCAAACTGGACCGCACCCACCGAGTGGGCCCCAGGAGAAGACCTACTCATGCACTCCCTGCTGACATTCCGACATGAGTTCATGAATTCCTACTGAAGGAAAGCATCCTCCAAATGGCCTGCGGCAAGCAGCTGCTGCAGTTCCAGGGCCATACGCCAACTCTTTACCAGGGCCTGGTCGCATCTACTCTATTAAAGTCCAAGGCCTTCCACCCAGTCACTGCTCATCTCCGATCCATTGGCTTGTCCTACTTGTGGGGGCACCCATTTCTACTGATCTTCCAGTTCCTGGGGGAACTTTGCTAACTCAGGTCATTGGAGGAGGCATGCAGGCTCCTAGAGATCAAGACAGATTCTCCACATCAGTTTCAGGCAGTTCGGTGAGATGGTGGACGCCGGAGGGCCTACAGGTAGAGAACTGTTAAGCATTCACCCTCAGGGTTTCGTCCGGACCAGGAGACAGTGGCCAGAGCAGAGGGTGGTTTTGGCGTTGCTCACTGACGACCCTGCAGACTAACCACCGAAGTGAAGCTGGTTACATTGACTTATTTCTATCTTGCCTCTGTTCTTCCTTTCCTCTCTCCTCTTGCACGTGTTGAGGGAGGGCCCGGGAAGGGGGGGAGGGGAGCACTGCCCTCTATACACCTCTTTATTTATTTATTTATTTGTACCTGTAGTGCATTGCGCCCTAGATACTGATATTGTGTGTAATGTTTTTTGTATTTGTTAGTTTCTCAAGGGGTTGTTTGTTTTCTTCTTCCTCCTGGGATCACAAGTGTCTCACCTTAGAGGTGCATACATGTCTTAGCTCTGGGTTTTATATGAAGGCAATTGGATTATCTTACCCTAACCAGATGACAACAGAACTTAAGATCCTCACCCTCAACATCAAGGGCCTCAATAACCCCACTAAAAGGTGTGCCATCCTCTGCTATTCGGAATATTCTGGGGCCTGCATATGGCTCATACAAGAAACACACCTCCTCACTAGAGACATTCATAGGCTTCACTCAAGGACATTCCCTGTAACAATACTCTTCATAATTTTCTTCCCAAACTGAAAAGGTAGCCATTCTCGTCTCCAACACCTTTTGTGGCAAGTTTGGTCCTAAGCAGGCCGAAATAAAGGGGAGGTTGCTGGCACACTCAGTCACAATAGGATCCCATAGCTTGACTGGGTACAATTTACATCTTTATTGATGGGCAGGAATATTTCATTTACCGGGCTGTAAAAGAACTGTTGGGGTCCCAGATTGTTGCCTCTTGCTGGGTGGAGACCTTAATCCAGCCTTTGACACCGAATTAGACTGATCGACCCAACGCCATGGACAGTCAGGGGCCCTCTCCCGTGATAGGGCACGCTGGTTACAAGATATGCAGCGGTGACACTCACATTGGCCATCTCACTGACTAATCCACTCCCAAAAACATGGCACCTGCACGAAACCCTCTTGCACTGTTCTGATGTTGTGCAACAAGTCACTAAAACGCTGGAAGAATTCCTAGCAATCAACGACAGATACCTGTCGCTACCCTTTGGGAAACTCTAAAGGCCGCCGTCGGGGGTAATTTCATTGCGTTCTCCTCAGCGGACAGTAAGATCCCCAAGGACAAATGGGATTGGCTTTCCCGCTAAGTCCTTGAATTGGAGAGCATACATAAACAAACTGGGTCTCCCTGGGTTTGATGTCAACTCGAAGTGGCGTGCTCGCAATTGGCGAGCATTGACAGAGCAGAGTATGCAGCTCTTCGCCTGTGGTAGATGTTTTGTCGGGGCAACAATGCGGGTGCCACCTGGCCAATAGACTGTGTGCATGGCGCCAGAGGTCCAGGTGGTGCTGAACCCAGCTGGGGAGGAGTGCAGAGATGACTCTCATATAGTAGGAGTGTTTTGCACTTTTTTATTAAGAGCTCTACACAGATCAACAGCTATCCTAAGAGGAACCATTTCGATAACTCCAAGGAGCGCTCACTCCTAAACTAACACTGGAACAGGCCACTGACCTGGACCGAGGAGGTCATTTCTGCAGTTTGCTTCATGAAACTGCTTAAATTCGTGGGTCCCGATAGGTTCCCTGCAATTTTTTATAAAACATTCTGCGCACTCATTGCTCCTATCTTCACTCGTTTGTTTAATACCTTCTGCGACGTTTCCACAGTTCCCTCTTTGATGTTATCAGCCTCCATCGTGGTTCTTCAAAAACCAGGCAATGACAAACGCCTCTGCATATCATACAGAGTGATATCCCTTCTTAATGTCGACCTTAAACTTTTCACTGGGATACTCCCAGGACTCATAGAGCCCGACCAAGACCGTTTCGTACAGAATCGACAATGTAGCAACAATACGAAGATTCTGCTCCACCATATTGCCAAAGCCCAAAATTTCGACACAAAACGCATGTTACTGGCAATCGACACTGAAAAAGCGTTCGATAGAGCCCACTGGCCATACGTAGAAGCCGCTCTCCAGCACTTTGGTTTCAGAGACCGTTTTGGCAAATGCATTCTCAGAGGCTATACGCGGCCAGAGACTGTGGTCTGAGTGAATGGGCACTCCTCAGCCCCACTTCCGATCTAGAGGGGCACAAGACAGAGGTGCCCTCTCTCTCTCTCTCTCTACCCTATTGTTCGCTCTATATATGGAGCCTATGGCCCAAAGAGTCTGGGACAATCCCCTCATCACTGGTGTCCAGTTTGGAGGCGAGAGACATGTCAAAAGCCTGTTTGCAGATGACATCATAGCTACCATAGGGGAACCCTTGATTTCCCTGCCAGCCTTCCGTGATGAGCTGGAATAGTTTGTCCAGGCAGCGGGCTTCAAAGTGAACGTACACAGCCCTTAATTTATCGCTCCGGTCCACTACTCAGGACGCTCTACAACGCTCCGACCCGTTACAATGGTCACTGACATCAATCTCCTACTTAGGGCTTCAGCTCACTGCTAAAAAACAGGAAACAATGTCTCTTAATAATAAACATTTACTCCGCCCAATCAGATCAGACTTGCAAAGCTGATGGCCATATGGCTCTCCTGGCTTGGCCGTGTTACAGCCCCGACAAGGGCCATACTGCAGAACAGTGTTCCCCCTAATGCGCGCGCCTGCGCACCTTTAAGGCACCGAGCGCGCAGTGTCCCCTGTGAAGCGCGCACACGTTCTTGCCGCCGCCCGCTTTTAAAATGCGAGCGGCGAAAACCGGCAATTTACCAGTTGCCTGAGGCCTTTGGAAAGTATTCCTGTTAATCACAGCGCCCGTCATGCGCTGCTATTAGCAGGGATATTTTCACAATGGCCCACAATTGGCTTTCAGACTGGTGGTGGAGAGATGAGGTTTCAAGGCCGGTTGTGAAAAGCGAGCACTGCAAAGTGAACTTTACTACACAGTCCAAGCTGGGGGTTCTTGGAATCTGCAGTAAACTTCACTTTGCAGTTTTTGCTAGGGCAGGCTGCTACTATTTCGTCCATAGTTCTCTGCTCCTTATTTGAGGTTTCTAGTAGTTCCAGCGTCTTTGGTGGAGTTTTGTACCGACGCTGGCTGTTACGTTTTGTCTGTCGTTTCCTGCATGCAAGCTTGATGTGTCTGTTTACGGTTCAGAAGCTGTCAGATCCCAGCAGGTAGTTGCCTCCCTCTGTTTCTCACTTGTGTTCTCTTCTGCATGTTCTGGCACCTGGCCACTTCAAAGCCCCCCATTGAATTCATTGCTGTAGTTAACGCGGAATTCCCCTCTTGTGTCATACCCCAGTGTCACCTTGTGACGCCTTCATGTCAGCCCGGCTTTGTAAAAGTGCATGAATTCACTGTCCCAGGGTACCTGTCTGCTGCTAAGTGAGGGTGCTCTCCTATAAATAGTATTTCACCCCCGGGAGAAGTGCTGGTACCCTCCCCTTCCTAATGATGTGCAGCTACTCAGAACCTGCCGCTTTAAGGTTCAGTTTATTTTTTTTTTATTTCAAATCCTTTTTATTGAGAATTTAGGATAAAACAAAGGAAAAACATTACAGAAAAAGCTTCAATTACATAGATGGATTGATACATGTTATTAAATGACATTTACACATAAGGAAAAGAAACAGGAGATAAGAGGACCAAACACATGGCATCCAAGCTAGCAACAATAGGGTCGTTCAGTGCGATCAGATGCGAAGATATATCTGCAGTGAACCATACAAGAGTAAACACAGTCACACCCGTTGCTTCACGGGGGGTCATATTGAAAATATTTGGCATCGAGAGATTTCCATAGCTTCTTATTCGAGGGACGCCAAGTGGCCGATTGCAACGCTGGATTGTCAGCCCCTCTCAAGAAGGAAAGCCACTCCCGCCATAATGCAAAAGTAACTTCCGACGAGCTTTTCCACTTACACAAGATAACCTTGCAAGCCAGTGTTAGCATCAGATCAAGAAGTTGGCGGTCATGAATGTCATGAAGCTGTGTATCTAGTGCTCCTAAAATAACATAAATAAATTCCCTTGTGGGATTGATGTGAAAGGTTTGGTGAATGTAATCAAAGATCCTATCCCAGAATGTCTGCAATATAGGGCAGAGAAAAAGCATGTGTGCGAAGTCCCCTACCCCTGCTTGGCAGTTCCAACAAACAGGTGTATCTCTCAGATGACATTTAAAAAGTCTCTGTGGAGTCCAGAACGTCCTGTTCAGCAACATATATTTTGTCTGACAGAGAATTGGGGACACTTTGTTAGTTAAGGCGGTTTTATGAATTATGTCCCAATCTAACACTATCCCCGTCGTGTTGGGTTCTGATTCCCATTTACCTTCCGCCTTTTTATGGGATTTCCCGGGAAAAGGTAGGAGTAGTTTGTAGACTCTAGATACAAAGTGGCCAATGCGAGTAAAGTGTGGAAGATGTGTCACAAGCCAAGGTGTGTCGGTGGAGAGATTACGTTTTGAGATGATAGACTTCAGTTTCAGGAACTGGTAGAAGTCCATGGGGGACAGGTCATATGAAGTCTGTAATTTCGAGAAGGGAATGGGTTGGGTTCCCTCGTAAAGATCCTTAACCATATTAATGCCCCTTTCAGACCATGATTTCCAGAAAAGGGTTTCGCCGTCTAGTTTGAGCATAGGGTTTTTCCAAAGTGACATGAAAGTGGTTTTCTTAATAGTGAGGTTAGTTTTGTGGGTTTGATCAAGCCTTAGTAAAGCTAGTCTGGTATTCAGTAGGATATATTTGGAATGAGGTAAATGTGTCAAGTTCATATTAAGAAGGGACGGTAAGGGTGCATGTGCTATGATAGACTTTTCAATGTTTAGCCACACTGGGACATAGGGTGGAGAATCCACCAGCCATAAGGCACCCTGCTTGCAAAGGAAAGCTGTCTGGTAGTTTCTGAACGAGGGAAGACCCAGGCCGCCTTTTTCTTTTGCCATCTGCAGTTTTTTCATAGATATCCTAGCTTTCTTACCCCGCCACAAAAACTCGCCAAACAGCCTGTCCACTTTCTTAACGAAGTCGTCCGTAAAGGTCATAGGGAGCATGCTAGCAAGATAGTTCACCAGAGGGGTGGACATCATTTTGAGAGTCTCTGCTCTGCCCCACCAGGAGAGAAACTTGGGTGACCAACCATCTAATAGTGTTGAGATCTTTTTCAGGGTTAGTTCCTCATTGATTTTCAGTGTTGAAATTAAATCTTTCCCAAAATCAAGGCCTAAGTACTTGAAGCAATGCGGTTGCCATGTGAGGCCGGAATTTCCAAGGATTCCACTATTTCCAATATTGTTCAGGAGTTTGACCTCCGTTTTGTCCTTATTTAGCTTGTAGCCAGAGACCTTGGAGAATTCATCAATGGTATGCATGAGTGCCGGGATGGCCTCATCCGCTCTCTCAGACATGATTAGCACATCATCGGCGTACGCGGTCAGTTTTATAGTACAATCCTGAAATGGGATACCGGCAATTGCTTCATTGTGTCTTATATGATATAGGAACGGCTCAATCGCTAGCAAAAACAAGGATGGGGAGAGGGGGCATCCCTGTCTCGTACCCTGTTTCAAGGACAAGGAAGAGGAGAAAGAGCCACCCGCCCTAACCTTTGCAGAGGGACAGGCGTAAAGCGACATGACAAGTTTCGTAAATGTTGTTCCTAGGTTGAATTTATGTAACACGGCCTCGAGAAATGCCCAGTCTACCTTATCAAAAGCCTTCTCGGCATCCAAAGTTATTGCCGCAGTTGGTGTGTCTAAGAGCTTAGCTTTTTCCAGGACGTGCGCTAGAACTCTGGTGTTATCACTGGATAATCGATTTTTAAGAAATCCTGCTTGAGAAGGGTGGATTAGGTCAGGAAGAACACGTTGTAAACGTGACGAAAGAATCATAGCTAGGATTTTGCAGTCCAGATTAATTAGGGAAATAGGCCTATAATTTTTGGGGAAGGAGGGGTCCTTACCGTCTTTCGGGAGTACAGCAATAGTAGCCTCAGCCAGAGTTCCTCTTACTGCACCCGTGTCGCTTATTTCCTTGAACAAATGGAGGAGGGGGTCCACCAGAAAGGAGGCAAAGCTTTTGTAAAATTTTGCGGTGAAGCCGTCCGGGCCGGGAGCTTTACCACACTTTAGAGACCTAATTGTTTTCTCTATTTCAATTGCCGTAATTGGATCGTTGAGCCCCTGTTGATCATCCAGGGAGAGTTTCGGCAGATCACATTCGTTAAGGTAGTCCTGAATCTTTCCCCCCTCTACAGATGGATTTTTGGCATAGAGGGTTTCGTAGAAGTCTTTAAAAACTTCTGCTATTTTGTCTGGTTTAGAGTGGCCCACCCCCAATGCATCCTTAATGACATTAATTGAATTCTTTTGGACCTTAAACTTTAGATAAGCGGCCAAGCTCTTACCCGCTTTGTTGGATTCACAAATTTTGAGTCTACGTCTCCTGTCTAACCCTACGCCTGCTCTTTCGCTAACAAGCTTATTGTATTCATATTTCTTAGCAGTCATTGTGTTGAGAGTTATTCTGTCTCTATCAATTAGGTGCTTGTTTTCTAGGTCGGATATCTCTCGCTCAAGTGCTTCCAGTTTAGCATTGTGGTCTTTGTTCACTGCTGAACGGATTTTGATACATACCCCCCTGATTGTGCTTTTTAATGCCTCCCAGCGTACTAAGTCAGAGGTGTCCCCTCTTTCATTCAACTCCAGATACGAGCGAATGGCAGATTGGATAGCGAGGCGATGGTTATCTTTATTTAGTATTTCGTCATTTAAGCGCCATGATGTTTGTCGTGAAGAGGGTTTAGCGTTGGATATGGAGAGGGAGATACACGAATGGTCGGACATAACCCTTGGTTCAATAGAAGAGTCCTCTATTCTCGGAACCCCATTCTGTGTGATTAGAATGTAATCAATACGCGAATAAGAATCATGTGGTGACGAGTAAAACGTATAGTCCCTATCTGTGGGATTTTGTAATCTCCATGTGTCAACCAGGTGGAAACGTTGGCACAGGTTAAGTAAAGCTTTGTGAGACTTGTTTTATTTGAAAGAGCACCGTGAGTCTCTATCTAGGAATGGATCCATTGGCAAGTTAAAATCACCCCCCAGTACGTGTATAGCAGAATCTGGAATAGTCTCAACCTGTTTTGCTAGGCCCTCCCAGAAAGTTAAGTCACTAGTGTTGGGTGCATAGATGTTGGTGACGTAAAACTCTGTGTTATCCCTACATAGTTTGGTCGCAACCCATCTGCCCTTTTCGTCTGTTGACGATGAGAGTAACTCAACTTTGGATTTTTTGGCTATCAATATCAATACTCCATTTTTTTTCCCCACCGCATCAGAGCCTACTAGTTCTGAATAATATTTGTTTCTTAGCGTATAGAATTGTTTACTATCTAATTTGGTTTCTTGTAGCAACACGATATCCCCTTTTTGCCTACGCAAGTAATCCAGTATCTTTTGCCTTTTATCGGGTTGATTTAAACCTTTCACATTTAGGGATAGAATTTTTAGTTTGTCAACTGTGGCCACTCCAAGTGGCGTATTAATAGTAGAGCTCGTCATTCTAAAGTATTACATACAGAATGTATTGGTATGATTCTCAGAGAAATTAGTTCTATGTGTTTCAGTGAGAGCATGTGTTGTAGTAGGATCAATGACCTGTTTAGTGTAGCACCTGAACCATAGAAGTATCTAGTAATTGTGCGAGCTTGTAAGGATGGCATGCAAACGCCAAATCTTGTCGGTATAAATAAAGAGAAGAAGAAAAAGAAGAAAAAGAAGAAAAGGCAAAAGCAAGAGAATGAAAACCAACACATACAACACATATCCCTCCCAGTCTTCCCACACCCCCCACCCCACCCTCCCCAACCGCAAACAGAAAGCATGGTGACTTGAGGAAAATCGAGGTATTCCCTCCCGTACATGCCAATATAGTAGAAACATCGGAAAAATGTTCATACATTTAACGTAGTGATAACTCAGTTAGACCCATGAAAGAAATGTCACAGGTTTAGATTCGAGGTACCCCATTTCAACATGAGAGCATTTATGCAAAACAATGTGAAAACAGCTTTTGTACTGTGAAGGAGCAACAGGCTCCATTCCTAAGCCATCTGCAGATGTCAATAATTATGAGACTGTGCATCCTAGAATCCTAGAATCTAAGAAAACAACCTTGGAAAGAAATACTAGGTTTAAGGCAAAGAGCTCCTATTGAGTCTAACACATCATAAAGTAAGTAATGTAGCACAGTAGCGAGCAAGGTGAGTACTATGAGTCGTGCCCAGGAATAGCGGAGAGCTAGTACAAAATATATACCTAGAATCTAAGTATCACGGAAGTCATGACCGGAAACGAATGAGCAGCAAATTGCAAGTACTTCCCTACCAACAGCCAAGAGCAAGAGACCTGCGGATATTTTATGTAGAGAGACTGGTCCGATAGTCACGTTATTTTGTGAAGGCACAACGATATTTTACATAGACAATATAAGCAATATAAGCAAAGGATACTCATTTGTAGCCAGAGGCCGAAGCTGTCTCATTTTCCATATTGTTGGTGTCCATGTCACGTCCATCCAGATCGTCCAACATACGCCTGAGTTTCATGGGATCCGAAAAGATGTGTGGGGACCCCCGCACGACCACTCTGTATTTTGATGGACCCACAAAGCCGAACTGGTAGCCCCTTGATTTCAATTGCGGTCGTAGTGCCAGGAACGCTTTTCTCACTTCCACTGTCTCCTTACTATAGTCCTGTGAGATGTAGATCTTCGCATCCCTCCATAAAATATGGTTGTGTTTCCGGACAAAGGCAAGGATTTGTTCCACGTGTTGGTAGCGTAGCGGTTTACACACTATAGGCCTGGGACCTTTTTGCGTTTTGGTGATCCTTCCCGGCACTCTGTGGGCCCTGTCGAATTCCAGGGGATGAGCGAAGGTCAGACTTGTAGCCTGAGCGAACCATGATTCCAGGAATTGAATACATGAGCCTTCTGAATCTTCGGATCCCTCCGGAACGCCGAAAATGCGCAGGTTCCCCCTTCGATTCCTATCCTCCAATTCAGCAAGCTTTCTTGTAGTGGTGTCTGAGGAAATGTGCAATTGTTTTAGAGCCGCAGACGTCTTTACTTCGATGTCTTCGAGTCGGCTGATCCTTGATTCCGTTTCTGTAAGGCGAGCGTTGGTGTCCCTTATGTCTTGACGAATTGCCACAACCTCTTCCTTGGTCGATCTGGCCAGGTCTTTCACCTCATCCAGCTTGCTTAGGATCATATCTATTGCGTCTGGTGTGACTTTCTTGGTCTTGTTAGGAGAACCTGGGTTAGAGTGGTCAGATTTGACCCTTTTCAGGGAGTTTTGCTCCTTGGAATCCATTGTCCCAGTTCCAGTACTCAGACGGCACCTCGTAGGAGACGGTATTTATGGACGTATATCGTAGATCTTACAGCAGGACACTTGATCTGAGTGGGCTCCCCGTTGCACCCCGGCGTTCTTCCCCGTCTTGCAGTTGACAGGTGAGTTAAATCTTCACCGCCATCTCTTGGACCCAGGTGTATGACAGTGAGTGACTAGGAGGCTGTATGACGCTTGTCTGTGGTGAAGGATTGGTAAGTCACCTTCTTAATCGTGCACCTAACGTTGTAGACTTCACCTAGGAAAGTAGGGCTCAGGGAGCACATCAACATCGAAATCAGAGACTAGCCAGCAGTTATTTGCGGTCATTTGCGGACATTCGTAGCTTGGCAGGGCTTAGTATAGGTTGTGCCGCCATGAAGAGGTGCCCAGGTCTGCCAGAACACGTGGTGACATCAGTATGAGCGCCGATCGTCGTGCATTGAAAGCTCGCGCTACTATTTGCCATAAATGCACTCCTTGAATGACCAGATCCTCCTTACATATGATGTGGGGATCGTTGTTGGTGCGGGTATAGGCCGTAATCGCATGACAGTGTGGTGGGGGAATTGAAGCGCATCAAGCCATTATGAAGTCGGCGGCCATCTTGGTAAAGGCTCCGTCCTGGTGAAGGCTCCGCGTGACAGCTATAGCAGCCGCTTACATGCCGGTAGTGAAGCGAGTGTACTCACGGGTCCCTGGATAGAGATCAAACGGTGTCTCCAGGTCTGCGGCGCATCGGTGAGTGTATCTCTCCCGGCAGTCTCCCGTCAGTGTCAGTGTCGCAGCAGCATGGGCGCTCCGAGATTACTCCGGATTTTATGCCTCTCTGAGCTCTTTCACCTCCGAGACTCGGATTGTTGCACTCCCCTCATATTCCAATTAACGGTGCCGATTCTTACACCAGGATTAGGCAAGGCGGAGAGGTTCCGATTCTGATTATTAGGCAGCATTACGGGAGGAGAAAAGTACTAAGGCGCCATTTCCCTCGGCGTCCAAACCACGCCCCCTTAAGGTTCAGTTTATAACGGGAAACCAAGCGACAAGGCTTAGATTGGTCAGCCCCTGGGCGGGCTGACAGTATCACTTTGGATATGGAATCTATATCTATTTTGTGGCCCTGTGTACTAAATATCTGTGGTTTCTAAAATGAGATTTTCCCACCTGCAATCTGTCAGTGGTCTGTCTATATTTAGACCATTTGCAATTAGCAGACACTATTTTGCATACATCAATGGGGCTTTGGTACCCACCAGATTCTTTTATGTATATGAAGTGGAATACAGTTTCTGACAGAATATTCCAGTGCATTCTGGGAGTTGAAGTCTCAATTTACAATGGATTGATTATGGATTGCAGAACACGAGCGGCAGGTAGCCCCAGTTTGCCACCTCAAACCAGACACGGGTTAACATCCAGCAGCAGTTTGTATTCAGAGACCCGTAGTTTAAAGTTTCCATTGTTAGTTTGCGCCTACACGGCCCACCGTACATTGGGTTTGTAAAAGCACTGGCAGGACCTCCTCGCGGTCAAGTCACCTGGTAGCTAGGTTGCGTTTGCCAGCTTCCATAAAAATTACTTCTAAATAGTCCCATATTAAGATTATTTAAACTCTTTTTTAGCCAACAGTGCTTAGCATGCTGGAGCCTTTTAGCTAGTACTTGGCAGATAAAAGCGAAAGTCCCAGAGCTGCAGAATCCTTCGACCCATGTTATACAAAGTTCCTGACAGGATATGACGCATCTTGCACTTCATTGTGAATCAGTGGTACAATCGAACAGGACTCCAAACAGACCAATCTTCACATATCCACATTAACAGACCAATCTTCACATATCCACATTAACAGACCACCAAGGCTGCAATGAGGGAGAAATAGACTTAAAAATATGCGGAAATATCGCCCAGGCCCACGAAAGCGCTACGACTCTTCTGTGAGCAATGGTATTTCTCCTGACCACATACACATCTGCATAAAAATAAGCGTGCTTCAAAGCAAGAGATAGTGGGCCAATACTTTACTGTTCCAATGCTATTTTCTTTCTGTTTTTTGCTTTTATGATTTTAATCCACCATACATTTTTAACATAGCTCTTCGGGTTCCAGTACTTCAAACCACCACTATGGATCATTTTCCTGTGATGTGCATCAAAACTAGGCCTCAGCGACGTTTAAGTTAAGCTGGTGTAACTTGTAATTTTGGACAGTTTTGTGGTACGTTTGTTGCACATAATTGCCGAAATTATGCCACTTCACGTAGTTATGCACCATCCGCCGTAAAGATTTAGAAGCAAACGCACAGCAGCAACAGAACACAAGCGGCTGGTGTGTAGGGTGCCCTTGTATAAATGCACCCTGGTGCATTTCAAGCTAAAATATAGCCAAAATTGACAGACTTGCATTTTGCAGAACTATGCACATTTTTACAAAAGCAAATTACAAGAATTTCACACATCCCTAATTAAAACTAGACAAGGCTTCTACATATACCTGCTAGAAAGTGCCTTACTGTTCTATTATATTTACATTCAATAGTTTTCTTCAATGTCAATTTTTTCAAGGAGCATATTTCCACTATATTTAGGGGGCATCACACTTCTTTAAGCCAGCCCCCTTCTGTTTTCTTAAACCCTGCCCCGTCTGAGTAGTTAAAGGGGAAGGCCCAAAAATTCACTGAGGCTCAACCTTTTAAATGCCACAGGCTCTATTATATAGATGCAGATTTGCAAAGCATAGTAGGATATACACATTGCAGAGTGTGGACAAGAGGCCAATGGTCACAAGAGATGAAGCATTTTTGGTTAGGATGCTACCTTCCATCAACAATAGTAATAGTAGGCTACTACCTAATATGTACAGGCAAGAGTTTGCAGCATGTTATTTCGGGAAACATCCTTTACAACGCAACTTTTACCACGCAGTGCCTTTACAACGCAACTTTTACAACGCAAACCATTACAACGCATTGCGCTGGGGGGCGCTCTAGGATAGGGAATACGTTTAATTTACTATCCAACACCTTCCCTAGTGTCCACGGGGACTAGAGTTGGAATAGTAAATTAAACTATTCACTATCCAGCACCCCAAAGCGCTATGCGTTGTAAAGGTTTGCGTTGTAAAAACCGTGTTGTAAAGGCATGCGTGGTAAAAGCATGCGTTGTAATGTCATACATCCTGTTATTTCATGGGCTGAGCTTACAAGAAGCAGGAACTTAAGCGGACAGACCTATGCAGCAAGACCAAATCTCATTAGATAAGACTTTTGAGTAGTGGTGCTGTACCTTTGGGTTAATAGTGAGGACTTTGGGGCCGTAGGAAACGGTGTCTTGACTTAATCAGGCTTTACAGTGGTCAGCACATGGAATTTGGCCTGTGCACTTTAATAAGCGCGTGAATGTAGGTCTATTAGCACAACTGTTTTTGAGCAACGTTTTATTTGTCAGAATTTACTCGGATATTGGTGTGGCGCCGCGGCCAGGGCGACTGACGCTGGAATCTGGGGACCACGGTTCGATCCCCGGCTCCGGCGGCAGGTTAGCCCAGCACCATGTGACTCTGGGCAATAGCTTGCTTAATCTTCCCGACGGCCCCCAGCGCCTAGAGACCCTTAGGGGTGATTGTGCGCTTTACAAATGTGGACTTTTACTTTACTTTATTTAGACTACAATGCTTTAGAACCCCAAACTCACATCAACTTTTGTGACTTTGATGTAACGCCCCAAGTAGCAAGGGTGTGCCTGGACGTGGGTCCCGTGCTCACTGTGCCACTGGACCCAAGCTGTACCCAGTCTGATGAGTCCATAACCAGAAGCAGCAAAATATCAGTAGGGTGGCACACTATGCGATGCACATATTTTTATCTTAATTGCTTTTAAGCCACACCCTTAATTGCATCGGTAACGCCCCTTTGAAAGATCCCCGAGTATTTTCATCCCTTTCAAAGCCCTGGTCTACACGCACGGTCAGGTTCTTGGCGCACATAGCCTTGGCTGCAGCACACAGAGACTTTACTCTGCCGCAGACAGAGGAAAATAATTAGAGGGAACATTGCTGCCAAAAATATTATTTATTTTCCAGGTGCTTCCCGAGGAGCCCCCACGTCGGCCCTACGCACTCTCCAACAGGAGAACAACCGCTCTGTTTGGGCAGATAAATGGCCCCGCATGTGTAGAGATCTAAGCTACAGACCCCCAGGGAGGGAGGTTTAGGCATGCCAACTTGCAACGATATTACCAAGCCATGCAGCAGGGGGTCTTCTTGGAATGGTCCTGCCGCAAATCCAAAAAGCATTGGCTTTTCATGGCCAAGCGGTCGCGGACCAAACTCTGAGAAGGATCCCTTTTCTTTATAAACCCACACCCCCAAATCTTGGATCTATCTCCCATGACAAGACCCATACTATCCGCCTCAGACTCGTCAAAAAGAACAGACTTACCTCCTTCCCTTCCCCTCCTTCAAACACCTACTGTTTGCAACCCAGAATTTGCCCCTGGCCTGGCCTCTCCAGCTTTCCAACACTGGAATCAGGATGGATGGCTGCAGGTCCATTGGCCACTTATTAGACAAAGAGGGAATTCGCTCATTTGAGGATCTTCGTTCTGACCTAGCCCTGCCTGAAACTGAATGATTCCACTACAGTCAAATATAGTACTGGGTGTTGCACCCTATGGTATGTCCCAAAGCACAACGGCACCTTACCCCCCTCCCCCCTGGAGAAACGGCTACTTTCTTAAACATCAAACAAATTACATTATCTTAGGATTTCCAAAGCGCCCTCACTTTCCCACTTAAGTATCGCAGAGGCAGTCAAATTGGTAGTGCACTGGGTGCAGCTCTGCAAACATGGCCGTGGGGCACAGGACATATTCCTACACCTCAGGGGTGGTTACATTGATTGTGGTGTGTTCTTGGCATGGAAAGCATATACTTCTCTTTGGTAAATCAAGGGACATCCTTCCCAGAACTCTGATATCCATTCCTCTCACTTCTGATATCAGAGTTTTGTGAACTCACTTGCCCCAAATATCGAAGCCTCCTACGTCTCACAGAAACATCCTGGAGTTCAACAGGAGAGAGATACGGACACTGTTCATACATTCCTATGAGATTAGACGCTCTCTTGATTAATATGTATGGCCCTGGGGATGTGTGGGCGGTTTGTTTGACAGTTTGAAGAATGCCATAGCTATTGGGCCATTGGCTACTAATTGCTTTGTACTTGTAAAACTCAATAAAGAGATTTAAACCATAAAAACAGATCATGACCAAACTATAAGAAGCTGAAAATAAGCTTCAGTAAACTAATTGGTAAGAGGCCTTTAGTGACCTAACATTGGTCTCAACAGAGTTGCTGGAAGACGCTTTATTATGAGATGATTACCTGTTAAGGTCAGAAGATTTATGTGACAGACAACTGGCAATGGGACATGTGTCAATGCTCAGATTTAAGGATGTTGGGACAACTGCAATGCTAAATCCCGCACTTTGCTGAAAGTTAAAATTAATGTATACCTTCACCATCTTAAATGCTCTCCCATTAACTTTGACAGGAGAACTAAACATAGACCCCGACACAGCACTGAGTTAGGTCGGATGGCTGGAGTCGAACTATGGACTATCTTATGAAACTTTAGCTCCATATAATTTCAACTTCCGCACCCTCTGACCCACTCCCCTAAGGACTATGCTCCCCACTCTCCTCCAACGGGAAACATCCTTTTCAACGCAACTTTTACCACGCAGTGCCTTTACAACGCAACTATTACAACGCATGTCATTACAACGCATTGCGGTGGGGGGCGCTCTAGGATAGGGAATGGATTTAATTTACTATCCAACACCTTCCCTACTATCCACGGGGACTGGAGTTGGAATAGTAAATTAAACTATTCACTATCCAGCACCCCTTAACGCTATGCGTTGTAACAGCATGCGTTGTAAAAACTGCGATGTAAAGGCATGCGTGGTAAAAGCATGCGTTGTAATGTCATACATCCCCTCCAACCAATGACCTTGTAGCTGAGCACCCTAGCTAGCTGAAAAGGTACCTTGGCCTAATCATTGCACTGCGTGGATACCAATTTACACAGCTTCAATGTCATTAAGACTGATTTCCTGGTAGTGAGCTCAAATGTTCTGCTGTAACCTTTAACTCTGAAACTCTGTAAACTAGGTCACCCTAGATACAAATCTCTCACCGATATCACATGCCAACTTCACTAAAAACGCTTCTGCCCACCATTGTGACCTATGTGGAACCATGCCTTTGCTTTTCCTACTTAGTATTACCCTTGTGCTAGCTGTTGCCTTTACCAGGATTGATGACTGCAACTGCATCTATACTTAATCATTAGCAAAGGCGAAAACTGACCTCTAGTGGAGAACGAGGTCTGCCTTGTCCTCTCCCCCCCACTGCCACTCAACTATACAAAAGTTTGAAATCAAGAGTTCGCACCCAATGTCCTTTCTCACAGAAGCATCTTGCGGCATCTCCAACCTGAAGGTACCTTACTGGTCAACCATATACCCAAGGATGACCCCTCAAAGCAGACTCCCTGTTGATCTGCGATGAACATATTTTGGGTCACAATTATGCAATGCATGGACCTGGGCATTCCTCTTGAATAGGCTCCATTTATGCCTTTGCAATAAACGCATCTCTCTCCGCTCCCAGAAATCAATAAAGAATGCACCTGTACAGACCAGCGTTGTTATGTCACAGCAGTGAACAACCAGTGGAGTATGCTATTGAAGATGATGACTGACAATCTCACCTCCAGAATGCTCTGTGTTGCCTCCCTTATGGGAAGTGCACTGTAGCATTCTACAAGCAGTTTGTGCTAAACACAAATAATACGTGTGTGTGTGTGTGTTTGTGAACTAGCGTTCAATGGATTAGCACAATCTTCAAACAGTATGGCATCACAGCTCATTTGGGTAGTCTGGAGTCGGACTTTCCAAATGTTTCTTACCCTGCAGATCAGAGTCTGATTCTGTTTCACAACTGTGTGTGGCGAGTAACAAGAGTGTGACAGTTTTAATGAAAGCAAGTTTTACTGGGAAGGTGAGACCAAAGGGCTGCACAAAACTGCTTAGGTATTTCCAAGTATTCTGTTTTAATGCATGGTATACTAAACTCGAGAGAAGCAGCATTCCGGCGCATTATAAAACAGACATATTTATGGTTTTGGACAGGTGAGCTTTTAGGTCTTGTTTGACAGTGCAGCTACCCAAGTTACAATTTCTTTAAAATATCCATAGAATGGGTGTTGGCTTCACCCAGAGGTTTATTTCTATCTGACTTCAAGCTACTGGCTGTTTGGTGCATCATTCCAACTCCAAAGGAGCGCTTGACTGGAATACATGAAAAACTATTTTACATCTAATAAGTACACTGACTCATCACACAATAAATTCGTTATCTAATAGATACACTTTATACACGAAGCAACCACTTAATTTTTTCCCCACTATAGCAGGCTCGTTAAAATACTTCTGTCAGGACTCAAAAAACCAGCCAGGCCTATTGTTTTTGCTAGGCTCCTCATTTTAAGCTTATGGCGACAGTGAGTTTCTCATGCAGGCAACACTAGTTTTAGCAGCAGGCTGTCCACAGAGCATGTAATGAAGCCAACCTTTGCTCTCACCCCATTGTGTGTTGCCAACCCCCACGTGGCCAACAGCATAGTGGCACAGTAGTTTTCTTTCCCTTGTGTTTAGAGGATTCGTGAACCCTTTGCTGGATTCTTGAATCCTGAGGTCCTGGGGTTCCTGGTTTCGCAAATCCAACCTTGACCCTGTGAATCCCGCAGTAACATTTCTTTGGAAACATTTTATTACAGGGAACCCTTTAGTCCCTGCTACCACAACATGGACCTGGGGGAAGAAGGGTTAGGGTATTTTCATGCCTGTTTATGTAATTTATTTGTTACCAACATGGTGTTCGGTGCACTGTGTTAGGTAATGGGAGTCACAACTGAATTTTTTCTGTGGTGGGCAGTCAATTAATGCGCTGCAATGGATGGTGGGAAACAAACTCTAGTCTAATGGTACCTTTGTGTTCCAATTGGATTCACAAATCAGAGGAAAATCAACAAATTAACGGTCCAGATATCTCTAAAATGTAACCTCTTCATGCCTGACCTGAGCATTTTTTAAAACACTTATTTCATGAAAACTACTTTAAGGATTTACACCAAAACCAAGCGAAGGCACTTCCTGGAGTACATTCTACTTTCGTGCCGAATTAGATAAAAATCCATTCAGCACTTATTTCCTGCACAGAGAAACATAGAATCAAAATAAGAAATGGCTCTTTTAGGACGCGCCCCCTCCCCCTCTTTTTGTTGGCTTCCACTTGACAGATCTGTATGCAGTTTGCCATGAAGAACCCAAATTAGACGTACTTTTTTTGGGAAAGTTTCATGCAACTATATCAATAGGAGCCACAGTTATAACAAAACAAAAAAAGAATTAAAAATATTTTTTTAAAAGCCTTTTCAATGGAAACACTTAATCAACCATAACTAGAGGCGCTAGTACTGCTTCTGTAATATATATGCACGATCCGTTACAGACTAGTACCACGCAGGTTGACTGAAGTTATATGACCTTTATCAAGGGGAATATGTGCTGAATAAATGTGGATTAAAGAAAATTGATAAGATTAAAAAGGAGGTGGAGATCTAAGGAGACTATAAAGGGCTGTTTGCGGCAATTTGCAGTTTTGGAGGCTGTGTGCTATATTGAAAGAAATGAATACCTAAAGAAAGAATACAATTATTCTCTAAGAAAAATACAAGAAGTCACTTTTGTTTATTGATTCTCAGTCCTTGTTTGTTTTTTATATATTGAAAAATAAGATACTAGTGGGTACCAGTAACTAAGATTACTAGCGCCAGGCACTATTTCTATTTCCCAAAAATTAAAATATATATATATATATAACACCCTTTCCGTCAAACGTTGCAGCTCTCCACACAGCGGTGATCCTAAGGATGCACTCACAAAAACAATTTTAAGAAACTGATATAGATATTACAAGACGCTAATGCAGTGGCTTCAGTGAGCACTGTGACAATTCGGAAAAGTAAGCTTAGGGTTTCATAACACAAGGCTTTATAAAATTCAATTAATTTATTACTGTCCATATGTTTTCCCTCAAACATTTCACTATTCTCCCACAGTCAGTGAGGCTTACCCCAGTGCTACAAAATGAAACATTCAACACTAATTTTGCATTACTGCCTCAATGCCATCATATACTAAGACTGCAAAGTAAAGCAGAAGTTACAAAAATGTTAGGATATTTATTTATCTGCGGAGAGGAAAACCGTTCACCAGAACAAACAAAAAGATGCTCAATTATCAGCGCATGTTCTGTAACTTATATGAAGGCTTATTTTCATGGACAGTTTTATAGTAAAATAAGTTATAACGCATTTGATAAAGTTTGGCTGTGGCAACATAACCACAATACGTACATGTTTTTCTTGGTTATTAAGTCATATTCATTGGTTTGAAAAAACGTACAAGTCCCTGTTCCTCTGGTTTATTTCAACTTTTAGGATTATTTACAAGACTCCTTCAAATAAGTAAAAATTAGTATGAAATTAATGATCATTTGTATTTGAAAAACATATCCCCAAAGGCTAAATAAATATACCAAGCCAAACAATTTAATCCCTCGGAAATGTCTGACGTTATGAAGACTCCGAAACATGTACGGCCGATATTCCAGAGACAGATTTTTCATTGAGTGCGGGGGAATAATTTTCTCGCTCTTCTGCAGCAGTTAGTATTGAAGCAGCAAGCATGTCTGCCTTTCCATTATCTGATACAGCAGCAGTGCCAAACTCATCAGCAAGGGAACGCGATTGTGAAAGATAAAACGATAGATCAGGTTGAGTAGTAGGAATATTTGGGAGGATAGGAAACCCTTTGGGCAATTCAGATGACAACAAATCAGCAGGCACTGTAGAAATCCCTGGGATGATAGGAAAAGTTGTAGTAAATTCAGGCGGCAGGGTCAACGGCGATGTCCCTGGCACACTCACGTTCCCTGCCAGAGTTGATGGCAAACCTGTAATCAAACATTTTTTAAAAACAAATTTAAAAAAGAAAATTTCAAAGTATCAATTTCTAAAAATGCTCAAAAAGGTGAATTTACGCTGCATAAACTATATACAAAAGTCAAGCACCCAATTTATTTATATCAATAAAATAAACATATTTTGACATCATATTTATGTCACAGAGAAATTGGTAATAACATGTAAAATAATCCAAGATTGATTCACATAATGTTGGTAAATTCTTCCCCAAGCCTGAAAGGGGTTGTTAGTTTTGAAATAAACATCTTGGGTTTTTATCTAAAGCCGCAAGCAGGGAAAAGAGAAACATGCTTGAAAAATGCCTTGATATACGTTTTGAAGACTTCCTTTTGCATTTCTTCCATGTATGTACAACTTACCTGTAGTCTGTACAGCACTCCGATACCCTAAACGTGTCATGTTCGCACTATATAAAACTCCAGATCGCTACCCCCTCACCTTTGAAACAGATGGTCTTCCCCTTTCTTGCTTGTGACCAACATCCCAACAAACATCTGTAAAATGTCCATTCCCCTTCATTCACAACAGCCTTTACCCGTTTTGAGAGGAGAAAGCAGGGCAGACAGAACGCAAAACTACAAGAGCAATAAGAATGCTCCCTCGGCATTGGATGATCATCTGGATGTTAAAAAGGTGCAGCCTCCCTGGCTGACACGGCTGCTGGCACCTTACCTCCTTAGCCAGCCTTCGAAATCTTTGCGTTCTGGACACTGACTAGCACTCAGAGATTCATTTGTGAAAGAAAAAGACCCATGGCTCAAAGTAATCATCAGACGCTCACGGCCAATGCTATCGAAAGTCGGGGTGCTGCATAAGGCTGTGTAGTCTTGATTCCACTGTACCCCTCTATAATAAACAACCATACACTCCCTGTCCCTTATCTTACTCTTGCAGATGTGTAGAGTTTTCTATATAGCGCGAACTAGACCCAAACCGAATCAGGTATCAGAGCGCTTTACATAGCACAAGACAAGTTACGTTTTACATGAGGACACACACTTTCATTTTTAGGGACGGGGAGATTAAGTGATTGGCCCAGAATCACAGGAGTCGTTACCGAGACTCGAACCCAGATCCCCAGGTCCGAGGTTGAGCGCCTTAGCCGTTAGGCCAACTCCTCTCCCCAGATGCCAGACTTCTCACTTTGTCACTGTTTTTTTTATCCTTATCTTCTTCCGCCTGCTTCCCCCTTTTGCGCTTTTCTCTCTCTTCGGCCCACCCCGCTCATGGGCCCCGCCTGCAATCACCTGTTCAAAATAATCCGTGCCAACACTGAAATTCAAAAGATTTTCCTCTAACCAGGATAATCCTAATGTGCTTGAAGAGTTCGAAGTAGAGCGAGTATCCTGGGCAGTCCCACTGACAATCTGAGGGGGTTTACATTTGCACATTGAAGTGGGAAGGAATCAAATGACCAAGTATCATGGGAGAAAACACCAAGTTGACAGGGCCTTGGTATCACTTATGGACAGTCATGGGCTTGCTGAGACTTGGGATGTCAAGAAAGCAACTGATCCTAGATTTACGTATTTTTTTCTTTTCACAAAGAAAGTATGTCTGATTAGATTATTTTCTGGCCTCTGCCGGACTTGTGGGCAAGGCTAAAATTAAAAAACTGTCAAGGCTTTTGTCAGGTCAAAGTCCATTAGTTTTGAAAATCTGGTGGCAGGGCAGCCTTAATTCCCAGACTAAGTGGACATTCGATAGGAAATTGCTTTTAAATAACTTATTTGTTGAGGACATGAGGAAATGGGTGGTCGTGTTTTTTTATATTAACAGATAGAGTGCTAGACGGGGGATGGTCTGGGATGCTTTCAAAGCGGTACTGAGAGGGTAGACCATTAGGTTTGTTGCGCACAGAACAAAGCAACAAGCAGGCGAGATTAGGGGGCTGTATGAAAACCAGCCAAGCTAGAAAAGCCCCTTTTGGGGAGGTTCATGCAGGGGCAAGAGGATGCGCAAATCCAATTAGAAATCACAATGGTAAAATCAATAGTTACTATACTAAGGTGCGGCAGGATGGTTTCAAGCACATAAAAATGAAAGTTATGAATATGGGGAGTTGGTTGGGAGAGTTTAAGCTTTACGCACAAGACAAAGGGAAGCTAGGAAAAATATTGAGAAGACCAAAAAGAATGCTTGGTCACTCGCCCCAGACCCAGAGAAAAGTAAGAAATCAATGGAGGGCCTCTCCACTGCACCTCACTTATAGTTCAAAATAGTATAGCACAGTGTACTCCTCTTCCAATACCAGCCGTTGTTTAGTACTACTGCAAAAGCAGACGGAATCTTGAAAGAACAAAGAGTGGAATGGTGCACACGTAAACAAATTAAATAGGTCCATTTGACAAATTCCTGCTTTATTCAAATAGAATTTTCAAAGTCGTAAAATCCTTTGAAGGACTCTACGCAGCGCTTTCGTAATACTGATTCAGGTATAAGGACTAGGGGCACAATTATGCCCACAGCAAACTACAGTCCAGGAGTGAATAATCGAGAAAACAATTGATGGACCAAATGGAAATTATAATTGACAACTTAGGATACATAAATATTAGCCCTGATGAAGTTCAAGACAGCTTGAACACGCGTTGGCTGGATGCTTTTATTCATTGGATTTTACGACTTTGAAAATTGGATTCGAATAAAGCAGGAATTTGTCAAATTGACCTATTTAATTTGTTTACAGGTGCACCATTCTACTCTTTGTTCTGTCAAGACTTGTCACAGATCCCACTGATATCATTAAAATATTTAGAGGATTTTTATAGAATGTTATACTACAAAGACCCCGTATACTAGTCCCTTGGGAGGAGAGGTAGGGCTACAAGAATACTGGGGACGGATATATCCAGATATAAATAAAAAGTTGGAAGCAGATATTACCATGGAGGAAGTTGTTAATGCATTGCAATCCTTGGCCTCAGGGAAGGTGGCTGGTCTTGATCGAATACCCCTAGAACTGTATAAGATATTCCATCTAGAATTTGCCCCGTTTCTCCTAGATTTGTTTCAACAGGACTGCACTGGAATGGGATACCTCTTCCGTCTTATCAGGGCATCTTCTCGAACAACAAGAAAGCCCTGGAAAACCAGGTCGCTTATCGGACCAACTCTTTGATAAACTCCAACGCCAAGCTTTACTCTAAAATCCTGGCAAACTGCTTGGGGAGAATCATAGCCCACCTGGTTACACCATGGCAATACAGATTTATACCTGGCAGAGGAACAACGGATCAGGTCAGATGCGCTATAATCTTATTTGATATTGCAGAGGTAAGGAGTAGTTTCTTACCTGTAACTCCAGTTCTGTAGTAGGGGTATCTCTGTTATAGTCATAATCTAGTAAATTGAATAGTCCCGCTCATGTGCGGGGACCCCGGAGCAATCAAAATAATCTCTTAAGCTGTCTTTATGTGCAGTCCTGCATAGACACTAAAGAGAGAATTTAAAGACAAATAATGCAGCCTATACTTATAAGGCTACACTGTCCAGTACTTCAACTAGATATTCCACCAAAATTACATTCAGCACAGCCTGCCAAGTTTCTCTCATAGACAAACTTCGCCTTTTACCAAGAAAGCCTCTGGAAGATAGAGAGGAAGGGGTGGACAGACAAGCCCCATAGGCTGCGATTATGTGGCACAAAAAGGGATACTGTGCCTCTAAGGAAACTTTCTAGAACTCTCAGTATCCCAGAAAGCACAGCAGGTCCCCTCCACTTTCAGTTCTTTTTGGAGGCGTATACAGCTAGACCTGTAGCATTCAGTACATGAAACATATTTCTCCACCGGGGAGGAGGGCGGGCGCTTAGGACTATAACAGAGATACCCCTACTACAGAACTGGCGTTACAGGTAAGAAACTACTCTTTCTGTAGTAGGGGATCTCTGTGTATAGTCATAATCTAGTGAATAGAATGGCAAGCCCATGCCCAACACCAAAGCGGCGGTGGAGAAGAAGAAACACAACACCACTACTGTGCGAACAGATTTCGCAGTGAAGCTTGCCCAACCTGAGCATCTGCCTTAGCATCAGAGTCCAGAAAGTAATGCTTAGCAAAGGTATGGACCGACTTCCAAGTGGCAGCCCTGCAGATCTCTGCAATGGGAACATTACGGAGCAAAGCTGTCGTGGCCGCTTTGCCCCTGGTGGAATGAGCCTTAGGCTTAGCTTACCCCCTAAGGTCTTATTAGCTTTTTGATAGCACAATTGTATACAGGACACAATCCACCTCGAGATGGACTGTTTAGAGGTAGCAAGACAAGTCCTGACTGACTCATAGTTGATAAAGAATTGGTCTGACCTACGAATATCCTAGGTTTTATCCAGATAAAATTTCAACACCCTTCTGACATCCAGGGAATGAAGAGATCTTTCCGCTGGAGTGGAAGGATTCTGAAAAAATGTAGGTAACGTTATAGTCTGGTTAACATGGAAATCAGAAATAACCTTAGGAAGAAACTTAGGGTGAGTGCGCATAACAACCTTAACAGCATGAAATACAGAATAAGGTTCTTGGCAACACAACGCCTGAATTCCACTCACCCTGCGGGCCGATGTAATGGCCACGAGGAACGCCGCCTTCCAGGACAGGTGCTGTAGCGAAGCCTTATGAATAGGTTCAAAAGGTTCCTTCATCAATCTGGACAGCACCACATTCAATTCCCATGAAGGCGAAGGAAGACGAACAGGAGGAAACACTTTCTTCAAGCCTTCCAAAAAATCCTTTATCACAGGAATTTGGAAAAAGGAAGTCTGTGAAGGGCATTTCCTGTAGGCAGTCAGCGCAGCTAGATGGACCTTAATGGAATGGAAGTTAAGGCCAGGCCAGACTGCGCCAAATGCAAAAGGTACGGAAGGATGACATCTTCCTTACATGTCGTCGGAACATAGTTCTTGGACTTGCACCAGATGCAGAATCTCTTCCACTTGTAAGCATAAGAAGTCCTAGTGGAAGGTCTCTTAGCCTCCTTCAGTATGTCCATGCAATCCGCAGGGAGATTCAAATGGCCATATTGCACTATCTCAGGAGCCATGCCGCCAAACTCAAAGACGAGAGGTTGGGGTGTACCGTCTGTCCCCCGAACTTCGTGAGAAGGTCTGGCCGGCACGGCAGCCGTATGTGAGGAAGAAGAGACCGGTGAAGCAGGTCCGTGAACCACCACTGCCTGGGCCATTCCGGGGCAATTAGGATCATCCGCACCCTGGACTGGGACAGTTTGATGAGCACCGCCGGAATCAGGGGAATGGGTGGAAAAGCGTACAGAAAGCTGTTCGACCAGTTAATCCATAGGGCATTCCCCAGCATCCCCTGCTGGTAATACCTGGACGCGAAGTCTCGGTATTTGCTGTTTTCGGTGGTGGCGAACAGATCCACGTCTGGAGTGCCCCACCTGGCGAAGACGTCTCGGAGTATTTCGTCGTTTATGACCCATTCGTGGTTTTCCTGAATCAGTCTGCTCAGCGCGTCTGCCTGAACATTCTGCACACCTGGCAGATGAGTAGCCGTTATCGTCAGTCCTCTGGCCAGTAGCCAGTGCCAGATCGCCTGCGCCTCCTGCGACAGAGTGCGCAATCTCAAACCTCCCCGCTTGTTGAGGTAATACCTCATGGTCGTATTGTCCGTTTGCACAAGTAGAGAGTTGGTCTGAAAAGACGGATGAAAGGCCTTCAATGCCAAGTGAACCGCTCCAGGAAATTGATGTGATACGTAGACTCCGTCGGGGACCACGTTCCTTGTATCTGTAACTCTCCGGAATGCGTTCCCCAGCCGTGGAGAGAAGCATCCATCATGATGGTCTGAAAGGGAATGTCCTTGTGGAAGGGAACCCCTTTGAGGAGGTTCTCCGCAGAACACCACCATTTCAGAGACTGTAGAGCATGCAGAGACAGTCGTATCTTGTCATCCCAGTTCCCTTTCCTCTGGTCCCACTGATCCTCTAGATACTCCTGCAGCGGTCTCATGTGCAGCAATGCATTTGGTGTGAGGAAGATACAGGAGGCCATCGATCCCAGTAGAGAAGACACCATCCTCGCTCTTGTAGATGGAGCGGTCATAAGAGCCTGAGCCTTCCGAAGGAGTGATAAACGTCTCTCCTCCGAAGGAGACACGCTTGCTGACAGCGTATTGATGGAGGCTCCCAAATACTGGAGGCTCTGGACCGGAATCGGGACAGACTTGGACATGTTGATGTGCAACCCCAGCTTGTTCAAGAGAACGGCCATCTTCTGGAAGTGCAATTGAACTTCCGCGAAGGAGAATGCCTTGATCAACCAATCGTCCAGGTCCGGGTAGACAAACATTTTGTTCTTTCTCAGGTGTGCCGCTACCACTGCCATGCATTTTGAAAAGGTCCTGGGCGCAGACTTCAGCCCGAACGGTAGTACTGTGTATTGATAATGATTGGCACCGACTTGGAATCGCAGTAACTTCCGGTGTTTCTGTGCAATGGGCACATGGAAGTATGCATCCTATAGGTCTATCGCGCACAGCCAGTCTCCTCTTTGCAGTTGAGGGTAAATCTGGTGCAAAGACAGCATGCGAAACCTTTCCCTGCGAATCCATTTGTTTGCTTGCCACAAATCCAGAATGGGCCTGAACTTGTTCTTGTCTTTCTTGTGTCCCAGAAAGAACCGTGAGTAAAGACCTCTTCCCCTTTGAGACAGAGGGACGTCTTCTATTGCCCTTTTTCTTAACAGGGTGTCGGCATCCGCCTGGAGTTCGCGCAGTTGGAACTGCGAGAAAACCGGTGGAATTGCTGGAGGCGGGCTGATGAACCAAAGACTGTATCCATTGCAAACAATATTCAGCACCCACTTGTCCTGAGTAATATTTCTCCACTCTGCCAGGTAGTATTGGACACTTCCCCCCACCGGAGTGGGTAACAGAGGATGAGAAAGTAACAGCTCAGGGCCTAGACCCGGCTGGGCCCTTGGTCGCGGTGGCAGATTGCTGCCCACCCCGGCCCCTCTGATGTTTTTGGAAGGGCCTCCTCTGGAACTGCTGTTGTTGTTGCTGTCCAGAAAGCTGGCCTCGCCCCCTGCCCTGCGCCCCGTACCGTCTCTGGAACGGGCGGTAGGTCTTCTTTTGTTCCTTGGGCTTCTCCAACCCGACAGCCGTCAGGGTTTCAGCCTCAGCCTTCATCCGGGCCATTTCATCGTCAGCGTGCTTTCTAAAGAGGGTCTCGCCCGAAAAAGGTAAGTTGGCTACCCTCTGTTGGGCCTCAGGTTTCAAGGACGTAAGCCGCAACCAGGCATGACATCTCTGGTTGACTCCATGGCAGTATCCATGGGCTGCCAGGAGCTATGAATCCGCAGCTGCGTTGATCAGTTGATTAGAGACCAACAGCCCTTCGTTCAGGATCTCCATGAAATCCTCCTTCTCCTTGGAAAGGAGGTCAGCAAACTGTTGGAGGGACACCCCGAGAGCCCGATCGTACCTCCCCAACAACGGCGAGGCACTCACGGCCTTCATGGAGGTGGCGGACATCCCGCAGATCTTCCTGTCTGCAGAATCCATCCAGCGGCTCTCCTTGTCTGGAGGCACTGTAGATGACGGGGTGGTGGCATGTTGTTTCCGTGCCGCCGTCACTATCACCAAATCCGGTGATGAATCCACCCTGAGAAATGCTGGGTCCGAGTCAGGAGCCCTGTACTTCTTTTGGAGCTTGGAGGGGGCTGATTTCGTAGTCGCAGGAGTGAGGAACAACTCCATGGCGGGCTCCTCTAATCACGGGACCAACGGGAACAGAGGTCGAGACAATTGCCTCTTATGAAGGGTCTCAAAAATGACTGAGGTCGTCGGCGTGGGCACAGTAAGCGCTATGCCCAGCTTGCTCGCCCCTCTCAGCAGTACATCCTGGAAGGATATAATGTCGTCCACGGGCGACATCCTCGTCCGAGAGGACCCCGACAGGGTAGGTGAGTAGTCCCTGGCGCTGGACAAATCCATACGAGATCTGGACCTGCCTCTCCTGTGGCGCCGTCTAGATCTAGTAGACGAACAACGGCGACTCCTGGATCTCCCTCTCCGTCCGGAGCGGGATCTAGACCTCCTCTGCCTTGGCCGTTCCGCAGGTCTCAGCGGCGGAATTTGTGGAGGCCTGACCGGAAGCCTTGGGAGAAGAGGCCCTGTAGGCGGAGTCGGAAAGCGCGGCAACGAGGTCGACCTCAGTGGAACAGGTGGCCGCCCCTGAGGTGGCGGAAATGGAGTCGGTGGCAGCCCACGAGGCGGCGGAGGAGGAGGATGCTGAGGAGGAGGTACCGGCGGCGGAGGTGGCTTCGGAATCAGAGGGGCCGGATCCTTTGGCAACGGAGGCGGTGGTGGAGTCAACCTCGGTTTAGGGGGTGAGTATACCACAGAGTACACAGAGCCCGGAGACTCCCCTCTCCTCTTCTTCCTAGCCTGACCCGACTGGGGAGACCGAGAGGCCGTGCCCCCTGTCGGTGAACGACGTCGCTGCCGTGCCCCCGATGATCTGGAGGAGCTTCTGGCGTCAGAACGCCTCCTGGAGGATGAAGCCTTCTTTTTAGGCACAGAGCGCCTCTTCGGCGTCGACGAACGCCTCTTTGACGTAGACGAACGGCGTCTCGACGTCGATGATCTATGTCTTGACGTCGGACTTCTCCCTCTCGACGTCGAAGATCGCCGTAACCTCGACGCTCTTCGTCGATGATCTCCTCTGACGTCGAACGCCTAGTAGATGTCGAACGCCTAGTAGACGTCGAACGCCTAGTCTACGTCAAACAGCGGTGTCGCCTCGACGGCGAGCGCCGGCGCCGTCGTGACTTCTCTCGACGTCGATGACTCGACGACAAGAGGGAATCTGTACCCGACGTCGACCTTGACGTCAGTCCCCTCGACGTCGACGCCGCTTCGACTGGGGAGAAGGGGAACAGACCGTGGTCATTCCTCTCGACGTAGAGGCCATCAACGTCGACGGAGACCGGTGGCGTTTTCTGGCCTTCTTTTCACCGGTGAGCCCCCCAGAGGCCTCAGCACGGGCGGATGAAGCAGATCCAGCATGCCCAGATCCACCTTGACCTTGATGTTTTCTTTGCTCCAGTCCTTGGAGCCTGACCTTCTGTCTGTCCTTCAGGGTCCTGGAGGTGAAAGTCTGCCAGATCTCATACTCCTCAGGAACATGTGTAGAAGGGAGACATAGGATACACACCTCGTGTGGATCAGACTTGGCCTTCTTCCTAGAGCACTCAGGGCATTTTTCAAATAAGGCAGGCATATTCGATAAATGAGGGCTCAGAATTACCAGAAAAACACCAGCAATTAAAGAAGGCTCAAAAACACGTTGAGTGAACACACTCTAACACTTTAAAAGTGCAAAAAAATTGAAATAAACTCTAAAAAGGGAGACCTCAATGCCCCAGGGTCCTGCTAGCAGGAGCCGGAAAAAAGAACTGAAAGTGGAGGGGACCTGCTGTGCATTCTGGGATACTGAGAGTTCTAGAAAGTTTCCTTAAAGGCACAGTATCCCTTTTTGAGCCACATAATGGCAGCCTATGGGGCTTGTCTGTCCACCCCTTCCTCTCTATCTTTCAGAGGCTTTCTTGGTAAAAGGGGAAGTTTGTCTACGAGAGAAACTTGGCAGGCTGTGCTGAATGTAATTTTGGTGGAATATCTAGTTGAAGTACTGGACAGTGTAGCCTTATAAGTATAGGCTGCATTATTTGTCTTTAAATTCTCTCTTAAGTGTCTATGCAGGACTGCACATAAAGACAGCTTAAGAGATTATTTTGATTGCTCCGGGGTCCCCGCACATGAGCGAGACTATTCAATTTACTAGATTATGACTATACATAGAGATTCCCTACTATAGAACAGGTGACCGGTTGGCTAGGATCCTCCTCGCCAATGAAAAAGCATCGGACAGAGTAGCACAAGTTATATATGGGAAACTTTGAAATATAAGGGATTTGGTCCACACATGATAAAGGCCATTAGGGTAATCTATTTTACTCCGTATGCCAGACTCCAAATGAGTCAAGAATCAGGGAGAATCGACATAACCAGAGGAACATGACAGGGGTGTCTCTGCACTCCAATCTCGTTTGTACTCTATATAGACCCATTTATTGAGCAAATCGCCCAAAGTCGGGTAATAAAGCAAGTTCAAATTAATGAATACAACACAAAGGTACTAGCGTACGTGGATGATATCTCAGTAATAACGTCTGACCCCAGTAGTGCAATAACTGCGGTTGAGCAATTGGCCCGTAAATTTTGGGGGGAAAATCAGATTGTCTATTGAATACGGTAAAAATCAGATTGTTTGTACTGAAAACATTGCCTTTATAGACACTCGCAAACAGACATGATAACATTTCTTGGGATCAAGAAAAACCCTAAGTTTCATACCATATACCATATCAAACTCGATTCCTTAATAAATAAGTTTAGTACTGATTTGAGGATTATTAATGGTCTACACCCATCAATTAATGGTAGATGTAAGTTCTTAATATGACAGTCCTTCCTAAGGTACTTTATTTGTTTCGTACTATTCCCCTTGAAGTCGATGGTTAATTGATAAGGAAGTTGGACTCTATATGTATAAACTTTATACGGCAATATAAGAAGACTGGGCAAGCCCTTAAATGTTTAACTTTTCCACCAAAACAGGGAGGTTGGGCAGCTCCCAACTTCTTGTGCAACTAGAAGCCTGCCATTGTAGCCTGTGTAAGCTTGTGCTAGCACCACTAACGAAAGATATAGGTTTCCTATATCTAGGGTCACTGCCCTTAAAACCTAAAAGTCACCCCTATAGCCGGCCATTGAAATCCTAAAGAGCGGGTGCTTGGTTCCAAGTGTGAGGGAGCCCCTGCAAGAGCAGGACACCCTTAGAACCTACAGAGTCCATTCTACCGGGTTGTAAGTGAGGCAGCCAAATACCATATAGAGGGCCACATCGTACGCAATGACCATCTCTAAATTGGGACCATTAAATCCTATCATGTTTGGTGTCAAACCTGTTGGATTCATACCCCCACACCGTAAACGGTGTGAGAGGTATGATTCCAAGCACTGGAAGAGCCCTCTGGTAAGCTTTCAGTGCTCCAGGTACTAGTCTTCTAGACCTGGACAGCACACATGGGTTCTGCCGACCAGACACGATTCTTCCCTCTTGCTGCTGAGCCAAGCTCGAGCATGGGAAGGCAGAAAAATAGGTATCCTGTCACAAGGAGGTGTGACCACCTCCCAGACAGGATTTAGTGTATTGGGGCCAGGTGGGTGCGCTCGGCAGCGCCACTCAGTCTGCATGAGGGGCACATTTGGTGCCTCCGTGCATAGTCCGGTTCAAACTAGCTCTAGGAGCCGTTGGCTCCCGCTTTGGTGGTAAACTGGACAAAGGACATGGGAGTAACCTCTCTCCTGTCCAAACCCTCCCCTGAGAGGGCCCTCTGAATCGTCCCAACCCTTTCCTTAGGGTACTTGAGGGCTTACCTGGGTGAAGTCCCTAGATTGGTCATGGGACACGATTAAATTCAGACACCGCTTCAACTTCTACCGTCTGGGCATGCTGGACTTCGATTGGGCTCGACTTAGTCTCCCTTCCCGTCTGTTGCATCGTCTGTGCTTGTGCACCATACAGGAACCTTCCAAGGCCTGTGGGCATCCAAGAATCTCCCTTGGAGTGAAGGAGTCACTATACGGCATCTACAGGTACCGCAACTACCCTGACCGGTTTGCTGATCCTGAGCTCACACAGACTCAGGATGGCTCTGCAGCACAGGTGGTGGTTTTCCAAAGCTCCTGAGGCCTTCCCTGTCCTCTTACTAAGTTTGAGGCCAGTACCCCTCGTAGGAGCCACAGGAACCAAACCCCTGTGCACCACGTCTACTTGCTGTTGGAAAGGCTTGTTGGTTTCCTTCCACCAAGATCTTTAGGGTCCAAGTAGCCTCAACCTCAAGCATCTCCAGTGACCAGAATCTTCATCCTCACCGCATCGTTTGCACCGTGGCCTGCATCTTTTAGTGAGCCACTCTAGATCCTCTTGCAACTACAGAGCCTCCGGCCTGTGGGTACTGTTAATCACCATTGTTTAAATTTTGGTTCCCAAGATTGCTTGGGCCTGCCCCGACTCCCCTGCTTGTGGGGTGTCCCCTGGACCTTGCTGGTCCTGACATGGCACCTTCTTTGACTTCTAAGTTGTTTGCAGTTGCCAAGTCTTGTTGGTGCTCCCGACGGACACCGACCCCTCAGCTCTCAACATCCGACATGGGACAGCTCATGCATATCTTCCTCAGCGTCGCCTGGTCCTTACAGCTGCAGAGTCAACGTCAACTCTCCTGCAACTCCTGACATCGGTGGGTATTAGTCTACCAGGTCTTCAAGTCACTCCTGAGTGACAGACTCTGTCCCCTCTGCTTGCAGGTACTCTTCAACTTGTTGATTCAGCTGTCTTGCACTTCACACTGGAGGGAAAACATCTCACCTTGTACATGCTTATATTAGAACTGGAAGAGCATGGTCAGTGAAGGGGGTACGCCAAGAATTACAAGCATTGAGGAATAATACTAGCCTCTTAATGGTGCAGACGACTGCAGATGTAGCTAAAGTCATGGTTCACACTAGGTCGCTTTCAATCTTATTCCTTGACACAAAGTTATGGTCCATATAAATATTTAACAGTATGCATTCAGCTAGTTTTTCTTTTAACCATTTCTTTACAGCAGATGTTAAGATTACAAGAATAGAACCCATGCCTAATAAAATGCGATTCGGTTTGATATGGTGAACCACAAAAATACATAATAAGCCACATCTTCCTTTTAGACTTGATATTTTCATGTCTGGCCCATTATCATACGCTCTACGCCGCTGAATTGACTATCAATGGATGAAGCATAAAGATGTAAGTGCCCAATAAGGAGAGAAATTCAATGGACTACAAACTTCCATTACCCTAACAAAACATGACTTTGTAATGTGCACACTCACCAGTGGGTATCTGGGCACTGAATAAACAGATGTTTTTTGACAGTCAACTTAATTGTACTCATTTAATTTTAGTGAATTTAGGAGGATAAAAGGTTATGTATGCCCACTGGGAGTCAAACCAGAGACCATAAGGTTAAACAGAAGCCTGTTGTGGATTTATAGTCCAGTGAGCCATGCAACATGTGATTATCATGTTATCTATATGATTCTACATCTTTATTAACCCCTTCAGTGCTAATGACAAGGGTAACTCGTCATGGAGTTTCCATTGATTTCAATGGAAAGTCAATGGGAATGAGCGGCATGCCTTAGCATCCAAGTGGTTAAGAAAGAGCTTACCAGGATGTACAAAATCTTGCAAGCCGGAACTTGGGATGAAATTTGGTGGAGGCATGTTAAGATTATGCAACTTGGTTACATCTGGCACTCCAGTAGATAATGGCATAAACCCTAAAAAAAAAGAAAGAAAAAAGGCAGGTGTTTGGGAAGATAAAGCATATTATGCATATTTCCCAACATTCAATTGCTTTCTGGCAGACAAATACTAACCTTTCTACCCATAAAACATATTTTGCTTTCTCATGTTACAATAGGCATCACATAAATCTCTATTTTTAATCTTAAAACTTGACCAGGCTTAAATGTATAGGGTTACAGAGGTTGCATAACTGGAGAATAATCTATTCTTACTTCGCATGGAGAACCAACTTTGTAGTGCTCACCACACTCTTAAAATCTTTATATCCTGGACCATGCCCTTATCTGGAAAATACTAATAATCCAACTCTGCGATTATATAGTGTTGGAGGCAGGTAAAGCTCTGGCGTAACCAGCCTTTTAAGTAGATAATGTGGTTGTTGGCCTTCCCTTTCCCCAACATTTTTATGGTTGAAAGAGTAGTTCATTGTTACCATCTTCGTTGGAAGTCATTTAGTTTTTTCTGGCTTTAAATGTAAATACCTGGTCAGTGAAGCCTGAATAATTAATCTTTTTGACTAAAAGACCCTCAAAACTATGTACATTATATTTTTGGTCTAATAAATTATCATAACTTACAACATTTTGGTACTACAAAAAGCATCAATGAAAAAGTAATTTATCTCTAACAACAATCTCTAACAAGGGTATATTTATTAAATGTATAAGCACAACCATCCCGCCCACATGAAGATGGTAAAATAGATCCACAGACATGCAAGATCACAGAACAGTATTAAAATTGAGAGAATATAACTCTCCAATAAAGCAAAAATGCCACATATGCAAACCTAACATTAATTTTCTATTTTGTTATACCATGCTAACAGAACTGTGCAAGAAAAGAGTGTTACTTACACTGTAAGCATCTGTTCTTGGTATGTAGTGCTGTAGATTATTCACAAGCTTTGCATAAGTCCTCCATCTAGTCTTGGGCTTGGATGATTCAAAGTTGTTTTTCATTCTAAGAAGTTTTCTTTGAGTCACAAGGCTGTACGACTCCTACTTTTGGGAATACTACACATGGTCATCGCAATCTTCAGATTGTTTTGCAGTGGGTAAGTGAGAATGTAAAGAATGCTGTGTTTGCAAGCATTGAGAAGGGGCATGCGTTGGGATGAGATAAAGTATATAAACTGCAACCTACACAAGAATTTGGGGAGGTGGGATGGCACTTGTGAATCTACAGCACTAAATGCCAAGAACAGAGGCTTCAAGGTAAATAATCTGTTCGAGGCATGTGTGCTGTGCCGAATGGTAGCTCTATTATATAAAGCTCCAACTGCTAGGTTATCCGTAAACAACTCCCTGACAGAGCCTTTTAAGATTACAAGAGGAACAAGGCAGGACTGCCCGCTCTCCCCACTTCTCTTCAATCTCTATATTGAGCCGTTTGCTCAGACTCTTAGAGATGAGGCTGATATCATACCTTTTAGTTTTGGAGGGTGGGAAAAGCGAGTAGCTTTATATGCTGACGACATTCTTGTAATGACATCTGACTTGGACCTTGCTTTCCCAAGGGTGATTAAGAGGGCGGAGGAGTTCGGCAAAATTTCCGGTTACGAGATAAACGCCAATAAAACGGAAATTATGGCCTGGAACATCAATACCACTCATCTGGACGTTGCTCCTTCTATGCGATATCTGGGGATTAGAATTTTCCAAGACATCAATAGAATCGCTGCCCAGAACCTTGATCGAGTACATAAAGAATGCCAAAAAAAATTAAAGGCATGGGCTCACCTCCCTCTTTCCATCTTGGGGAGGACAAACCTAATCAAGATGTCTATCCTGCCTAAATACACTTTTCTGTTTAATTCCATCCCCCTGGCTTTTGACTCCACTCAAATAGACAAATGTCAACGTGAGCTAAATTCCTTTGTTTGGAAATATGGAGCGACCAGACTCGCTTGGAAGAAGCTCAGGAGGAGGAGGGAAAAAGGAGGGCTAACACTACCAGACCTGCAGTATTACGCATGGGCGTTCCAGCTATCTTTTTCTAGAATGCTCTTAAAATCACCATCAGCTTCTTCCAGAGGAGAGATGTTTAGAGCCATGCTACAAGGTGCCGATTTTCCACCGGACGGCTTCCTCTTTAAGTTTGGGGACCAGAAATTCTTTAAAAAAGTAAAAAATACTTCAATCACTGGCTAGAAGCTGGGCTTAATTGAGAAAGTGCACAGGGCTCAGCTATTTCTCAAACCTAGCACCCATGTGGGACTCGCCAGGTACTCCACCTTGTCTTAAAGACAGTCTGGCTAGCCCAATAAAGGAGGCTGAAATTTTGCATTGGGGGGATTTGCTGGCTAGCGGCTCTATGCTGTCATGGGAAGAATTGCGGGAGAGAGTCGGGCCGGCCCTTTCAAGATTCAAACATTTGCAACTGACCAGTTGGGCTCAGGCAATGGTTAGGAAGGGCATCCCCTTGGGAATTTCTAGTAATCTGGAAGTTCAATTGATGACAAGACCAGGGGGAGGCAAGGAGGTTTCCTGCTGGTACTGGGCGATCCTGGAAGAGATAGACGGAGATTTTTAACTTGCCGAGGAATTGTGGGGAGGAGAGGTTAGTGATAATTGTGAACAGATGTGGTTGGATTCCTTTAGCCTTTTATACCAGATTGTGAAGCCAGCATGGCTGAGGCGAAACCATCTTTTCACTTTGCATCGGGCATATTTATCCCCACAAAAACTGGCAAAGTTTCTTCCTGGGAAAAAATGTAACAAATGTGACCTGTTAGAGGCATCAGATGTGCACATGTTTAAGGACTGCCCTGCTATCAGTCAGTTTTGGGAAGAAGTGAAGGATGCCCTGAGTTCCATACTTAAGACCCCACTGTGTATTACACTCCCTTTAATTATTTTTGGGATTAACGAAAAAATCTCTGGGCAAGACAGATCTTTCCTCTTTTTTGCAATCCTCTTGGCAAGAAGACAGATATGCAGGTTCTGGGCGGACACTACACCCCCTACGTACTCTGGGTGGTTGACGTCCCTATACGAAGTTTCAAGGACTGACCTGGCTAGATCCAGCAGTAAGAAAAGGCGTGCCTTTTGGGACTTATTGGTAAAATGGAGCTAGGATTTCCGTCCCCCCCCCCCCTGGGTCCTATGATTCTGCCTACTTTCTGCTCCAAGGACCTAAAGCAATGGTTCTTCCTGGCGAAATTGATGTCCTATTGGTTGCAATATACCTTGATGGAGTATAGTAGGACGCCCATTTTGTGCTTGTTTTCCCTCTTCCGCCAGAAAGACATCTGTGTCTCGGTCTGAGTGCCAACCTGTCGATCTTTGGCCACGGATACATAGACACAATGGTGGTCGGTGGTTTTTCCTCACACAGGAGTAATGGCAAATGAGGACAAATTAAAAAATAAAAAATAAAAATAATTTGGGGAGGAGGGATGGCACTTGTGAATCTACAGCACTAAATGCCAAGAACAGAGGCTTCAAGGTAAATAATCTGTTCGAGGCATGTGTGCTGTAGATACACATGCTTTGCATAGACTGTAAAGCAGTCCCTTTCCATAGGCAGCGTTTAACTTGTGGGAGTTACAGTTGTTTGAAAGAGGTTCTTAAGTACGTCCTGATCATCATTGGCGTGCAAATACATCCATACGATAATGATTTGTGAAGGTGTGAGGAGTAGACCATGTTGCTGCTTTGCAAATATCAGCAATAGGAAGGTGTCCTTAAAAAGCCATAGAAGCTCCAATTTTTCTAATGGAGTGAGCTTTTGGTGTAACAGGTAAAAGTCATTTACATGCATAGATTTAGGAAAGGTTTGCCTTTGTTCCTATTCTGTCCTCAATTTCGATGATTTGAAAGTGAGAGCCCTTAATGGGCAAGAGAGGTGTTCTTGTGCCACCTGAAATTATCAGTAGGTCTAAGTAGCTTGGTCTGCCTGTTGGAAGAGCTTTGTACTGGAGGTAAAAAAAAAATGAATTTTATCCAAGCCACTAGGTGGAGCCAGGGGAGATGTGATCACATTTTTTTTCCCTCGGATATATTGTATGGTGGAATTTAGAGCTATTTTTAGGGGTGACAGGGCACCAGATGGGAGGCCGGTCTGGAAGGTGTTAGTCACAAATTCTGGAGATCACAAGCACATGTGCTGCAGAGAAGATGCTTTTTTGTAACACAAGGGAACCCAATGGATAAGCTAGGACCACGGGTGATCAACTACTGTAAACAACAAAGGTCCTAGTAGTAAGGAAGAGAAATTGCGTACAATATATTTTTATAGACTAGAATCAGTACTATAAACTCAGTTCACTCTGTGTACCCAGCCGGGCCACAGGTGTTTATTTTACAAAAGATAAGATAATAACAATTTGACATACAAACAGGTGATAGGGCACAATCCTGTACCTATCATTCCAAGTGACAAAGAATAAAGTGAAATAAAGGAAAGAAATAACAGGCAAAAAGAAGAAGTGGAGCCAATTTTGTGACTTGTAAACCGTTACTTATCATTGTAAGCTCACAATTACAGTTACTACACGTATTTAAACACAATGGTCATATATGTAGTACTGTATTTAAAAGGTCGACGTTTCGATCCCCTGGCTCCTAATAAACCGGGATCATCATCAGGACTATTGTGATTAGTTGCCTGGTGTAGTTTCAACCTGTTAATAAAGGGGGAAAAAAGGAAGTGCAAGAAAAAGATCAGGAAAGTATCCTTAGGAAGGACATTAAGATTTAGCAGCATGTCATAACAACTTGTACACACAGCTTTTGGTGCGTATATGACCGTGTGAACCAGACGTCTTTTAATTCAATTGGATGATCGTGTACAAACTGACTCATGCAGCGAAAATGGCGAGTCGAATTTTAATGGGGTTGCGGCGCTGTGCACAATTAACCAACAAACTTTGAACAATGGAGTTGTGCCAAATGAAACCATTACGGCATTAGACGTCAGATTTAGGTCACGCGACAACAACCAGTGATTTCTATTGTGCATGACATTGTTCGTGAAGAAGAAGTGCAAGGTGGCGAAGTATGTGGTTTAAAAGTGGCTGAATCGGATAGAAGTGCAAGCACACATGCGTCGTAAGGCTTGAGTATACTAACCAAGTCCGGTTTAATGCGGCTGATGGTATGGGAAGCCACAAGGCTTGGCGGGGGTACAGGGTATTAGGGGTAGTTGTAGGTGCAGGTGCGACCTAATGAAGGAAGTATTTAAAATCTAATTGGTGTAATGAATAAAGGTCGGTAAAGTGGCTGTTGATTTCAAGGTGAAGCATACCTGGTTGGGAAAAGTACAGCCGTACTTTTTTTTAGATAATTACTGACGAACTCCGTGAGCGCTCAGTGAGGTCGGGCGCCGCAGTCAGTTTCATAAATCATAAAGAGCCGCGAGGAGATGCCGTTAGCGTGCTCTAGATGTAGGGGGCGTCCCTCGATGGGGAATGAGCCCTGTAGGAGAAAGGGATTTAATTATATGAATGAAGGAAACCGAGCCGTAAACGGGGATCGGGCTGGGGACCGTAATTGCTCTCAGTTAATGCTTACCTTCGAAGATGGAAAAGGTGATGGCTCAATGGTCTCAACCTTTTGGCAGCAATGCTGGATACCGACTGTGGAGCCTGACGTGC
Organism: Lissotriton helveticus; assembly: GCF_964261635.1. NCBI lineage: Eukaryota > Metazoa > Chordata > Amphibia > Caudata > Salamandridae > Lissotriton > Lissotriton helveticus. The sequence goes on from NC_136061.1 coordinate 1,040,024,038, forward strand.
ATGCTAGTGATAGCCCGAACTGGAAATGAAAGACGGACTTCACGGACTCTAAAAGAATGGTGGCCATATTGGACCATAGGGGCAAGGTTGCGCCATCTTGGAGTGGTGTACAAAGTGCAGTGAATCTAAGTATGTCGGCGCCGTGGGGGTGCATATAAGGTGACATGCTGTGGATTACAGAGAAGATGCTTCATCATTTTAGAACTGATGCAAGTGAGGATTTGCAGCCTAGGCTATCATGTTAATGTGTGGTCCTAGTGAGAGGGTGCTGTGGATTAGGAAGCCTAAAAATTTTACAACAGCGGAGGGAGAAAGTAAGTAGCCAAACACAGCTTAGAGGCGAGGTCTGGGTCGATCTTTTTGTTGGATTTGTAGGATATTAGTTAGAGCAAATGGGTAACTGCCAAGGTTGGAACACCTACTTCAGCTTATAAAATTGCTTCCTCACTACTGAAATATGCTCAAAAAGATACAGCATGATAAGTCTGTACGAAGATCAAGAGAACTGGAAACGTTATGACATGTGCCTTTTAATTATGCTACACACCAAACAGGAGACAAGAGATTACCATTAGACATAGATAAAATGCAATAATGATTGCTTTTAAACGACTTCAAGGTACAAGAGAAGACAAATAAGGAATTTCAGGAAAGTATAATCCTCTTAATTGGCACAAGACTCTGATCAAGGAAAACAATTATTTTGACCCTTATGAAATACTCCTAAACCTACAAATGATGCACAGGATGAGCCCCAAAGCCATGCAGAAAGAAAGAGAAGTGAAGAAAAACACTTGATTGTTTGAACTGAAATTCAATTGATACACTGACTTGTTTCATTTCTCATGAGATCATACAACTTTTAACACTTGTCTAAGGAAGAGCATCCTCATTAAACACAACGTGGACCTGAATTAAGTGTACAACATCCAGTCTGTCAGAGCAGTAGAGTATTAAGCTCAACCAACATACTTCAAGATCTCGGCCAGGCAGCAGGACTCCATTCCTTCAGCAGTGCCACCATTCCAGCAGTTCCATTGGGGTCACTAAAACTTTGCTGAGTGGCTGTCATGTTGAATGCACCCATTCAGCTACGTTTTTGTTCTTCAAAAACAAACTCCCAAAGCAGGAACTTGTCATTGAAAAACACAAATAAAATGTATTGAATATGCTGGTAGTTTTCTCCCAGGATGTGGGGATAATTTCTTTGATTTCCTCTTTGAGACAGTGAGGCTTTCACTGGAGGTCACAAATATGAAAAAAGTATGCCTGAACATCTGTGCTATTAGAGCGAACGATCTGAGAAACTTTGAACAACAGGATAATACTAGACAGGCTTCTGGTGAGACATCCCTCAGTGGAGCAAGCGTAAGCTTCACCTTTGGAAACATGGCCATTCAGCCATCTCTAAATAAAAGAGGGGTAAAGGAGAGTTTAGCAGATGGGATATCCACCATAATGTTTGACAGAGTATCCCATCCATCAAACTCTAAAGGACGCTTTTTATTTTTTTATTGCTCATAATTCATTAAATCTGAATTAACAAAACTGCAACAAATGAGAAAAAACATTTGGACACCTCTGAATATCAATAGATGACCACCAGATCTCGGAAGAGGCATCACAATATACATTCAACTACAAACTTTTTGCTCCTATTGAAAAAAAGATTTTCATTCATATTAAAACTGAAGGCAGGTCATAATTTATGAAAAAGGAGAGTTCCTCCTTTCTCAATACGTTGTTCCAAAGGAAGAAACAACATCTTCTGATACTTTGCTGTAGAAAATCAGTATGTCTGGGAGGATCCGAAGCGCTCTGATTTTTATAGACGGTTAAAGCAGTTACAGAAAAATTAAGGTAGGTAACCTTACCACTACGATTACAAGATTCACATGAAGACCTTCTTTTCTAATATCGCAAATAGATAAAATGTATGGGTCAAACTCATTTTTATTTTAGTTTTCCATGGTACAACTGCAATCAAAGACATTAGTGTGCTTTAATATTAACAGGGTGTAGGAAGCTGGCTTTATATGTAGAGGACCAAAAAGAGGTACACTGTTTTAAAAGTTTAAGCAAACCCTAGAGGAATTACAGAGCCACAATGACATCCCAAATGCCCTCTTTTGGCTAGTATTGTGGACAAGCAGTTAGGCATATCAGAGGGTAGTGCTAAGCCTTTATTACGCACACAAAGGCAGTAAAGCGAGACACACTCAAAGAAATACGGCACCAATTTATAAAAAATAACAAGTACTTTATATAAATTTAGATACCAAGATTATCGGAATTGGTAAGTCTTTTTCGCGTTATGATTTTTTACAGTTTTCAGAAACGAAAACTTGGTGCAGTTTCTGTTCTGTAGGACTTAAGGGAAGTATGGGTCTAGGTGCAAGGCCAGACCAACAGGTCACCTCGGGTGGCTCTGGGGCGTTGGGTGTCTCATTCACATCAATGGGAGAACTGTCTGGTCTGAAAGAGGTCGCAAGCAAGGTCTGGAGCACCAGTCCAAGTGGAAACCACAGACTGGTTCGACCCCTGAGATCCTCGGGCATACAGAGAGACCTTTGGTCCACTTCTCGGTCTGTGAGGTTTGGTTGTAGTGGTGTCTTTTGGGGTCGGATTCCAGTGCGGGGGTCTGCGGAAAGAGGCTGCAGGCAGAGACTAGAAGTCCAGTCTGGGAAAACCCAAGCATGGGCTTGGTTCTGGTTTGTCTGGGAACCCTGTTGGGACTGTGACCTCCCTTGGACGGGCTCGGGAGCGCAAGTGCTCAGGTGCTTTGAGGCGCCAGGAGGCCGCGGTCTCAGCCTTACGCTTTGTCTTGGTTTCTGCTACAGAGGGGAAAACAGGACAGCTGGGCCACTCACAAAGTAGGTCTCATTGTCCACGAAGTCCCTCATTGTGCAAATCGGTCTTCCTCTGCATTGGTGTCCGGTCTGCGCACAAGCCATGGCTGCTGCAAGGGCTCCAGTACCCCAGGGATTGGTACTGTGCAGCTCCGGTCAGTCCTGGTGTCCCCACACTTGGAGGGAGGACGGATCTTTCCTGTGGGAGCACTGCTACCTCTTCCTGGGTGGTTGCTATGTCGGTAGACTCCGTAGGTGGCAGGGCGATGTGCAGCGTCTTGCTTCTTTGGGGCCTGCAGCTACAGGGGAGTAGCTCTTCTACTCTAAGAGAGTTCCTGGGTTTCCTTCTCCTGTGAGGAAAGCCAGATTTTGCATTTCCAAGGTGGCAACTTCTTTGAAGCTTGCTGGCCTTGGAAGGCTAATCAGCAAGTCATCCTGTGGGAGGGAGTGAAACACCCTCTTTCTGGACAGGCTTTATTCCTGACCAACTGAGAGCAGAAGGCTTGCACCCTAGGAGTAAGAAACTTGTCTCATGTGGCAGGCTTGCAGAAACTAGTCAGCCAACACACCAGGGGCTGAAGGTTTTTCAGGGGGCACGTCTAAGGTGCCCTCTTGGTGAATGTATTAACAAATTTGACACTGGAATCAGTGTGGGTTTATTATTATGTTTCAGTGAAGCCATGATGTAGCTGGGGAACTCAATTTGACCAGTGCCCAGTACATACCTTAAGATGGCTACCCTGCTCACTTGCAATGCCTAGAAGTTGAACTAGACATCACAGGGGCATATCTGCTCATGCAAGTATGTCCACACATAAAATATAATGCACTCTGCCTTGGGTCTCAAATGCCTGCTGTAGGTGTGACTTGCATATATTGGATCCAGTGACTTTGGCATGACCCAGAGGAGGGAGTCATGTCATGTTTTCACTCTTGGTTTACACCATGTCACGCAGCCTGCAATGTCAGTCTGTGTGGAATTTGTATGTGGGTTTCTTAAGGTGCAATAAGATATGCTGCAGCCCTTAGGGACACTGTTTAGTACCCCTGTCCTGGGTACCTGTGGTAGCATTTACCTTACAAGGGTCCTTAGCCAATTGTAGCACAATTAAACTTTACTTTGTTTTAGGGACGAAGCACTGGCACGGAGGTCTGGTTAGCGGGCCTTAGTGCATTGTCAAGAGCCGAAAATCAGCATCCAGTAGCTAAAAAGGACAAAAAGTAGTGGGAGGAGTAACTGCAACAAAGGCCCAATTCTCTACACTGGGCATAAAGGTTACTTACCATTAATGACAATTCACCAGGGTTGATATCTTTCATTGATTCAAATGCTTGAATCATCCATCTTCAAGACTGCCTCTTAACCTACTTCATAGGTTAGAGGCAGGGGGAGTGCAGGACACAGCTCTGTCCTGGTGTAACTCCTTCTTCCAGGATTGTGTCTTCCATATCCAGACTTATCAACATTGTTCTAAGCTGCACCCCCTACCTTCTGGGGTCCCTCGGGGCTCCACTCTTAGCCCAACCCTCTTTAACTTATCTGTAAGGCAACTTGTGGATATTGTAGAAAAGTGCGGTCTCACCTTTCTTTCTTTCTTACGTCGACGATACACAGATCGTTGTTTACTTGTCATCTCAGGAGATCAACAGCCCGAGGACAATGAATAACTGCCTCATACAAGTCTGTTCCTGGATGACCTCAAACTCTTCGAAGCTAAATGTTGGGCAACCTTCTCCACCTATAAGGCCCACATCTGTGGGCTGAAGTTATCAGTATTTTAGCTACCCTTGAGCAAGTAGTCAAGAATTTAGAGTCTGGCTGGATGAAAATCTTTCTGTGAGTCACCAAATCACTAAAGTGGCTCCCAGCTGCTTTAGGATCTTGAAATGGCCCAGTGAACAGTCATCCAGGCCTTGGTCATCTCGAGTCTTGACTATGGAATACTTTTTTATCTAGTGATCACAAAGTACCATCTCAGGCCTCCCCAGATCGTGCAGGAAGCAGCGGCAAGACTCCTACTGCCAGCCGGCTCCGTGAACTGCACTGGCTCCCTGTTGAACGTTGTGTTCAATTTAAGGCACTGTGCCATATGCACCAATGTCTCTCAAACTACGGCCCCTTCTACCTCAGATCCTTGGTGTGGCCATACATACATAGTCGGTCTCTGCACTCAAGTAATTTGGATCACGCTTGAGTTCCTAGAATTATGAGATCCAGACATGGAGGCCGAGCCTTTCCCTTTTTTAAGCCCAAGTTGTGGAACTCGCTTCCCCTTGACTTGAGAGCCTGCTGCTTGCTTTGAGTCTTCCGCAGGAAGCTTAAAACCTGGTTGTTTTAAACTTTGATATCGGAAGTCGGCGCTGGTTACCTTTTCTGTGGCGTACCGTTGGGAAAACTTTGGTTGGGTAGCTATGCGCTGTACAAATCCCTGCCCTTTTAGTAATCTACTCACCACATTGAAAAAGAGTCTAACTCGAACAAGGATCTGAACCTCCACTACTTACCCTTGACACCACCAGCCTACAGATTTGGTAGCTATGTGTGAAATAATGATAGATAGGTGAGACTCCAAAGGGGAGGAGGATGATCCGCTTGTGAATTTATTAAATAAACCAACACTGGAGAACTTACAGGTAAGTAACATTATTCTTCTACAGGATTGGATCTTTCATAGATTGTCATGCTATAATCAGAAGAACAAATAGTTTATACCAAATGTGCACATAAAACTATATATAAATTTATATTTAAATCTATATATGTCTATAATTATAAAGTCATGTAATCATGTTCATGGCAAAGAACTATTTTCCATGGCAAACTTTATATTGAAAAAATGCTTGTCCCACTGCTGCTTCTCTCTTCCCCTTTCAGGCAGGCGTGCTGAAGAAATGTATATCTATATTTTGCAGATTGATGTTTTGCAAAAATCTAGTAACAGAACTCTTGCAAAGAGGACCATTGACTTGAAGATGTGAGCCGTTGAAAACCCACAAAATGGACCTAAGTGTGGGGAAACATGCCTTGGAGTAACAGAACAATGTACCTGCTTCCACCCAACAAGCTATCCCCTGCTTCAATAATGGCTGTCCTTTCTGGGGTGTCCTTAAAGCTACAAACTATTGATTGAACTTCTGAAAGTCCATTGTTCTGAATATGAAAATCGTAATGCATCTTGTAACATCCGAGCTATGTAGCCCCTTTTGGCTGTGTTGGGTGGGTTTTCAGCTGAGGTAAGTGCTAAAAGAAAAGAAATTTTCCAAGGAAGTAATTTCAGTTCCGCTTTCTGGATAGGTCAGAACCGACTTAACTGTGGTACAACAGTATTTATGTGCCATAACACAGGTGGGATGAAAAGCCTTGATAAGTCCTCTGATGAACTCTTGGATGGCGCTTGTGAGGTTTGCATTTTGGAGTTTTTAACAAGAGTTTGTACTCCACAGTTTCCTCTAGTTCACTGAGAAGATTATATATATATATATATATATATATATATATATATATATATATATATATATATATAGGTTCAATCAGGTGGATGGATTTGAATGTGATCTTGGCTTTAACGGTTAGCCAGTGAAACCACAGATTTTTTGCTAATAAAGTAGATGTTGAGCACACTACAACTACTTGAGACTTAAAACATTTGCAACTGGAAGTTTTAAAATGGCAATAAAAAGACTTCAAGAAGAGACATGTTGTGCTTTCTATTATTTCAAAGGAATGACTAATGTATTTTGACCCACCAGTAAGATTATTGCTGAAAGTGTTCAAGGTCTTAGCCCACACATATTTCTTTATGGAGTAGTGTTTGGCCTAAATGTTACAAAGGTGCATACAGAGTGGAATAAATCACCAAAAGAAATAACAAACCCGCAGTTCTTCATACAAGCTCTTTGTGTGTGCAGACTGTCCAAAAGGAGCAAGTCGGGCAGAACAAGGGGAATTTCCTCTATTACTTAATATCCAGAAGCACATCTTTAAATTATGGTGCCACATGAAGAAATCCGATTGCTCAGTAAATCCCACCATCACTTCTGAACTTTCCCTCACACCTACCGTCAGCCACTCTTAACAAAAAAAGATTCTTTCAATAAATCATAGATCACAACCACCTGAACATTTACCTGGAAGTGTAGTTGCTGGGTTAAGCGGTGTGAGAGAGGTGAGGGATGGATATACCTGTGGTGGTAAAAATGGCACTGCAGGAATACCTAAAACAAAGGAATATTCCAAGATTGAATCCAAGTATAGTAAAGCACCAATTTAGCAGACAGATATACTTTAATGTACCAAATTAATGTATGAGGGCACTGCCTAACATTGCTTACTAGAATGCATAAATAGGCAAATGTAAACAAACCTGACTTTCACTTTACTCTCTTATTTTTCAAATCATTTTAATCTAATGGAACAAACTTAACAAAACAATCTAAGGCAAGAACAGATACATTCTTGAGCCACAGGCTCTTAGAAAGAATAATAAAACTGTAGCTTTGGTCCCACTAAGAGCCCAAACTTTAAATTCCACTAAATCAATATTATGGGAAAAAGAGTTAACACTTGCGATGGCTGAAACAAAAACACAATAAAGCATTAATGATGAACTAATCACACACTTTGAGCAACTGTAAAATAAGTTTCTCCACATTAATTTTACAAATCAAGGAAGAAAAATAAAATACATTTATCAAACTATCCTTATGCTACAAGTTGCTTGAGTGGTGTACCAGAGCATTAGAGCAGATTATTTAAAAAGAGAAACTTAAAAGGAAGTCTTCTGTTACCTGAACTAAAATAACCAAAGTGACAAGTTGGAGTCTAATTGGGTCTTTTAAACATTTATTTAATGTGAACATGTCACATGTTAAAGTCGTACCACTTCACTCATGTATAAAATGAGAAGTTGTAGTACAACAATGTTTAAAGATTATGTAATAAACTTCAAACTTGTCAGCTAATAAGAGGTTGAAGGGCATATCTTAAATAGTTGAAAAGGGCCTACATTAGATTCAGTGGGGGACACTACTGAGCCTTTGAGGCCCAAAGGCACTCCAGAGGGCCCAAATAGGAGGCTGTCCAAATATAAGGAGCATGGCTTCATAAAATTCTTTAAGCTGGGCAGGAGTCGCTCCAGTTCCGGGAATGTCAGGGAGGTGCAGAATGGACCCTGATTCAAGGTCAGCCGAAGTGTGAGGGAGTGCCGACACTCCCACTTCTAGTCAGAAGACTTTGATGGGCGCTGAGAAGTCAAAGACCACTTTGACGTCTTTGATTTTTTGTGCTCGTTGGACTTAACTGATGACTTTGAATGGGCGGACGAACGCCAGGTGCTGGTCCGGGAACAGTCCATGCAACTGATATTTTGAGCGTTACAGAGTTGACCTAGGTCAGGAGGTGAGAAGCTTGAGGGACCATTCCCTCAGTGCCTTTGGATGCATGGCAGGGAAGTCCTCACAGGCCTTGGGGTTGTGCTCCCTCTCCAAGCACCATAGGCACACAAAGTGTGGGTCTATCACAGACTATCTATCTGCCTGTAATGGACACCACACGGTTTGAAACCATCTGGTTTCTTAGGAGACAGCCTGTCACACCAGGAGAGAAATCTCTCAAAAAGTGTCAGAAAAAACTCGAGAAAAAAGCCAGTCATAAAAGGACTGAGTGTAGCTCTGACTGTATCAGCACTATCTGGTGCATACAGGAAAGCATGGATGTGAGCGCACTGGGCTAGTGCCTCTATATGTACCACGCACGTCACTTCCAGCGTGGCTGAAATGGAGTCGAACAACATCACCTACAGGAGTGCAGGGGTACTGCTCAAAAACATCTGGATCCAATCTGACCCCAGAGACTATTCTAAGGCGAGGAATCTGTGGCTAGAAGTTTCTATTAGATAGTATTGACAGACTGGGTGCTTCCATCACTCCTGGGTGCAATAGAGGTGGGGGTGACGTCCATGCTGTAATGTAAGCCTTCAAACATATGAAAAGTCAGTCAGTGTTTCGCAGACCTCAAGACCTTGCTACTTGGGTCCTGACTGCTTGGCCTGTCCGACTCCTGGTGAAGACTACATCCAGACAACAGGGAATACACATAACATTTATTCCCACACAACTCCTCATCTATACTTGACCACATCTTCATTCCCACTGCCAGTATTGAATGCTCTGCAGGGGTCTGCATCCTCGCCCAGGCTTCGACAGATTGAGCTGCAGTAGAAATCTTGATGAGGTACCCAGTAAATGTACAGAGGGGGGGTCCTAGCGACTTAGAATATGGTGACTTGAAAATGCAAATTTTGAGTAGCATCTTGAACTAGTGATGGGTTATTAGGACCTGAATACTGCTCAGTCGGTTCGGCGACCACAGAGGCCTTTCAGGTGGTCCTGCGGCGGGGCAGATAATGTCCTACCAGGTAGGGGCTAAAAAAAGAGAAAAAAAGAACACAAACTAGACCAGACCCTTGAAAAAGAATTGGCCATGGCCTATGATTATATGATAACGTGCATTACCAGTTGGAAGAGATGCATTTAATGCTCATACAAAAGGTGCTTAACTCAGCTGCCCATGCTTGCACAGCAACCCACTACAGAATTTACGAGATAAGGAGGGAAAATTACTCTTGGTTAGCAAATACAGTAATGGACCTACAGATGTACATCTGCACGTTTGCGGACACAACTTTTTTTTTTTTTTTGATTTTCAAAACCTTTATTATTCTCATCATCATGTACACAGCTATTCAGCCTACAACCCGGGGGCAGGCAGCTTATTTACAATGCGGATCTCGCCAAGGCGAATATATGACGTACACATGTGCAATTTCTCTACATTTACATAGAACTAAAAAACCAATGAAAACAATACTCAGCGAGTGTCACGTAACAGCGAGCAGTGTCTAGATTAAATGTACAGTACCACTACGTCCACCATCAGTTGTTCGTTCGGCTCGTTATGTAACCCATGTCACACACATATGTAAATCAGCCCAAGTCATTCTACACATTTCAATCACTATCATACCCTGTCTCCCCTGCCAGCCAGTCCACCAATGGTTGCCATATGTCTACCGGCCTAGATCTCTGCGGCATCATGTGCCAGTACGCTGACAGTTGGTCTTTGCAGTATGTTGCCAATTTTATCCAACTTGAAATTGTCGGTGGAGTCCTGCGCGTCCAGTGTATCGCTATCTGCCTCTTGGCCAGCAACAGAAGAAGGGCCACCAGTCGCCTGGAGGCACTTGGCACCGGCATCACAAATCCCAGTAGTGCCAACAGTGGGTCTGGGTCAAGATGTGTATCTACTATCTTCCCTATAATGCGGAATATTTTCTCCCAAAAGCTATGTATTGGTTCACAAACCCAAGTAAGATGGAAGAACGTAGCCTCTCGCTCGCCACATCTCCAGCATGTTGCGTCTGCCTGCAACCCCATTTTAAAGAGCTGTTTGGGCGTGCGGTATGTTCTATGTAAGTAGTTGAAGTGTATAAGACGCAGTCTATAGTTGGGCGATAGGTGCTCAAGTTGTGTACAGCAGAATGTCCATTGTTTTTCCGAAATGCTAATGCCTGCTTCTATCTCCCATTGAGCTCGGGAGTCTACATGTGGGACCGGTGTTGAATTCAGCGGAGCCCTATAGATGCGGGTTATGATTTTATGTGAGGAGGCATTTGAGAGAACTTCCTCCAAAGCCGCTAACGAAGGTGGGGCCTCAGGGAACGAGGGGTACCTGCTTTTACAGGCCGCCCGCAACTGATAGTATAACAGCAGCTCAGAGGCAGTCGGTTCAGCCGACGGCACCATGTCTTGTAGTGTAAGGAACATGTCGTCTGGATATAAGTCACTCGCCACCTTAAGGCCGCAGTTGTGCGCCCTCTTCACCACTGCCGCGTCCGTCAATAGGCCCAGTAGCGGGTTACCTTCTAGTGGCATGCTTGGGGCATACAATTCGGCTAAACCCGCTCTATGTGCAATCTTAGACCATGCCCATCGCACCACCTCCACAGTATCTATGTCCCCCTGTGGTAGTTTGTATTGCTGGTACGCCGCCGACTTCAGAAGGCAGGGTGACGCCATATCAGTCTCTATAGCCACGTGCGGTTGGTAGGGTTTTGGGTGTTGGCAGAAATGCAAATATTGGGCCTGCGCACTGTACGCGTAAAGCTCGAAATCTGGGGCTGCTAGACCTCCCTGGTGGAAGGGGAGCGTGAGAAGGTTCCAGGCAACTCTGGGTTATCTGCCCGCCCAGACCAGTGTGATGGCCACCGAACGAAGGCGACGAAAAAACTCCATTGTCAAGGGCAAGGGAATGTTTATGAATAAGTAAAGAAATTTGGGGACCACTACCATCTTCGTGATTGCTATGCGGCCCGTCAGATAGTGGTAATTTTTTCCACCTCTCCACTTTGCCTTCGAGCCAGTCCATGGCCACCCCGTAATTTGATAACCATATATGTCTTGGATGTTGCGACTTATTTTGATTTCCAGGTATTTAACCTCGTCGGTAACCCATTCTATCGGGAATTCGGTGTGGCATTCTAGCGTACCATCCGTCAAGGGCAGCATCGTTGACTTCGACCAGTTTATATTTATGCCAGTGAGCCCACTGTATCGCACTACCTCCCTCATCAGCGGGTCAAAGGTCTCCGCCGGATTCATCATGTATATGGTGATATCGTCTGCATACATTGATATAAGGAGGCCTCGAGACGTGAAACCAACGCTGCGCTGAGTATGGTGTTGCCTCATGCGCGCTGCCAGTGGTTCAGTCGCAATAGCAAACAGTAACGGCGACAGTGGGCAACCCTGTCTAGTTCCCCTGGTGATAACAATAGGAGCGGATATCTGCCCATTCACCCTCACTCTGGCTGTCGGGCCATTATATAGTATGCCAATTCTCTTAGCGAATAACGGGCTGAAGCCCATACGAGTAAAGAGTGTAAGCAAAAATTTCCATTCAAGAGAATCAAATGCCTTTGTCGCATCTAGTAGGGCGGCTGCAGCCTGTACTTTCGGATCAAGGTAATGCAGGAGTCCGAACAACACTCTCAGGTTATGTGAAGTGGATCTCTCCAGCACGAAACCGGACTGATCAGAGAGCGCAATTTGCGGCAGCATGTACTTAAGGCGATCTGCCAGTAGTTTTGCATAGATTTTGGCATCTACATTTATTAACGAAAGTGGGCGATAGGAGTCCGGGTCAATGGGGTTCTTATCTGCCTCGAGCAGCGTGATAATTAGTGCCTCGCGCATCGATTGAGGGAGCACACCCACTTCCAACGCCTCCTCAAAGACCCGGTGGAGCCTGGGGACCAGCACATCTGCGTATTCCTTAGAGAAGTCTGCCGTCAGGCCATCAGGGCCCGGCGCTTTACCAGGCGGTAGGGCAGAGATTATCGCTCTGATATCCTCTTGCGTGAAAGGTAAGTCCATATATTGTCTGGCACCATCATTGAACCACGCTAAGGCTATAGTGTCTAGGTAGTCTGTAAGGACCTGATCAGACGGCGTCACCCTGGAGGTGTACAGTGCCTGGTAGTAATTAGTCATGGACTCAAGTATGCCCTTTGGCTCTCTAACTATGTCGCCCTCTGCGTTCCTCAGTTCCAGTACATAGTCCGTTCCTCTTGGCGGTCTCAGCATGTTTGCCAGTGTGCGCCCAGCTCGATCGCCTTCGCCATATCTCCTAGCTTGGCAGTCCTTAGCCAGATATGCCACCTCCCTGTCCGCCTCCTCCTGATATTGATTAAGCTTCATTCTAAAGTCAGCGCGCACCCGATCAGTCGGTGTTTCCTGCAATGCCAATTCAATCTCCGCTAATTCAGCCTCCAGTTTACTTAAGGTGTCCCTTATTGACCTTAGTACCCCCGTTTTCAGCGACATGCAGTAGCCCCTCATCACAGCCTTGCAGGCCTCCCAAAGGGTGCCCGGAGAGTCCACTGTACCCTCATTGAGCTCAAAGTATTCCTCTAGTTTTTCTCTAAGTTCCTGTTTGAAAACCTGGTCCCGCAATGCTCGGAGGGGAATCTCCAACTAAAGGGTTGGACATACTGGGGTGGTGTAATCAATGAAAGGCAGACTGGGGCGTGGTCAGACAGCGACCGTGGCCAGTGTTGGACCTCAGTTGCCAGGACATGGATATCTCTAGACAGTAACCAGTAATCCAACCTCGACCAGGCTGCCCTGTGTGACGTAACGCATGTACCCTCCCTGTGCCCCGGATGCAACACCCGCCATGAGTCAACTAGTTGTACATCTATAATGATGTTGCCCAGCACTTCAGCGGCCCTCGGGTGATGCTCCCTATCTGCTCCCTGTCTGTCCAGTGTGCCTGAGAGTACAACATTATAATCCCCTCCCCACATGATTGCTGCCGGGCCAAGCGCTCAAATTTTATGCCATAGGTCGCTAAAAAAATCAGGATTATCGTCGTTTGGGCCATAGACATTGACCAACACCATTTTCACACCACACAGCGACCCCACCATCAGTATGTACCTTCCGCCATTGTCCCGAACTGTCTCATACGTTTTCCACTGTAAGCCTCGTTTTATCAATATCGCCACCCCTCGTGAGTAATTGGAGTATGTGGCATGGATTATCTCACCCCACCTATTATGCCTAAGGAGGTGTGTGGCATCAGCAGTGAGGTGAGTTTCTTGTAGGAAACATATCTATCTCCTTCCGCAGAAGGAGTGCATGCACCAGTCTGACCTTACGTCTATCATTCAACCCTCTCACATTCCAGGTGAGACATTGTATGCGCTTCACTGTGTCGGTTGCGGGTGAGAAGCGTCCCTCAGAGTGTTATCTACATATGTCCTGGTATATGTCCAGTTCCATGTGTGTGGTGTGGCCCAATTCGGCTGTTTTACTGATGTCATTACATCCGACTTGTTGTGGTGCATGGCATGATGGTTCAGCTGACTGTGTACTGTAATACCCCTAGTGTCAAGCACGACGTATTCACTCGCTTCAGTGTACATATCGCTTCGAAACAAACAAAGAACATTCGAACATCCCAAATCCACGTCCACCCAGGCCCCTCCCGCTCCAACCCCCCAATCAGGTTGTGCAATTCCCCCCTGCCCCCCTCCCCACAGAACAGTTCTTCAAATCCAAACACCCACGGTAAACAGTGTCCGGGAATCATCCCCTGGGGTGCGTAGGTCGGACTACTAACGACCCTGCACTTTTGCCAGGGTGATCGAGCGCTGGCCTGATGGCGAGCACTCTAGGACCCCCCCCCCCCCACTACACGCACACCTCCACATAGTCTCTACGGATTGTCTGGTTAGCCCCCAGCATAACAGTCTGACTTTCTGTCTCCGGTATGGCCCCTGTAGGTTGATCACATTGCATTGTCCAAGCCTTACCTCAGCCTTCACTCGACATCACTCAGCCGTTCTTGTAAGCCAGTTCCGCAGTTTGCGCCTGATTCTTCTGGTCTTTCGCCAGTTGCTTCGCATACTGCAGAGCCGCTTTAGCGTCAACAAAGAAGGAGGGTCTGCCTGGGCCTTGCACTCGAAGCTTCGCCGGCTATATCAGCGAGTATTTTGTTCCTATTTGCTGGAAAATCTTCTTCGCTGGAAGAAATTCCCTCCGGGCAGCTTGGACTAGCATGGTGAAGTGCGGGTAGATCGCGATATTATTGCCTTTGTATTGCAGCTCTTTCTTGTCCCTCGCCATGCGCAGTATCGAGTCTCGATCCCTGTAATTCAGGACTCGCGCTATGATGGGCCTAGGTGGAGCACCCGGCTTGCGTCCCAAGGTTCTGTGAGCCCTTTCCACCAGGAACATCTGGGATAGACCCGATCCAAACAGTTCCTTCATCATTTCCTCGATAAACAGTTCCATGCTTGTTATATCTGTCGATTCCGCCACGCCCGTGACGCGGACGTTATTGCGCCTTGAGCGCGCCTCCAAAACTTCGTTCTTTTGTTGGATCAGTGCCAGTACTCTGTCCATACCACGGACCTTCTTATCCAGCTCAGTTTGGCTCTCCTCCGTCTCAGTCACTCGCGTTTCCAGCACCCCGACTCTGCCCTCCTGCTTGTCCATTCTTCTCGTGATGCTGGCCATTCGCGCAGCCAGGTCATCCATCTTTTGGTCTATGCCCTGTAAGCTCGTTTTCGATTCCTGAAACATAGATTTTATGTCCAAATCTTGAGAGCCACCATGAGTTTCTTTGGGAGTCGCATCCTCTTGCTGCTCCTGGCCCGCCGTTTTCTGTTTGGATTTGTCGAAAGTGAGCCGCGGCTGTCTTGTGTCTGGTTTGCCCATTGCAGGTTGTTTATGCAGTCTCCAGGCCACTAAGACAGTATCACTCTCAGCGCAGCACCAGGGTTTTAGTTTGCCAACGGAGTACTCTCCGCACCCTGTGTCCCCGGATTGTGTTCGTGTCTTCTGGATGATCCAGCCGTTAGCCCGCCGCCTAGATACCACTGCGCCTCTGCAGCATCAAGCCTCCTCCACAGCGCTCGTGGCACTTGTGGGTCCCTGGTCCAACACAGTACTCCGGTCCGGGCCTGGCGCCGCAGCTCGCTGCGTGTCGCTACGGATTCCGCAAAGCCAGGCGCTGGGGCGGCAGCTCGGAAAAAGAGCGCTTCAGCGTCTCGCTACCCTGTCCACGTGGCTGGGTCAAGATGGAGGATTGCGCCTTTGCCCGGTCTGTGCGTGTGTTCGTACCACACCACGGTGCTCCTTGACGTCGCCTGCTCAATCCTCACTTTATTCCGAAATATTTCGCATTCGGCGCCTCAGCGTGTGAGCGGGACGCCCAATGTGGCAGTCAGCCCTGAGGGGACCGCGGGGTGGTCGCTGCAAATTCGCGGACCGCCACGTCCAATATGGCCGCCCAGCCCCCTTCCTTGCCGTACCTGGTTCTGCCTCGACTCTCCGGCGATTATTTAGGTATCACGGTGTTGCATGGCCAGGCATCGGCACCAGTCCCCAGTCAGCTGGTGCCACGGCCCACGCTACAGGCGTCTAACGCTTCTTGGCAATGCCGAGTCCGGCTCTCCAGGCCTCAGCTCCGAACACGCTCTCCCACGTAGTCGTTAACTGCAATGCGCGACGTCGTTCGCTGGTCCGCTGTCACTTCCAGCAGTCCGTGACTACAGCCGTTATTCCAAGGCGGCCCACCTGTGATCGCGGGAGCCACTCATGCGGCGGCCCTCTGCCCGTCCGTGGAGCTCGTCCTGGGCAGAAGCCTTACGCAAGCTCCCGGCTTCCGCGCCTGTACTAGGCCTCTGCCGCCGTCTGCCGCCCGCCGGCGGTTATCTCCTGTCCCAAGGCGTTTCTCGCCGCAGGGGTTCGCCCAACAGGTCACGCGGTGTGCGCCCACTCGGGGGATCAAGGGGCCCGAGTCTCCGCACCAGATTAGCTGATAATTGCCGAATTAATAGGCTCGATCAGCGGAGCTGCAGTTTCAGGCAGCCATTCCGTTCCGTAGCCAAGCCACGCCCCCCTTGCGGACACAACTTGATGGATCTTATCCAAATTAGAAAAAAGTTTGCTGAAAATTACCGCAATATGTATGCAGTAAAGGTACCCCCTCCTCCCTATAGAGCATAGAAATCCAATAGTGAAATATTTTATTTTGCCCATGCTTACTGATGTAGACTGTACCGGTCATCATGGATTTCTGTGAGAAGACACTGTTCTACAACTTTGTAGAAAACTTCACTGTGTGGCTTAACATTCAACATTAATGCTTTGAAGAGATGTGCATCAAGTACTCTCAAAACTATCTCACCAGTAATATTTTATTTGAAGAAGATATATTTAATATAAGACTGAAAAATGTCTCCAGATGCTCTCTATAAAAATCAGTAGTCAAGAGGTAGCAGACGAGGCCAGGCGATTAAGTCATAGCCTATCCTCTTCTTTCTAGAACTGGGTGGACCCACTGTTTAATCTGATATGCCCTCATGTGAGATGCAAAGTTGAGCGAATGTGATAGTGTGGGTCTCATGGTATCCCTTTTGCATCTCTAAATGCCCACAACTATGACCACGCTATATGTACCTGATGTCATATTAATCTTAGATGTCATGTTATATAGAATGCCGACACTGTGGTGCTTTCTGGAGGCCCAAAAGGGCTAAATTAGTCTGGGGTTGCTTGTGTTCCTGTCTGGCAGTTTGGGCTGTACTACTCCTATTTAAGCAGGACCTAGACTGATTTGTATATGGCTGATCTTTGTCTAGAGAGGTATAGTGGGCAAACAAGTGATTGACTGGAATACTGCTCAGAGTAATTACCAATGGTGAAGATTATTTGAAACACTCCATCCATTACTTTTTTGTTTTTTACTTTCCAGTGACCCAGCACAACTTGATCTTCAGGGCCTTTATGACTTCATGCTCAATAGTAAGACAAACTCCATGACGATGAGCCATCTATTTCCTATGCTGCTCAGGGTCAACAGGTTACACAATCCTTTCTGGCAATTTGGTCTTCTGATGGTCCTCTGTTAGCATGACACCACAGCCCACAAATGGCAAAACTGCGTGGCAGTACAATCATGTTTCAATCGAGCCCTGAAGTGTTTTACACTATCAGGGGTTCTGGCAGAACGCCCATGTCAAGGTCATTTTTACTGTTGTGCCATTTCAAGTTATGAACTTGTGGGACACTGTCCATCCTAGCCTTCTGGGTCTGCAATACCATGGTTAGGTATCAAATAATATGGACCGAACATACTAAAGATTTCAAGGGACAAAGTTATGATTGTGTTGAGACCTACTTAATGTCGAGGTGCCTCCAGAATCACATTCTGAAACGAGAAATATATTTTGCATAAAAGTCTTTTCATTTAGCCAGCAAAGTGGTTCTACGCTGGAGGGAAAAGCCTTGCCCAACACAAAAAAATGCCTAATGCAAGAAAATCAGCAGAAAAACATCTATAAATGAAAGTCCTGCCTTGCCTCTCCCTGGTCATATTCTTATAATGAAAGAGACTACGCTGATGAGAAATCCAAAACTTACAAATAATAAAAACGTCTTGCTACAATGTAAAAGGCACAAATGTAAAGTAGAGAGAAAAACAATGCATTTGCACAGAAATGGGAAAGTTGAGTAAGGAACCTAGTTTTACTGTGCTGCACTTGAAGGCTGTGAAGTTCCACGGTTGCATTAAAGCGTAGAGATTTTTCTTCATGGGGGGGAGATATGCCTGCAAACAGAGTTTCCTTTCTTTTTTACAGGAAAGAAAAAATAGGTTACTACTTCTATATATAAAACAATTTTTTAATAACTCAGGAGATTTTAATCTGCTTATGAAAAAGCTTCAGCCCCAACATAGGCAAATATTGGTTGCTTCTAAATATTAATGAAAACTGCATGTGGGACAACAGTCTAAAGAAAAGGTCTGAAAAGACAGCCCTCGCGTCCGAAAACACATTCAGTATGACATCATCACCAAAGACTTT
This sequence comes from Lissotriton helveticus, assembly GCF_964261635.1. Classification (NCBI taxonomy): domain Eukaryota; kingdom Metazoa; phylum Chordata; class Amphibia; order Caudata; family Salamandridae; genus Lissotriton; species Lissotriton helveticus. The sequence continues at coordinate 1,040,042,321 of NC_136061.1, forward strand.
GGAGAAAAATGTTGCGGGAGAGGTGAACATTTAAAAAATCAAAACTGCAACTGAAAAGGCTAAAGTAAGGTCTAAGATCTGTCACACCATGTGCTAAAAGAAAATGAACAAGTGGGGTTCTGGAGGAGCTGGTCTCCTGCTATGGCTGCCTTACTAGATCTGTAAAGGCAAAGCATCACGTTATTGACAAGTCTAAAGATTTTCCATCCAAAAATACCTAAAGGCTATTTAGATTCTGTCATTCGTGAAAATTCACAAAATACAGTTCATGCAGTCTCCTGTGTGGTTGGTGGCAACAGTATTTTATGAAAAACCTACAAAGTAATATCTTCTTACCGGTCAGAGTGGTTGCTGGATTAAGTGGAGATGGTAATAATGGTACAGTTGGGACGCCTAAAACAAAATTCACAATATGTAAGAGGGTTAGGAAACATCATATGCTTTGCTGAGAAAAACCTAATAACTGTTGCATTCATGCCAAAAACAAATATTACATGCATCTGCCAGTAGCAATGTTTTATCATAATGAAAGGAACATTGTAGGAGGTACGAATCCAGGAGTCTGCTGTTACAATTGTTGACCATACAATGTTTTGTCATACTGATGGGATGTCAACATGACAACTGTAATAAAAACAAATGTAATGTATTGTAAACGCGTTCCAGAGGTGCCGTACCTAGGTATGTCACTATACAGGCAAAACTTATCTATAGTCTTCTACTCAATCCACAAATTCACCTCCATCACCAGCTCAAGGGAACTTTAGTACATGTTCCTGTACCATCCATTTAAAAAACAAAACAAAAAAAACCCCTCTTTTTTGCTTTTTTAAACACATGCAGCAGACAATATGGTACGATTCTAGTGTATGAGGATACATAGTATAGATCTCATTGTTTCACTTGAACACATTGACAAGCAACTGTATCAACATTTTCATATGTGCAGCTACACAAAGACTTCAGCTCAGGCAGCTCCATCCCAAAGCTCTTGTGACACAGGGAAGCTACTGATGTGTGGATTAGGGCCAACAGGTACCCAGAGTGTGACCTTCAATCTATTGAAGAATTTATGTGGGATGGTCAGTGGGAATAGGGCCTTGGGAGGGGCGGCCGACCAGCGGGGGTTTAGCTTTTGGCTGGTGGCAGTGGGGTGTGTGCCTTTAGTTTTAGCCTTTAGTTGTTTTGTCCTCTGGTAGAGCTCCGTTTGTTTTGTGGTGTGGCCTGGGGCAGGGACGATTTATATTGCTTCTTTAGCCTTGGGCTGCTAATTGGGGCTTCGCGGTCGCGTGCTGGGGCAGAGGTGTTTGGAGCGCGCATTTCATCCTACCTGGCCAGTGGTCGTGAGGGAGTCGCGCGGTGTTTTCTGCAGCCAGAGTGTCGGAGCGCCTGTGACTCCTGCAATGTTAGCTTGTGAGGACCCCAGAGTGGTGGAGGCCTTCCGCCTCCTCGAAGAAGCGGGCCGCACTGATATCCTGCGGCCCGGTCTGAAGGTAAGGCTGCCGCGGCGCGCGATGCCACACCGGCAGTCATGGCAGTGGAACCGCCCTGTGTGCGGCGGTGGTTGGGGGCGGGGGTGAGCCCAAGGGGAGGAAGAGGGTGTGCGGCGCGGGCACGTTTCTGGTGAAGCGGGAACGAGGGGGTGGGGGCGGCGGGGAGCAGCGCGGCGCCCCCAGATTCTGTTTGTAGCAGGGGCTGAGGTGGCACTTCGAGGGGCAGCGGGAGGCTGGTCGCAGGAGGCGGGGTGGTGCCTGGTGGCGGGGGCGGGGCCCAAAAGGAGGGGCCAAGTCGAGTGAACAGGAGCAGGTAGGAGGGGATGCCCACTATTGATAGAGGATTCGGACAATGAAGGGGGGGAGGGGGAGAGGGAGGGTGTGACAGAGGTGGGTGCGGGGGTGCGCTGGGGGGGCTGGGGTTTCGGGAGTGTTTGGGGGTGGGGGTGGACTGGGGCACCGGGAGGGGCGTGGTCGGTGCGGCGGGAGTTGGAATCGTTGGTGTGGAGCGGGGGGAGAAGGAAGGGGACGGTTGGGGGCATGGGGGCGGGAAAACAGAGGGGAGTGGGGGTGTGGCGGGACGCTTCGGCATTCGGCAGGGGTGGGGGGAGTCGAGGGGGACACAGGGGTTTTTGGAGGGTGGTGAGGTCATTTTAACCCCGGCATGCTGGACTCCACCTATTTTTCTCGACAGGAGCAGATGGTGAGGTGCTCAGGAGAGCAGCATACGGCTCCAACCCACCGGGAGGATGGGCCGGCTCTGCTTCATGCGGGCAGTCGCGCTTCCACGAGGGACCGGCGATCGAGTCCTACGGGAGGCGGGCGGTAGGTCCCCGCCAGCCCCACCCCGAAGGGTCGATACGGTCGACGGGGGCGGAGGTCCGTTAGTACTGTCGGGACCCCGAGATGGACGTGGAGGAGCGGAGAAGGGAGAGTGTTGACTTGGAGGTGCTGTTGCGCAACTGCAAGGAGAAGGCGGGGCTTAGTACGCTGGAACCCCTGGAGGGCGACAGGTGGCCTGATGTGGATCTGGAGGGGCCTCAGCTAGATTACGATGAGGACATCACGGAGGAGGGGGAAATTAAGGAGGGGCGAGGCGGGGGGAAGGGAGTAATGTTGTTGCTAGTGCTTTGCAGGCCCCGTGGAGTTGCCGAGCAGAAGAGTAGCGGCCCCCCTGCTCCACTGGTTAGGTGGCGGGATCCGGGGCAGATGCTGACCTTGACACCAGGTAAGGATGGTGGCGGAGCGGATCGGATGGGGCCCACCGGAGGGCGGTGTCTGTGGGCACGGTTGCAAAGGGGGCAGAAGAAGGGGTGCGGCTTAGTAAAGGACAAGGGGTGGGCCTGGACGCAGCGAGCGTTGGTGGGGCCGGGGTCGCTAAGCCGGACGGAGAGGGTAAAGGGGGTGATGGTGGGAAGGAGAGCCACGACATACCGGAACGGAAGCTGCCCTATATGGGCGTCACTAAGCCCCTGGGGGAGCACTTGTCCTTGGCCACCAAGGAGAAGATTTGGATGGGGGATTATGTAGACATCTTGAAGCTCTTACATCGTGAGCTGACGGCGAAGGAAGTGTCGAAGGAGGAGGAGCAGGAACTGGCGAAGCGGCCGAAGGTGCCTCTGACCATAGAAAACTGGTCAGCTGTGTTTTTGATCTTCGTCAGCATGTATTGTGAGAAGTACCCGGAGCGGGCGGTCGCACTTTTCTAATATATGGACGTGATCCAAAGGGCGCAGGTCACATATGGGGGCTACACGTGGTCTCACTATGACAAGGAGTTCCGGGCACGATTGGCGGGAGACACGGACGCGAAGTGGGGTGAGATCGATGCAGACTTGTACCACCAGACGATGGGGGGAGCGAAGTTTGGTAGGACCATCTACACGGCCAGTGGTCTGTTGCTGGCGAATCGGCCCTGTCAGGCCCAACCCACCCGTGGAGGGGTGGGACAGGGTGGAGCTGCCACGAACGCTGGGGTCTGAGCGTGTTGGGATTATAACAAGGGCATGTGTGGCAGACAGTATTTCTGATTTCGACACGAATGCTGTAAGTACGAGAAGCGCCACCCGGTGGTATGCTGCTGAGGTATTGGGGGCGGTTCACAGGCTCAGCAGCCCGCAACGGCAGGAGCTCAGCCGGGGCAGAGAAGAAAAAGGGGGGTCAGGGACAATGGGAAAAGGCTCATACGCCGGTTAGGCTGGAGCAGCTGGAGACCCTCCTAGCGTCTTATCCACGGACCGTAGACACTGGCGTTTTGCGCCGGGGGTTCCGTGAGGGTTTCCGTTTGGGGTACGAGGGTCCGCAGATTCCTCGGTGGGCGGAGAATTTGAAATTGGTCAGCGCACACAAGGCGGTGGTGCGGGACAAGTTGCTCAAGGAGGTGCGGGAGGGGCGGATGGTGGGCCTCTTTCGGGGAAGGACCTATCCAGGATATGATTATTTCTCCTATCGGAGTGGTGCCGAAGAAGGAGCCGGGGCAATTTCGTCTGATTCAGCACGTGTCATGGCTGGAGGGAACGTCGGTGAACGATTACATATCGACGGAGCTGTCCTCGGTGTCCTACTAGTCCGTGGATGTGGCACGGCGGTTGGTGGCGGCGGTGGGGGAGGGAGCCCTCATGGCAAAATGTGACATTAAGTCGGCATTCAGGCTTCTGCCTGTCCATCCGGAGGATCACCAGTTGTTGGGGATCCAGTTTGAGGGGGACATATTCGTGGATAAGGCATTGCCCATGGGGTGTTCGATCTCCTGCGCCTTGTTTGAGCGCTTCAGTACCTTCTTGCAGTGGGCTTTTTCCTGGCACCCTGGTAATGAGAAAGTGACGCACTACCTGGATGACTTCTTCTTGGTGGGACTGCCTGGTTCGGCGGACTGCCAGCAGCAGCTGGACGGTTTTACGAAACTCATGGGTTACCTGGGTGTGCCCCTGGCGCCAGAGAAGACGCTGGGTCCCAGTACGGTGCTGTCATTTCTGGGCATAGAGCTCGACTCCGTGGCCATGGAAGCACGCCTGCCGGAGGACAAAAAGGTGCATATGTTGGCATTGGTGGACAGTATGTTGTGGAAGCAGAAGGTGACGGTTCAGGAGGTGCAGGTTCTGAATTTCCCGTGTTTCGTCCTTCGGGCGGGCCGTATATTTTGCAGGCGGCTGGGGCTGGCGCTGTCCGGCCTCACGTTGCCGCATCATCACCGCTGTTTTTCAGCAGGGACGAAAGAGGACCTGCGCATGTGGCGAGCTTCTCTGGAGCGCTTAAATGGTGTGCCCATAGCGCCACCAGAGGACTCGGAATGGGATGTCACCATCTCGTCGGATGTGGCGGGGGTGGGCGGTTTCCGTTTGTACTGGAAGGGCCGGTGGTGTGCGGAGGAATGGCCGTCACATTGGCAAGGCGGTGGACGGAGCATTGCTTTCTTGGAGCTCTTCCCGCTCGTGGTGGCAGTGACGGTGTGGTCGCACGAGTTGGCGCACAAGCGGGTGATCTTTAAAGTGGACAACATGGCAGTGGTGCAGGTCGTTAACAGACAGTCCGCCAGGGACCCGCAGGGGCTTTGATGAGGGTGTTTATTATGAGGTGTTTGGAGCATGATATTTTGTTTCAAGCTCGGCATTTTCCCGGGATGGACAATGACATTGCGGATGCTTTGTCTCGTTCACAGTGGCAGAGGTTCCATGGGCTAGCCACGGAGGCGGACGACCACAAGACGCCGGTGCCACTGGGGCTGTGGTACGTGGGAGAACTCGGGTCATACAGCTTGTAAGAGCATCGGGCTGTTTCTACCTGGAGGACGTACGAACAAGCATGGCGGGAATTTCGGGATGGTGGGGCAGTGCGGCAGGAAGATTGCTGGCTGTGGTGCGAGCAGGTGGTGCAGTTTATGCTGCGAATGATGGACAAGGGGATGTCGAGGGTGACGATTGCTGGCAAATTGGCAGTGGTTGCCTTCATGGGACAGTTGTGGTGGGGATATGCACCGTCCGCGGGGGAAATGGGTGCGCGTTTGTTGGAAGGTTGGGCGCGGGAGAAGGGTGCCAGAGTGTGTAGGCGCCGGCCCATCACTGCGGGTATGCTCGGCACGTTGATCCGGCTTTTGCAGTCAATCTGCCACAATCGGGAGGAGACTGTGCTGTTTTCCACCCACATGTCGTGGATGTATTTTGGGGCATTTCACGTCTCGGAGCTGGTGGGGATCAGAGGGGGGCCTGGGATCTTGTGGGGGGACATAGAACTGAGGACCCGGGAAGTGGGGGTGAGGTTTCGACGCTCTAAGACCGACCAATTGGGTGTGGGGAAGTGGGTCGTGATGGGCCTGGTGGAGACGAGGGCGGTATGCCCGGCGCGTTGGGTTTGGTTGTTGGCATCTGCGCGACAAGTGGGTTCAGGTGAAGTTTTTTGTCGAGACAATCATAGCAGGGTGACAGCGGCTCAGTTGCTGGGGTTCCTGCGGCACGCCCTACGCGCCATGGGTGTGGACCTGAGGGTGTTTGGAACACATTCATTTTGCATTGGGCGGGCACGGATGCGTCACGACAGGGTTGGGGAGGGAGGAACTCATGCGCTTAGGGCATTGGAAGTCGGACTGCTATAAGACGTATATCAGGCTGAGGGGAGTGGGGTTGGAGAACTGCGCTTGTTGGCTTTTTTCTTGTTGCTCACATGTGTGTCTTTACAGGTGCAGAGACGGGGCAGGAAGAGGCTGCCCTGTCTATCCTCATATTGGGTCATTCCTTCGTGAAAAGGGCGGAACGTGCAGAGTGGGAAAAGTACCGGAGTCTGAATCTGGGATTGGATCCAGGGTTGTTTGTGTGCCAGTGGCAAGGACGAGGGGGTATGCGATGGCATGAGCTGTTGCCAGCGTTGAGTAAGGTGGTCAGGAGAGGGGTGTGTCCAGATGTGCTTCTTATACACCTAGGCGAGAATGATTTGGTGCAGTGCAAGGGGCTGGCTTTAGTCAAGCAAATCAAGAGGGATTTGTTGGAAGTGCGGCGCCAGTGGTCAGGCTGCCATGTTATTTGGTCAGAATTGGTACCGAGGCGTATATGGAGAGGAGCGGAAAGGCTGGCGGCTATAGATAGGGCACGCAGGAAGATCAACAGGGAGATGAGGTGTTTTTGTGAGGAGGGTTTAGGTAGGATGGACCATCCAGATCTACGGTACGGGGCAGTGTATTTTTTTCGGGAGGTCGGTGTACACCTATCTCGATATGGGAGGGAGTTGTACATTGTGCAATTGATGGAGGCAGTGGATAAGGCCATAGGTGTATGCCGGTATCCTAAGAGACTAGATTCTAAAGAGGGGGTTGAAAGCCGTTAGGACGACTTTCGAGTGGCGTTTTTACTAAATGTGCAGGGGGAATGTATGAGTTTGGAGTTTACAGTTGGGTAGATATAACAAGTTATATAGTTAGGTAGGTAAGAAAGTTGGAAATTGCAAGTTGTTGTTTATAACTGTTGCAGGAGGGATCCAATTTTAGGGGTGGGGGAGCGGGGTAGGTTAGGAAGTATATATTTAGTAAGGCCTAGTTTTGTTCGGCACAGGCCAAGGGTATGTGTTTGTAAGGTGCACCTGTTTCCAATAAAGCGGCCTTTTACACACCAACAAGCTGGTCTGTGGTATGTGCTGCTTCTTCCCACCCCATTATGGGCCCAATAGGGCCTTGGGAGGGGCGGCCGACCAGCGGGAGGCCTGGCCCTCCAGGGGGATTTTGGCGCGGGAGGGAGGGGGGATGGGGGGGGGCAGCCAGTACTTCAGTTGGGCTGGATGGGCTTTATGGGCTCTTTTTGGGCTGGGTGGGCTGGCCTTGGGCTACCTTTGGGCTAGGGGATTACTTAACCGGACATTTTGGGAAACTGCACACCATTTTGGTGGCAGTGACCCAGCAGCCGGTTGGAGGTGTCCTGGAGGGTTTCGCTTTTTTCCTTCCCTCCAGCCCTTTGTTTCGTTTTCCCCTGGGGAGAGGTGGGGTACTGGGTTGTAGGTTTGTCAGGATGGGTTGTTCCGAGGTGGTCTTGTTGGGACCAGATGCATCGGGGGTTTTATTGTATGGGGGTTTTGTCGCTGGAGCAGTTGCTGGTGTGTTTTCTGTAGGCTTTTGTGTTGGCGTTTTTACTAAATGTGCAGGCGGGAGTTTATGAGTTTGGGGTTTACAGTTGGGTAGATATAAGAAGTTATATAGTTAGGTAGGTAAGAAAGTTGGAAATTGCAAGTTGGTGTTCATAACTGTTGCAGGGGGATCCAATTTTTTTTATATTTAGTGAGGCCTAGTTTTGTTCTGCACAGGCCAAGGGTATGTATTTGTAAGGTGCACCTGTTTCCAATAAAGCGGCCTTTTACACACCAACAAGCTGGTCTGTGGTATGTGCTGCCCCTCCCCACCCCATTATGGGCCCAAATGTTGCAAGACATAAAATTCTGGGGTGGGCAACCATTTTGAATAGTGTGATCCTGTACCATCTATTAAATATGAGTGGGGGCAACGGGATACACAACTTATGACTCTGTTTTGTATGCTTGCCTCAATTACACAATCACTGTACAAAGCAGGAAAATCTGACCAGAATTACTACTAGAAATCCTATATAACCCGGAGAGCACTAGTGAGCACATTTAACCAAAAGGGGGCAGGAGTACTGGAGTAACGTTTCTTCTTGACCCATGTCTGTGTACATTTCTCCTGTTCCCCATGTCTGTGTACCTCACTGTTTCCCTTTTCCGCATGTTGTGTGCTCCACTATCCATGTCTCCCTATCCAAGTGTCTCTGGTTCTTTGCCCAAATGACAGGCTTTCCAAAGTAGTAAATGCTATTTTTTTTTAGCTCTCCTCAGCTGCAATATGGCAAATTATAGGATTCTTCCTTCAGATTGCTTGGGTGTAGGAAGCTGCCTCTGAAAATACTATACCGAAGTAAGGTATAGTATGCACAGAGTCTAGTGGATCCCCAAAGGCTTACAGAGGTAAAAGTAGATAATACCTTACTCTCCATTTGTGGTAGTGTGGGCGAGCAGAAAAGCTTTATCAGAGGGTAGTGTTAAGCATTTTTTGTACGTACTCAGGCAAGAAATGTCACACACTTAAAGACTGAACTCAGACCAATTGTTTGTATTAAAAATAAATCTTTAGTTGTATTTTATTTTTACAACTAAGCAGGACTTGGTATAGGTATATAGAATAGTACTTTTCAAGATAGATTGATCAAAACAAGCAAGCTGGATGAAAATGACTTTCATAACAGCGTTGTAGATTATTTTAAAACAGTAAGAATTTGTAATTTCTTTGTGACTACTTAGAGTACATTTTTGGATTACTTTTTCTACTCCGTGTGACATGTCTAGATATCACACTGGGAAATTTCCTGGATAAAAAGGTAAGTAAAACACTTTTGCAATGCAAAACAATTACTTAGGTTTCCATACAAACACCTCAACACTTAAAAAGTTTTTCAGAGGAAAACAGTCAATGCAATCCTACAGAGAAAAAGGAGGCCAGAGATTTGTAGGTAAGTAAATGGTCTTGAGGGTTGAGTTTCTGGGGTTAGAACAAGGGTTACCCCAGGTTCAAGGATGCACTCAAAAAGCGCCCTCAGCAGCACTAGGGCGGCCGGGTGCAGCGTGCTGAGGCCCAATCTTAGGAGGGCTGTCGGTTGGTGGCTGCTCTCGGGCAAGCCACAGGGTTGAGGGACCAAAGCTCCTAGGGGTTAAGCTCAGGGGAAAGGGGGATCCAAGTTAGCACACAAGGTGCACCCACAACGGCACAGGGCGGCAGGGTGCTGGATAGGATCCTGGTGCCCTGTTTTCAATGGGAGTTCTCCAGGTGGGACACATTGCAGGTTCGGGCAAGAAGGCTGCCTGGAGGCAACCACCAGTTGGAGAGTTAAGTTGGGATGCAGGGGGTTGCCTGGACACCGTCGGTTGGGCCTCCCCAGGCCGTGGGGCATCGGGTGCCGGGGTGTCTTGAGGCGTCTGGTTTCCTTACCAGCTCCAGTCGCGGTGACCTTCCAGATAGAGGCTGCAGGTGTCGTCGGGGTGCTTGAGGTAGGTCAGGAATCACCAGGACCCAGGTCAGGTTCCCTGGGGGTACTTCTTCATGGTGTTGGACCACTCGAACTTGTTCTGTGGGCGTCGGGTGTAGACTCACTGATTTGGCAAGCACCCGACGCCATAGTCCGGTTCTTGAGCACATCAGTTGCTAATAGGAGACAAAGTTTTTGTAGGGAAGGGCTTCCGTGTTCTGTGGGGCTGCTGGCTGCAGGACACGCCAGGATTCCCCTGGAGCATAAATGAGGTCGGGCCAGCCAGTAGGGATAAGGCCAAGGCAGTTGGTGTACTCCTCTTCCTTCAGCACCGCTCTCCGGTCCTTCTTCTTGCTTGTCTGAGGCGACTAGGTTCGGGGTTGCCCCTAAATACTACATTTATGGGCGTTTTAAGTAGGTAAATGGCGGGACCAATGGGTCCCTCCCTTGGGGAGGGTACACCCCCTATTATGCAACCCTCTAATGAGAGGGGGGCATAATCCTCACTCTGGTTGGCTAGGTCCCCTCATCTTCAAGGTGGCGAAGACTGAGGGTTGTGCTTCGCCTCGCCACGCCTCCCCCACCTGAGGGGTGGGGTTAGCAAAGGTGGGCACACCTCTCCTCCTATCTTGGTTTTCCCGCCGATTCTCCCTCCCAAAGTGGGGGTTAGAACCGGTGGGGGCGAGTTGCTGGGAGCAGCAAATGGCTGGGTCAGCTCACAAAGGCGGCAAATCTATGAAGCTTTCCCTTCATAGACCATGCCCATTCTGGGGGAGGAGGCTTGGCACCTCTACCCAAGATATGCTTTGTTTCAGGACTCCGAGAGCGAAAGGCTCTCGACCCAGGGGTCCAGAAACATGTCTGGGGGTGGCAGATGGCGAGCAGCCAGGACAATAGAGTTAGGTCGTTTTTCAGGGGCCATCTCTAAGATGCCCTCTGAGTGCTTTGGCATTAAATCTCACACTGGCATCAGTGTGGGTTTAATGTGCTGAGAAGTTTACTACCACACTTTCCAGAATTCAGTAAGGGCATTATGGTGCTGTGGAGTTCGTAATGACAAACTCCCAGACCATTTACTCCTTATGGCTTTACTGCACTTACAATGTCTAAGAATGGACTTAGACACTGTAGGGGGACAGGGCTCGTGCACCTGTACCCTCACCAGTGGTATAGTGCACTCGGCTAGAAGGGTGTCTTACCTATATCATAGGCTGTAGGCATGGCACACAGGTATGTGTGCCATGTTAACTCTTCACTTTTCTCTGCACCAAAACAAGCATCCTGCAAGGGCAACAAGGGTGGCACAATATGTGCTGCAGTCCTTAGGGGCCTTCCCTGGTCTCAGTGCCCTTGGTACCTATGGTACCTTTTAAAAGGGACTTGCATGTGGCCAGAGAGTTACCAATTGGGGTTGCAAAGACACAGTTTTAGGGAAAGCACATAGACCCTGGGTACATGTTAGCAAGAACCCAGGACACACTTGGGCCAAAGAGCATCAACATCAGGCAAAAAGTGGGGGATAACCATGCAAAAAGGGACACTCTGCTACACTGGGGATAGATTCTACCTATTAAGCTTCACAACTCTCCCATAAAAAACTTGCTTTTTCGCGTTTACGCTCATGTAAGTGAAGCTGCTTCGAGTTAGGAATTTCAAATGGGTGTTCCTGGCTTTGAGAAACAGCAAGTCGAGGCTGAGAATATATGAGAGCAGGAAGTATCCAATGCAAGAGGAGAAGTGCTATCAAGGCAAGGTAACTCCTTATAAAAGGAATGTTGATGGAAGAGTTGGTGATGTTGTCTATTTAATTCACAACTAAGGTCTGATAAGATTAACAGAAGAAATATGCAAACTATTAGCTTTGAATAGAATACTTTAACCAGTCAGAATTATTTTAAAGATGTTTTCAAGAAAATATATGAATACATAAGTTAATTTGATTCACAGCAAAATGTCACCCTGGTGCTAATTACCTACGACAGTCCTCATATTTATTCTTTTGCAGCTTATGAGAGGCTATACTCTGGGTTCTATCAAATAGAACATTTCTGCTTGGGACCGGTTTGTACAAATGAACATTAACTAGTAATGATTTCCCCCTCACCTGGAAGTTCACCCTGAGCTTATTGGACAGTTTCACAGACTTATAAGATCAAATACTTCAGCCCTCTCCCTACTTTACTTCGGGTTGAACGCGGCTTCAAAATGTGATGAAAATCTAAATCAAGCGTTATGCCCTCTTAAACATCTAGACTTTAATACTGGCACTATATACATCATCTGTCCTGCTTGTCCCACGCAGCTGACAATACTTTCAATGGCACTTGATAATCATGAATCCTTGTGATTGGTAATTCTTATGACTCAAGGGCTATTTTCAAGGCTGGGTCTCCTTAGTTAACTTACTTATTATGAACTTGAATACCCCTCTCTCAAGAGTATCACAGAGCCCACCACATGATTTAACTAGCTAAGATTCAATTCCTTAAGGCCTCTCATGCTTCAACCAGGGCCTGTTTCTCTTTTTTATGATTTTTTTTAATGTCACTAGTTAACACTTGGACATTTTTAGCTTTCATCTTAGGCAGGCCTTTGAGTAAGACACTGCAGTAGGTCTATTTTATTTGAGCGGTTTCTTTAAACGTTAACCTCTGAGTAGGCTTACTGCAACCTCTATTTTTGTCCACCTTTGACATGGAGGTATTTCAGTATGAATGGTTGTAACCAATTTTTCCTTTTCCCTTTTTGTTATGTTATGTGGAGGAAAATAACACCATCTTAAGCTAACATGGACATCATGTTCTTGTGCTGCAATAAGGATTTCCAAGAATGCTTCATTTTTCTCCAGCTTTCTACTGAAGATGTATATACGCTATATATTTTCGGTGTGACTCACCCTAATGTCAGTAAAAGGGTTTTCCATAGCCCAACAATAGAATATCGTTAAGGGTGATTTCTTCTTCTCTGCATTGTTTAGTTGGTCTTCTATTTCAATAACAGTAGGAGGTGTAAACACCAGGTTATCTAATATGGCAAACTGTTGCCATTGACCGCCTCATTTCCAGCCTTCATTAAATGCTTGGCCGTTCTAGCTAACAGAATGTGTCTGGAGTAAGACATTTAAATTGCTGTGTACATCTAAAAAAGGAATAGATCAAAGAATCTCGTTGGATGATATTACATAACTTCACTTTCACTCAAATAGAAGTTCTCCTTCAACCTGAATACTTTTCCTGTACAGCAAACATAAGAAAGTTGGGATTTCTATTTCTGGGCTGTATTCTTAAAACATATATACTATGCATTTCCTACAACATCAGTCATGTCTCTGCCAAAGACTTGTATGGCATAAATCGCTGACCTATACAATCATTTCCTTCATTAATTCTTTATATGACCAGACTTACAACACTTTTGTTTTTCAAGTTCATTTGCCGGTGTTTTACATTTGCAGGTTATACTTGTTATGGCTGCAACACAAATAAAAAATTCTAGTTGAACATACTGGTAGGTCTACATATAAAGCCTACACCTTAAGATGGTTGAGTCAACAGAAATGTCATGAGAACCGATAAAGATGTGTCAGGCCATGTGACCTTTGATTAATTTCTCCATCTTTATTGCAAAATATACATCTCTTAGCCTTTACTATCTATTGTGAGGTTTGTCATATATATATATTTTTTTTAACGTGTAAATAAACCCAATGATGACATGCCCACTCCCACACAAAAAAACTGCAAAAGGCATTTAATACTCCAATATTGATACAGTAAAAGTTTATCTAATATGTAGGGTAAAACTAAATGATATTGTCCCAAATCCTCCACATGCATACAAAAAAATCACAGGTGTATTTACTCAGGCCACAACATATGTATTGAGTTATAAATTATTATTATTATTAAATTTAGTTTATAGGTAGCGCAACTAAACCCGTAGGCATCAAGGCTGTGGAAAATGATATTTCTCTTAGGTTATGTCCCATCATACACCCTCTTCAGTCACGTCCCCGAGCCCATCATGCCGGAACACGAGAAATATAGAAACAAAGCAGAAGGTGCACTCTCAAAATTGTATAAATTCTTCTTTATTCCAACTGCTACCGACGCATCCCTGCCAACCCTATTAATAAGGTCAACAGTCTAATTATCAGTAAACTGACTGAGTGGCGAGAGATTTGCCTCATCTCTGAAGATGAGTTTAGGTACTTACGGGTAGACAAACCAAGATACCCATGTATCTATATCTTACCCAAAGTGCATAAGGGGGGTACCTTTCCACCGGGGCGCCCCATAATTTCGGGTATTGGATCAGTTACTGAGAAAATCTCTGAGTTTGTTGACCTTCATTTACAGGGGTATGTTACCAACCTTCCATCATATATCCGTGACAGTTCTGACATTTTAGCCAAATTCAATGGCTTACAATGGTCAGAGGAATTGTCCTTTGTCACATTTGACGTGGAAAGCCTGTACACGTGCATCCACAGCAAATTTGGCATAACTGCGGTACGGTCCTTCCTGGACAAAGAGAGAGCGGAACTATATGATTTTAACGAGATGCTCCTAGAAATGATACAAATTATTCTTGAGAACAACTACTTCTTGTATGATGGCACTTGGTACCACCAAACACGTGGGACAGCAATGGGTTCAAAATTTGCGCCTTCGTACGCTTGTTTATTCATGGGCTGGTACGAGCGCTCCCATGTATGGTGCAACTATGCCTCCCTCTGGACCGATCATATCGTGTTCTGGGGGAGGTATATAGACGACATCATAATTGTTTGGTCCGGTACGGATGAACAATTACAGGCCTTCCATGGTTACCTCAATGATGACAACTGTAATGTTAAATTAACAATGAAGCATGGAAAGGATAGTATTGACTTTCTGGACATCAGGTTTTATATTGATAACAACAGTGTCCAGAGTACACTTTTTAGGAAGGAGACAGCCTGCAATGCGGTACTACGGGCCGACAGCGCTCATCCACAGTCAGTGATCAACAATATCCCCTATGGCGAGATGGTACGGATCCGTAGAAATTGTAGCCAGGAGGATACGTTTATCACCAATATTAAGGAGGCAAACAGTAGATTTCTCAAGAGAGGGTATAAAAAACAAACAGTACAAACAGCGATTGAAAGAGCAATCAAACTTGACAGGCAAAATACCCTCTGTACCAAAAAAAGAAATCCCAAATCAACTAGGAAAAAGGAAGAACCAGTTAGATTTGCTACTCAGTATAATACCCACAGCAAGAAAGTGTACAATATCCTTAGAAAACATTGGGCCATTCTTGGTAACATCAACAGCATATCTAGCATCATCCCAAATCAGCCGCAAGTAACATACCGCAGGGGCAGATCGTTGCGAGACACTTTGTGTAAAAGTTATGTCACAAGTGAAAAAAAGAAAATGTGGTTCCCACCGAAACCCTTGGGCTTTTTCACCTGTGGAACTTGCAACATATGTCCCTTTGGGCGACACAAAACCAGTGAATTCTCACATATTTCATCTAAAAAATACAAGATCAATGCTTTTATCAATTGCAACACACCCTATGTAGTATACATCTTGGGTTGCAGTTGCGACAAAATATATGTTGGCAGCACATCACGCCCATTAAAAAATCGGATTCAGGAACACCGCAGGGCGATTATCAATAAGGACAGTCGCTATCCGGTCAGTACACACTACAATGACCACCACTCAACAGATTCAACCTTTTGGTTTTTGGGAATTGATCACATCCCTCAGGACACCCGGGGTGGGGACCGTGAGTTGGCACTACGACAAAGGGAGGCAAAATGGATTTGTCGCCTTAGGGCCACTCAGACGGGCCATAATACGGATAAGGAACTCCATTTCTTTTTGGAGTAATGCTACATGGACCCATCTTGTGTTGTATGGTGGACATATATGCATACTACCTTAAACTGTAGATGGATGCCATTTATAACATTGATACTAGATGGTAACCCCTTATATATGCTCTTAGCAACCATATGTCCTAATATCTGTGAGGTACATGTTGAGATTTTACGTTACTGTTTTTACCACTGGATAGTTGGTGGACTTCTTTTCTTCCTTTGTCCACCTTCCTCTAATGACGTGAAGGGTTCTTATGAAAATTGACAGTAAAATCAATATATGGAGGCTACTTTTCTCTTTCTCCTCAAAGTTTGTCAGTTGAAAAGGACCTTTCAATAGTTGTGCATCCTTTTATGCATATAGGAGAATGTTCTTCCTATTTTGTATTTGGAACCTTTTATAAAAAAATGGTTCGTAAAACATGCTGTGATTAGTTAGCTGCCTCAATTGTTAATTGGTGATATTTTGGGAGAATGACTGGTTCAAGTGCAGTTCTATACGGAATACCTCTCTAATAAATATGTACTCGGTATATTTTCCAACATACCATTATTCCATTTATTGGTATGTCTCGGAGATGGTGGTTTTAGATGAGAAATCACCGTTCCAAGATGGGGTCTGATGTCGCTGGAGGCAGATTAGGACCCTATCACGTGTTGAGGGTGCGTTGTTTACAATGACGCTTCCTCGCTATTTATATTCGATTCGGAGCATATGTCCTATTTCTTATGCGTAATATGTTCTATTAGGTGCGTTATCCCCTCTCCTTTTCTCGTCCCTTTTCAGCTTAACTTCTCCCTCGTTTTTGCTTTCTTTTATAAGTGATTACTTCATTATGTTAAATATAACTTTTAGTTGAAATGAACACTTAAAGATGGCGCTCATTTGTCGGCTGAGTCCAACCTGGACCGTGTCACGTGCTCAGGGTGCAACTTATCGAGCACACCGGTGTGCCTAATCAGCACATCCCGTTATAAAAACAATGGCACGTATGGGCTCTTTGCAGAACGCCGCGTATGCCGAGAGCTGGATGTCCGATACCCTATCACAGGTAGGAGCTATAGACAGGGGCACGAGATGGGTTCTTAGCGCTCGTTCGTCTATGGATATTTGAACCTGTTTTTTGAAACTTGGGTTTCTTTTTTAATTTTCATTTCAGGTTCGGCAACTTGTTTGGTATATATCCTGTACTACGCTGAGATATTTGGGCAGGGACTACCTTCTGGGGAACCCTGAGGTTCGACACACAGTTAAAAGGCTGGCCCAAATTTAAAAACTGGTATGGGCACTATTTATGTTTTCCCATTTATTCACCTTAGCTCAACTAAACCCTTACTTTTTCTTATATAATACGTTTGATCCATATAATACCATGGGCCCATCTTTCTATGCTCCATTGGAACTGGGAGTGTTAACACTTTGGCAAACTTGTATGTTGCGGGTATTGAGCCTAGTACTATTGATGGGACAAGCTGGGTGAACTAGTTTCGCTCTAACCATAAGTAACAGCGTGACATTTTTATCAGAGATCTGATTTCTGGCGACCTCCATGTGTTCGAATCTGAACGTTTTTTTACACACTATGGCAAACTTGTATGTTGCGGGTATTGAGCCTAGTACTATTGATGGTGCAGGCTGGGTGAACTAGTCTCGCTCTAACCATAAGTAACAGCTTGACACTTTTATCAGAGATCTGATTTCTAGCGACCTCCATGTGTTCGATTTTGAACGTTTTTTTAAACAAATGTCTATTCGATTTATTTGTGACCCCTACAGGTTTCTTAACCTCACTACGTGAGACACAAGTTTTCTTCAGGATCCACAGGCAGATTAACGCCATCTCTCACCCTTGAGGTATATCAATATCAATGGGAGTGTTATCATTTTGGGGGAACTACTTAGTTTCTGTTTTGGGACTAGGGTTCTAAGACAAAGTTTCTTAATTTCTTTTTCTGATGTCCCAGGGGTGGATGCCCATTCAGAATACTGGATTAGAATGAATATATCTCGCCATTTGGGGCCCTTAGGGGGTATAATTCTCCCTTCTCGCTGACTTAACTTTAGGGACTGTTTATGTACTTATACGTGCATGTCCGAATTATTATATATCTCTGCTTCGTAGAGCGTACGTCTGACCCGCAGATTAATATTCGGATCCACTCGACACTCGGAATCCACCCTTTTTGAAGTTTTGAACTTATCAAAATTTCTGGTAAGCATATTTTACCTTCAGAGATTATTGAACCAGGCGTAGGCCAGTTATAGCTTTTATATATTTACCTTGCGTCACCCTACTTACATATGTTTTTTTTTTTGAATTTCTTAATTTGGTATATTTGACTTTAGAATTCTTTACTGTGGTATATTTGACTCATGTTTTGACAATGGGGGGACATAGGAGGAATGGTCTATATTTTATGACAAATGGCCAAGTTTTAGGACCAGAAAAGCACGTCTTGTTGCTTCAGCCCTTCAGTAGAAACAGAGGGGTGTTTTAGATACATAGGACTGAAATTTTAGAATAATGACTCTGCTTTATACCGTTGTTTACACTATCTTAAGGTAATGATGATGATGTAAAAAGCTGTATTTTCTGTGGGTGAAACATTTGCACAGGACATTGCAGGGGTCACAAGTGTGTGTTTTATTAAGCAATTTTTCTATGTACTGACAATATGCTTGTTACCATTGGATTATGACACTATTTGAGATGTTCTCTAGTCCACATGATTCTTTCCTAGGATTGTGGCAGTTAGGTGCTCTGTTGGGACTGCAGACATCACTATTGATCCTAATGGTTTTTAAATTATGTGTAACTTGTCAATTTGTGCTGTCCTGGGTTTTGTGAATGCGTACTGTTATTGTATTAATATGTTAAAAAACTGTTGGTATTTGTACTTTTTTGTTTGGTTTGTTCTGTTTAATGTATATTCATGTTATATATGTTGTAACTATTACAGCCCTGACGAAGTTCCAAAAACCAAGAAAGGAACGAAACGCGTTGGCTGTGCCTATGATGTCAAAAAGAATTTTGGAATAAAGAAGAATTTATACAATTTTGAGAGTGCACCTTCTGCTTTGTTTCTATATTTCTTCTGTTCACGCATCCCAAGGCAGCGGATGTTGGAAGAGTTTGCACCACCATGTATTAGGAACTATACGAATCGTTGTGCATGACCTGGTTTGCTGCTTTGGTCCTTCTGTCTAAATGCCGGAACACGAGCACGAACCGATCACGCGCTCACGAAGTTGCACACGCATTCTCCTTCCCCAAAAATTCAAACGTACATCCTAATGGTCAAAGCAATTCCGAGAACCAGCTACCCCACTCAAACTGTACATTTCTGTGGTCAAACCGATGCCGAGAACAAGACCCCCCCATTCGTAACCATTTCCCTATAATCGGGCCGATTCCGAGAAATGGGCCCCCTTCTGTTGAACCACGACAACCAATTCCGAGAAGAAGAGCCCCCGAATGCTGAAACACGACAAACAGACATCCTGTCACGACCCCCTCTCTCTTATCTAAGGAACCAGCTTGGTGTTACGTCTCTACATTTCTGTTTCTCTTGTGCTTCCTCATTCTAATCATGACGCAGCCTTATCTCCTCTGCCATGTTTCCTCTCTTCATGACGCAGCCTCTTTTCCTTAGTCATGACTTCTGTTTTATTGCAACATATGATCCGGGCCTGCATTGAAGGGAAGCTCCTTCCTCTTTTACATGTATAAATACTGTGTGTTCAGATAATAAAGTTAGAGATTCTTCCGATCCTCCTCAGGTGACGGAGCTCTCCCTTAACTCGAGTTACTGAATAAAGACCCTGAATTCGAACCACCACGGACTCTGCTCTTCATACTTGAACTTATTGATATTGTCTAGAAATTCCGATCAAGGTAAATTACTAAAATATTTACCACAGTAAATTGGCGCCCGAACAGGAACTTCCCTTTCTCCCCACACGCCGGTGATGCGGACCTAAACCGGTCTCTTCAAGACATCGACGGACTTCCACGTGCACACTGCAGGGTGTTCCTCCATGAACTCCTTCGTGTCCGAGAGAGGCTGTACCAAGATCTGAGCATCCATACGAGGCGGTGAGGACGACAGTGGAAGTCTCGACCCAGAGCCCGAAACCTGTGAAGATTGCCGAGTCCGAGGTAGTCTGAAACCCGACCAGTCCCTGTCCACGAGCGCTGCGCAATCAAGTGTCCAGATCTTCACGGCCTTCAAATTCTCTGCACCTCGGTGAGTACTGCTGGGGGTGTATCAAGACGGGTTCTGATTTTCAGAGCACGGTCAAGAAGGGTTCTGATCTCTCAGAGCACGGTCAAGACGGGTTCTAGGTTTCTAGAAAACGGTATGTTTGTACTCTGATACTCAGAGTATATCGAGTTTTTTCAAGTGTAAGTTTTATTTGTATCTAATACAATGCCTTTGTTCTCTAAACTGTGTAAACTGGGTACCCGGAAGGGATTACTGGAACAATCTGTACCAGTCCCCCCGAAGGATACTCCTGGTTACTTTATGTATACGAAGTATGGAATTGGTGCCATCTTGTATTTGGACCTTTGGGAAGATTATACTAAAGACTTAGAGATTGCGGTTAGATGGCCAAAGAGTGGTACATGGGATTTGAATTGTATTATGGCCATAGAGAAGAAATGTTGGGAAAAGAAAGCAAGACCCTCGATGTTAGAAAGTGTTGAAATATGGCGAAAGGAAGCACATCGAAAGGAACAGAAAGAGCAAGGGAAAGTGGAGAAAGCAAAGAGAATGTCAGAAGAAAGTAAGATGAAAAAGTTACTGGATCAGAATGATGATATTTGTTTTGAACAAAACAAAAGGGAGGTCTCGGCCTCAGTGACGGGTATATATCCTGTCCTCTCACCAAAAACAGGGTCCGAGATTAACTCAGACTCTAGTACCCCTACGGCACCTCCATGTCCTAAGGTTCCTTCTGTACCCGACGATTTTATTACTACTTACTTAATGGAACCTCCTCCTGCTTATACTAATCAGATAACAGCCAGACGAGTAGTTACTCAGACGGAACCCATCCCTGACACTTCGGGTGGTGTTCTACCTATGTTAGAATGTGATTATGACCCAACCCCAGGGGAAGGTTCACAAGCAGATATTTCCCTTCGCCTACGAGAAGCTCTAGAAGGTATACGGGAGGTACCGAATGTCACAAATTGCCTAAACAAAATTTATGAGGCGCTTCGAACAGGAGAAAATTTAGAAACACTACAGGAAGCTATCAAAAATAGACCCATAGCACATAGAAAATGCCTCTCACGATTCACGATCACTTGTTTTATTAGAATGATAGCTAGTGCAGGAAAAAGAGTTCCTGATGATTTACTACAACTAGATCAAGCAGTAGTCGCAGGAAATTACAATAAAATAAAAGAAATAGATCTCTTTATTCCACTCTTCACTAGCAAGGTTTCTGATTCCCATCGAAAAGATGCCCCTACCCAGGGAACTGAGAATGAGAGTACAAGTGAAGACAGAGAAGAAGGAACTGCTTTTCACGGTGCAGTATGCCCCCGTATCCCTCGTTCTCAGAATAATGGACAATTCAAACTTAAAACTAAGAAATTGTCAGCCCCTACAGATAGGTTGTTCCAACGAACACAAGAAGCTCTAGATGATTGGATGGACGACGAGCCCCCACTCACCACACAAGAAAAAGAACTCGCTAGATAAAGCACCCATTGGGTGTCTCAATACTCTATATATGGTCCTGATATAGTTGCCCAAATGTTTTTATCGATCCCTCTGGCATCTCAAAGGCTAGCTAGCATCTATATGGTTCAACACCTCATTACAATGTACGAAGATACTGGTTGCCCACCAAAAAGATTATATCCTCTCTTACGAGACTGTTTAGAAGGGAGGTGGGTGGCCAGGGGACAAGAATTCCTTAATATCTTCCTTGACCTACGACAGCGATATATTCAATGCTTTACAGACAGTTATGATGCAAATCCCCATCACTATGACCAAGGACAGTTCCCCCTCCGAGAAGTACACCCCGTTGTAGATTCCGCAGGAAAGTTGCAACAAACGTTTGTTTACACTCCCTTGACAAAACTAGAAATACTAGAGATGAAGAAAATGGTCCACTCCCATGAAAAGGACCCTTCGGGTTTCCATAGGGAACTCAAGGCTATCCTTCAAATGGGCTCTTTCACTTATAACGACCTCAACATTCTCCTCAAGGTCCTGTTACCTCAAGGAACGTATGACAAGCTAAAGGGAAAGGATTGGGAGGTTGAAGGGAAAAAGGTAACATGGGCAGATTTAGAGAAAGAAGACACTACTCGTAATCCTGGACAAGGGTTGGGACCTCTAGTTCAGGAACTCCCTCGCTGTCTCCCTAAAATACTATCCCAGTTGCTGACCACTAAGAAAGAAGATTGGGATGCTATCTCTGCATGCAAACAGAAACCAGATGAGGATATAGGGGACTATTATACCAGGTTAGAGAAATGTTTCCTCATCAACAGCGGCCTCTCCTCTGGTGGAGACGCCTATAGTCGATTATTTGTCTCAAAATTCGTAGAAAATGCCTTGCCCACAATCAAAAATAGAGTACTGAAGGTAGAGAGTACTTGGCAAGCAAGCTCCCCTCACACGCACTTCAGATGCTCCAATATCACCAAAATAGAATTAGGGACGAACAAGAAAAGAAGAGAACGAAAGATACTAAAATGAAGGTATTAGTAGCACAAACTAATATGATCCAACAGACCCCTAAACAACCCCAAGTGTCACAATAAAAAGTTACCTGTAATTATTGTAAAAAGCCAGGTCATTTTGTGCGTGACTGTCCAGTATT
Source organism: Lissotriton helveticus (assembly GCF_964261635.1). Lineage (NCBI taxonomy): Eukaryota > Metazoa > Chordata > Amphibia > Caudata > Salamandridae > Lissotriton > Lissotriton helveticus. The sequence goes on from NC_136061.1 coordinate 1,040,064,551, forward strand.
ACAACATAATATTGCCACTGGGAAGACACAACCTCGTAACTATCCCCCTCGACCTTCTGTTCCCATATCAGCTCCTCCAACTGATGCTAAACCTGCCACCCAACTCTATCAGTACCCTGTGTCATCCTATCCTGAATTCCCAACGATCTCATGAGACAGCTGGGAGGAACACAATAGTCGTACACTGATCCCGGTCCCGGTCGACCAAGAGGGTCCCTATGTACATGCTTAACTCCTAGGTAAAGAAGCAACATTTCTGATCGACACCGGGGCTAGTAGGACGACAGTGCAGCACAACGAAGTTCCCAAGGTACCCCTCTCCGACTCAAGTAGTATTTCCTTGGGTTTTTCTGGTACACCTGTCATCAACAAAGTTTCTGAACCAATATCACTTAAAGTTGGTCCTCTTACAACTTCCACCGATTCAGTGCTTACAAAGTCCTGTCCCGAAAATCTCCTTGGCATCCAGACACTAAAAGAACTAGGTGCTATAATATGTTGTTCCCCGGAAGGAGTCCTATTCCTCCGAGATTTTAAAGGTCATTTCACCACACGAGAATTAGATGTCAGACTAAGAGACATTCCTGTTACACTATGGGCTACTGATCCAAAAGATGTAGGATTCATGGATATTACACCACACCTAGTGACACTGAAAGAAGGTATTGTCCTACCTCGTATCCGCCAATACAAACTACCTCCAGATGCAGAACAAGCCCTTATTCAGATTATCGATGAATTGATAACAAAAGGAGTAGTCAGAGAAGTACCTTCCAACACATGTAACTCGCCAGTTCTGCCAGTCTGAAAGAAAACTGATGATGGTGCGCCACCAGTCTACAGACTCGTGGTTGACTTACGTGAACTCAATAAATGTGTAGTACCAAAATACCCCGTGGCCTCGGACATCAGCACTCTGTTAACAGCTATAGACCCCGAAGAAACACATTTTACAGTAATTGACCTTAAAAATGCCTTTTTCAGTATACCCATTCACCCAGACAGTCAGTACCTATTCGGATTCTCCCTACAAGGTCGCAGTTTTTGTTTCACAAGAGCTCCCCAAGGGTACACAGAAAGTCCCAGTATCTACAGTCAGGCACTTAAAAGACAGTTAGACGACATTGTTCTGCCCGCCAATACGACATTGTTACAATATGTCGATGACTTGCTGATCACCGCACGCTCCGAACAAGAATGTGAGCAAGCCTCACAAATTGTCCTAATGTTCCTTGCACAACATGGCCACAAGGTGTCACCCTCGAAATTACAATTGTGTTTACAGCAGGTGGCCTACTTAGGACACCTGCTGTCAAAGGAGGGTAGGGCACTCACACCTGAAAGAATTCAACTTATTTTTTAACATTCCTGTCCCCAAGACACAGAAAGAGGTCCGTGCCTTTATTGGCCTCACGTCCTACTGTAGACAATGGATTCCCCAGTTTGCGTACTTGGCCAAACCCCTGATACAGCTAACGACCACAACCTCTTCCCCATTGCCATGGACACCTGATCATACTTTTGCTTTTGACACCCTCAAACAAGCATTATGCTCTGCACCTGTCCTAGCTACACCTGATTATGCCAAACCTTTTGTCCTCTTTGTCACAGAACGGGAAGGTACAGCCCTGTCAGTACTCACACAAACACAAGCCAACAAACATCGTCCCTGTGCTTATTTTTCGAGCACTCTTGACCCTGTTGCACAAGGTTTGCCTGCCTGTCTGAAATCTGTAGCAGCTACTGCTCTAGCAATACGACAAAGTGATTCCATAGTACTAGGACACTCTTGAGGTACAAGTTCCACATGCAGTGGAACTACTCTTGAATAGAACACAGACACAACACATGACCATAGCTCGCCTCACAGGTTATGAAGTCACTCTGTTCCAACCCCATATCATCATCAAAAGGTGCAATATCCTCAACCCAGCTACGCTACTGCCTACTGTTCCAGTTGACAATCAGATTCATGACTGCTTAGAGGTAGTCGAACTAGTCACAAAACCCCGGTCTGATCTTACAGATGTACCTCTAAGTACACTAGAACACACACTGTTTGTAGACGGTTCCTGTATGCGTCTCCAATCAGGCGAACTTTCAGCAGCCTATGCTGTCACTACAGAAAACACCGTCCTTCTAGCAGCCAGAATACCCGTACATTCAGCACAAGCAGCAGAACTAATAGCTCTTACCCAAGCATGTGAATGGTCCAAAGGAAAACGAGTCAACATCTACACCGATTCGCAAAAAGCATTCGGGGTAGTCCATAACTTCGGCATCCTTTGGAAAGAGAGAGGTTTCCTAACCTCTTATGGAACCAAGATCCAACATGGAGATCTTATCCTCCAGCTACTAGAATCAATACACAGACCCACAGAAGTAGCCATACTGAAATGTAAAGCACACACCAAGGTCATAGACTCTATCACCAGAGGTAATTCTCTGGCAGACGCCGCAGCTAAACATGCTGCTCAAACAGAAACAGTAAACACCGAAACCACCATTAGAACTATCTGTCCAGTTATCGATCCCACCAAAGATGTAGTAGACATCCAAAACCCCGCCACAGAGACCGAAAAGAGAAAATGGGAGGAGGAGGGAGGTTCACACACAGATCAAGGTTGAGTAACAAAGGACAAGTCCAAATGGTTCCTCCCTGACATAATGGTTCCCGTAATGATAGAAACTGCCCATGGTCCCGCACATCTAGGAGAAAAAGGAATGCTAGACAGTCTGAATCTGATATGGCACAACAAGCATCTACGTGCAGCGGCTAAACAAAAAGTACGAACCTGTATGATTTGCTGTCAGTTCAATCCAGGGAAGAGTGTCTCAATTGAACAAGGAGGGTTCCATCCTCCAGATCACCCCTTCGAAGTCCTCCAAATGGACTACATACAGATGGAGAGATGTCGGGGACATAAGTATGTCCTCGTAGTAGTCTGTACTTTAACTCGATGGACTGAAGCATACCCTGTCCCAGACTATGGTGCCCAGATGACTGCCAAGCAATTGGTAAGGGAATTTTTCCCTCGATATGGGTTCCCAAGAGTCATATACTCTGACAACGGACAACCATTCTCCTCTAAATTGATGGAGGCTGTCTCCTTACTATTAGGATACACCTGGAAATTTCACTGTGTCCGACACCCCCAAGCTGCAGGTCTAGTCGAACGACATAATCAGACCCTAAAAACCAAACTAGCCAAGATCTGCGCTGACAAGCAAATAGACTGGGTTACAGCCCTTCCGGTTGCCCTCTTCTACATGAGAATGGTGGCACATTCCTGGACGAGTCTGTCCCCATATGAGGTCACATTTGGGAGGCCTCCGAATATCTGGGGTGTCCCGTCTCCTAAAAAGCTAATTGACATTGATGCAAATGTACTGACAGATTACTTGGCTTCTTTGATGTCTGCCCTACGTTCTTGCCGTTCACAGGTGGCTGCAGCTTTTCCAGACAAGACCACGCCCGACAAGCACTCCCTTCAGCCTGGTCGATGGGTGCTCGTCAGAAATTTTGACCGAACCACCCTCTGGAAAGAAGGTGGACGTCTCCCAAGCTGGTGCTGCTGACGACGAGGACCGCAGTCAAGGTCGAAGGACGGAAAGGGTGGCTCCACGTGAGCCACTGCAAGCCCTTCTACGGACCAACTCCTTCGGACGCTGTTGCTGATCCCGAGACCAGAGACACTAAAACATCAGACTTTAAAGACACTGAAACGACAGACTTTATTTCACCCCTTCCAGAACTTTTGCCCAGAGAAGAGTACAAATCGCGGCTACGATCTTATCCAAAACAGACTTGAGACATTGCACCTGACCTCGGCCTACCAGTGGCTATTTAAGCCCAAGACGGACGCTTGGTGAAGCGTTTGCTGGGAAGTGTCCGGTCACTGGTGCATATTTTACTCAGACTAAGCAGCCGAAATCATGAAGATAAAGACTCATTGTGCGAAACTGTTACAAAACACAATTTCCTTTTCCCTTTCTATCATGATTCTTACTTTCTGCATCATGGCCTGTCTAGGTTGGTTCCTTCATCTAGCTTTCCCACCATCTTCCCCCACGCCTTTGAACAACACCGTTATGCATTCACACGTAGATCTTCCTCCACATCTCACGAGCAGAAGAAAAGAGTTCTTCAATAACACGTTCATCTCCACACTCCACCAACATCAATTGGTGATTAACAGGACCAATTGTTGGGTCTGTGGTTTAATGCCACATTCCGTGCACGGAGGAATGCCTTTTATTCCTCTCCCTTTTGGCTACGCTGGATCTACCTATGCCCTCTCTATGATATTTTCCGCCTCTATCAGAAACATTCCTGAGACCCAAATCAAGAATGCTAGTACCTGGAACGAGATAAAAACAAAAACAGTACGTGCCGTCGAAAAGATGGTCACTTTTACAGCCACATGGGGACAAGCAGACAAAAGTGAAAACACCAGTTATTCCCTCTTTAATGACACTACCTCCTTTAGGAAGACATTTTCAGTCCAGAAGAGACAGACCGAACAGGGGGGATGGGCCGTGCCCCATAAGGGCTTATTCTGCGTAAGAGGAAAGGGCAAGGGTCAGAAAATGGGAAATAGTGAATGTAACAAGACGTACACCCTACCTGATCCAAATTTCCCAACGATGGCCACTGCCCCCAACACCTACTTTATCTGTGGACCTCACGCACGCACTTGGCCACCTCAAGGCTGGTCCGGAAAATGCTACATTGCATTTCTCCTCCCCCCCACCTACACCGCTCCAGCAGATTACCATCTCAGTGACCCTCCAACCGTAATTAACAGACGGCGAAGGGGGGCCATAGACGCTGAAGATACAGCAGGCCAAGAGGCCCGCGACTTCTTTAAAGGAGTCATCCCATTGTGGGGACCTATGATCAACAGCCGCCACATAAGACAACTGACTCGTGTAGTCCAGGGAGCCATAAACGAAACAGCTGGTGCATTAAGTAACATCACCGCTGAGATGGCTGCTGACAGACTCATGACGTTACAGAACCGTATGGTCCTAGACATCATACTGGCCGACCGTGGTGGCGTATGTGAACTGATCGGGTCCAGCTGCTGTATATTTATCCCAGATAATGCACCCTCGGTGTATTCCGCTATTTCCCGCCTTCATATACTTTCCAGAAAACTAGATGCAGACACTGGTGCCTGGTCCCTGACGGGTTGGCTCTGGAGCCTCCTGTCCTCATGGGGATGGAAGGTGCTTACAGTCATAGGTCTTGCTCTAGCTATTCTTTTCACCTGCTGCCTCTGTATTCAGTGCGGTCCAGCACTCTGTAGTTTCTGTATCACTACCTGCATTCCCAAAACCCAGTCCAGGAAGAAAGAAAAGGAAAGAATCATGTTACAGGAACAAGTGAACGACCTAATGAGTATAGAAGTGGACTAGAAAAGAAAATAATTTTAGAAGAGTATATTATGGGACAAGGAGGGAATGTGGAAAATGATATTTCTCGTAGGTTATGTCCCATCATACACCCTCTTCAGTCACGTCCCCGAGCCCATCATGCCGGAACACGAGCACGAACCGATCACGCGCTCGCGAAGTTGCACACGCACTCTCTTTCCCCAAAAATTTAAACGTACATCCTAATGGTCAAAGCAATTCCGAGAACCAGCTACCCCACTCAAACCGTACATTTCTGTGGTCAAACTGATGCCGAGAACAAGACCCCCCATTCGTAACCATTTCCCTATAATCGGGCCGATTCCGAGAAATGGGCCCCCTTCTGTTAAACCACGACAACCAATTCCGAGAAGAAGAGCCCCCGAATGCTGAAACACGACAAACAGACATCCTGTCACGACCCTCTCTCTCTTATCTAAGGAACCAGCCTAGTGTTACGTCTCTACATTTCTGTTTCTCTTGTGCTTCCTCATTCTAATCATGACACAGCCTTATCTCCTCTGCCATGTTTCCTCTCTGCATGACGCAGCCTCTTTACCTTAGTCATGACTTCCGTTTTATTGCAACATATGATCCGGGCCTGCATTGAAGGGAAGCTCCTTCCTCTTTTACATGTATAAATACTGTGTGTTCAGATAATAAAGTTAGAGATTCTTCCGATCCTCCTCAGGTGACGGAGCTCTCCCTTAACTCGAGTTACTGAATAAAGACCCTGAATTCAAACCACCACGGACTCTGCTCTTCATACTTGAACTTATTGATATTGTCTAGAAATTCCGATCAAGGTAAATTACTAAAATATTTACCACAAGGCGCTGATGATGGTAAAAGGAAAAGCTCAGAAATCACCTAAGTAAGAAGTTATGGGTAGGCTTCTTGAAAAAGCCAGGTCTTAAGGGCTTTACGGAACAGAGTGTGGGAGGAGATCACCTTGAGGTCATTGGGGAGTGCATTCCAGAGTCTGGGTGCAAGGAAGCAGAAGGACCTTCCGCCCCATCTGGCCTTGACTGTACGAGGGACAACTAGCAAGCTTTTGCTGGAAGAGCGGAGTGCTCTACCAGGGGTATAATAGGCCACCAGAGCGCGAATAGCTTCCGGACCAGACTCATTGAGGGCACAATGTGTAAGACATAAGGCCTTAAAATTAATCCTCGCCTGCATGGGGAGCCAGTGCAGATTTTTTCTGATGGCCGTGCCCGAAGAGCGTTTGGGGGCATCCACAACAAACCGGGCAGCAGCATTCTGCACAGTCTGGAGGCGATGGACCAGACCATTGCTAATGCCAAGGTAAAGTGCATTGCAATAGTCCAGTCTGGAAGCAATGAGGGCCATTACTACCTGTTTGCGTGACTGAGGGGAGAGATAATGAGTAATTTTTCTTAAGATCCTCAGCGCATTGCAACAGGTGGACACAGTCCTGCTTACCTGCTTGTCTAGTGAGAGAGTGGTGTCCAGAATGACCCCAAGATTGCGGGCGGATGGGGATGGCAAGGGGCAGGAGCCTAGTACAGAAGGCCACCAGTCCATGGACCAGATCTCACTTTTGCCCCCAAAAATGAGAACCTCCGTTTTCTCCCCATTAAGCTTGAGGAAGTTTTCAACCATCCAGCCGGCGACCGCCTCCATGCAGTTTTTAAAGTTGAGAGCAGTTATGCTCGCAGATTGAGAAATGGAGGCCATAATCTGCGTATCGTCGGCGTAGGAGAGAACTTCTAGCCCATAGGATCTTATAAGCCTGGCGAGTGGGGCGACAGACGTTAAAAAGCGTCGGGCTCAGTGAGGAGCCCTGAGGGACCCCACACTTCACCGCCTTAATGGATGACATATACTCGCCAAGCTTCACCCTTTGCTTCCGTTGGTCAAGGAAGGATGTTAGGAGGCTGAAAGCAGAGCCCTTGACTCCAAGCTTACTGAGTCGGCTGGCCAGAATGGTAGGGGACAGGGTGTCGAAAGCAGCCGTAAGGTCGAGTAGCACCAGTAAGGTGGTCTGACCGGAGTCGGCCTTAGAACGGATGCTATCGACAACCGCTGTAAGCGCCGACTCAGTGCTGTGAGTCCTCCGGAAACCGTGCTGTGAAGGATCAAGGGAGTTGGAACCGTCAAGGAAAGCGCTCAGATTATTTACAACACTTCTAGTAAAAGGAGTAAAGAAGAAATATGAATACAAATAGCTACATATTCAAGTACCCCTTTTTGCTTACCATTCCTTCCTTACCACAACTAGCTTGGAATTCAACACTGAAAGTTGATCTTGGCTTGAAACAGGAAGTATATTTATTTTCACCAAGTATTTTAAAAAACATTTATGCAAACTTCTCTCATATTTTCCTGCAACTTCAGTCAAGGATATAACTAAATGCTGATCAGTTTTGTTTTCTGTCAAGCACCCAAGTATCTATTGTGATGTCAGGCCTGCTCAAATGGGAAATAGCATGAAACAGTCAATTGAATTTGAGGTATAACTGTGACTTTCCTAAGAATCTGAAGTATCTTTGCCAGTGGAAAGATTTCCCTGATAGTGAGAGCTTTGAAGCTTCTGGTAACTGCCTCATTTGGAGCAGTACTTGAACCGAGAGATTTTAAGTACAAGTATAAGTAGCAGTAGTTCTGTAAGGAAGAGCAACTATTACATTCTTTGCCAATAAAAAGAGGAACTACAGATACCTCGGGAAGAAGGGACTGACAGGAGGAGCTGTAAACATGCTTTCCAGTGTCTGTGAAAATGATCCTGACGAGGCTGGAATCCAGAACTCCGCATAGCTGGTCTAATGTAGCCTACTATCAATTGCACTTTGTTTTTAAATGGAGAGCTTAAAGCCAATAAATTGAAAGATACTAGACATCTTTAATTGGGTAAATCATTCATCAGCTCTGTTGCTTTCATGGGATGTCAGCAAAGAAGGCAACTTGAGGAACACAGGATGTCTTTCAGGCAAACACAAATGTAAAACAATTCCTAAAGGCGAACCATCTGGCCTAGGGCTAAGGTGGCGGCACGCGGCTAATGGGTGATTTTGTCGCCCGTGACGCCAGAATCATGGATAGAAGCCCATGTGCGTACGGAGACACTCTCAGGCCACTAACATCACAATTTTTTCCCCATTATCTTTCCAGTTGTCAGTCCCGCTCCAGAGGAGGTGAAGTTGTTGCTCCCAGCTGTAGGATTACTGCTGCACCAACCTCAATTGCGCACATCAAACGGCTAGTGCTGCTTAGGCGGTTGTTCTCATCACTTTCTGGTTCATTTGGTGTAACACTGCTTAAAGAAAAAAGTGCTTGGCCTGTTTGAACTCTACAGTGCTATGCCTGCAGAGCACCCAGGAGCTGCGAACCAATTTAGTTGAGATGAGTTGAAGCAAGGCAATTACTACATTGGTACCCAAAAGAATACTCAATAAAAGCCCAAAAGAACTCAAGGAGCCCAGGGCACTTGATATAATGACTAAGCACACTGGAAAAGTAGATTCGCTAAAAAAGAATATACTTGTGATGGGTTCACTAAACTCTGCAAACCGGAATAACGCTGGGGGAATAACATAAGCGGACTCTTGCGGGATAATGGAGGTGGCAGGAGTTGGCGCTGGTGAACAGGCTGGATCAAGTGTAATGTCTGTGCAGACAAGTCAGGCAAGCACCACATTGGGCCTTTTGGAAGATACCATGCTTAATGTTACCTCATTGAGTGTGTCACATGCTGCAAAAATAAAACCATGGTAGATTTTTTTTGGTCCCAACAGTAGGGGCATGGGCTCTGGGCTCCAAATCTCAGTCACTATTCCGGAAGCTGGGTTTGGGCATTCTGGTTCCTTGGGATCAAATCAGTTGCTGCAATTGAAGACCATAATGACTTGTGGCCTCAATGGCCATTTAATCCATGGGTGTTCCACTAGTGGTAATGCACTGCTGCCGGCTGCTGCGGAGAAGGGCAGCATATTCAGGTCCTGGACTTGGTCAATAATGAAAACAATGAAATTAGGTTGCTTGAAAATCAGGATGCACTAGAAGCTTTTTTTCCCTCTCTGACCCCTCAGAAACTTTAAGTTTTGGTCACCACAGACTAGGAGCCCGATGGGACCCTAATGGGGAAAGGGGTCAAGGTCTCCATCAAAGGGGGCCATAAAGGCTGAAAAGCAGGTTTTGGAAGTTCTGCTAATGAGGTAATTTTGACTCACTTGAACGAGGATGACCTACAATGCGGCCCTGAAGTTGTTGAACTAACGCCAAACAATGTGACCATCCGGGATGCATAGTTCTAACAGAAAATACCTTCGAATTTGGTAATAATCAGTTTAAAAAGATCAGAGGTGTCAGTATGGGAGCTAAAGCAGCACCATCAGTATCTAACATCTATATGTGACAATTTGAATTGAAATTCAGTTACAATGAAATAGACCCTTTTTTTTTAATCAATACAACATTGTTCATGTTACATTGACTATATTTTCTTCATCTGGGTAGACACCGAAGAAAATCTTGAGGAATTCTTAAAATGCCTCAATGTAACATATGTCAACCTAAAATTTACAGCACACACTAGTAACCAACAGGTAGAATTCCTTGATATTATGATCAAGTAACAAACAGGGCATCTGGAAATGGATATTCACCAAGACCACCGCCAGGAATACTCTATTACACTTTGAGTTACGACTCTAGATCACAGAAACAAAGTATCCCTTTCAGGCAGTTTCTGCGACTGCGCCGTAATTGTACAAATCTTGCGGATTATGACTCCAAAGCAGTAACAATGAAGGCTAAATTTCTAGCTAGAGGCTATCCACACCGACTTATATGAGAGGCCCTGAAACTAGCAAGACTTTATGACAGAGATCATCTATTACAATCTAAAAATCCTAAAAAATGCGACCAATTGGTATGTATTACTAAACATTCCACAATGAACGATCAAGTTAAGCAAATAATCAATGCCAATTGGCATATATTTCACAGTGACCCTGGTCAACTTCTGAAACTCAAAAAACCTCTATTCGTGCACAGACACAACAAAAACATGAAAGACATAGTCCGATCGCATTTTAACTCCAGCCTACCTTTTATACAAAAAACCATTGAGGGCGAGTCACCAGTTAGAGGAACTTTCAAATGTCTTCACTCAAATTGTAAAGCATGTGAAGGGGTAATAGAAGGACACACTATCGCAAATAATGGCTATACCATTAATTCCAAAACTATGAGTAACTGTAAAACCGATAATGTTATTTACTTGATTGTCTGTCCATGCAATTTAGGTTATGTGGGTGAGACATCAAGAGCTGTGGCAACACAGCTCCTTGAACATCGCTCTGCGATCCGCACTAGTAAGTTACAGGCACCTGTAGTAAAACATTTTCAACAATATAAACACTCTGATAATAATCTCAAATGGAATATTCCGGAGAAAATCAATAACTCAAGTGAGAACCGTAATGAGGAAATTAGAAATATACGTGAAGTTTAATGGATATTTACCCTCAACACAAACAGAAAAGGATTAAACAGTGATCTGCCATGGTAAAACACATTATTTAATAATGTTTGATCTTTGTGCATGACCAGACCTTGAGCAGTAAGAGTTTTAGTTTTAATATGTACAACATTTGTCAGGAATATGAACTCTTTAGATCTGTTCTAGTCATTTAGTAAGCACCCAGTCATTCAGTCTGCTTTCTAGCTTCATTGCCGGACCTGTACGTAATTCGAGCTCACGTGACAAGCTTGTTGCATTTAAAAACTCAAACAGGAATCACTCGCGTTCAGCATAGCTTCCTGAGATTCGTCCTGTGCGGCATAGCCTGAAGTAAGTTTATCCAGCTAACTTTCACTCTTGATCCCTCTATGATCTAATTTTCCCAGAACTCGGGAATTCTTTAAGTATTCTCTTCTGTTTTATAAAATACCCCTCACCCTGATTTCAAACATTGGCTTTTGACGCCCATGTATTTACGTAACTTTTATACTACGTGAAAAGCCAGCAGACCGCGCACAGACCGGCATATCCTCACACAACTTTGCGCTTTTAAAACCCAGATCCGTACACGGACTACATTGCTGTTCCCAGTCATTCTCCACTGAACGCCTAACTGAGCAGACGTTCAGGTAACTGTGTTAACTGGAGGCAGTGCCTTCATATATAGATTTATCAGTTTAACTGATCCCATTGAAGACATGTGATTCACTTTTCAATCCAATTCTATAGCAGGACCGGAGGCTTCTGATTATGCGGTCTCCATTTCTTTACTGGACTCACCGCAGCCAATGAAAGTAAAACTACACAAAGTAAAAACATCATTACCCATTAGGCTTTGAACCATGCCTCCTTATCCCAGCCAATGGCAACATCACAAAGTATACAAAATAGAGAGGCTCCATCCTGGCTTCCTCTTTCTTTGCTGCTCTGCAGCTCAGATAAGTGCATGGTATTGTGGGGATTGTTGATTTGTGCCTTGGTGCGTGCGTTATTGGCTTTGCAGCGCAACTGTTTCATTTTTCCCCTACCGGAGCGCTGCTCCGCTTGGTTTAGGTCACGCGCTCCTTGCCGCTTACCTCCCCCAGGATACAAGCGCGTGTCGCTGTGCCCCCTTGTTCTGCCCAATACCGCTGCCGCCAGCTCTCTGGTGTTTGTGATCGCGGCTCGCCATCGGAGGGATTTCCCCCCCCCCCACCCCCCTGGGAGTGAGATGCATGTCGGAGCCCGGCCGGGCCGCCAGCGTGCGCCTCGGGAGCTCGCACGCGGCCCTGTGCGCGCTCAGCTCCTGTTTTCTGCCAGATCGTCACCCTGCCCCCGGCTGAACGGGGGAGTACTACGCAGCAAATCCAGGAGCCAATCCGGGCCATTTTCAAACAGATAAGGCACCGTTTTCCATACAACACACTTCAGGCTTTGATATTTGCCTTTCCAGGACTCCTGGAAACTAATTTTTGGTGCCCCTATTCTGTCTGCAGCTAAGGGTTATTCCCTCCATTAGTCCTAGAGTGGGACTTTATATTGCTGCATTGACTTTTGGTAGTCCATGGAGGACATTATTGATAGGAGGCTTGATGCCAAACTAGATAAAGCCCTTTCATCCGCCCTGTTGCCAATAATACAGAAATTGGAGCTTCTGGTTCCCCCTGCCCCTAACCTTCCTCCCACAGGATCATCCTCGGTCCCAGATCCCCTCCCTCCTTCAGAACCCCTGGGTCTCCCCTGGCCTCATGCACATACATATTCAAAGCCATGCAAGTTCAAAGAGAACACCCAAGATGGCGCCCCTGCCCTTCCCCCTCCACGATCCTCTCCTATTCCTATTCATGATACCACTACAGATACAGAAACAGACTCCTCCCAGGAGTCTAGACCTCGCAAGTGCGCTAAAAAGCATAAACACTCTTCCTCCCCAGTCCAAGCCTCTCCCTTCATGTTTGATCGCTCGGACATTGTCGACCCTTGGTCCTCTGACTGGATCCCTCCCCCTGCAGTGGCAGAATACATGCAACCTCACTTACGTAAGGGTTTTGATAAGAAAGTTAGAGCTCGTCTGAAATCGAATGCCCCCATCCAGACTTGGCTCACAAGGTGGCGCTAACTCCGGACATCTTAAAAGACTACAAAAAAGACCCTAAGAAGGGGATTGATCGCGCCCTCCGGACATGCCAAGATAAGGTTCTTGACCTATCGGGCCCTTTAGCCAAAATTCTTGAGTTAGCCCTCCAGGCACAGGAGACAGGGACCACTATTCATCACGAAGTCCTGGATGGTTGGGTGCAGAGGGCGATTTGTATGTTGGGTAACGCTAACTGCGCTTTGGCCTCTGAACGGCGCAAGTCTGTATTGCTTAGAAATGATCCTCAATTGGTGGAGTTGGCCTCATCTGAACCGGGCCCTTTGGCTGAAGGGCAACTTTTTGGCGAAAAGTTCGTGAAGGACATTGCCAAATTCGTGAGCACCTTTGCCTCCCTCGATAAATCACAAGCTTCCCTTAAGAGTGCTCCATCAGGTCTCTGGTAGGGCCGGCCTTGGCAGAGGACGCTCGACCGGCCGCTACACAAACCCAAGTCCTCAGAGAGGCTTCACCCCCAGACTCAGAGGTTACACCCAGGAGCCCGAGCAGGCCGCCTTCTACCCCTCTAGGTCTGTGGTAACAGGGGTCGCTTCAACAGAGGTGTTAACCGTGGATACCAAAACTTCCGACTCCCAGTCGTCTGGTAAGTCCTGTATGAACGTCAATTGCCCTAGGGGGCAGGTTGTTACACTTTGTTGTCAATTGGTCAAGTCTCACCACAGATGTGTGTGTCCTTCAGACTGTTCAGGGCTATCAAATAGAACTTTTGGATTCCCCCCCGTCAGGTGCCCCCCCCTCGTCCTCTCCCTTTTTTCCATCAAGAACAGATTTTTATAGACTTCGAACTGCAAGAGCTTTTGGCCAAACAGGCTATTGCTGTAGGACCGTTCATCCCCGGAGGATTTTGCAGCAATGTCTTTTTGGTTCAGAAGAAGGGAGGAGGTCAGCAACTAGTCTTGAACTTAAGAGACTTCAACTATATTGTAGTCTACAGGCATTTCAAGATGGAAGGTATCCATCTTCTGAGAGATCTCCTGCTGGAGAGGGACTGGATGGTCCGGCTGGACCTGAAGAATGCCTATCTTACAGTACCAGTTTGCCCCTTACATCAAAAATTCTTGCAGTTTCAATGGAAAGGGCAGTGGTACCGCTATCGCGCTCTCCCTTTTGGTCTGTCATCGGCCCAGTGGGTCTTCACCAAGCTCCTGAGACGAGTGGTTTACCGCCTTGGGGAAATGGGTGTGCGCCTCATTGTGTACCTAGAAGACATGTTTATTCTGGTGCAGGATTTATTTATTTATGAGGTTTTATATAGCGCTGCTGGACCCAAGAGTATCAGAGCGCTTTACAAGGTAGGTAGACATATTAAGAAATAATAAACAATTTACAATGTGTAGGAAGATTCACAGAAAGGTGAAACCATTGAATTGAATGCGTGAGGGGGGCAGAGAAGCAACGGGATAAAACGGGAGTTGAAATTAGGGAGAGAAGGGGGTGTAGAGAAGGGGAGTGAGAGAATGGAAAGAAGGAGAGGGGATGGGTAAAATGTGATTAGACCGTACAAACCAACTAAACAAAAACTATAAAAAAGCGGAATGGGAGGGGTAGAAAGAGTTTAGTGAAAGCAGATTCAAAAAGTGAGGGGCATTGGTGAGGCCAGACAGAGGGACACCTTGTGGAGGGGTAGCGTAAACAAAACAAATATATAAGGCAATGTCAATGATGGGCTGCCAAGGAATAGAAGGAGGAGGTAGGAAAAGGGAGAATATAGTTACGTTTAGACAATGCAAAAATAACAGCAAATGTGATAATTCAAACGGATATAAGCTAAAACCTAAAATACAACATCTAAAAATTAAACATATAAAATGAAAAAGGGACGCATCATACATTAAGTACAAAAAGCTCAAATATAAACAAAAAGGATATAAAATACATTAATACTGACAACGTAGTGAGCTCATGGACGTGAATAAATGTCGCTGAATTAAAATATAAGCTGCGAAGATAGAGCAATATAATATGAATATGTAAAATCAATCAACATGTATAACCAAAAAAGGGGAGATATGCCAAATTAAACCCCGATGAAATATCACATTAATAAAAAATGAATAATGCACAGCAAAAAGAGGGGGGATATAAATATGTATAACCAAT
Organism: Lissotriton helveticus; assembly: GCF_964261635.1. Taxonomy (NCBI): domain Eukaryota; kingdom Metazoa; phylum Chordata; class Amphibia; order Caudata; family Salamandridae; genus Lissotriton; species Lissotriton helveticus. The sequence continues at coordinate 1,040,079,691 of NC_136061.1, forward strand.
ATATAAAATCAATAACGAAAGATTTAAATTAGAAGGGAAGAGTAGAATGGAGCATCAGTGAGATGGGTGGAAAGTTTGAGGAAGAAGACAAGCGCAAGAAATATGTAGGGTGAATATGGCTATAAAAAGATATCGAAGAGAGATAGAAATAGAATAGAGTGATTAGGTCTAAGAAAGATATAGAAGAGAGATAGGGAAAACAAGGAGAGAGAGCAATATACTTTGAGGGATGAGGTAGTATGCTGGCGTTATACAGTCAATTTACAATCAGGGCTCTCTTTAAAGATGGCCGGCGAGTTAGTAGGGGAGGAGTGAGTCCTTTATAAGTGTCTATTAATCAACAAGGCAGGACAACAACAACAAAATACAAAACGGCAAAATGGAGGCCTAAAAAACATTGCTCGGACTTTAAGCAACAAAATGGTCACCACAAATCTGAGACAACAAACAAACAAGGAGGAGAAACAAATAAATAAATTAAGAGTCCCAGAGGGTAACATCGTAAAGCTTGCCATGCTGCAAATAGTCATCTCAGCTGAATGCCGGGCTCAAGAGCGTCAGTGGGTTTCCCGTCTTTTGACCACTCAGTGTCTCTCCCGAGTATATGCACAGCCTTCACTGAGGCATTCCGTGATGAGAGAGGGGTCTGTCGGTGGGTTGCCTGGCATGGAGCCCTCTCACCGTTCTGCTGTGTGCCAGATATGCGCCAAAATCTCCTCAGCTGAAGTCACCCTTGTTGTGGGTCGCCTGACACCTCCCCTCTACTCCGCAGGGTATCGCATACAGGGCACAGCAACTCTTGGTACCACGCTCGCCCCACGCAGTCCGTGGTGACTGCCTGCGGGTGAGCGGACTGTGACTGTCGTGGTCCCTGCATACGTCCTGCGTCACACTGCCAGTCCTGGCCTCATACCATATGCCTTTGCCAGTTCACTCCTAAATTACTGACACTGGGCAACGATGTTCAATTTTACAACACGTTGGGGTGAAAGAAGAGGACACTACAGAGCAAGATAAACTGCACTACCATATCAGAAGAAACTATCAGTACATACCACAAGAGTACGCCTCTTCTAATTTTTGACAATCTTCCTTGCTCAACGGGGTCCAGCATGCCTTGACTTCAGCAGGCTTGTTGAAAAACCAGTGATGGGACACAGGCTCGTATTCACTGACAGCATCTACCATCTCAAATGAAGTTGATGAAGTAGGGGAGGGTCCCGTTTGCTCCTCTGAAATAATTTCAGGGACCGCACTCAAGCATCCTCCTCCCTTTTCTGCCGCCGTCTCGCAGTGCACGAGTTCTTGGGACAAATGTCTTCCATTTGCTTATCCAAATGTTCTGCGCATTATAACTGCAGCTTACACAGCTGTCAAGCTCAACAGCAGTCCCAGACGTCTGACAAAAGCACTGGTACGCACAGGCACATCATTGAAGAGGAAACGGACAGTTTCAAGTTTCACATTGTGTTGTGTAATAGAAGAGGAACGGTGGTGCATTGCATTGTGCCAGTTGGAAGCGCTGTTATTGGGGTAACTACCAGTCCGCTACTTTCACGGACAGTCCACGAATGTAACCATCGTTTGTTGTTGGATCAGACTCTTCTTCTCACCCACTTAGAGTGGACGATGTCCGTGTTACAGGATCTAGGCTTCGTCATCAACATCAAGAAGTCAATGATAATCCAGAGTCAATAGATAGAATTTCTGGGTTTTCTGATAAATTCTGTTTCTGCTCAACTTCTCCTTCCCTTGAGCAAGATCAGGTCTATCAGGAGGGAAATCAAGTCCACTCTGTCCCAACAGATGATTTCTTTGGGAGTTCTGGCAAGAATTGTGGGCCTGTTGGCTTCATCGATCCAAGCCATCTTCCCGGGCCCCTTGCATTACCAGAAGAAATTCCACTACGACCATCTCATTCCCTTATCCCCAGAAGCTCGAGAGGAGCTTTGTTGGTGGCTGGAACACATGACAGCCTGGAATGGTCGGGCAATCTTCGGCGCAGCCCCAGACGTGGTTGTCGAGTCCGACGCCAGCCGATAGGGCTGGGGCGCTCGGTGTGGAGACTTTGTCAGAGGCGGATGCTGGTCAGCAGACGAGTTAAAGTTGCACATAAACTGCCTCAAACTGTTAGCCGGCTCATTTGCGATCAGGTCAATTTCCCCTCTGAAAAGCAATTGTTGCATCCTCCTACGAATGGATAATGTGTCAGCGGTGAGATAGATCAACCGCCTAGGGGGAACGAAGTCCCGTATGTTGGTCAGCATAGTGAAGGAGTTCTGTCATTTCTGCCTGGATCACAAGATCACTGTCATAGCAGAATACCTTCCGGGGAAGCTCAATCAGGTAGCAGATTGGAACTCCAGGTTCTTCAGGGACTACAGCGATTGGAGGCTTCACCCCACTCTGTTTCCCCAGATCATGAGTATGCGAGGCCCCTGCAAAATATATCTATTTGCCTCTTGCCTCAATGCTCAGCTCCCCTTGTTCTTCAGTTGGAGACCGGATCCCATGCCGATAGGAACAGATGCGCTTTCTCACCATTGGGGGCAGCAGAGGAACTTTGTGTTTCCTCCGTTCGCCTTGATCCCGGGAGTGGCGGCCTTTGTCCGTCGGCAGATGGCTTAAATAGTGTTGGTGACACCTTTGTGTAAGACTCAGTCATGGTTTCAACTCTCGATATTCCCGATGCTTCTCCAGGACCCAGTGGGGGCCTGCCACCCGCTGGTCCTGCAGAACCAACTAACTCTGATGGTGTGGACGCTCTCAGGAGACATGAGAGCATTGCAGGCCTTTCACAGGCAGCTGCCAGCTGCATAAAGCAGGCTTGGGGTCCATCCACCCAAAATCTATATTCAGCTTCCTGGAAGAGATGGGTGGGTTGGCGCCTTCAACGGCAGGTGGATCCCGTGGGATCAGATGTGGCTGAGATTTTAAACTTCCTTTCTGAGTGTGTGGAATCAAGCCTGGCCTACAGATCGGTTAAAAACTTCAGGTTTGCTATCTCAGCAAGCCACGACCATATTGATGGCAAACCTGTGGGTATGCATCCCCTGGTATGTAAATTGCTTAAAGATGTCAGGGTGGCTAATCCCCCCTCGTCCCAGGTACTCTACCCTATGGGATGTTTCCAAGGTCCTTTCTCTTCTTGAATCTTGGCCGAATAATACAGATCTTTCATTGAAACAATTATCTGTCAAGCTTACCATGTTGCTATGTCTAATCTCCTGTTGCAGAGTTTCTGATGTGCGAGCTTTGGATCTAGCAGGCAGAATGTTTTCTCCACAGGGTGTTTCTTTCGTGATCACGAGACAGACGAAAACGATGTCACGTTTGGTGGAGTATCCTTCTTTCCCTCATAATAATAAACTATGTGTTTTGCAATGCTTGAAATGTTATGAAGAACGTACTCTGGCACACAGGTCTGACTCGTTGGGTCGGTTGTTAATATTGATTCAGAAACCGTTCAAACCAGTCTCTGCTGCCACATTGGCTGAATGGGTTAGGTAAGAAGCAGGTATTGATATTTCAGTCAACGGTGCCCATTCTGCGAGAGGAGCTATGGCCTCCAAAGCTTACATGTTGGGATCTCGTTTAGAAGATATCCTGAAGGCAGATGACTGGTCTACTGATTCTATGTTTAAGGTTTTTTATTATAAGCCTATATCTCATGTTTCTTGATGAGCTTTGAACAAGCATAATCTGAAGCCTTCGGTCCTGCTATAGAATACAAAATGGTCAGCTATTGCGACAAGAATTTTAGATTCTATTGAGGACACGGAGGCGAGGATTATCCCACCCGTTAGGACAGTTTATTTCAACTGTTAAGTTGTTTGATGGTTATGTTCATAACAGTATTAAATGCCCCCACTATGAGAATCAAATTTGTGGGTTCCCTTTCTCAACCTCGTTTCTGTTTTAGGAAATGATTCCAACAAGAACTGAATGGTTACTCCGGATGGAGACGGATCATCCCCTTGGGAGAAGCAGATGACCTCAAGATCTGTGGATTATATTCTCCGTTGAGAATGGAAAAAGAACTGTTTACCTCGCCGTTGAGAGTTGAGACTTTGTTTTGGTTCGTACTTACAGACTGAGTTCGCACAACGAAAGAGGAAGCCAGGATGGTACCTCTCGATTGTGTATACTTTGTGATGTTGCCATTGGCTGTGATAAGGAGGCGTGGTTCAAAGCCTCATGGGTAATGATATTTTTACTTTGTATAGTGTTACTTTATTTGGCTGCTGTGAGTTCAGTAAAGAAATGGAGACCGCATAATCCTCGCCTCCATGTCCTTAAGAGAATCTAAAATTCTTGTCGCGATAGCTGGAAAATGTTGTATTCCTTTCTATTTTTGCAGAGCTATGCACAATTAATGGCGAGCTATTAAAATTGTAAATATTTATAGATAGTTCACACCCATATTTGTATTTCCATATCAATATTGAGATATTATACAGAACCAACATTGAGAACCACACTCTACACTGGGATCTATTCTATACAGAAACAGTACCCGAAGTGAGCATTAGATCAATATATTTATGACCTTATCATATATGCTCTCGATTGTTAAACGCTATCTAATTGCTGGACATTGGTCTGTTTTTCTATCATACGCACAGGTCTTGCGTTTTTAAACCTTGCAGAAACTCTACGATCTGAATCGGTTGCTTCTTATATACATAAAGTAAACTGTCTTTTCCTTCTCTATTCTCTATTCTCTGTTCATGGTTATTTTTCCTTCCTCTTTTCTTTACCTCTTGTTCCTTTTCTCAGTTTCTCTTTAATATGACATGTTTAAAAAAAATAATTCACGTTGGGTGAAGGCAAACATCCGATATGGTCACCTATCACGGGGCTTTCTTTGTGGTAATACGTGGTCATGTAAAGCAGTGTTTGAACATGGAACTCAGTGTGTTTTTTTAGAATTGCATGTTTATAAGGTTTTTATTTTGTAGTGTCATGTATTCCTATAGGTTCTGAATCGATCCCCCTATTCCTGACCCTATTCTAGTTAAACAAACCAACAAGTTAACTAGCAGTCAGCCCATGAGGCAGAAAACCCCCATGATGCAGATACCGTTATCTGACGCAGTCACACTACGGCACAGGAACGTGTTATCTGATTAGGTCATAACGCTTGCGATCTAATTAGACAAGCGATATTCCTCCAGCCCCTGATAAGGCATACGGAGTTCTCATAACAAATCAAACCTATGACAACCTGGGCAAAACCCTGCGGCCATTGTTTTGATTTCACCGAGAACTTCAGTAAAAGAATGTGCTAACGAGCAAGTCGTATGACATCCTTATTGACGTATCTATGTCCATCCTTACGTCAATCTCGGCACCTTAAAGGTATAAATATTACCGATCTTGCCCTATGCAAACACACGCGTGGTGACGAGACGGAGCAGCCATACTTGCCGAAGCCAAGAGCAGAGCAGACCCCGCTGGCAGCAGCCCCGCCTTCCTGACGCGCTGAGAGAAGCTGCTTTCTCCTGCCGAGAATTCCAGCACCGGCGTTTCCGGGTAGCCCTCGCAGGCAGCCTGGAATATCGAGACCAGAGAGAGAGATACCATTCCTCATTCATCCTAACTTCCAGGTACAGAACTGAATAACCCCTCGCAGAGAATTCTTTAGTTATTCACTTGGCAAAAACAAACTTAACTTAAACTGTAACTTTCTATTCCCGCCCACGTATTAGGCTTAGGTCAGGTACACGGGGTAGGCGTATCTAGAAACACCAGTTGAGCACGTTTAGTCAAATGTATATGTGTATGTAATTTATTTTATTCATTTTAAAACATCTTATGGCTTAGAAACCATATCAATGTTTTTACAGTATTATTTTATACTATTGCTTTTAATGTATGCACTTTACTTAACTATAAGTATTGCAATAATATCGATCCATTTCTCTTGTATGAGAAAAGAGACTGATCAATAAATAACACCTTTTTATTGAACACGCCCGTCTCTTCCTTTTCTTTACATTCTGATGAGACTAAGAATGCACGTACTGACTGAGTAAAATAAATTGCCTTTTGTTCACACGACTCTCGAGATATACTCTTGATTAGGGGAGAGCAAAGTTGTCATGTTCTATGGTTGTCAGAAACTAAATCCCTTCTTGTCTAATCAGGGAAGTTAAGTCCTCCTTGAACATTCGAGAAAGTTTCTAGTGAACTCTGAGCTAAGCTGGCAAACCCAAAACTTTAAGTTTAGTATCGACAGTAGTAGACCTAGTTAACGTCTGGCCTAGGCCTTTACTGCTGTAGGTATTATTCCAATGCGCAGAGCCTATTGGGATGATAGGAACTACACTACATGGCGCCCAACGTGTTTGGAAAGGGCGATAAAACTAACGTAAGACATTTAGAGTAACTCAGTCGTGCTTTCTCACTCAGACCCCTTTTCCCAAATACTCCAAAGACGTCTGGAGTGGGTGAAAGGTTATATCTGCCAGACCTCGCAGGAGGGAACTCCTATGTATGGTTCTTGGTATAGTCAACGTTGAAGGATACACTGTTCCAAAATATTGTGCATCTAATCTTTGTTTCCATAAGAAACCTGATCTGCAAACAAAAGAAATAACCTTCAGGACAGTAAAATGTCAGACAATGAAGAAGAAAGAGAGGCAGTTAGATTAGCAGCTGAACTCGCAGCGGCTGATGCTGCAGCACTAGATGCGGACGGGGATATAATACTCATCCCGGTCATCAAAAGGAGATCTATAACCCTGAAACTTATAGAAAATGGACTGACACCTAGAGGTGGCACAGTCATATTTGTAATTGAGGCACACGAATATCGGCAGACAGAGGTATACTATTCATGGATACATTTTCCAGCAGCAAATGCTGTAACAAAGTACTTCCACTATTACAAAATAGAGGAACCTCCTAATGAGTACACTCCTTTCGAGGAGGTGGAAGTACCACTCAAATTTCAAGAGCATTTGCTCTTATTTGATGGCGCCCTAAAACATAACAATCACATCACCAGGCTCGGTCCTTTAGGTAGACCAGGAGCAACGTGGCCGGTCCTAGCCGGATACACACCACATCCAGACATCAATGGGATGTCTGCAGCAGAGCTGTTAACACAGCTAAAACAATTAATAAAAATTCATAGACAATTAGTTCAGTATGTGATGCGGACATCAACAATTCAGCCAGCGATTAAACTTCCACAGCTGACCCCTCACCAGGGGAACACAAATAAAATTACACCACAGAACATCCAATCCTGCCTAGGTAAAGTACCGGCTAAACGGGAACAAATACCATTCTGGCTAGCGCAGAAAATCACCCAAATAGAGGCGGTGTTTCCTGACACCACCCCGCTAGAAAAGCACAGGATTCTGACTATCTGCCTTCCAATGGGAATCGCACCACACATTGAGGACTGTGACACTTGGGGTACAGTCTTTGCTTCCATCTACACAAAAACGCACGGTGTTCCATCCATTTCGGTAATACCAGATGTGCTAAAACAAATTCAAGATGAATATGGACCTGAACCCGCTTTAACTCTTGGTATGAAATTACTAAAAGACTTCAAGCAGGTCTCGGCTATATTATTAGCCAACATAAAGGGAGAAGCAGCAAACGTGGCGATCCGCCAGAGGTTAAAAGAGATAGATATAGCAGACCAACCAGCTGAAATTGCCAGAATCATAGAAAAATCCTATGAGGAACTAGGTAGAGATAGTTTAGGTGGAATACCAGTAAAACCACAACTGACTGAAAGTCCAGAAAAAATATTTTTTAATAACAATTCACCAAAAAAGAACTGGGATGGAAACAAACAATCCAATCCTAAAGAAAAGAAATTCCAGTCCAGAGGAAGGTCTCCTAGGCGAAGAGAGAAATCTCCGAACCAAAGACACAGGTCACCTCAGAGTGACCCCTCTGGGAAAAGATATAACCTTAGAAATAGGGATAATATTAAAAAGCCTGATAGATATCAAGACATTGATACACGTCCCTCTCAATCTTTTCAGACTTCCTCGCAGAAATCGGAAAGAAGAGGACGATCAGAACAAAGAGAAGAGCACACCAAGTCCAAAGACAAGGAACCTGCTCAACTAAAAAAGAAATTACAATTTCCAAAAAAGAAGGTAGCCAGTATCAAGGTAGTTAACAATGCCGAGAATACTGAGGACACAACTGAAAAACGGAGAGTGGGCTCAGACAATGCTAGACAGCGCAGCAGAAGTGAGCATAGCTCGCAAAGTCCTTATGAATCATCTGGAGACAGTGGACACGAATGAATATCTTCAAGTGGAAACTGCTGACACCAGAGTTAGCAAACCTCACAAAATATACGAAATAACATTGCGTATAGAGGGAGATAAGACTAGGAAAATAAGGGGACTTTTTTGGGATAATCTCTCCAAGGGCTATGACATCCTTCTAGCTGAAAAAGACTGGCCACCAGAGTTTGTAAGGGAGTGCCCTCATGGCGAAGAAGTAATTATGCCTGCCTTCTCGAATCATATCCCGATTCATAAAAAATACACACTTGCCAGAAAATGGGCAGTGGCTTTAGCTCCTGCCTTATATAAAAATCATGTAGGATGGGATGAGGACTCTCCTCCTCACAAAATCCAGTTAAAATCACAACCAACTGCACAAAGGCAGTACCCAATTAAGCAAGAAGCTAAAAAACAGGTAAATGAAATACTAGATCAGCTAGAATACCAGGGGGTGATTGAAACTTGCACCTCACAAATGAACAACCCTTTGTTTCCGGTCTCCAAACCAGACAATTCATATCGTCTAGTTTTGGATTACCGACACCTTAACACATGTTGCAAAACTTTTGCAGTGCAAAACTCACACAGTGCTGCACTAATGAATAACATAGTGCGCAAAAAATACAAAACAACATTAGACATCTCTAATGGATTCTTTTGTCAAAACATAGCACCAGAGAGCAGATATTTAACTGCATTCTCAATAAATGGCACTCAAAAACAATTCTGTCGGTTAGCCCAGGGGTACAAGAACAGCCCGGGGGTATTCTCAGCGAGAGTAACAGAATTACTACAACTATATGATGATGAAGCATTATCTTATGTCGATGACATTTACTTAACAGATGATGACTTGGAGACTCACTTGAAGAGAGTGAACACCATAATACTTGGGTTCGCAGCAGAGGGTTACAAATTCAACTTTAAAAAATCCAGAATTGCCCATCTGACAGTCCTATTCTTAGGATATGAGTTATCAAGTGAAGGCAAAAGCCTGGCTGACAATTTCCTAGAGAAATGTGCCGTAATCCAAGCACCTAGAACACTAAAAAACCTACAGTCGATTCTAGGCTTCCTAAATTTCGGAAGAACATACATTGCAAATTACGCAGAAAGGGTCAAACCCCTTTATGATCTGATAAAACCAGATTTTAAAAGATCCAATTGGACTCAAATACACACAGAAATTTTGAGATCCCTACAAACAGACATGCTAATTAAAACAAAATTAGAAACACGTGATAACACACGCAATCTCGTGATTCGAGTCATCCCAGGAAGATGCGGATTCACATACCTGACCTCTAATGAGGGAGAAAAGGTACCAATTGCATTCAAATCACACTTGTACACAGAAGCTGAACAGAAATTCAGCAACAAAGAAAAAATTGTTCATGCAGTTCAAACCGCAATAGCTAGAGAAAAAGATCAAGCTGACGGTAGACATGTCACAGTCAGAACAGCAGAATCAGCCTTTGAGGCACTAACAACACCGTGTAATTTACCAACAACAACATTGAATCCAAAGTGGATACAATGGGTGAATTCAATCACAACGGACAAAGTATACTATTACCTTGATCCAGAACTAGAAGAATTAAAAAATCTAGAATATGAAGAAACATATCCTCTGCCAATCGACATTCTGCCTTTACGACATTACGCCTGTGTAATTTATACAGACGGACATGCTCAACCTCCCGTTTGGGGAGAACAAGCATACAACCCCACATGTGGGATTACAAAAGAAGTGTGGCGCGGAGGTAAACTAAAACCTCTATTAACAAAAACACACTCAATAGAAACTAATTCTGAACAACAAACAGAAATAATAGCATTGAAAATGGCGCTAGATAATGCGGATCGCGAATTCCCGACACTTATAGTGTCAGATTCATATTACTGGGTCAAATCATATAACAAGGATTTGCAGACATGGATTCAAAACGGTTACAAAGATGACACAGATGCACCAATAAAGCAGAAACTGCTCTGGGAACAAATAGCTCTTTTACAAAAAGAACTACCAAAGACTCACGTGACACACTCACTGAGTCATCAGCGTGATGGCGTTCACGTTGCAGGGAATTCATTGGCTGAAACAGCCACAGCGGCAGCAACTAAAACGGCTCCCGTAGATCGAAAAAAGCGTACATTAAAATACATTGACGGTGAAACAGTGCTGGCAGTAAAAACATCATCAAAAGGCGACTGCTCAGCGTTACAGATCAACTATCCACTCAATTATACATACATAATCGATGCAAACTCCATCCCTTTTGCTCGAATCCCTGGAGTGGGGGATAGAGTGATTCCAAACATGGACAGGAGAAACTTGTTAATCGCAGACGCACATATGGGCGAGGGTCTCAGACACCTCAAACTAAAAGATTCTCTGGAAGAATTACAATCGCGGTACTGGTGGCCAGGCATGAGCCTGCGTCACACCATGTTTGTAAAAAACTGCCCAAACTGCAACAGAGATCGCAGTGGGGAGAGAAACAGTTTAAAACCTCGTCGGTTTACTCCAGGAAAAATCAGGAGTAAAAAGGAAGGGTTGCGATTAACTTATACAGGCTAGTTCCACTTATAATGTAGATCACCAGCACTCGGCTGACGTCCGGACTGTTATACAAAGATTTGCGAGTCTAAATGGCATATACGCTAAGAGCATGCTACGTTTGACCATTGTTTTCACTCTAGCCCTCCAGCCTGAGGGGAAACATGGCCAAATGAGCATAGCACAGCGGGAATCTTCTCACTTCCTTCCTGAGGGTACGGGATGGTGTAAAGAAAAAACCAAGGCATAAAGCAATCTATAACGGAAAGGATATTAGGTACGGGAGCTGGGTGGGTCAAACATCTAATAAGTGTCCAACGTAGTCTCAATAACTTGCCAAGAAATTCTCTGAAGGGATTCAGTCCGTACGAATTATTATTCGGAACTAGGATGATTATCTCTGACCTTGACAGTCAGACTTCAGTGGTGAAAGAAAAAAGCTTTGATATCAAAGACCGTTTGGCTATTTTGCAGGACTTAAACAAAACAAGAAAAGACCTGAGCAACATAAAGTTGAAACAACAGCCAACAACCACTGAAGAACCACCACCTGTCCCAGCAAGACCTGTCTGGATTCCTAAAGTCGGGGATCTAGTCAGGGAGAAGATCGCGGTAAAGAAGGAATTTGGGCCTTCTTACAGAAAAGCAGTTCCTGTCTTGTCTGTCAACGGGACAAGATCAGTTGTACTACCGCCACTTGCTGGTAAAAAGGAGAACCGAGTTGTATCCATCGACCTGGTAAAACCACAACATGTGGCCGATAACAAACAGTAGGCCAAGTGGACTCCCAATAAGTAGCAGAACACCAAGGTTTGCTACCAGTACAGAGGTCCTAACGAAGAGGCTCATCACATTCGAAACGCCTACAGAAGAACAACAAGGACTATGCAACAATGCAATAGAACTCAGACCTCTGAAAACCCAAATAAAAACATTTAGCAGAGACACACCAATCTATAATGAAGTACCAAGTGAAAATGCAAGAAACAGTAATCCTGAAGCAATTGGAACAATTGACAGAACAGCATCTGGATACTTCATAAACTTCGATGATTCCTCTGAAGGCTTCAGTGAATCAAAGACACAGCCATCATCAAAAACCTTTAAAGATAAAGCTAAGGAACTTTTGAAACAACTGAAAGAAACATATCTGATTTCTCCATGGATTGAATTTTGGGTGGGTTTTGGTGCATTTATCCTCATACTTTGGCTCATCATGATACTAACATTGGGACGCTTTATTGAGGGAAAATATGCAAAAATGGACACAGCAAGTCAGAAAATCAACTTGATCCTCAAACCACACACATCTTCACACGTCGAGAAAAGAGAACTTTCTTCAGCCAACTTCACAGCCAATCCGATACCTGGTGGGGTAGCCTGGGACAACACTGACTATGAAATTTATGGTCCGGTCGAGATCCTGAAATATCCACACCAAATTAAGATCTCCTTGAGTGACTTTGTAAAACCAAACTCATTTGCTGATGATTGGGACTTCGAAAGCATTAATAATATGATGTCTGATTTAGTAATGTCTGCTAAATTTACCAAACATGATTATTTGCAGGGTTCTTCAAATTATGATAGTATGTACTGTTATAACCACTATGGTAACCATTTTTTACATAGATCTGCACAACCTAGAAATGTTTTAAACTATAATCAATGGGAACATTGTGCAACACCTCCAAAAGGGAGCTCAAGAACCGTTTACGACAAATACTCATATTTTTCAGGTTTTAACACAAGTAATGCTGAAGCATTTTATTTTAAATTATCAAATAAGACAGGGACCAAGACCATGATAACCAACACAAAATTGTTATATTCAGACTCATTCTTTGGAAAAATGAATACCTTTGGATTTGATTATTGGGACAAAAATGTTGAATTGAAAAGTGTTTGGGGTACAAAAGATTGGCAAGTACAGGGTATAGAAGCTTTGTTTAGAGCCTGCATGATCCCAGAACAAATGATATTTTTAAATGACACTGTTCAACAGACCACCTGTCTTGGCTTAGCCAAAATCAAAGATTTAAATAAACCGTCTATTCCAAAGCCAACAATGTTTAGCAATAACTCTGACACAGATGAAGAGATAGACGTAAACCATATATTAAACCAAAACAGAACACATCCTGATTGGAAACAGTGGTTGATCTGGCCCACAGATACTAATAACTGTCAAGACAGATTCCTGAACAAAACGCAGGGGTTCAAAATGACCAGCCCAGACCCTAGATATCCTCAAAGACATCACCCAGGGATAATAACCACCTACAGTGTGGGCAAATTATGCCTTCAATGGCTACAAACTTCCACACTGGCAGAAATTAAGCAACACCTAACTTTACTTACTGATGGTGCTGACTTGCGTGATTTCACTATGGGACCACGCAAACAGCGTCAAAAGCGTTTCATAGCAGCCTCTGTATATGCAGCATACAATGAGGCCTGGAAGGTTACTCAAATTGAAACAGCAGAGAGAATACGGGAAATAGACCGTATTAATTTGGAAAAATCACTTTCTGTAGTGGACAATGGGTTAATGACTCTGTCCTCCAGAATTTTTTCTTTGGACAGCATTGTGTCTTCAGCAATCGATATATTATCGCAAGACTTACTGTTATTACAACACGGTCAGTCACAATTGCGTTCTATTGTACAGCTTGGCTGGACGTTACAAAATCTGCGTTCAGGCTATGTGCCTTGGCGTCTAATCAACACAACGTCATTATTCCAAATCTTTAACCTTACTGATAGACAAATCAGTATGGCACAAAAGGGTGCTGATTATACAATCTTGAGCATTGAAAAACTCGAAAGATTACCAGTGACAATGTCAGAACGACCTGTCAGTGAATGGATAATACATGGGATAATAAATATTCCAATCTCAACCTTCAGGTTTCAATACTGCCAAAAATATATACAGGCTGGCATGTACGAGAAATTGGGAAAGGGGTACCTTAAAACAACATGGAACCTGCCCTATTCACATGCATGTGTCAGTAATATAGGACAGAAAGTGTTTCTTAGTGGCAACAATTGTGCGATGTCACTAAGTGGCACACTTCTGTGTAACGGAATTAGTTTGCATGGAGCCTGTGAAGGGAATTCATACAACCTTTCATGTCACCAGCAAGGCGCACCTGCAACAGAAATAGAACCATTCTTTCAAAGACTCTATAATGGGAGTTACATTCTAATTGTAGACCGCAGATGTTGTAGTCTTATGCCCGGGACTCCTTATCTAGTAACTACTACTGCGAAGGTCAAGTGCTGTGGACGCTCGTTGTTCCCCAGCTCCTTCCCAGATAGGGAGGCAAGGGCATGGCCCGATTTGAAAATTACTTCTATTCGAATAGATACTTTAAGCAGAATGAAAACAGTGCTTCTTTAGACGCCTACCAGGCTCTCGTCATCAAAAGAGACGTATGATCTACAAGTCGCAAGGACGACTGCAGAGATACATACATTATTATCAACTAATTCCCCCGTACATTTCGCGGAAATCCTGAATGAAATCTTAAATATTTCTGATACCAATGGGGTCTCAAAGGTATTTAAGACAGTATTTTCAATGGCATTAACACCATTCAAAGCCATACTGGGTATTTTTCCAGATTTCGTCCATTCGATTTTTGGCGGACTTCCCCTGATCCTGGGACTAATTGCAGGAATCCTATTCTTAGTCCTTATTTTTCATTATGGCAACCCATGTCACAGACAAAACTCTGGCGACAAGAGAAGAAACAATCCTAGCCATTGGATACCGGGACCGGATATCAAAAATCCTGGGACTCTCCCGGCTTAGAGACCTGAACATGACTTGGTTTCTATCATTTCGACCAATGTGGCAAAGATGTGTTTTACCTGTATTAAGGTGTCTGCTATGCGGAGAAGAATGCGTGTTAGACACATGTCTGACGCTACAATCGGATGCGCCGATGGATGCAGAAACATTGTTGAGCCCGATCAAGGTTCATGCTTTGTGCTGCCCTCAAAGGCTACCAATCCTGATGACGGCATTCGTGGAAGCTTCACCACTGCGATTGATGGGTAGTGAAGTTCAAGATGAAAGCAGCATCGAACAGGTACGACCTTCTGTCAGCAATGCGAATCAGAATGTCAATGGAGACAATCATGCACAAGAATGCATGATTACACCTATTTCCGAGTTAGTGGAACTTTCCCAGGAAGCTGTTGACAGTTTTTTCGAAAGCCTAAATGATATGATGTTCTCACCCAAACAGAAATAGAGACTTTTGAGCAAGCTCGCACACGGCGTTCCCTGAATTCGGCCTTCAAATTTAAATAATAAAGTCACATGAACTATTTTTCACTCCAGTTCACGGACAGCAACTCTTTCAGAAGCCCCAATTCATTTTTTCGGTTTTTCGGGACACTTATCTTCTGCTTAAAGTAAGAAACTATTCCTAAAGAACTAAGATTTCTATTTTTAGATACTTTATAGACTTTAGCTGCCCGCTGGTATGTTCACAAATATTTTATTCTGTGATGGAATGGTCTCGAAACTTTTTTCTGTATTTAAGAAACCATTTCATGTGTAATTCTCATATACCAAATAAGCAATAATGTATACAAATGCGTGATTACTTTAGCATTATTCCATAGCTTGAGTGCATACAATATATATGTCTGCAAATTTTCCGTATATTTGAAGAATTTCAAAATGCATTTATGTATTTTGGGGTGGTAAGGTATACACACTACTCTATAGTATGTTGTACTATGTTATACTATGCCTAGATTAGTAAATATGTCCATAGTTAGCGTGGAGTGGGTGTCATGTATTCCTATAGGTTCTGAATCGATCCCCCTATTCCTGACCCTATTCTAGTTAAACAAACCAACAAGTTAACTAGCAGTCAGCCCATGAGGCAGAAAACCCCCATGATGCAGATACCGTTATCTGACGCAGTCACACTACGGCACAGGAACGTGTTATCTGATTAGGTCATAACGCTTGCGATCTAATTAGACAAGCGATATTCCTCCAGCCCCTGATAAGGCATACGGAGTTCTCATAACAAATCAAACCTATGACAACCTGGGCAAAACCCTGCGGCCATTGTTTTGATTTCACCGAGAACTTCAGTAAAAGAATGTGCTAACGAGCAAGTCGTATGACATCCTTATTGACGTATCTATGTCCATCCTTACGTCAATCTCGGTACCTTAAAGGTATAAATATTACCGATCTTGCCCTATGCAAACACACGCGTGGTGACGAGACGGAGCAGCCATACTTGCCGAAGCCAAGAGCAGAGCAGACCCCGCTGGCAGCAGCCCCGCCTTCCTGACGCGCTGAGAGAAGCTGCTTTCTCCTGCCGAGAATTCCAGCACCGGCGTTTCCGGGTAGCCCTCGCAGGCAGCCTGGAATATCGAGACCAGAGAGAGAGATACCATTCCTCATTCATCCTAACTTCCAGGTACAGAACTGAATAACCCCTCGCAGAGAATTCTTTAGTTATTCACTTGGCAAAAACAAACTTAACTTAAACTGTAACTTTCTATTCCCGCCCACGTATTAGGCTTAGGTCAGGTACACGGGGTAGGCGTATCTAGAAACACCAGTTGAGCACGTTTAGTCAAATGTATATGTGTATGTAATTTATTTTATTCATTTTAAAACATCTTATGGCTTAGAAACCATATCAATGTTTTTACAGTATTATTTTATACTATTGCTTTTAATGTATGCACTTTACTTAACTATAAGTATTGCAATAATATCGATCCATTTCTCTTGTATGAGAATAGAGACTGATCAATAAATAACACCTTTTTATTGAACACGCCCGTCTCTTCCTTTTCTCTACATTCTGATGAGACTAAGAATGCACGTACTGACTGAGTAAAATAAATTGCCTTTTGTTCACACGACTCTCGAGATATACTCTTGATTAGGGGAGAGCAAAGTTGTCATGTTCTATGGTTGTCAGAAACTAAATCCCTTCTTGTCTAATCAGGGAAGTTAAGTCCTCCTTGAACATTCGAGAAAGTTTCTAGTGAACTCTGAGCTAAGCTGGCAAACCCAAAACTTTAAGTCTAGTATCGACAGTAGTAGACCTAGTTAACGTCTGGCCTAGGCCTTTACTGCTGTAGGTATTATTCCAATGCGCAGAGCCTATTGGGATGATAGGAACTACACTACAGTAGGACAAAGTTGTGGCACTCCTGGATGAAGGCGCTTCTAGTGCCGAAACACGCGTTGAGAAGACCTACCTCATAGCCACCTTTTCATTATGTATTTATTATGAATTAATGTTGCATCTTATCCCTTCCAAATTATGTTTGTTCCTTGTTATCTTTGTGATTTTTATTACATTGAAAATCATGTTACTTTTGTATTTATGAACTGTTTATTACTTTTTTTAAAATAAGTCAAATAAAAATATGTTTTAATATAGTTACACTGTATTCATGCTGAGTTCCTAAATATCATGATGATGTTGGTATGATGAGTTGTTAGATTAATTGAACAGTATGACTGCCTAGGGTTCTTGCTTACAATTATACCATCTGGGATGCAACCCTTGCAATTCTTGTAGATGATCAGGTTGCTCAACCCAAGACTAGGAAAGCCTCTCCCAGAGTGCAATTCTGAGCCACATGATATGCCGCCAGTACAGGTGCAAAATGCGTCACACACATGGGCCGAAGGCTAAAGGACTGCAGGTCTTTAAAGGCTTCTCATTTAAAAACACAGGTTACAGCGCAAAAAGTTATTAACATGGATATACTGCATAGTTGTTTGTCAAAAACATGGATATACTGCATAGTCATTTTAATGACAAAGAATGTCAAACAGTTGGGCTCACAGAATCAACAAAAATCACTAAGGAATGTGCGAGTCAGCATGCCTCCAGGATGCCGCTTAGGTCTCAGAAACTCAAAGAAGAGTAGGAACAATCTACGTGCATCGGAGATCATGGGGGCAATGAGGGGGATGATCCCACAGGATATTTTGTCCATTTGTTTCGGTAGTTATTCCTTCAACTTAGCGACTGGGACTGTGACTGTCAGATCCAAAGGTTGCACAGATTTCCTTTATGCAAACCTAATAAAGGGCATGCAGTGCAGTACCCTCATGCCATCCTGATCTTCATTCTGAATTTTATGTTTAGGCAAAAAATATTCCAACTGGTTCACCCTGGTAGACCAGTTAAGGCCTATGTTATCAATTTTTTGTGAGATCTGACTTTTGGCTGTTGAGCGCAGATAGCGCCTGCGGGAAATGATTTCTGCTTTTAAAACATTGGATTTTATCGTCTCCTTATTGGAATCAGCAATTTTAAACGTCTCTTGGAAAGGCCAGACAATACACTGTCAAGGCCCGGAAAAAGGACAAGATTTACTGAAACAATGGTTCAGGGCAAACATTGAATGAATTATTTTCTCGTTTGTTCACCTTCTATGAAAATGGAATTAGGTAGCAGTGAACTGCTTTTTGTGACAAGCTTTTCCTTCCTAACCCCTTCGACGCTGATGGCGAGCTGGGCTCGTCATGAGGTAGCCTCCTCGCACGCTCATGACGAGCCCAGCTCGTCACGTAAAGTGCGATTTTGAAAAACCCAGCGTACGGGCGGATTTCCGCCTGCACGCATGCGGTTAATTTATTCTGCTTTTGGTTCAGGGCTAATTAATGTATCACAAGCTCGGGAAAATGCGGATTCATATAGATAAGTTTGGTCTTGGGTATCGGGATCTCCCTTTCTTTATCTTTCTTTTGGGGCTTCAGGTGCCAAGGATATATATCTAGCATTCTGGCTTTTGGCTGGGGTGGTGGGGGCTAACTGGCCGTGAGTTGTGCCATTAACCGCCCATCTGATGTGAGTCTCTGGTGTGCACCCACTCTGATGGGTCCCGGATCCTGTTGGGCAAAGTGGGGCAGGGATGGGATTGGGTGCAGGGGGGCTTTGGGAGGGGTGGGTCGAACTGGAGTCAGGGGAGGGGGGAAAGATGAAAGAAAAGGTAAAGACGTAGCACACATTGGATTGCATTAATCAATTGTTATGCTGTGCGTAGAGAAAAAAGTATTTCCTTATCAATAGATAACATGTTTGGTAATCATAATCAGGATGTGAATATTCTCTGTTGGAAGTCAATGGCCTGCATTCATTCTGCAACCAGGATAAGATATGTTAGAGAGGAGATACGTATACTTAAGCCCCAGCTCTTATGTGTTCAGGAGACTCACTTACAACCTGGGAAATACATAAATGAAACAACCTTGGCTATCACACTCTTGCAGCAGCTGTGAGGGATGCTCCTCATAGGGGGTGGCATTACTAACAAGGGGGAAGGAGTGGGCCACTTATTGGGTTCAAGTGGATAGCCTGGGGGAGATGGCAGATTGCTCACATAGGGACTGGAAGGATTCAGGTGACAGTGTGCACCATTTATGCCAACAATATAGATGACCCAGTCACATCTAAAAAACATTTGGGGGAGTGTAGTAAATGGCAGGCACCTGTAGTTATGTGTGGGAACTTTAACCTGACTCGTCATCCGGGGTAGACTCAACTACTTATGTACGCGGATGTATGACAAGTAAGCCTGGTTTCACATTTCACTCAGCAACCCATCACTCAACTTCTCGTATAAGTATGTTTTTCGTGAGTTATAGTATTCTACCATCATTAGCAATTCAACTTAAACCCATTTTCGGACCATATGTCGCTTTCATTATGCCTTAAAACAAGTGAATTGAATAATATTAACATTGTATAAGTGGATCTTTCATCGCGAACTACAACTAGATAAAGATTATATTAATTATATGGGTCCGTTCTGTGGGACTTTATCTGTGTCAATCCAGGGTCGAATAATAACAATATGATTTGGGATGCTCTCAAATCGTTTGTTAGCGGGTTAGACCACTAGCTTTGTTATTTACAAGAGCAGGACAGAATGAACTGCAAAGTTTAATGCAACAGGAGCTCATTGAATTAGAATTAGAGTACTCACTACTGCTCCAGTCCAATAAGGACCCTAATATTGCAATGGCTACATTTAAGAAAATAACTATGTTAAGGATGAAGCTGAACAAAAGGAGCTAGGATCTGGGACAGGACCTGTCTTGCGTATAGGGCAAAAGGTCT
This sequence comes from Lissotriton helveticus, assembly GCF_964261635.1. Classification (NCBI taxonomy): domain Eukaryota; kingdom Metazoa; phylum Chordata; class Amphibia; order Caudata; family Salamandridae; genus Lissotriton; species Lissotriton helveticus. The sequence continues at coordinate 1,040,099,652 of NC_136061.1, forward strand.
GTCAAGTTCCGAGAACAGCGAAGAGAAGGAGACATCTTTTCCCATTTCAGCTGAGAGACAAGAGTAGTACAAATCTTATAACAAGCCTCAGAGATGAGAGGGGTAATATATTTTACTGGCTGAGGGAAGCTGGTTCTTTATATAGTGGACCAAAATGAAGTACACTGTGTAAAGAGTCGAGGCAGCCCTTTCTAGTTTACAGATTTAAAAATGATAACACTTAATGCTCTCTTTTGTAGTAGTGTGGGAGAGCAGTTTAGGATCATCAAAGGGTAGTGATAAGCATTTGTTGTACACACAGAGGTAATAAATGAGACACACAAGAAAAAAAGAAAAAACAATTTAGAAAAATAAGTCGTATTTGTACATACATTTTGATACCAAGAACTTCGTTATGCAGCAAGTACTTTTTAAAATATAAATATTTACATGTAAGTAATATGTTCACTTAAATGCGTCTTTACCTAGCAATGCTTTCTTATAAGAAAAAAGGCATATGTAGCATACAGTTATTTAAAGTGGGTTTCTGGGAGGCTCTTTTGCAACTTAGGGTCGTGGAGTCAAGGTCAAGAGTACCACCAGCAGTTACTCGTTATCTGCCCTGGGGTATCCGGGTGCTGGTTGGGTTGGTAGCTTTGCGGGCTAAGCAGGTGGAAAGAAGGGGACCAATCTAGAAACATACTGCAGAGGGGGACTTGTGGACAAGTCTGGGTGCTCCCAACAGAGGGCTTGGGTCACAATGGTCCTGGAAACAAGGGGGTACAGCCGGTTTGTCAGCATCCCAGCCCGGGTGCTCGGGCGAAGAGTGGATAGGTCGGCTGGACTCCGCATCCTAGATCCTTGCGGTTGTTGGTCTTGCAGGTTGAGGGTGCAGAAAACAGGAGTGCAGCTGGGCCACTCTGGAAGTGGGTCTCTGTGGTGCCGATGTCCCTCGTCAACTGCTAAGTCTGGAAGCTGTTAGAGTCCCGACTGGACTTAAACAGACCTTGGCTGTTGCAAAGGGTTAGGTATCCCGGATATTGGTCATGTATGGCACTGGTCGGTCCTGGTGTCCTCTCACCCGGTAGGGGGGGTCTGATCTGACCTTTAGGAGCAGAGGTGCCTCTTCCTGGGGGGATGCTAAGTCGGGCAGGCTGTGAGCGGCAACCTAGTAAACCGGACTCTGCTTCTTCGGTGCCTGCGGACTGCAGGGGAGTAGCTCCTCTATTCCAAGGGAGACTTCTGTCAATTTGCAAAGGGCTTGCAGTCTACCGGGGTTCTTGGTATATGCTCAGCTGCAGGGCGAGTCACTCGAGAATGGTGCCGGCAGGTTTTGGTGCCTAAAGTCCACAGCAGTCTACAGTTTTCGTTGCATCGAGCCTCTTGTTTCTCCTCTTCTTCTGGATCCTTTGATATCCGCATCCTGGCATCAGGAGTGCACCAAAAAACTAAATTTAGGGGTGTTAAGGGGAGTGACAGGTGATAGCCAATGGGCTACTTCCCTTTAGGGTGACTACACACTCTATATGACCGCTTGTTGGGATAAGTTGACTTAACCCTGACCCAGTGAGAATAATTCCACCAAAACCAAGATAGTGAAATTCTAAGTTTCGTATTCACATCACGTAGTCCACCTTAGGGAAGGGGCTAGCCTGATAGAGAACACACCTCCTGATTCCACCTGTCCTGGTACCAAATGGGCCAGGGGCAGGGGTGACATTTCCCAGTTCTGGGGAATGCCTGGTCAACATGTCAAAGGCAGCAGAAGCCTTTGCAGCCTCCTTCCTTCATATGCTGATCACTTAGGCATCCTCCTTGGAGGAGGTGACAACACCTCCAGCTGGAACAGGCATTGTTTCTGCCCCCGGAGAGGTGTAAAGGGTCAGAAAAATGTCTGTGGTGGCAGGCTGCTCTACATCATTCAGCCAGTACACTAGTAGTCAGTAGGTTTTCAGGGGGCACCTCTAAGGTGCCATCAGGCATGCATGTATTTATAAATCCAACACTGTAATCAGTGTGGGTTTAATAATACAAGATATTGGATACCAAACATCCTTGGTTTCAGTGAAGCCATCATGTAACTGGGGAACTCATAAATACCAGTGTCCAGCAAATGTACTTAAAATGGCGTACCTGTTCACTTGTAATATATAAGAATCAACTTAGACATCACAGGGGTATATCTCCTCAAGGAGATATGTCCACACATGTAGTATAGTGCACCCTGTCTTAGGGCTGTAAGCCTGCTGTAGGGGTAACTTACCTATACCGCATGCAGTGTCTGTAGACATCAAAACACACAAGATGATGGACGGAATGTTGCACACTGGCAAAACATTCACCCCCAGTCACAGAACTGGGTTTAATCCATCGTTAGTTTGCTCACCAAGCCACCCCAGTTCAGACATGGCCGGTCCTAGGATGCTTGATTCCGGTCCAGGGAAGACATGGCTTGGCAGTTCGGGCTGGACTGTTCTCATGAGGCACTGGGCCTAAATCCATCGTTTTTTTGCACTCCACACCACCCCAGTTCAGACATGGCCATATGCAAATCACCCTTGTTGCAATTTGACTATTGTATATATCTGCTATATTCTTTTACAATAAAAAAATAAAAAAGGAGAACAATCTGGCAGAAGTCACAAACCTGTACTTGGAACATTTCCAACCGTGGATGGGTTTGATGCAATAGAAAGTCCTGAAAGACTTGATTCAATTCCAGTCGGAGGAGGAGGAGGTAATGACGGTAGAGAATTTGATGAAGAAAGTTGAACCTTATAAATCAAAAAATAAGTATTTTTTAAATTAACAACCAGACTCTTTCATTAATGTACAAGCTGCACTTTTGTCATTCATTAAGCAAATCTGCCTTTTATTTTAGGCAATCAAAGAAACAAACACGTGCATCGGTTGCCATCCACATATGTATGACGGAAAGGTTTCTTACCTGTAATTTTATTAAACAACACACCCATTTTCATCATTAACAACCACTATAATAATTCTGCAGGTCTAGGTAGATTCTCTAATACTCTTTTTAACCAATTTTTTTTAAATATAATCACGTTAAAATAATGCATTTGTTGACTTTTGAAAAAATGCCAATTACGAGTTACATAGGGCATTAAGAGCTGCCAATGACTGCTTCAATCGCTGTAGCAGTCACTATTACATATGTTTTGCTTCTAGATTCCGGAGAGACAACACATTTCTACATTGTGGTGAAGGTTGTGAGGGACAGGTATTAAAACTTAAGATACCAAAAACTAAGATGTGGCCTGTAACTGTGCTGACAAAACAAAGCATCAGATGATTTGTGCCCTAGGGTAACAATAAGTAACACCCCCGCAATACAGTGTTTTTTCCTCAATATTTTTCAGCAAATGTTGAAGTGATTATATCAATGAAGTTATAGAAGATGTCATGACTGATGCAATATGTGGGGTAATCAATAGAGCATGGTGAGGGTTACAGGGACATTATAGTTAGGTTCTGAATTGACTTGGCACAAAATCATATTGAGATCAAAGTCTTTTGTGCCCGGTGCTGGTTATATTAATGTGCGCGCTAAAAACAAACCATAGAAATTCACTGGAAAAAAACAAAGGTTACAGTTACGTTATAGTTAGATTCTTAATTTACTTGCACAAAACCATAGAAATTCAGCAGTTATAGTTATACTTACAGTCAAACTTATGCTAAGAAACTATGCGTCTTCTCACGTTACTTCATTGCACAAGGTATAGTTTCTTCAGATTAGTTTAACTACAAGTATAACTTTAACTGCTGAATTTCTATGGTTTTGTGCAAGTAAATTAATGAACTTCTATGTTTCTTTTTTTAGCACGCACATTAATATAACCAGCACCGCACACAAAAGACTTTGATCTCAATATCATCCGAAGTTCACACTCCGATATTATCAATAAACATACTGGCTTCATAAATTAAATTATACACAATTTTCACTTCTCCATTCGTTTAGAAAAAATACAATGCCCATATTCCACTGCACCAATGGGACTCATATCCACTATGTCCCAAACTCAATTCTTAATTATATCCATTACTGTAAAGCACTAAGAACCGAGTTTGGGACATTGATAATATTGGAGTGTGAGAACTTCTGATGATATTAAGATCAAAGTATTTCATATGTCGCTGGCTTATACTCAATTGCATGTCATCTGGTGCAATCATTATCCACTTGTAGTCCGTTCTCACTGTTCATTGCAGTTTAAAAAGCAACTGACCAGTCCTAAATTTATGTGATCAAGACCCTGATTGGGTCGAAACGAGTCATGACAGACAGCCTGCTGAAATGAAATATCTATCAGATTACCTGATGGTGTGGCTCATTTCTATGCTTTTGGATGGTGGAAGTGTATTCTCTTTGAATAAACACTACGGTGATACCCGCCCATGAACCCGGGCACGCGAGGAAGGGCATTCCTAGCGTCACATTGGTGGCGAAGATAAATAGGATATATGCTCAAGAGCTTTCTCAAATGTTGTGTGTCTGTTGACATTTTTGCACCAGTGTTCCAAATCCTTCGGCATTATAAAATCCCTTTTAGGAGTGCTTGATTCAGTGTTATGGTTAGTTGAAGTGTCACCTTCAACATCAGATTCAAAGCGCTTTTGATGTTTGTATAGGATGGCGACTTTCTGTTTCTGCTTTCTCCCCAAGTACCCTCCCCTGTTTTAGGTGCCCGAGAACCCAGTTCCTGGAGACATCCCTAGTTGGTACTCTCTGGTCTCTCACCAGTATAGATTTAAACAATGTCCTAAGGTAATCATCTCGATACAGAAAAGGGGGTGGTGATGAACAGAGTGTCTGAATTAAGCAGACCACTCTTACCCAGTCCAAAGATCAGGGCTTGATCCATCACCGTTATTTATCTCACTGCCCCATCCCAGCTCAGAACCTGGCTATATGCAAATTAGTCTGTCCCTGGCCCAGTGCATCATGGGAACAGGGCAGACCAAACTACCAAGCCAATTCTTCACCAGAAAGGAGACAAGCTACCGGGGACCGGTTTCTGGCATTTCAGCCTCTTCGGCCCGGCTTGCTTGAATCCTGATGGAGCAGTGAGAAAGGGACTCATGTCTGAGTATACCCTGCCACACCTATAGTGGCCAAAAACGATACAGAAAAGGGGGTGGTGATGAACAGAGTGTCTGAATTAAGCAGACCACTCTTACCCAGTCCAAAGATCAGGGCTTTATCCATCACCGTTATTTATCTCACTGCCCCATCCCAGCTCAGAACCTGGCTATATGCAAATTAGTCTGTCCCTGGCCCAGTGCATCATGGGAACAGGGCAGACCAAACTACCAAGCCAATTCTTCACCAGAAAGGAGACAAGCTACCGGGGACCGGTTTCTGGCATTTCAGCCTCTTCGGCCCGGCTTGCTTGAATCCTGATGGAGCAGTGAGAAAGGGACTCATGTCTGAGTATACCCTGCCACACCTATAGTGGCCAAAAACGATACAGAAAAGGGGGTGGTGATGAACAGAGTGTCTGAATTAAGCAGACCACTCTTACCCAGTCCAAAGATCAGGGCTTGATCCATCACCGTTATTTATCTCACTGCCCCATCCCAGCTCAGAACCTGGCTATATGCAAATTAGTCTGTCCCTGGCCCAGTGCATCATGGGAACAGGGCAGACCAAACTACCAAGCCAATTCTTCACCAGAAAGAAGACAAGCTACCGGGGACCGGTTTCTGGCATTTCAGCCTCTTCGGCCCGGCTTGCTTGAATCCTGATGGAGCAGTGAGAAAGGGACTCATGTCTGAGTATACCCTGCCACACCTATAGTGGCCAAAAACGATACAGAAAAGGGGGTGGTGATGAACAGAGTGTCTGAATTAAGCAGACCACTCTTACCCAGTCCAAAGATCAGGGCTTGATCCATCACCGTTATTTATCTCACTGCCCCATCCCAGCTCAGAACCTGGCTATATGCAAATTAGTCTGTCCCTGGCCCAGTGCATCATGGGAACAGGGCAGACCAAACTACCAAGCCAATTCTTCACCAGAAAGGAGACAAGCTACCGGGGACCGGTTTCTGGCATTTCAGCCTCTTCGGCCCGGCTTGCTATGAATCCTGATGGAGCAGTGAGAAAGGGACTCATGTCTGAGTATACCCTGCCACACCTATAGTGGCCAAAAACAATACAGAAAAGGGGGTGGTGATGAACAGAGTGTCTGAATTAAGCAGACCACTCTTACCCAGTCCAAAGATCAGGGCTTGATCCATCACCGTTATTTATCTCACTGCCCCATCCCAGCTCAGAACCTGGCTATATGCAAATTAGTCTGTCCCTGGCCCAGTGCATCATGGGAACAGGGCAGACCAAACTACCAAGCCAATTCTTCACCAGAAAGGAGACAAGCTACCGGGGACCGGTTTCTGGCATTTCAGCCTCTTCGGCCCGGCTTGCTTGAATCCTGATGGAGCAGTGAGAAAGGGACTCATGTCTGAGTATACCCTGCCACACCTATAGTGGCCAAAAACGATACAGAAAAGGGGGTGGTGATGAACAGAGTGTCTGAATTAAGCAGACCACTCTTACCCAGTCCAAAGATCAGGGCTTGATCCATCACCGTTATTTATCTCACTGCCCCATCCCAGCTCAGAACCTGGCTATATGCAAATTAGTCTGTCCCTGGCCCAGTGCATCATGGGAACAGGGCAGACCAAACTACCAAGCCAATTCTTCACCAGAAAGGAGACAAGCTACCGGGGACCGGTTTCTGGCATTTCAGCCTCTTCGGCCCGGCTTGCTTGAATCCTGATGGAGCAGTGAGAAAGGGACTCATGTCTGAGTATACCCTGCCACACCTATAGTGGCCAAAAACGATACAGAAAAGGGGGTGGTGATGAACAGAGTGTCTGAATTAAGCAGACCACTCTTACCCAGTCCAAAGATCAGGGCTTGATCCATCACCGTTATTTATCTCACTGCCCCATCCCAGCTCAGAACCTGGCTATATGCAAATTAGTCTGTCCCTGGCCCAGTGCATCATGGGAACAGGGCAGACCAAACTACCAAGCCAATTCTTCACCAGAAAGGAGACAAGCTACCGGGGACCGGTTTCTGGCATTTCAGCCTCTTCGGCCCGGCTTGCTTGAATCCTGATGGAGCAGTGAGAAAGGGACTCATGTCTGAGTATACCCTGCCACACCTATAGTGGCCAAAAACGATACAGAAAAGGTAATCATCTAGCACATAACATTTCATAGACAGTCTGATGTTTTTGCCAGCGTAATATGAGTGTTTTGGGTTTTAATCTCACACAGTGTATATTGCTGTTATCCCGCAATAAACACCAGTGTTACACTGGAATATCCCCTGCATGATAAATGGGCACGCACCACTGCCCTGAGTGAACAACTGCATGTGAATTGGAATCCTGACTGCAATCAAGTCAATCTGGCGCTGGCACAGAGGCCTAGGCCTGCCCATAGTAACAAAGGTGCAAAATCTATGACCTGGAGACATGGACCTGGAGACATTAATGACATGGGACTGCTGTCCGTATCCTTGGGTAGTCCTATATAATAGTGGTAGCAGTTTAACAGGTTTTTATGAATCATTAGTATGGCCTCATGCCCTGTTCTGTGTTAAAGGAGAGTGTGGTTTACAGACAACTTTCGTGTTTCAGTTCTGTGAACCCCAGTTCTTTAGGCTGACAATCCGTGTGTATGCAAAGGGGATATGTAAAATTAGTCAGACTCGCAAAATGCAGAGTCCTACTCCCAAACTATTAGGAACCTTTGATTTAGACTGGCACACCAACTTGGGTGGATACAGCTTCCGAAGCTGCTGACAGTGTATTGCTTACATTCCAATAGCTGGAGGGTGGAGACCCAGACACTGGAGTGAGGATCGAGGCAGAGCTACACTTAGAACTGGAATGAAGTCCTTGGTAACAGAGGTTTGCTGTTTAGTTCTTCCTGGGCACTATCATTCTGTCGATGGTAGAGATAAGGAGTGGAACTGCAATATCTGTTCACGGTACTAGAAGTTTCTAGGCTGGGTCTGCTCTTTTGTCTGACCTCTTGACCGCATAAGAAAGCCTCATGACAGTCAGATCCAGAGACTGCAAACTTCACTGTTAGGAAAGACTGCCCCAGAAGAGAAACTGAGTAGGATTACGGCTTGAGGAACATACCAGAGAAGACCGCGAGATGGAGCTAAACCAGGAGTAACTTGTGTGTGTTGTTTAGGTCTCCTGGGTGGTTCCCGTTGTACACTGCATCAAGAATATCAAGAACCAGTGCCTGTTCCTCCATGGGGGCGTTTGGGCGGCGCCCCCTGCTTTCTCGCCGTGCGAGAAGGCAGAAACAAATGGTAGTTATATAACTACCATTTGCGATTTGTTTCTGCCTTCTCGCAAGGCGAGAAAGCACAACACTTCCTGGTTTAGAGTGAGTGGGTGCGTTACTCGAGGGCAGGGGGGAGTGGCTTGCCCACTGTTGTTAATACTGACTGTTCGGGCAGCCTGAGGCCGCCCAAATAGACAGTATTAACAAAAGTGGCAAAGCCACTCCCCCCTGCCCTCGAGTAACGCACCCACTCACTCTCCCTGTTCTCTGTATGCTGCAGCAGCAGCATACAGAGAAAAAAAATGACGTAGCCTGGGGCAGCCGATCGCACCAATGAAAAACGCGGGAGTGGAGGGGAGGGGAGGGAGGCTGCCTGCCGCGCCGCCTTCCTGATGACGTGCTGCAGGGAGTTGAAGAAGTTGAAAACGAGGAAGGCGGGAGTCGGGACGAGTCTCCGGACGGTAAGTTTATTTGTTTTTATTTGATATATATTTGTGGCCTGTTTGTTCTAAAATGTATGTCCTTCTGGCACATGGGGTGGGGAGACGGTGAACAGTGGGGTGTGTAATATTCTGAGTTTCCTTTCCTTGATTTTTAAGCAGCCCTGGGCTGGCCTTTAATTCGACTCTAGTAACATACTTTGTGTGCGTTGATCGAGGTATCCCGAAAGATCCACTCCCCCTTACTGACGAGTGTGAGCTGTGCATGCTTTTGTGTGTATGGCTGCGGATTTCCTGAGGCCCATTTCCCGGCACGTGTCAGTATGTGTTTTTCGTGTAGCTTTGTTTCCTATATAGTGTGGCGCGATTGGTGCATGTGCCTGCGTGTGCTGCTGTACACTACCCTTGTTCCTAAACTCAACTCCGTATGTGTGTGCCTTACGTTGTGTGGTATGCAGGGCGGCCCTCCACGGGAAGTTGGACGGGCTGTGTATCCGCGGCTTGCCAGACACTAAAACCTGTGGTGTTTGTCCGAAGTTGAGTGGTTTGCAGGTTGGTCTTGTTGGGTGTGTTAAATCAGCTTGTCTGTGAGTGTGGGCTGTAGTGTCGCACTCTTCTCTAGTGTTTTCCCGTGTTTACCCTTCAGGCCTCGGCCCTGTACTCTCAGTAGGTGATCTGAGTCGCCTCTAGGTGTCTGAATGAGAGCAGGTTGCTGGAGGATGTTTATAACGACCCAAAACTGAGACCTGGAGTTGAGGCTGAAGGGAGGCAGTGCGAGTTTCTCACACTGTCAGTGTGTCATAAACATTTTAGAATACCTGCTCATCCAATCCTTGGTCTCTCTGTATCTCACACAAACCAATGGTCATATGTGCAAATTGCAACTGTGCCTGCGCAGTGAGGCCTTTTCTACATGCGGTACTGTGCGAGCGAAGCAGTACGACAATAATGTTACGCCCCCCCCACTTTCAAATGTCACCAGCCGCCACTGTCAAGAACAAAGCATCAACGTGGCACCTGCCATCCTATATGTGCCTTGGAGAATGGTGCTGCCGCTGCCCGACATCAGTGTTGAATATACCTTGTTACAGCCGACCCAGATGCGCTGATTAGCCTGGAGGCCACCAGTGCCAAAGACTCACACCTCTGAGGACTGGAGACTGCAACAGCCATGGGTCTGTACCCAGCATCTGCGTCCACAACTTCCTAAGGTGAGAGCCCACCATGCAGTCCTGCCGCGCTGACCCCTGCCCAGGAGCTCCTGCCTGCACTTTGGCATGCTAAATGGAGTCCAAACCCATTTACAAACTAGGTGTTTGGAAATAACCAGGCACAGGTTACTGCATCAAGTGCAAAACTCACCGGATGTTGTGGAAATCTCTAAATGATCAGAACATTTAAATATCTTTTGCTCCAAATGTGTGACCAGGAAAAGGTCTGCTAGAATTGTGAGATCTGATTTTTGCCTGTATTTGACAAAAGAACACTGCTTTTCCTGTAAAAACCAATGGAAATGGTGGAACCAAACAATCAAAAACTGGTGATGATGGCTAGAACAGCATTTTCTTTTATATAGGGAGTCTCATTACAGAAAAAACATGTTCAAAGATTTAAACAAAGGCTGGTTCTTTTGGAAGGATTATGTGTTTTCAAACGGAAGCCTTTTTGGTATTTTGGAACATCTTGTGTGAAAACCAGCCTTTGCTGTACAGTGTTTGGAAAAATGTATTTCGAAAAGTGGTAACTTAATTTTGTGTATGTGATAGTCATCAATGTGTAGCTATGACTTAATAAGAAAAGCCTGTCTAGAGATAAAGATGCTAATCATTCCGAAGTCTGTAATGTTTTATTAACTAAGAATGTACATAGATCGGTCATGAACAGCATAAAGGACATCAAATGTAGCTTGAAAACCAATACAAACATAACAAGATGGGTATGGCCAATACCAGACAGTCTTGATTATTTTCTATTGGTTAAAGCGTAGAGCAGGCACAGCGCTAGCCTCGTGCATAATGTTGTGTGGTACAGATGGATGTTTACAGAAACAAATCACTTTATAAATAAATAAAAATAAAGTGTGGTGCCATAAAAACACTTTCACATTTTTAAGTAAATAATGGATGGTAAGTGGGCCCAGTAAAACCATGAGTTAACACAAATACAATATAGCTAAAAATAAGATAGCCATCACCATGGAGACTCGCTGTAGAGAAAATTCAGCCGCAGTTTCAGAGTTTCAGTCCATCTCCATTACTGTGCGGCCTGTCTAGTCTGACCATTATTGGGGACTTGCCGAAAACGTTAGGGAGAATGGTAGCAAGTAGCACACAAATGCATGTAGCCTGGGAGGGAGGACGGATGTGGTGCACAGATGGGGAATATAGCCTTGAAGTGTGGGAGGAAGTAACCTCCCTGTGATACATTGTCTTAGAATCTGATGGGTTACAAGAAATTTGCATTTACTATGCTAAAGGTTATTTTTTTTTAATTCTTTTTATTAACAATTGAGAAAAAGTGGAGGTCATCACCATCAGAGAGTAAAAGGATCACATTTGCACCATAGGAAAAATTCAGAGCATACAAAGCATTGACATGATCAGAGTATTCATAGTAGTATACTACAGTTCAGTTCACAGTGCGAGCGACTCATCAACCAGAGTAATTTGGGGGGCTCACATATGTTACCTCTGTACTCGTTCCACATAGACCACACCCAAACCCATTTCCGGGGGCACCCCCGTGCCACATACACAGTCTTCTCTTGGAGCATGCACCAGTCAATGTCCGTCTTCCAGGAGCCAAGTTTCGGAGGCATCACTGCCCACCATAATCTAGCAATGTTCATCTTTGCAATTGCAAATCCCAGCGTCGCCCAAAGCCTCCCCCGAGGTGGCACGTTCGTGGCCTCCCCGATGTTCAATAGGCACCTTTTTGCCTCCACTCGTAACTCCACCTCCCACACCTCCTGCATACAACGATGTACTTGGGTCCAGTATGTCTGAAGCACTGGGCACTCCCATATTATATGGAAGTAAATCCCCACCTCCCCGCACCCCCTCCTGCAGAGCCCATCCCCACTACGGCCCACCCGCTGCAGTCTAGTCCCAGAGATGTATCCTCGGTGGAGAATTTTTAGCTGGATCAGTCTAAGTCTGGCCGATATAGCTACTTCGTTAGGGGAAGCAAGTGCACTCCTCCACTCCTCCTCAGCTATCTCTAATCCGTAAGTCTCCCATTTCCCTTTGAGATTTGATAACAGATCAGGAGAGTTGTTAATGATTTTTTTGTATGCGAGTGAAATGGCATGCTCAGGGAGGTAGCCATCTAGCAGTCTATCCTCCAGGGGGGGGATTCTGGGGGCTGGGTCCCTGAGGGAATGTGTGTCTGAACAGAGTGCCTGACCTGCAGGTATCAGAAGAGTTCTGTTTGTGAGAGATCATAAGTGCTTTGGAGTGTGGCAAAAGACACTACACCGACTGGACTAAGTCTCTAATGTGGGAGATTCCAATTTGTCCCAGTTGCGGAAGCCTTTGGTGCGACCCAGAGTGCCCAACCTCTCAGACCCACAGCGGGGTAGCCATTGTGAGGGTGTTGGCCCATCCCATTTTACGCTGTACAATGTGCCATAGTTGAACCGAGTGCTGCGTGGGCCCAGTGAGTGGGTACCTGCCAGGCCTTGAGTAGAGCGCCGCCTCGAAGTTCCCGCCCGGAAGGAGCCACCGGTCCATTCCGTATCCCGTGTCGTTTCCGTCACAATAGGTACCCTGATTGATGGCCGAGAGATGTGCAGCCCAATAATACTTTCAGATATCAGGGAGCGCTATGCCTCCGTCAAACCATCCCAGCGTAAGTGTGGAAAAAAGGGTGGCACTACCAACCAGAATATAAGATCCTTAAGTATTGCCCGGCGGTGTCGCCTCTTGAACCCACAAAGAAGTTAAACTATTGAAGAGGCAGGCGCTGGAGACTGGAAGGCAGGAAACAAGGTTTTTTATTCTCTCCGGAGGAGAACACAACAAAACGGGCAGCAGGTATCGTTCTGAGGTGCTCTAACTGCATCCCTGAGGCCTGGCCTCTTATACACAAGTTTATCTCTTTATTGCATGCAACACATTCTCGTCGATACTTTGATGTACAGAAAGACATCCTCAGAATCCCCCCTTCCCAGCCCGTTCCCACGCAAGGTTACAGTGGAAGTCCCCGCCCCGTTCACAACAGGTGATGATCATCGCACAGTTGGATATTCCGCCGATTCACGGAGTGTGTGGGGTTCGATCGGATCTCGTAGGGCGGGGGGCTTTGATCAACCCGGGGATCCCTTGCTGGGGGGAAACTTTCTATTGTACGGGGAGGGGCAAGGAACAGTATCGGCAGAGCTGGGTGTCGGCCTGGGAACGAGGAAGACGAACGGGCACACGGGGAAAAGGGGGTTTGCATCAAAGGGCCGGGGATCATAAATGGGAAGAAGGGAGGTGTCGCGCTGGGAACAGGACGAGGGCCTGGGGCAGAGCAGCGCTGAAGAGGGGTTTTATGATTCGCGGCAGGTGCAGGCAGGGGGGTTGTCAGTATGCGGGGGATGCCGGCGAAGCTAGGAGGGGGAGAGAGGCGCGCTGGCTCTCGGCGGGAGCAGGGAAGCCATGGTGTTCAAAATGGCGGCTGTTTTACGCGCACAAAAAGGTTAAGGAGAGCAAGAGGGCGCCGATAATGTTGACGGTCTCAGTCCAGCTTTCAACAGTCCCCCCTTTTCAACATATCTAGCCACCTTGCTTTACTCAATGTCAATTTTCATCAAATTTCTAACTTCGGTATCATACAATGCTCTCATATGTTCGCTTCCAATGTCCACAGTTTTGGGAAAAATACAACTCGCACATAAAGAACACATAGGTGGCAGACATTGAATTCCTAAGCATAGGCCACATATTACAACTACGGGAATCAGGATAATGGTGAGCAGTCTTCAGCCCCAGCTTTTGACGGTGTCCCAGAACCAACCACCAAGCGACCATTCTTCTTGCTCTTGGTGAACTTCCGAAGAGAGTCTGTGAAGATGTTCGATGGCTTTGTACACTGAGGGTGAGTTGTCCGGTATGTATGTGCAACAGCTGGACCCAATAATGCGGCATGCTCCTCCACGGTCCGCCAGAACCACATCTAGAACGAGGCGGTTCTGAAGAGCCACCAAACGGACCGCTTGGAGCTCGGCAGTGTTGTTGGCAAAGATGCCCGCTGTGATGTTCATGGTCGTCTCGACTGCCTGAGTCAAATGTCGGATGGCACGGCTGTTTGCCATCGGGCCCCAGAGGGGGACGAGTCCTTTCATAGCATCGAGGAACTGCGCCCCTGTCGAGTCGGCTTGTTCAATGTCTTTGGCTCGTTTTTGCCTGTGGTGGTTCGCTGGGGCTACATAAGTCGGAGGAAGGACGAAGGAGATGTAGCAAGTACCCCCCCAGCCTTTGGGGAGCCAGGTGTAGGCCTTCGTGCCGCAGATGAAATACATGTTTGGGGATGACACAAAGGAAGGTGGATCCGTGGAATCCAAAGTTCTGGTAAAGCGGCAAGCGCTGCGACCCACCAGCTGTGTCCCAAGTCCTTCTACACACATGTGGCCTGTGACGTTGATGACCGACAGGGCCACAGTCAGAGTGGCAGCCGTTCGTTTCCGCAGATAGGAGAAGGTGGGTCTGGTTGGATTGTTGAACACCTGCATTTCGATTCGTTCTTTAGCCGGGATGTCCATTTGGATCGAGTCGCTGGGGGTCAGCGGGCAGAAGTGTGTCTTAGTCTTGTTTCGCCCGGCCCCGTGAGAAGAATGTGCTGCAGTTCTGCTGGAGGTGGCATTGCCCGTATAGCTCTCTTGCAGGAGGATCAGCCAAGCAAGGCAGGAGCCGTGGACAGAGAAGGGTGAAGGGATGAACGGTATTGAATGTCCAGTGGCATGGGGTAGCAACCCACAGATCCAGCAGTTGGTGGTATTGGTGGCAAGATTGTGCTGGTGAAGTAGCTGCACGAAAGAGTTGTTCAAAAACTCCTTTCGTCTCTCTCTTAGTTGAGGAGAGAGCGGGATTAGATAATGTTCCTTCATGGTGGTAGGCTGAGCAGTGGTTAGGAATGTTTCGTGAGCAGGTGCATGTTCTTCCAAAATCCAGAGTGTGGTCATGAGGAGAAAACAGAAGAGGATTGTGATGAAGAGTACAATTGTCTTTGAGCTATGGAGTCTGTCTGTTCTCGGATTTCTGTAGTGGGTATTTCCTGCTGTCCCCGTCGGCTTCTTGTTTGGCGCTTCCATCATCTTCTTATCTGGCGCTTCCATCATCTTCGTTTTCAAGGTGCTCGGTAGTGGGCAGGACCACAGACTTAGTTTTAGCTTCTCTCCAGGTAACCCTTGGTAGTTTGGGTCACCGTTCTGAGATCCTTTAACCT